>NW_027181691.1:9207381-10467262 GCF_028537555.1 Battus philenor | reverse complement strand
TACTATTTTTATAACAGTAATAACTATAAAAACAGATTATACATAAAACTCGACGTACATTTAGTATGTACATTTCTTTATGTGTTATGGATTCGTTGTAGGATTGTCAAAGAAGGTTCTGTATCTAATAATTATCTATGCTGTATATGACTTTGCCTGTATACGATATATATATATATATATATATATATATATATACGTCGTCATTTCAACCAACAACACTTGTAAGGCCTTCCTTAAGAATGTTTATAGCGGAATATATTTCCTCACACTTTGCAGACGGTTTAGCAATGGCAGAGGTATTATGGTAAGCAAAGGTTGAAGCAATCTTATATATTTATTTATTTATTTAATATTCTTTATTGTACACGATAAGATACATAATATACAGAAAAGTACAATGGGCGGTCTTATCACACAAGGCAATCTCTTACAGACAACCATAGTAAGGAAAAGATAAAAGTACTTATAAAGGGTAGTTCACGTGTACAAAAAAATACATATTCACAAACAAATGAACATAAATATACATAAACATACATAGACATACATACATGCGTATATAACATATATACTTATAATAAATAGGTTTAATATATATTATAAATATAATACAATAATAAATAAAAACATCTAACAACTTACATAATTATTGCAAAAAGTGTGAATATATAAGATTGTATACTGTGCATCGAATCCACGACCTAAGATCTTTTTTCTCGGCTTATTGACAAGTTGAAGCACCAAGCAGGCTACATAGCAGAACAGATAGCAGCTGAAGTCTTAATCTTCTGGAGTAGATACTACCAACTGTCATACGCAACGTGGAATATCTACCCAACATCTTGGACCAAGTCGCCGGAAGTAGCTTAAAGCAGGGCAGTTCCCACCGGTCCTGTCGAATGAAGCAATGTGCCCAATAGTGGGCGTAATGCGACTGAAACGGTGATTATGATGATGAAATATAATCTACTAAGTGTTAAATAAAACTAAATGTAACATCTCAATTCAAAATGATAATTATACGCGATTCTTTACTTATGATATTGTATAACGAAATTATTTATATTACACTGTTATACCTCTGGGTTAATATACAGGATGATTGGTTATAGGTATAAAGGCTTTAAAGGATTCAATATATACCTTTTTTGCTGTCAAATAATGTATAGATACCTATCCCAAAAACAATGGTTCTGTAAACGTTTTCAAAATTCGTATTAATACATTTTTTTCCGCGTCTATTTGCAATTACAGACTATGTGCTGGTTTATTTTTCTTCTTTATCACGTTTAAGAGGCTCCTCAGCAGAAGATAGCTAATTCTTCTCCATCTGTTATCATGTTTTTGTATATCCTGACGTTTCAGTCGCTGATGGTTGCTAACACGTTAGCTAAATAACTTCCTGCTATTTTTATCCCCTTAACAGTATTACTGCATATTAAAATCAATTATTGTTTACCACATATATAATTATTAATATTCCTGCAAACCTTTTTGAACTGTCTTATTCGAATAGAAAAAAAATAGTGGAAAAAAATGAATTATAAATAGCTTTTATAACGATAATCATGCTATATATAGCATAGCTAATAACACTGCTAAAACATTTAACGAAATAGCGGTATTAAAAATGCATATTTATAATACGTCACATGAAATATATATTAAGCGCAGTTGAATTCTACAATTTTGGACGAACTAAGCGAAATGTTTCAGCGAATGTGACCTAACTCTTGACACGTTTGCTGTACAAAGGAAATAGCGCAGAACATTTAGAAATGCTTTCAAACCATCTGCGACGTGATATGATAACTTGGCAGTATTTACTGTAATTACAAATGTATTATTTATTTCCTTTACCGCTTATATAAACATGATAATCATTATTTTCGATATGGGTTGATTGTTTATATAGCCTATAAGCCTTTAGCTCTCTTTTTGACTGTCTGAAGTAGCGATAAGCGAGGTACATCGCTTGTCTTCTTATTCCCTGTTGTTGTTGCTGTTAGCCCGAAGGCTTTTACAGCTTCATCTGAGCTGAGTTCATGGAGCGGAAGGTTCTGTGAACTTAAAAATAAACAAAGCTGGTCGGCTTATCAGTTGCATGAAGACGTTCGGACGTAGTCAAGCGCTCTACCTGAGTAGAGCTGATTGGAGTTTGTGTTTGTGTTGTGTGCGGCTTGGAACGGTAGCGAGGACTACATGCTTGCCAAGGATCGGGATCGAACCTCGGTTTGCCCACGCTGTTCGCGGTTAGGTAGCAACAAGTGTTGTGTCATCACCGTGCAACTGATGGCTGAAGGTCAAAAGAATCTCGTGACCAGGAGCTGGTAGGTAGACCCCGTGCTAGGACTGACGACATAGTTAAGTTCGCGAGAAGTTCGCAAGAAGAATGCGGGCAGCGCTGGACCACACATCGTGGTGATCACTGAGGAGGCATATGCCTTACAGTGATGGTCTATCAGCTGATATGAGTAAGAAAAGGACCAATATTTAGCCACTTCCGCACATGCAGTGGTAGTCGTGCAACAAATTCACCGCCCGCCAGCCCGCTGATAAATGCGTATGCGGCAAACAATGCGAATCACACAACCGCCACCGCCAAATTACTCAACACGTGTTTCACCCCTCCACGGGGCATCTTCGAGAGTTATGTTACACCGATAAGTGCCAAACAGCTGATATGATTCTGATGATAGTCTTGTATCTAATGGATTCGAGCGTTACTTTGCGGAAGTCCATCCTAAGTAAGAAAAGGACTAATATAGCTACTTCTGCTATGTAGCAGTAGTCGTGCAATAAAGTGCACCGCCCGACAGCCCGCTGATAAATGCGCATGTGGCAAACAATGCGAAATACAATTACCACCATTAAATCACTCAATACGTGTTTCACCCCCCCCACGGGGCATCCTCAGGAGTAATGTTACACCGTATAATATATATTATAATCTTGTAAATTGCAAGACAAGGCAATAGATCGAATTTTACTAAATTAGAAGTCTTTTATTACGGATGGAAAACGTGAAGTCGCCATATTTGAATCTGTAATTACGAAATGTGGATGATTTTAAATTAGTTTCAAAATTGTCGCGCTTCAGTTCTGTGCAATTCGCTACGGGCTTCGGAATGAGGCATCCGAGAGAGAGCTTTTGCTGTAAATATACGCGGAACAATGCGGTTCACGGGATCTGCGCTTGACAAGAAACGGGGACGTCGTGTTGAAATATTATCATTTTTAAATGAACGTACTTATTCGTATTTTGATTTTGCATTTGCTTAGCAAACATTTTTTTTAATTTAATGTAAATTAATTATATGTCAAAACTCTCCCCTAATATATAAATACAGCGATTGATATAAAAAAGCTTTTGAACTTTGAAGTTATAGCTAGCTTATTTTCTGACAACGTATGGTATACACTATCAAAAAATCAATGGTTAACTAATGTAATAATAATGTATAAAGAAAAAGCGTTTAAAAAGCTCGAATTACTACATATTAAAATTAATTTTGTTTTACAATTAGCTCTGCACATTTTGTACTGTAAAACTTGAAGAAGCTATAGGATAATGTATTAAATATAGATACGTATATGTGTATGTATGTATATATAAGTAGTAAGACTTGACTCAAGAAGTTGACTCTGTGTTTGGCACTAATCGGTGTAGCATAACTCCTGAAGATGCCCAGTGGAGTGATGAAACACGTGTTGAGTAATTTGGGCGGTGGCGGTTGTGTGATTCGCATTGTTTTCCGCATACGCATTTATCAGCGGGCTAGCGGGCGGTGTACTTTATTGCACGACTACCACTGCATGTGCGAAAGTGGCTTAATATTGGTCCTTTTCTTACTTAGGATGGACTTCCGCGAGGTAACGCCTGATTCCATTAAATATATATAAGTAGTTTTGTATATATGTGTGTATAGTATGTACTTCTATATATGTACACTTTAAACTGCCCTCTCACTCCATCCAAAGGTTGTCAGGTAGAGATCGCCTCGAGCGATAAGACCACATCTTATATCTTTATATGAATTATTTCGTTATTTTTTAGTTATTATCTATGGTGTACAGAAAGTGTAAATAAATATATCAAAGAAAATAACTCAAAATAAACATTTTTACATACGTATAGTTAAATAAAAAAGCTTCGAATTGTATTGAATGTCACGATTATTTTAAAATTTTCATCTTTCAAAGAGAACTCGAGAATTCAGGTGATGTCTCTCACTTGGCTTTGTTGTCGCCAACATTTCATACCGCGTACAATGAGATGCGGCGCAATACCCAGCTATATTGTCTTTCTATGAATGTTTGCTGCATATTTTTTTTGTCCCTTGAGTTTCTGAAGGCGTGGACTTTTCTGAATATACGATTATAAAAAAATCCGTCTGAGTTTTATGTAGTCTCCTCTGATGACCTTTAACTGGTGCCCAAGTGGCATTTGAAGAATCCACGGGTTTAAAGTGGCAGTTCGTTAAAGTAGCTAAGTTAGAAGGCTTTCGGAAGAGCCTCGGCTCAGGCCGCTACTTGCTACTACCATACCTGATAGAGAAGTCGGAGAGGTGATGTATCTTTTTTATGATTATTATTAGGATCTGAATTATACAGACATTAGCCTTTGTAATTAATGGATTCAGGCGTTACCTCGCGGAAGTCCATCCTAAGTAAGAAAAGGACCAATATTTAGCGCACACTAATCGGTGTAACATAACTCCTGAAGATGCCCCGTGGAGGAGTGAAACACGTGTTGAGCAATTTGCCGGTGGCAGTTGTGTGATTCGCATTGTTTGCCGCATACTCATTTATCAGCGGGCTGGCGGGCGGTGCACTTTATTGCACGACTACTACTGCATGTGCGAAAGTGGCTAAATATTGGTCCTTTACTTACATAGGATGGATTCCGCAAGGTAACGCCTGATTCCATTAAATAAAGGCACGGACGGTGATGTCTGTGGAATATAGATCCCTATAATAATAAAACGAAGGTTGGGAGGAGAGGACGCCCACTGCAAGAGATCGGCCTCGCTTAAAGAGTGCCATGGTAGCCTGTCTACCATTTTTATTGGAGAGTCTACCCATGTCGCGTTTACCAATTCATGGTCCCCACGGGAGAATCTTTCAGCTTCAACGGCTATTTGTCATTCTCTTTAATATTATATTTACTAATAAATATGAAGGAGATAGTTTTGAATTTCGAATGTAATTAATCTACAGAATTTACTTCGGAATTTCCAATTAGCAAGTCTTATGATCAACTTCTTCGTATATTGGGCCTGAACAATATCTTAATAATATAAATTTCTCCCCCTCAACTCCGACTAATAGATTCTTTTCAAATTGTTCCAAAATGGCGGCCAATGTATAAAGTAATCGTGAAGATTTATCTTATAAGCGAAGTCGCCATCTTCATTAACTTTGCTAATTAAACCTAAAATTTACGATTTATTTCAAAGTGATCTTCAAGAGTTTCAAATTGGACGTTTTAATTCCTTTAATAAAATTATATTGAAACAATTAATTTACAATTATCTAATCCTACAAGCCAGGTATATCTGGGCTACACCATCACCATGTTGATGATGATAGTCATCTTTGATGCAGGTAATTTTGATTTTAAATATTTAATGGAATCAGGCGTTACCTTGCGGAAGTCCATCCTAAGTAAGAAAAGGACCAATATTTAGCACAGAAGACTCCGGACTCTGTGTTTATCACTAATCGGTGTAACATAACTTCTTAAGATGCCCCGTGGAGGGGTGAAACACGTGTTGAGTGATTTAACGGTGGCAGTTGTGTAATTCGCATCGTTTGCCGCATATGCATTTATTAGCGGGCTGGCGGGCGGTGCACTTTGTTGCACGACTACCACTGCATGTGCGGAAGTGGCTAAATATTGGTCCTTTTCTTAATTTCGATTATAAAAATATATCATTACTGTTGACCTTTTTACTAGGCTCACCGACCTACAGCTCAGAGATCACAGTACTATAATTATCTTTTTTTAAAATAAATGACATGAGGTTGTAGAAATTAAGCGGCGATAGTCCCACGGTAGTGAACTGAGACTTGGTATTGTGGTCGCGGGTTCAATTCCCGGTTACTTTGTGCATTAATTATATAGGATTGCCACTGCACAAAAACAAGTTTCCAAAGGATGGGCAGCAACGTATTCAGCAGCAGCGACATTTATGGTTAATCCTACTATAGATATCTTTGGTGGAACAGAACGAAAGGGAATGACAGAAGAATTGTGGTAAGACAGAAACGAAACGAACGATAGATCATATGATGCATGAAAGAAGAGGGAGAAAATAAAAATGTTCGTGAAAAATTAAATAATGTAAAATAGTCCCTGTACCACACAAGACAGGGGGTACGAGAGGCTCATAATAGCGGGGGCCATAAAAAAAATCTTTGGGGGAGGCATATATAAGATTATATACGTTATAGAACGTAACTAGTATCAGATCTTTGGTTTAGGTCCAATACTTGAAAAAAATATATTAATAAAGCTATATTATTGTTTCCAAGAATACTATACTGATGTTAATACGTGTAATTAAATGTTGTTGATGCCCACTCGGGTCAACTGTTTAGTTTCTCGCCAGCTCTTCTCATCAGAACTGCCTTCTGAACCGGTAATAGCTTCCTTTAGAGACACCAATGGCGACATTTTATGTTTATTGACGAAACGAATTTGCCTATTCGTATAAAGAATCTTTTAATTTGATTTGATTCCTTTTGAACTGTAAAAAAGTATAAAAAACTTTATAATAACTTGATTTCAAATTTCTTCGACTACCCATCAAAATATCGTTTAGGTGTACGACGAATTAGAATTCAAAAATGGAACAATTTTAAAATATGACACTCGTTAAATATTCACAACTCGCAGATTTCTCAAAGTATTGATTAATTGTCCGTACATTATTGTCGATATTACTTAAAACATTGCATTGTCGACTTTAAGCCGTACGGAATAAGGTACAAAGGCGTAGTTAAACTTGTTCCGTCTGAATAATGCCAGCAATAAATTTCGATTTTCAGCGCCTCCGTGATAATGATTGCCGTTTATTTGAGTTCATATCTCAGCGATGTTAGTTTTCCATTACAATGACGTTGAGATATTGGTGAAATTTGTTCCGTTACAGCATTTACCTTCCGATCGGAACTATTACGTAAACATAACTCATCATCATTATGATCACCCAGGTAAACAGTCTAATGCTCTGTATAGACATCCCCCATAAGTTTAAAATAGGACAAATGGGAAACGACTTGCATCCAGTATTTACAATGACTTTAACAAGATCTGTGTTTGGCACTAATCGGTGTAACATAACTCCTGAAGATGCCCCGTGGAGGAGTGAAACACGTGTTGAGTAATTTGGCGGTGGCGGTTGTGTGATTCGCATTGTTTGCCGCATTCGCATTTATCAGCGGGCTGGCGGGCGGTACACTTTGTTGCACGACTACCACTGCATATGCGGAAGTGGCTAAATATTGGTCCTTTTCTTACTTAGGATGGACTTCCGCGAGGTAACGCCTGATTCCATTAAATATTTAACAAGATTATATATCTAACTTGTAGTACGTTCAAATAAATAGATAAACACTAAAATAGAAAGCAGTTATAAAAATCAGAATCATATAACACAATAATGTTAAAAATAGAAAAGAAGTTATATCAATTTTCTAGACTTTACTTTGCCAAATAAGCTGTCTGCAAAGTACGTGAGGGTCATCGGATGGTCATTGCGTCAGTTCTGGGCTAGGTTCCGGAGGAACCGCTGCTCACCAGAGCACTAGATCAGACTGACAGAGTCCCCAAATCGACTCTTAGATACCTTAAAAATAGAATAAGACATATATATTCTGTATTAATTTTTCAAAAAAAAATCTCGTATTTCTGAATCTTGACTAAACTGAAAACATAGTAAGATTTAAATAAATAATGTGATACGAAAAACTGTGATAAATTAAATAGTCAATAAAAGAAAAAATAACACTATTACATTAGCCCCCCACCATATTTTGGAAGCGAAGGAAAAATGAGAGATGATGTAAAGACAAAAAATAAATATGGGTAATCACGTGAAGCTTGTAAGAAGAACAAATAGATCTTGAGAAGATTGAAAGAAGAATGCAGACTTTACAATGACCTTCAGCTCTTCGGTTCCACCCCATCTGTGGCTGTTACGAGCTCGTAAAATCATGAAAAAGAATCTCCTTTGACCTCATTCTGTATATCTACTTCTAAACTATATATATTACATAAAGAACCTATAGGGCATCGAAAGCGGCGCATAGAAAAGGGGAATTCCACAGAGATAAAATTATTCATTTACGTCGGTATAAATACGGGCGAAGCTCGAATATTCACACTTCTACTTCACACTTTCTCGTTAATAATTGTAGACTTTAATACAATATCCAAATCATAAAGGCAAAATATCGTTTTATTATTTATATGAAAAATAATTTTATTGAAATGTCGGGAAAATCCCGGAGATATTTCCTGTCTCCTTGTCTTGTCTCAGCGGGCTGGTTTACTCAACTAAGCCAACAGCCAACAACTAACCAAACCAACTCCCCTAGAAATCCCTGCAGACCCTTGATGTTGCCAGGGATCTCGGAGAGACACCTCGGAGATCCGAGATGGGTAGCCCTATAGTGTGCTACTTCCGTACACCGAAGTAGTACATGAGCAGCAGTCTCGTCCTCTTCCAAGCACACTCTGTACAAAGGACTGTCCGTAACAGCTAATGTAAATAGAAGTTTGTTAAAAAGAGAGCAGGAAGCTTATGGTTGGCATTGCCTCTTTTGCTTAACAGCTCTCCTCATGGCTCGCCCATTGCTCTCTCTGTGGACTCCTAGTATACTCCGCTACTAGACATATATTAATTAACATTAAAGAAACATCTGACTACGAAAAAAATTTCGTAGTCAGATGTTTTTATTTATTATTGTATTATATTTATAATATGTATTAAAACTTATTAATTATAAGTATATATGTTATATACGTACGTATGTATGATTAAGTATGTATGTCTATGTATGTTTATGTTCATTTGTTTGTGAATATGTATTTTTTGTACACGTGAACTACCCTTTATAAGTACTTTTACCTTTTCCATACTATGGTTGTCAGTAATAGATTGCCTTGTGTGATAAGACCGCCCAATGTACTTTTTTGTATATTATTGTAAAACTTATTAAATATATCTTAACGTGTACAATAAAGAATATTAAATAAATAAAATAAATGATTTGTATTTATTGCTAAGTTCGCTTTATATTTCGCAGTATGACGTAAGTTCATAGTTATTTGTTGGTAAGTCTCACTTAGAAGAAACTTTGCGTGGAATCCGCCTCATTATTACGGAACAGAGGCCGCCTTTATTTCCACATAAGTTCGCCCATAGAATAAATTAAAGGAAGGAAACGTTCTTTCGTTGACTTCACTAGTATCTACTCTTATATGTACATAGTATAATGTTTCAATAACCTCGTTCTGAATTCTCTTTTGTCTACACATATAATAAGTCAAAGTGAAACTTTACCATGTATCAAAGTTAATTATTGTTCACTATCTGTCCCTGCAGGCTGTACTTTAAGTTATTGGTCTGTCGTGTAATATATTTCAGATTGAACACTTTATACAGGTTGTTTTAAAATCGGAATAAAATCTTTTTATTCTTATTTATTTTTCAACACTTTTTTTGAACACCATACACAGTTAATAGAGGAAAAAAAAGAAGCAAATTCATATGGTACAAGAGACAGTCTTATCGCTAGAGGCGATCTCTACTAGAAAACCTTTGAATGGTGATAAGAAACATGAAGGAGAGGTCAGGTTTAACTGAAGAATGAGTTATACATTCAATGTTTTAAAGATTTTACATCTGTTACCAATCAACTATGTTACCCAAAAGTTTATGGACGTGATTGCGTTCTGAAATCAAATTTGATTGTTAAATAATTATCGTGATGATAACCGCGCATCTGTGACAGATCTACGAAATTCTCGCGGGAATTTCAAACGTCAGATTATCCCCAAGACATGTTCTTAATTCTCCGGACAATATAACAAAACTAAACCATAACAAATATAAACACTTAATGGAATAAGGCGTTATCTTGCGGAAGTCCATCCTAAGTATAAAAAGAACCAATATTTAGCCACTTCCGCACATGCAATGGTAGTCGTGCCAAACACAGAGTCCGTGTTTGGCACTAATCGGTGCAACATAACTCCTGAAGATGCCTCGTGGAGGGGTGAAACACGTGTTGTGTGATTTGACGGTGGCAGTTGTGTAATTCGCATTGTTTGCCGCATGCGCATTTATCGACGGGCTGGCGGGCGGTGCACTTTATTGCACGACTACTACTGCATGTGCGAAAGTGGCTAAATATTGGTCCTTTACTTACATAGGATGGATTCCGCAAGGTAACGCCTGATTCCATTAAATAAAGGCACGGACGGTGATGTCTGTGGAATATAGATCCCTATAATAATAAAACGAAGGTTGGGAGGAGAGGACGCCCACTGCAAGAGATCGGCCTCGCTTAAAGAGTGCCATGGTAGCCTGTCTACCATTTTTATTGGAGAGTCTACCCATGTCGCGTTTACCAATTCATGGTCCCCACGGGAGAATCTTTCAGCTTCAACGGCTATTTGTCATTCTCTTTAATATTATATTTACTAATAAATATGAAGGAGATAGTTTTGAATTTCGAATGTAATTAATCTACAGAATTTACTTCGGAATTTCCAATTAGCAAGTCTTATGATCAACTTCTTCGTATATTGGGCCTGAACAATATCTTAATAATATAAATTTCTCCCCCTCAACTCCGACTAATAGATTCTTTTCAAATTGTTCCAAAATGGCGGCCAATGTATAAAGTAATCGTGAAGATTTATCTTATAAGCGAAGTCGCCATCTTCATTAACTTTGCTAATTAAACCTAAAATTTACGATTTATTTCAAAGTGATCTTCAAGAGTTTCAAATTGGACGTTTTAATTCCTTTAATAAAATTATATTGAAACAATTAATTTACAATTATCTAATCCTACAAGCCAGGTATATCTGGGCTACACCATCACCATGTTGATGATGATAGTCATCTTTGATGCAGGTAATTTTGATTTTAAATATTTAATGGAATCAGGCGTTACCTTGCGGAAGTCCATCCTAAGTAAGAAAAGGACCAATATTTAGCACAGAAGACTCCGGACTCTGTGTTTATCACTAATCGGTGTAACATAACTTCTTAAGATGCCCCGTGGAGGGGTGAAACACGTGTTGAGTGATTTAACGGTGGCAGTTGTGTAATTCGCATCGTTTGCCGCATATGCATTTATTAGCGGGCTGGCGGGCGGTGCACTTTGTTGCACGACTACCACTGCATGTGCGGAAGTGGCTAAATATTGGTCCTTTTCTTAATTTCGATTATAAAAATATATCATTACTGTTGACCTTTTTACTAGGCTCACCGACCTACAGCTCAGAGATCACAGTACTATAATTATCTTTTTTTAAAATAAATGACATGAGGTTGTAGAAATTAAGCGGCGATAGTCCCACGGTAGTGAACTGAGACTTGGTATTGTGGTCGCGGGTTCAATTCCCGGTTACTTTGTGCATTAATTATATAGGATTGCCACTGCACAAAAACAAGTTTCCAAAGGATGGGCAGCAACGTATTCAGCAGCAGCGACATTTATGGTTAATCCTACTATAGATATCTTTGGTGGAACAGAACGAAAGGGAATGACAGAAGAATTGTGGTAAGACAGAAACGAAACGAACGATAGATCATATGATGCATGAAAGAAGAGGGAGAAAATAAAAATGTTCGTGAAAAATTAAATAATGTAAAATAGTCCCTGTACCACACAAGACAGGGGGTACGAGAGGCTCATAATAGCGGGGGCCATAAAAAAAATCTTTGGGGGAGGCATATATAAGATTATATACGTTATAGAACGTAACTAGTATCAGATCTTTGGTTTAGGTCCAATACTTGAAAAAAATATATTAATAAAGCTATATTATTGTTTCCAAGAATACTATACTGATGTTAATACGTGTAATTAAATGTTGTTGATGCCCACTCGGGTCAACTGTTTAGTTTCTCGCCAGCTCTTCTCATCAGAACTGCCTTCTGAACCGGTAATAGCTTCCTTTAGAGACACCAATGGCGACATTTTATGTTTATTGACGAAACGAATTTGCCTATTCGTATAAAGAATCTTTTAATTTGATTTGATTCCTTTTGAACTGTAAAAAAGTATAAAAAACTTTATAATAACTTGATTTCAAATTTCTTCGACTACCCATCAAAATATCGTTTAGGTGTACGACGAATTAGAATTCAAAAATGGAACAATTTTAAAATATGACACTCGTTAAATATTCACAACTCGCAGATTTCTCAAAGTATTGATTAATTGCCCGTACATTATTGTCGATATTACTTAAAACATTGCATTGTCGACTTTAATACGTACAGAATAAGGTACAAAGGCGTAGTTAAACTTGTTCAGTCTGAATAATGCCGGCAATAAATTTCGATTTTCAGCGCCTCCGTGATAATGATTGCCGTTTATTTGAGTTCATATCTCAGCGATGTTAGTTTTCCATTACAATGACGTTGAGATATTGGTGAAATTTGTTCCGTTACAAAATTTACCTTCTGATCGGAACTATTAGGTAAACATAACTCATCATCATCAACATTATGATCACCTAGCTAAATAGTCTAATGCTCTGTATAGACACTCCCTAGACTTGCATCCAGTATTTACGATGATTTTAACAAGATTGTATATCTAACTTGTGGTACATACAAATAAATAGGTAACTACTAAATTAAAAAAAACAGTTAAAAATCAGATGGCATATAACACAATAATGTTAAAACTAGAAAAGAAGTTACATCAATTTCCTTATCTCTACTTTGTCAAATAACTTGTCTGCAAAGTACGTAAGGGACATTGGATGGTCATTGCGTCAGTTCTGGGCTAGGTTCCGGAGGAACCGCTGCTCACCAGAGTACTAGCTCAGACTCAAAGAGTCCCCAAATCGACTGTTAGATAATTTGAAAATAGAATAAGACATATATATTCTGTATTAACTTTTTCAAAAATAAATCTCAGATTTCTGAATCTTGACTAAAATGAAAATATTGTAAGTGATATATAAATATGTGATATGAAAAACTGTGATAAATTAAATGATAAAATAGTAAATAAAAAAATAACACTGTTATATTATCCAACCACCATATTTAGGAAGCGAAGGAAAAATGAGAGATGATGTAAATACAAAAAATAAATATGGGTAATCACGTGAAGCTTGTAAAAAGAACGAATAGATCTGGAGAAGATTGAAAGAAGAATGCAGACTTTACAATGACCTTCAGCTCTTCGCTTCCACCCCATGTGGGGCTGTTTCGAGCTCATGAAATCATGAAAAAGGATCTCCTTTGACCTCATCCTGTATATCTACTTCCAAACTATATGTATTACATAAAGAACCTATAGGGCATCGTAAGCGGCGCATAGAAAAGGAATTCCACAGAGATAAAATTATTCATTTACTTCGGTATAAATACGGGCGAAGCTCGAATATTCACACTTCTACTTCACACTTTCTCGTTAATAATTGTAGACTTTAATACAATATCTAAATCATAAAGGCAAAATGTCGTTTTATTATTTATATGAAAAATTATTTTATTGAAATGTCGGGAAAATCCCGGAGATATTTCCTGTCTTCTGGTCTTTTCACAGCGGGCTGGTTTCCTCAACTAAGCCAACAGCCAACAACTAACCAAACCAACTCCCCTAGAAATCCCTGCAGACCCTTGATGTTGCCAGGGATCTCGGAGAGGCATCTCGGCGATCCAAGATGGGTAGCCCTATAGTGTGCTACTTCCGTACACCGAAGTAGTACATGAGCAGCAGTCTCGTCCTCTTCTAGGCACACTCTGCACAAAGGACTGTCCGTAACGACTAATGTAAATAGACGTTTGTTAAAAAGACCATGTCCGGATAAAGTCCCTGCCAAACGCAGTCGGGTTCCTAACAGCTGGAGAGCAGGAAGCTTATGGTTGGCATTACCTCTTTTGCTTGTCAGCTCTCCTTATAGCTCGCCTATTACTCTCTCTGTGGACTCCTAGTATACTCCGCTACTAGACATATATTAATTAACATTAAAGAAACATCTGACTACGAAAAAAATTTCGTAGTCAGATGTTTTTATTTATTATTGTATTATATTTATAATATGTATTAAAACTTATTAATTATAAGTATATATGTTATATACGTACGTATGTATGATTAAGTATGTATGTCTATGTATGTTTATGTTCATTTGTTTGTGAATATGTATTTTTTGTACACGTGAACTACCCTTTATAAGTACTTTTAGCTTTTCCATACTATGGTTGTCAGTAATAGATTGCCTTGTGTGATAAGACCGCCCAATGTACTTTTTTGTATATTATTGTAAAACTTATTAAATATATCTTAACGTGTACAATAAAGAATATTAAATAAATAAAATAAATGATTTGTATTTATTGCTAAGTTCGCTTTATATTTCGCAGTATGACGTAAGTTCATAGTTATTTGTTGGTAAGTCTCACTTAGAAGAAACTTTGCGTGGAATCCGCCTCATTATTACGGAACAGAGGCCGCCTTTATTTCCACATAAGTTCGCCCATAGAATAAATTAAAGGAAGGAAACGTTCTTTCGTTGACTTCACTAGTATCTACTCTTATATGTACATAGTATAATGTTTCAATAACCTCGTTCTGAATTCTCTTTTGTCTACACATATAATAAGTCAAAGTGAAACTTTACCATGTATCAAAGTTAATTATTGTTCACTATCTGTCCCTGCAGGCTGTACTTTAAGTTATTGGTCTGTCGTGTAATATATTTCAGATTGAACACTTTATACAGGTTGTTTTAAAATCGGAATAAAATCTTTTTATTCTTATTTATTTTTCAACACTTTTTTTGAACACCATACACAGTTAATAGAGGAAAAAAAAGAAGCAAATTCATATGGTACAAGAGACAGTCTTATCGCTAGAGGCGATCTCTACTAGAAAACCTTTGAATGGTGATAAGAAACATGAAGGAGAGGTCAGGTTTAACTGAAGAATGAGTTATACATTCAATGTTTTAAAGATTTTACATCTGTTACCAATCAACTATGTTACCCAAAAGTTTATGGACGTGATTGCGTTCTGAAATCAAATTTGATTGTTAAATAATTATCGTGATGATAACCGCGCATCTGTGACAGATCTACGAAATTCTCGCGGGAATTTCAAACGTCAGATTATCCCCAAGACATGTTCTTAATTCTCCGGACAATATAACAAAACTAAACCATAACAAATATAAACACTTAATGGAATAAGGCGTTATCTTGCGGAAGTCCATCCTAAGTATAAAAAGAACCAATATTTAGCCACTTCCGCACATGCAATGGTAGTCGTGCCAAACACAGAGTCCGTGTTTGGCACTAATCGGTGCAACATAACTCCTGAAGATGCCTCGTGGAGGGGTGAAACACGTGTTGTGTGATTTGACGGTGGCAGTTGTGTAATTCGCATTGTTTGCCGCATGCGCATTTATCGACGGGCTGGCGGGCAGTGCACTTTGTTGCACGACTACCACTGCATGTGCGGAAGTGGCTAAATATTGGTCCTTTTCTTACTTAGATATAAACATATTTCAAAGCTATTCTAATACATGCCACCCTGAAAGGCCAGATAGATTTATATACTTCAACCTTCTGCTGATCATATAAAAAGAAGCGTCACTGAAGAATCTTCTGCATAAACTCTTCTTCTGCCAGCGTTAACGGTTCAAAAAGTGGTAAGAATTTTAGGTATGAAATAGCAATCGACCAAGTAGAGGGCGCCCTTGTATCGCTGTGGTGTTGAGAGACAGTCCAAGCCTACATTTCCTCTCACAAGCGCTTGCCTTAGGGTACGTTATGGAGCACCGACCTGAGCGACATATGCCGCCTTCAACCCAATAATACCGTGTTATATATCGGCCTGAATATAAGTCACAAAGCAAGCCTTCTAGCTTTGCAACCTAAACCTATATAATTAACGCACAAAGTGTAAATTACGTAACATTATAATTAGAGAATCGAACCCGCGATGTGGGATCACAAGTCTCTGTGCTGCACCAATGGGATACCACCGCTATGGCGTTATATATTTCTTTATACTCTTTCCAAAATCGGACACCATCTGTTATGAGAAATATGACACAAGGAAGAAGATTCTGTTAAAAATTATGGGAGATAGTTTTGAAAGAGGAAAAATGACCAATATGAATTTTAAAAACAATAGATATTTCGCCTGTAAAATCACGTCAAGCTCTCTGGCTACGATATATGGATATCCTTACCAATTATTATTAGATCAACACTCACTTTGTATGCGCTATGTGAGTAACTCTATGTTTCTGACTCCAACAAAGGATCTCGGATATCTGATACTGCTGTAAATGTTGGAAACATTCTATTAAAGAGATATTGGATTCCAAATTTAAAAAGTTCGTTAATTTATTACTTATTTAACTATGTATATATATATATATATATATATATATATATATATATACACATATACATATATATATACATATACATATAAATATATATATATATCCTAATAGGCGAACCACAGAATGGAATCCTCAAGAAAAGAAAAGACTTGGCAGCGCAAAGCAAACCGGGTCGATCACTGCAGATGTGAAGGCAGTTGGAATGACGTGGAGAGAAGTAAAGCGCGGGGCTCAAGACCCTTCGGGATGGTGATGAACTGTGGACGCATTCTTGGTGACATAGGAATAAATGATGAATCTATTATTATTAGATATATCAAAATGAATGTCTTTCGTATTAGATAGACGTAGAGATTTAAATCTACAAAAGGACAGGATCGAACTTAAAAGGTAGAGTCCTTTTGAGCTTCAGTCAGGAATCAATTTTCCTAATGGACTCGACTTTATTATATTATTCTTTATTCAGGGCCGGCTTAAGCACCATCTAACAGTGAAAGCTCTACCAAATCCGTTAAGTAATTTTAACACGATGCCAATAAAAGCATCAAAACGGTCACATTTATAAAGATTGAGTTCACCCACTTTTTTAAACAACTTAAAACACATTAATGTTTTCTCTTACATTTTTTTTATACATTTCTTCTCTATTTTACTTTTACTTTAGTAATTTATTAAATCCAAAATAGGAAGTCGATCATTGCAGGGATATTTAAATAAATACATTTAAAAAACTTTTAAGTTTAACGGTTTTCTGATACCCATATTGTGGTGGTTGTGGAAAAATATGTACCTAGTCCGCCATATTGGAACGGCGTCCATCTTGAATTTTAAATTTTGACATAATCATCGTGTTTTACTAGGGTAGCCCTTTCATTTGATACCCATATTGAAGGGGTTAAGGAAGAATATGTAATCCGCCATTTTGTATCGGCGGCCGTCTTAGATTTATAATGTTATTGATTTTATTATATTGTATTGTCATCTAAATTAAATGTGTGTGCCAAATTTCAGATCAATCTGACAACGGGAAGGTGCTTAAATTTCAATTTCTAATTTTGGCCCATATAAACAAATTCCGTACGGGTCGAACTAAATAAAACCGTTTAATAATAATAAAACAGTGAGATTGGTAACGCGCCTGCCAGGCGTGGTGATTATGGTATATCCTTACATATATATCCATTGGCTAGAACGTCCCAACACATAAGGAAGTTTTTTTTTCTTTTTCCTTGAAAGACTATCATCATTGTTTTCCAAGAAGTTCAAGTTCAAGATTCCCTAGATACGATGTGATATTTATCCTGCGCAGTTCCTTTCTTTGGCATTTGAAGGATAATATACTAGATATATAGATACAAGTGGATTTAGTTCGTAGAAACAATCGATGAATATATGTGTGATGGACAATGGATGTTGATACTTATATATACATATATAATTTTACTTCCTGTCTGTTATTACATAGTATAGTTTCAATGATCATTGATGTATTATTAAGTGTTTTAAAATCATCGTTGTGAGTTGATTTATGGCAGGAATCAGAATATTTTTTTTGTCACTAATTATAAGCACAACTCTTCTTCAATATTTTTCTTTTTTACTTACCATCCTTCTATTATTTCTCTCTCTCTCTCTTTCGAAATGATGACAGCTGTGAATTAAAAATTGCTTCCTTTCTAGCGGAGATCTAATATTTCATCTCTGAATAAATAACAAGAGAATTATTAAAACAGTATTGTTAGCTTTGATAAAAGCAAAATTAATATTCAGTAATGACTTTTTCATATTTAATTACGACTTGTTTTTTATTATTTAATTACATCACAAAATGTCCGATAAGATTAATGTTCTTTAATATATTTACAAATACTGTAAAGCAAATACTGAAATTTAATAACACTGAAAACAACAAAGAGAAAAGTTCAAGAGAATTTATTCAAACAAATGATGCTCATGAAACATCTGCTACGAAATTAATGTTTCTGTAGCCGAAGTTACCGGCTGCACTTTATTGGTTTAATGTTTGGATCATCTGAGACATTTTCCCTTTTCATCTTAAGGAAATTTCACTTCGGAAATTTCTTAATATCTCTCAGAAAGAAAATAGCTAAAGTTAATTAACTGCTTAATATGTGACTTCAGTCTGTCTGTGAGATAGAGTTAGGACAAAGGATTAAGGTAAGTAAAATTACTTCCTCGGTAGCCGACGAATAATATCGCCCCATGTTCATAAGGTTCTGCATGAATAATATACGTAGTAATGAGACTTAGTTACGTAAATCAGGGTCAGGTAAAACTGTGATTTAAAAAAATATAAACTGAGATGAAATTTGATTTTAATGTAGATGTTTATAAAGAAGAATTAAGTAAAAACAAGATACGGACGCAAGTTGTAAACCAATAACTAAGTCAATAGCTAAGTAATGTGATAGATGAAACAAATCTGTGATATATTGGGAATGCAGGAGAGGGAGAGGGATGAAGGGTGTGGTGAAAAAAACGAAAACGAAAAATGATAAACAGAAGAAAATCCGAAGCACAAAAGAAGAAAATAAATCGAGAAAAATCATTTAACCCTGTGAAAAAAGTCTCTTTTCCTCACGTAGGAGTGAACGAGAGATCACCAAAATACGAGAACCATTTAAAAAAACTGCTTACACTGCAATATTTTATTTGTATGTTGTTATATTACTTGTATCTCTAAATAATATATGGAGGTGCAGGAATAAATGTTTGAAATCCCTTCAACCCGCAATAAGCATTTTACTACTACTTTTTTATTGCGAACAGGCATGAAATGGAACAACCTTCCTGCGACGTTTTTAGGTAACTTTAACTTATGAGTCTTGAAGTCAACGGAGAGTAGATATGTTAAAGACAAGAATGTACTATCGTAGACCTCGTTGCTTAATATCAGATGAGATGGAGGTCAAATGCTTTGCCCATAACCGATAAAAAAAAATTGGTTACTATTAACATGAATCCGAATTTTCTATATTTTTAAAAATTTTTACTATGGCTATATAATAATCTCAAAACAACAAGAAATAATTGTAAAGTAAATAAAAAAAACTATGCAATCTGTGATAAAATGTAATATAATCGAATTATAAAATGTAAAATAAAAGATAAGATAAAGTAAAAGTAACGTGATTACCAGAAGCTGTGATAGTAAGGAACTAGGCGAAAGAAGTGAGGCGAAGAATGAACGGTAAAAAGTAAGGAAAAGAAAGATAGAAATTGTAGAATGTAAGTAGAAGAAAGATAGACCATGTGAAGTATGACAGAAGAGCATGGAAATTAAAAAGAAAAGAAAGTAAATCGTTACAAAATTAAAACGTCCCCGTCCCATATATATACATGTAAACAAACACAAGCACACACGCATATATATATATGTAATAAGTAAATATAATGTAATGGATCAGTTTATTCTTATTCAAAATATATATATATATATATATATATAGTTTGAATAAGAATAAACTGATCCATTTTAAAAACGAGTGTATCAAGAGCGTTCTAAAAACACGACAAACACAGATTAGTCTGTGAACACTTTCATAATGTTCATACCATATTACAAATGCAAAATTTTGCAGTTGTATTAAAAATCTCTTCAACCATTCATCACAACATTAATCATCTGACGTCTCAGATACGACTTTTCAAAATTCTGTTCCGAAATACATTCCACCCACTATTGATGTTTTTATGAAATATATTAAGTTTATAAAAGTTACCGCAATACAAGTTTCTATCTGACAGGATACTATATCGTCCTTTCGTGTATCATACGAAGGTCCATAACTGAAGTCGTTAAATTATAACGTATCATTGGATTCTGGAAAAGCAAGCAATCACGACCGGCCGGTATAAGAAAATACTTCTGCCTATTATGCTGTCTATTTTGTTTATTTATCGTATATTCTACCTTTATTATTACCTTTACATAATGTTTTTCTATTGTTGGTCTTATTTATAAGATCAATTAGGATAACTGTTTTTAAGCCTAATTTAAATCTATCATTACCATATACAGTAGTTTTAATGATTTCTGTATTTTATATCAATGTTTATGTACCAAGTTTTTGATGTATCTTTCAAATGAAATGATAAATTTTATCTTTTGTTGTCTACATTTCAATGTGCCTATTGTAACTTCAATATGCCAACCTCCTGGGCTTTGTCAGTGACTTTCGTTCTTTTACGGGCCTTTCAGCTTTTAATTTAATCTCATAGTGAAATATCCACGTGGCTTGTTAAGCGACTATGTAGTCACACCATATTTTAGTGCTGTCGCTTCAGATGTGTAAATAACCCAACTTTTATCTGTCAATCCACTATATTCGTAGAAATAAAACCATACCGCGAAGTAAAAGACTAGTGGCGCCATCTGTTATTGTATTGTTGAACTAATGTAAGAAATCAACCAAATTTAGAATCGATTTAAACAAGTGCCGTAATTCATCGCTGATTTAGCAGTGATAGAACATTGTAGGTAGCGGGTTCGATTCTGACTTTGTTCATTGACTACATAGGATTGCATTTGATCACAAATAAGTTTTCAGAGCATATACTGTTGAGTTCTCTGCGTACAATAATACCACATTATCGCCAAACTTATGTATTTATTCTATACTAATTTCTTTCTTATTTAGCTCTAATATTGCAGATTGCGTTAACAGCTGAGCAGTAGTATCCCAGTGGTGGAGGACTGAGATTTGCAATTGTAGGTCGCCGATTCGATTCCTGGTTTATCTTATATGATTCACACTATGTGCATTAATTATATAGGATTGCCACTACTAATAAATAAGTTTTCAGATTATAGGAGCAGCAACATTGTACTACTGCTACATAGCGGAAGTAGCTATATATTAGTCCTTTTCTCACTTATGGGAGCAGTGTCTTCTGCGTAACATAATACAATACTACGATCGATCAACCAACCAATTGCGATATTGTTATGTTCCCCATAGATATCTTTGGGGGAGGCAGGCAAGGTAAACCTTGCAATAGGTGGTATGCGTTGTAATGACGAAGTATTACCAGTAACACATATTGGTTATAGACACATTACCAGTAACACATATTTATTCTTTAGATCCTACGGGACATTGAACAAGAAGGTATAAGGCAAGACCTGATTTTTTTTGCATTATATTACCTTGTAATATTAAAATTTAAGTGTACTTTTAGACCAGATTGTTTCTCTTTAGATGAGAGACAAAAATAATCTAATGTTATGCAAATTACCATAGCTTTTCCTTCCACTTGACAACTCATATTGCTATTGTAGTAACTGCCAATCATTTTTTTTAATGTCTTTTCATGTTTCAGGAACTTTACGAATCCACAATACAACTTCATCAAATATAAGGTCAGTAATTCATATTAAGTTTAATATTAGGGGGACCGGAAATAAATGTCGTTTCTGTCGATATATGTAAAAAAATCCGATTTGTTACCGCTTCGGCATTGATTTGTATACTAGATGGCAAAAGGTTGTTTGATAACGAAGGTGAATATATCGTTGATTATAAATCAAAACTTTTTAAAAATCTAGTCGTGTGAATTTAACTCAAGAAAGCGTCATTACTTTCCGGTTTTCCTTATATATATATATCATCATAATTTTAGCCGTAAGGGATCCCTTGCTAAACATTTGTCTCCCCCATTTATTTCAAATAAGACCGGTTGGCAACGGCATCTAATATTTCCCCTGCTCAGCTGTTTATTCAATCTGCAACATAAGAGCTAAATAGAAAGAAAATTTTCGTGGAGACAAAATATCGCCATACCATAATCGCCTTACTGTGCAGACGATTTAGCGTTGGTAATGTCCTATTATGGTACGGAGAGCACGCATCTGCCCATGTTTTGGAAACTTGTTTAAGATCTGTGGAGATCCAATATAATTAATGCACAGAGTGAGAATTACATAATATTGTATTTCAGGAATATAAACCCGCGATACAAATTTAATCTTTAATATTCAAAATACAATAAATAATAACATATAAAAGTTAACATATATAGTTGCTAAATACAGGAGTTACGTAACTATGTCGCAGTTAACAGCGCCATCTTTCGGATAAGTATATATATATATACATACACACACACACACATGTATATATGTGCGTGTGTGTCTGTGTACGTGTGCGCGTGTGTGTGCGTGTGCGTGCGTGTGTGTGTGTGTGTGTGTGCTCATTTCAAGAGTAAATTCAAAGGAAAGAAAAACGTACAAACTAATTTTAATATTAATAAAATAATAACTAAGCTTGTGTGAGTGAGTATTTATATCTCTGTATGTGTGCGTGTATATAAAAAGGAAAGCTTGAACAAATAAACCAGAAATACTTATTAAGACCTATGTACATATATCAGGCTCATTAGTAAAGCATTTGGAATTTTTTACACCGTTTTTAATGTTTTTTTTAGTTTGGGGTTTTATCCTTACTAGCATATATCAACCTCATTGTGTTTACTATTAAACCATTCAACTGAGGAGACATGCCGCAAACCTGCTTAATATTTTAGCAATTTAATCTCATAGACTACCACTGCAATACATAGCTTGCATTGGCTCCCCAAAATATATCTATAGGAGGATTTACCATAATCGCCACACTTGGCAGGGCGATTAGCGAGCGCAGTGTGTTATTATGATATGCAGAAAACGTTGAGTCCTCTACAAAATTGTTTGTGACCTGAAAGTACTATATAATTAAAGTACAAAGTGTGAATTATATAAGATTGTATCCCGTATATCAAACCCGTGACCTATGATCGAAAATCTAAATGCTTACCGCTGTGCTATCACTGTTTAAATCAAAATAGAGTATTAATTATGTAAAATCTTTCGAGAAAACAAATAACTTAGTACATAACTTAATTAAAGTCATTTACTTCGTTTAATATTTAAGAATTACCCAAATTAAACTTCGTAGTTTAGTTTGAAAATTATCACGAATAAGCTTCACAAATTTCAAATTTCCAACGAATATCATTAAAAACAAAGTAATCGATTTGTAGAAATGATTCTAATTTTTTAAATATATATAACTGTCCTTTAGTCGTATTATTCAATGAAATACATAGCTACAAGGTCACCAAACTGTTGTGTTTTCTTTGTGATGTATTTCACAATTTTTCTTATTACAGTAATACTAGCTGTATCATTTATATATATGTATCTAATATATAAAATTCTCGTGTCACGGTGTTCGAACTTGAACTCCTCTGAAACGGCTTGACCGATTTTTACCAAATTTTATATGCGTATTCAGTAGGTATGAGAATTGGCTACTATCTATTTTCCATACTCCTAAGTGATAAGGGTGGTCCACCCCTAATTTTTTTTTAAAACAAATTTTTTGGTTTTTATTTTATTATGATACATACCAAAATACAACCCTAAATTTTCACCCCTCTACGATTAACCCTTATTTTTTATTTGTTAATTAAAAACTTTATTTTTTTTTGCAAAACAACGTTAGTTATATATATGTAAATAAAATCTGAATGTCGCTTTGTAATATTAAAATAACCACTTTTTACTATGTATACATATACGGTAAATATACCAAAATATTTTTTTTAATGTTGTCTTTTTGTCTGTTTGTTTCGACTAATTTAGTAGTGGTAGAGAACTGAGATTAACAATCGTATATCGCAGGTTCGATATCCGGATGCAATCTTTATAAATAAATAAAATTTTAGTGTTCATAGTAATAAAATAACCGCTATTTACTACATGTATATAAATGTAATAAAAATACCAAAATTACCTTTTTAAAATTTTTGTTTCTCTGTCTGTTTGTTCCGGCTAATTTCTGAAAGACCTGGATCGATTTTGACAGGACTTATACTGGCAGATAGCAGATGTAATAAGGAGTAACATAGGCTAGTTAAAGTCGTTGACAAAAAAATAAGATAAATATGTTTCTTTGTTAAACACCACGCGATTTCGCGGACACGGATGGTAACAAATAAAAACAGAGATAATTATATCTGGCTTAGTGTAGCAAGCTTATTCCAATCCTAAACAAATAGGGGAAAAAGAAACGAAATTAGCAACGTAATAATTGTATTTGCGTCGTTTCGTTAAGCTTTGGTAGTTGACGAGTTATTTCGGTGAATCTCAGTTTGTTTATTCATTGTGAATAATAATAATAATAGTAATAGAAAGCTTTATTTTATTACATACAAATTACTTAAAAATTAGTAATTTTAAATAATAGTTTGATATAATATAATAGACCAATATTGATGTATGGCTGTGAAGCTTGGACGCTAACTTTGAAAGAAGAACAAAAACTGCTAGTGACGGAACGCAAAATCATGCGGAAGATCTTAAGACTAGCGAGAAATCAAGACGGATCTTGGAGGCTCCGAAACAATGCCGAAATTCACACTATAGTAGCACAGCCAAATATCATCATCATCACTTGGAGTGAATGGGATCGGATCGGAGCGTGAAGGTAGCGTACCTGGAAAAACCGAGTGGTCGAAGACCAGTGGGTAGACCCAGGTATCGCTGGATCGATCGCGTTGAGGCAGACTTGCGCGAATTGAATATCAGCCAATGGCAGACGATGGCGCAAGATAGAGGAAAGTGGAAGTCTCTCGCTTCGGAGGCCAAGACCCACTTTGGGTCACTGAGCTAGCGGAGTAATAGTAGTAGTAAATAATAGTTTGATGTTTTTGTATGGATCTCAAGGTAAAAGCCTCCTCCAAAGCTTTCCATTTTTCTCTATCTTTGACAACTTGGAACCACCCATGATCTGCCGTAGCCACGATCTCGTCAGCCCATCTGGCATTAGGTCTTCCTCTCGCTTTAGTACCTCGTGGTCCCGTCCATTTTAATTTTTTTTTAATTCAATCACAATCAATAAATACTCATTATAAACAATGGATGTAATAAAAATACAAAAGGGACAAATAATTATATAAAATATCGTAAATAAACTGAGAGATCATGTGTATGCTGGGTTCATAGCGTTGACTGACCGCTAACAAACTACATTTATGGTTTTTAATGGAATCAGGCGTTACCTTGCGGAAGCCCATCCTAAGTAAGAAAAGAACCAATATTTAGCCACTTCTGCACATGCAGTGGTAGTCGTGCAACAAAGTGCACCGCCCGCCAGCCCGCTGATAAATTCGTATGCGGCAAACAATGCGAATTACACAACTGCCGCCGTTTAACTCAACAAATGTTTCACCCCTCCACGGGACATCTTCAGGAGTTATGCCACACCAATTAGTGCCAAACACATAGTCAACTTGTTGAATATAATTGACTATCTGGTCTATATTAGCAGGCTGGCGGGCGGTGCACTTTATTGCACGACTACCACTGCATGTACACCATAATGCTACACTGCGATCACCAACCCGGCTATATATATATATATATATATAAAATAAAGAAAAAAACAGCATATTTAAAATGTAAAACCCAATCCAAAACTTATATTCATCGTGTAGATAATAACTAGCGTTCATTTTCTTTACCATTGAAGAAGAAACAAATAAGTGAACGCTTCTATAAATCGGTGTACAATCTATGTCTTGTCCCGTTTCCAAACCTATATCTATAGCTTGTATCATTAGGCTACATGCGTCTTTGGCAAGGTGTGTACCCTTTTTGCGTGTACGTTTATGATCCATAAATTTATTTCTAGATTACTATATTAGTCCGGTGCTCGCATAGATCAACGTGAAATGCAGCTGGCGTGAGCATGATATACCTAAACAGGGAGGGCAATGTAAAGATCGTTTGATCGACGGAAGATTTATAATTGGCAATCAACGTTCTAGTCGTTGCAATGGATGTACGACTTTTGGACTTGCTTTTATATTCAACGTTTTATATTACATATAACGTAATATATACGTAGATTGCTTATAGATTTTTAAGATCAATATTCGTAAAAAAAATCAATGTTTTTATAAATAATTAATATCGTAAAAAAATTATTAAACTACCATTTACGAAATTTAAAACGCATATTAAAAGTAAATAGACCAGTGATTCCCAAAGTGGTCTATATCGACCCCTAGGGGTCTGTAGGAGTGGTCGTAGTACCGTAGCTTCTTGTTCTTCGGTAGCTTCTTGTTCGTCGGTTGTATCTTGTTCGTCGATTGCTTCTTGTTCGTCGATTGCTTCTTGTTCGTCGGTTGCTTCTTGATCTTCAGTTGCTTCTTCCTGCGTTGACCGCACCTCCGCTAGCCCTTATAATGAGCGCGGAGACTCTCAACAGCACGATGCAGATTTTCGTTGCGTCTACTGTGGCGCCATCTGTCATGTATCTGTTTCACTGCCGCCGCCGCCATGCGATTGACGGTCACGTGGGTAAGAGAGCTTGGTGTTTGAGTGGCGCGCGATATGCACGCCACATCACTCCCCCGCCCAGACTGTAACTATGGTCGAAAACAATTTGGTAACCTTACTCTTCTGCCGCTCCGGGTCCTCTTGTCTCCGTCTGAGGTAGTAGCAGTTGAAGTGGTTGAAGTGGCTGATTAACGGACATGGGGAAAGTGACCGTCTCCGTGGTGCGACCGATTATTGTGCTGCTTCTCTCAGATGATAATGGGAGGTCCTGTTTTGTAACCTCCTGTAGAGTTGTTTCGGGCACAGGAGTTGTAGTAGGCAGAGCTGTGGGCGTGGTCGTGGGCGCGGTCGTTGGCGCTATTGATGGTGATGTAGCGATCGTCGTTGGCATTGTAGTGGTAGTCGTTGTCGTTGTAGTCGATGTAGTCGTGGAGGACGTCGTCGTAGACTCCGTCGTAGAAGTAGTGGACGGTGTAGTCGTCTCAGCAGCGGCAGACGCTGAAGCGTTGCCGCGACGCAAGTTTTTGCCCCCCCCAGATACGGCGGGGCTGCCTGGGCAAGGCCCAGGGGTGGATTCTCCAGCATCGCTGGTACCACCCTGGGGAAAATTTGTTTTTTTAACTGCGTCCATTATTTTTTTTTTCCTTTTAAGGGTGAGGTCCCTTCGCGCTTGTGACTGAACTCCCTTCCAGCCATTCATCCCGTCGGCACGGTCCAACCTTGGGATTAGGGTTATTTTTGAAGAGATTTTCTTCCTCGCAGCTCCGTACAGGTACGGAGCCCCCGGTCCCTACTGGGATTACGGGTTGTCCGGTGTCGGCAGAAGCCGAGTGCACCTGGCACATCACCGCACTGGTCACATCCTCTGTCCCATCTCTTAAAGATGGGTACGGGATGCTACCTCAAGCCTGAGAGGCTCGTCTCTCGGACTGTGCAGTCCTTGGCCGTTTCTCGGTTCTGGGAAGAACCGATGGTACGCCCCTAACCCTGCCAGTTTTGGTCCACGCCGGAACATGCCCAATACCACCCACATCTGGGTGGCGCTCCCCCATCCGCCACCCGGGGGACGCGCCCGATGGAAGGTCTGGCAACTCCACACGGGCGGTCGTCGTTACTAGGCTGACCTGACTCATATTGTGGTTTATCTGCGCGTCTTCCGAGTGTGGTATCAGCTGGGTCCGGAAGGTGCTTCTCGTTGTCCTTACTCGGGGTCACCAGTGTAGGAGTGGTCGTAGTACCGTAGCTTCTTGTTCTTCGGTAGCTTCTTGTTCGTCGGTTGTATCTTGTTCGTCGATTGCTTCTTGTTCGTCGGTTGCTTCTTGATCTTCAGTTGCTTCTTCCTGCGTTGACCGCACCTCCGCTAGCCCTTATAATGAGCGCGGAGACTCTCAACAGCGCGATGCAGATTTTCGTTGCGTCTACTGTGGCGCCATCTGTCATGTATCTGTTTCACTGCCGCCGCCGCCATGCGATTGACGGTCACGTGGGTAAGAGAGCTTGGTGTTTGAGTGGCGCGCGATATGCACGCCACAGGTCTATGACAACCTGCAAGGGATCTACGTCAGCGAAAACAAATTTGGGGGTCTATGAAATGAAAATGTGGGTCTACGATAGTGGATCTCAACACATACACTGATAGTACCTATTTACTTACATCATACTATCTCATAATATCAAAACATTTACATTATTTATAAAAGTACCTAGGAAGTAAAAAAATTATTATATATGTTTATAAAATTGTGTAAGTTGTAGGATGCTGGTATTCGCTTTGTAGTCGCAATACATTTTGAACTTGTAAAAACCTAATAAATGTATAAATTAACACGTGTTTTTACTTTAAGTTTTTAACACTAAACTTCACTACAGTTAGAAATTTACAGGAAATCAATATCAAGTAAGTAGAGGGTCTACCCAACATGGAAAAACATGGCAAGGAGTCTACGACACAAAAAAGTTTGGGGAACTCTGAAATAGACAAACAATCCTTGGTAGTGATGTCGCTTGATTATTTTTATTCCATTTAGGCTATATATGATAAAGTGTATATATATAAATCTGTATTGTTAAACTTTATTAAAACATGTGTTGTTGTTGAGTTTCTTCCTGCTTCTTCTCCACAACTATAACACCTTGCGAAGCAGAGTAGAGTCAAATATAAAATAGATTGAAAAAGTTTATTAATATAGTGTTGAATATAAGTAATATTTCTATTATAAATTTCAACGTTGAATAAATGAATTTTATCTTCATTTTTTGTCTAAGAAACCAATTTCTACACCTTAGAATATCAACCTTTATGAGAGGCCGTGATTTAAAGTGTTTAGAAATGAATTTAAAATAATATTAAGAGACTTTTTTTTAAGCTGTTTTTTCATATAAAAATTTGTTTGCAAAAAGAAAATAATCAAGCGACATCATTGCAATTGCCTTTTCGGTCAATTTATTTTTGACATGCGTTTTGAATTTTGTTAATGTTCTGCACCATTTTAGTTAAAAATCTTATTTCGTTTATTATAAATGAATTAGACTTTGCAGTCGATACAGACAGGTTTTCACATTGTCTTGTAAATACACAACGGTGGTCCTCTTTTATAACTTATTATAATTATTAGAGGTAAACATAAACGTTTGATTTTTAATGCGTGGTCTTAAAATTCACAGTTAATAATTAACAGGCCCTTATTTAAAAACTTTGAAGATACTTCATAAATTGTTTTTTAGTAGTTTTAGTTATATTCAGCTCTTTATATATATCTATATTCGCCTAACCTAACCTTTTTTGTTCTATCCTCCACCTTAGCCTTCTTACCCCCCCCCCCTATGTACTTACTTACTCCTCTAGCTCAGTGACCCAAAGTGGGTCTTGGCCTCCGAAGCGAGAGACTTCCACTTTCCTCTATCTTGCGCCATCGTCTGCCATTGTTTGACATTCAATTCGCTCAAGTCTCCCTCAACGCGATTCATTCAGCGATACCTGGGTCTACCCACTGGTCTTCGACCCCTCGGTTTATCCAGGTACGCTACCTTCACGCTCCAATCCGATCCCATTCGCTCCAAGTGACCAAGCCAGCGGATTCGTTGAGCTTTATATTCGCCAATAATATTTGGCTGTGCTACTAAAGTCTCAATTTCAGCATTCTTTCGGAGCCTCCAAGATCCGTCTTGATTTCTCGCTGGTCCCAAGATCTTCCGCATGATTTTGCGTTCCGTCACTAGCAGTTTTTGTTCTTCTTTCAAACTTAGCGTCCAAGCTTCACAGCCATACATCAATATTGGTCGTATTACGATTTTGTAGATTTGTATGTCGGTAGTCTGTAGTCCCCCCCCCCCCACTGAAACACTGGAATAACCACTGCAACATTAGAAGAATGCGAGATTCCATTTCATTGCAATCAGATTTATTTCACCTACAATGACATTGTTCAAATAATCTCTAGTTCCTAACGCTTTGGTCTAAAACAATCCTTCAAGAAAAAAAATATGTGTTGTCTTCGATATCCTTAATGCAGTTGAAATTAATGTCTACACATAGTATTAAGATTTTTACATTATTATTCAGACTTTAAACAGTAGTGTTTAGTGAACTGTACATGATTTAATTATTTTATCTAATAGATTCAAACGTTGGTTCGTGTAAGTCCATTCTTACTAAGAAATGGACTAATAAATAGCTACTTCCGCTATATATTACTCCCTTTGCCGGTCGTTAATAGCGGTAGTAGTTATATATTAGTCCCTTTCATAGTTGATTATTTTATATATAGCTCGTGTGTCGATCTGCAGCTGAAAATCGTGCGTCGATAGCTTTTTATTTCTCCATATTTTGCTGCAATATTTGTCGTGTACCTTTCATATTCTTTTCGTTTTAAATTTATAGATAAGTTTTTAATACGAATCCTATAGATTGTGTGGTATAGAAAAGTAACGAATTTAATTTCTATTGATTTATATAACAGGTTGTCAAATATCTCCCTTCCGCTTTTTTGCTCTTTATTCAATGCTTTATAAAAAGCGTTATAGTGATCGGATTTAGTTCAAATATGCGCCGTTTTGTTCAATAATCTGTTTCCATCTAGACGGCAACTTCATAATACCTCCCTCGTAGAAGCCCCCCTCCTTATTTGCGAAGAACTCGGACAGCCACTTTTCACAAACCTCTTTTGAGTTCAACTTTACACCACCAAGGGCGTTCGCCATGGACAGGAACAGGTGGTAATCACTTGGCGCTATGTCCGGGCTATATGGTGGATGCGATAAAACCTCCCATCCGAGCTCCCGTAGCTTCTGACGAGTCATCAACGAAGTGTGTGGTCTGGCGTTGTCCTGGTGGAACACTACACCCTTCCTGTTGGCCAATTCTGGACGCTTCTGGTCGATCGCCGGCTTCAAGCGGTCCAGTTGTTCGCAGTAGATGGTAGAATTAGGCGTCTGGCCATATGGGAGCAGCTCATAGTGGATGATTCCCTTCCAATCCCACCAAACACACAGCAAAACCTTCCTGGCCGTCAATCCCGGCTTGGCCACTGTTTGGGACGATTCACCGGCCTTCGACCACGACTGTTTTCGCTTGATATTGTCTTGCTTTGTACATAGCCGCGAAATTCAAAAGACAAAAAGGCGGAAGGAAGATATTTGACAACCTTTTATATATATATATATATATAAATATATATATATATATTAGTGTGGATGTGTCTGTCAATCTCACTGTAACGTATGTATATACGTAATTATTTAAATATATTCTTTATTTACAGCTAGTGTAATAATACATAAATGTATTACTATACATAAATACATATTTGTACTCATAAAAAATATATTTTTAATTTACGAAGCTTGTCTCTCTTTAGCTCACATATTGTAGATTGCAAAAACAGCTGAGCAGTGGTATCCAAGAGGTAAGAATTAGTACTTGCGATAGCAGGTTAGATTTTCGGGGTACAATGTTACATAATTCACACTTTGTGCAATAATTGTATAGGATTGCCGCTGCTAATAACCAAGTTTCCAGAGGATGAACAGCAGCGACCTCTACATACCATAATACTAAGCTGTGACCTGTCATGCGTGGCGATGATGGTATTTACCCCAAAATATGCCTGTACCTCGCAGGGGCGTTTTGGGCTGAAACTAAATTATATTTCGATTGTATATTAACTGTAGCTTGGTCAGTTTTTAATGTTTTCCAAAAGTATGCGAGAACAATATATATTTATAAAAATGAATGTGTCAGTTTGACTGTCTGTACTTGGTAGATTTTAAAACCATGCATCCAATCGGCGTGAAAATGAAGTAAATTATTAAATGTATAAGACTTTCTGTGTCCGCGACTTCGTTTGTGTGAAATTTAAGAAAGCAATATATTTTTTTGTTTAAAATATTTTACTAAATAAAAGTAGCCCAGTTACTCCTTATTGCATCAGCTACTTTCCAGTGTAAGTCCGGTAAAAATCTGTACAGCCATTTCAGAAATTAGCCGGAATACACAGACAGACAGAAATTTTAAAAATGTACTTTTGGTATTTTTACTTTATATATATTTATATTTATGTAGTAAATACGGTAATTTTAATATTATAAGAACTTTAATTTTATTTATTTGTATACACTGCATCCCGGGAAAAGAACCTGCGACCTATGATTGTAAATTTCAATCCACCACATCACTCCACATACCTTTATCACTTAGGGGTATAGAAAATAGATAGTAGCCGATTCTCAGACCTACTGAATACGCATATTAAATTTGGTAATAATCAGTCAAGCCGTTTCAGAGGAGTTCAAGTTCGAACACCGTGACACGAGAATTTTATATATTAGATATATATATATATATATAGCGAGCTAAGATGACAATGTAAATAAACATATGTATTATTAGAATGTAATGTACGTGAGCGCATTACGGAATTGCCCGTTGCTTCCCTAGCGACATTTACATTTATTTCTCAGACAATACGCTCCCTATATTACCGATATCTAATAGGCACAAAAATACAACGCGTCCTATAAGACTATATATAATCTGTTTAATCAAGAAACGACAATACTATAAGGTTTTATAAATCAAATTTATCTTTGCATTCTTCAGTGACATCAACATCTGTTCCTCGGACTATAGGCTTCCTATATTACAGTCATCTGTTAAGTTGAAAAATACGATATGTCCTACAAGACAAAAAATATTCTCTTTAATCAAGAAACCTCTGTACTGTCACGTTTTATCTATCTTTAAAATTTTATTCTTGCTTCTCTTTACAGCAGACTTTACAAGGACTACGGTCTACTTACCACATGTCAAGGTACTTCAGTTTCTGTTCTAGATGTGTCTTTGTAAAATCTAGATATGTCAATTTTTTTACTTTTAATAAATCATAAGTTACTATATTTTTAATTATTTATTTAATGGAATTAGGCGTTACCTTGCGAAACTCCATCCTAAGTAAGAAAAGGACCAATATTTAGCCACTTCCGCACATGCAGTGGTAGTCGTGTACACACACAGACTCTGTGTTTGGCACAAATTAGTGTAACATAATTCCTGAAGATGCCCCGTGGAGGGGTGAAACACGTGTTGAGTGATTTGGCGGTGGCGGTTGTGTAATTCGCATCGTTTGCCGCATACGCATTTATCAGTGTGCTGGCGGGCGGTGCACTTTGTTGCACGACTACCACTGCATGTGCGAAAGTGGCTAAATATTGGTCCTTTTCTTACTTTTTAATTATCATCATAACAATGGTCTCTTGTATAGACCTTAAATTAGTAAGGGTTCAAAGCGACTTTAATAAGATTTTCTATCTACCTGTTCAACGATGCCTTAGCCACTTCGTTGTCACTACTATTCAGAACAGATCATAGCTGCTATTTGTTCTGCACGCTGCACTTCGTGTAATTTCAAGTCGCTGCAAGTCTTGTTGGAAGTACAAATAATCTTCCACTGGAACTGCAGACCTTCTTAGACGCTCTTGAGTCAGAATGAAAGAATCCATTGGTGTCCATTCCATTCCTTCATAGCCGATCTAATTGGTGTAACATTACTACTGAGGATGCCCCGTGGAGGGGTGAAACACGTGTTGAATGATTTAACAGTTGTAGAAGTGTAATTCGCATTGTTTTCCGCATGCGCACTTATCAGCGGGCTGTCAGGCGGTGTACTTTATCGCACGACTACTGCTACATAGCGGAAGTAGATATATATTAGTCCTTTTTTTACTTAGGATGGACTTCCGCAAAGTATTGCATGAATCTATTAGATATCTTCAGGAAGCTTTTAAACTTTGTTGCATCCTACTCTAAAGATCACTATGTTGACTGGTCTTTTGCTATCTGCATCTAGCGACTTCAGGCAACCTTAACTATTTCAGCTTGTGGTTGCCACACGATAACCTTTCTTCCTCAACAGCCTTTGATTGCACGAGTGATGTGCGCTATCCGCTGCTACTTCAGACAGGCAATTCTTCAGGCTAGATCAGTGATCTTGGTCCTTTTGCAGATCTCCTCATTTTTGATTTGAACTCGCTATGCTCCGAGCATAGTCCTTTCCACTATTCTCAAGATGATCTTGAGCCTCCGATACCATATCCTAGTGAAACTCTGAGTATGGTCCTCTCCTAAGAAAGGTCTTTATTGTAGTAGGTGTTCATAATTTTTGTTACCTATTAAAGAGAGATAGAGAGAGAGATAGATAGGCTCAGAGGCATGCACTCCCGCTTCAGCGTACTCCGTCAAGTATAATTCTCACATAATATACATCTACCGGGAATTATATGTTGCATTTAATCACGAAGCTACCTATATTATTATACATACAATTATAATTAAAAAAAAAATTGTAAATTAATTTAAAAATGCCACATCCATTTTTAATACATCAGTGTGCTCATTCAGTGATGTGCTCACAGCGACCCATATACCAATGATTGCGCATTGAAGCCGCTGCAGCAATTGTGACAGGCTCGGCATGCACTTTGTGCATTCATGTATATGTCTATATTTCCATTCATCTCATATGGATTTACATCTTCCGAACATCTGGTCACCTTTTATTTACTTTATAGGAGATATACAGTAACAAAAGGCAGTAAGAAAGTACAAACTTAGAAGCTTAGAAACATAAAATTAATTACAGTTGTTACCTTATAACTATCTCACTGAGAACACATAATGATTTATAGTCAAACAATGAAAAAACAAATAAAAATAAAAACATTACTAGACAGGGAAAAATTTTATCTAATATTGTCCAAAAATATTTTTGCGTACATACAACTTAGTACTTGTGTTTGTGAATGTACAGATTACTTAATATAAATTAATAAAACATTTTTCTTACAAAACAACTTTGTACTTGTATTTGTGAATGTACAATGTACACATTACTTAATGTCAATTAATATATTGTACACCTTATACACAAATGACGTAATAGATATAAAATATCTGTACTATTATCCCTACAGGAAGTTACCACCGGTTTGCAAGGCTGTTCTATGCCGGCGAGAAACTCAGCAGTTATTCCTTACAAATATAATTTAACGGAGGGTCCCGTCAAGATGTCTTCGTTTTAGACCATACCTAACGATATGGCAATCGCAGTGTGGTATTGTGATACGCGGAAAACTTTCCTGTCCAACCTTTAGAAACTGATCTGTGAACATTAAAGCAAACAGTGTGAATTATATAACATTACTAGCTGATACCGCAAACGTTGTTTTGCAAAAAAATTAAAGTTTTTAATTAACAAATGTAAGATAAGGGATAATCGTAGAGGGGGTGAAAATTTAGGTTTGTATGTATTTTTGTATGCTGTATCATAATAAAATAAAAACCAAAAAAATTGTCTAAAAAATTAAAAATAAAATTTAGGGGTGGACCACCCTTATCACTTAGGGGTATGGAAAATAGATAGTAGCCGATTCTCAAACCTACTAAATACGCATATAAAATTTGGTAAAAATCGGTCAAGCCGTTTCGGAGGAGTTCAAGTTCGAACACCGTGACACGAGAATTTTATATATTAGATATCCCGATAATCGAAACCGCAACCTGCAATTGTAATTAAATAAATCATTTATGGCACAAGATATACGTGCAATTAAATTTAATTTTTAATTTCATATCTGCCACTGAAGAGATTTAAAACGAATATTTAATCCTTTTCTTGATAATGTATCTGTAGAGATACATCAGAATTAAAAAAAAAATTGTGGCATCAATTTTGAACGCAGTCATCATGTATGTGAATGTTTAGGTAATTTCTTAATTTTCGAAGGCTTGTTCAGTTTTTTCTGTTGGCATCCTTGGGTTTTAAAAGTCAAGTGGTATGAATATTAAATAAAATCTGCCAAGTCAAGAGTTAAAAAAAACATATTATTTTAAAAAAGCATATTATTCTATCTAATAATACTATACAATACCCGGCGATAAATTTGCCTTTTTTTTCTGATTGCACATCGACCTTTGGAAAGAGACAATCAGCTAATTTTGGCTTCATAGAGCGTTATCTCTGTCACACGAAATACAACAATTGACAAAACGTCACATAGGTAGAGTGGTACAGAGATAGTGGTCTACGAAGCCGAAATTAACCGATTGTCTCTTTACAAAGGTCGATGTGCAATATATATCGCTGAGTATTGTACTGATGTTAATGTGTGGAGTTAAATGTTGTTGATGCCCAAAAAGCTAATTATTGTCAAGCACTATTTATGAAACTGTATTTGTAAAGAGCAACTGTTGAGTTTCTGGCTCTCAGCAGAATTGACATCTGCACAGATGGTAGCTTCCTGTAGCAATAAAGATTGACGATTCGAAAGCATTTATAACAACATACACAAATAAAGAATAGATTTATATTTTGAATGTATTTAAATAAAATATTAAGATACTGTTCACATAAAAGTAATTTTTAACTTCAATAAAATTGTATTTTCATTTCAGAGGAATAGTCATTTGCGGACCGAAGAAACTCGATTCGAAGTAATTGACTAGAGTCCTCCAGTTGGCTGGGCTTGAGTCGCTTTCCAAGTCCGGACTTTATTCCCATACCGAGCTCACTTCGCGTTCCATTATACAATAAGTACTCGGACAGAGCCGCTCGATCCCAGCGGTAATATAGACTTACTTAAAATCATATCTATGAATATTATATTTGTTCTTTTGTTCAAGATTATACAGGCTGATTATATATATATTCAAAAGCTTTAAATGACTGAATGTAGAGAACATTTGCTATCATATATATATAACGTAATAAAAACGATATCAAAACTGGAATTATTACATAATAAAATTAATTATTGTATGCTATCTATCACTGCAGATATTTGATGATTTTTTTTGGCCTTGCTGACTTGCTAATAACTTGCTTTTCTAATTTCTACTAGCTCTATATATTTTACAATGACATATACTAATTTGATCATACTTATATTTATTTTACATTTTAATTCTATAGTTGACTACTTTTATTGTTGTTCATAGCACTTTTGATGACTCTTACTGTAAACTAAAAATACGTGACGGCACTGTGCGTCGTCTAGGATAGAAGAGATGATATTCCTCTGTATGCTGACGTCCATTTCCATTTTGCAATCATACCTTGACCTTAGATTTACTACTGCCAGAAGTTATTGAACTGTCGCATTCGAAAAGAAAACATATTTACCATACACCACCATAAGTGCACCGGCCGCCACCCCGCTGATAAGTGCGCATGCGGCAAACACAGAGTCGCTCTGTGTTTGGCACTAATCGGTGTAACATTATTATTGAAGATGCCCCGTGGAGGGGTGAAACACGTGTTGAGTGATTTAACGGTGGTACTTGTGTAATTCGCATTGTTTGCCGCATGCGCATTTATCAGCGGGGTGGCGGGCGGTGCACTTTATTGCACGACTACTGCTGCATAGCGGAAGTAGCTATATATTGGTCCTTTGATTACTTAGGATGGACTTCTGCAAAATAACGCTAGAATCCATTAGTTATTTACAGGGAATTTAGATTAATATCAACAGGCGATTTCTATGCAAAAAGATTCTTCTTATTTTTCAGCCGATGGACGTTCACTGCAAGGCATACGCTTCTTGCAAACAACGCTACGATGACAGGTCTTGCACTAGCCGTATTCAATTATGATGATAAAAATAAAACTTCTTTATCTCAACAAATAAACTTCAACTACTGGATAAAGAACTCTACCATTGAGTTCCAATAACTGCAGTAAGAAGTGATCTGTATACAATATTTACAGACGACTTAAATCTATCATCTGTTCACCTTGGACGTACGCTGTACTTGCTTGTTCTTTATCGTTTGATCAAATTAAATTGACATTCGACATAAATACCCCAATTGTTTACAAAAAACGGGGAAAAAGGGGAAACTCTACCATAGTACTTCCTGTGTTTGTAAACTCAAATGAACATTTCTAAGAACTTATTTCACGTAATAGGGGACGAACACGGCATCGGACAATTTGAATAATGTCACTAATTTTAGACTTAGAGCGGATTTCATACTACTCAGTTGGTAAAGAGCCAGGGTTTACTCGATTTCTTTTATTAGTTTACTGTGATAGGTGTCAATGACTTCGCAAGAGTGGGCTGCCAAGCAGACATGTACGTGATTATTTATAATTTTTTTAACATTGTCAATTCGCAATATCTAATCACGTTTAAAAATAATTTGTGCTAATGGAAGACCATCAACTGTTTTAATTACAATCGCTACTAATAGTAAAACTACATTTCGTGCCAATACACTACTGTTATTTACCTTATCAGTTAATTGTACAATTGATATATATCTATTGCAATATTTAACATTTCATTTTATTATTTTAAGGTTCTGTGACGTACACAGCCTTGTTGTCAGATGAGAAATTATTTACGGTCTTTATTGTTAAAATTGCTAGTCATAAATTAGAAATGAAAATAAAACCAAAAATAAATATTAAACAAGGAGTTGAGTGGTTGTAAAGGATAGAAGGAATTATAGAAGAAATTGTAAGATATGTAGAATAAGGAACGAATGAAAAAATGCATAACCTAACTTTAACGTCCTTGATATGTCTGATTGTAATATCCTAACTATGATAGGGAAATTAAGAGACCCAAAAAAGGCATTGGGATAAAAAAGTAAGGAGAATGCAGAATAAGAAACGAATGAAAATCTGCATAACCTAACTGTAACCGGCGCGGGGAGGTGAGAAGTAAGAAGAATGCAGAATAAAGAATGAATGATAAAACGCATAACCTAACAGTAACCTCTTTGATATGTCTGACTGTAATGCACTAAATATGATAGGGAAAACAAGAGACCACAAAAAGAGGCGCGAGGGGGGGTGAGAAGTAAGAAGAATGCAGAATAAAGAATGAATAATAAAATGCATAACCTAACAGTAACGTTCTTGATATGTCTGATTGTAATATCCTAACTATGACAGGGAAAATAAGAGACTCCAAAAAGGCATGGGGATAAAAAAGTATGAAGATTGCGGAATAAAAAACGAATGACAAAATGCATAACCCGACAGCATAATGTCCTAGCCATGATAGGGAAAACAAGAGACCTCAAAACGGGTCAATTAAAAATGTGTTTAGACACTGGCCGCAGGCCGATTTCAACAACTCTTAATGGAAATCTACATTTAGTTTATATTCAGGTTAAAATAATGATGATGGTAAAGACTTAATCATCACCATAATTCCAGCCCAGCAATAAATTAATTTAGGCTAATAATGACGTAAATCTAATGGATGTATCTTGTTCAAAGAAAATACATGCAAGTAAAGAGAAATATATAATCTGCCAGGATATCATTAGCGAAACTAAAATTGACAATGAACGTTGATACGGCCACGTGTGAACATTCCCACACACGACGTCATCTGAACGAACCTAGATCAAAGAAAAGCAAACATGAAACCTATGTACGCAATTAGGTCTAAGTTTATTTAGTTAGTAGTTTTAACTGTAAATTACAACTTGAAAACTCTTAATTAGACCCTTTGGGTGAGCGTTAAACCATCTCATTAAATATATCAGATCATACAAAACTTTCTGACACTTGTGACACGTTCAAAATGATGATATATTATTTCTGCTTTAGTCAAATATATTTTATATTTTGAGTGTTTTAATTATAAACTTCTCTTAAAATAAGCAAATCTAATTTAGTGATCACAAAATATATATAAAGTATGAGTGTGATGAGTCAAAATTTTTTCCACACGAATACACTATCAATCAAGAGTAAACAACCTTTTTAATCAATGGAAAATTTAAATTTACAAAATCGTTTGGCGGTCCGCATTTAAAGTAACATTTATTAATAATCCACTAAAATTTATTTTACAATAAACATTACATTGCAAAAATTCTAAAATATATTTTTTTACCTACAGATTCAATACAATAAATCGTAATGCATGTTTGAAAAAATCGCTGTGAGAGTAACTCGTTACATACAAATCATTTTGGTTTAGTACGTACCATTTTGTTAGAATAAATTTTATGGTAATATATTGATAGAAGAAAATCGATAAAATAAATTCAAATTTCGAATGCTAAGTGGACCGCATAGTTGTTGTTTAAAGGGCCGCAAGATGAGCAGCGAACTGCGTGCTGCTCATCCCTGCTAGATGAATTCTAGATAGACTTACTTACATTCTCTTCTTCTTTCAGTCGTGAAATATTATCAGCGTGATCGTGGTGATACTATTGCTTCTGGTGCACTCGATCCACTCGCTATCTGATATAAGTATGATTCGTTTTAGGACATGTTCCATAACAATGAGCTTTCCCTCGTCATTGAAGGCTTTGATATTTCATGTGACGACACGGAAGTCCTGACGCAGTTCAGTATAATACACTACATTTTGGCACCAGATATGGTTTAGGACACCGCAAAGACGGCATCTCAATCAGCAAAGCCTCCACAATGGCATTGTTCTTAGTACAATAGAACCTCGCGTGTATTGATTAATGTTGCCAGCATTGTATTCCTTGATTCTATCGTTTAATTATTAAATCCGTTGCAATCGGGTCGGATTTACTTAATATTGCTTGCTACTAATGCATATCTATTTAAATATTATTTACACATATTGTAGAATTAGAATTATTAACATTGGTCACTATACGTTATTAGAAGCTGGAAGATAGTTACCACTTGAGCACGTATCTGATTTACCTTCTATAAAGTTGTACCGTTTCTAGCTGTGGGTGGTAAGGTGAAAATAAAACCAGCAAAATCGAGAAAAGAATGTGGTGGTAGTGAGCAGAAATCCTGGTCTGATGGTACATCGCAGGTCGGTACTCCCCTGATGGTGGTGATAAGCATCCGCACGATTCCTGGTCAGGCGGCAGCAGGACGAAACGAGGAGCGCTGGTAGTAGACAGGATGTATTCGTGCCGGTGGGTCATACAAATATATTCAAACTCAATGACCGAAGGTTACTTTAATTATATCGCCTCGCATCCCAAAAGGAGTAAAGGGTAAAAGATTGTGGCGTGAATTTAAAGATACTTCGAGAGTGAAGTTAAAGAATGGAGACGAGAATTTATAACATAAATTCGAATCAGTCTCGGTGCGTGAGACCACATCACCTAGCTAGTGAACGCGACGAGGCCAGGGTCCTTCTTCCGAGTAAATGGATCTAAACTCCTGTGGCTGGCGCGCGGGCGCATTCACTGGAAATTGTATAAATTTCCCTTAACAACTTTCTACATAGCATTTGTATTGTATTACAAATTTTCAAATCACGGGTAAAAGTAATCTGATTGCTGAAATGATACTGATAATATTTATGTAAAAAATTAAAAAAAACTCCGTGGAGGGGTGAAACAGGTGTTAAGTGATTTGACGGTGGCAGTTGTGTAATTCGCATTGTTTGCCGCATACGCATTTATCAGCGTGCTGGCGGGCGGTACACTTTGTTGCACGACTACCACTGCATTTGCGGAAGTGGCTAAATATTGGTCCTTTTCTTATTTAGGATGGACTTCCCCAAGGTAACGCCTTATTCCATTAAATATTAAAAAAATACATTTCTCGTTTCAGGAAATTAGAACAGAAACATATAACTTCGTATAAGGTCAGTATTTCATTATTATACTAACTTGAATTGATCTCATCATCTCTGATTAGATTTTTAGTTCACTGCTCCTATTATCTTCTAAATATAATCGGCCGTTGGTTGCAGCAGCGATGTGCCACGCCCACTCCCACTTCAAACGAATCATTCTTGGTACTACTTCGGGGGTCTTGGTTCTTCTGCAGATCTCCTCATTTCTGGTTCGATCTCGCAGCGAAACTCCGAGAAGGCTTCTCTTCTATGTGACCATGAAATTTCTTATGAGACCCGTCGTAAGTGATCTCGCGTGTGATCTCCGACACATTGGTCAAAGACAATCCCGGATGCCATCTCAGCTTATCGTGTGCTCCATAGTATCGAGGTGGACGCGGGTTTGGTCCAACTCTTCACGGGGCACGGGGGATTCTCGTACATTCATCGGTTTAAGCTCAAAGAGAACCCCTCGTGCTTCTGTGAACCGGACGTGGACCAGACTGTGCTCCACCTAGTAGCCTACTGTCCCGCGTTTAGAGGACTCCGGATCGACTCTGAATGTAGGTAAGGCTACTGCCTTACCTACATTCAACCTTACTAGGTTAGCGAGGACTCAATGGCCTCGCTAATCAAAGACAGAGGTAAGACCAACGTTCCTAAAAATGTGCAGAACGATACCGGAAAACGTAATAAAAAGGAACAAGGGTTGAGCTAAAATTAAAAAATTGTAAATAAAATAATACATCTAAAAATATATACCTAGAGTAGATAAAAAACGTGATATAAAATAAAAACATAGAAATTGTAATAGTATGAGGAGAAGAAAGAATGATATCGAATATAAGGAAAAATAGTTATGAAAGCCAAAGAAAGAAGAAAATAAAGGAATTAAAGATCATAGGAGAAACAATAGAAGAGCGCGAAAAAATATTAAATAATAACAAAGTCCCTGTCCCACAATAGATAGGGGGGGTACGAGGGAGCATAGAAGTGGCCTTATTTAAAAAAATTGCTTAAAGACCTACATCTTCACTCTGTGGTATTTCTTTTTGAGGTTCCCAGCATTGGGGACCTTTCGTTCATCCTTACCTGGTGAGAGACAGAGTCTTTTTATTGTTCAAATATTTTTTTTAAATGTTATATATATTTTCTTTCATTTCTTACATTCTTCACAATATCTTTCATTCGTCAATTATTTTCCGTCACAATATTTTGCATTCCCGTTCTTTTCTTTTTGCTTCCTTTGCTTCCGCTTCCAAAATTTAATAGTAGGTTCTTTTCTTTCTATTTTACAATTTTCGTTTTCTTACATTGTGGTATTATAAGAGATTTCGGAGTTTCCTGAACGCTGCCCATGCGAGTTGTATTCGGCGAGTGATCTCTTTCTCAAAGACAGGCTTTCAGTCTTCTAGAAACTGACTATATATACATAGTATAAAATGGTATTGTACAGTCATCAGCGGCGCATCGAAAAAAGGAATTCCACAGAAATATAATTATTTATTTACATCGCTATAATGGCAGCAAGATTACGTCATAGCCAGAGACGCATTGAAAAGGGGAATCCCACAGAAACAATACTGCATTTACATCGATAGCATGGTGGCAATGTTAAGTCATCTTCAGCGGCACATCGAAAAGGGGAATTCAACAGAAATATAATTCTTTATTTACATCGGTATAAAATGATATTGTTCAGTCATCAGTGGTAAAAAGTTTTTATTTCAAATACACACACGATTGTCTTTTAGTATATAGTTCTCGGCCACCGGACGAGGTAAATGAGGTCATTTGCCATTTTTTGCAGCTCTTGCATATAGACCTACCGGCATAGAAAAGCAGAAAAGATTTCCCTTTGACTTTGTCGAGTGGAATTTTTTAGTCGGAACAAGTGCTCGGTGGAACGTTTCACTTAGAATATTTTTTTTTCGTTCTATTAAAGTTTTCATTTGTGCTTTGTTAACGAGCTTTCGGTGTGCTATGGTGGAAGCAACTTGATGCCTATTTTAGTTTGGAAAGGGATAAATGTACTACATAATTGGTCTAAAAAAAAATTTGTTCCAAATTTGAATTTTTATTTTTACAATCCACAAGCAGTTATAGTATCAAGTAGTTAGGTGTTATATGTTTGTAAATCCGATAGTACTGGATAATTAAGAATAAAAAAAATAATAAAAAAGTTCTAAATGTATCAGCGTATTAAGCCAATTGAATGACACCGTATTTGATTACGGCAGGGTTGCAATTTTTTGAACGAAATGATTTCAAAAATGTCCACTCCGAGGCATGTCCCTCCCAAATATAGCCCCTATAAACAGTATTGCGTTGCCGGCATCCAGCGAGTTCAAGTGACCTTCATTATATAGTTAGTCCACTAAAAGGGGGACAAACCCGGGTGGACTGATGATGCAAGACCTTGCAACTTAATAATTTACTTAAGCCAATAATAGAGCAAATAAAGTTCTATAATATAGTATAAAAACCTATCGTTACTTACAATAAATAAATAAAATAAATATAAACACTGTGATAAAAGAAGAACCTGTGATAATTATTATAAAAAAACTGTGATCTAGGAATTTAGGTGAAGGAGGAGATGTAAGAAAATCTACAAGCTACGAATGACAGATCATTTGAAGAGTAAAAAGAATGAATATAAGATAATGTGAAGGACGAAAGAGAATGTTAAAGAAAAATTGAAAAACTCATTTTACCCGAAAAAAAGGCAGAGGGGATAAGAGGCACCCAGTAACGTGATTTATTTATAAAATCCTAACTTACATATATGATTTCGCTAATAGGCTGTTCGATCCATTACCTGAATTTTCACTTTTTAGACACGCGCTGATCGGTGAAATTTTCGGTAAATTTTAGACAACATAAAAGGCAGACAGGTGCATGGAAAGGCATTATAATAACAATTAAAAATAACAGTTAAATATATGTTTAAACTATTTAAATATAGAACACAAAGAATTAACCCAAAAAACTTCCGAAATTGTAAAGACAACTAGGTTGCTCTATGTGCGTACTGCGCACCACACTTGCATCTACATAGCTGCTGAAAGCCTTCACACTTTCCATTATGAATTAAGACAAAAGAAAATAACCAAGCGACATACAAAATAGTCCTAGAAATGTCCTCGTGTTACATTATCATCTTTTATTTAATTAGATCGGTCATGTTAGCATGTATTTTTTTTACATTTACATTTACATAATATTTAGATGTATACATCCGAGCTGTTGAAAACTATCGAAAGAAAGACATTATATACCTCCGCAACTTGAACTCAGAGGCACTGTAAGAATTCAGTCACAAATATCAGCGGTTATTTGAATAAAGACGCTTACAATAACCAAGGTCCATCAGAAACAAAAAGTAAAACCCAAGTTCTGTCGGCAAGCGTTAATAATACTTTGTCTGTGTTTAAAAACGAGGACTTCACTTGTGACGTCATATTTATTCAACTCCGAAAACCGTGTTAATCAAATATATCAGTACAATATTTTAATTGTTAATTGTAATAAAAAAATAAATTTATTGCTATTATGTTTACAGTTACTTCAAAATAGGGTTCTATCTTCAAACGAGAACATCTGCAATCAATCAATTGAACCATATGTTTTCAACTCAATATTATGCAATCTTAAGATGAATGAGGTTTTATTGATTCTATATATATAGTCTAGGATTAAATTTATCTCATTTTTTCCACTTGACATTGGTAAAGAGAGTCAGTGCATTTTAATTTATTTACTTCATTTGCATTAACATTGTAGGGGAAATATGTTATCATCAGCGATGTATCGAAAAGGGGAATTCCACAGAAATATAATTCTTCATTTACATCGCTATAATGGCAGTAAGATTACGTCATAGCCAGAGGCGCATTGAAAAGGGGAATTCCAAAGAAACATAACACTGTTTTTACATCGATAGCATGGCGGCAATGTTACGTCATCTTTAGCGGCGCATCAAAAAGGGGAATTAAACAGAAATGTAATTCTTTATTTAAATCGGTGTTATGGCAGCAAAATTACGTCATAGCCAGCGGCGCATTTAAAAAGGGAATTCCACAGAAATTAATTTATTCATTTATGTCGATATAAATACGGGCAAAGATGGAACGATTATACTACACTACTTCGTACTTCTTGTTGTTACTATCACCTTGAGAGCTACCAGCTCTAGGAAGAATCCCATAACAAGTGTTTATTTTTTGTTGTATCATAAAAAAGGTTCTAGATTGGTGACCACCAAGCCAGTACGCAGTGAAGGTAGGCACCTGACTCGTTGGACCGACGACATAATAAGGGTCGCGAGTAGTCTCTAGATGCTGGTAGAGTAAGACCAGATATCGAGATGGTCTTCAGAAAGTCCCATGTCTTGCAGCGTGCATCTATCAGCTGACATGAATGAAATAAATATATTTATTTATTTTATTTTTTCTTTATTTAATATTCTTTATTGTACACGATAAGATACATAATATACAGATACAATAATATACATAAAAGTACAATGGACGGTCTTATCACACAAGGCAATCTCTTACAGACAACCATAGTAAGGAAAAGATAAAAGTACTTATAAAGGGTAGTTAACGTGTACAAAAAAATACATATTCACAAACAAATGAACATAAATATACATAAACATACATAGACATACATACTTAAACATACATACATATGTATATAACAGATATACTTATAATAAAAAAGGTTTAATACATATTATAAATATAACACAATAATAAATAAAAACATCTAATTTATATTTCTACTTACTCTAACTTTAAATCGCATACTTATGTCAGTTGTGATAGACAAGATTCGAAATAAAAATTCTTATGTATTATACATTTAAAGTAAAAAAATCATTACTCTTAAAGATGCAGACTTATACGTAAGAACCAAAACAAGAAAATTCCATAAATAACTAAATTCGCTTCACCGCGTCCATTTCAGTTTTAACGATCTAAAACAATAAGATAACATCTATTACAGACCGTTTTAGAATAAACGATATGGCTTCAAGAAAATGCAGTTAACTAATTCGAGTGTTCTCGAATAAAATCAACTGTGGTTTTCAGTCACGTGCGTTTTGTTCCATAGTTCAACGTAAATTGGATTTACTCAATGTTTATATTATTATCAACCTTATTACATATAAATAAGAGTCTAATTTTGTAGAAAATTATATAAAATTGAGTACATCTAAAAGGCTATCAATAAATGAAAGTACTGCAATGGTTTCAAACATACCCTGGTCATTTAATGCTATGCAATAAGGATGATATGGACAGCACCCAGGATGAATTCACGAGACTCAGGGCCTAAAAAGAGGCTGTATAACAGTGTCCGTGCGGCGGTAGCAATATCACGTCGCACACGTGCGTGTATTGCTCGGACGAGACTCAAGATGCGATCGCAAGGTTCATCGATGTGAATACGTCAACCGCTGCACAGATACTGGCGCACAACGTTTCTGTGCAATAAAATTTTATTTCATCGGAATTCCCCTTTTCGATGCGCCCATGATGATAACACGCTTAAACAGATTTTTTGTCGCATCTAGCTGTGCATATACCTGCATATTTAATGCGGTATTTATATTGGGTAGGACGCCAGAGGAGTATTGTATTATTTTCAGACCGGAAATATCTTACTGCACGTCCAACGCGTCATGCATCTGGCATCACAATGGCAATTCATGCCAAGATAACGATGATGATATAAAATTTAATTTTAAGAGGATTTCGTAGTGTTTTAATATTAATTGGTTCATTATATAACATATAGTCGTTTACGTAACCACTTATATATATATATATATATATATATATATATATATATATATATATATATATATATATATATATATATCATTAAAACAATGTTGGAAGAGTCCAATTTAAATTGAAACTAATGCTTTATAATGGTATCTTTCAACTTATACCTGTAGACCACAACAAACACATGCGTGTTTTTTGTGGTCACTCATGCAATATCATTAATATAATGTAATGAAACATTTGATTCCAAAGCTTGAAACATTCTTCATTATATCACAGGTTTTTACTACAAAATAATTTAGATATATTACACGAGTGTGTATAAACACCATAAGTCGTAAGCATGTTATATATATATATATATATATATAAAAGTCATTATTGTTTAATTATACCAAAGCCATGTTCATAATTATTATAATTACGTACGTATAGAAATAATTAATATGTCAATTATAAACACTATAACACCTTGCGAAGCGGAGCAGTCAAAAATAAATTAGATTAAAAAAAATTGATTAATAACAGTTCTGTTATAAGTTCAAATGTTGAATAAGTGAATTTTATTTTTATCTTTACCATTTGATATATCGAACGCTTAAATTATAACGGTTGATTTAACTGCAGCCCACACAGTTTGGTGACCGATAACGACAATCCTGCTCGCAAATGGCCGCCCATTATCCTTGAAGGAGTAATGGACCGTTTAAAATGCCTTATTTGACGCAAGGAAGCTTTCATTGTCTGTTTAGTTTGGTCATGCTTTAGATTGAACGAGATCTAAATGAACAAGTATGTTTCTTTAATTTTTTTTTTGTCATTTACTAGTCCGCCTTTGATTACCAACTCGCTGGAAAACTACGAATCGGTCGAAGATGAAGTACGCATAAAATGAGTCATAAACATCTGTTATATGTCATGTGAAATTTTGGAGACACTGGAATTCTCTGAATACCTTCACCGGTTTAAACTCAGGGAGGACCCCTTGTGCTTCTTTGAGCCGAGTGTGAACCAGACCATGATCCACCTGGTTGCTGACTGTCCCGCACTGGAGGGCCAAAATCAAGACCAAATGCCGGTTGGGCGTTAAAATAAGCCATGAAACCATCGCCTGCATTTCTAAAGTTTTACGAAACTATAGTCAAACAAATAACAAAAATTTATAAATAAAATTGATATTAGGCAATAGATACACTAAAATTCAGAAATAAATTATATTAAATGATAATAACATGCAATATAAAACCCAAAAATCTGTAATAGATTATAAAACTGTAAAAAATGGACAACGAATGTAATTTTTTTGTCAATACTAAGAAATAAGGGAAAAGGATGCGGCGATGAATGAACGGCAATCAGAATGAAAGAGAAAGATATATCGAATTGTGGTATGAAAGAAAAGAATGATAGACTATATGAAGGATGATAGCTGAAAAAGAAAATAAAAAACACTGTAAAAATTAGTACAGATAAAAAAACAACCCTGTTCCAAACCAAATAGGGATAGATTCAAATAACGGGGGCCATAAAAATTGTGAAATTGTGACGAGGATAGACAGAATTTGCAAGTGAAGAAAGGTAGAACATGTGAAGAATAAAAGTAAGGCATAAAAGATGTTGTGAAGTAAGGAAGAAGTATATAAGAATTTAAAAAAATCATTCAACTTAATTTATAAAGAGATTTCATTTTAATTATTTTTTTTTATTTTAATTAATTGAATTTTATTTAATTTAATTTATAAAGAGAAATGAAGATGTGACGGTGAATGTGCGAAGTGACGAGAGTGGACAAAATTCGCAACGAACATGTTCGGATTAATCTCAGTGTACGTGATATCGCAGATAAGCTTTAAGAAAGCAGATTACGTTGATTTGGACATGTAAAGAGGATACACCCAGAGTACGTAGGAAACGTCGCATCTAATATACCAGGTTCCAGACACAAAGGGCGACCGAAAACTAGATGGATGGATGATTGATCAAAAAAGACACGCGATTCTGCAATGCACGAAAGAGAAGTGGAAGCGGAAAACGAAGAAGTCAGACCCAACCATCAGACGGGAATAATAAATGTCAAGGATAGAGAGAGAAAGGATAAAAAAACAGATGAAGTTACGCCAGATATACTTCTGCAATATCTTGCGATGTCCACTTCCAGCGACATTCCAATCATGGAGTGACTAAAGTCAAGGGTCCCCACCAAGGCTTGAGCAGTAACTCGTTGATAGTACTTGCGTGGCATTTTTACACGAAGGCACCCGTGAAGGCTGAACGATGGTTTGAATGGTTGCTATTTCTTGGCTAATATCACTACGACATTGTGTACACGTTCGTAGGAAATCTTTAGGGCCTCTACTAACTCGCGGAGCTTGATTCTGCGATCTGCCATAATCATGTCATGGACTTTGTTGATCATTTCCAGCGTGGTTACTTCATTTGGCCTACCGGGGCGTTCATCATCAAAAACACTCGTACGACCACGAACAAATTCAGCTTTCCAAAATTTTACTGTTGCTAACGAAGGTGCAGCCTCACCATATACTTCATCCAGATCAACTTTGATTTGTTCGTTTCGTTTTCCCCTTTTTGTGGAGGAACCTAATCACCGAACGATACTCGATTTTTTCCATTTTTTCGAAAACACAAAAGTTGTTTGCTTCTGACGGCTGTAAAAACCAAACTAATAGTTGGGTTTGCTTCAAATTTTGACAGACGTCATGTCATGGATGTCAAATGTCAAAACCGAGAGCAATTCGGTTTTAAGTAACGCCATCTATCAAAGGCTAGTTATATATCAATCCACCCTCGTACTACGACTTCGGAAAAATTTACGGCAAGGAGAAATGACTGAAAAACTCGAGGAACAAGTCCCATTCGACAGTAAAGCCTTTGTGTATTTATAACTGACGGAATATTACAAATAATATATTCACAACAGCAAAGGTCATTCAAAATTAGTGTCTGACAGTCGACTATTATCTTAAACTTGCTTTTAAATAACCTGTCTAAACCTGTTTAGATTCATTCATACGTTTTAATTGTATACATTTTGCTTGGTTTATTTTTTTATTATATTATTATATATAATATTAGTTTTATTTTGTTCAGTTATTATTATATTATTAAAAGGTTTTTTATTTTTATAAAATTACTTTTTAAACTTAGTTACTTATGTAAAAACTTTAAAGAGATGATTATGTAGCACATTTGCTGTCAACTTATATATATATATATATATATATATATATATATATGTATGTATATATATATATATGAATATATATATGAAAGCGCAGGAGGAGCTTTAGAATCCATATCAGGTGGACGTGATCGTAGGAAGGTAATGAAAATTGAAAAATTAAAGTGTTCTTACATGTGATTAAAATCATTGCTGTATTTTCTTTATAAACACTTTCTTAAGACAATCAGATAATAATAAAGTAGAATGATGCGGTGCGCTGGCGACTTTTCGTTCAAAAACTGTCTCGATCCAAGATGGCCGCTCCGCTATCACAGACACGACGTTCCGCTAGTGACTGACATGTCACTCTTAACGTTGACTTTGACACAACGACGACGCGACTACTCCGTCATATATATATATATATATATACTTAAAATAAATACATTTAAAAAACTTTTAAGTGAAACGGTCTTTTTATACCCATATTGTGGTGGTTGTGGAAAAATATGTACCTAGTCCGCCATGTTGGAACGGCGTCCATCTTGAATTTTATATTTTGATATAATCATTGTGTTTTACTAGTGTAGCCCTTTCAATTGGTACCCATATTGAGGGGGTTAAGGAAAAATACGTAATCCGCCATTTAGTATTGGCGGCCATCTTAGATTTATAATGATATTGATTTTATTATATTGTATTGCCATCTAAATTAAATGTGTGTACCAAATTTCAGATCAATCTGACAACTGGAAGGTGCTTAAATTTCAATTTCTAATTTTGACTCAAATAAATTCCGTACGGGTCGAACTAAATAAAACCGTTTAATATATACAGTTTAGTACATAATTATAAAATTAATAATAAATAAAGAACATCAAACCGACTTGGATCGCACTTGTCTCGAAATTAATAAAGAAACAGAGAAATAAAAAAAATAATCAAAGGTCATGACCGGGCAGAATAACCAATTCGTATCAACGACCTTATGTTCCGTAGACCGCAACAAGAGACCATTAGCGGCTTCTCATGTGTTTATAAAATGCACGTTGAAATAACTTCTCTTAGTATATTATTTCGTTGTCAGACCAAGAGGTGGTGGTTAAGAAGCGAAACTTATGACAATAAGAAGCTATTTCGATTCCCAACAGATGTAAACATATATGATATATTTATACATAGTTATAGTAAGTAGTAGCCATTAGTATAATTATATGTGTTTTTATCTGACTATTTTTCCTCTCAATTTGATTTTTTTTTTATGTTACATTTCGTCTTTTAACACTGCTTCACCCAAATGGTTAAATGTTAGATATTTCCTCCGGCAATAAATACATTATTATACAAAAAATGTATATAAAAGTGTTTTTAATAAAAATAAATAAATCGTTTAATGTAATAACTTACTATGAAACGTCACCGGATGACCCTGAAAACATGCGTCAATGTTCAGCATTGGATAACCTTCATTTAGATAAGCAATAATTACCATAACTATATGTAATTTTGAAATTAAGTATGTAGTTATGGGTAAGTTTAATGTTTAAATTCGCCACAAAGGTTTTATTTAGATCCAGCCTTAATAATACTGAAATTTGGCGAAGGCATATGTCCAACACTGGGCGTCTCCCAGCTGATGTGATGACATAAAAATGTAATATTTGTAACTAAACATATTATAGAATATCCGTCATGATAACAAGCACAAAATTGATTCCTATATACGGATATATATTTAAAATAAAGTATTTTATTTATTTATTTACACTTTATTTTACACCATAGATAATAACTAAAAAAGGAACAATTTATATAGAGATACAAGAGGCGATCTTTTCGCTTCTAGCAATCTTTACCAAACGATCTTTTAAGGGAAATGAGAGACATGAATGAATGGGCAGTTGAAGGTGTACATATACAAATACATAGAGTACTATACACACATACATATATACGAAAATATATATAAATATATACACAGGTATTACATAAATACGAATAGATAACGAATGCTACATAATAATCTATTTTAGAGGCCAAGGAACTGCTATTTTACGATCTTTTTAAATTCTGAAAGCGATTTATTTTTTATTTTCATAGCGCACATTCATATGTTCTCTTAAGATCTGAAAATGACTCAGAAAACTCAGACGTTATGTTCTGAAATGCATTGAATTAATACGTCACTGGATCGTTCCAGAAAGTTCTAGTATCTTCTCAAATTGATTGAAATATAATTGTAAATGGCAACATATTAAATAAAATATAATTTAAGTATATTAAAATTAATCATTCAACTAGTTTAAATTCATAGAAATAGAAATTATTTCAATGGTATCTGTAATAGCATATAAATATAAATTTAGAATAAAGAATCAATTATTTATACGATTCTATTTTAAACACAAGCAATCGATCTTTCTAAAAAAATATAAATATTTATTTCAATTACAAATTCCAGTGCAGAGCTGCGATCAATTCACACGTTTTGTATTAATTATACAGAATTTCCGCAACACACAAACAAGTTTCTATAGGCTGGGATTCTAACAATAATATTTGCATATCTTGGTTGTAAAAATCAATTTGTTTTCCTGTAATATATGTCGACAGAAACAATATCACTTTCCGGTCTCACTAATAAATAAAGGAAGAAAGGCGTTTAAGAAAAAATAGCAAATGAATAAAGATAGAACATGTGAATAATAAAACGAAGACATAAAAGATATTGCGAAGGAAGCAAGAAGTATGTACCCCAAAAGTCAGGGGGTACGATGGCATATATGACTGATAAAGAATTATACGAGCTGATAAAAGTCCAAGGTCAGGTATAAAACTCAAGATTTATAATCAAAAGAATAAGGTCTTAAGTTAGTCAAGTTTTATCGATTACTAATCCGCCTTTGATCATTAGCTCGCCTGTTGGAAAGAGACGATGTGGTCCAAGATGAAGCATCCAGACACAGTACGCATCTATTCGCTCTGACCCTGATATACCTGGGTTATATTTATCAGAAAATAAGAAAACCGGCATATTGTTCCTTAATCAGACTGTTTGGATCAAAAAATTAAAAACGAGACTGGTGTTCCTTCAAGGGAACTCCACAATATAAGAGAGGTAGTAGTCTGACTTCCTACTCTACATATAGAGTAACGGAGATGGTGGTGAATGTAAAATAATAATCCTCTTAATAAGAATCCCAACGTGAGGCCCACGTCCCACTGGGGGTCAATTTGAAAGTGGACTCGACACGAGTTTAACCCTTTCGCTTTAATTAAAAAAGTATACATATATGTTACACAGAGAATACTAAACAAAGCTGTATATATAAGCAATTTATACTGTATTTGTACCTCGCATGTACTGCTGGTGTATCTAAATAAATACATTTTAAATTGAACTATTGTGATAGATCCATTGACTTTGTGAAAATATAAGAAATTACATGGTATAAGCCACAGGTTTAGCTTACTAAAGATACGTACTTAATATTTATTATAGATATGAATAATATAAATACGCGAAGAGATAATGCGATGATTTGGCTTGTGGCCACGTCGACGCCGGTGGAAGTGGGGACAAACTATTTTTGTCCCCGCACTGTCGCGGATGGAATAGCCCATCAACACAAGGTCGATGTTCAGGGCCGATACGTTGAGGCGACAATTTATCCGTGTTTACTCCTTTTGTGTATAACGCCGCGATGCTAGACGTAATTACTTTGAACTTTACGAACTATTGTGAGAAACGAGTGGTTTTTATTTCGTTTTTTTTTGTTAATTTCTCATACGGGTATAATGATTACAAAAACTTGTTTACGGAAAATTGCAATATTTTTTTAATTATGACTCATTTACTTTTGTAATTATTTTAAGTATTACTTCATTCGGTTCTTCTCCAATTACTCAAGGCTCAAAGAAATCATCATCTTCATCATTTAAACCATAAGTCGGCGATTGAATACATGTCTACCCTACAGATTTCCAATAGGTTCACTTCCACCACTTGGATGCAACCTAAAGCCAGTTTCTTCTTACTCCGTAACACACGTATCCACCTGATCTGTGCACGTCTTGCTGCGCTTGTCTACCCTTGGTCTTCACCACACAACCTCATAATCCCATTTTTTGGACTTCTCATCCCTGGACATGGACTATTAATAATTTATTCACATAACATTTTTTTTCTCGCTCTATAGAAGAACACACAAATTCCTCCTGATATCTATGACTAGTTCTTCTCTCTCATTACTTTTATCTTTTTAAAACTGATGGCCTCAAAAGCTATTTTCTCTGCTATATAGCCGTCATATTGGTCCTTTAACTGGTCAATCTACTGGACTATGTCTGTTCGTCAACGCTTATCACTCCTGATTCGATTTTGTAAAGAAATCCCAGGGTTTGTCAACACTATGGTTCTTTGAATGGCTGTGTTTACCAGTGACGTTTGAAATACACCACCAAACAATAGCCTCCCTGATAAAAGAAATATCGACGAAAAATGGATTCCTCTCATACTGTAAAGAAATAATTAAAAAATCAATTCACAAAAATCAAAGCTAAACAATATTAATAAAAATGTAAATATTAAATAAGTAATAATGGTAACAACTCTTAGTAAATTGTAAATAAATAGAATTATAACGCTTAATTGAAATAAACGTAAAACAAAAGTATGTAAATAACAGAAATAAAATAAATAAAATACTAATGTATAATGAGAGAGGAATGGAAGGTCACAGAGCGAAAGAGAATGAAAGAAATGAAATGTGAAATGAACACGGAATGAAAGATCGTAGGATGCATAAATGAAGAGAGCGAAAATAAAAAAAAAGATTGTAAAAAATTAAATAAATGAAAATAAAAGTCCCTGTCCCATACCAGATAGGGGGTATAGTAAAAAATAATACACCACCATTGACCTCTGTCATTAATAAGGTAAGCTGTACATCTAGTGCACTAAAGGAGTCAATAGCCTCCCTGATAGGCGGAAAGGATATTAGGGAAGAATTCCTCTCATACTGCAAGGAAATAATTAAAAAAGTGATACAAAAAAATAAAAATTAAAGAAAATAAGAAAAATTTTAAATAGACAATAACAAATAATGTGATAAAATGTAACTCAAAATGTGATATAAAATGTGATAAAAATGTAAACGAAAAGAAATAAACATAAAATGTAACATGTAATGAGAGAGGAATGAAAGGTCACAGAGTAAAAGGGAGAGATAGCAGAAATGTGGCATGAAAGAATAGATTGAAAGAATATGTGAAGAACGAAAGGAGAGAATGGAAATAATAAATAATTATGTGAAAAATAAATTGCCCGTAAAGTCCTTGTCCCACCAAAGATAGGGGTACGAGAGGCCCCCAATAGCGGGGGCCATTAAAAAAATCTAGTGCACTTCTTTATTGTAGTTAACCTTTAGATACGAAAAAAATGAAAAGAAAAATTAAATGCGTTTTCTGTTACAAAGAAAATATCCGATAATTATTATTATTTATGTAGAGTGAAAAAGATATGTTAACACTCTAAATTAGTTATTTTAAGTGTCCATGACAGGGGTCGGCTGGATCTCTCATGGTCATCAACAGACATGGTTTCAGTGTACCTTTAGATGCTACGATACAAGCATTCGGCTAATCCCTAGCTTTTTCAATGTATCAAAAATATCGGCTGGCTCCTTGCCTACTTTGTACAGTACAATTACAATCCTATTCTCTAAAGTGCTGCATTCCATTTTCAAAACAAAAAAGTTTATTTTTTAATAGTGGAAGCTAATGTTCGAAATTCAAATTATTTTTTAAGATGTATGTCAACAGCGAGTAACAGAATTTATGCAATCCTATTCTCTAAAGTGCTCCATTCCTTTTTCAAAACCAAAAAGTCTATTTTTTAATAGTGGAAGCTAATGTTCGAAATTCAAATTAACTTTTTTTCAATGTATGTCAACAGCGAGTAACAGTATTTATAGCTAGACTAGGTATAGAACTTTATTTGCGAATAAACATGTAAATCCATTTCGACCTAGCAAAGCTTAACCTTTTTGCGTTGGTTGTATAAATCTATGCAAACTTTACATAGTACTTGACATGAAATGTTCTTCGGAGGGCCGCTCGTGAAAATAGGCAATGTATTCGACGGAAAATAGTTTATATATCAAATATGTTTTGTCTTACACAGAGAGGATAAAGCTAGTCAAATCTTTTAGGAATTGTCAATATTTCTCTTTATACCTTTTTCTGTTTTTAAATTACATATACCATTATTAATTTATAAACAAATATAAAACCATTTACACAAGGCAGGTAGAAGACAAAATTGTGTGTCAATTAATGTATTTAAAAAAAAATTAACATAGTATTGTATATACTATGTTAATTTTTACTATATAGCGAAAGTAGATATATATTAGTCTTTTTCTTACTTAACATAGTATATAGTCAAAATATACGATAAACTTGTCTATATACCTAATAATAGAAATATTGAGGATATAGATCAAATTAATAGCGAAGCACATAAATGATTTACTACGAACAAATCAAATCTTATTATAATTATTTTGACTCACCATAAAAATAGTATTCTTTTATAGGCAAGCGTATAAAGTGTTACTATACCCCCTCGTATAATACATACTATACTTATCAAGCTATAAATATAAAGATATAGTGTAAGTCAATGTACAAGATCATTACAATCATGTAGCAAACAGTGGTAGCAGACTTGGGATTGTAGGTCGCGGATTAGATTCGCTTAATACAATTGATTACTTTGTATTTACTAATATTTGATGGAAGTTTATAGTGGTTATGGGTGATAACTATAAAACTAAAGTCCAAGGTTCGATTTTCGGAATCAAAAATACTAATTTTAACTAAGTAAGGTACATTATTCACTTATTTGAAACATTTTACGTAATCATTATGACTCTATTATTATTTGAGCAAAAATAGCCTACCTGTAAATATTTAGGCTTAATAGATTACATACAACCTTAAATTATTCACACTTTGTGCATTAATCACAAAGGATTGCTCAAGAACAAGTTGCCAAAGGAATGCCAGTAGCATCCTCTGCGTACCATAATGCCATACTGACATTGCCAATCTGACTGGCGCGGCGATAATAGTATATCTGCCCATAGATATCTTTTGAAAAAGTCTATGCTTTGTAGTAAGATACTATGAAATTTTGTGGTACATGAAAATTTTAAGTAAATTGAAACATATTGGTCAAAGATGTATATATCTAACAACAGATGTCACAACAAAAATTGATCACAGATCACAAGGTAATTGAAAAAAAAGTCAACTTCAAACCAGTTTGAGATAGTACCTTCAAAAGATTGAATACAGTAGAGATACAAGTAAACCAGAACACTAAGGATAGTGGTTACGTTTCAGCGATTTCTAGTGAATTTGCAAAGCTTTGAGTTATTTTGTACGTGAGACTTTATTCAGTACACATGCACCGGATAACACTTTGTAATTGTGTTGCGTATCTTTCTTTTTGCTCGGTCATTGTATACAAAAACAATATGAAATTGTATTACTTAAGGTTCATGCGTTTTCATCCAACTATTTTTAAAACGGTACGTCAAAATATGTTTTATTTTAATTCAATGATATATCTATTCTAACATTATTAATGCGTGTACCTATTGAAATCTCAAGTTATTTCAGACGATCGTTTCGAATCGGGCCACCGTCTTCTAACGTTTCGCAGATAATCCTCAAAGATGGCAAACGTTATATATTTACATATATTTTTTTCTCGTTAATTTGGCACTCCGCCATCTTGTCATTTTTTTCCGGCCCAGCATCAGTGCCAAGTGCCTAAAGTATCAGTTTGTAATTGCACCTTGTGACGTCAGCCACGATGCTAGAGCCATTCATTTAGATCAGAGTTCCCCAAACTTTTTCGTGTCGTACACCCCATGCCATGTTTTTTCGTGTTGGGTAGACCACCTACTTACCTAATATTGATTTCCCGTAAATTTCTAACTGTAGCGAAGTTTATTGTTAATAACTTAAAGTAAAAACACATGTTAATTTATAAATTTGTTAATTGAATTTTAATTAACACTACTCAAAATAAATTTTTGTATCTGTTATGTAAAATATACGTAACATTAAATAAACATAAAATAAACTATAAATAAAATAAAATAAGCAATAAGTCATTATTTTTAGTGAGAAGGATGAACCCGATGCTTTAATAATAAATTATCAACATTTGGCGTTAATTTTGTAAGGGTTAATCTTAAATCTCCTCGGCTAATGATGTCCAGTCTGTTTCTTTTTTTCTTCATAGGTACTTTTATAAATAATGTAAATGTTTTGATATTATAAGATAGTATGATGTAAGTAAATAGGTACTATTAGTGTATGTGATGAGATCCACTATCGTGGACCCCCATTTTCATTTCATGGACCCCCAAATTTTTTTTCGCTGACTCGACCCCTTGCAGGGTGTCATAGACCCCTAGGGGTCGATATAGACCACTTTGGGAATCATTGATTTAGATACTGCCCACTCTGCGATATCTTTATCAATAGGCTGTCTTTACTTTTTCATCGGAAACAGACTTGAATATCTTGATACATTATATACATTTATATATAAATTAGCTTTATATTTCACTTATTCTTACACCTGGCTTTTTTGTTTCATAATTTACTATCAATTATGCTCAGTTTAGGTTCTAACAAATTACTATTAGTTCTTCCTTCTTGATTGACATCTGAAACTTCTTTATCTCTTTCATACTCTTCTCTCATGTAAACCGAGGTAGACGCGACTTGGATAGACCCTACACCTATTAGACAAAAGACATTATCAAGGTTCTTTATCAGTTAAATTTAGAGATTAAACAATGTGTTTAAAAATAATTAAAACGTCTCTAAGTAAAATTTGGTATGTGTATGTAGAAATATGTTTCCTAATTTTGCAAAGAAAACTAGCAAAAACTAAGGAAAAGCCGCGTTAACAAAATTCAAGTAGAAGGGGGCTGTCACGTCATGTGAGTTAGGGAAACTGCTTCGGACAGAGCAAAATCGGATGAAATAAATTGCCGAGGAAACAGTCAGAACTTTGAACATCCGTTGATTTAAATAATTTTTGTCGAATAACATTTAATTAGATCTCTGATCTCATTTAGTAATTTTTAACATGTCATAGACAAAGATATACAGCCATATAAACTTACTGGCTGATTTTGATCAAATATATAAAGGTGTCATTTTAAAAAAAGAATCAAGTTGTAAAATTTAATGTCGAATTCGTTTTTATTTTCTCAAAATGAGTGAATTTAATGGTAATTTAAAGGTTGTGTGTTCAGATCACGTCGGGGTCACCAATGTGGATTCTTTATTAAAATTCACATATTAGTAATCTATTTTTATATTTTAGAAAAACACAAATTATAATAAAACATAAATTTGCTTTGACAAGTAAAACCAACTGACTTGACAAACGTCATGTCAAAAAACCAAAAAGGCCAGGCGCCCACAAATATATTCGATACGTGTTAATAATTTTATTTCAAAAAAGAAAAAAAAACTTACGTAGATCTCAAAAAAAATATGTATCTAATTGTTACAAATTCTATCTACTTTTGCAGGATATATCTAAAGAGAAGATTGACAGTTACAAGAGTACATTATTTTTTAACAATATACAAACTTTTACCAACGCAACGTATATTCGTCTATGGTCGATCGCAGCTTACAAATGTCACATTTCACTCGCTCACAAGTCTGTCACGTGACCGGACACTAGCGCCAATGAGAAGGTGAATTGCATTTATACAACTGCTTGAAACTTTGAGCATACATTACATAATTCACACTTTGTTCATCAAGTGTAAAGGATCAAAACTGCTCATATAATAATTTCCCAGAAGCGGCGTGCCATAATATACACTTTCCCGCTTGTCAATCGTAGATATTATGATAGATACCCCCATAGATATTTTAGGAAGGCAGCAGCTGAAAGGAAAACTGCATGTAATTTACAATTTTTGAAAAGTTCATCAACACGATCAAATAGGGACGCCACTACACTTAAAAATATTTGCGCTGGCAATATTAACTGTTCGGAACTTTTGTCCGAGATATATTTTCGAATTCTTGCAGCGAAAACGCGTTGTAGATCTCTCTTTTTTTATCAACTGCTAAGACAAATATCGCTTAACGTGAACACATATAAGTGATATTGATATATTCTCTCAAAATTATTAGATATACACATTACAATTTAAACTGCTGTGACTCGTAATTATTACTGTCTGTTCTGTAGAATGCGCCTATTAATTGTCTTTGATTTGATTATTGTTTGACTTTGATTCATTGAATGTTCTTAGTAAGATAGTTAAAAGGTTACAATTGTAACTAATTTTATATTTATAAGTTTATAATTTCTTACTTTCTTTTGTTACTGTAGGAATCGGGTTACTGTGGAATCAGGCGTTGCCTTGCGGAAGTCCATCCTAAGTAAGAAAAGGACCAATATTTAGCCACTTCCGCACAAGCAGTGGTAGTCGTGCAACAAAGTGCACCGCCCGCTAATAAACGCGTATGCGGCAAACAATGCGAATTACACAACTGCCACCGTTAAATCACTCAACACGTGTTTCACCCCTCCACGGGGCATCTTCAGGAGTTATGTTACACCGATTAGTGCCAAACACAGAGTCAATATGTTTTGTGAGACTTTAATTCTTTTTACATCTATTTCCAATTACCCTGTATAAAATGTTCGCTATGATATATGCTTAAATTATGTATTTTTTTAAATAATAATTATTTTTAATATGCAATGATCTGAATTTTGAAAACGATTTTTTTACTATACTTGTCTGGTAGAGATCATCTCTAGCGATAATATCGCCTATTGTACCTCCATATAAATTATTTAATTTTTAGATGTATTTTTAAAGTATTTTATTGTAAAATAAATAAATAGATATTATCATTACGCAATTTATTATAAATGACAAAAAATTTTGGAACGAGTATAATTTACATTGAAGTACATATTGACTTGTAAAATTTCTACGTACTATATATATTTTCAAGTATTATAAACTATGTTGGCAACATTGTCATAGTTCCAGCTGGAGACGCTTCTGGTCCAGATATTCAAGGGGTATAGGAGATTCTCTGAGTACCTGTGTAGGTTCAGGCTTAAGGAGATACCCTGGTGCTCTGTGACCCGGAGGTAAAGCACACCGTGGTGCCTCATATTGCCAGCTGTCTTCTATCATCATTATTTATATGACAACATTTACTAGATTTAGTTAGTTTAATCATAAATAAAATAAAATGAAAACTAGTTTAACTTTTCAGTTAGTTTTAATAGATGAGTTGATTTGACGACTTAAATACCTAACTTAAAAAAATCTTTCACCACGCAGGCCGTTCGATTGTGGAATGATTTACCGCTAAATATAAGACGTGCTAAAACTCACTACCTATTTTCAAGAAAATGGTTAAGAACCATTTACTAGACCTATAATTATCTATCTGTTATTTAATTTCTTTTCCTTCTTCTGTTTCTTTCTGAGGTAAGTGCGATCGAAGCAGTACTAATCGAAGTTAGTTAGATGTTTTTATTTGTTATTGTATTATATTTATAATATGTATTATACCTTATTTATTATAAGTATATATGTTATGTACATATGTATGTATGTTTAAGTATGTATGTCTTTGCATGTTTATGTAAGAAAAGGACCAATATCTAGCATTTATCAGCGGGCTGGCGGGCGGTGCACTTTGTTGCACGACTACCGCTGCATGTGCGGAAATCGCTAGATATTGGTCCTTTTCTTACTTACGATGGACTTCCGCGAGGTAACGCCTGATTCCATTAAATATGTATGTTTATGTTCGTTTGTTAATAAATATGTATTTTTTGTACACGTAAACTACCCATTATAAGTACTTTTACATTTTCCACTTGTACTTTTTTGTATATTATTGTAAAACTTATTAAATGTATATCATTTTTTTAATATACCAAGATTAAATATCGTACCAAAAGATTTGTTTGTCACTCGTCTGATATCCAAAGACAATATTACGCGCTGACATCTAAGGATTATATTTGTTTAACCTACAGGCGGGAGATTTCGGGGGTGTATATACAAATATTGTAAGGGGTAGGAGAGTGTTAGTCTGTATTAAATCAGGTTTGCTTTGGCGTCGTAAAAGGTATTTTATTTTGACATTTTTAGTGAAAATTTAATCATAGATATACGTTTTATATAGCATTTGATTGTGTTTCATGTGTATATTGAAAATTATAAGTGTTTATGATGATAGGTGATTAAAAATAATCACTTCTTCTGGAGTGAATCTTGAATTTTTTTATTGAAATGACTTTAGATCATTTACATCAGAGTTCCCCAAACTTTTTTGTGTCGTAGACCCCTTGCCATGTTTTTCCGTGTTGGGTAGACCCCATACTTACCTGATATTGGTTTCCTGTAAATTTCTAACTGTAGTGAACTTTAGTGTTCAAAACTTAAAATAAAAACACATGTTAATTTATACATTTATTAATTGAATTTAAACTAAATTCAATTAATAAAAAATCAAAAATAATTCAGGAAACAAATAAACGTATTTGTCCCACATTCGTATTTATAGAGTGACGAATTGAACAAGTCAGTGCAAGGTAGCGAAGCTCTGAGACTGCGACTGTCCGATTTTTACAAGTTCAAAATGTATTGCGACCACAAAGCGAATACCAACATCCTACAACTAACACAATTTTATAAACATTTATAATAATTTTTTTTACTTCATAGGTACTTTTATAAATAATGTAAATGTTTTGATATTATGAGATAGTATGATGTAAGTAAATAGGTACTATTAGTGTATGTGTAGATCCATTATCGTGGACCCCCATTTTCATTTTAATGGACCCCCAAATTTTTTTTCGCTGACGTAGACCCCTTGCAGGTTGTCATAGACCCCTAGGGGTCGATATAGACCACTTTGGAAATCACTGATCTACATTGTAATTTACGTTGTTTTTACTGATTAATTTCCACTTTACTATTTTAATTTCTAGATGTCATATTTTTTCCACGTGCAACTTTTACCTTGACAAACCTGTAAAGAAATCCCTAGCATCCTATGTGGTCTGATATCAATGAATATAAGATAGATGAAGTTTTTATTTAAAACAAAACATTTGATAAAAAACCACAACCATATGAGATATGAATAAATAATTGTTTCTATATGTACTCTAGTTGTGTTTCAAGTGGCAGTAGACATATAGCTTGTGCGACCGACTGTGGTTGATGCCGAAAGGTTCTTGGGTGACGAAGACATGGTAGACATTGCGTTAGTAGCCCCTATTAGGTAGACTAATAACATAATTTTTTTTTATTTTGGCCCCTGCTATTGGGAGCCTCTCGTACCCCCTATCTGGTGTGGGACAGGGACTTTTTGTTTTTATTTATTTAGTTTTTCATAATATTTTTTATTTTCTTACTCTTCATTTATACATCTTAAGATCTTTCATTCGGTTTTCTTCCACATTTCTTCTTTCATTCTCTTTCGCTCTGTGACCTTTCATTCCTCTCTCGTTACACATTAACATAGTTAAGAAGAAGCCTACGCTTTTACTCATTTCTTCTCTCACTATTCATCTGATGCTATGGTAGTATACTCCCAGTATAGAGCCGTGGTAACTCAGTGGTAGAACACTAAAACACGCAATCATAGTTCGCGAGTTCGATTTCCTGAAAATCTTTATTTTCGTCTGATAGACACCCACTGCAAGGCATAAGGCTGTCCAAATCACCAGGATCACTGGTCCTGCGCTGCCTGTATCCAGCGACTTCTCGTAAACTTTACCACGGTCCATCTATTGAAGGGTGTACCCGTGCAGCTTCTACTAGATCTCTCGTTTTTTCAACTCATCAACGGCTAGGACAAACATCGAACGTGCACCCTTATACAGAATGTGAGACCTCCACAATTCATATGTTAGTGATATTGATATATTCTTTTAAAAAATTTCTTTCAAAGTTATTGAGTACAAACAATGCAATTTAAGCCATAATATAAATATATAAACCAATAGTATTCGATCCCTGTTTAGTAATGTTTTTATTTGTTTTTTCATTGTTTGACTATAAATCATTACATGTTCTCAGTGAGATAGTTATAAGGTAACAATTGTAACTAATTTTATATTTCTAAGCTTCTAAGTTTGTACTTTCTTACTGCCTTTTGTTACTGTTTATCTCCAATAAAGTAAATAAATAAGAGTGACGATAAGAGAACTAACAATTTTAAAGTTTCTGGTTGGATCGAAGCTGTTCAGGATCTACACGCGCATGTAAATGTATATTTGAATAAAGAATTTTTAAATTTGAATTTAGAATTGTATGTCTATAAGCCGATAAGATGGCGACGATAGTTGTTTCTACTTCCTCTTTTATAACACCTTTAACTTTCAATTGAAGTCGTGACATATAAAGAAGTATGTCGTAGGTCATAAAAAATATTATATATTCTATTTCAAATGAGATTAAGAGCGTGTTAAACCCGACGGACAAGACTTGGAATCTTTCCAAAACGCAATAGCGACGCGGTGTCGCATGTCACCCGGATATTATGAAAACGTTATTTGTTATTTTCGTTGTTGAAATAAACGATACAATAGTGGAACACGAGATTTATTGTACTATAATGTTACTAAAAATATTATATTCGTGAAACAAAAAACGCAATGTATATCCGTCGGTAGATTGTATCATTTTCGTGTTATTTTATACATAAAATATACGATACATCATTTGTATGTTCTATATTTAAATAAGAGTAAAACCTATTTCAATTTTTTTTTAATATTTGGATGAACTTTTTTATTTATTTTATCATATTAATGTTAAATTCCGATAAATAAACGAAACAGCTCAGTGATTTTGCAAATGGCAGGGAAGACTACGGTACAGTAAGCGGATGTCCCCCCAAAAGGGCGATGATATATCACCCTTTTTAGGTCAAAACATGATGCAGGCTGCTTTTATCCGATCTCATTGAAAATATAAATGGAGGCCATTCCAGTATTTGAAGGTATGACAAATACACTACATATTACCTTCACTCTTATATTGAGCAGCGATAGTTCAGCGGTATTGGACTGACACTTGCAATTGCAAGTCGCGGATTCGATTCCCACCAGTAATAAGGGTCATATAAAACTGTAAATATTTGTATTTTATAAGGTAAACATTATATTATGAACTAGAAAAACTATCCTGTGATATAACTAAGTAATTTACTAATGTTTTTCAAGAGCAGTAGAGAAGGAAGGTGGTGTGTATAAAAAGAAGACAAGAAAGAGAAATAAAAATAGACACGTGAAAAACATATTTATATATAAAAAGACCCTGCCCCTCCTTAGATAGGGACGAACAAGTATTATTCAAATAAAAAAACTTATATAATTAAAACTTTGTACATCAATAACAATTTGTACATATGATAAACAGCAGCGTATCATAACTATATTTAATGGAATCAGGCGTTACCTTGCGAAAGTCCATTCTAAGTAAGAAAATGTTCAATATTTAGCCACTTCCGCACAACACGTGCAACAAAGTGCACCGCCCGCCAGCCCGCTGATAAATGCGTATGCGGCAAACAATGCGAATCACACAACTGCCACTGTCAAATCACTCAACACGTGTTTCACCCCTCCACGGGGCATCTTCAGGAGTTGTGTTACACCGATTAGTGCCAAACACAGAGTCTCTGTCACAGAGACATAATCATTACATCAGCAATAAACTTTTGGGCAACTAATTATCTTTGCACTACCATAGGTTGAGTGGTAGACAATGCCTAAATGCATATTTAAACCATGGATGCACAGACCGCGGCCCGCCGGTCGAATACATTCGAAAAATATTGAATTCTATTCCAGAATAAAACCCAAAAAATTTAATTAGGTATCTTCTGGCAACCGGCCCGCCATCAGTTCATGATTTGCCCGAGTGGCCCCTAGTCTTAATAAGTCTGTGCAACCATGAATTTAAACATAAGAGTGAAGAAATAAATATATTATACGAAACGAACCCGAGACTATTGCACGTCATACACGAGTGATATGAATGAATTAATAATTCACAGAAAGTGAACGTTCGTTGATTCGATCCTGCCACCCAAGATCGTTAAACACACACGTTAATTACACAACCCTGGTGTACAAGCTTCCCTATAACAGTTCCAGAACTTTATCACCTTACAAGTGAGCAGAATGAACGTCGTAAAATATCGGAGCCAATTTTGTGGACATAAACAACCATATCGATACAGATGTATATTATGTTAGGACTTTATATACAGTTGGTCGAAAATCGTAAAAACCTTGATAGCGTTCACTGAATTTTATTGCTCTCCGGGGCGCTATGGACGTATCTGGACAGCTTTCGACTTGATGTTAGCGGCTTCATTACTAACATGAGTGCAAGCGAGACGGTAAACATGCGGAAGAGAGAGACGTATGCGTAATAAATTAATTTCATGAACATTAAACATGGAGTTAACATGAGTAATCAGTATATCCTTTTCAGTAGGACTTTGCTTGATATATATATATATATTATTATTAAAATTTTATTGGTCCTTTTCTTACTTAGGATGGACTTCCGCAAGGTAACGCCTGATTCCATTAAATATGCCATTGGTATGTTAACTGAATAGCCAGAAGTTGCACGAGGCCCAATCAAGAGGAATACGGTGGTCGCAGAACCATACGAGTCGAGTTTTTTAAAGAAAGTCGCGAAGAACCAATGCAGTATGACATATGACATCAATCAATCGAGACATGATGCGCTTGAGAAAGAAAACATGCTTGAAAATGGTATCAGCGAGGTATTTAACTGTCAATCGACGGTTTTGCTTCACTTTTTGAATATATATATATATATATATATATATATATATATATATATATAGCCTTAAAGTCCTGAAGTGAAGATCATGGTGAAAGAAGCGAAAGATGTTCACCCAGACGGTGGACAGACAACCTTGCTGAGATCGGTGGAAGTTGCTGGATAAAGGCCGCTTGCAACCGGTCATATTCCAAATATCTAGGGGAGGCTTTTTTCTACCTGTATTTTTATGAATTAAATGATTATAATGAACATGATATAAAGATATGCAATAGAACCTTATCCCTAGTGATTCGACGCAATTAGATCGATCGTTTTAAATTTATGTTTATGTCGATAGGTTTTAAAAATAAACCAAATAAAAAGATAAGGATAGCTGGCTTAATAAGAACCTCCAGAAGTCCGATCAGGGTAAAATCGATACATTGAGATACTTTGAACTGGATTAAATAAAGCACACGAGCGTCCCAAATATTGTAACGATGAATTTTTATTTAGATAATTAAAGATATCGTCGCCTGTATTCCAACATCAAAGGTGGGAAAATATGAAAGATGACATTAAAACTGGATGCATTTTTCTGACGTAATACCATTTAATTACAATCATATGTATTTTTGTTTTCACAAGTGTGGGTAGTATTATGTGGCGCAAAAGTAATGTCATAACTTGAACATGTATTAATTTTCACAAATAGCGCCAAATGTCACTGTATTTTGACATTTATGATGTAGATATATACAAAAATAGTTGATGTTAAGCGTTGCAGCGACACACACTTCAAGAACTTGGAATTATTGTTACAGCCTATTTTTGACAAATTTTCAGTTTGTAGTTTTAACGCAGTGTTAATTTCGACTTTCTTTCCGAACTGTCCCTCTAGATCGCCGGATTTGACAGTACTAGATTTCTTCCTTTAACGGCTTCTTATCTTAAATCTAGCGTTTACCGCAACAAAACCCGCACCTGGTAATGCCTTGATATTGAAGACGATAGCGTCGATTTGGAGTCAGATGTTTTTGCGAACAACAGTTGAAAATGTCGTAAATCAAGCGCATTTTTACACAACCTTGGTAAATGGCCACTTGATGGTTCTGGAGTGACGACCAAAAGCCGGTAGACGCGGCGTAAGTGGGCTGCCACTAGATGGATCGACGACATAAGTTGCAAGATGTCGCTTGGCACGGGCAGCGCAGAACCGTTAATCGTGACAATTTTTGGGGAGGCGTATACCTTGCAGTTGGCGTTCATCAGATAAAAAGAAGAACAATGTCATCAACCTTATATTTTCAAATAAACTATTTTAAAAATGGAGCTTTTTCCTTAAATTTATAGCAAAATGGCAGTCAGCTCGAATTATGACATTACTTTTGCACCACCTGTGCACATTTGTCGAAATCGCGTAAAAATCGCTAAATTCATATTAATATTCAATCTGAAAATTACTATATAAAGGGTATTGTAAAAGGCCCCCTGAACTTACTTTGGGCTCGTGTCAGATCTGTGCGAGTTTCATTCCCTCATAGGTTATCACGAAAAAGGCTTTCTAATAGATTCAGGCGTTACTTTGCGTTGTTACTTAATTTATTATTATGAATCTATTGAAATGTATCCCAGGATAAAAATTATAAAAAATAAATAAAATTTGTCTCTTATGTCATGTTTATGACGTGTACGCGTGACCACTGTAAATGTATTTTGTATGTATGTATATATATATATATATATATATATATATATATAAAAACCTTTGTGTATGTGTATATATATATAAATAGGTTTTTGTGTGGTACATAGGAACCGCATATAGTCAAGATGTATAAGAACCTACATGTAATTTTTAATTGGTAAATTTTACGCACGCAAAACAAATAAGTACGGCATAAAACAGTTTAGTATTTATTATTAATCGTAAATATCAAGGGTACCGGAAAGTAATGTCGTTTCTGACGACATGTTTCACAGAAAACCCGATTGATTTTTACCGCACCTTTTATTTTGTATACTAGACGACAAAAGGTTGTTGATAAAGAAGGTGAATATACTGTCGTTTAAAAATTAAAACTTGTTAAAAATGTACAATCCCCGGTGATACATATTGCACATTGACCTTTGGAAAGAGACAATCGGCTAATACGACTGTCAAAACGTCACATAAGTAGTGTGGGACAGAGATAGTGCTCTACAAAGCCGAAATTACCCGATTGTCTCTTTCTAAAGGTCGATGTGCAACAATTATCGCAACATACTGTAGTCATGTGAATTAACTTAAGTAAGCGCCATTACTTTCCGGTCCCCCTAATATAAATAATAAGCTACTAGAACAATTGTAAACATTTACAATACCGAATCGATAGAGTCGGTTATTTGATAAATAATGTCTTGTTGACATCTATTTGTTCTCATTAATGCAAGCATCTATTCAATGCATGTTGATTCTATCGCTGGTGTATAAAACATCAAGATAACAATGGATACCACAACACCGCATTGTTGTATTTGTTCAAGAGGAACCAATAAATCTTAAGACGTTTTCAGTTCGAAAACTATGCGACTCCGTGGAAACCGGGTCGTGGTATTGTTCAATTAATTTTGAATTTTATACACAAAGGTTTAAAGTTAAATTTTGTATAAACGTAACTTGAATGTAGTTTAACATACAGTGTAATTAATTTTCTGTAATCATCCATTGTTATACCTGAACTAGAACTTGCATGTTAACGAGACTTTGTACAATTTAAAATACAACACGATTACATATATCGGACACGTGAATTTTTAATATTCATGTTAAGCCTTCATTACTATTTATAAAGTCTTATAAAACATGAAAGGCGATTGTTTTAGTCTCTACTAAGTAGATAGGCCTGATGTTCACATGCAAGTATGAACATGACACACCAAAGTAGTGGAAAAGTTCCAGTTCAGATTTTACTGTACTAAGTCATATGACTGGCTGCTCAGATACACTGTTGTGATTGTCTGGACTAATGGAACCAGTAGCAACCGTGATCAGTGCTGGTCATTGATTTCGACTTCTAAGTAGCTATGTGGTTAACTTCAGACAGTAGCCTAGCCATTTAATGGAATCAGGCGTTACCTTGCGGAAGTCCATCCTAAGTAAGAAAAGGACCAATATTTAGCCACTTCTGCACATGCAGTGGTAGTCGTGCAACAAAGTTCACCGCCCGCCAGCCCCTGTCAAACACAGTCTCAGAGGGACTGTTTGGCACTGATCGGTGTAACATAGCTCCTGAAGATGCCCCGTGGAGGGGTGAAACACGTGTTGAGTGATTTGACGGTGGCAGTTGTGTAATACGCATTGTTTGCCGCATACGCATTTATCAGCGGGCTGGCAGGCGGTGCACTTTATTGCACGACTACCACTGCATGTGCGGAAGTGGATATATATTGGTCCTTTTCTTATTTAGTAGCCTAGCCTTTTTGAGTGGTCATATCACCGGTCCTATGAACGGGCCGTATGGTAGATGATCGCGCAGTTCGGTGCGACCATTATGTTTTGCTTGCTCAGCATGAGGTACTCGTATATGATAATGCCCACCGCAGCCAGGTGTAGTAAGACTAAGTAAGCATCCCGTGGTGGGAATCCAGAAGTAAATGAGCAAACACCTGTTCCATATCCAGATAATATATAAGCCTGTATACCTGGCGCCCCGAGCGAGGATTGAATAGTTGGTGTGTACTGTAACGTATGGGAAGTAAGTTTGTCTTATCTTATCACCTGATTGCAGAGTCAAGTAGTGCGTATGCGCACGGAAATCACCTTAATTAGTACTGCTATCAGAGACGGTGGAGGCAAAATCTACCGTAAATAGGTCCCTGCTTTTGAGCGGGTGTACAGTACCCATTGATATAATCTTATGGTTGGGAACTCAGGGGACAATATTATCAAAAATTTAAGGATAATATAGACAGGGTGATGTGCTAATCTACAGATGTGTCCTTCATGAATCCTTATAAGAAAGTAATTAACCTTGTAGGCTATGTATCTCCGAGAGAAAGGACTACTAACAGGGTATGCGGCAGCGGTGCCGAATTTCACTGCCGTTTATATATGTCAACAAGCTTCCTGACATACCTATATACAGCGAATTATATGTCGATTTTAAAGCATATAAATATGTGTACAATTACTTAGCAGTATATTATTTCTTCTTTCTCTTATGAGCTGCGGCATATGCCTGATGTAGTGTGATCCAAACGACTGCCAGCGCCATCTATTGACACCTTTCAAAGTTGCAACGTATAGAACACTATGTATCAAGTTTTAACAGGAAGGTCAGACACTGTTTAAAAATCAGTGATTTTAATAACAATAAATAATATTTTTAATGTTAATATAATAAAAGCGTTGTTTAAATACAGATTGATATATACTAAAATAATAATTATTTATTATCTGTCGTTGAAGACACTACTGACAGAATTTATTATATTTATTAATGTAACATATTTTAAATTGATTACTTCACATAAGGTATTTTAAATTTTTGCTAACAAATGAACTATACATTCATAGGTTTTACACATAGAACTAATATACCTGTTGTACTTTATTATATGTGGTATAATGTTTCTGCTAAGCGCTGCTGAAATATCTAGAAGGTCTATAATGTTTCAAAGAAAATACTGTGGAAATCCGAATGAAATAATATATTTGATTTTTTTTTCAGGTATTAGGTGTTATCCTGCAATAGTTGAGACATAAGCGTCTTCTTCGCGCAGAGGTATTCAACCTTTTTTAACGTAGGAGTTGGCCATAGATGGCTCTAGTAGTGGATAGCCTCGCACTATTATTTGACCCTTGTATTTGCATATAAGATATAACATTAGAGATAAATAATAAAATCAGAGTCAACAATTAATTAAAAGAAAGATTAATAAAATAACAAAAATAATTTTGATCGTACAAACTATTTAGTAAATTCATAACACGTCTATCAAAACTAACCTAACGCTTTTTAGTGATAGCACCAAGCAACTTTTAGCAGGATCTTTTGCGAAACGCACATGGTGAGATAGAACCGCCAATTCTAAATTCAAATCACTTCAAAAAGATGTTATACAACACTGATATACAGATTGATTAGAGGTCTAAAGGTAATTTTTAGTTTATTTATTGTACAATTAATCAAAAGGCTCAACCTATTCAGAAATCGGTGATATCAGAAATAATACATAACCTTAATAAATAATAAAGTAAGAAGAATCATTTTCAAAATTAGGATTTTTACACATTAATCATTGTTTACTGTCTGTCCATGTTAACTTTGTGCAGCTAGAATTTATTGGCCTAACACATTCCATTAGAAAAAAGTAAATTAATGTAAAATATTTCAAAGCGATCAATTTATACAGGCTGATTGATAGGTGTAACAATTTTAAAGATTTTTGCTCACAAATTGTCTATACATTCATCATTTTAAATCATTTACATTTATAATTCATCACCTTTTATATGTGTTTCTGATTAATATACGAGTGAAGCGTATATTTCACTTTATGTTAAAGAATTCTTTAAAAATATTAGCCTTCGTAGATTGAACTTATGATATATGGTCGCAAGCTACTTTGTTAACCACTAAGCTATTGGTATGTATGTATACACTTGTTTAAAATGATCACAAGACAAATATTTATAAAATGAACAAATATTTTTAACGTAAAACCGTGACCCGAAGGTAAATTGCACGAATTGCGACGTTTCATTGTAAACATAACATTTTATTCTCTTGTTCATTGCGCTTGGCTTGTTGACAAGCCGTCCAGCCTTCATTGCGATCTGACGAAAGTATTAAAATTATAATGCGACTATATTTAGATGTCGCGAAAGGTTTGTCAATGAAATTAAAAGTTTCTTTTGGATCGTCACCGATATTTCGAGCAGTGATAGTAGGTCGTGAGTTTGATTCCCGATATAAAATCACATACACATTATATAATTCAAACTTCGTGCATTAATTGTATAGGATCGCTGCTGCTGATCAAAAAGTTTTCTAAGTATAAGCAACAGCTTCTTCTGCGTATCATAATACCACACAGCGATTGCCAATCCACCTGCCAAGTTTGGTGATTATGGTATACCCCCATAGATCATAATAGATTGATATCATAGAGTACAAAGCTGCCCACAATAGTTTTATGCAGCCTAAAGAAAAAGACATGTTTAACTTTATTTGTTGTAACTTTAAATAACTTGTTTTTCTCTCTTGGATCCTTTCGTCATACAATACATTCATATGACTGCCAACATTAGCATAAGTCAGAAAAGTTTCTTCATTAGAATCGCTCGTAGTGTGTAAGCTGAAGGAACTTCAGTATATCTTATATTATTTCTTACAATACTACACAATGTTGTAAAATAAAACTTTCTTGTGTATCTGTATTGTTTTAAAAGGAAACTAGAAATTTCTTTTCTTCAAAACATGATGTAAAATTCATAATTTAATGGAATCAGGCGTTATTTTGCGGAAGTCCCTCCTAAGTAAGAAAAGGACCAATATTTAGCCACTTCAGCATATGCAATCGTAGTCGTGCAACGAAAGTTCCACTAGCGGCGTTTAATCTGCTGGTCGATCGGCATCTCACCGCAGCGCTACCAGAGATCTACGTCGGAGACTTTCTCAGGCCAGTATATTCTGAGAATACGTCGAAGACAGTTGTTAACGAAAACTTGGAGCCGACGCGAGATATCTTTGGTGACCTTCAGAGTCTCGCATCCATATAGCAACACGGTTTTCACATTTTACCGGAATATTTTGAGCTTAACTCTCCTAGTCAGTTTCTTTGATTGCCATACAGAACGGAGCGAACTCAATTATATATTAATTGGTACATTATTAGTTTTATTTCAAGTCGCTGTCCAAGTGGTACAGTCCGTTAAAAGCCTTGACATTTAGGACAATGTGCCGGATCAACTCATCAAAAGATTGTTCCTTAGATTTTTTCCTAAAGTTCGGTAAGTTGAACGGAGGTATATTAAGGTTTGCGCATGAGGTCACGTGGTTACGTTTTTTAGATTAAAATTAGTATGAAACACGTTATATTGCTTTTTATTCGAATGCCAACCAATAATTATTGGCAGTTAGTCTAAAGCGACAAATAAATGACAAAAAATATTAATTTTAAAATATTGTAATTAGAATTGAATAACATTTTTTTTACTATATCTTCATTACGTTTTTTATTACTTCTGCAACAATGGGCATGTTGTTAGAATATGTGTTTTTATATGACCTCACGTTTCCTTGTCATTTTTAGGGTGAAAGGCTTTGATTTCACTGAGTTTTTCAGAAAAGTTTTATTTATTTTTCTTCTACCTTTAGATATATTTTATTTCATTTTTATTTCTTTTATTTACATATCTTCTATGCATCTCCTTTCATCCTTTGCCACATTTTTTAACTATATTTTTATATACATTTTATTTAATATCCATGCCACAATATGTGTAATTTGGGCAAACTTTTTTTAGTCACAATTAATGTAAAAAATAATGTTTTTTTACGATATAATATACAGAAGATGTAGTCCACCTAAAGCAGGCGATGGACAGCTAATAATACTGTATCTGATATTAGTAATATATCGAGTTTAAGTTTCACTACTATCTTCATATGTAAATAATAAGCGTCCATCGATGCAGAACTCACGCCTCAAATACCCAGTTACACCATTGAATATAACGGCCCCTAAAACCCTTGAGGTATCCGACATACTTTGTCACTGCAAACAAGTCTAGACTGAACGCCATTTATCACTCTCTTGTTATTCAGAATGATCTTTATAAAATAATTACTTGTATAAATAAGTTTGTTATTTCATATGCTACAAGACTTTTATAATAATAATATTTTTATTTGAATTTTTATCACATGTTAGATAATTGTGAACGCATCCATATTTATGTATTGTTAAAAATATAACAATAGCAAAACTGTCAGTTGACAACCTTTTTTTCATTTTTTGTAATATTAATCATATCTATTACATTTCTTTTTGTGAGGAAACGTAATACACAAACTTATACTTTTTAAAGTACGTTTGTTTTCAATATTTCAACCATCAAAATTTACACAAGAGTATTGTAAAAGAAAAAGAAAAGCTTTTTCAATTTTCTATATGTGAAACACGCCCGAATGTCTAATTTAATAAAAATGATGAAATACATATATTTATATATGTAGATATATATTATTGAAGTTCTAGGTCGAATAACATGTCTAAAGTGGCAGTTGGAGAAGTACCTCACTCAGTCAACCGATGGTCGTTGGGACCAAGGTTCTTGAGCGGCGACCAGGAACCCGTACACGCGGCGTAGATAGGCCCTCCATTAGGTCGACCGACAACATTGCTAAGGATCTGTCATCTAGGCGATCTTTGCATTAAGCCTGGAAAAATAAAAAGAAAAAGATAAATCTAATATATAAAATTCTCGTGTCACGGTGTTCGAACTTGAACTCCTCTGAAACGGCTTGACCGATTTTTACCAAATTTTATATGCGTATTTAGTAGATCTTAGAATCGGCTACTATCTATTTTTCATACCCCTAAGTGATAAAGGTTGTTCACCCTTAAAAATTTTTTTTTTAATTTTTGACGAAATTTTTTGTTTTTATTTTTTTATGATACAACATACAAAAATACATACAACCTTAAATTTTCACCCCTCTACGATCAACCCCTATTTTTAAATTGAAAATTAAAAATATTTTTTTTGCAAAACAACGTTTGCGGGATCAGCTAGTATTGTATAATAATATTATCTAACGCTAATATCTTTTATATTTACGTACCATCTTATATTTAAATTCGTAGTCTTGTTTAAAAAATAAAAAATAAAAATGTATAGTTTTTTACCGCATTAAACAACGAACATAGAATCAAATATGAATCATAGTATTAAATAGTCGTGAAGACATAAATCTAAAAACTTAGGTAAAAACATAACAATGTAACTTGTTCTTTTAACGACTGTGGGAGTAATTTCTGCGCACGCAAATGGTGAATCGACTGTTCCATTCTATAACTTTTGCTTACATATATTTTTATTCTTATACAAAATTTATAGAATTTATCTAATAGATTTAGGCGTTACCTCGCGGAAGTCCATCTTAACTAAGAAAGGGACTAATGTATAGCTACTTCCGCTATGCAGCAGTAGTCGTGCAATTAAATGCACCGCCCGCCAGCCCGAATAAAAGCGCATGCGGTAAACAATGCGAAACACAACTACCATTGTTAATCTACTCTACACGTGTTTCACCTCTCCATGGGGCATACTCAGATGTTAAGCCGACCAGTGCCAAACACCGAGTAGTTATAGAATATGTTCAGTCCATTTTTTTATGGCCCCTGCTATTGGGGGCCTCTCGTACCCCTAACTTTTTGGGATCAGGGACTTTATTTTTCAATATTTTTTTCAGTCTTTTCTTTATTTATCACTCTCTTTCACGCGTCACAATTTCTTTCATTCTTTACTTTTGTCCTTCACAATATTTTTCGTTTTGCTCTTTTATACCTTGTTTTCTCGCCTTTCTTCCATCATCTTCTTACTTTAAGGTGGCTAGGTAAATTTTATTCATTTTTATTAATTTTTATTCTTTTATTTTATCTTACGTTTATTTTATCTTTATTTACACATTTCTTTTTCTATTTCTTATTATGTTCAGTTTATTGTCCACTGCTATCTGATGTCTGGCAGTGTGGACAACTGTGTTCATATATATATATATATATATATATATATATATATATATATATATATATATATGAACACATTGCTTATATATACATATATATATATATATATATATATATATAAATAAATAAATTAAGTTTTGTATATGTGTACATATGTAAATGTATGTATGAACAGGATGTCCATTGATCGTCTGGAATATGTACCTAAAAACAGCAAGAGCTATTTATCACTCCATTATCTGCTATTTAATAATTATCTGTATTTCGGTGTTATTATACTAATTTTTACTACGAAATGTGTTTATTTTAATGTTGATTTTTTATGTACACCCTAAACTGCCCTCTCCTTCATGTCTCTCATCTCCATTCAAAGGTTGTATGGTAGAGATCGCCTCAAGCGGTAAGACCGCATATGAATCGTTTCCTTTTTTCCCTCCATTTATAATCAATGGTGTACAAAAAAGTGTTAATAAAATAAAATAAGAAGTATGAAAACTACGAGAAGTTTCAGGCGTTTTTTTACATCTTTATTTGATCAACGCAATAGTTGTTACTCTTATAACAATGATAGGTACATGTTACAGACTAATAAACTAGTAGATATTGGACTTTTACAATTAGCAGCATTATATCGGTCGACAACGCTGACTCGGAATATTCTGCCTAGCGTTAAACAAAACACAGCGACAGCGCTGTTTTTTCTTCAGGACCATTTTGATGAACATCCGGCCCTACGGCAGTATCTTTTAGTTTGTATTTGAAATATTGTATAGTTTTGATCTTTTATTGCCTTGTGTACGTAATATAAAATATATAGCTTACTACATATAGACTCCATGTTTGGCACTAATCGGTGTAACATAACACCTGAAGTTGCCCCGTGGTGGGGTGAAACACGTGTTGAGTAATTTGGCGGTGGCGGTTGTGTGATTCGCATTGTTTACCGCATACGCATTTATCAGCGGGCTGGCGGGCGGTGCGCTTTCTTGCACGACTACCACTGCATGTGCGGAAATGACTAAATATTGGTCATTTTCTTATTGAAGATGGACTTCCGCAAGGTAACGCCTGATTCCATTAAATACATGTATAGTAATCTCTGTGTGTGATGCGATTCCTCCGCGCTCCTGCTAGAAAAATAGATGGCTTCACTGATAAACAGTAACGTAGAAGTATTTAATAGAAATAAAGTTGAAAACAGTACGGGAATTGAAGAAAAATCAAAACACTAATGTGAAATAGATAAAGCTAAATCAAACAAAACAGAAAATTATGTAAATATGCAAATATTGTTTAATCATGAAAGTAAATATGTATTTTAATTAAGAATTTTAAATATTATAAATAAAATTGTAATGCCCTATCCTATAAATACGACAGGGTAAAGCGAGAGGCGTCCTATAGAAGTACATTTAAAAAAATATTTTATGAAAATAGGTACATATAGATAATACACATTACAAGATATATTAGGACCTTGAATAAGTTCTCGCTGTTTTTTTTTTCAAAAAAAAAAATTTAAAATACAATGCTTACAATGTCCGGTTAAGGTCCTAATACATTAAAATGTTTAATTAAAAATTGATTAAATAGGTAATGATATTATTTTATTTCGGTGCATAATTATAAAAGATGCAGACAGGTTTTATAAATAAGTAAGTTATTTTGATATGGCAGTAAATATAAACTGCTTTAGATATCTATTTCTAATTTACTTTTTACACACATTTCTATAAACAATTTATTCCATTTTGCATTGCAATCATGTATGTTATGATTCTCATCATCGACTTCAATTCTTCAGATCTTCACCGGTGATCAACATGGATTAGATTAGCTGAAATGACTAACCACACATTACTCTTAATCATCCACCTTTAAGCCATCATGGTCTACTTCGTAAATTTCTAAAAACTTACGAATGTACTTACGTTATGTTACACCGATTAGTGCCAAACACAGAGTCCTGAAGATGCCCCGTGGAGGGGTGAAACACGTGTTGAGTGATTTGGAGGTGGCAGTTGTATGATTTGCATTGTTTGCCGCATACGCATTTTCAGCGGGCTGGCGGGCGGTGCACTTTGTTGCACGACTACCACTGCATGTGCGGAAATGGCTAAATATTGGTCCTTTTCTTATTTAGGATGGACTTCCGCGAGGTAACGCCTGATTCCATTAAACCAATTGAAAGCCATCCACATTAGCTACTGATGACTTTCACTGGTTCACCATAGTTTCTTTATTTGTTTTATTCTTATATTCACATTCCTTTATAATTATTACTTTACAATTGTCATAGATTTAAATATTTATCTTGATTAGTCTTATACACTTGTTTATTTGTCTACTTGTTCCTTTTAATGGTCTCATCTGAACCTTCTACAGTATTCTAGAAAGATCTTCGAGCTCTCCTCGTTGTCCATAAGCGTTACAATGTTCCTTTCTCGCCCATCATTTCTGTTGTTTGCTTGCAGGGTGGAAAGCAATGCAATAAAAAATAACGAAACCAAATAGGAAAACTTGAACCACAATGATATGCACATGCAATATGCCCATGTAAAAGAACTTATTAGAAGAATAAGAATAAAAGAAATTGAGAAGAATGAAAGTGAGTGTAGAATAAAGATAAAACTCTGAAAAAAATATTTGTAAATAAAGTCCCTGTCTCAAACAAAATAGGGGTACGAGAGGCTAAAAAAAAAATAAAAAAAATGTTCCTTTCTTTGACGCCATGCTGCTACCGAAACTGACAACGCATTCTTAGCGTGTATTCTATGCTTTCTCTTAATTTATAAAACGCGATTACAATGTCACTTATTATCTATTGATGTTGTTGCTGTTAGTCCTAAGGCTTTTACAGCTTCATCGGAGCTGAATTCACGGAGCGGAAGGGTCCGTGAACTTAAAAATATACAAAGATGGTCTGTCGCGTACCGGTTGCAAGAAGCACATAGTAAAGCGCTCTACCCGAGTAGAGCTGTGTAGTGATATGTATACGGCTTGGGATGGCAGTGTGGACCGCAGGCGAGCCAAGAAGGAATTCGGATCCAACCTCAGTTCGTCCGCGATGTTTGCGGTTAGGGAGCAGGCGGTTGCTCTGTAAAAATAGGTGTTGTTGTGTGGTGGTGTGTGTGATGTCTTGTGCGAAGTTCCGCAAGTGCAGTGGTTTACAATGTACAAATAATTAGTATATTCAGGAAATAGCAAAGTTTAATCGCAGTTATGTATTAATAAATCATAGCCGGATGTAATTGGTGCCCGCCGTGCGTGTTGGCAGATAATAACATTCACCCAAAATCTCATCGCGTGCCTCCAAACTTAATATCAGAAAGGGAGGCAATTCCCCTTACCTTCGTTGTGTTTACGCGAAACAAAATTGATGCGAACTAATTTTATTTATTCAAGACTATTACTGTTTGCTTGTGGATTATCTGTATAACATTTAATTTTCATTACACACCAGGTAGACTTGTACTGATGGATCAAGAATAACTCTTCTTAAAATAATTTTAATAATCAATTATTTATTTAAACGGTTTTATTTATTTGGGTCAAAATTAGAAATTGAAATTTAATCACCTTCCCGTTGTCAGATTGATCTGAAATTTGGTACACATATTTAATTTATATGACAATACAATATAATAACATCAATAACATTATAAATCTAAGATGGCCGCCGATACAAAATGGCGGATTACATATTTTTCTTTAACCACCTCAATATGGGTATCAAATGAAAGGGCTACACTAGTAAAATACGATGATTATGTCAAAATTTAAAATTCAAGATGGACGCCGTTCCAATATGGCGGACTAGGTACAAATATGTACCACAACCACCACAATATGGGTATCAAAAAACCGCTTAACTTAAAAGTTTTTTAAATGTATTTATTATTTGTAATCGATAATGAATCTTCAACAAATACCTAATTTTACAACGCAGTAAAAAAGCGAAATCAATTCATACGACGGTAGTTGATAAGCCAGTTGTATTTCTTCCGATCTTTGAAACCTATTGTTAGGCGTGCAAGGCTGTTACAACTTCGTCGAATTCAAGGCTCTAACAAACATATTCCTCACTACTTAAAAGTTATGCGCCTCCTAGTACATCGGTGTGCTGCTTAGTACTCGCTATCCGTTACTTCTCTCGATGCTCTCCTTCCTTCTGATGGCTTCTTTCTGATGATCCCTCTTGCTTGGGCGTGTTGAGTTACTTTGTGCGTGACTTCAGGATCGGTGCGTCTTTGTCTGGTAATGCGTGGCCTGGCCTATGCAGAGACGCTACGTGGAAAGGCCCCGCACTGGATGGACTGGCGACATAATTAGGGTCGCGAAAAATCGCTGGATGCAAGCAGCACCAGTCTGGTCATCGTGACCATCTTTGGAGGATGTATTTGTATGACTCTGTGTTTGGCACTAATCGGTGTAACATGCACATACACACAACTCCTAAAGATGCCCCGTGGAGGGGTGAAACACGTGTTGAGTAATTTGACGGTGGCAGTTGTGTATTCGCATTGTTGCCGCATACGCATTTATCAGCGGGCTGGCGGGCGGTGCACTTTGTTGCACGACTACCACTGCATGTACGGAAGTGGCTAAATATTGGTCCTTTTCTTATCTTTGGTGGAGGTCTATACCTAAGAATAGCTCATATCAAACTCTTTTGAATAAACAACTCAACAATCCTTTATCATCCCTACATGGATATATTTCATCTTTGTGCAGAAATACGATAGCCTAGTAATTTTTTAGTTTCCCGACCTCAGTCCCGCGAGCTAAATTTCCATGAAGTTCCAAAAACTTTTCCGAACTAACAGCGAATATTTCAACAGAATCCAACTCGATTGGAAATTTAGTTTGCATACAAATATTATTTCAGATATATAACATGTGGCAATGTTTTATAACAACATGTGAGTCTGCTTAAACTTTTTAAATTGATTATTATTATAATGTTTTTGATACATAGTACAGCACATGATAAAGATGTAACAGAAGAAAAATTAAGCACGACTATCATCGTCATCATATTAACTGATAGACGCCCACTTCTAAATTCAAATTCAATTATGCATTTACAAGCAGTTTTGAATCGCAACAACCTTTTTCCATCAAGTATACAAGATCAAATCAAGAAAAAAAATCTACGGCAAAAACTTCTGATGAGTTGACCCGGCACATTATTCTACACCTCAAGGCATTTAACGGTCTGTAGCGCTTGGGCAGCGACTTGAAATAAAATAATGTACCAATTAATGTATCATTGAGGAAAAATACCGAATTATATTGTTTTTATGTTTATTTTAGCTGTACCTTACCTATAAGAAAAATTGTAATGACAAAACACTGTCGTGACTCGCAGCTGGGAAAAGAAAGATCCGTTTCAAATAGCAGCAACTCTCTACCAACTGTCTGCGCTTAGTAAAAGCTTAAAAAATCTTGTAAAAAAACACAAATGATACAAATTAGAATAAATAAAAAAGTATACAAAATCAATGCCGGCGTAGTGAAAATCAATCGGTTTTTTTTTAATAAAGTAAATCGATAGAAACGAAATTACTTTCTGAAACCCACTAAAAAAAAATATATACTACTTCAAATAATAAAAACCTTTAAAATTAAACAACCAAAAATTTTTGCTAACATAAGTACACTCTTAATTATTTTACTGAATTTATTATTTCAAGAGATCTCGGAGAATAAATTTCTACTCGAATAAACGACAAAAATGTAAAAATAATTGCTAAAGAAAATTTCTTTAGGTTCGTTTTTAAGAAAGTCGACATGCTTGGGTCCAGCATTTTATTCGTTATAATCTTTTAACAATCTTATTAAATTTTAAATATATATTTCATCGGGAATAAATATATCATTGAGCTAGCTGAATACATTAGATTATTTAAATGCAAAATGTTTAAACGGATGAGCATATAACACATTTTCAGTCAATTAATTAAAAAATTGTTTCAGAAGTAATAAATAATGTAATGATAATATAGTAAGTGAAATATTTTTAAAAATTCGGATAACTACATGTTAAAATTAATTATTGTTACCTATCTATCCCTGCAAAATGTACAGGTAGAAGATATATCGCATCACAAAAGAAAAAAAATATCGTATCATATTTCATACATGAATAACTTTTTGTTGGTTCATCGAAATAGAACTCACAGAAACAGGAGGTCTGTGAGCTAAAAAATACTCTGGATTATATTACAGATTAAGTGCCCGGTGATAAATATTGAACATCGACCTTTGGAAAGAGACAATCGTCTAATTTCGGCTTCGTAGAGTACTATCTCTTTCTCACACTACCTATGTGACGTTTTGTCAGTCGTGCGACAGAGATAAAGCTCTACAAAGCCGAAATTAGCCGATTGTCTCTTTCCAAAGGTTGATGTGCAATATACATCGATGACGAACATATTTCAGAGCGAATTCTTTATACAGGACGATTGCAAACATGTATAAAAGATATATTTTAGCTAACAAATGATCTATAAATTGGCCCAAATTTTTTATACCTAAAACCAATCACCCTGTAATTTTAACCGCGATTCCTCCAATTAATATAATAAATATGTGTAATAACAATCAGCTAAATACTTCTAGAATTTTCCACGCAGCGAAAACAAGTTAGATAAACAAAAAAAAAGGTAAAAAAATAAATGTTTATACCTAAGTTTCAGGCTGGCGAGAAAAACAAATTAATGTAATATGCCTTTAAGTTTATTATTAATGTCGGCTTATTCCACTATTACGTCGACACAGACAAGTCCTTCGTCGTGATTGCTTCTAAGGATGTATTACTTATTAACTCTAAGTTGAACACGTTTAAGCTTTTCATCAGAACTTGAACTTTTGTGAAAAGAAAACAAATTTAATTCTGCCGTAACGACATTCTTCTTTTTATCCATTTAACATCTAATGTAAGGCAAAGTTCGTCACGATCACTGCTCTCGCGACATTAACTATATTATTAGTAATAAGATTCTTCTTCTTGAAGTGCCTCTCCAACTAGTGGAGGTTGGCTATCAGCTTCCTGCTCTCTTCCTTATTTTTGGTTCTGCTCAGCAGCGCTGGCGATTCCGGTCCACTCTCTAATGTTACGAAGCCACGACTTCTTTCTCCTACCAACCTTCCTTTTACCAGCGACCTTTCCCATCATGATAAGTTGAAGTAGATTGTATCGTTGGTGTCGAATGTAATAAGATGACATAGTTCTATATTCTTATATTTATATTAAGCTATGGAGGTTCTAAACATATGCTAATCATAAGGCAGCATCTCCTTCCTGATGAGCGTTGACAAATGTCGCCCTATATATCCCGAATTCTCCAAAAATAAGTACAACAGACAAGATTAAGACTCAAAAGTAAGTTAAAGTGATTCCAAACTGAATAAAGCAATATAGCCTTAATAAATAAGAAAATATGATAAAATAACTATAATTTTATAAAAAATAAAACTAGAAATCATTGAATCAAAACTGTGATAATCTAGCAAAATTTCGTCTAGAAATGAAGATGAGGAAAGTGATGCACGGAGATGATTTGAATTTGAAAGGTGATGAAGGTGATGGAATATATAAAAGCATTAAAAGTAGTGAATATAGCTTTTTCTGTTTATTAATATGGGACACACTATTTAAAATACTCAGAAATAATCTTTTTGAAAATTCATATTATCAGATATTAAAAATCTGTCTAAACACCCTGTATCGCTGGAAGTTATTGGCCTGTCGCATTAAAATAAAAAAAAAAAAATATTAATTTTACATATTTCAGAGCGATCACTTTGTAAGGGTGATTTGAAATAGATGTAAAAGTTTTTTGCCTACCACTTTGATGCTTTTACACAGGTGTGAATAATACAGGGTGTTTAGTTATAGAACCAAATACACAGTATTATTGAAAATTACCATGAATTTTTTTAAAAAGTGTAAATAACACCAAAGCGAAAGTTTTCCCTGTTACATCACAGAATAAATTTTCATGAAAATATCCACTTCCACCTTCTTAACTTACAAATAGCTTTAAAGGTCCAAAGCTTTCACGTGACCCGAGTTGTGTCTTGGTTCCCCTTTCAAATATTCCCTAAGGACAACGTTAAGTGATCAATAATAATAACGGAGGTGCTTAGGTACCGATAAATATATTTTATGGACCCTTTTAAGGAGCTTTTTTCGATATTGAGTCAAACCACTCGTGTGCCCTTTAAGAATCTAGTAGTTTATGCGACCTCTAAGGTATTACCACCCTAATACCTTCTGTACCTTCTTAAAAGCAAGATCATCAGTATACACGATTAGCAGACGGAGGCAAGCTACCACCTGAGCACATATCTGTACCTTCTAACAGGCACGACCACCAGTATAGATGATTAGCAGACGGAAGTGAGCGACTACCTGAGTACATATCTGTACCTTCTTAAAGACATGATTACCAGTATACATGATTAGCAAACGGAGGCAAGCTACCACCTGAGCACATATCTGTACCTTCTTAAAGACATGATTACCAGTATACATGATTAGCAAACGGAGGCAAGCTACCACCTGAGCACATACCTGTACCTTCTAACAGGCACGATCACCAGTATACACGATTAGCGGACGGAAGTGGTCTACCACTTGAGCACATATCTGTACCTTCTTATAGCAAGACCACCAGTATACACGGTTAGCGGACGGAGGTGATCTACCACCCGAGCACATACCTGTACCTTCTAACAGGCACGATCACCAGTATACACGATTAGCGGACGGAGGTGATCTACCACCCGAGTACATACCTGTACCTTCTAACAGGCACGATCACCAGTATACACGATTAGCGGACGGAGGTGATCTACCACCCGAGCACATACCTGTACCTTCTAACAGGCACGACCACCAGTATACACGATTAGCGGATGGAGACGAGCATCCACCTGAGCACATATCTGTACCTTCTAACAGGCACGACCACCAGTATACATTATAAGCAGACGGAGGTGAGCTACCACCTGAGTACATATCTGTACCATCTAACAGGCACAACCACCAGTATACACGATTAGCGGATGGAGGTGAGCAACCACCTGAGACATATCTGTACCTTCTTAAAGGCATGATTACCAGTATACATGATTAGCAGACGGAGGCGAGCTACCACCTGAGCACATATCTGTACCTTCTTAAAGTAAGATCACCAGTATACATGATTAGGGGACAGAGGCGAGCTACCACCTGAGCACATATCTGTACCTTCTTAAAGGCATGATTACCAGTATACATGATTAGCGGACGGAGGCAAGCTACCACCTGAGCACATATCTGTACCTTCTTAAAGTAAGATCACCAGTATACATTATTAGCGTACAGAGGTGATCTACCACCCAAGCACATACCTGTACCTTCTTAAAGACATGATTACCAGTATACATGATTAGCAGACGGAGGCAAGCTACCACCTGAGCACATATCTGTACCTTCTTAAAGACATGATTACCAGTATACATGATTAGCAGACGGAGGCAAGCTACCACCTGAGCACATACCTGTACCTTCTAACAGGCACGATCACCAGTATACACGATTAGCGGACGGAGGCGAACTACCACCTGAGCACATATCTGTACCTTCTTAAAGACATGATTACCAGTATACATGATTAGCAGACGGAGGCAAGCTACCACCTGAGCACATATCTGTACCTTCTTAAAGACATGATTACCAGTATACATAATTAGCAGACGGAGGCAAGCTACCACCTGAGCACATATCTGTACCTTCTTAAAGGCATGATTACCAGTATACATGATTAGCGGACAGAGGCGAGCTACCACCTGAGCACATATCTGTACCTTCTTAAAGACATGATTACCAGTATACATGATTAGCAGACGGAGGCAAGCTACCACCTGAGCACATATCTGTACCTTCTTAAAGACATGATTACCAGTATACATAATTAGCAGACGGAGGCAAGCTACCACCTGAGCACATTTCTGTACCTTCTTAAAGACATGATTACCAGTATACATAATTAGCAGACGGAGGCAAGCTACCACCTGAGCACATATCTGTACCTTCTTAAAGACATGATTACCAGTATACATAATTAGCAGACGGAGGCAAGCTACCACCTGAGCACATATCTGTACCTTCTTAAAGACATGATTACCAGTATACATGATTAGCGGACAGAGGCGAGCTACCACCTGAGCACATATCTGTACCTTCTTAAAGACATGATTACCAGTATACATAATTAGCAGACGGAGGCAAGCTACCACCTGAGCACATATCTGTACCTTCTTAAAGACATGATTACCAGTATACATAATTAGCAGACGGAGGCAAGCTACCACCTGAGCACATATCTGTACCTTCTTAAAGACATGATTACCAGTATACATAATTAGCAGACGGAGGCAAGCTACCACCTGAGCACATATCTGTACCTTCTTAAAGACATGATTACCAGTATACATGATTAGCGGACAGAGGCGAGCTACCACCTGAGCACATATCTGTACCTTCTTAAAGACATGATTACCAGTATACATAATTAGCAGACGGAGGCAAGCTACCACCTGAGCACATATCTGTACCTTCTTAAAGACATGATTACCAGTATACATGATTAGCGGACAGAGGCGAGCTACCACCTGAGCACATATCTGTACCTTCTTAAAGACATGATTACCAGTATACATAATTAGCAGACGGAGGCAAGCTACCACCTGAGCACATATCTGTACCTTCTTAAAGACATGATTACCAGTATACATGATTAGCGGACAGAGGCGAGCTACCACCTGAGCACATATCTGTAACTACTTAAAGACATGATTACCAGTATACATAATTAGCAGACGGAGGCAAGCTACCACCTGAGCACATATCTGTACCTTCTTAAAGACATGATTACCAGTATACATGATTAGCAGACGGAGGCAAGCTACCACCTGAGCACATATCTGTACCTTCTTAAAGACATGATAACCAGTATACATGATTAGCGGACAGAGGCGAGCTACCACCTGAGCACATATCTGTACCTTCTTAAAGACATGATTACCAGTATACATGATTAGCAGACGGAGGCAAGCTACCACCTGAGCACATATCTGTACCTTCTTAAAGACATGATTACCAGTATACATAATTAGCAGACGGAGGCAAGCTACTACCTGAGCACATATCTGTACCTTCTTAAAGGCATGATTACCAGTATACATGATTAGCGGACAGAGGCGAGCTACCACCTGAGCACATATCTGTACCTTCTTAAAGACATGATTACCAGTATACATGATTAGCAGACGGAGGCAAGCTACCACTTGAGCACATATCTGTACCTTCTTAAAGACATGATTACCAGTATACATGATTAGCGGACAGAGGCGAGCTACCACCTGAGCACATATCTGTACCTTCTTAAAGACATGATTACCAGTATACATAATTAGCAGACGGAGGCAAGCTACCACCTGAGCACATATCTGTACCTTCTTAAAGACATGATTACCAGTATACATGATTAGCAGACGGAGGCAAGCTACCACCTGAGCACATATCTGTACCTTCTTAAAGGCATGATTACCAGTATACATGATTAGCAGACGGAGGCAAGCTACCACCTGAGCACATATCTGTACCTTCTTAAAGGCATGATTACCAGTATACATGATTAGCGGACAGAGGCGAGCTACCACCTGAGCACATATCTGTACCTTCTTAAAGACATGATTACCAGTATACATGATTAGCAGACGGAGGCGAGCTACTACCTGAGCACATATCTGTACCTTCTTAAAGACATGATAACCAGTATACATGATTAGCAGACGGAGGCAAGCTACCACCTGAGCACATATCTGTACCTTCTTAAAGACATGATTACCAGTATACATAATTAGCAGACGGAGGCAAGCTACTACCTGAGCACATATCTGTACCTTCTTAAAGGCATGATTACCAGTATACATGATTAGCAGACGGAGGCAAGCTACCACCTGAGCACATATCTGTACCTTCTTAAAGGCATGATTACCAGTATACATGATTAGCAGACGGAGGCGAGCTACTACCTGAGCACATATCTGTACCTTCTTAAAGACATGATTACCAGTATACATGATTAGCAGACGGAGGCGAGCTACTACCTGAGCACATATCTGTACCTTCTTAAAGGCATGATTACCAGTATACATAATTAGCAGACGGAGGCAAGCTACTACCTTAGCACATATCTGTACCTTCTTAAAGACATGATTACCAGTATACATAATTAGCAGACGGAGGCAAGCTACCACCTGAGCACATATCTGTACCTTCTTAAAGACATGATTACCAGTATACATGATTAGCAGACGGAGGCAAGCTACCACCTGAGCACATATCTGTACCTTCTTAAAGGCATGATTACCAGTATACATGATTAGCAGACGGAGGCAAGCTACCACCTGAGCACATATCTGTACCTTCTTAAAGGCATGATTACCAGTATACATGATTAGCAGACGGAGGCAAGCTACCACCTGAGCACATATCTGTACCTTCTTAAAGGCATGATTACCAGTATACATGATTAGCGGACAGAGGCGAGCTACCACCTGAGCACATATCTGTACCTTCTTAAAGACATGATTACCAGTATACATGATTAGCAGACGGAGGCGAGCTACTACCTGAGCACATATCTGTACCTTCTTAAAGACATGATAACCAGTATACATGATTAGCAGACGGAGGCAAGCTACCACCTGAGCACATATCTGTACCTTCTTAAAGACATGATTACCAGTATACATGATTAGCAGACGGAGGCAAGCTACCACCTGAGCACATACCTGTACCTTCTAACAGGCACGATCACCAGTATACACGATTAGCGGACGGAGGCGAACTACCACCATAGCACATATCTGTACCTTCTTAAAATAAGATCACCAGTATACATTATTAGCGTACAGAGGTGATCTACCACCCAAGCACATACCTGTACCTTCTTAAAGACATGATTACCAGTATACATGATTAGCGGACAGAGGCGAGCTACCACCTGAGCACATATCTGTACCTTCTTAAAGACATGATTACCAGTATACATGATTAGCGGACAGAGGCGAGCTACCACCTGAGCACATATCTGTACCTTCTTAAAGACATGATTACCAGTATACATAATTAGCAGACGGAGGCAAGCTACCACCTGAGCACATATCTGTACCTTCTTAAAGGCATGATTACCAGTATACATGATTAGCGGACAGAGGCGAGCTACCACCTGAGCACATATCTGTACCTTCTTAAAGACATGATTACCAGTATACATGATTAGCAGACGGAGGCAAGCTACCACCTGAGCACATATCTGTACCTTCTTAAAGACATGATTACCAGTATACATAATTAGCAGACGGAGGCAAGCTACCACCTGAGCACATATCTGTACCTTCTTAAAGACATGATTACCAGTATACATAATTAGCAGACGGAGGCAAGCTACCACCTGAGCACATATCTGTACCTTCTTAAAGACATGATTACCAGTATACATAATTAGCAGACGGAGGCAAGCTACCACCTGAGCACATATCTGTACCTTCTTAAAGACATGATTACCAGTATACATGATTAGCGGACAGAGGCGAGCTACCACCTGAGCACATATCTGTACCTTCTTAAAGACATGATTACCAGTATACATAATTAGCAGACGGAGGCAAGCTACCACCTGAGCACATATCTGTACCTTCTTAAAGACATGATTACCAGTATACATAATTAGCAGACGGAGGCAAGCTTCCACCTGAGCACATATCTGTACCTTCTTAAAGACATGATTACCAGTATACATAATTAGCAGACGGAGGCAAGCTACCACCTGAGCACATATCTGTACCTTCTTAAAGACATGATTACCAGTATACATGATTAGCGGACAGAGGCGAGCTACCACCTGAGCACATATCTGTACCTTCTTAAAGACATGATTACCAGTATACATAATTAGCAGACGGAGGCAAGCTACCACCTGAGCACATATCTGTACCTTCTTAAAGACATGATTACCAGTATACATGATTAGCGGACAGAGGCGAGCTACCACCTGAGCACATATCTGTACCTTCTTAAAGACATGATTACCAGTATACATAATTAGCAGACGGAGGCAAGCTACCACCTGAGCACATATCTGTACCTTCTTAAAGGCATGATTACCAGTATACATGATTAGCGGACAGAGGCGAGCTACCACCTGAGCACATATCTGTAACTTCTTAAAGACATGATTACCAGTATACATAATTAGCAGACGGAGGCAAGCTACCACCTGAGCACATATCTGTACCTTCTTAAAGACATGATTACCAGTATACATGATTAGCAGACGGAGGCAAGCTACCACCTGAGCACATATCTGTACCTTCTTAAAGACATGATAACCAGTATACATGATTAGCGGACAGAGGCGAGCTACCACCTGAGCACATATCTGTACCTTCTTAAAGACATGATTACCAGTATACATGATTAGCAGACGGAGGCAAGCTACCACCTGAGCACATATCTGTACCTTCTTAAAGACATGATTACCAGTATACATAATTAGCAGACGGAGGCAAGCTACCACCTGAGCACATATCTGTACCTTCTTAAAGACATGATTACCAGTATACATAATTAGCAGACGGAGGCAAGCTACTACCTGAGCACATATCTGTACCTTCTTAAAGGCATGATTACCAGTATACATGATTAGCGGACAGAGGCGAGCTACCACCTGAGCACATATCTGTACCTTCTTAAAGACATGATTACCAGTATACATGATTAGCAGACGGAGGCAAGCTACCACTTGAGCACATATCTGTACCTTCTTAAAGACATGATTACCAGTATACATGATTAGCGGACAGAGGCGAGCTACCACCTGAGCACATATCTGTACCTTCTTAAAGACATGATTACCAGTATACATAATTAGCAGACGGAGGCAAGCTACCACCTGAGCACATATCTGTACCTTCTTAAAGACATGATTACCAGTATACATGATTAGCAGACGGAGGCAAGCTACCACCTGAGCACATATCTGTACCTTCTTAAAGGCATGATTACCAGTATACATGATTAGCAGACGGAGGCAAGCTACCACCTGAGCACATATCTGTACCTTCTTAAAGGCATGATTACCAGTATACATGATTAGCGGACAGAGGCGAGCTACCACCTGAGCACATATCTGTACCTTCTTAAAGACATGATTACCAGTATACATGATTAGCAGACGGAGGCGAGCTACTACCTGAGCACATATCTGTACCTTCTTAAAGACATGATAACCAGTATACATGATTAGCAGACGGAGGCAAGCTACCACCTGAGCACATATCTGTACCTTCTTAAAGACATGATTACCAGTATACATAATTAGCAGACGGAGGCAAGCTACTACCTGAGCACATATCTGTACCTTCTTAAAGGCATGATTACCAGTATACATGATTAGCAGACGGAGGCAAGCTACCACCTGAGCACATATCTGTACCTTCTTAAAGGCATGATTACCAGTATACATGATTAGCAGACGGAGGCGAGCTACTACCTGAGCACATATCTGTACCTTCTTAAAGACATGATTACCAGTATACATGATTAGCAGACGGAGGCGAGCTACTACCTGAGCACATATCTGTACCTTCTTAAAGGCATGATTACCAGTATACATAATTAGCAGACGGAGGCAAGCTACTACCTTAGCACATATCTGTACCTTCTTAAAGACATGATTACCAGTATACATAATTAGCAGACGGAGGCAAGCTACCACCTGAGCACATATCTGTACCTTCTTAAAGACATGATTACCAGTATACATGATTAGCAGACGGAGGCAAGCTACCACCTGAGCACATATCTGTACCTTCTTAAAGGCATGATTACCAGTATACATGATTAGCAGACGGAGGCAAGCTACCACCTGAGCACATATCTGTACCTTCTTAAAGGCATGATTACCAGTATACATGATTAGCAGACAGAGGCGAGCTACTACCTGAGCACATATCTGTACCTTCTTAAAGGCATGATTACCAGTATACATAATTAGCAGACGGAGGCAAGCTACCACCTGAGCACATATCTGTACCTTCTTAAAGACATGATTACCAGTATACATGATTAGCGGACAGAGGCGAGCTACCACCTGAGCACATATCTGTACCTTCTTAAAGACATGATTACCAGTATACATAATTAGCAGACGGAGGCAAGCTACCACCTGAGCACATATCTGTACCTTCTTAAAGACATGATTACCAGTATACATGATTAGCGGACAGAGGCGAGCTACCACCTGAGCACATATCTGTACCTTCTTAAAGACATGATTACCAGTATACATAATTAGCAGACGGAGGCAAGCTACCACCTGAGCACATATCTGTACCTTCTTAAAGACATGATTACCAGTATACATGATTAGCAGACGGAGGCAAGCTACCACCTGAGCACATATCTGTACCTTCTTAAAGACATGATAACCAGTATACATGATTAGCGGACAGAGGCGAGCTACCACCTGAGCACATATCTGTACCTTCTTAAAGACATGATTACCAGTATACATGATTAGCAGACGGAGGCAAGCTACCACCTGAGCACATATCTGTACCTTCTTAAAGACATGATTACCAGTATACATAATTAGCAGACGGAGGCAAGCTACTACCTGAGCACATATCTGTACCTTCTTAAAGGCATGATTACCAGTATACATGATTAGCGGACAGAGGCGAGCTACCACCTGAGCACATATCTGTACCTTCTTAAAGACATGATTACCAGTATACATGATTAGCAGACGGAGGCAAGCTACCACCTGAGCACATATCTGTACCTTCTTAAAGACATGATTACCAGTATACATGATTAGCGGACAGAGGCGAGCTACCACCTGAGCACATATCTGTACCTTCTTAAAGACATGATTACCAGTATACATAATTAGCAGACGGAGGCAAGCTACCACCTGAGCACATATCTGTACCTTCTTAAAGACATGATTACCAGTATACATGATTAGCAGACGGAGGCAAGCTACCACCTGAGCACATATCTGTACCTTCTTAAAGGCATGATTACCAGTATACATGATTAGCAGACGGAGGCAAGCTACCACCTGAGCACATATCTGTACCTTCTTAAAGGCATGATTACCAGTATACATGATTAGCGGACAGAGGCGAGCTACCACCTGAGCACATATCTGTACCTTCTTAAAGACATGATTACCAGTATACATGATTAGCAGACGGAGGCGAGCTACTACCTGAGCACATATCTGTACCTTCTTAAAGACATGATAACCAGTATACATGATTAGCAGACGGAGGCAAGCTACCACCTGAGCACATATCTGTACCTTCTTAAAGACATGATTACCAGTATACATAATTAGCAGACGGAGGCAAGCTACTACCTGAGCACATATCTGTACCTTCTTAAAGGCATGATTACCAGTATACATGATTAGCGGACAGAGGCGAGCTACCACCTGAGCACATATCTGTACCTTCTTAAAGACATGATTACCAGTATACATGATTAGCAGACGGAGGCGAGCTACTACCTGAGCACATATCTGTACCTTCTTAAAGACATGATAACCAGTATACATGATTAGCAGACGGAGGCAAGCTACCACCTGAGCACATATCTGTACCTTCTTAAAGACATGATTACCAGTATACATAATTAGCAGACGGAGGCAAGCTACTACCTGAGCACATATCTGTACCTTCTTAAAGGCATGATTACCAGTATACATGATTAGCAGACGGAGGCGAGCTACTACCTGAGCACATATCTGTACCTTCTTAAAGGCATGATTACCAGTATACATGATTAGCAGACGGAGGCAAGCTACCACCTGAGCACATATCTGTACCTTCTTAAAGGCATGATTACCAGTATACATGATTAGCAGACGGAGGCAAGCTACCACCTGAGCACATATCTGTACCATCTTGCATTGAACTATCACCCGTACATATATTAGTTCCTCAAAATCAAATTGAATGCAATGACAGTGGTGACATTACTGACAGCGTTCCAATTCAATTCGACGTTCGAATTTGAATTCGGACGCGTAAGAATGATTAATCGTAAACAGTGTTGTGGCTGTACTGGCCAGCATTTCAAAGCGCTTTTATATTATCTAAAGAATAAAATGACATAAAATCATTTTTGTCTGGTTTTTAATTACAATCTATGAGTTCTAATATACCTTGTCAATTTTTTTATAATTTTCTAGCTAAAAATGGCGGAGATAGGTAATATAATAAAATAACAAGAATCTTTTAAAATAAAACATTTGCATGTGACTTTCACTCATATAGAAAAGTTGTGTTATATTATATAAGTAAAGCGTTCTTTGAAATATAAATATTAAAAAATTGAATCTGTATGAAATTAGCTCTCAAACTGTTGAAAGATTATAAATTTAATATATATATAGTTTTTCGTCTTTCCTGAAAGTTGCATTTTCTACTACTATTCCAATAGTTGGGAGCATAGAATAATACTGCATTTAGCATTTTAAAACATAATAAGAGATCTATTATCAGTTAGCTAGACCGTCATGATCCTCAATGAAGAGGTTCCACCAGATCTTAGCCATTAGAGCCGCGGGTGTTGAAGCCTTGCCCAACCACGTAAACTTTGGGATTGGTTATCCTGTAGAATAACTATATATCATATCAATAAGGACACCAAAAAGTTCATAAATCTATTACTACAATGATATACTCGTATATATATTTTATGTTTACGCCAGTTCATATAAATAACTGATAAAATGATTTAATATACGTAAAAAGATCAGTTACGAGTTCTATTTTTGAATTATTATTTTTTATTCAACCTCAAACTTTTTAGTTATAAGATCTTTTGTAGTCACCTACGTATATACAAGGAGAAACCAAGCACCTAGCCCAAAGCGTTTTTAATATATTTTTTTCGTAGTACAAAAATACCTAAAATATTTTTATTTAAAACATAAATATATTATAAATTAAATAGATTTTTTATAACTCTATCACTTTTTAAAATTTGGTAAAATAATACTGATCAGAATTTAAATTTCACAAGTACGTTGTTACGAAAATTAATAAGAAGTCTTCTTTCCCTCTACTGTTACATACCTCATATAGTTTTACTATATTTCTAGATAGGTTCAGAATATATATATGTGTGTATATATATATATATATAAATATATACTAGCTGATCCCGCAAACGTTGTTTTGAAAAAAAAAATTGATATTTTAATTTACAAATAAAAAATAAGGGTTGATCGTAGAGGGGTGAACATTTATGGTTGTATGTATTCTTGTATGCTGTATCATAATAAAATAAAAATCAAAAAAATTGTCTAAAAAATTAAAAATAAAATTTAGGGGTGGACCACCCTTATCACTTTGGGGTATGAAAAATAGATAGTAGCCAATTCTTAGACATACTGAATACGCATGTAAAATTTGGTAAAAATCGGTCAAGCCGTTTCGGAGAAGTTCAAGTTCGAACACCGTGACAAGAGAATTTTATATATTAGATATATATTTATTTATGACCTAGTCATAACACACCGCATGTATCAGACACTCACAACTCTCTCAGCGCACATACATCTACAGAAATAGCCAGTGACGTTCGTTCACCATCCGAAAAAACGCGTGCAATATGTCAAAGCCAAGCCCAACAACCTCCATTGACCGAAATGCCCCGTCTTCGCAAACAGCGTGGGCGATCCGAGTTAGGATCAGTATCCCTCCTTAGATTGACCAGGTAAACGTCGTCTTCGCTGTCTCAACCTCCACCAGAGCGTCAAATGCAGGTTCTGAAACACAAATGCTTTAGTATTTAATAGAATCAGCCATTACCTTGCGGAAGTCCATCCTAAGTGAGAAAAGGACCAATATTTAGCCACTACCGCACATGCAGTGGTAGTCGAACAAAGTGCATCGCCCGCCAGACCGCTGATAAATGCGTATGCGGCAAACAATGCGAATCAAACAACCGCCAAACCACTCAACGCGTGTTTCACCCCTCCACCGGGCATCTTCAGGAGTTATATTACACCGATTAGTGCCAAACACAGGACTCTGTGTGCTACCACTGCATGTGCGGAAGTGGCTAAATATTGGTCCTTTTCTTACAAATGCTTTGGTTTTTAGTATCCTTTGTGAACTCATATGAAGCTATAAAAGCACTAACATCATCGAAACAGTGCAGTACAAAAAATAATATCACTTCACGTCGAATGAATATTTCAGTCGAGAAAATAAATCTTTTACCTACCGAACTGTGCAGAACAATTCCCTTTGTCACGCCACTGTGCATTGACCCATATGTTGTAATATAGCACGCGAGCTATCGCCTGCTCACGCTAAATGCTATTTATGTTAAGCTATTATTAATTTTCGAGATATACTTTCTCTAATTCTACTATAGCTTACGCCTTGTAGTGTACCCTGCTCGTAAAACCAATGTTTAATATTCTTATATTTATGTATCTAAATTATTTCAATATACTGATAAACTGATATAAGTACTCATTGATATGAAAATAAATATAATGATAATTTACCAGAGCAAAGTCCAATGGATTTGTTGCGTTCATTTGAACGCAACCGAATTCATTATTTAAGAACGTATCTATTTTTCTATTACTCTCTCTTTAGATTCTGTGTATCTTTTTCTCTCTGACGCTCTGCTCTACCGGCTAGACGGGTCGCTTCGATCGCTGTAGCAACAAAAGATTTATTGTAACTCAGAAACGTTTAAATCATACCCGCAAGTGTTTTCCTTACATCGAATTACGAACGGGAGGTGTTTTTTTCTTGCGGAAATCCTGCATGAGATACCTCTCCACTGTGGGTCCAACGAAAGGGTTGTCGGACTCCTACCAGCTAAAACCCTTCGGTCTTCTTGAATGGCTTTTGTTAAAACTATGGGCAACAAAACAAAAGAATAAACGATACAAAAAAAAGAAAACTGTGGTATAAAAAATAGGATAAGTAATAAAATAAAGAATAAAAGAAATGTACCTAGCCACCTAAGAGTAATAAGGTTATGGAAAGAAGGCGATGAAAACAAGAAGGGATGAAAGAACAAAGTGAAAGATATTGTGAAGGAAAAAAGGTAAGAACAAACAAAACAAAAGAAATTGAGAAGAATGAAGGTGAGTGAAGAATAAAGATAAAAATTTGAAAAACTTATTTGTAAACAAAGACCCTGATCCCAACAAATTAGGGGTACAAGAGGCCTCCAATGGTGGGGGCCATAAAAAAAAACTATTGGAACGTTTTCTTATACTACCGTAGTTTCAACGGTGGTGGCCTAGTGTCTCAACTCCTTACTTGCGGCGGATCACTCCGACATGCTAAGGGGGGGGGGGACGTCCAGGTCAGATCAGAGAAGAGAAGATGTCAGGTCAGAGAAGTAGTAAGTGTTTTCCTTACAGCTACTGTGGTACGTACTCCGTATCAACAACCACCCCTTAGATCTTTTACGCTAACAGTAATTATCAATTGATATTGTCTCGACCATTTGTTTATATTTACCAAACAGTAACATTTGTATTTCCAAAATTTTTTGTATAATAATCCAAACTATTACAGTCATCCACCGTTTTGTAATTAGTTCGTTTATAAAAAATATTACAGCTAAGTAATAGTCAAATAATTACACTTAATTAATATTTTACGCCAAAGTGTTATTTTTGCAATAAATATCACATTGTGATGCTGTGCGGTATTCTTTTTCAAGACCCCTTTCTGACCTTTGAACATTATAAATGCATTTATAATTGTGTAATTCAGATTGTCCATTCGACAGTACATTATTTGCGCAAAGAAGATTTTCGATTTTTCTGGTCATATGATCACCGAAAAATTAAATTAATGATTACCAGGAGGCCATACCAACAGTGCAGATAAATTAAAAGTACATTGAAATTTCCTGCATAAATAATGGTTCTCTAATGTGTTCCTTTATAGGTGACACGATATTAAAAATTTACTTTATACAACATTGTAGAAAGATCATATCGCATCAAATCAAAAAACTTGAAGAGAAAAGTGATCGCACTTAAGAGGAAACATTTGGCTTACGAATAGACACCAAAATAGTTCCTAATTTAAAAAAAGATTCCTTAAGACAGTGTACTTAAAAACAACCAGTTAAAAATCTTTTATGTATACAGTGAATTATCAAAATAGATCCCAAAGACTATACGAGCAGCGAAATAAATCCTTGGAACGCATTTGTTCAAATATTGTTAAAAGAACTGCACATTAGTGAGATAGGAGAGGGTGACCCAACGTTTGTCCAATAATAAGGTCCACGTTGGAAAGCTTTTATGGGTCGATGCAAATGGCAAGAAACCTGTATCCAAATAAATTCTAAAATGTTCCCACAAAATATTGTGTCTTTCCCTCCGTTTTTATGGGTTCTCTCGTACTTCCTTGCGTTGTCATTTTTTTTCCTTCTCGATGATATTCATTCATCTTTTGTTCTTAACGAATTCCTTCATTCCTTACACATTTTCCTCATCCTTTCAATTATCACCTCACTTTTGTCGCCTTTCCAACAAAATACTAGGTTTACATTTTGTTCTGTTTTGCATTATTTTAATTTTTCTTTATTTTTACATTTACTTACTTTTCTTTATAATTTAATTTTTACTTTCTGTTTTTCAAACTACATCCCATAAGAGATTTGACGATGATGATATTTAGGTTCCGGCTTCACAGCGCCACATTTTTGTCCACATGTTTCACTTCAGTCAATACACTGAGGCGTTCCATGTTGTTTGAACTGTCCTAGTTCACAGTGCCTGAGAATTCCAATCTGTTATGTCTGATATAACATGTACCAAATTCAATTACACTTTCGTCGCTTGATCTCCACAGACTCGTCCGAATATGACAATCGGTAAAGTTTGATATGCTCCGTCTATTTTGATTTACTAGATATCTAAGTATATTACACATAAATTCCTGGTATTGGTATAATCATGCAAAGGAAACGCATGTATTACCCCTTCACAGTAAAATCTAAGTATGGATAAAAGTGTATCTGTATATCCTTTATAGAATTGTAAACTATGCATTTGATCATGTGATGATCTTTAGCAAAGTTGTTGTGTATGAGCCCACAAAGGCTTCTAAGTCTAGAATTGTCACTTCCGCATATGCTGTAGTAGACTACGAAAGCATGTGCGGAAGTGACTAAATATTGGTCCTTTTCTTACTTAGGATGGACTTCCACAAATTAACGCCTGATTCTATTAAATATCTTACAGTTTTGTGTGTCCACCAGAAACCTCAGGGACTTTAGGATTCTGGAGTAACAACGTACCAGGGAGCAGCATAAGACATCTATAAGGTAGATAGGTGACCTTTTTAAGGTCGCTCGAAGACGATTTAGACCACGTTCTTCAGGTTCTATTGGAAATATATGTAAGCCTATGAACACCAATGGACATATGATTAAAATCATAAAGATGAATGCTACTTTGAAAGAACGATCCAGAAGTAAACTGATAATCACTCTTGATAGGTCTAAATTATTTAAGGGAGTTATATAGAGATTCCGCTTTTGTACCTTTCGCGTCTACCTTTACAGCGAAAAAAAAAAAAAACAAAAACACATTTCGTCGAATTGGATAGCAGAACTTTTTGCCATTCCACAGTGCGCTCGAATAAAGTTCATCCGATGGCGCATTCATTGGAATTTATAAAAAAAAAAACAATGAAACGTTTCTCCATTATAAACTCCGATAAATTAAAACTTTTTTTTGTTTCATTTAAGTTACATTCTTTCATTTATTTCGAAACTAATCGGAATATTAATGTAATGCGTAATTAAAATTTGAATTTAATTGGAATGGTATGATAAAAGCTGAATGAGGTATATTCGTAACAAACTATATATATAAATATAAATATGTATATATAAATATATATATATGTATATATATATATATATTCCTGGAGATGTTGCGATGACATCATCAATATCGGACATCTTAGATGTGGATTAAAATAGGCAAATCAATAGCTTGTTTGCAGCCAAATTATATACGTACAGTTAGTACGTTATAGAATCAGGTTTTACCTCGCGGAAGTCCATCCTAACTAAGAAAGGGATTAATATATAGATACTTCCGCTATGCAGCAGTGGTCGTGCAATAAAGTGCACCGCGCGCCAGTCCGCTGATAAATGCGCATGCGGCAAACAATGCGAATTACACAACCACCACCATTAAATCACTCAACTCGTGTTTCACCCTTCCACGGGGCATCTTTAGGAGTTATGTTACACCGATTAGTGCCAGCCTGGTGATAAATGCGCGTGCGGTAAACATCGAGTCTCGGTGTTTGACACTGGTCGTTCTAACATCTCCTGAGGATGCCTCGTGGAGGGGTGAAACACGTGTAGAGTAGATTAACGGTTGTAGTTGTGTTTCGCATTGTTTACCGCACGCGCATTTATCAGCGGCGATGAGCAGTGTTTCAGTAAGTGATAAGTCTGTACCTCACATATATTAACCGCTTTAACAATCAACTGTAACCAATCCAAACCAATTATCAAAAAGGTTAAAGTTTTAATGGTATAGGTGAAGTAAATAGAACAATAGCGTAATAATTCACGGAGCACGGAGTACTTGCATAGATCAAACAAAAATAAATGAACGTTGGGTCACTTTGCGAATGTTTATGACCGCATAGTTGACGACGGGTTGTTAATTTATTGATCGTTAAATTCACGGGGAACTCCCCGCGTGCTGTGTGATCGAACAAATTACGAACTAACGGCTGACATTAAAGTTTTTTTTTATTACTCGATTAGTCGATCGTAATAGAAGACTTCTGTCGTCTCTTATTTACTTGCAATTCTTTTGATGTTATATACCTTTTGTTTAGTAACCATTTGTGTGTTCATATATATATTAGGGGGATCGGAAAGTAATGTCGCTTATGTCGACATATCTAATATATAAAATTCTCGTGTCACGGTGTTTGAACTTGAACTCCTCTGAAACGGCTCGACCGATTTTTACCAAATTTTATATGCGTATTCAGTAGGTATGAGAATCGGCTACTATCTATTTTCCATACTCCTAAATGATAAGGGTGGTCCACCCCTAATTTTTTTTTAAACAATTTTTTGGTTTTTATTTTATTATGATACAGCATACCAAAATACATACAACTCTAAATTTTCACCCCTCTACGATTAACCCTTATTTTTTATTTGTTAATTAAAAACTGTAATTTTTTTTGCAAAATTTTTGCCGGATCAGCTAGTATTATAAAAAATCCGATAGAATTTTACCGCTGCGGTATTGATTTTGTATACTAAACGGCAAAAGGTTGTTGGAAAATGGTGAGTATATTATTGATGAGAATTAAAAACTTGTTAAAAATGTAGTCGTGTGAATTTGACTTACAAAAGCGACATTACTTTCCGGTCCAATTGAACTCACTAGTTAGTGAACAAACGGACATTAATTATAATCTTAATACAGAAGAGTTTAGTTTAATTCTTCTTCAACCTTCTCTTAATACAGAAGAGTTTAGTTTAATTCTTCTTCAACCTTTTACTCTTACTTGTCATAATCTGACGACACATTTTCATCACCGAGACATTTCAATTGAACAGATATAGGAGATGATTTTTTTTTATATGACCCCCGCTATTGGGGGCCTCTCGTACCCCTATTTATGGAGGGACAGGGACTTTATTTGCAATTTATTTTTTCACATAGTTTTTTATTTTCTTTTTCTTCTTTCGTACTTTATTGTCTCTTTCGATCTATTATCTTTCTTTCATGCTACAATTCTTCTGTCTTTCTCTTTTGCTTTGTTCAATCTTTCATTCTTTCCTCTTTTGTTATTACATTTTTCATTTTACATTTTTTTTTATTGTACATTTTTATTTTACATTATTATTACTTATCTATATAAGAGATGATTAATTTGATCGGTCCATCTGAGATTCTTCTAAAGGGTGTACCGTATTTCTATCAAACCATCTTCTGGATTTCTTCTCTTAGGTGTCCACAGTAAATGATCAAAAGAGAAGAATAATGTAAATATGCGTTATAAAAATATCATCACATATATCATAAAAAAATCTACGAGTGTCATATTATATTCCCGGCTTTCATAATGAACAGATGAAATCAGGTCACCTGCTTTGAAACGATGTCTAGTGTCCTTAGAGCTTCAAGAAATAATGACTTCCTCTATTCTATATAAATTTAATCATATGTATACCACGTAATCACAGAATAATTTTTTCAGGTCGCCCACTGCTGGGTAAACTCCTAAATCTAAGCTTCTAGAGTTGACTTGTGTGATAATATATCGCACGTATCTTGTACCTCTATACAAATTGTTTTTCTCTTTTTTATGTCTGTTTGATTTCTCATCTGATTGTTTTTTCTTCACTTCTGCAGTGATCGTCCGCTGCCAGGTTGCTTTGAGCGGTTTTTGCGTCAACCGCCTCTAATAAATTGTCCCTTTTTTCTTTTTATCCAGTTCTAATATACACATCATAGTGTCTAAAAAGTATAAGTGATAATAATAATTGTTGAGACCAAAATATTGTTAGCAATAACATAATTGATTATGGAATAGATATTATATATAGTATAAAGACACAAATCTAACTAGTGATGAGAAAGTAAATAGGTTCGTTAGAGCGATGCGACCTCTATTGGCCGAAATTATAAATCAACCTATCTAGGTCAGACCACGCCCTTTTGACCTCCGCTCCGAGGCAGGTCTAGTAACCCTCTGCGTCTATATCAAACTTTGAGATAAGACGTAATGATCTTGCATTATCTTTGATCAATTTTCGATAGAAGCCAGCGTTGAATTATTTATTATTGAAAATATATTGTATAGTAGTCATAAAAATATCAAAATGATTAATATTGCAATGTTCTCCCATACGATTAGTTTAACTAATATATCTACAACAACAATAATTCAAGATATTTCGTGATATTGTGCTTTTGATTTTTTTAAAGGACTTGCTGCTGCCCAAACACCCTTTGAATAAGAAGCTAGAGGACTCCCCAAGAAGTCTGAGTTCAAGTCGCTTGTGATCTTAGATCGCTTTAGTGAACGCTTGATAAAGTAAGACTAAGTTCAAAGGCTCCCTCAAGGGGACCTCGGCAAAGGTTGTCACTCATCGATAACATACATACAATAACATCGGTTTACCGGTTTGTTATTGCCTGGCAAATCACACACTTTGGGAAGCATTAACCCAGGGAGATAAGGAGAAAACAACTTCAGCAACGCTACTATCGGTGTTATCGGGGCTGACGTCCCCTGACCCTTTGAAATAATTTACACTTTGGTAATTTTTGCGATTTTAAACTTTACATTTTTTATAAATGTAATAAGTTAATTAAACAAAAACTTATTAAGAGATCCTATTATAGTGAAAATCTTTTTTTAGTAATTTTAACTTGTGAATGATTTGCTCTATTACTATACTAAACATATAGTGAAAAAAAAACACGTCTGAATTTGTTTCAATATCTTTCGGAATACTCGTCCAAGTTCGAGTTATATTTGATTCTAGATTCTATAAACGTAGCCTCTTTTGGTACTATTCTGATGGCGTTTACGAATAGTAATTTTAAATTATCCTATGTTTATATTTCTTGAACTAAAGTTACACTTATCTCTAATAACATTGTCGACATTAAACTGAATTTCCTTTATTTGTTACGTGAACTTATTTAGCAGGGTTTATTGATAAGTACATTGTTTCAACCATCTTTTTGCATTAGTTTTCAGTTTAAACTTTACAGACTAAACATTGTCAAACTTAAAAAATCATCTAATGACATTTTGCTGAAAAAAAAATACCTGAAGAATAATTAAATTACTTTATGTGTTTCGCAAACTTCTAGTTTGATAAGTAAAATTGAACAGCAAAGTCGTTTTATATTTAACCAAGATCTTGTTTTGCCATTTTAATTTATGCTGCTAGCCGATCTAGGCTTTGTCCAGCTTCATCGAAATTGGGTCCGCAGAAACAGGAGGTTCGCTAACTAAAAAAAATTAAATAGCGTTCCGAAGGGCCGGAGGCTTTGCGGAGTTAGACCTTATTTTAATTCTAATTTTCATACTTGATGAGACAGTGAATTGTATTAATGGTAAATTACATTCAAACATACATAACCCAATAAAATAATAATAATATAATAATGCTTACAAATATTCTGTTATAACTTCGTGTATTGAAGGCCTTAGTGGTCAAGTTACCACAAAACCTTCGTTGGATCTTTGAATGAAATAATCCGAAGTATCGGATGCGAAGTACAATGAAATCGATGAATCCGTTTTATGGATTCGTAACAAATAAAGGATTCGCCGACCGACACCGTGTTTTGCCGATCCGCTGGGATTTTCAGGAAATTGCGGTCCTGTCGTTTCAAGTTCTACGATTCGGGGAAAAATGTACAACAGAAAATGTGTAAGCTGTATATATATCAGTGTATATACAAATATATCTATATATCTTTTCATTTCTAGACTTATAAGTATAAAATGTAATGTTTACATTCTATCTAGAAATGAAATATTTCTAGATAGAATGTAAACATTACATAATACAAGAAAAAATAGTGGTAACTTAAAAAAATAAATTATGAAAAGATTAAAACATAAATAAAATTATTTTTAATCTTCTGCCAGAACCCCTCTGAAGGTGAAGGCCTTCTCCAAGGATACCCAATCTTCTCTAAATTTGGCTTTTAGAACTTACTTTAGAACCAATCTGCACCGGCGACGTTAATTCCGTCGTCTTTTCAACTTAAATATTTAATGGAATCAGGCGTTACCTTGCGGAAGTCCATCCTAAGTAAGAAAAAGACCAATATTTAGCCACTTCCGCACATGCAGTGATAGACGTGCAACAAAGTACACCGCCCGCCAGCCTGCTGATAAATGCGTATGCGGCAAACAATGCGAATTACACAACTGCCACCGTCAAATCACTCAACACGTGTTTCACCCCTTATGTTACACCGATTAGTGCCAAACACAGAGTCAACAAAAAAATTTCAACTTACGCAAGATCTCTCTTTCTTTTACCAAGTGGGCCTTTTCACGCTGTAACTTTTTTGGGTCCATCTCTATCCTGCATACGTGCTACGTGACCCGCCTATTCCCATTTAAGAGTCAAAGTTACTAACCAATCTTTGGCGTTTGTAGTTTTTCTAATTTTTGTGCGTCGTATTTTTTTAATGGAAAACGGGATATCTTTGTTACTCTTACGTAAAACGCTTGACAAATTTATAACGCAAATATATTCACTTATATTAGTGTACACATACCAAAGTTTAGTGTCTCATAGAGACAGAGGTGGATATTTAGGCGTGAAAAATGCTAATGCCTTTAAGTTTCTGGCAACTCTAAAAGCTATACGCAAGCCGCTTTTAACCGTTTCTATTGAAAGCATATGCAAGGCAAGCTTGTGAAGACATTTAGTATATATAGATACCGAACTGTCCGATAGATGGCGCTGTACCAGATCAGGATATACCTAGATCGCGCAAGTGTACAAAGCTAGACTAAATAAAATTATCTTATCACAATTTGGTAATGTAGCGTATGGTGTACATAGAGAACCAAATTGAAATGTGCTGTCTATAAAGAAGGCTTAGATGTATGAATAGTACTCTGCTGCCTTCATTCTTATTTATTTATTACTAGCTGATCCCGCAAACGTTGTTTTGCAAGAAAAAGTAAAGTTTTTAATTAACAAGTAAAAAAAGTAAGGGTTTGATCGTAGAGAGGTGAAAATTTCCGGTTGTGTGTATTTTTATATGCTGCATCATAAAAAAATAAAAACAAAAAAAATTGTATAAAAAAAGGATAAAAAATTTAGGGCTGGACCACCCTTATCACTTAGGGGTATGAAAAATAGATAGTAGCCGATTCTCAGACCTACTGAATACGCATATAAAATTTGGTAAAAAACGGTCAAGCCGTTTCAGAGGAGTTCAAGTTCGAACACCGTGACACGAGAATTTTATACATTAGATTTACTTTTTTGTTTATACACTTATTGCCATCCTCGGCAGGCGGGTTTGTGATCCCAGTGTAATGGTACTCAGAGGACACTCCTGTCCATCCTCTGGAAACTTGTAAGCAATGCTAATTCTATATAATTAATACACAGAGTGAATTATATAAGAATGTATCCCGGGATCGATCGGAAGTCTCTGTCAACTGTAGATATGTTAAATAAGTAAATATCATAAATGAGAAGTTTCTGATTGTTACGTAAAAATGTTCATTTAAAATCGTAGAGGACGCTCTAACGCAGTTATTCCCAACGTGTAGCCCACGCCCCACAGTGGGGCAATTTATTTGTAAGGGGACGCAATTTGAAATCGAACTCGACACGAAGAGAAGTTTCTAATTGTTACGTAAAAATGTTCATTTAGAGTCATAGAGGACGCTCTAACGCAGTTATTCCCAACGTATAGCCCCCGCCCCACAGTGGGACAATTTGATTGTAAGGGGGCGCAATTTGAAATTAAACTCGACACGAGTTTAATCTTTTGCTTTAATATAAAAATTAGGTATGTTACATATGTAGGCGTAAGAATTCAAAAAATGCTAGAATGGGACATCGCACAAAAAAGATTGAAAAATACTATACCAACGAGAGGTTAGAATTTACTCCCCAGTGTCAGTAAATAAAATATAATTCGAGCGGACCCATAATAAGACGAGACTAAATAAACTAAATTATACCTCAGTGTACTCTAACGAAGCGGTTACAGTAATTAATGGGATAAATTTCTGTGGAAATGTCGCAGTACTCGTTATTTATGACATTAAAGCATTTGAAGCGTGTTTAAATATTATTATTAGAGCATAATTTTAATACTCATTGTTTATTCGTTGCTACAATACGTAGATCGATAAAAAAGTATTTTAGCAAAAAGTATATATAGTGTTCACACTTTATATTGCTGGCCACTATACCCAAAAAACTTTAATGTGAAATAATTTTTGAGCGTTTGAATTTCGAACGCAGCTTTGAATTCGAACGCCATCAGTGTTGAGGTCGCTGCTGTTGCGTTAGGTCGTGTAAATGGTAAATACTCTTTGTACATTTGTTAATACAGTGTCTTGGTCAATCTTAGCTACATTTTCTTTTTTCAGGAGGCTAATCCCTTCCACCAAGTAAACATGTATACTTTATCTAAGGAAAATCAAATACTTGCTATGATGAGAACTCATTGCCTCAGTAGTATATATATGTATATAAATTTGTAAAAAAATCGCCATATTCCTACTATATGTATTTATTGTTATCACGATAACCCAAAAAGGATTATTTTTTAAGTAATTTAAATAAAAATTCCAATGGTTCTTGAAGAAAAATTACATTAATGTAATTTAAAATTTAACTAGAAAAAATTTAAATAATACAACGAAATATTCGTAAATTATTTATAATGTACATAGATCCAAAGCCTACAGCAATAGTAGCATATAGATGGTATAAGCATTTTCAATTCGAAAATTTTCATATCAAAATTAATACAGTTAAACCTTCGTGTCACTACCTAAAACTGTATTTTCCAATCTTTTTATGCGATACCTAACCTTAGCCTTTCTAAATTTTTTACGTCTCCCTATGTAACATTTAATTTATATATTAAAACAAAAGAGTTAAACTCGTGTCAAGTCCACTTATTATTTGACCCCAATAAAAATCAAATTGCCCTCTTGTAGGGCGTGGGCCTCACTTTGGGTAACACCAATCTGAAGTATGCTAAAAGTTACCAAACCGAACGTATATATATATACGTTCACACGCAATAAACTATCCTTTGTCAATACTTTTTCTCTAACATTTTAATTATATGATCAAGATTATAATGGATCACTGTTTTTGACATTGTTAACCAGCGTAGAACAAAAACAAACTCCTCGGCTATAAAAAGATCGAAACAGTAGAAATAAAATATTCAAAAAAATAAAGAACGTTCGTAGCGTATTTACAAGACACCGTGAAAAACTGTCTGTACCAAAGTTTCGACTGCAAAAATTGTCTCATTCATTTGTGATAAACTTAATCAGATTTCTTAATAAAACATTATACGAGTACCATTGGCAAAATTAAAGTAAATTTACAGAAAAGGCTTATACAATATAAACGAATATTTAAATGACAAGAATCCTTGGCAGTGATGTCGCTTGATTATTTTGAATTCATTTAGGCTATATCTGATAAAGTGCATATATATAAATCTATTTTTATTTATTTAATCTTATTTATTGTACACGTTAAGATACATTTAATAAGTTTTACAAAAATATACAAAAAAGTACAATAGACGATCTTATCAAGGCAATCTCCCATAGACAACCATAGTATGGAAAAGGTAAGAGTACTAATTATATATTATAACTATGTTACATATTAACAGATGTGTTGTTGTGAATTTTCTTCCTGCTTCTTCTCCACAACTATAACACCTTGCGAAGCAGATTAGAGACAAAATTAAATCAAAAAGAGTTTGGTTAAAAGTTCGAATGTTGAATAAATCAATTTTATCTTTTGATCGATCTTATATTCGTCCATTGGCTTTCAAAGACTTCCCCCAAAGGCTTCAACCATTATAATGTCATCAGTCCACTTTACGGTGGACGTCATATTCTTACCGGTATGAATGGTCATAACTCTAGAAACTTTAAGCCAGAAAAACCCTTCTCAACTTCTGCAGAACAGTAGCCAAAACAGTAATAAATAAAAACAAATGATAAAATAAGCAGTGCAATACAAAAATGTATATTAGAACTAATTATAATATAAATAAATTAAATATGTTAATATACTAATATTTAAAATAAGAGATATAAGAGAACTGTGATATATAAGTATAACATGTAAAATTAATTTAAAAAGGCTGTGATATATATGAATAAACTAAGTAAGAAAAGGACCAATATATAGCTACTTCGCTATGTATCGTAGTCTTGCACAACTACTGCTACATAGCGGAAGTAGCTATATATTGGTCCTTTTACTTAGGATGGACTTCCGCAAAGTAACGCCTGAATCCATTAGATATTAAAGATCAGCATGCGTAGCTGAACAGGCGCGTTTGTACATTAACCAAATTATATCGTGTGGTAGCTCAAAACGTTTGGTTTAACTAACAATGCAAGCGGTTCCGACTACTGCTACATAGCGGAAGTAGCTATATATTGGTCCTTTTCTTACTTAGGATGGATTTTCGCAAAGTAACGCCTGAATCCATTAGATATTTATAAACTAGATTGCAGTAATTTAGGATGAACGAAAGGATATTAGAGCGGAAGAGAAAAATTTATTGAATTATGGAATGAGGAATAGAATGATAGAGATCGTGAAGAATGGAAGAAGAGTATGAAAATAATAAATAGGAAGTGAAAAATCTAATAAAGAAAGTAAATCCCTGTTCCTAGCAAAATGACGCAGTGTAACAAAATACCAAGATGTCACTGCAACTTCAGTTATTCGACTTTAAGTCATTCGTTAGGCCTTTCAAGTACAATTTTTTTAACTTAATTGACTCTAGGGTAGTGTTTTTAAGCACCAAGCTGTAATAATTCCTATTTAACTACAGCTGTTTATACACGGTTTTACACCAATCTAAACGAGAACAGAATAAATATTCGTTGTTATATTTTCAATGTTTTATATTTATTCCACCTTTTACCCTATTGCAATGTGACTAGAAACGGAATATGGTAAGCACCCCTGTCATCTGTCCATTCGCTTTATTCCTGTTGAAATTTCATGAATGACAAATGGACGCATCAGATCCGAAAACGGGCTGACAAGTTTTACCGCCGTGTTTTCTTTCCTTTAAAAATTCATTTTACTGTGTATTCAACTCCGATTTCTATGTTCAACTTTAATATCAAATTCTGAAAACATTTTATTATTCAAGATATAGGTCTATCATTGCAAGACATAGGTCTACCGCAATGATCAGAACGATGATCTTGCGCTGCCCACATTCAGCTCTCACGACGCCTATTACACTACCAATTCTTATATTAGATTTATAAATAAAAAATAAAAAAAAGGGTGGAGATTATGGTATAATCCCACCATAGATATCCTTGTCTATGAGATGAAATGACAAGGGTACAGTTGGTGCCCACAACATTCAAAATCCCATCACTTCAAAGCATTTGAGACTTTTCCAGTTGTATTTTCTGGTCCCAAGGTCTCCATTCTAATAGAGGCTTATATATAAAAAATGCGTACTATATATATATATATATATATACATACATAGTACACATTTTTATATATAAGCCTCTATTAAAAAATAAAAATAAAAAAAAATCTTTATTTTTTTTCTCGCCTAAAAATATCGCGATGGCCTTTTATATTTTAGTCACTGGTCAATTTAAGAGAGAGTATAATTCAGACAGTGGTTATAAGTAGCGGATTCAATTCCTGAAATGCAACCCCGGTACCCCACAATATAATTTACCATTCGTGTATTGATTACATAAAATTGAAACTGCTCACAAATAAGTTTCAAGAGGATAGACAGCAGTGTCATCTGCGTACCATAATGCCTCACTGCGATCGCCAATCTAATGCCAAGGGTGGAGATCATGGTATAACCCCACCATAGATATCTTTGTCTATGGGGTGAAAAGACAAGGGTATAGTTGCTGCCCGCAACCTTCACAATCCCATCACTTCAAACCACTTGAGACTATAATTTTTATACGAAAAACATAATCTTACATCATGTATAGAAAGTTCACCCATAAATTAATGTTGAATGCAAGCCACTTGAACCGATTTTTTTTTAATATCTGTGAGTGAGGTTTATGTCTTACGTCTGAAGTTATGTTAATGGAATCACTGGCTATATATATATATATATATATATATATATATATATATATATATATATATATATATATATATATATATATATATATATATATATATGTTCCTCAAAGTCAACCTGAACAATGGCATGGATCACATCACTCACGACGTTCGAATTTTAAAATTTTTCGAACGCGCAAGAATAATTAAAAAAAAGTACTGTGGCTGTACTGGCCAGTTATACGAAGCGCTCATACGTGACCTACCGTCTGGCAAATTTTTAAATATAATGTCCTAATTTTTAAAAATAGTTTGCGGTCGCACCGACATAAAAGAGAGGTCATTTTCGACTGTGCAGATACAAATCCTCATGTTGTTTGTACATGTCGCCCGTGAGGACTCAATGAATGGAACGTTTGGTGGTGCAAGGCAAAGTGATCTCTTGGACGCTCTCTAACTAGATGGACATACATCAAAACTGTCACTATATATATATATACTTTAGAAACTACATTCTGTCTTTTTTGATTATTCAACACACAAAAACACTTTCAGACAAATAAAATACAATACGAATGTATTCGATATAAATTCACTTTCTTAAAAATACCCCTGCGTGATAAAAAAAAACAGCGGCAGGCCATTCCGCAAGGCCTTCGGCGTCTAGGGACAAGCCCCTCTATTGTTATGCCGGGAGCATATCGCAATTTACGAGTTATGCCGGAAGGACAATGAATAGTCCCGGAATGCGTATTACGTCGCTGTCAACGAGTATTTAAGTGTACCATAGCTATGCTATTATAACATACTATGTCATACTTATTTTTTATATCTATTTACGTCATATGTATAGTACAGGATGTTTGGTTACATATGTAAATGTTTTAACGGGGTAAATATATAATTAAACAAATTTAAGGCTATTACGTCTATTTCTTTTCATCTTATGTAAAGTATTTTGAAATATATAACATTTAGAATGCGGTCGACGAATAACTTTTTACAGTACAATATCTAAAGAGACAGATCGTGAATTTTGAAAACTCTTTTTCTTAGTATACCATCATTAATTATTTATTATTAATAAACAGTAAATGATCGATTAAAATTAATTAGAGTTACATATGTTAGATTTTATACTATAAAAAGTTACTGGCACATAGCATTTCAAGATATAATAGTATATTTATCCTTTATAGCTTCTGCATGTACAAGAAATCTAATATATAAAATTCTCGTGTCACGGTGTTCGAACTTGAACTCCTCCGAAACGGCTTGACCGATTTTTACCAAATTTTACATGCGTATTCAGTATGTCTGAGAATCGGCTACTATCAATTTTCCATACCCCTAAGTGATAAGGGAGGTCCACCCCGAATAGACAATTTTTTTGGTTTTTATTTTATTATGATACAACATACAAAAATACTTACAAACCTAAATTTTCACCTCTCTACGATCAATCCTTATCTTACATTTGTTAATTAATAACTTTATTTTTTTTTTTTTGCAAAACAACGTTTGCGGGATCAGCTAGTCACTTTATATAAATACAATACCGTCCAAAAGTTTGTAAGCGCATCTGTTGTTTCCCTAAACGAAACATCATCTGCTATAAGCGGTAAAAATTGGTTGGCTCTCTTTTCACATGTTCCACCAATTTCTTAGATTTTGACGAAACAGGTTTTATCTAAGGACTATATTGCATTCTTCTGTGGTTTGAAGTGTTGCTGTCGGTGTTATTTTTTATATTTAAGGTTTTAATATTTATTTATATATATATAAATATAATTGTACAAAATTCATAGCAAAAAACATTTCCTCATAATCTGGTATCTCACACACATTTCTGGTGCTATTAAATCAAATGGACGACATTTTAATATCGACTCCCTCTATAAATAAAGATTCGTCGCACGAAGTAACGGTAATTTTTCATTTTGCCACAAATCCGACGACTCGGAAGCTTTTTGTGTATTAAATATAATACCTTTATTATTAATATATATAAATACTAGCTGATCCCGCAAACGTTGTTTTGCAAAAAAAATTAAAGTTTTTAATTAACAAATGTAAGATAAGGGTTGATCGTAGAGAGGTGAAAATTTAGGTTTGTATGTATTTTTGTATGCTATATCATAATAAAATAAAAACCAAAAAAATTGTCTAAAAAATTAAAAATAAAATTTAGGGGTGGACCACCCTTATCACTTAGGGGTATGGAAAATAGATAGTAGCTGATTCTCAGACATACTAAATACGCATGTAAAATTTGGTAAAAATCGGTCAAGCCGTTTCGGAGGAGTTCAAGTTCGAACACCGTGACACGAGAATTTTATATATTAGATTAATAAAACATTTAGAAAATTGCATATAATGACTAGATAGTCTGTTACAAAATCCAGTTACCTTACAAAATGATACAACTCTGATATTCGTACAGCAACAATATTTGGCTTCAGTGCAACGATAAAATCCCGCTCACAAAGAGATCTTTAAGGTTTTTTTTTTAAATTTTCTACTGACACAGTCAACTCGTATTTTACATCAATGCTCGACATTGTATTTCAAAATTAAGGTTTATTCGACGAGTTATGCAAATTGCAAGTTGATGTGACAATGGGACATTCTATATAATGTAGTATAGATAGCCGCTGGAGCCTTAAGGTTCTATAGTAAGGAATCAGGTATGAGTTGAAAAAAAATTAAAATAAAAAACAAAAACAGGGATTAGGAGTAACAAATTCTAAACTAAACGATACCAAAGAATGTGACGAAGGAAGAGACGACGAAAAGCGAGGTATTGGTGTATGTATTATACTTTCTTGATTTTCAAATTCCTCATTTTTTATTTACTTTTCTTTTATTTTCTTCATATTCTTAGTACTATATCACAGTTTTATACATATTTAATAATCTATTGCAGTTGGTTTCATTATGGTTTTATTTTATTATCCGCGTTTAGGGATTATGAATGAAAGGAAGAGTACAAAAGATAATGTGATAAATGAAAGAGAATGTAGCAAAAAAAAATCGATGAGAGAGGATAACGAAAATAAAATATAAAAGGGGGAACGAAATCCTCTAATAAGGGTGGTAGAATGGTAAGCGCAAAAAGGGAAGGTGTTTTCTTCTTAAGTTACGTTTAAGTAAGAATTCATATACCTGAGATGATAATTATGTTTACTATGAAGGCATTACTTTATCTACAGCTCCTGAAGAATGGAGACATAAATGTTACAATGAGTATTACATTCCCAATATTCATCTCTGGATTTTTTCATCGTTATCACCATTTCATCTGTAAGATAAAAGCCTCCCCTAAAGCCTTTATTCACGTCAGAATAGAAGCCTAATAAGGCTGTCTTTCCACCTTGTAGAGCATGGTTGCACAGACTTATCAAGACTAGGGGTCCACTCGGGCAAATCATGAACTGATGGCGGGCCGGCCGCCAGAAGTATAGGTGATTAATTTGTTTTTGTTTTATTCTAGAATAGAATTCAATATTTTTCGAATGTACGAAAGTACTATTTTTGCTTTCGCGGTTTTTTCATCCATGTTGTAAATGAACCGCCTACGCTACACCTGCCGGTACGCGGTATCCGCAACAGAACATTAAATCACGCGTGTTTACTGACCACATTTCTGTGTCATAAAGTGTATTATGCGTAATAATAAAAACAATGAATAATCTGTTAACGGCATTACAAAGAATTTATTTATTACTTTACGTAGAACAAGAAATAAAATAAGAGAAAGAGAGAAAGTCGCTTTAAGCCTTAGGTTATTACAAAATACAAAATTTTATTCCACAAACGAATCATCTAATGGCCCCTTTATTTCTCCGCTTCATTCTCTTTAGCCTCATTTGTGTATTCCTTTTGTGTTGGCTTTCAGAATTTGAGAATTCTTTTTTTTTAATTTGAGTACAAATAGAATATTATTTCGGTGCGACCGCAAACTTTTTTCAAAATTGGAAATTATATTTATAAACTTTCCAGACGGTTGGTAGTCACGTATGAACGCTCAGAACAGTCACGTATAACTGGCCAGTACAGCCACAATACTTTTTTTTTAAATTATTTTTGCGCGTCCGAAAAATTTTAAAATTCGAACGTCGTGAGTGATGTGATCCGTGCCATTGGGTTCAGGTTGATTTTGAGGAACACATGTGTAATACATTAGAATGCTTTATATATATATATATATATATATATATATATATATATATATATAAATACATAAGTAATTACTTTTTCTATAACTACTAACTTAATAAGGTTATATAAGTAAAAAATATATTTAGTTTTACTATGGTTGTTAAAGTAGCAAATAAATATTAGGTGAACCGGAAAGTAATGTCAATCTTAAGTTAAATTCACACGACTACATTTTTAACAAGTTTTTATTTCTAATCAACAATATATTCACCTTCGTTATCAACAATCTTTTGCCATCTAGTATACAAATCAATGCCGGAGCGGTAGATCAATCAATATTTCTGTAAATGTGAAAAGAAACGACATTATTTTCCAGTCGCTCTTATATATTCAAAAAAAAATCCGTGGTAGTATTTTTTAAATATCCTTGTCTTACAAGGAAGAGGTCAACTTTTTAATCCTGCCGTATTACCACAGAGTGTTTTGCATATAATTCTAAAGTCGCCCACGTCACTTCTCCTTTAAGACCTTGTTAATTTCGACAATAACTTGAAAATCTAACAGTGACAAGATTGTTTAGTCTTAGATGTAGTCATCGTTTATTGAGTTCACAGCTAAATTAGCTGTCCAAAAGCTGGATATTCTAGGGAAGGTTTAGCAGTAATACCAGGACAGCTGGTAATCTGTCCAAATGTAGCAGAAGTTCGGTCATGTGTAGAATACTGTAGCCTCTGGATGGATCGAATTACCAGCTTGAAGCTTTTTTTTGGAGTCTCTCGTACCTTTGGACAAGGTCGTTTTAAAAATTTTTAAAAATATTTTTTTACGCTTTTTTATTTATTTATTTATTTTATTTATCATTTATTTCGGACGTTTGTCCATATTGGTTTTACAATAAAATATATGTAATTAATTAATTTAAATATTTGCCCGTACTAGTGCCGGCTACGTGAACATGAACACGCAGCCAGTGTCGCAGAATAGGGCAGTCAGGCTTATCACTAATTTGTCGTAGAATGTCGTTGGTGCTTCCACGTACTCTGTGCAGAAGTGATGCGGTCCGTTTGCGCAATACGGTGTGAAACCCGTCGGTGCGCGTAAGCGCAAACATCTCGGACGCGCTGCAGTGACGTGGAAGCCCCAACAACATCCTAAGACCATTATTATATTGTACACGGAGGGCACTGAAAGTCCGCTGCGTGTAACTGACCCACAGATTGCACGTGTACAATGTCTGGCAGTACGCCTTAAACAGGGTGATCTTCACCTCTGTGCTACATCGTGCAAATCTGCGGGCCAACATATTACAGCGAACTGCCATCGCCCTCCGCTCTCTTTCAATATCTTTGTCATCTTTCAAGTCCTCAGTAACCACATGGCCGAGGTACTTGAAAGACGACACTCTTTTTAACGGTTCGCCATTAAGTTTAATGGGCGGTACCTGAGTGACCTTGTGATTTTTTGTTTGGAACACAAGGAGTTCTGTCTTATTTACATTGTACGAGAGGCCATGGGACCTCGCGTACCCCTCACATATAGCCATCAGCCTTCTCAAAGCAGCCACCGACGGACTCAGCAACACCATGTCGTCCGCATAACTGATGCTGTTTATACAACAACCATCAATATAGCAGCCGACACCGGCACTGCCGAGCCCAACGATTAGCTGATTTATGTACAGATTAAAAAGCAAGGGCGAGGTCAGACCGCCCTGCCTCACCCCGCATTCCAACCTGTACGTGCGGGAAAACTGGTCCAGCCATTTGACCTGGTTAGTTTGGTGGCCATACCAAAATTTTAAAATGTTAATATATTCACCCGGCACACCAGAATCGACTAACTTAGGCCATAGGCGCAACCTAAAAACAGAAATAAAAGAGCAGGTGTTATTAGCCATAAACCGGCTCTACGAATTATATAAGGAGGCGGAGCTCGCGCATAGGGAGCGAACCCGGGACCCAAAAAAGGGTCCAGTAGAAGAACCGGCGAGTGCGGCGAACCGGGTGGAAGTAGAAGCGAAGAATCCACCCGCAAACCCCCCGCCGGTGAGTCATAGCGAGCTCCTTAATAAACTGGACAGCCACGCGAGACTCCTTGAGGCCAACACCAAAGAATTGGAGGGCTTGAGGGAGTCTCTCGCGGCTGTAAAAGTACAAGAAAAGGTGAAGCCTCCCGGCACGTACGCGAGCGTGACGGCCGGCCCGGCAAAAAGGCCGCCACCGGGGTGCGAACCTAAGCACTCGGTGGCGGTCTCGTCGGGGACCGACACGGGCGAGCAGGTCCTGGGCAAGATTAGGAAAGCTCTTAACGCCACCCAGACCGGCATAAGGGTCGACCGGATCCGCAGAGTGCGGGACGGTCGTGTTATTCTAGGTTGCGGCACAGAGGCCGAGCTGGAGAGGGTGCGTGAGGGGCTGAGGAGGGCAGGTAACGACCTGAACCTTGCAGAGGTTAAAAACAAGGACCCACTGGTGCTGCTCAGAGACGTAATGGCCTACAATACTAACGAAGAAATAATAAAGGCCATTAAGACCCAAAACAAACACCTGCTGGTCGACGTCTCTGAGGAGGATCAGAGGGCAGAGGTGAGGTTCAGGAGGAGGGCGCGAAACGTGCAGACGGTCCATGTGGTCATGCGCGTGTCGCCTGCTCTCTGGGGACGGCTGACGGCTGCGGGCTACATGCACGTGGACCTCCAGCGAGTGCGGGTGCATGATCACTCCCCGCTAGTCCAGTGCACTCGGTGCCTAGGTTACGGCCACACCAAACGGCATTGCACAGAGAGCGAAGACCGGTGCAGCCATTGTGGTGGCCGGCACCTACGCGCCGAGTGTCCGGATCGGCAAGCCGGGAAACCTCCCGCCTGCTGGAACTGCCGACTAGCTAAGGCAGACCGGTGGGACCACGGCGCATTCGACGAAGACTGTCCTGTGCGGAGAAAGTGGGACACCATTGCACGGGCGTCCGTAGCGTATTGCTAAGGGCACCCAGGTGACTCACCGCACTCTCCGCGCAGGGCACCACCAGTACCGCGTGGCGCAGCTAAACCTGCAAAGGTCCAAGCTCGCTACTGCCGAGCTGATATGCGAAGCGCCGAAGAGAGGCTGGGCGTTCGCATTGGTCCAGGAGCCGTATATCGGCGCTATTGGCGAGATGAGGCACTACCCAGGGACAAGGGTGGTACAATGTGTCGCGCGAGGCAACGGGGAGGTTGTCAAGGCGGCCATTGTGCTATTCGACGACACTATCGATATCACTCAATGTCCCCAACTCACGTCTGGCAACGTTGCTGTGGCCAGGCTGAGGACTGGGGCTTGGGAGATAGGGGTGGTGTCCGTCTACCTGGAGCCTAATACGCCCGTCGGACCATACCTGGACCGGATCGGCTCGGCCGTGGAGGGCTTGGGGACTGCCAACGTGGTACTGGGTGGCGACGTCAATGCGCATAACACCTGGTGCGGTAGCCGGTCCACGGACCGAAGGGGGGAGGAGGTCGCAGCCGCCCTCGACCAACTGGGAGTGCACGTGTTGAACCAGGGGTCTGAGCCGACGTTTGATACGTATCGGGGCGGTAAGCATTACTCCAGTCGCGTCGACATTACTGCTTGCTCGACCACCCTGCTCGACCGAGCGGTGGGCTGGAGCCTCGTGGACGACATATCCTCGTCGGACCACAGGGCAATTGTGTTCAATCTGAAGTTTGAGAGGTCCCAAGGCACGGACGTCAAGCGGACCACACGGCAGTACACTACCCGTAGGGCAGACTGGGGCGAGTTCCATCGAACTGTCGCTCGGCTGCTATCGGATCGCTGTCTGACGCCTACCGAGGTGAATCAGATCACCGAAAAGGGGGCGTTGGACAGCACGGTCGGTCGGTATGTGGAAACCGTGAGGGACGCTTGCGAGTTGGTCCTGCCGAAGGTCTCCAAGCGGAAGAGGACGGAATTGCCCTGGTGGTCCGAACAGCTCTCTCTCCTCAAGGCGGATGTCTTGAGGAAGAAGAGAAGGATCAGGGCCGCGAGGCCGGCTCGTAAGGAGCTGGTCTGGCGCGAGTACTGCGACGCGAAGGAGGCATACCGCCTTGAGGCGAGGCGCGCTCAGACCCATAGCTGGAAGCGTTTCTGTGAGAGACAGGATCGCGAGACCATGTGGGACGGGATCCACCGTGTGATGCGTCGCACGGAGGTGAGGCGAGAGGACGTCCCCCTCGTCCAGTCAGGTAAAGTGCTGGACGCAGCGGGATCAGCCAGGTTGCTGGCGGAGGTTTTCTTCCCGGAGGACGACCCCGGGAAGGACAATGCGGACCACAGAACTGTAAGAGCTAAAGCCGATGAAGTCAATTCGGGGGACCATGATGGAACATGCGACCCCCCGTTTACGATGGAGGAGCTCCGATGGTCCGTATCGACCTTCAACGCCAAGAAGGCACCTGGCTCTGACGGACTCACCGCGGACATCTGCCGTGCGGCCGTCGCCGTGGACCCCGTTCTGTACCTCGCGCTCTCCAACCGGTGTCTCGCGCTTTCCCACTTCCCCACGAGATGGAAGGAGGCAGTGGTCGTAGCGTTGCGGAAGCCGGACAAGGAGGACTACACGCACCCGAAATCCTACAGGCCCATCGGACTCTTGCCGATTCTCGGCAAGGTCCTTGAGAAAATGATGGTCCGTAGGATCCGGTGGTACACTGCACCGTATATCAGTAGCCACCAATACGGCTTCATGCCGCAGAGGTGTACCGAAGACTCCCTGTATGACCTGATCCAGCATCTGCGAACCCGGCTGAAGGAGAAGGAGATCGCAGTGCTGGTATCATTGGACATAGAGGGAGCCTTCGATAACGCCTGGTGGCCTGCTATACGGTGCAGACTGGCAGAGACTCGCTGCCCCGCGAATCTGCGGCGTCTTGTTGACAGCTATTTTAGCGATCGCAAGGTGTCCGTACGGTACGCGGGGGCAGAGTGGGCCAGAGAGACCACCAAGGGGTGCGTGCAGGGATCCGTAGGCGGCCCAACCTTCTGGACCCTCCTCATCAACCCTCTCCTGGAGGAGGTGGCAAAGACCGGGACACACTGCCAGGCGTTCGCAGATGACGTCGTGCTGGTCTTCTCGGGGCAGAAGGCCCAGGACATCTCGAGTCGGGCCAACGCCGTTCTCGCCCATGTTCATGAGTGGGGGGTCAGGAACAAGCTGAGGTTCGCACCACACAAAACCAAGGTGATGGTGCTAACCAACAAGCTAAAGTTCGACTACCCATTACTGAGCATGGGAGGTGAGCCGCTTGGCCGGACTGGGGAGGTCCGGATACTAGGCCTCACAGTTGACGATAGGCTCACGTTCAACAGTCACGTGAAGAACGTGAGCAAGAAGGCACAGGGCCTCTATCGTCAGCTGTGCAGGGCTGCGAAGGTATCTTGGGGTCTGAACTCGGAGGTGATCAGAGCGATGTATCTGGCGGTGCTGGAGCCGACGATTTTGTATGCAGCGAGTGCATGGGCGCCGGCGGCTAGGAAGCTGCTGGTCCGCAGGCAGTTGGGCGCGGTCCAGCGGGGCTTCGCGCAGAAGATCGCGAGGACCCACAGGACCGCGTCCCTGCACTCGGCCCTTATACTTGCCGGGTTGCTTCCCCTGGACCTTCGGGTCCAAGAAGCAGCCCGCTTATTTGAAATAAGAAAGGGTCATTCCCGGCAGGTGGTAAAGGACCGAGACCTGGAGGTACCGGTCAGCTACCTGAGACTACCACACCCGTCTGGTCAAGTTGGTGTGGAGTTCTCCTGTCTGGGGGAAAGTGCGGAGGAAGTCCGACTTGCCACCGCGGCTGCCGATCTGGTAATTTATACCGACGGCAGCCGCATAGAGGATAAGGTGGGTGCGGCGTTCTGCGTCAAGCGGGGCGCCGTAGAGTCATACACAAAGAAAATCAAGTTGGGCAACTTCTGCACCGTATACCAGGCAGAGCTGCTGGCTCTAGCTGAGGCAACAGGGTACGCGGCCGGCGAGTCGGCGCAAGTCTGCGCCGTACTGAGCGACTCGCGGTCCGCTCTCGAAACTGTCGCAAGATCGGACACCCTCCATCCCTTAGCGTTAAGAGTGAAGGAGAATGTAATGAAAGCGAGAGAGAAAGGGAAGGATGTAAGGTTGTTCTGGGTGAAAGCGCACGCGGGGATGGAGGGGAACGAGAGGGCGGACCAGCTGGCCAAGGAAGCGGCCCTGAAGAGTAAAAGACGACCAGAGTACGAGAGATGCCCTGTTTCATTCGTCAAGCGGCAACTGAGACTGGAGTCGCTCGACGAATGGAACAGGAGGTATGTGGAAGGAACGACGGCTTCGGTAACGAGGATGTTTTTCCCGGACGCCGTCTCAGCCTACCGCGTGCTCCGCAGCATCGAGGTGGACGCGGTCTCGGCCCAGCTCTTCACGGGGCACGGGGGGTTCTCTGAGTACCTTCATAGGTTTAAGCTCAAGGAGGACCCCTCGTGCTTCTGTGAACCGGGCGTGGACCAGACCGTGATCCACCTTGTGGCCCGGTGTCCCGCATTCGGGGGACTCCGGTTCGGCTTCGAGTGCCGGTCTGGAATTCAAGTCAGGGAGGAGACAATACCCTCCCTGATAGGCGGAGAATATAAAGAATCATTCCTATCCCTTTGCAAAGAAATAGCGGAAAGTGCAATGAAAAGAAACAAAACGTAAATATAGGAAATAAATAAATAAATATATATTAAAAAATTAAAATAGAAAATATAATTATTAACTATTAAAATATGTAAATCTGTAATAAAAATTATTATTGTATAAGAAACAAAAATGTGAAATAAAAGTAAAAAAAAAAAGCTATTGAAAATGTAAAAAGCAAGGGAAGAATGATAGATGATCAGAGGAAAAGAGAAAGACAGACGAATTGTGGCATGAAAGATTAGAACAGAAAGAAAGATTATGTGAAGAATGAAAGAGAAGAGAATGAAAATAAAATAACTAAGTGAAAAAATTTAATGCTTGTAAAGTCCCTATCCCAACATAAATAGGGGTACGAGAGGCCCCCAATAGCGGGGGTCTTTAAAAAAAAAAAAAAAAACTTAGGCCATAAAATGTCGTACCTAACCAGATCAAATGCTTTGGAGCAGTCCAGGAATGCAGCATAGACAGCTGTTTTCCGATCCGTGTAATACTTGACAGTATGTTTGAGGGTCAAAATGGCACACTCTGTAGATAAATGTGGCCTGAAGCCAAACTGAGCGTCGTGCAGGACTAAGTAGCGCTTAAGTTGTCCCTCAATCAAACCGTCAAGTATCTTCGCTGCAGTAGTAGCCAATGTGATCGGCCGATAGTTGTTCTTATCCCCTAAGTCGCCCGTCTTATTCTTAATAATGGGAACCACGACCGAACGCATTAGATCCGCCGGCAGATATGAATGTCTAATACATATGGTATACAACAAACTCAACAGTCTCGGGAGGTGAGGCCCGGCATACAAAAAATGCTCGATGCTGAGGCCATCATGCCCCGGTGACTTGCCTCGCGTCATTCCTTTTACTAATAATTCCACCTCTTTAGCGCTAATACGTTTCGGCACACCGGACACGACGACTTCAACATCTTCAACCTGTGTTTTTAAAGGCGATTGCACTTGGAAATTTAAGCTGAACAGATTAGCTATTTCCTTGGGATCGTGTATGCCCTCGATGCTCGCCGGTACGCCTAGCTTCGGGCTCATGTTTTTTGTATGCTTCCAAAATCCTCGAAAATCTTTATTATTATGACTACATGCTAAAATATTCATTTTTATTAACTCTTTATTTTTTTGACAATACTTCAATTTTTCTTTAAATACTTTTTTAGAGACATACATATCATTGTATATGCGGCCCTGCTGAGGTCGTCCGTACCATACCCAGTTTAAGAACTTTTGCCTGGCATCCCGGTGAGCATCACGAACATACTGGTTCCACCCAGCTATGGGCCTGCCCCCGCTTCTGCTATTCCCACCTTGACTAGCGCGGAAGCTAACATTAGCGGCCTTTTGCAACGTCACTATTATTTTGTTATACAAGTCATCAATAACCTTTGTATGTTCTGTGCTACTATTTGTACAAATAAAATCACAACAGTGGTGAAGAGCGTGAGGAAAGTCAATTAATTTCAACTTTTCATTACAGTAATTGGCGTATTTTTCAATCTGCTTAGCATCACGCTCCCCCCATACAATTTTGTTTTTAGAAGCTCGCGGCGGCTCCGCTGTCTTTTGAAAAGTGGACACATCACAGTGGATTTCCAATGGGAAGTGGTCCGACCAGTAAACGTCATAAAGTATCTTAACTTGAGTTACGGAACCACTTGCGGCCTCGGTGACCAAACAGTGATCGAGCCAACGTCGGCTACCATTTATATCGCTAACAAAGGTGTATGAGTTAGATGTTGAGCCTAATGTGTTTAAATCGATGCACTCCCAGTTTTGCTCAGAGCAAAAACTTATTAATTCCTGATAAAAAGGCTCCCCCGGATGTGCATTAAAGTCTCCCAAAACATACACACATTCAATATTGTTAGTTTCCACAACGGCAACTATCTCACTTAAACATTCTACATACTCCACAAGATTTTCTGATGAATCCGTCGGCATGTAGACTGAAAACACTAGCATGGTACGACCCATAACACTCACTTTAATTGCAACGATTCGATCACTCTCACACGCAATAATCGAGACGCGCTCGAATCTCGAATTATTCCATAAAAGGGCCACACCGCCGTATGGACGTCCCCGTAAAAGTCCAGCTGAAGTGTCAACCGCAGATTTACCTGCGTATCCAAAAGCCTTGTTCACGGTACTTAGTTCCTGAATTTCATTCGGTAGAAGCCATGTCTCCTGCAGAGCAATGATGTCAGCTTTTTGGCTGAGGGATCGAACGCACTCCATTGATCGTTTCAGTGATCGGCAATTAAAACTAATTAGTGTCGTATCGTTGATAATTTTTATGTTTCAGTAACGCCTCCCTTTGAACACGTATCTTTGTTGTTTTGCCTGCGTAGGCGAAAGTCAACAAAGCGGCGGAATGATATACCGTCAGGCCACAAGTTACAGTTCAAAAACATACTTAACTTATGTTTAGGAACAAACATCTTATACGAGTTGTACTCTTTCTGTTGTCTGGCCTTAATTTTTTGTAAAGTAACATCTATATTTGTTTTATCCTTTATGTAAGTAATAATATCATTTTCGCACGTATCTGTGTGCACATTATTTATAAACAGAGGAACCTTTAGATCCGCAGCGCGGAACTTTAGCTCTGTATCCATGCATGTACCTTTTTCACCTATAAAACGGTTTCTATATCTCTTTCGTTGCACAACTTCCCATCCTTCATTTTTTTCCTTATCCTTCCAACTATCGCCTTTTTTACGTAATATATCAGCCATACTTAACTGATTAGTATTCAGCTCACACGCTAATTCCCTGTTTTCCATAATATTTGTATCTATCTTCTTTGTAGCCGATACTCTTACGGCCGATGAGGCTCGCACTGCGGTTTCGCCGTTCGTAACTAAGGTCGCGGCCTCCACGCACTGTGCTGATGAATTTGGAAAAAGGATAGGTAGTGCATTGGTCTGCGCGTGCGGGAGGGACGCTAAACGCTTATTATGAATAGGTAACGACTTACCTGCACTACTATTCAACAGCGACGATTCCAATGTTCCTTTGTTTGGGGTCATCGACTCTTGTGGTACATGAATTATGCCTATAGGGTCGCTATCACAATTAAAACTGTCTACTTCTTTAGTAGTACCCCGCATTTTGTTCACGTAATTATTGCGCTCAAAATCGTTATCGATACTTAAAGTCTGTTTTACGTTCGTAAACTCATCTTGTAGTTTTAAAAAGGTATTCTTATCTACACAGTTGTCTTTAATGTTCTCGATCTCGTTTCTTAATAATAATAAATCCTTTAACAGGCGAGTAACGTCAATATGATCAAACGTTACAGGCGGCAGTTTTTGTAAATCTCGAGCTACAAATTTCGGCAATTCTTCCGGGTCTACTTCTTTTATTGTGCTTATAATATCTTCCAACTCACGTTGACTTTTTCCCTCTCGTTTACGATTAACTTTTGTCTTCTTTATTTTTAGTGAGCTAAACAGCAAACTTTTGGCTTCAGAAATATCCTCTGGCTTAAATGCTGTGGTACGAAGGCGAATCATCCCTTCCTCGTCCATTACATCACATTTATTTTGAATGAAAGTAAGTAATTCATTCACCACGATATTGCAATTAGCGCACTTTAACACAGTGGAGGTCGTTGACCTCACCGGACCGGACATCGTTAACGCGTGCAGTCACAACAAGGCGCAAGCGACGACTGATTATTTCTTCACAGTTTCTTCCTTCGCCATTCCTCCTGAATACTCCTATTTTACAAGTATTATTTTATTATTCCGCGCATTAAAGATTTCGTAGCCGATGACATAGGTCCGCGGGAAGCCACTATGTAGGCAAAGCGAGGTTTGTCGCCATGGCGATCGAGGGTCGATCGGCTGAAAATAGAAAACAAGAACATGTGAATAAATTTTATTTTTCTCGTATAACCAGTACTTGGGAAAAAATAAAAGAAGAAAATTAAAGATATAGCAATACCATCTGAAAAACCACATCTTGTGTGAAGGCACAAGTGGGTGAAAATTTTATATACTTCTTCTTGAAGTGCCTCTCCAACTAGTGGAGGTTGGCTATCAGTTTCCTGCTCTCTTCCTTATTTTTGGTTCTGCATAATAGCTCAGCAGCGCTGGCGATTCCGGTCCACTCTCTAATGTTACGAAGCCACGACTTCTTTCTCCTACCAACCTTCCTTTTACCAACGACCTTTCCCATCATGATAAGTTGAAGGAGATTGTATCGTTGGTGTCGAAGAACGTGTCCCAAGTAAGCGATTTTCCTTCGTTTTACTGTGAGCGTTAGTGCGCGTATATGGCCGATTCGTTTCAGAACTCTTTGGTCACCTTCACTACTCCTCTCAAATTCTCCTTAAACAATTTTAATTAAAAAGATATCAGATAGAGTTGAACCTTTAAAAATAAGGGTTACTTAGGGCGAAACGTTTGATAATGTAATACGAAATTTAAAGCGTCGTATATTTCCATATCACATCTCGGCATTTACGAGTACGTCTCGTAGATAGGCGCCCCAAGTCGTAAACTCCTGACCGTCTTTTCGACTCACGACATATATTGAAAAACATATACTTAACGATAGGGTTGTTTTAACATTGCTATGTTGGCAATTATTTATTTCTCTTTATCAAAAAAATCATCATATATACGCCGTAAGATAGTGGCCTTTTTATTTATGTCGATTCTGTGCATTTTATGTGATAGACTTTATGCTGTAAGCTGACTAAAGGTATGTGCAACTTGTTGGAATTATCAACAGATTTGAAGTGAAAGCTTAAAACTGCTTACCTTATACTATGTAGCGAAGAAACATAGATAAATTGTTAAGAATGACATTTCATCAACGTTGTTGATTGCTGTTGTGTTGGAAAGGGAGAGAGTCGTCTCCTGATGAAGCGCTGACGTTTCTCGTCCTCTTGCACCTACCCTAGACAAGTGTGAAGCCTTCCAGGTCTCTTCTTGCTCAGGCCTCCACCTCCAATTGGTCCCAGAATCTGAAACCAAGGTTGCTAAGGACAACGGGACGAGAGTATCCAAGTTTTCACTTATGAGGCGGATTGGAAACTGATGTTCGAGGTCTCCGAGGAGTCGATGGTGAACGAGGAACCAGATTTGCATTGTGATTGAAGTTATGCTGCTAACTGGGTTAGGCTTTGTACAGCTTCATACCCATGAAGTACTAAGTACAGTACTAAGCCGAAACAGGAGGTTCGCGAGCTAAAAATTATACTCTGGTCGATCGTATTCCAGTTACAACGATGACATTTGCGCGAGGAGGGACTATACCCGTGTAGGTGTACAGTGTTGTAACTGTAATGTAGTGTAGATTGTGTCGAAGCGAGGACTACTCGGCAGTCAGGAACGATACAGACCGAAAAAGAGATAAATACTTAAAACAGTAAAGGAAGTAAAATAAAACTTGGGAAGAATAAATGACATTGAAAAAGAAGATGAGAACTCAAATATAAAAATATATAAAAAGTATTTTTTTAAATAGTCCCTGTAAGCCTAAGAAAAGGAAAGTACGAGAAACCTCCTCCAAAAAAAGGGGGTCAAAGAAATAAAACAACCTTCAAACCTTCCTGCGCCAACGGGCCTAATGCGCCTAATGTAATCTTCGACACAATTTGAGCAACGTCGGTAATCTTTGTTCTTCTGCTTTCTCCTAATTATAAATAATTAAAAAACATAAACACCGATGAACAATATGAAACGAGGTGACAAAATAAACATTTTAATTTACTATATCTCAGGTAAATCTCTAACAAATAAGGAACACACAAAAAAACGTCCATAACTGATGCATTTACCGATTCTCTCCAAAGAAAATGGAGCTGGCAGGTCACGTGGCGAGGTTCGCTGATAACAGGTGGACACAAAGGGTTTTAAAATGGACGGGACCATATGATACTAGAGTGAGAGGCAGACCTTATGCCAAATGGGCTGACGAGATCGTGGCTACGGCAGATCATGGGTGGGTGCAAGTTGCCAAACATAGAGAAAAATGGAAAGCTTTGGAGGAGGCTTTTACCCTGAGGTCCATTCAAAATTAACACAAAATCATCAAACTATTATTTAAAATTACTAATTTTTAAGTTGTTTGTACGGAATAAAATAAAGCTTTTTATTTTTATAATTATTATTTATTATGTCAAACGTGATATGAATTAGTCTATGTTTTTAAAACATAAGTCTAAAGCAGAGTTCCCCAAACTTTTTTGTGTCGTAGACCCCTTGCCATGTTTTTCTGTGTTGGGTAGACCCCCTACTTACCTGATATTGATTTCCTGTAAATTTCTAACTGTAGTGAAGTTTAGTGTTAAAAACTTTAAGTAAAAAGACATGTTAATTTATACATTTATTAATTGAATTTAAATTAAAACTACTCAAAATAAAATTTTTTATCTGTTATGTAAAATATACGTAACATTAAATAAACAATTTTTTTACTTCATAGGTACTTTTATAAATAGTGTAGATGTTTTGATATTATAATCAGTGTATGTGTTGAGATCCACTATCGTGGACCCTAATTTTCATTTCATGGACCCCAAAATTTTTTTTAGCTGACGTAAACCCCTTGCAGATTGTCATAAACCCCTAGGGGTCGATATAGACCACTTTGGGTATCATTAGTCTAAAGATAATGAACAATCAACAGTTATGTAACAGCATATATATACAAACTCTAATTTAAATATGTTAATTTTAAATAATAATAAAATATGTCGTGTCGGAATCGTGTCGTACGATGTAAAATCGTTAGTAGTATCCGAGGAAAAAAATTCCCCTGAATTTTCGCCGACTACGCTGCGCGTTTATTTATGAGATAACCGTTCCGAGTACTTGCCATTGGAATAAGTTAATTAAATGTCACGTGAGCTGACGGTGGAATATGCAGTTTTTATTTCAACAAAAAGCAGTTGGGCCCCGTCCAAGCATATAAATGATGAAGACACCCAGCTGAACTTTTATCAAAAAGGAACAGGTTTCATTTTTAAAAATCGTTAAAAGGTTTATTCGATTGAAGCGACATATATATAGGGTGCTTGATTAAAAATTTTTAACACCTATTTCCAATCAGATCATATAAATATGTTACTCTGAAATATCTGTAATTAATTATTTATTTCCAATAATGTCTGTCATTATAAAGTCCGCAGGTACAGATAAAAAATATTTTATTTTAAAATGCAATAATCTAGATTTAAAAATAATCTTTTAAACTATAATATAATTATTTTATTAATTATTTCTGAAACATTGATTTTTCGGTATACCCTCAAAAGACGTTAGATGCAAGTACCTGCACTGTGCATTTATTAGTAGAAACGTCGAACAATACGCTGGTGTTAAAGACCTCAAAGTCGAAAAGAGGTACGTTCTATCTCAGAGTTCCCCAAACTTTTTTGTGTCGTAAACTCCTTGCTATATTTTTCCGTGTTGGGTAGACCCCCTACTTACCTGATATTGATTTCCTGTAAATTTCTAACTGTAGTGAAGTTTAGTGTTAAAAATTTAAAGTAAAAACACATGTTAATTTATACGTTTATTAATTGAATTTAAATTAAAACTACTCAAAATAAAATTTTGTATCTGCTATGTAAAATATGCGTAACATTAAATAAATATAAAATAAACAATAAAGAAATTAACATAAGCAATAAGTCAATATTTTAGTGAGGAGGATGAACCTGATGCTTTAATAATAAATTATCAATATTTGGCGTCAATTTTGTAAGGGATAATCTTAATTTTTTTTTATTTCATAGGTACTTTTATAAATAATGTAAATGTTTTGATATGATAAGATAGTATGATGTAAGTAAATAGGTACTATCAGTGTATGTGTTGAGATCCACTATCGTGGACCCCCATTTTCATTTCATGGAACCCCAAATTTTTTTCGCTGACGTAGGCCCCTTGCAGGTTGTCATAGACCCTTAGGGGTCGATATAAGCCACTTTGGGAATCACTGGTCTATCTACTATCATCATAATTCACTCACATAACTCACTCCTCATAGATTACCAATAGGATATGTTAAAAGCCTCCTGTATTCAGTTTCTTCCAACCAACTAACAAGGTGATAAGTTCACCACGTTACGCTAAGCCTCGCTTGCTGGTTCGTTGTCCCTCTAGAACCTTAAATTCTACGAGGCCCTCTGTAGGCTTTGCAGGTGCTCGATGCCACTACGACCTTTCAGTCAATATACATACATACAAATATATATAATAACACAAATATATATACTAATTTTTAAGTTGTTTGTACGGAATAAAATAAAGCTTTTTATTTTTATAATTATTATTTATTATGTCAAACGTGATATGAATTAGTCTATGGTTTTAAAACATAAGTCTAAAGCAGAGTTCCCCAAACTTTTTTGTGTCGTAGACCCTTTGCCATGTTTTTCCGTGTTGGGTAGACCCCCTACTTACCTAATATTGATTTCCTGTAAATTTCTAACTGTAGTGAAGTTTAGTGTTAAAAACTTAAAGTAAAAACACATGTTAATTTTTACATTTATTAATTGAATTTATATTAAAACTACTTAAAATAATTTTTTTATCTGTTATGTAAAATATGTGTAACATTAAATAAACATAAAATAAACTATAAATAAACTAACATAAGCAATAAGTCAATATTTTAGTGAGAAGGATAAACCTGATGCTTTAATAATAAATTATCAATATTTGGCGTCAATTTTGTAAGGGTTAATCTTAAATTTTTTACTTCATGGGTACTTTTATAAATAATGTAAATGTTTTGATATTATAGGATAGTATGATGTAAGTAAATAGGTACTATCAGTGTATCTGTTGACCCCCATTCGTGGACCCCCATTTTCATTTCATGGACCCCCAAATTTTTTTTCGCTGACGTAGACCCCTTGCAGGTTGTCAAAGACCCCTAAGGGTCGATATAGACCACTTTGGAAATCACTGGTCTATGTACTATCATCATAATTCACTCATATAAGTCACTCCTCATAGATTACCAATATGATAGGTTAAAAGCCTCCTCCTGTATTCAGTTTCTTCCAACCAACTAACAAGGTGATAAGTTCACCACGTTACGCTAAGCCTCCGCTTGCTGGTTCGTTGTCCATCTAGAACCTTAAAGTCTACGAGGCCCTCTGTAGGCTTTGCAGGTGCTCGTGGCCACTACGACCTTTCAGTCAATATATATAGATGTAGAAATAAATTTATATATATATATATGTGTGTATACGTTTGGTTTGGTAACTTTTTGCATACTTCAGATCAGTGTAACCCAAAGTGAGGCCCACGCCCTATAAGAGGGCAATTTGATTTTTATTGTGGTCAAATAAAAAGCGGACTTGATCCGAGTTTAACTCTTTCGCTTTAATATATAAATTCAATGTAACATAGGGGGACGTAAAATTTTAGAAAGCCTAAGGTTAGGTATCGCTTAAAAAGATTAGAAAATACAGGTTTAGATAGTGACACGAAGGTTTTACTGTAAAAATTTTGATATATTTTATAATTATAATATTTAAGTTCGGTATTATAAGCTCTAGGTCTAAGCTCCTTCCAGCTGGTCTTATAATAAACCTGCCACTGAAATCATAATAAATAATAAACTTCCAAATCCGGCCCTGTGTTATTTCTTGATTTAATATTACGTCACAATCCCATTAACATGATATATATTTTTTCCGTTTAGTAAGGTTGCGGTTATAGCACGCGATGATTTGAAATCATGTCACGTCACAATGTATTTATTGGCCCAACTCACGCTAACCTAAAGCTATATATGCCTTTAATATATACAAGTAAAATATTTATTTTAATCATATATAATTTAAAACTTCTTAACTGTCAACGTCAAATGTTTCAATGTATGAATGACTCGTGTGAAAAAGACTTTATATTTTTTTTCGGAACCATTAACTTTTAATTACGAGAATTATAGTTAAAACTAATTAATATTAGTTGAAATGTTTAGAATGTCGTTTCTTTCATTTCACATAATTCTTTTTAATTTGTTAGCTTGCATTCAAATTGTGTGATGTACAGTATTAACGAAAATAAAACTATCCTTTAAGAAACAATAACAGTGTTTGACACCACAGATAAAAGATCACCAGACTGGTCGGTCTAACATCTCCTGAGGATGCCCCGTGGAGGGGTGAAACACGTGTAGAGTAGATTAATGGTGATAGTTGTTTTGCATTGTTTACCGCACGCGCATTTATCAGCAGGCGCGCGGGCGGTGCACTTCACTGCACGACTACTGCTACATAGCGGAAGTAGCTATATTAATCGTTTTCTTACTTAGGATGAACTTCCGCAAAGTAACGCTTGATTCTATTATATAATAATTAATATTATTATGTTATAATTCCAATTTTAAAAACGTTATTCTCACTAAATGCTTACGTTATTTATTAATTGTGAAACCATATATTATTTGACCGCAAATGATATATACATTCAGTCATTTAAAGCTTTTAAATATATATATATAATCAGCCTGTATAATCTTGAACAAAAGAACAAATACAATATTCATAGATATGATTTTAAGTAAGTCTATATTTCCGCTGGGATCGAGCAGTTCTGTCCGAGTACTTATTGTATAATGGAACGCGAAGTGAGCCCGGCATGGGAATAAAGTCCGGACTCGGAAAGCGACTCAAGCCCAGCCAACTGGAGGACTTTAGTCAATTACTTCGAATCGAGTTCCTTCGGTCCGCAAATGACTATTCCGCTGATATGAAATTGCAATTTTATTGAAGTTACAAATTTCTTTTTATATGTGAATACTATCTTAATATTTTATTTAAATACATTCTAAATATAAATCTATTCTTTATTTGAATATGTTGTTACAAATGCTTTCGAATTGTCAATCTTTATTGCTACAGGAAGCTACCATCTGTTTAGATGTCAATTCCGCTGAGAGCCAGAAACTCAACAGTTGCTCTTTACAAATACAGTTTCATAAATAGTGCTTGACAATAATGAGTTTTCAGAGCATCAACAACACTTAACTCAACAAATTAACATCAGTATAGTATTCTTGAATAGAATAATAAACTTTTTTCAATCCAATAACTTCTAGCAGTCTGCCAGAATACACAATAAGTAATAATTAATTTTAATATGTAGTTTTCCAAAATTTATTACACAGAATAATAAACTTTATTCAATCCAATAACTTCTAGCAGTCTACTAGAATATACAGTATGTTTACTGTATATTCTAGTTATTAATTTAATATGTATTATTCTCAAATTTAAAAACGATTTATTATTTTATCAATACATTACCATACATTTATTAATAGCAAATGACTCCACTTTATTTACATTTAAACCGAATATTCATTTAGGTAGTTTAAGTGTGTGTGATGCGACAAAAGGCAAAATTAAAATCGTAAAACTCAAACACAATAAAAGGAATTACATTAAACACGTGTGGTATCAACACACGCTTCCAATCTAAACTTGAGCGTCTGGTTTTCGTGGGAACCGCTTTTTTAGTTATACAACTATATCTACGTAATACTTAGCGTAAAATGTAAAATGGGAATTTTGGGGTGTGGTCCAAACGATAAGCGTTGGGCTCAAATTATTTTTTTTTTCTTATTAAATTAATATTACATACCTACATTCATGTATAATTGGATAACACTAAAATTTCCCTTGTATTACATCAATGTTTAATAATTTAATAAATTCTATAACAATTTTAAAGATTTGTTAATGATACACGTTGGAAATAAATTTCTCTAATTACTGCGTAAGGGATATTTTCAAAAGTGAAAATACCTAAACTAATTATGAGCTTTTCTCAAAAGAGAATGCTTTATAAATTATCGTAGCTGTTTTTCTAGTTGATAGAAGAAAGATTGATAACAGAGCTATTTTAAATAGCAGTGGTAGCCCAGCTTTAAAGACTGAGACTTGCAATTGGAGGTCTCGGGTTCAATTCCCGGAATACAATCTTGTATACTTGACACTGTGCATTAACTATATGAGATCGCCACTGCTCACAAACGAAGCTCCCATAGGATGGGCAGCAACTTTCTCGTTTCGCTTCTCTTCGCTACTCGTCTCGTTTCCCAAGCGTGGTAATTATGGTATATCTCCTTATAGATATTTTTGGGGCAGGCCTACGCCCTGCAGTGGGCATCTATGGATTGAAACTTTGAGTATTATAAATACTAACCATGTTGATATCGGTAGATAGTGCAACTGACAACACGCACAAGAAATGTTTCAGAAAAGACGACTTGTCTTAAATACTTGATAAACTATGTTTCAATAAATAGTTATTTATACATTAAAAACTACTTACGTATCGTATTTGAAAAATTGAGTAAAAATTTTTAGACAGCAACTTTATTTTTATATGAAAACTAGCTGATCCCGCAAATGTTGTTTTGCAAAAAAAAAATAAAGTTTTTAATTAACAAATAAAAAATAAGGGTTAATCGTAGAGGGGTGAAAATTTAGGGTTGTATGTATTTTGGTATGCTGTATCATAATAAAATAAAAACTAAAAAAATTGTTTAAAAAATAAAATTAAAATTAGGGGTGGACCACCCTTATCACTTAGGAGTATGGAAAATAGATAGTAGCCGATTCTCATACCTACTGAATACGCATATAAAATTTGGTAAAAATTGGTCGAGCCGTTTCAGAGGAGTTCAAATTCGAACACCGTGACAGGAGAATTTTATATATTAGATAAATAAAACGCTGTCGCTTATCGCTTGTGCCGCGACGACTTAGCGAGAACACATTCTGTTTGTGCGATCGTCCTTAATTAAGAACACTTACCGTCGACGTCTTGTCTTTTAAACCTTCAATGATTTTAATTAGTCTTAAAACTCTTATTACATGCTCGTTATATCTCATTTTATATTAAAACTCTCGTTTCATATCTATTATTAGTATTTTATTTTCTTTTAATATTCTATACGAAGAACGCTGGCTACAGATCACTTTAAACCAGTACTGTTGGAATCCTATGGCGAATGCTAAGGTTTTATGATGTTACATGACGCTTTGAACGACGTAAGTAAAACTTTATAGTGTGACACTTTGTTGATGCCTTTGTGGCGTGCATATCGCGCGCCACTCAAACACCAAGCTCTTACCCACGTGACCGTCAATCGCATCGCGGCGGCGGCGGCAGTGAAACAGATAAATGACAGATGGCGCCACAGAAGAAGCAACTGAAGATAAAGAAGCAACTGAAGATCAAGAAGCAACCGACGAACAAGAAGCAACCGACGAACAAGAAGCAACCGACGAACAAGAAGCTACAGAAGAACAAGAAGCTACCGAAGAACAAGAAGCTACAGTACTACGACCACTCTTACACCTTCAATAATATTATTTTAGTTATTATCCTTATTCCGTTTCGGAGTTTCTTTTTTTAAATTCTATTAACGACGTCTTGTAAGATTTGAATTCGAATTCAAGTTACAAATCTATCTATTGTCGATGCGTATGCTTTGTTATTCATACAATTAATTACATGTTTAATAATCAGGTGTTTTAACAAAGCAATATCGTCAGTATATCATCAATTCCTGCAGCAAGAACGCGTTCTAGATCTCTTTTTTTTATCAACGACTAGGACAAATATCGGTAAACGTGCACCCTTATACAGAATGTGTGACCTCCACAATTCATATGTTAGTGATATTGATATATTCTCGTGCTCTCTCGTATCTTTTAAAAGACAATTTCGTTCGAAATTATTGAGTACATACAATACAATTTAAACCATAATATAAATATATAAACAAACATAATACATATATATATAAACCATAATCTTTGATCCCTGTTTAGTAATGTTTTTATTAGTTTTTTAATTGTTTGACTATAAATCATTATATGTTCTCAGTGAGATAGTTATAAGGTAACAATTGTAACTAATTTTATATTTCTAAGCTTCTAAGTTTTTACTTTCTTGCTGCCTTTTGTTACTGTTTATCTCCAATAAAATAAATAAATAAAATTCTGAGGTAAGTTAAATATTGGAAGTGTGTTTTACCTATAGATATCCAAAAGGAACGGTTGACAAAATTGTTTGTCGACCCTGTTGGTGGACATTCTTGCCTGACTAGGTAATAACTGCCTATCGCCAATTCAAATTGTCAATTCTAATCTTTGTCGGCTACCTTCGTACATTTACATTTTTCTTTCTTATAGCATTACATACTTGATAATAAATATTATTTGTCGTTACATATATGTATAAACAATATATTACGATTATAAACAATATATAACATTCTTGAATAATAAAACTTTTTGATAAAAGCTCACCTACGATTTTTTGGAGTTATTTTATTTTAATATTATTCATTGTACACGCTTTGATACATTTAAATGGTTTCATAATAATGAACAAAAGAGTACATTGGGCGGTCTTATTACACGAGGCAATCTCTTACAGACAACCATAGTACGGAAAAGGCAGAAGTATAAATATTGAGTAAGCGTGTGCACAACATATATATATATATTTATATGTAGCATATATACTTATAATAAATAAAGTATAATACATATTACAAATATAATACAATAATAAATAAAAACATGAAATTTAATTTTGTGATATATGTTTCAACTATACCAACTCCTTTTCATTAAATTATAAACTATATATACTGACGTCAAAAACGTGATATATATATGATATATACACATATATTTGTATATATGTTTGCACTGTTTTCATACTATGATTGCCTATAAGAGATTGTCTCGTGTGATAAGACCGAGTTGTACTTTTTCTTTACTATTATGCAACTATGTATATATTTTCTAGCATGTACAGTAAACAGTATTAATATATATTATATTGATCACTTTATAAAAGATATTTGAAAAGTTTTGGTGATAAATTTGCTATACATTCACTTCTTTAATGCTTTTAAATATATAGCTATACACCATGTATACATATACATGTTAAAAGGAAACTAACAAATATATATTTTATATTAAAGGCTTCTTTCTTCTAATAAAAACCTACAGTTAAATTCGTGCAAAAGTTACCGCCTTCTAACTTTCTAACTTATAACAAGATAATCTATTTAATATCCGATCCAATTATATGAAATTGTTTATTATATTACTGCCTGGTTGTAAACCGTTGGTTTTTATTACCGCTTCTACCCATATCGCGGCGCGCAACGATTATAAAGGATACAATATACTGCGACAATCCTAAATTATATCCTCAAATGAAATATTATTAAATTAATTTTGTAATCTAAATTCAATTTAACTTAATCAATTTTATGTATGTTATTGATGGTTAAGCCGATGATATAAATGATCTAATTTACGGTTTTTATGACAATAATGATCTAAGGCTTATTGACAGGCTTTATTTATTATATGACCTCCGTTTTTAAGGACCTCTCGTATCGTTATAATTTTTAAGTTTAGTTAAGTTTTGCAGTATATATATATTTATTTCTCTTCTTTCGTTCGTCACAATATCTTACATTCTACCTTATTACTTCCTTATTATTTATTTCATTATTATTTGCTTTTATATACATACCTTCTATGCATCTCCTTTCATCCTGCGCCACACAATTTTTATTTTTTATCTTTTTTTTTCATTTTTCTTTTCAATTCTAATATTGGAATATATCGTCTTTCTACGCAGTTATTCTTATATATGTCGTTATTTCTATCAGGTTTCTCTAGTCGGATATTGCAATTCTATCGTAAAACATCTCTTATTTATTAACTTTCTCTTGGCTATATCAACTAAAACAGATTAAAAAGATTAGAAGCATAGACAATTTTAACTATTGTGTTTAGGATTATCGCTTTACTTTAGTTCAGTAATCTGAATAATTCTATCACAATTATTAAAGTCATCATCATGACAAAGGATAGACATCCTGTATATGACATAGGACTCCTACAAAGATTGCCACGACGGTGTTACACTGCTCTTATCTAGACTTCCCGTGACCATGGCATCTTTTTACCTGGTGGGCACTTTCTTGTATCTACCGAACCGTGGTCGGTACTCGAGAACCTCTGACCCAATGGCCATCGGTTTCACGAACTATATGTCCACGCCCGTTACCATATCAGAGCAATTCTCTCCAATGTACGGTACTTAAATTCTACTGTAGATCTCCTAATTTCTAATTTGATCTTTCTATTACTTTTTGAGTGACCTTGTGCCTTCTTATAAGGCACACCGTAAGCGACCACAGACTTGTCAAAGATCTTCGTATTCTTCTGTGTAGATCCCCTTTTTTTTTCGATCTCTGTGAAGTTCCATAACCTTGTCCATTGGTCTATTGGTGACTTAAAAACTACTTATAAAACAGATGAAATAACCTAAATGACCACATGTCAGATCTGGTAAAAGGTCTTCGTCTTCAAATATTGCATTAGGACGAGAAGATATTTCAGAGCAAGAAAATGTCCACCAGAGTTGGATTCAGTGGGTGATCTCTTGCTAGAAGTTGGACTTATTTAGTTTAAATCAAATAATCTATTCATTCACACCTTAAAAGATTTTACTAACAATCACTTATATTGTATAAAAGAACTCTAACAAAATTGTCACTGTAAGCAATAACTTTAATAGATTTAATATCCATTGAAAGGCAATATATTAGTATATCAGATATGTTTAGATACCAGGCAATGTATTAGGAGCACTTTCATAAAGTCGAGCATTAACGAAATTTCGAACCCTCCGCCGGTCCCCTACCATGTTTATTAAACCCGTAGCGTTATTAAATCAAGTAAACGACAAAATTGATTCATCGCCCCTTACATAACTAACTTTGTTCGAGAAGCGCTTTGACTTATCGAGCTTATACAAAATTTCATATATTAACTTGAGAGTTCAAGTCAGTAAACGACAGAACCTATTATGATAAAAACTAGAAATAAAATTGACCTATAAAAGTATTTTTTAATCTAAAAAAATGATTACGTGTGTTTATTAAACAGTGGTAGACCTGCTGTAAAGTACTGATCGAACTTAGTTGGTTCTATTCCAGGTGTACAATCTTATATATTCACACTATGTGCATTAGTTATATAGGATTGCCGCTGCTCACAAATAAGATTCCAGAGGATGATCAGCAGCGTTGTCTATGTACTATAACACCACACTTCCATCACCAATCCGATGAATGGTTTCCCAAAGAAATTGGCTTCTAGCCCCTGGCGTACCCAACTGCTTGGCAAGGAGTATTAATGATCCCAGTTTAGAACATTGAATTGTTACAATTTTAAACAAGGGGTACTAGTTTCTTGTATACTTCGTTTAAATCATAAAAGCATCATGAGAAATCATATATAATATATACAACTAAACAAAACCGATAAACAAAACAGACTGGGTAAGTAATTAAATAAATAGGAGATAATCAAAACAAAAATAAATAATGAATCACAAAGGCAGATGTAAATAAAACAGAAGTAATGTAAATAAATTTTAAATCCTATCTGTAATAAAACGTGATAACCTATATTAAATAAATATATGAATTAAGAATAAAAAATGGTATTGAATTAAAATAAAGCTAAAAGCGAAAAAATGTGATAATTACTTAAACCTATGATATTTGAGGAACGAGGTCAAGGAAGAAAGGAAACGCATGAAAGTAAATTAGTATTTAGAGGAATGATAGAGAATTATAGAATGAAAGAAGAAGAAAGTTGGATCAGGTGACGAATAAAAGAATAGTAAAAATTAAAAAGTATGTGAAAATATATTTTTTTTATTTAAATGACTTGTCCTATAATCAAACGATATATGAAAGGTCCCCAATAATAGGAGGCATTTAAAAACAAACCACTATCATAAAAAATACAAAACCCACGGAGTAATTTTAAATAGATTATATTTGATTGTAATGATCCTATATTATAAATCTATTTTGACTTTGACTTTAAACTTGACTTTGACTTTGACTTTAAACTTGACTTTAACTTTGACTATGACTAAGGTCTTGGGAAGTCGACAGATGCGGACAGTGCTATACCGGTCATAATGTCGTACGTTGTGGGAAGGCCTAGGCCTTGTAATGGGTTTTAAATATATTAATCATAATTTAGGTATGTAGTATTATTAACAATTTTTATGAGAACTGCCATTTTAATTACCCAGTATTAACTGAATAATGCGTTCTAAGGCATTTCAATTAAAGGCAACATATGTTCTTTACTTTTATACCATTTATAGTATTTCAATCGAAATCCAATTCGAGTTACAAAAAATCTTGTGTATCCATTCTGTATATATGTATATATGTATATATATATATATATATATATATATATATATATATATGTATATAAGTAAGAAAATGTAACTTTAGACTTCTTTAAATAAAATCATTTATACACGTAAACCACTTGACTTGTTCCATCTACGACCTGAAGGTGTATTGACTCGATAAAATTATTTATAGTTCGTCCGATCGAATATTTATGAGAAAATGCAGGTGTTGAACTAACTCGGACTGCAGCTGATGTGCCCATCGATTGACTGACTTATTTATATCGGCGACCTTGGAGGTCATATCAAGGACACGTGCACTAAACATAACCCTTGTCAAGGTGAGGTTTAAATAACCGCAGAAGGCATATATTTTTTTCAACGTTGCTGAATTATGTTTTATTTGCAGAGAATAAGGTTCAAATCAGTGGATGTTTTTCTTTGGACGTCGAGATCAATTTCTGACATTGCATTCAGTACTAGGTCGATTGTTAGAAAATACAATATACAAATGATAGAAGATAAAAAAAGAGAATAAATGGAACGAATATATTTGTTTTATTTATATAAATGCCTCATACCCTGTGGCATGCAGAGCTTCTCCTTGGTAAATATCACATGCATATCACATGCTGATGGCATCAGAACAATTTAAATTAGCTAAAGATCTTTCTTTGTCTCTCTCTAGAGTTTCTAACCTTGACTATACCCTTACTGTTTTTAAAAATTCCCCTAAATTGATAAGTTACCTAGGCAAGATGATCTACTTGGTCTATCAATCATAGTTGAGATTAAAATGCAACCGAAACCGCAGTGCCGCGCCTCGGGTAAGCGCGGTAAGGTGGGGAGCTGAGGAACGAAGCGGCTGATATTTTAACACTATAGATGACACTATAGATCACTATCTGAAAACAGTAGATAGAGTTTCATCACCAAAATCTATCCGAAGTCTATCATCTCGGTCTCTAGACATTTGTGTAAACCATGGAAAATCATCACGCTGAACCGTATTTTATAATCTGCCTTCAATTTGTGAAAATAAATGATATTTCATGTACATTATATCGTTAAAAATAAATCATCTCGGCAATATTGTCACTTAAAAATCATTTACATTATGTGTGTGCGTATGAGTGAGTGCGTGCGTGCGTGTGTGTGTGTGTGTGTGTGTGTGTGTGCGTTCGATATGAGTCTCTAAAATCAACAATCAAAATCACATTCAATCTTCAATCAAATCAAATCACACACAACCAGCAGTTGTTGGTTGGTTATGAGATGTGATAGAATGGTTGACAAACTTACAAGCTAGACATCCACGTAGAATCAAGAGCGGTATACGTAGCAATAACAGTCCGGGACGGGTAAGTCGCGGGTTCGATTCTTGGGGTACAATCTAATATAATCACAAACAAGTTTTCAGGGGAAATGCAACAGCGCCCCTTGCGTAATACCACTGCAATCGTCCGCCCACATGCCAAGCGTGCCGATAATAATATGATCTCCCATAGATATCTCTGTGAGAAGCCTATTCCTCGCAGTTGGTATCTATGGGATGTAACGACAATGTTTTATAATCAACAATACATACAAATAAATAAAATCGTAGTGTTTGTAATATTCAAATAACCGACTTTTACTATATGCATATGAATATGAGGCATATATACTAAAGATACATTATTTTTATTTTTATCTGACTGTCTGTTTATTCAAGCTAATCCCTAAAACCATGAGTCATTGAATAAGGAGTAACTTTATCTACTTTTGTTTTAGAAAAAAATTTGAATGAAAAAAATTACAAACAAAATATTTTTTATAGTTAAATCCAGGCGTACGAAGTCACGGGAACAACTAGTATATATATATGTGTAAGTAAGAAAAGGACCAATATTTAGCCACTTCCGCACATGCAGTGGTAGTCGTGCAACGAAATGCACCGCCCGCCAGCCCGCTGATAAATGCGTATGCGGCAAACAATGCGAATCACACAACCGCCACCGCCAAATTACTCAACACGTGTTTCACCCCTCCACGGGGCATCTTCAGGAGTTATGTTACATCGATTAGTGCCAAACACAGAGTCTCTGTGTTTGGCACTAATCATGTGCGGAAGTGGCTAAATATTGGTCCTTTTCTTAGTTAGGATGGAGTTCCGCGAGGTAACGCCTGATTCCATTAAATATATATATGTGTATAATTGGTTCGAATTTTTGTATTTTTGAATTTTTGAATTGAAAATAATTACTTAAACAATTTTCTTACAGCTACACGAATACAATACGTACACAATTAAATTTTAAACATACGCATACATACACAATGCAAAACCAATAATAATTTAAACACATAATCACCCCAAAATTACGTCGGATTCGCTGCGGAGCTGTGCTACGAGTTTAATATCCGACGCAAATTACACGCGTCGGATAAAATCCGAAACGTACGGATAGGTTAACAAAGGCCAGGCAATTCTACATCGGATACATTTAATGTGCCCATTATAATATCGAAATAACGTGACTTCTGTTCTAATGTTTGACGTTGTAATGCGGAATATGTTATTTAAAATTTATTGTATTTACTACACATATCCCTATTTATTTTATATTATTGCATGTACACTTCAAAATTGACCCACGAGCTGAGTGGTTCAGAATAAAATATAAATCTTTAATAGGGTAAATATCTAACTTATTTGCGGGTAAAAACTAAAACTTATTTACTCATATTTTTACTAACCCTGAACAAAATAATCACTGTATACAGGTTGTTACTAAATAGGTGTACATTTCATATATCACAATACTTTCTTACGTAGTTATTGGCATTTGCATTTGATGTTTTTTTTTTATTTATTTAACAGTTTATTGTACACAATAAAAACACTAAAGTAACAATACAAATATAACTGACACAACAGGCACTACTTATTTCTAACCAGAAATTTCTTCCAGTAGGCCTACGGAAGGAGATTCATAAAAAGTAAGGCAGACACAATTAAATTATTAGATGTTGTGCTGCTAGCTGGTGTAGGCTTTGGGCAGCTTCATCGAAATTGAGCCCGTGGAAACAGAAGTCCACGGACTAAAAATTTTACGCTGGGGATCGTACCTCAGTATAGTGTAGAGAGTGGGGCATAGAGAATGTAGCACGAAGCGAGGACTACTCGGCGGTCGGGAGAGACACGGGCCTCTCCGGACCGTCCTCGCTTGAACGCGGGTTAGGCGGACGCGGCTGCCGTGTCATGTGTAGGTGAGTAGTGCATGACATGTGCATCGAGACCGCTGGGGATCGATGTGAGGTGTGAGAAAGCGCTCCGAGGGACATGTATATATATTTTTATATGTACATATATCGGTATATATAATGACTTGAGCCAAGTCTTCCGAGTCTCCAAGATTTGACTTTTTGATTTGAAAGATCTGTGTTTAGCACTAGTCGGCCCCGTGGAGGGGTGAAACACGTGTTGAGTAATTTGACGGTGGCGGTTGTGTGATTCGCATTGTTTGTCGCATACGCATTTATCAGCGGACTGGCGGCGGTGCATTTTGTTGCATGTCTACCACTGCATATGCGGAAGTGGCTAAATATTGATCCTTTTCTTATCCAAGATTCGATACCTATAAAAGAGGTTTAAATTATGCTATAGAAGTGAAAGTGATGGATATTAAGAATAGAAGAGAGAGTACAAGAAATTGTGACGGAAGAGAGATAGAGAATGCTGATAAACTAAATAACGTAAAAAAGTATTTTGAAATAAAAAGTTCCTGTACCCTCTGTATGGGAGCCTCGCCTCAGATAACCAAATCTCTATTAGCCTTCCGAACTGCCTAAAATATCTCTTGTCATTCAAAGAAGTCGCCATCTTGTTGAATTTATATATGTTGCCATAAATTTTTGCAAAGTACAATTTTACACACACACTTATATATATATATATTTAAAAAATATAAATATTGACCAAATATACTTTGTTTCAGATATACGTGAACGTGCCGCGATGAAAATATACAAGTGAGGAATACTCCTAGCAGATATGCAATGAAACTTAACCAAACAGAAACTGTGAAGAAGAAAGAGATGGACGCATTTCGGTGAAACGACTTCTGAATCAAATCTATTTAATGAAAATATAGAAAATGATATTTGGATATGTTGTTATATTCAATAGCGAAGCAGTCTGCGGTGATGGAGAAATTAAAAACGAAGTGAATCTAGTGAGATAAAGGTAATTTAATAAACAATAACTTACACACGCACACGCACACGAACACGCACACGCACCCGCACCCGCATACGCACACGCGCACGCGCACGCGCACGCACCCGCACCCGCACACCCGCGCGCACACACACACACACATATGTTATATGCGTACTTATAAAAAGGCTCATGGTCCAACAAAAAAGGCTCGAGGAACCAAGATATCCGGCGTAGCTTGAAGAATTGCTCGTTTAAATTGGCAGGGGGCACATCGCTCATGTCGCCAACGGCTGAAAGAGCGAGTGACGACCATGAGCCCGCAGACGCGAAGTGATTTTGCCCCACTCTGGGTTGACCGACATACTTTAGGTTGCGGTTAGTCGCTGGAGGTAGCGCAACACCGATCATGGTGGCGATCTATGAGGGAGACCTATATACTGCATTAGGCGTTGAACGGCTGAAAAGAAGAATACAGTATGAAATAGTGTTTCCAAAATTCACACTGCAATATGAAAAGATTTATGAATTATTTGCTCTCTGTCGCCACAAACTTTGAGCTGCTAGAATTTATTAGCCTGTAGCATTTAATTGGCCTAAAGCTAACGTAACATATATTAGAGTGACTATTTTATACAACTAATAAAGGGACTAATATATAGCTACTTCCGCTATGCAGCAGTAGTCGTGCGTCGTGCGTTAAACAATGCGAAATACAACTACCACCGTTAATCTATTTTACACGTGTTTTACCTCTCCCCGGGGCAGATGTTAAACCGACCAGTGCCAAACACCGAGTGAGCTCCGGTGCACTTCATTGCACGACTACTGCTGCATAGCGGAAGTAGTTATACATTAGTCCCTTTCTTAGTTAGAGTGGACTTCCGCAAGGTAACCGCCTGAACCTATTAGATAAAAACTAATTTGTTATAGGCATATAATATAGTCCCTACATTTATCCTGAATTGCTAGTTAAATTAAACCTTTACATGTTGTTTCTTCTTCTTTTTTTTCAACGAATCTAGAATTTTTTTTAAGTTTAAACGATGATTTTTGGCTTCGATTGATTGTCGAATTATTTCAATATTTAAATTCATATAACCTATGTCAGCTCCTGGGAAATCGAAACAAATTACGGGTGTGAATAATAATTATTATTATTCCACCATAAAATTCGCGAAATCCAAACACCGATCGTAATTTACTAACCGGCGTCTTAAGTATTATTAGGAGTGATGTCATATACGTGTGCATATATCTAACTTCAATACACATATTTTGTACTTCTGTCATATAATTTCAAGAAATAAATTTTTTGTGAAAAAAAATATTCGTTTGCATGTTTAAAATGCGTATCAAATTGCGGCTGTCGAAAATATTCAAATTTCGAACTATGGCGCGAACTATCAAGGAGCTTGGCCACACCTGGCATATAATATATGTATAAAGTTTGTATTATATCAGAATGTATCCCGGAAATCGAATCCGCGACCTACGAACAGAAGCCTCACTCCTTACCGCTGTGCTACCTACCACTCGTATCTAAAATTATTATTGAAATAACTATTATTAGTTTTAATTTTTTTGCCATACGTAATCATAATATTTATTGGATCCCTCCTAAGCCTCCATTACCCACGTAAATGTCAATGATATTAGACCTGAAATGTCAGTGCATGTCAGTTTGAGTTATGGCCTACAAGGAAAATACCCTAAAGCTAGCAATTATGCCGGCCAAAATGTGATTTAAATGAGGGCATTAAACTAGGCTTTATTTAAATATTACATATGAATATTTAATGTAATGATCATTTAATAATACTATATCTAATATTTTTATAGTGATCAATTACTCTTTTATCTTTATATATGTGTAAAGTATGTTTTAAATGAAAGTATTGTACAAGGTTTATTTAAATATTACATATACATAGTTTATTAAATGATAATTTAATATTACTATATTTATATATTGGACAAATAATAATTGTTACATATAATTGTTTTTTTGTGCAAGTTTATCTATCTCTGCATTATTCATTAATAAATTAATATTATTATTTACATAAGACGATTTACAGTGATCACTTATACCACAAGAAGAATTTCAAAAGATCTTAATTCAAAAAAAGTAAAAAAAGATTGATTTCACTTAAAAAGCATCCCTCAATTTAAAGTCGCGAGTAATGTTACTTTGCTCCTTAGTAGTGCAGTCTTGTCAGTTATATCTACGTAATGTTAGGCATTTATCAGCGGGCTGGCGGGCGGTGCACTTTGTTGCACGACTACCACTGCATGTGCGAAAGTGGCTAAATATTGGTCTTTTTCTTACATAGGATGGACTTCCGCGAGGTAACGCCTGATTCCATTAAATATATTTACGTAATTTATACTTAACTGTAATTGTATTATTTAATTGTAATAATAAAAAATCATTGTCTGTGTGTAGACCACCCCTTATGGATCAAGTAAACGTATCACGGAACGAGACAGGCAACCAGACGGCCGGCGACGAAGATGAATGGCCGCAGGTGGTCATGTTCAAGCTTCGAACAGCTGTGCTGCTGCTCATCGTGATCATGGCAGTCCTCGGCAACCTTCTGGTGATCGTCAGTGTCATGAGGCACAGGTTTGTAACCATTCGCTCTATTAACACTTTTTTTAAGGTGTCCTTAATACTTCCAGCGACTTCCAGCGACCTCAATCGCTGGAAGTCGCTGGAAGCGGGTAGCGTCAAACCGCTCATCGTTGCGATCTTTGGGGGAGACCTATACCCTACAGTAGGCGTCCATCGTCTGAAAATAAGAAGAAGATGAATTGGAAATAGGGAGGTTCTCGTGTGGCGACCACAAGCCGGCAGACGTGATATGGATAGCCCCTCCAACAGGTGGACCGACGTCACAGTTAAGGTCGCTGGAAGTCGCTGGAAGCGGGCAGCGTCAGACCGGTCATCGTTGCGATTTTTAGGGGAGACCTATACCCTTCAGTAGGCGTCCATCGTCTGAAAATAAGAAGAAGAAGTATTGGAAATAGGTGTAGAAGCATTATAGCATTTTAAGGATATATATATATATATTCACTACCCTTATGAAAGAATATGAAGAACAATATAATTCAATTAATTTTCATTAAGTTTTCGTTAATTATAAACGTACAAACTTCAATTCATTAAATTTTTCTTTATATGAAAACTTGCTTCGTCATTTTTCTAAAGAACGTTGTTAAAATAGTGCGTGGTAACTTAGTCTTTTGTCGTACTAATGAACGCAAAAAAAGTCTTTTATGTCGGTATAGACTTTTCCTACTCCTCACAACTGGGTTCTCGTGTTAAACAGAATGTTGTACTGGTCATCTCTCTTTTTTATTTCTTTGAAATGATATTCATCATTTATAAAATACAAGGAAAATCGTTTTTATTCGAAAATAAAACATCTACACTTATCTATATATATATATATATATATATATATATATATATATATATATATATATATATATATAAATACATGTATGAATATGTATAAATATATAAAATATTTACATATATAATTTATATACAGTCGCTACGTTTTTCATACTTTTTTTGTATTTTGAAAACTTCAAAATTATTATGCCAAGTCAATGAACGATGTTAAAAAATTTATTTGTGTTGATTTAGTACGTTCCATATTCAAAAAGTGATTATAAAAATATTTTAGCTCAAAAAAATTTTAATTAAGGACATCCTTAATGGAAAAGATGAAATATTGTTAGAAGATTACGAAAAACTTAAACATTTTATTTTGTTAATTTAAATAAAAAGCATCAGTGAACTAGCGCAAGGTAATCGACTGCTAACGCCATCTATTGGCACTGATTATACTAAGTGTCATACATTTTGAACGCTATCTATTCTCGATTATTGATAAATCTTCGTGGTGTATCTAATCTTTTTATAATTCTCTGACAAATTTTTGTTAAAGTACAAACAAGGTGATTAGTTACTGGTGTAAAAGTTTTAAGAGAGTTTATGGTTCATTTGCTGTCAATCAATGCATGCTACACCCATTCTGTTCTAATTACTACTCATTAAAATCAATTACTGTTTACTATCCCACTAACTTTGTTTGTATTACCAGAAGTTATTGTCCCAATTGCTGACAAATAAGCCTTATATTAACCTCTTTAAACCTTTGAAACTTATAGCTAATCACCCTATATATATATATATATATATATATATATATGTATATATATGTATATAGCTAGCTTAAAATCGAGTTCCTTTATATAAATATAACATTCAAAGTGATCACTTTAAACATGTGAAAACCTTTAACGCGTTTTTCTGAGAAATCACTTACATATTCCTTAAAGTTTTTTGCACCTTTAACCAATCAACCGTAAATTAAACCAAAAAAGATATATCATTCAAAGAAGTAGTAACCATTGTACATTTAAAGAAATTCTATTCATTAATACTTGGCACATTGTCCACAGGAAACTTCGCGTTATAACAAACTATTTCGTGGTCTCCCTCGCGTTCGCCGACATCCTTGTCGCCATGGTCGTCATGCCTTTCAACTTTAGCGTTCAGTTCTACAACGAGTGGATCTTCGGTACCGTCATCTGTGACCTGTGGAATTCCTCCGACGTTTATTTCACGTCCACCTCCATTCTACACCTTTGCTGCATCTCCGTGGACAGATATTACGCCATTGTGAAGCCTTTGAAATATCCTATCAAGATGACTAAGAAGGTACCTTTCATTGAATTTTTTAATAATGTATTATTAGGACCTTGAATAAGTTCTCGCTGTTTTTTTAGCTAAACCAGTCTCTGCACGTTGTATTCGACAAAGCATTGTCACCGTATGTCTCAACGAGAATTCTGTGTGCTTCTGCTGCAGATTTTTTCTGAATAAAGCAGTGCAATAAAATTCCCCGCAAAAATCACTTTATTTGGCACAAAAGTACACATTTTCACAAAAGGCAAATAATTGACACTGTGGTAAACTCTATTCTACTATAATTTGAGGTTACATATAGCATTACTTTGGTGATTTGTTACCGTACGAAATTCCAGGCACAGAGAGCCGCAACGCCATCTTTCAAAAAACAGCGAGAACTTATTCAAGGTCCTAGTATAAAAATACATTTGCCATTGACCTCACATAATTCTGCTTCCATAGAGAAATTATATGAGCTCGTTTTTAACGTAACATAGAAAGATATAGAATAGAACTTTGTCTTAACAACTACAATAGCATCATCATCATTAATTAGGCCCTAGAATGTCCACTGAAGGACATACGCTTCCTCCATAGATTTCCAAACCATACCGCTAGGAACCAGCTTGCATTCACCTTGTTGGTGGAGGGACAAATTTCGATGTGCTTGCCACTGTTTGGTTCTAATTTATTACCGTACCATACTTTTCAGTTAAGCTAGATACATTTTAATTTAACTAATTGCCTTATATTATTAATTATTAAATTAATTAATAAAAGTAATTCTTTATATAAAAATATCATCATAGTATCAATTCGATATAATGTTAGTAGACTATATATCCTTCGTTGCAATATAACGTGTACCGTGCGATCCAAAGCCCATGGACGCGATAATGTGATTTGCTGCATATTAGGTAGTAAATTTTTAATAGAATCAGGCGTTACCTTACGGAAGCCCATCCTAAGTAAGAAAAGGACCAATATTTAGCCACTTCCGCACATGCAGTGGTAGTCGTGCAACAAAGTGCACCGCGTGCGGAAGTGGCTAAATACTGGTCCTTTTCTTACTTAGGTAGTAAATTGGTTATTTCATTTTCTATCCACTTTCATAATAAAACTATCGAAAATTGTATATTTAAGAGAACTCATATAATTCAAACAAGTAAAATTTCTAACATTCATGATGTATGGTTCAAATAATGAATGTTATAACTTGGGTTAATTGTTGTAGATGGCGTTCGTCATGCTGGCGGCAACATGGTTGAGCCCAATAACAATATCATACGCTCCAATATTCATGGGATGGTACACAACCAAAGAATACATCCAAACCAGAGAGCTCAACCAATGTGAGTTCAAGGTCAACAAGCCTTACGCTGTCATATCGAGCTCAATCTCCTTCTGGATACCGTGCACTATAATGATATTCACGTATCTTGCAATATTTAAAGAAGCAAACAGACAAGAAAAGGCATTACACGCTAGAGCAGGAAACGCTATGTTGATGCACCGACATTCACGTGAAGTTGGTGATAAGAATGGAGCTTTACATATTAATGCTAATACACCAACCAAAGATAGAAATATATTAAAGATGAAAAGAGAACATAAAGCAGCTAGGACTTTGGGAATAATCATGGGCGCTTTCATACTCTGTTGGTTGCCATTTTTTCTTTTCTACGTTTCAACATCATTGTGTGACACCTGTCAATATCCTGAAGTTGTGACAGTTATTATGTTCTGGACTGGATACTTCAATTCGGCTTTGAATCCTATCATCTATGCTTACTTTAACAGGGATTTCCGTAACGCATTCAAGAACACTTTGGCTTGTGCGTTCTGTAGTTTCTGTAAGCGAAGTGCATCTGATTTGGACGCTATGGAGCGACTTGAGAGGCGGGGATCAGCGCAGCTAAGAGTTCCTATTCCTTCAAGAAGAGCTTCAGATCTGGCGTCACTTTGAGTGTCACCTAAACGCGACTTGGTGACAAGAGTTTGACAGGCCTAGTTATTTCTCAACGAAATCCAAATTATGTAGTTATTGTACTTATTTTCAAAGATGTGACTGATTTGTGTATTTCAATCATTTGATACTCGTTGGTGATTCTACACGTTGATTATTTATCTTCGCTGTTCATTACAGTTACATTAAATCGGTCTGAAATATAAACATGAATATAGTGTATCAAGTCGCGGTAAAAATTATGATATACTTGTGTAGATTAATATTAAATAGCAAATAAATTACTGTATATACTATCGAAACCCATCGTATTGTGATAGATGTAAGTATTCAGTCATTGTAAATTACATTTGTGCCAGTATTAAGTGATATCTTTTAGATTACTCTCTTTCATAGTTCGTTTCACACAATAATTTATACCCTCGTATTTCTTAAGTACTAAAATATTATTTGTAAATATTTAATTTCATTTAATAAGGAAATGCGGGTCATTATTTCATAGGCCTAACGTCTGAGGCATATTCTGTCTTTAATAATAATAATTGTGTATAATAATATTAGCTTAATTTCAATATTAATATGAAATGAAATTTCAAATCATGGATCGGGAATTTCCGTGATTTATCTAAGGTCATATTATGTAATAATATATTAAGGTATCTCATTATTATATAAGGCATCTCCTAATGATCCTTTAATATTATCATCGTTAGATTAATATTTATAAATCAGATGACAGTGTTAATTTAGTTATATTGATTAATATTTATCTTGAAAATCTAATTTCATTTCTATTTTATTTTCAATCTCTTAAAAACACAAAAGAATTTATTTACAACGACGATCAGATTTTGTACTCATACTAGATTTAGATTGTTATTTCCCATTTTTACGATCTTTATTATTTCTTTTAGGAGACTTACTAATTTTTTTTTCAAATTTTTAGATTTACTTTAGCTCTACTAAAATCTTTTTTAGTTGGTTACCATTTGACACACCTACAACTTGTATATAAACCTTGCAATGAGAAGTAGATGATTTGCTGATATTTCACGGTCATGTAAATAGATACTTTCATTATTAAAATAGAAATAAATAATGTTATTATTAATTTTATTCTATAAGCTAAATTATAATCCTAATACAAACATAAATTCAGACAAGATGTCAGAAATTAACATAAACACAATATCTAGATTTTAGAATTCATAAAATCCGAAACTGAATTTCCTTTAGCTTGTATCAGAAATCTGAATACTCTTTCTACAATATAGCATAATTCTGTCTATATTCAAATTGATAGTAAAATGTAAATACTTGCATTAGTAGATATAAAATGTTAGATAAAATAATTTTTATTTATTGATTCACTGTAAAGTAGTTTTATTTTTTTAATTTCATAGGATTTTAGTAATTTCACAATACCATTGTTCACACAATTCATCGTCTTATTGCGTAAGTTCATTAAAATATGATTCACAATCTAAGGTAGTAATTAAAATGTTACTTTTGTAAATATTTTCTAGCGTAATATTATTTAATTGTATATTTAGGTATAGTACGAATCATTATATGTATGTTAAGGATCAAATGTTGAGATATATATCTTCTACCCTCTTTTAGTGCTTTAATTATGATGAATTACAAAAAGAGGTCAAAAGACAAGTCAAGAAGATATAAAAGTCTCAACATTTGGTCGATAGCGATGAAAAAAAATCGTTTAAATCTAAATTAGGGAATACGATAAGGGGGACAAATAACGCTTCAATAGAAAAAAAAAAAACGATTTTAAAGTATATATTGATGTGCTTAACTCTAACAGATCCGTTAGATTTGATGTGTCAGTGTTGTGAGATAAATCTAAATAGAAGTATTTTGAAATTATTATCTGTCTCAATCCCTTCAACAGGTTTCGCGTTGTTTTCCTCTTCATATACTCCAGCAACATATTCATCTATAAGATGTCCTGCTGCTAATAAACCTTCCTGTATGTTCACAGTAGATCATCGGCCACTTCTTGGGTCAACACTTTAGAATCTCACTGTCCTAACAGCTATCTGTTTCATTTGCAGTGTGATCTACCTACTACTATTTCAACTTGATTAACCATTGGGATATATCTGTTAGTTTCTTTTGTCTAGGGAACTTCCTATCCTTGATTTGGTCTCCCAGAATAATCTGAAGCTGGTGGCTCGAGTGAGAGATTACCAATAACAAATCAAGACACCATATTTCTCTACTTGTAATCTATTCTGTTAGATGTTATATTTGATAGTTGACCTAAATAAAATCTATGTTATAAGAACAAAAGCAATACTTGAAATTTAACGCGAAACTATCTTCTTACAAACAATTGGCTTTTAATAATAATGTATGTATCTAGATGTCGCTGATATAATATTAGATATAAATTTTAAATATGGAAATCTAATAATGGTCTTATATCCCTGAATTTTCTACTCATTTCTAATTCCAGAGAAAAACACGTGGTAATCGTTTAAAATTTCATCCATTTTAAAGATGTAAATTCCTTCTAGAATCTAAATCACATGAAATTATACGAAACATTCGATCTTGTAAATTCAATGTCTTCCTTCGTGTAAGTTCTTAGAGCTCAGTATGAACTAAATGTTAGATTTAATATAGAGGATGATGTAGAAATTACCGTAAATGTAACTAATCTTAAAGAGGGTGGAAATATAAAGATACTATTCTCTAACATAACAAAAGAATCGGACACAGTCTTGAATTGCAGTATTTTCAATCATTTTTTTTATATAGTTGTAATGGAATAGGCGTTTGTTTTTTGTCTCACCTGATGGAAAGTGTAGATGAAATCGAAGCTGGTACACGCTCATCCAAAAGAAACCTGTTCACTCTACTCTTAAATGCTCCAGAGTTCAACTCATCAGGAAAAATAGACCCAGGCAGGTCGTTCCAAATCTTAGCAACTCAAAAAACAAGCTGTCAAACTGTTTAGTTCGACTTTTGGGTATATCAACAACGTATGGATGAAACTTTTGCCTGCGCCTAGTTGTCTGATAAAGGAATGGAGATGGCTCAATCAGTTCGAAAAGAACCTTCGAGCACTCTCCAAAGTGCATCCAATAAAATACCGATAAGCTGGCAACTCGACGACGATGCTCTAGGGTGTGTAGTCTGCTATTTAATTACAAAACTTCTGGTATAACCAGATATTTATGGAAGACGATTACATTAGCTTATTTCTAAATATTTACATCTATGAAATCTAATTTTTATGCAATGAATAAATTTCAATTATTTTCCGACATTTACACAATTGTGTCTTAAGAACATTAAAAAAACTGTGTACATTCATCTATATACTGTTATTATTAAATGTATTTATAAACTCAAAATTATTTTCCGACACTTACAAAATTGTGTTTAAGAAACTGAAAAAACTGTGTGAATTCATCTTCATTGTTATTTCTAAATGTATTTATATACGCACAATTAATTTCCTACAATTACTTGATCGTGTCTTAGAAATATTGAAAAAACTGTGCATTATTTCCATCCTCTTATATTTGTATTTGATGGTGTCTATATCGGAATTTGCGTAATTTTCACCATGTGAATCTCGCTAATTGTTGCGTATGTAAAAAAAGAAGTAATAATATATGGTTGTGACTTCATTATACAACTAAAGAATATCAATTAGTGTCATCAGTGTATTATTATTGAAAATTTTCATTGTGTATTATGGATTCAGGCGTTACTTTGCGGAAGTCCATCCTGAGTAATAAAAAGACTAATATATAGCTACTTCCGCTATGTAGCAGTAGTGTACTGTCTGTAATGCACGACTACTGCTATATAGCGGAAGTAGCTATATATTAGTTCTTTTCTTACTTTTTATCGTGTATTATGTTTTTAGAATATAATAATTTTTATTCCATATAAATGTCTAGTTCCATTTAAATTTGCGTTAAAATCCGTCCATTTTTTTTTTTTAATTTTCACACCAATATCTTTTGAATACTCATGTGTTTTAGATGTATTTTCATTTGTACATACACCTGTAAATGTATTGTTTGCTATACAATAATTGTTAGTATCTTTTACAGTATTGAATACCAATGTAAATCATATTTATCTAAATGTATTGTATGTAGAATAAATAGAATAGCTTCATCGCGTTTTGTTCTTGATGCAAATGGTTAGATTTAGAATAAAACGTATCGCGTGATGGAATGTATTCGCTGTATTATATTTTCGATGTGTAGCTTAAGTTTGTTTGTTACGTTTCAAGAATATAAGACATTAAAGTCTTCTGTATCCTATCCGACTGTGATAGTTATATTTTTAAAATAATACCTTATGTTATTGCCCATTTAAATCTCTAATTTCACTAGATATATTACGTGTTTTGTTTCATAAATTTTTATTAATGTTATTAGTATAATAATTTTTATAATTTATTATCAAAAATCATCAAATAAACGTTGTAAATATTTATTTTCACTGTCATTTACTGTTAACAGTGTAGTTAATAATTAAGTTCATGATAGTTAAATTATTTGACGGACTTGTACGGTGAAAAAATAATTTTTAGGCCATCACATGAGATCAAATATGCGTGTAATAAAATGCTTTTTGCAAAATAAAAAGAATGTTTCGTAAATAAAAGTGGTGTTTTAATTTATTGAACAGTGGTAGTGTGGGGGTATACTGAAATTTGCGATTATACGTCGCGTCTTATATATCATTCTGCGTAAAAACAAGTTTCTAGAAGATTTACAGCACCATCCTCTGCATACCATAATAACATCCTGCGATATCTCTCATAGACATCTTTGGGAGAGGCATTTTTCTTATGGCTCTCTCTTTGAGGAAATCTCCTTTCTATACTTTTTATTTTAATATCACATTCTTCCGCGTCTTTTTTTATACATCAAAAAATCTACTTTTCCTCACTTACATATCTCCTTCATTGTTCACCTTCCTTCATTCATTTACTATCACATTTTTTACCACTGGTAGAATGATTGAAGGCGTTAGTAAATGTTTCTTCAAGTACATTATTTATTACTTTACAAACAAATTAATAAATATTTTTTTTAATGCAATTAAATTAAATATTTACAAAGGATCATGATCGTCATCTTTCCAGCTGTTTGAAGTCCACAGCTGGGTTTAAAAGTCCTCGTTATGATGTGATGCGTTCAGCATCCAACGTCTTCCGATGATCTTAATAATGTAGTCTGTCCTTGTGGGTGAACATACTGACGACATACAACATATTGACGCCATTTTAAATATTTATAAAAATAAATAATAACATCTTTATTAATTTACATTTGAAAAATATAGTATAAATAATTGTATTTAGCCCTGTTTGTTTATACACGACGTAATTTTTTTAATATTTAAATTTCTTTTATTTATAAAGCTTTTTTAACTAAGCGAAAATAATATTTTTTAAAAACTATTGTTGACAGGCTGGCAGATTTATTACAACAATTGTGCAATATTATTAAGTGCAATCATAAATTTTATTAAATTTACAAAAAATTGTGTGAGTAAATATACAAAGTGATTTTTAATGCGTGTAAAAACTTAAGGAGGTTCAATCTTCTTCTTTCAGGTCTACTGGCAGGTCTTACACTGCCCATATTTCCGACTTCTCGCAACTTAAACTATGCTATTAGTCCACTTAGTGGGCGGCCGCGCAAAAGCCTTCCGTTTTAATTATTAAGTTAGCATTAAGTATTTTGTGTACTGTACTTTCATAAAATATATCTAAAAAACTAAATATACATTATATTTATAAATAATATTATATAATAATATACCTATCGTTTGCGCGCAGGGTGGTGAGCGATACTGTTAAAAGGAATAAAACAGAAAAGACAAACAGGTAGCAAATATGAAATTAACGGCACAAACAGAACTAGTCAAATAATAATAACATAGACAAGTGTCGTAAAAAAAAAGAAAACTGTGATATAAAAAATAAGATAAGTAATAAAATAAAGCATAAATAATGTACCTAGCCAACTAAGAGTAATAAGATGATGGAAGGAAGGCGATGAAAGCAAGAAGGAATGAAAGAACAAAATGAAAGATATTGTGTAAGAAAAAAGGTAAGAATAAAATAAATTGAGAAGTATGAAAGTGAGTGAAGAATAAAGATAAATTTTTGAAAAACTTATTTGTAAACAAAGACCCTGATGCCAACAAATTAGGGGTACGAGAGGCCTCCAATAGCGGGGGCTATTAAAAAAAAAAACCCGCTTGACCGTGGCTATTATGGTATATCCCCTCATAGATATCTATAGGGGGAGCATATGCCTTGTAGTGGGGGTATGTGGGCTGAAAGACGATGCCCACTCGTTCATTCATATAACCCTATTGAAGTTCACTACAGGACAAAGGCTTTCCCAAAGATCGTCACCATGACATATGTTACACTGCACGCTAATCAAATTGAAGGTTCATTTTTAAGTTTTGCTTAAATTGAAGAACTAAAAACATGTTTGTCTTCCCGCGTCGAATCGGTTCATACCAGAAACACCGCGAAGGTCTGTGATCCGATTTAGTTTTGACGCCACTGCATTATAATATTTTGTTTATCAAGAAACACTTACGGTCTATTTATATTCGCCTAATGTACGGTGGCAACTGGAGAATGTAATGGATTTGGACTCAGTCCAAAATGTCAATGATAGAGCTCTGTGTCGTCAAATGAACGGGGAGAGGTCCCTTTATAAATTTGATTGGACGTCAATTGACCATTTCCTCATTGCCGTATCTATTATATCATTCATTAATATATCTTGTCTAAATCCTTGGGAGATTCGTAGAAACGACATTTAATTTTCAAGTAAATAAACATGCTTTAATGCTATATATTATTTATTTAATAAAGATTGCAAACTGTTGAATATTATATGTAAATACAAAGGAATAAAAAATCAATTGGCAAATACAACGTGCGCAAAGTTAAGAAAAAAAAAACAAATTTTAAAAATAGCAATCGGATCAACTATAAATATATTAGCATGCTATATAGCAGGGGTGGCACCAAGCTATTTGATAGTTTGAGCCATTGTTCGAAATTTGAATGTGACAAAAGTACAAAATATGTGCACTGAAGTTATATATATGCACACGTGTATGACAGCACTTCTAATAATACTTAAGATGCCGGTTAGTTAATTATAATCGGTGTTTGGATTTCGCTAATTTTTTTGGTGGAATATAAATAATGATTATTATTCACACCAGTAATTTGTTTCGATTTCCCAGGAGCTTACATAGGTTATATAAATTTAAATATTTAAATAATTTGACAATCAATCAAACCCAAAAATAATCGTTCAAAGAGCCGCATGTGGCTCGCGGGCTGCAATTTGGCCACCCCTGTATAATTCAATTTAAAAAGTTACTTTGTAACGATTATACTTATATCGACAATTTATACAAGGCAGCGTTCAGGAAGCTCCGAAATCTCTTCCCGTTTAAAATACCGCAACGTTTGAAGACTAAGTTCTTCGGCCAATGTGTGTTTCCGGTGATGACATTCGGTTCCGAGACGTCGTCACTTACTTCAAGGTCACCCAAAGTGCAATGGAGAGACGAATAGAAATGACAAGATCCGCAGAAGAATAACGACCACCGACATAGTTCGAAGAATTCTCGTCTTAAGTGGCAGTAGGCATGGTACTTCGCAACCGGTGGCTGTAGTGGCCGTTAGGTTCAAGAGTGGGGATCACGATCCGGTAGACGCAGCGTATAAATGCTCCCCACCAGGAAGACCGACAACATAGTGAAGGTCGGGGGGAGTCGATGGATACGGGCAGCGCAGGACCAGTCATCGTGGCAATCTCTGGGGGAGGCCTATACCTTGCAGACGTCCATCAGCTTGACAAAATAGGAATTGTCCACTTGTAAGCTTTTCGGTTTAATTTTTTGTCGCCCCGTACATTCCCTTGCGAACTATCCTTAATATATTCCAGGGTATTTTATTGTACAATAAGATCACCATTCTTGATGCTTTAGCGGTAGAAGACTATTCCAGAGGATCGGCAGCAGTGTCTTCTGCCAATAACTTAAACGTGATGACTTTGGTATATTCTGCATAGATATCTTTGGGGGAGATCTGAAGATTGCAGTAGACGTCTCTGGGTTGACACGACCACATACATATATTCTTATTTACTAACACTTTTTTGTACACCATTGATGATAAATGGAGGAAGAAAAAGGAACGATTCATATGGTACAAGATGCGGTCTTATCGCTTGAGGCGATCTCTACCATACAACCTTTGAATGGAGATGAGAGACATGAAGGAGAGGGCAGTTTAGGGTGTACATACACACTTATACATATGTACACATATACAAAGCTTAATATTTATATATATATATATATATATATAAATATATATATATATATATATATATATTTGTGTGTGCCAGTAGTCATGCCTCGGGTCTGGTGCCCCCGCTGCTTTTGTTATGCGTCGCAATGTAGCCTTGTGTTTGGCGAAGTGAAAGATTTCATTTACTGACTTTAGTTACAGTTTTGATTACGTCTATCCATATAGTTAGAGAGCGTCCATTAGACCGCTTGCCTTCCAGTTTGCCTTGCACCACCAAACATTCCATTGAGTCCTCACGGGTGACATGTCTAAACAACCCGAGGAATCGTATTTGTATAGTCGACGATTACCTCTTTTTTATGTTGAGTTCTTTGAGGATCGAATCGTTTTGATGCGGCGTTCACGGGGTTCCGAGCATCTGTCTTCAGCACCACATTTTGAGACGGTTATATTTATGTATATATATTTTGACTTTGTGTTTGCCGCATACGCATTTATCAGCGGGCTGGCGTGCGGTGCACTTTGTTGCACGGCTACCACTGCACGTGCGGAAGTAGCTAAATATTGGTCCTTTACTTAAGGCTTATGATGTAAAAAATAATAAATAAATAACTTAAAAAAATATTCTTAATTTGCACACATACATACAGTAATTGAGATTATAATTACTGATTTATTTGTTAATTGAATATTATTTTATATGAAAATCGTATGGCTGTCGTTCTCAATTCTTTTAACAATGTGTTTAGTTTGTTGCATGCCTTAATAACTAATGTATCTTTAAAAGAAAATTAATAAAACTTCCTTCGCTTTATATTTTAAAATTAAATTCTAAAGATAATAAATCGTGATGTTAAGTGTTTTAAATTTTGTCTGCCTGTATATTTACGTTTAACATTTTCCGTATATTCTTCAGCGAAGTTATATCGAGGTATTTAGTCATGACTCTCTAGGGGCAAGTCGCGTATGCCTTTCTGTATCAGGGATATATTTGTCAACCTACCTCAGGGACAGCTTGTCCTTAGTATACTGTTCACTTTCTTAAACACGTATTGCTCCCTCAAGAAAATATATCTTGTTTTATTAATGAACGTATCATTTTAAATTATATTGTATTCAAAAGGTTAAATTTTAAAACAGAAGTGTAATTACTTGATTTGTTTTTACGGAAATCAAAGGAATAAAAGACTTCGAGCAGACTTATTGTTATTCCTAGATTTTAGGCATTTTCTCGTAATTTAAAATTGTAGGATTGTTATGTAGGTAAACCCAATTTTGATTCTAATTTCCATAATTTCTTTCAGGATTCTTCTTATGGCGTACTAAAATAGATCACAATGTTTTAACTGTTTTGAATTGTAACATATAAATTATTTAAGTAGAATATATGTATAGATAAAAATAATTTAAATTTTATGACCTCTTTATGTATACATATATATAGAAAGAATTTGTGTAGAAAGAAAGGAGAAAGTACAATAAAAAAATTAAAGAAATATTTTTACATCCGCATTGTATATCTCCCTGCTATCATAATAAATACATATAAATATCCATGCCCCAAACTAAGCAGGCGTAAATAAAAAATATATACTTATATATATAGATATACTAGCTAGAAATTTAAATTAGACTAATATAAGATCCATATGATATCTCTATATATATATATATATATATATATATATATACATGAGATTCGAGCTAAAATGAAATACTGCTACATAAGCATTTCAGTTAGATGGATAACTAAATATCTTCAAAGACTAAAGTTCCATTACAAACAGTAAAATATTAATAATTATAATAAATACGTTCCTAAAATACATCTGTAGTAGTAATTTATGATTTATGCTTGGACACACGATCGTTTGGACTTTGGTTCTAATGGGCGTGTTCATAAAACAAGTCATTGTGAGCCCGAGCTAATAATAAACAGCAATGGACGACCCGGCGATCATTGTCATGGAATATAAATACAGTGGCCGTATGCAAAACGACAAATTTTTTTGTATTACATTCGAACGCGAGTATTTATTTTAATAATCATTTCTATTATAAATACTTCGTAAATTTATATAATTGTTTTTCGTAATTTTTTCCGGTAATCGAACTAGCGACCTTCGATCACAAGTCTCCTTATCACTAGGCTAATACTGCTCATAAGAACTATATTTTAAAATATTTTGTAACAAAAAAATCTTTATCAGATACCTTGAATATCGACATAACATACTAATACGCAAACAATTTCATAAAATACTTTTAGCGTGTCACCCTTGACTATCACTGCTCAAGTTTTTACCACGATCGTAAGTTTGCAAAATAGAAATAATTGCGTTGAAATAATGATTTCCTATTTATTTATATTACAGACTAATGACATATTTAGTTTAATTTCTATTTTATTTTTTCCAGTTGACTAGTGGCGTTGGACTGCAGCCTATAATTCTAGTTAGCTTGATTGATTCTTATTTATAATGATCTGTGTGGATTGACGTCAGATATATGTTTATAATTACTAAATATATAAATATATTAATTCTTATCACTCAAAGAAAAAGCAAGTCATCAATTGATAAATTATAACACAAGTAAGTAAATAAACACACAAATCAATTAATTTCGAAAGACATGTATGCATATATATATATATATATATATATATATATATAAACAGTTATCTGTCTGGAGAATACGTTGTTTGCAATAAGATCGACAATTGTTTAGAACTACATTAAACTGTTTAGATGAAAGGATATTTATCAACAACTCTCCCATCCTCCTAAGTGAACCGATGTCACAGATAAAGCCATGTAAAGTGTTTAATGGAATTAGGGTAAGAAAAGGACCAATTAGCCGGTTCCGCACATGCAGTGGTAGTCATGCAACAAAGTGCACCGCCCGCCTGCCCGCTGATAAATGCGTATGCGGCAAACAATGCGAATTAAGATTAGTATATATATTAGTATATATTACTTTGACTCTGTGTTTGGCACTAATCGGTGTAACATAACTCCTAAAGTTGCCCTGTAGAGGGGTGAAACTCCTGAATAGTGTGATAACTCCTGAAGACGCCCCGTGGAGGGGTGAAACACGTGTTGAGTAGTTTAACGGTGGCAGTTATGTAATTCGCATTGTTTGCCGCATGCGCATTTATCAGCGGGCTGGCGGGCGGTGCACTTTGTTGCACGACTACCACTGCATGTGGGTAAGTGGCTAAATATTAGTCCTTTTCTTACTTAGGATAAACTTTCGCAAAATAACGTCTGATTCTATTATATAAATAAAAAAAATAATAATTCCGACAACGAGCTAGTGAACCAACAAAATATATTGGGATAATGAGTCAATAAAAGTTTGTAACAATTCTCACATTTACTAACTTGACTTTCTTAGACACTCGCCAACTATACTTAGAGATGTTTGCTTGTAAGTTAAAGTGGCTGAACATTCGTAAGTCTCAAGAGTCTCACATTCACTTCGTATTAGCGAAATTCGCCCCGAGCGCGCCTTATCTCCAGGGGATCGCCATTCAGTCTCATATATGCGGACTTGTTCTTGTATCTTGTACTCCGGCCATTGAGATAACTCTCCGCAAACTGAACTTTGAAGTTATCATTGTGTTAGATTGTTCTTTTCACTCTTAACGTTTGTATTTCTGTGCCCTATATCGTATTTCTTATCTTTTTCATTAAACGGTCTTATTTAGTTCGACCCGTACGGAATTTATTTGTTTATTTATTTGGGTCAAAATTAGATTGAAATTTAAGCACCTTCCCGTTGTCAGATTGATCTGAAATTTGGTACACACATTTAATTTAGATGACAATACAATATAATAAAATCAATAACATTATAAATCTAAGATGGCCGCCGATACAAAATGGCGGATTACGTATTTTTTCTTAACACCCTCAATATGGGTATCAAATGAAAGGGCTACACAAGTAAAACACGATGATTATGTCAAAATTTAAAATTCATGATGGACGCCGTTCCAATATGGCGGACTAGGTACATATTTTACCACAACCACCACAATATGGGTATTAAAAAACCGTTTAACTTAAAAGTTTTTTAAACGTATTTATTCCATTGTAATTATTAGATTTGTTGTGACATCACAAAGGTACTTACCTTGTGGTGGAGTTTAACAGGTTAGGTAGGCAATGTTAGAGACAACACCTAACGAGCTGGAGCACAAAAATTAAAACGCTTGGATGAAATATAGACACAGTTTATTTTGAAAGTCAACCGCCTACAACTTCAGACACACTAACGCCGTAATAAATTATTTGTCATGCGAATGAAATAATTTTTACATAAAACTTAAGATAGTATTTAAAATATTCTATCACAGCACTAAATATTTAATACAAAGTCACAAACAGCAACACATATGTCACTACACGCCATTTTTATATTTTATAATATTTTTTGATGTGAGACGCGGTTTTGACAACCGCCTACAAATCATACGCCGCGCGTCCGTACATTTTGCGCATGCGTAGACCGATGGATTGACAGATAAGCGAAAGCATTTTGATAACTGTGATTATTTCGCTACAACCTTATATCAAAGAGCCCTGGCCTGGCGGGCGGTGCACTTTGTTACACGACTACCACTGCACGTGCGGAAGTGGCTAAATATTGGTCCTTTTCTTACTTAGGTTGGACTTCCGCAAGGTAACGCCTGATTCCATTAAATATCGATAAAATAAATTTAGAGACGTACTTTTTTACACAAATATTGTAACATGCAAAAACGTGAGCAAAAAAATAAGGTATATTAAAAGTAATACAAAAACAAAGGCACGCGCGCTAATGTCCTAGCTAGATCCTTATATTAAAAAAGAAAAAACTGTCATGGTTTTCTAACAAGAAATGATACAGAGTTTTATAAACTAAATTGTCTCAACTTAATTTTGACTGAAATTATTTTAATTTATTTTTTAATAAGAAATTTTAAAGAATCTTAATCGAGCTAATTAAAAATAAATTAATTTTATTTACGATACACTACCCTTAAAAAAGTAAGATGAAATGGTAATTTAAAACCGACGAAGGCCACGTACAAAAAATCAAAGATTTGGTGCTTGAAAATCGTCAATTGACAATTAAGGACATCGCTGATAATGTTGGAATATCTTTTGGCGTATTTTGAAGCATTTTGAAGGATTTTGTATCTTAAACATGACAAGTTTCGATTGGTCGATGTTACACTCACGCATTGGTTGTTTGCGACTTTTTTGCCAAAAACTCGACTCATATCGTTCCGCGACCACTCTTTTCGCCTTATTTGGGTCGGTGCCAAAAAACCAATACTAAGATGCCATTTTGACAATTGAGGAGATAAAAACCGATTCGGTCTTAAAGGCTATACCATCAAAAGACTTTTCTGACTATTTTGAAGGACTGGATAAAGTGAGTAGCGCGATGGGGATTACTTTGAAGGAGATGAAATTGATTTGAAAGAATAAATAAATAATTTGTGTTCTATAAGCCAATTTGCATTACTTTTTGGTCACAGTATTAATACATATAGATATCAAAGAATATATAATATATAACATTAAATTTAAGATAACTAAATTGTATTATTATTATAAATAATTGCAAAAGTTCCTTTTTAAGCATTACCTATTAAAAAGTCAAGTAGCAGTCGTCACAGCGGATTACGTATCACAGCTGAAACAATTCCACGACAATAGTTTCGGATCCATTCGGATGATATTCTCAAGGGAAATTACGCGGAATCTCTCGGCCCTAACGATTCCGTTTGACTTATAAAAATAGTAATATTTATTTTACAACATTTCGTCCTGAATTTTGAGATTTTGATTATTGTCACCCTTTACATATCTTTTAGGACACAAATATCTTTATCACTATTATCATGAAGAATTGCAAATACGCTTACTTTTAATTATCATCAACATTTTAGCTGTATGACATCCGCTGCCTGAAAAAAGCCTCCCTCCCCTACATACTTACAATAGGAATGATTTGAAATATCCTGCTTCTCCTTCCGATCTTAACAAGCTTATCTCTCAACCCCACGGTGGACACCCTACTCTGAGCTTACCGGTCCATAGCCTTCCTTAAACCTCGACGCGGAGAATTTTGACATAAATATCACATTCTTCCGCCCTAAACTGTAAAAATAAAGAACACGCAGCTAATCTCCGCTTCTATTTGACCTTATTCACAGCGACTTGTAAATTTTCAGCTGAATTAATATTATTTATCATATCGCCGTATTTTGAATTTAGAATTATAATTAAAATTAAAATTCATACAGTTCAGAAACCTAATGATTTAATTTCGCGCAAGTATGTCGAAAAATAAGACAGGTTTCGAACGCTAATGCAATCAAACTTTAGGCCACTTTCATAGCGTATATCTATGGCATATTATTATGGGTCAAGGTGGCAATTGAGTTAATATTTGTAATTTAAAAATGAACTGTCCAGAATATTTCCCTCCTCCTTGGGATTTTTTGTCATAAATTTTTGATAACGCTGATATTCTTATAGTTGTGTTACAGTATATTTACAATATTGTTTTGTTTGTCCACAAGCATTTAAAATTATTGTTAATACAGGGAATAAAAATAAACTAATGGTATATCTTCTTCAGCATTGGTGCAATGAAACTAGGATGGTAGATGACTTGTATAATGTTAAGTAAGAAAAGGACCAATATTTAGCCACTTCCGCACATGCAGTAGTATTCGTGCAACAAAGTGCACCGCCCGCCAGCTCGCTGATAAATACGTATGCGGCAAACAATGCGAATCACACAACCGCCACCGACAAATCACTCAACACATGTTTCACCCCTCCACGGGACATCTTCAGGAGTTATGTTACACCGATTAGTGCCTAACACAGAGTGCTAAATATTGGTCCTTTTCTTACTTAGGATGGACTTCCGCAAGGTAACGCCTGATTCCATTAAATATCGTATAATGTTACATAGATCCACGGTACAATAGAACAGAGATTCAATGCTATAATGCGTGAAGGAGTAACATCGACGACAGGAACGTTCAATGTTTTTTCTCTTCCTTGTTTTGGGACATGGTTTTTATGCTCCTTTTATTATTATTTTTTTCAGATCCTTTTTATTTTTATACTCTTCCGTCATTCTTCTCAAGATCTATCTTCTTTGATTCTACAATTATCTTTTATTCTTTTCCGTACTAGTTTCCATTCGTTCATCGTCTCGTTCCTCGAATATCACAGCATTATCAAATTTTTATATTTGTTTATGCGATTTTACATTGTTACCCTCCTTAGAATATGCTATTTATTACTTCCTTTTTTTTGGTCCCCGCTGTTGGGGACCTCTCGTTCCCCTATCTCGCGTGGGACAGGGACTTTTCATTTCTAGTAATTTATTTATATTTTTTATTATTATCATTCTTCTCTTTTATGTATCATATTATCTGTCGTACTGTTTCTTTCGTTCTACAATTTTCCCGGTCTTTCTCTTTCATTCCATTAGCCATACATCCATTCTCAACCTCTACATTCTAGGTTTCCTTACTATTTTATTTTGCAACATACATTTATTGTTCAAATATTTAACACATATTTTCTTTATAATTATCATATTGTATTATACTGTTTATTGCACTATTTTTGGTACTACTTTATTTATTTTATTTCTATATTTTAGTGTTTGCTTTACTTTTTACTTTGCTATTTATTACTCACAACACCACTTTTTAGTTTTATGTTTTATTTTCTTCGCGTTTAATTCTAATTCTACCTCATGGCTCTGGCTTGCTCGAACTATATTAGTTTTATTTACTTTTGTTACAGCCTTCACTATCCTCTTGCAAAATTCGAGGAGCGCTGGCCTGTCGTTGTTATCTCCCATTAGTGAGGCGATGTGTTCATCGCTTAGCAACGTTGAATGTTAAGCGGGTAAGAGAGTCGCCACAAGCTGTACAAAATCATTTTCACCTAAAGGTATACGTGTGTATACTAAAACTCCACAGATAATTTCAGATCAATGGCTTTAACTAGCAAAATTTTAAGTCAATATTAAGAAGAACACTACTGATGTGGATCAGTGGAATTAAATGTTTTTTATGCTCACTAAGTAAGATAATTACTATCGTGGACTCATGTAAAACTTTATTTAAAAGGAGCAACTGTTGTGTAATATTTTATAAAAGGTAGTTTTATTTTCCTTAAATAACAACACTACTCGACCCCGTCACTCTTGTAACAACTTCCAGTAAATGGATTGAGAGTGGAAGGGTTGAAACAGCGTTTTGATTATTGAGTCGGGAGCTCGCTCACTCGTTCGATAATCATCGAAGTGATAAGTTGTCTAGTGGAAACTATGCTAGTTGGCCTATAAGAGTATTAAAAGTCGAATAAAAGTATTAACTGTGCTGTAAATTGGAGTTTTTTTGATAATTGAGTTTCTTGTCGTCTCTTTTCAGGAGAACTGCGTTCCGGTGGTAGCTTCCTGTAAGAATAACAATACCGACATTTAATGTCATTGACGATTCAAATGCTTATTACAGACTATTTTAATAAAGAAAATTTTGATTTAGAACCAATTTACTACAAATAAGTTCGCTATTATCAGACTATGAAGAAAAATAATACGTTATGGAAATTCCTAGAAATTAAGTTAGTATTTGATTTATTTTCTTAATAATACTTTTATGCGATCCCTATGAAACGCATAAATATATTTTCTAATTATATCTAATAGATTCAGGCGTTACTTTGCGGAAGTCCATCCTAAGTAAGAAAGGGACTAATATATAGCTACTTCCACTATGTAGCAGTAGTCGTGCAATGAAGTGCACCGCCCGCCAGCCCGCTGATAAATGCGCACGCGGCAAACTATGCGAATTACACAACTACCATAACCACTTACATTGTTGGTTAAACCAAACGTTTCGAGCTGCCACCCGATGTAATTTGGTTATTTTGATGTACAAACGCGCCTGTTCAGCTACGCATGCTGATCTTAAATATGGAATACATTCAGGCACTACTTTGCGGAAGTCCAACCTAAGTAAGAAAGGGACTAATATATAGCTACTTCCGCTATGCAGCAGGTAGTTCCACTAGTAGTTGTGTAATTCACATGTTTGCCGCATTCGCATTTATCAGCGGGCTGGCGGGCGGTGCACTTCATTGCACGACTACTGCTGCATAACGGAAGTAGCTATATATTAGTCCCTTTCTTATTTTCTAATTATTTTATATCTATCTTTTAAAACCAATTTAAAAGTTTTTAAAATTTTAATAGGCATCATTTTATGTGGTAACTTCCTATCGCAAAAAAAAGGTTTTATTGAAAAAAATAAGTTTGTATCGATGTAAACTTAGCACGGTGATTCCTTCATATCATTTATTTATTTATTTTAGGTCATCCTCACGTGTTTATGTCATAGGAGAATCCAGTGGAGTCCAAATTATTGGAAATTAGAACCAGATTGACCTCCCCCTTATAACGACATCTTATAACTTAAAATAAACTTAAATGGCTCTACAAGCTGTTGTAGCGCAGCGGTAAAGAATTAGGACTTACGATCGTAGGTCGCGAGTTCAGTTAATACTTTGTGCATTTGTCATTTCGGATATGGAATTAACACAACTTTTTACAATCAAATCTATATTGCATTTTACAAACTATTTTCTCGTATAAGTCGTAGAGAAATAAAACTATACCGCGATGTAAAAGACTAGTAGCGCCATCTATTATCGTCTAGCTGAAATAAGCTATAAATTATCGACCTAATATAAAATCTATTTAAACACATTAATTATCTATGATTGCCACTGCTAGTTAGTTTATGTATGTGAGCCGATTACAGTGAAGGGTGTGGAGCGAGCGCCGATCATTTCGTATTACAAAAATCGGTGTTGTAATGGAAATAAAAATAAAGATACTACAAAATATCGAGAAGCAATTAATGCACTAGTTGAAGAGATTAATTTACTATTTATTATTACCTAAATAATCCTTTGTAATTATTTTTTTCTTTTAATGGCCCCCACTATTGGGGGCCTCTCTTACCCCTATCTTAGGTGGGACAGGGTCTTTATTGGCAATTTAATTTTTTTTTCACATTTTTTTTTATTTTCACATAATCTTTCATTTTATTCTTTTATGCCACAATTCTGCTTTCTTTCACTTTTGCTCTGTGTCCTTTCAATTCTCCCTCATTACTTGTTACATTTTATCTTTTTTCTTTCATTTACATTTTTATCACATTTGAGTTACATTATATCACCTTTTTTCTTATTGTCATTAAAATTTTTATTTTATTGAATAACTTTTTTAATTATTTTCTTGCAGCATGAGAGGAAATCCTTTGTATTAATAAATGAAAGATATACTCAAATAATATTATAAACGTGTAATGTTCCATACGGTTCATAATATTCGTGGAACATTTACGGAACAATGAGAATTCAAACTAGGCATTCAGTGAGTGCACCACTATAGCGTGAAATGTTTGCCGGCGTCCGCTTTTTAGGTCAACGACTACCCACAAAGGTTGAGAGATGCGCCGCTGGTTCGCTAACTTAGGTGATACTTATGGCTTTTAAGTTAATTCCAATTGCACTATGTTATCTATTAAACCATAGTTCTATAACTTATCGAAACTTTCACTAGATATAAAGCCATCATTATTACCCTAGAAGGTTTATTTTTCAACATAAACCACTCATTTCAACAACGGCTCATTCACTATTAAGTACATGTGTCCTCAATAGAACTTTAATATTCTTGTCTTTATATTATTATCCGAAAGGAATCACTTACATTGTTATGTACATCATTAGAACATCATCAAAACCTGAATTTGAAAGTAACCTGAATTATATTGAGTTCTCTCATAATGAAATCAAATTTTAAACCATGAGAGTTCCAAATTTGAATAGATCAAAGGAAAGTAACATCGCCTCTCTAGTTAGCCAAAAGGAGGACGTCAGATCTTTCCGGAGTACTATAGGAGGATAAACGAAACTGTAATAAAAAAGGAGTAAGACGTATGTCAATAGAAGAGAGATAAATATTTTGAACATATTGACAAGTCGTAATAAAACTTGCGATATAAAAATGTATAATAGTATACAATAATAAAGTAGTGGATTCAAAATAAAACTTAAATAAATATATATTGTAAAATAAATATTAAAAATAAAAAATTTCACACTGGGATTGTAAAACGAAGTATTGTATAGCACTATTTTTAGCATATGCTATATAGCAGTGTTAATCTAACTGTTATTTTGCTAAGAAAATGATTTTAAATTTTGCTTCAATAACGCTGTTAGGCTTTTCTTTGTTAATGTGATTACGTTTAGTGCTCGATCAACTTGCTATAGACGTCACTGCAAGAGGTCCATCGTCCACATCCAATTAAGCTGTGAAAATTCTAGAACGAATTTTAATTTTATTTATTTATTTATTATTAAACACAATTTTATATTCTTTTAAAGTAAAAGATAAGATTTGTTAATATATCAACAACGTAATAACTCTAACATTTTACTCTCTGAAACCTTTTATCGTTCAAAATACCGTAACGTTTGAAGATGAAGGTCTTTAAGCGATGTGTGTTTTCAGTGATGATGTACAGATCCGAGACGTGGTCACTTACGGGCCTTATAAGAAGGTTCAGGGTCATGAAGAAATGAAGAGGTCCGCAGAAGAACCAAGATCATGTATCTCGAAGAATTGCATCCCTGAAGCATTGACTTGGATAGGCAACCGCTAGGTAGACCAATGTAATTAAAGTCACCGGAAGTATTTGGATGCAGACCGGTAATTGTGATGATTTTTGGAGAAGGCATTTGTCTTGCAGTGAGCGTTGATTACCTAAAAATAGAAAGAATAATAAATACTGTCCGCAATCTGTTTTACAGTCAATCGTTCAATACGAGTATTAATATAATTTGAATATCTATTTATTATTTTAAAATAAACATTGTTGAACACTTTTCATATACTTGGGTTCATTGGCACAATTTACTATTCTTAGCTATGACAATTCTCATGTACACAAACAATGTGTGGGTAATTAAACTTTGATTAAAATTTGCGTTTCAACTAAAAGTTATTTCACGTATAAAAAGTTGGAAAGCAATGTTTCTACTGTTTCTTTTGTTTTTGGTTATGCTGTTGCTTCTATCCCGGGAGGCTTTTGCGGCTTCATCGGAACTTCGCGAAGCTTAAAAAATAAAACTAGCCTTCCGGATTTCTATAAATACTGCCCTGTCATTAGTCGTCATCTTGATGAATTTCTAGAAGGAATATTATATATTTTTCTCGAAACGGCTACGAGTAAATTAAAAAAAAAAAGTTTAAGAGACATGTGTCAGCGTGAAGAAGGGGAATAGTTGAGAGGAATTTATTGGATACTTTTGATTATGAACAATCTATTCATTAATTTTTGCGTGACCTTTTTGTATCAATCCACCTCCGCACAGTGTCATCTTATTATCCCGGGTCCCAAAAGTGGGTGTGTAAAGTATCCAAAAGAAAAGTTATCTATAACGCATGAGTGTCCTTAAGTATAGAATAAAAATCATCTATTGTTCTATTGTTTCTGAAGATGTTAATGCTGTTAGCCCTAAGGCTTTTACAGCTTCATCGGTACTGAGTTCACGGAGCGGAAGGGTCCGTGAACTAGATTTAAACTAGAAACTAAAAGCTGGCGGGGCGCCTACCAGTTGCACGGGGACGCTCGCACGTTGTTAAGGCTCTTCGCGGTAGAGCTTTGACGGGGTGTGTTGCTGGAGTGTGCTTGCGGGTTAGGACGGCAGCGTGGACCACAGGCAAGTAAAGGAGGGATCCAGATCCAACCACGGTCCGCCCACGCTGTTCGCGGTTAAGGAGCGGGCGGCCGTTCTTTAATAATGGGTGTTGTAGCGTGATGGAAAGGGTGGGTAGAGTTTGGTTTTATTGTGTAAAACGCGGCGACCTGTGTGAAGTGTTGCAGGTGCAGTGGTTGCTGATGATGCTGAGTGGTTTGCGCTTGCAGTGTTGTGAGTGTCTGTAGGGGGTGCGGTGTGGCGAGTTTTCTATGGGAACCCCCTGATGGTCTCTTGGTCTTTACTGAGGTTCAGGGGATGTAGCTTGAGGCGCTAGCTATTAGGGTAGTGGGATGTGCAGAGGCCGACTCAAAGTAGGGAGTTTGAGGTCGCTGTGGAGAACTACATTGCACTGGAACCAATCCACCCCGGTTGCTATCCAGGTGAATTGGTTTTGGATCATTTTTTTTATTGCTGACCTGGCGAATGTGCTTGAATGCTAATTTGGATTCGAAGTTGAGATTACAAATCTATATTTTTTCAAATTACTTTTATAAAAGCAGCCTTATAACGATAGCGTGTTGAATTATACCACTAGCGCCATTTAGTGCAGAATAGAGGAACTTCGTGTATGGACATCTGTTACTATACTAGATTTATTGGATTTTATGTTCCTTTGATGTAATGAAACCCGGGTAGTTGTACCTGTATAATGTTATACATAGGTTATATAGATCCATAATAAAATAGAACAGCTGGATGTTTCCGATACGGGTTGTGTTTTCAACTGACGCGCGTGAAGGTGTGGCGTCAGATATTAAACGATCAATATTAAGTAATCAAGAAAGTCGCCTCATATATTTAAATATAGAATAATAGTAGTAGAGATGAGAAGACATGTAAAAGATATATCAAGTTTAACTCAATATATAGGTTTTCATCATCATGATAGCTGCCTACCGTAAAGTTTTCTGGATGAATGGTGATGCGCTGCCAAGATCCAGCGACTTCCCTGACCTTGGTCATTATTGGTCTACCTAGTGTGGGGCACGCCGCGTCTACCTGCTCCAGGTAGCCGCTCATTATAGACCACGAAGTTTTCTACTGCTACTTCAAACAGGCAATATCGTAGGTAACATTAATTTTTCTACAGATATCTTTATTTATGATTCGATTTCGCAAATGTTCCTACCATACTAGTTAATTGTTCATGTATAAATTTCAATTTACAATATTACATCATATATTCAAAGGTAAAATATAAAGATATTAGAGTGTATAACTTCGGTTATATTTTATGAAAACTTTTATACCGTTTCACAGGTTGTGCCGTAAACGACAAGAAACAAGAAACAAGTTTAAGCAAAGTTTTGAATATTTAAGTAATTTCAAGTATGATTTTAGTTTATCATTTTATATATAGCCTTAAGCCATACATTTTTATTTTTTATGAAGGTCAACAGATATGTGAAATACATAAATAAAAAATTAAAAAAAAAAACTGATTTAAAAAGAGACTAATATATAGCTACTTCTGATATGCAGCAGTAGTCGTGCAATAAAGTGCACCGCCCTCCAGCCCGCTGATAAATGCGCGTGCGCAACTACCACCGTTAATCTACTCTACACGTGTTTCACCCCTCCACGGGGCATCCTCAGGAAATGTTAGACCAACCAGTGCCAAACACCGAGTGAGCTCCGGTGCACTTCATTGCATGACTACTGCTGCATAGCGGAAGTAGCTGCTATATATAATATTAGACCCTTTCTTAATTAGGAAGGATTTTCGCGGGGTAACGCCTGAATCTATTAGATAAAAACTAATTTGTTATAGGTATATAATATTGTCAATACATCTATTCTGTTTTGCTAGTAAAATTAAATTTGAGTGTTCCCATAAAATGTCTCAGATTTCCTCAGATTCACCTTTACATGCTGTTCCTTCTTCTACTTTCAACGAATTTAGAATTTTTTTAAATTTCCGACATACATTACTAATTAACTATTCTTACATACCAATATTTATTTGAAATAGCTCTATTCAACGAACATAGTATAATCAAAAGACAGATGTGTAAAGCGTTAAATTTAAACTGTTCCTCTGTTTACAACTACTCTATGCCTCACCTCAATAATATTCGCTTTTCCATTGATCACAGCTTCGCGTTTTCTCAACTTTTTCAAAAGAGTTTTCATTACTGGAAATTCCTTTTACGTACCCTTCACTCTGTTAAAATTGCGTATTGAAGAAAAGTTTTTTTTTATTTATGTCAGATGTTTTCAACGGCTCTTTACTTACGTTGTAAGCAAGAATGATGAAATACAAAATTAATTATATTTTATAACTTCAAAAATGTTAAGATTATTACAGACTACATTTTAAAAATTCTTATATATTATACTAGCTTTTCCCGTGACTTTGGTAAAATGGAATTTAACAAAAAAAATACGTTTTCGATTTTTTTTTATTTAGTAGATTCCTGAAATAAAAGTAGCCTAAGTTACACCTTATTATATCAGCTACCTCCCAGTATAATACTCGTCAAAATCCGTCCACCTATTTCAGATATTACCCAGAAGAAATAGACAGATTGATCGTATATATATTCATATGTATGTCCATCTCTTTGGGGAGCGCCCACAAAATCGCCTGCCTTCCACTTTACCTTACACCACGGCAGGTTCTGCTGCGTCCTCATCACAGGTGACATGTCTAAACAACCTGTGTATTCGTATTTGCACAGTCAACGATATCTCTCTTCTATGTGGAATTCTCTGAGGATCGAAATATTTCGGTACATCAAAAACATTTACACATTTATAATATTTATGTGTATAAATGTATGAATAATTTCTTCTTCTTTTTAGCCGATGGACGCCCACAGCAAGGCCTTCATTCCAGGCCCGAATTCCTTCAAAGATCCCACGCTGCCCTCATGAGATGTCGATGGTCATTCTTGTGGGATCTACCCACGCCGCGTCGACCTGCTGGTGGTCGCTACTTCAGATGAGCAATTCTTTGAATTACGTCGGTGATTTTGATTCTTCACTGGTTCTCTTGTTTTCTGATCTAGTCTCACCGCAAAACTCCAAGCATAGCCGTCCTTGTCACTCTCTACGTGACCTTGAGCCTCTTCGTGAAGCCTCCTGTAAGTGACCACGTTCAACGAGAGGACGTTTCAGAGATTCCTGAAAGCTGTCTATCTGAGTTGGATTCGGTAAATGATCTCATTCTCAAAGGTGAATCTTATCAAGCTGGAAAGTTTATCTCAGATATATAGTCATCTACAATTTCGAACGTAACATAATTTATTGTATGTTAATAATGAATATATTACTTAAAATATATTTTAATGTTTTCTCTAAGGAGCGAAAGCTAAATCCGGGCAGCGGAAGTCACACTCGAGTGGGAAATGTGTGCCGCCGTTGGCTTTTTAGGTCAATGAGTTCCAACAAAAGTAGTTCGTACGTGCTGTCTCAAAACAAAAATATGCAAATATGTATAAATCCATTTTCGATTCCGCTGATCCTGATTCGTATTTCAAAAGTAAATACGTTACCAAAAAACTTGATATACCTGTCTAATTTATCTGACCTCAAGAAAAAATATAGTCCAAAATCTTTTGATGAGTTGACCTGGCACATTATCAACCTCAAGGTATTTAACATTCTGTAGCGCTTGGGAAGTAATTTCAAATAGAATAATAAACAAATGAATGTATAATTCAATAAGTCTTCTTTCAAGATTTTAACTGTATTTACCCAAGAAAAGTTGTATAATAAAACGCAGTCGTGACTTGAAGCTAGAAGAAGAAAGATCCGTATCAAATAGTAGCGAAAGGTGTACCAACTGTCTGCGCTTAGTAAAAGCGAATAAAAAATTTAAACTGAACACCATAGCGATATAAATTAGAATTAATAATAAACCTACTTACGGTTATTATAATAATTTCAGCTTCACGCCGTTCAATAGCTACTGAATACCGTCTTGCTATTTGATGTATTAGAAGTTGTGCTGCTAGCCGGTCTAGGCTTTGTACAGCTTCATCTAAATTGAGCCCGTGGAAACAGAGGTCCACGGACTAAAAATTTTACACTGGGGATCGTACCTCAGTTACGACAAAGACGTCTACACGCGGAAAACTACAACCGTATAGGTGCATAGTGTAATGAGTGGGGTGTTGAGTATGTAGCACGAAGCGAGGACTACTCGGCGGTCGGGAGAGACACGGGCCTCTCCGGTCCGCCCTCGCTTGAACGCGGGTTAGGCGGACGCGGCCGCCGTGTCATGTGTAGGTGAGTAGTGCATGACATGCGCATGGAGACCGCTGGGGGTCGATGTGAGTCGTGTGTCCTGACGTTAATACGGGGGAGCGGATATTATTTAAATTCCTCTTTAAGGGTGGCGAGAAGGACCGAGTGCTCCGCAATACAGAGAAAGCGCTCCGAGGGACATAGGCTTTGCGGAGTTTTGCGGCGAGAATGCAGACCTCGTCGAGGTCGATATTGGCAAATCGCGCGTTTTATGCAGCACTCCCTTCTTAAAGAGTGCGAGAAGTACTTGCAAAAGATAGGTGCGAGAGGAACGGCAAATGGAGTCCTATTCGCACATATAAATAGAAGTCATTTTTCGAAATAAAATCACTTTCAATCGATACGTCTTTCTTAAAACATGCAACGCTAAATCGATGACCAAAACAGTTGTTAAGGCTAAACTACAGGGTGAGCCTCAGAGTTTTGCGAATTTGAAAAATTCATAAAAAACAAAACAAAAGTAATACTAAAATAAATTTATTTTTAAATTAAAGTAAACATTTAGGAAAATCATTTTTTGAAAATAACATCATCCAGATGCGCACCATCCCGCTGCAAACATTTTTCGAATCTCGTCTTCAAATTGCCGAAAACTCGTTCGCACATGGCGCACGGAATTGCGGCCATTTCTCCGTGGATATTGGCCTTCAACTGGGCAATTGAGGTCGGATTATTACTGTAGACTCTACTTTTCATGTAATCCCACAGGAAAAAGTCTAGTGGGGTTAAATCCGGACTCCTAGGTGGCCATGGAATGTCACCTCGGCGCGAAACGAGTTTTCCAGCGAACTTCTCCTTTAAGAATGCCAAACTCTCGTTAGATGTATGCCATGTGGCGCCATCTTGTTGACAGATCCCCACCTCCCGCACTCCGCTCCCTTACCCCGTTCCAACGCTATAGCGATTTTAAATTCGTACGCATCCGTGGCCCACCCTGTACTAATATCTACTAATATAAATAAAATTCCTCATCAGACAAGATGCACAGTATACGCACCACACAAATATCCACGAATTTCAAACGAAACCGTATAGGGTCGATCCGCGTCGCTTCTGACTGCAGTCACAACACTGTACACCTACACGGGTACAGGTCCTCTTCAAGCGAACTTCATCTATGTAACTGGAATACGATATCACCCTGAGTAAATTTTTAACTCACGCACCTCCTGTTCCCGCGGGTTCTATATCGATGAAGCTGAACCAAAAGGCAGCAATAGCTTTAATAGAAACAGTGTGGTATATATACACTTCCATTTCGAGATTTATCCGCATAATTATGTAAACATGGTCACTTCTTGTAGCTCTATATCTTCGTGTATCCGTATTGATATTATAAATAGCTACCTTCGTAATTACTTTCCCCGTATTGATCTACTATAATATATACCCGGTTTACAAATTTTGACCTTTGACCCCGATCAAATCAATCTGATATCATTCATTCACTCCGTGGACACTGAAAACCAATGAAGAGATATTTGCGTTTTAATTACAGTATGGTTAAGTTTAAAGTGCTCCATTTTGAATATTTGACTAATGATAATTACGTCTATCAGAATCTAAGTTACATATACTTAGTTTACTTAATTATAATCAGTTATTGAGGATGAGTAGCTTTTAGAAAGCTCTAAGACAGTGATTCTCAAAGTAGTCTACTTCGATCCCTAGGGGTCTATGATAACCTGCAAGGGGTCTACGTCAGCGAAAAAAAATTTGGGGGTCCATGAAATTAAAATGGGGATCCACGATAGCGGATCTCAACACATACACTGATAGTACCTATTTACTTACATCATACTATCTTAAAATATCAAAACATTTACATTATTTACAAAAGAACCTATAAAGAAAAAAAGAAACAGACTGGACATCATTAGCGGAGGAGATTTAAGATTAACTCTTACAAAATTGACGCCAAATGTTGATAATTTATTATTTAAGCATCAGGTTCATCCTTCTCACTAAAAATATTGATTTATTGCTTATGTTATTTTATTTATAGTATATTTTATGTTTATTTAATGTTGCGTATTTTTTACATAAGATACAAAATTTTATTTTGAGAAGTTTTAATTTAAATTTAATTAATAAATGTATAAATTAACATGTGTTTTTACTTTAAGTTTTTAACACTAAACTTTACTACAGTTAGAAATTTACAGGAAATCAATATCAGGTAAGTAGAAGGTCTACCCAACACGGAAAAACATGGCAAGGAGTCTACGACACAAAAAAGTTTGGGAACTATGCTCTAAGACATCTCGTCAAAAATACTGAAATGTCTGAAATCGAAATTCTTCACCAAACCTCATGAGTTACAGACTCGAGACGTGGTCGGTTACGTTTGGCACTGAAAAAAATTTCAAAATTAATAAAGAGGCTAAGAAGAAGGAATGAGAAGATCTGCAGAAGAATCAAGGTTACTGAAGTAACTTGAAGTATAGCTCGGCTGAAATGCCAATGAGCAGGGCATATCGCTCATACAGCCTAGATTGAAGCCGAAAATTTCTGGACTAGCGTTCTCGAGCTGGTGGGTGCAATGTAGATAGGCTACCTATTAAGTGGACCGAAGCTATAGCCAAGAATAAAGTAATCTATAAAAAAAACACTAAACAATTTCCAATTCATTTCTCTCGTTTGTAATTATTGTTATGTTCTTGGTTTGGAGACTTCTTTTCAGAAAAGGCAACGAAGTATGACTACCCACAATATCTAATTGATTCAGGCGTTACTTTGCGGAAGTCCATACTAAGTAAGAAAAGGACTAATATATAGCTACTTCCGCTATGCAGCAGAAGTCGTGAAATTAAGTGCACCGCCCGCCAGCTCGCTTATAAATACGCATGCGGCAAACAATGCGAATTACACAACTACGACCGTTAAATCACTCGACACGTATTTCACCCCTCCACGGGGCATCCTCAGGAGTAATGTTACACCAATTAGTGCCAGGAATAGATGGTAAAAAATAATTAATTATAATAAGTATTGTTCGATTTTGGTAAGAGTATACTGTAATATTATTGACTAAAAATAATTTTTATAGCTTTTATATCTAAAACCAATCATTAATTATAAATAATACTCCACGACCATTTAGAAACCAAAAAAATTTCGAACAGCGTAACATACGCGTTTATTACTTTGAAACATGATACGGCAACACTCATTACTTAAATAATTTCACTAATTACATCACGCTTCAAACCTTGTAATATTTACGAAGGCATACCTGAAATATATGTAGTGAAAATAGTGGTATTTCAAATATAATTACTTTAAAAGCGTCTATATAAAATATAATAATAATAATAATAAATTTTATTTCAGTTTCATTTCATATTTTATTTAAAATATAAGTAAGTTAGTAATAAAATTTACTTAAAGGCTATATTAGTTATGGATTAATATGTCATACAATTATATCATTAACTACTAATTTTATCAAAGTGGCTCAATATAAAAACATACTTAAGATATTTTTTTAATAGTAGTGACTATTTTGCCATTCACACTCTTGTGTAGGTGTATCGAGTGAAGATTGAAACAACTTTCGTGTACATCACGCGCGACTTTAGTTAAAATATTATTGCTACAATTAGGTAGCCTGTTCCACGTACTAGCTGCTCGATATCTTAATATTGCGAAGTAATCAGGAACAATGGTGTCAGCAAACATGCCCTTGGTTCTGCAGTATCTGTTTTTTTTGTAATTATACGAAAAGCGTAATTATATTGTACTCGAAACATATTGAAGCATTCGCATAATTTCTCCAGAGTTGACATATGTCACATATATGTAACATCTTTACAGCGTGCGAAGCGCCTAGCGAGCATATTGGACTTTACTGCCAAAGATCTAAGCCCTCTTTCGATGTTTGCATCGTCTTTTAAGTGTCTGTTAGCATATATCAGAGATTAAGTAAGAAAAGGAATAATATTTAGCCACTTCCGCACATGCACTGGTAGTCGTGCAACAAAGTGTACCGCCCGCAAGCCCGCTGATATATGCGTATGCGGCAAACAATGCGAATTACACAACTGCCACCGTTAAACCAGAGAGTCGGACTCTGTGTTTGGCACTAATCGGTGTAACATAATTGAAGATGCCACGTGAAGGGGTGAAACGCGTGTTGAGTGATTTAACGGTGGCGGTTGTGTAATTCGCATTGTTTGCTGAGTAAATATTGGTCCTTTTCTTACTTAGGATGGACTTCGACAAGGTAACACCTGATTTCATTAAATATATCCGAGATAATTGAAACTGCTTACAACCCGTACTAGTGCTCCGTAAATGTACCTTATCTGTTCTGAAAACCAACAACTCCATGTTTAAAATATTAAATTTCATTATATACATTATTTAACTTAATAATGATTTATATATCTATAGAATATTGTCTTTTGTTTTGGTGTATTTAACACGAAAACTCGACTTTTGACCCACCGAACAAATATTTTGGTCCTCAGAGAATTCAACATAAAATAATATAAAAAGCTCCATATTTTCAACGCTGATAGTTTATCTTTAAATAGCGCTCGTCATCCTTGACGTTAAATATTGAAAGTTCAATATCAAGTGAGCAAAATTTGCTACATATCTTTCAATATATAGTAATATAGACATCAAGAAAACAAGAAGAGTTTCAGTTATGTCTCTTTTTCTTTATCAAAAGTCAACTGCCTTCCCCAAAGTTGTCACGATGAATGATGTTGCGGTGCCAATATTCTGCGACTTTCAATGACGTTGACTCAATCATTTGTACTCCTATGGACCAACATAAGCCGAATCTACCTACTCTGGGCAGGCATTAGATAACTTATCGGCTACAATATAAGACGTTTACGGCTGGAAAAAGGCCTATACAGTTAGAATTTGACCTGTTGCTACATCTAGTGTCTTCCGATAACCTTAAAAACATCCTAAGTAAGAAAAGGACCAATATTTAGCCACTTCCCCACATGTAGCGGAAGTCGTGCAATAAAGTGCACATTTTAGCACTAATCGGTGTAACGTAAATCCTTAAGATGCCCGTGGAGGGGTGAAACACGTGTTGAGCGAATTAACGGTGGAAGTTGTGTAATTCGCATTGTTTGCCGCATACGCATTTATGAGGGGGCTGACGGGCAGTGCACTTTGTTGCACAACTACCACTGCATGTGCGGAAGTGGCTAAATATTGGTCCTTTTCTTACTTAGGATGGACTTCCGCAAGGTAACGCCTGATTCCAATAAATATTAAAAACATCCTGTGGGTAGTCATACCTCGTTGTGTTTTCTGTACAGCGGTCTATTTAGTTGACGGACCCTTCCGCTCCGTGAACTCAGTACCGATGAAGCTGTAAAAGCCTTAGGACTAACAGCATTAACATCTTCAGAAACAATACCAATATGGGTATCGTTCTCCAACCCAGCAATTTGACAATAATTACAAACGATACGAAAAACAAAGAGAGAAATGAAGTAGACATTGTTTAGAGTTTTATTATGGATTACTATGTTCTTTATTTAGTTTCTTCCGCGTACATCTTCATTTCTAAATCGACTTGGCAGCGAAACTCCAAGCACAGCCCTCTCTATTGCTCTCTGTATGACTTTGAGACTTCGTATGAAGCCCCTTATTAGTGACCACGTCTCGTATAATATATATTTATCTTTTTAAAACTTAGACAATTATAAACAATTACCCAATTGTTATAAATTCATATTTATCTAAACCTATCCAGCATCGAATCGAGTGCCGGTCTGGCGTAAAAATCAGGGAGGAAACCATAGCCTGCCTGATATGCGTCGAAAAAACTAAAAAAGAGTTCATTCACCTCTGAAAAAAAATTATAGGAAAAGCAATAGATAAAAATAAAGACTAAAAAAGTAAAAAATTGTAAACAAATAACAAAAAGATAAAATAAAAGCAAAATAAAGTAATGTGATATAGAATAAAAATAGAATAAAAGTAAAAAATGTGATATAAAATATAAGAAATTGTAAAAGTAATGAGGAATGAATGAAAGGTGATACAGAGAGAAAGAGAAAGATAGTGGAATTGTGAAAAGAAAGAAATGAACGACAGATAATATGAAGTATGAAAGAAGAAAAAGAAAATGAAAAAAAAAGTATGTGAAAAAATAAAATAAATGCAAACAAAAAGTCCCTGTCCCACACCAGATAGGGGGTACGAGAGGCTCCCAATAACGGGAGCCATTAAAAAAAAACCTATCCAGCAAAAACTCTTAAAAAGTTTTAAATATTCAAAAACAAATTACATTTATTCTCTCTATAATATTCAGGTTAGCTTCAAAAGTTTGAATAAAGTAATTCATTTATTTCTTTTAAGAGTAGAGTTACAAAGTAGATCCCGATCGTAAAACTCTAGATGTACCTCTGTAGATCGTGTCGGTATTTTTCCCGAGTGTCTTGAAAATAAAGTGAAATTGTATAAGAGAGAAGTTTTTATTTATGATTGAAATTCTCAGATATTCTTAGCACAGATGTGGTATTTCTCTGAATAAAAATCCAGCAATAATCTCGTATAATAAATAATGATAAGGTAAACACATTCTTATAGCATAGGCAGGTGAGCGATAGAGGTCTGGAAGTTGTAATTTAAGGTATAATTAATGCAGTGTGTATTAATTATACCTCCAACACACACACACACTCACGCACATATATATATATATATATATATATATATATATTTATATATATATATATATCGATGTCTGCATCGTCTTTTAAGTTCTCTGAGATACTTGAAACTGCTTAAACTTAAACTTACAACCCGTTCTGGTGTTCTGCAAATATACACCGACGAGACCGTATTTGGCTCCCTTACCTGCTCAGAAAACTAACAAATCCATCTTTAAAACGTTATATTTCAAAACGTAAGTTGTGACGTACCTTTCGCAAATAGCAAGCAACTTTCTAATACTATTGATCGAGGGGCAGAGAAGCACTATATCGTCGACATAACTCAGATTAAGTAAGAAAGGGACTAATATATAGCTACTTCCGCTATGCAGCAGTAGTCGTGCAATGAAGTGCACCGCACGTCAGCCCGCTGATAAATGCGCGTGCGGTAAACAATGCAAAACACAACTACCACTGTTAATTCACTCAACACGTGTTTCACCCCTCCATGGGGCATCCTCAGGAGTAATGTTGCCAAACACCGAGTGAGCTTGGCACCGAGTTGGACCCTGAACCTATTAGATAGCTCAAATAGTTAACACAAAGGTTACCAATATAGCATCCGATCCATGTATCAAAATTCGGTAAAAGCGGCAATTAATTGATAGACAAAGGATTCTGAAATATCTTAATATACATGCAAAAAACTGCTCACTGATGATCATTAAAAAGTCTAAATTCCTCAAGATATGCTTCAAATTTCATTATCATTACAGGCATAAATTACCATCACCCGATATAGGCCTCTCCAGAGATGTCCAATAACACCTGTTGGAAATTGCATCCAGAGTTTTCCAAAGATCTTGACAATAATATCTGTCGATGTATCTATTCTGCAGCTATGTGGCCTGTCTACTGAAAATATATATGTTGTTGGACCATTGTATTAGGGGCACCGGAAAGTAATGTAGTTTCTATCGACATATTTTCACATAAACCGATCGCTTTTTACAGCTCCGGCATTGATTTTATATACTAGATGGCGAAAGGTTGTTGAATAACGAAGGTGAATATATTGTTCATTAGAAATTAAAACTTGTTTAAAATGTAGTCGTGTAATTTTAACTTAAGAAAGCGACATTACTTTCCGGTCCCCCTAATCATTGAGTTCCTAACCAAAGATAAAACCTTTTTAGTTCAAGGACCCGTGTTTCGTCGAGCTTAATTTAGATAAAGTACTGTATAATGCTGAAATCAACTAATAGCATAATTTTAATTAAATCAAATGCCAATACATGATAAAAGGTTAACATAAAGTCCAGTAGGCTAGTGACGGTAAGCTATTTTTTACTATCTATAGCTTACTGGTTGTTTTAATTGAACTCATTAGTAAAAAAGTTTTATAAGCTTTCGTACCGTGACTTATTTCACTAAATAACGAACGCACTCATGTAGCTTTCAAGTTCCCAATTAAATCGCTTTCCAACGAACCGAACCATCGGTGTGCGTTGAAATCCAATGTAGCTTCGTACCAATTAATTAGAAATCCGGTACCAAATGAAATCACGACTTAATTACATACTCAACAATAATTATTACATGTTTTATGTAATGATGGAAAAGAAAAAACGAAAAGTTGTTTTAAAAACAATATTATATTTATTCATCCGGTAAATGCAGCGTGGATAGGTCCTCTCGTATATAGATTGACGACATAGTTAAGTTTTTAATGAAATCAGGCGTTATTTTGCGGAAGTCAATCCTAAGTAAGAAAAGGACCAATCTTTAGCCTCTTCCGCACATGCAGTTGTGCAGCAAAGTGCACCGCCCGCCAGCCCGCTGATAAATGCGCATGCGGCAAACAATGCGAATTACACAACTGCCACCGTTAAACGCGTGTTTCACCCTTCCACGGGACAACTTCGGGAGTTATGTTACACCGATTAGTGCCAAACACAGAGTGGTTGTTAAGTTTAGCGCAATACCCCTCAACGTCGCAATCATTGGGGCAGGCCTTGCAATGGGCATGTATCGACTTAAAAAGAAGAAAACCAGTAACCCTTTTTTGTATCGTGAAATCCTACAGAACTCCTGGCACGTAAATGAGGTATGCATGGAATACAAAAAATTGAAAGGAATGGAAGTACAGGGTAAAGTAAAAGAGATCACTAATAGAGGGAGTGATATAAACGAAAAGAAAAGAGAAGTCCTACTAGTTTAAAACACCGTCTTCTATTTTCGAATTCTTTCTTTGTTTTACACGCGGTGTTTTAGTGATTCAACGTCTTAGACCAGTGATTCCCAAAGTGGTCTATATCGACCCCTAGGGGTCTATGACAACCTGCAAGGAGTCTACGTCAGCGAAAAAAAATTTGTGGGTCTATGAAATGAAAATGGTGGTCCACGATAGTGGATCTCAACACATACATTGATAGTACCTATTTACTTACATCATACTATCTTATAATATCAAAACATTTACATTATTAAATTATAATTATACATAAAATAAACTATAAATATATTTATAAATTATATTTAAAGTTTATTTCATGTTTATTTAATGTTACGTATTATAAATTTTACATAACAGATACAAAGTTTTATTTTGAGTAGTTTTAATTTAAATTCAATTAATAAATGTATAAATTGATATGTGTTTTTACTTAAAGTTTTTAACACTTAACTTCACTACAGTTAGAAATTTACAGGAAATCAATAACAGGTAAGTAGGTGGTCTACCCAACACGGAAAAACATGACAAGTGGTCTAACACACAAAAAAGTTTGGGGAACTCTATCTTAGACTCTCACTCCATTATAGCTTATATATATAACCCATCATCTTGTATACAAAAAAAAACAAGACAATTATACATAGGTACATTTAGCTGTCTTATCGTTTTAACAGGCATCTATTAACAGCGTTTAGTTAAAAAAATGTGTAGTTCTTCAACGGAATGTATAAGAAATTTTGGTGTTTTTATAAGTGACAAAGTTTCCACTTGGACTTTATACATGAGGTGAGATTATGCATGCTGGGCTTTTGACCTGACTCTGAAAACTTGAATATATTCAGCGAGCGAGGGCCTTCGGACGGACACTCTGTTCGAGTTTTATGAAGTTAAATGTAAATCAAACTTTTTAACCTTTCCTTTGTTGAAATAAAATTATTCATAGCGTTTATATGCGAATGTAGAATCAATTCTGTTTTGCTGATGAAAGTGAATGAAATTTTCGAATACGGTTTAGCATCTTTGTGATTTAACTTGTAGGATTTCTATTGCTCAACGACTTTGCTCGGAGAAGCTTATTCTCCACCCCCTGCTTTATATGAGGTAGGGATTTAACATTGCGCTTGTAAATATTTTTTTTAAATTTTTAGTTTTTATCGCTCTCTCTCTTCGTATTTTCTAACAAACTCTTTCTCTCTTTTCCTTCTTACACTAAATCTTTTCTTCTTCACGTTCTAATTTTCATTAACAAATCGCTTTTCTTTTCTCGTCTGCATTCCTATTTAGATTGGTTCTAATTTTGCAGCAATGTGTAGTAATATTCTTTATTTACAATTATTGTTTACCCGATCCCTTATTGTAATCCTTGCTTTTATTCCTAGCAATGTTCTACTGCGCCACTTCTTTGAAGAACCTTAAATACGACACATTCCTCTTTTACTTTCTTGCTCATCTCAACATCGAGATCAATATTACTTATACAGGATATCCGGTGGCATATTAATATCTTTAAACTTAAATAAAAAATAATTTTTAACACATTCATCAAATAAAAGCATGAAACGATAGAAAATAAATGCGGTTTTAATTTTTTAAGAGTTTAATATCATGATTTCTGACGAGATGCAGACACTTTTCAAAATAAAACCTTGTGTTCCGCTTCACAGACAGCAGTGAATGCTTTTTTCGAATATCATGAATAATCGTTGAAAGTTTTCAGTGAGGCTGCTTTTTCCGTATTTAAAGGCACTTTCCACATAAACTGCTTTCAACTGGTTCAATGTCTTCGACGATCCTTGAAGACCGTCTGGGTGAGGGCAGTGGAGGGTTTTCTATTTCTGGCCCAATCCTTGGAGGTCTCTCGTACTTTCCCTATTTTTAATTAAATTTATATATATATATATATATATATATATATATATATATATATATATATATATATATATATATATATATATATATATATATGAGGATATGTATATATGTGTGTATGTGTGTTTATACATATTAAATTTTATATCAACACCGAAAACATCATGTGTAGGTGAATTTTGTACATTTTACGTGGCAACATGATTAATAGAAAACAGTTTTCAATTTCCGTTCTATACGTCAGATACAAAAATTCCTGCACACGTTTTATCTGTGGTAACTTTGATCTCTTGATTTATCAGTACTACAAAAATTTACTGAAAAAAATTCACTTTTCAAACGTATATTATAAGTTTTATTGTGTTTCTACTTTTTATTAAATCCTTCACAGAAATAACGATCTAAGTTATAGTTTAATTAGTAATTTACTTAATTTTACTTCGCTCCTCGTGCAATCGTCTACTTAGATATCCCCCATACTACTGACTTTACTCACTTCTTCGCAATACAATCTATTCTTCTCTGGAACACACCAACAACAACACCCTGGACATTAGGATGATCAGGAATCGCTGACAAGCTGACGGAATCATCACGATAGCTGGATTTTATTATATATTATATTTATATAAATAGTATATGCAGATATTTAAATATATGTTGTTGTATATTTACATATAATTTTAGTATATATAACTTAGATTTCACTTAATTTTCCAAAAGACAGTATATTGAGAATATGTTGTACATGTTCACTTTTTTATTCTCTCTGTTAAGGAAAAGTCAATTTGTAATTTTGTTTTTTAATTATATCACTATCACACTAGCACTTAACTATACTATCTCAAACTGTTTTGTTTGTTTTAGTCTTTGCACTATATCTGTATTGTCAAGAAGCTGGATATCTTAAACATTCATCGTTCATCACCTTTTGCGTACTTATTTATATTATTACTGACGGGTTCCACCTTAAAGTCCTGGTGGAAAATGTCGTTTTTAATATACTAGGGTGCTTCCAGTATAATCCTGAGTACTTTGTTTAGGAACAGCTGAATGGTATCTATATTACTTTTTTTGGTACACCTCCATAGTTGAGTCTATACTGGTATATGGACTTGTTGTGTAACTTATAAAGGAACATAAAACAGAATCTTTATAATGCGGTAACTTTTGACGTATTTTTTAGTTTATGTGCACAACACCACTGCACCTAAATACATATATATAGTGTACCCAAATAAATAAGTCAGTATAAATGTGGCGTCCAGAGTCAAAGCTCCTGCGGTAGTCCTGGAGCTTTCTCACCTTGAAAGTGGTCAAAGGCTAGATGCCCTCAACTCTTTGACGCCTTCAAAAAAAATTGTTAATGTTTTTAAACGGTTTTATTTAGTTCGACCCGTACGGAATTTATTTGTTTATTTATTTGGGTTGAAATTAGAAATTGAAATTTAAACATGTTCTCGTTGTCAGATTGATCTGAAATTTGGTACACACATTTAATTTAGATGACAATACATTATAATAAAATCAATAACATTATAAATGTAAGATAGCCGCCGATACAAAATGGCGGATTACATATTTTTCCATAACCCCCTCAATATGGGTATCAAATGAAAGGGCTACACTAGTAATACACGATGATTATGTAAAAATTTAAAATTCAAGATGGACGCCGTTCCAATATGGCGGACTAGGTACATATTTTTCCACAACCACCACAATATCGGTATCAAAAAACCGTTTAACGTAAAAGTTTGTTTAATGTATTTATTTGTGATTAATACAAAATTGTTATTACTAACTTTTATTGTAATCTTATACGTTCTCTAATTCCGAATCCATGAAAGCTACTTTGTTCCCGCGGTGCAATGTAGCTATTACTCATGTCCCTAATCCTATGATTCACGACACATAAATCTTTCAGTGTCGACTTCGCTTCCGCTCCGACCGAATACTCTGTTATATTTCGAATTTTTTAAAACTTCATTTCCTCGAAAATTTCACGACAAAATACAATGTGTTTCTATATTTTGTTCACTTCCCTCGCCGTTTTTGATTTATTTATAGTCATATAAACAAATAGAACACTCGATAAACGTATATGTGGAACACTACAAATTAAAATCAGTTATTATTTACTTTCTGTATCTCTGTACACTTCGTACAGCTAGATGATATTGTCTTATCGCATTTTAATGGACAAAATAAACACTAATCAAATATATATCATATTACATTGATTATAAGACTGTAGTAATTAAAATACGCATCTTAAATGATTCAAGTTATAGCAGTATACTTTCAGTATTGTGCCACGGTAACCCAACGGTACACTGAACACAGAAACTTGCGATTGTAGTTCTCGATTCCCCGGATATCTCTCTTTTCAGTCAATAGGCGCCCACTGCAAGGCAAGTGCCTCCCTAAAAGATCGCTACGATGACATGTTTAACTATGTCATCGGTCTACCTAGTGGGGGGGAGCTACTTACGCTGCGTCTACCTGCTCGTGGTCTCTATTCAAAAACCTTTGGCCCACAACCTCCACCGGTTGCATGAGCGTTATACCTTAACTACTGCCACTTCAGACGTAAACTCCTTCGAGATACAAGATCTTGGTTCTTCTACAGATCTCCCAATTTCATATTTAAAAACTCGAGTACAGCCTTATCCTTTGCTCTCTAGATGACCTCGAGCCTTATAAGGTCCGTCGTATATGACCACGTCTCGGACCCGTATGTCATCAGTAAGAAAAGAACCAATATTTAGCCACTTTCGCACATGCAGTGGTAGTCGTGCAACAAAGTGCACCGCCCGCCAGCCCGCTGATAAATGCGTATGCGGCAAACAATGCGAATCACACAACCGCCACCGCCAAATTACTCACGTGTTTCACCCCTCCACGGGGAAACTTCAGGAGTTATGTTACACCGATTAGTGCCAAACACAGAACAAACCGTATGTCATCACCGGTAACACACATTGGTGAAAAACTTTCGTATTCAAACATTACGCTTGTTCAATATAATCCCGGAATATAATCTTATGTAATTCATACTTTGTTGATTAATCGTATAGGATTGCCACAATCCACAAACAAGTTTCCAGAAGATGAACAGTAGCGCTCTCTCCGTACATATCACACTACAATCGCGTTTTTCTGTTATTCTCTTGTATGCTTTATCGCGATATTTTTTAACGCAATTCCTTTATGTTTATCATAATGATATAAACAAAATCGTGTTATACTTAAAAACTAACAAAGAAATTAAAAAGTCCATGCATATTTTTCGCCGCGTGCAATGTAATTAAAAAACGTGGGTTGTTTAACCAACATAAACAGTTGAAATAACTCAATTAACCTTATTTCGTTTAAAATTTTGGGTACAATTTTAATTAATGTACTTCATTTAATAAAAAAATGTTTGTTGTTTTTTTTTAATTCAACATGAAAAAAAAGTCGAAATATTATTTTTAACTTAACCATGAAGTTACATTAACATAGTCCAGAGAAAGTTTTGGACGATGAAAGAAATCCTGAAACATTTACAGCAAAATCCTGAAAAGTATTGTCATATGTCAGAATGGGACTCGAATTGAAATGCCAATCACATATATTTGGCAATTATATATATAGACATATCGATATATATTATTGAAGACAGAGGAACATTAGCCGTGTATATACAGTGACTATTTGCGATCATTTTCATAATAACGCGATCACTCAACTATAACTCCGCGAACACCTCAAGTATTAATTCGCGAACTCTTCGATTCTTCCGTGGTGATGGACTGTCGATATAGTTAAGGTCGTGGAAAGTAGCTGGATCCGGGCAGCGTGAGATCGGTCGAAGTGACGATCTATAGGATGCGTGCATACTTAATTCTCGGAGGTATTTGGAGGCTTCATGAGTAGAATATAACATGAATAACGCCTTCCGAGAGTTTGTGGCAGTCATATAGTCTACCAAGTTTAAAGACGCTCACCATTCATGATTGTCAGGGGCAAAAGAGCGAGATGATTATCGTTGATGGTCGTTGGGGGAAAAAGGTTCTCATGTGGTGACTAGGACTCAGTATACGCAACGAGGCCAGGCTCATCAATAAGTGGATCGACGACATATTTATGGTCGTGGAAAGTTGGTCGAAGTGGCGATCTATAGGAGGCCTATGACTTGCAGAGGGCGTCCGTCGATTGAAAAGAAAATAAATAATAATTCAATGTGGCATAACAATGAATTTAAGTAGAAAACTTAAATTTAAAATAACTTAGGTTGGGAATTTATTAATACGTTTTTATTAGTAAGATGTTTTATCTTTATATATATATAGATATCAATTATGATGACGTATGTAAAATTCAAAGTAAGACTAATTAATATAAATCATTTTAACTCATGTTTGCTTAACGATGGTATTTAAAGCCTTAAAAGTGCGAATACAGATTAAATTTTATCTCCGGAAACGGAATTGCTTCGATAAAGACAGGGATTCTCAAAGTGTAACTCTACGACAATAAAAAAAAGGTTAAGATCGTTAACAATGTCATTATAATTTCAAATATAGAACATCCGCGATTGCACGTTGGTCTCCCTATGTACCTAAAGAAACGTTCCAAGCGGCCGACATCAAGCATCTTCTGACAACCTTATTGAAGTCGTATCACCTTCTAGGAGGACGTTCTATACCAGTGATTCCCAAAGTGGTCTTTATCGACCCCTAGGGGTTTATGACAACCTGGGGGTCCATGAAATGAAAATGGGGGTCCACGATAGTGGATCTCAACACATACACTTATAGTACCTATTCACTTACATCATACTATCTAATAACAGAAGTAAAAAAATTATTATATTAGTTTATAAAATTACTTTAATTACTTACAAAATTGACGCCAAATGTTGATAATTTATTATAAAAGCATCAGGTTCATCCTTCTCACTAAAAATATTGACTTATTGCTTATGTTATTACATTTATAGTTTATTTTATGTTTATTTAATGTTATATATATTTTACATAACAGATACAAAATTTTATTTTGAGTAGTTTTAATTTAAATTCAATTAATAAATGTCTAAATTAACATGTGTTTTTACTTTATGTTTTTAACACTAAACTTCACTACAGTTAGAAATTTACAGGAAATCAATATCAGGTAAGTAGGGGGTCTACCCAACACGGAAAAACATGGCAAGGGGTCTACGACACAAAAAATTTGGGGAACTCTGTTCTATACCAATAATAAATACGTAATTTAACTCTTTCTTTGCAGTTATATACATAAATATTACTATGATTACAAATCTAGACATTTTTTTCCAATTTTTTATTACTAACCGTGACCTTATAAAATTAAAAAATTGCTTCTATTTTTTTAAAATGTCCTCCGTTTTTTGGGACCTATTGTTTCTCTATAATTTTTTTGAACAGTGTTTCAGTATAGTTTTATTTATATTTCTCCTTTCGTCCGTCACAATATGTGGCATTCCATCTTCTTCCTTCTTTCACATTTTCTTTAATTCCTATTTCTTTTTTATACATACCTTCTATGCATCGCCTTCCACCCTTCAAGACATTTTTTTCTGTATTAAATTGTTTTATGTATTTTATTTTAAATCCTTCTTCACGTTTTCTTGTACAGTACTCATTTTATTTTTCATTAAAAATCTAATTGGCATTCTAGTTTAAAACCTTTAAATTTACTTGACGTAGATGATTTTCTGGCGTTTATTTATGGGACAACATCTATTTAACCCTTAAATGCATGACTTTTATTTATACTTTAAAAATATATATCTTATATAAAGCGTGCGTGCGTGGGTACTTAGCAAGCTTTTTTGAAAGAATAGAAGGTGCGAGGGCAGAATGGGAAAACTTATACTAAAACCAACGTATTTGTGCGAGAAAGTTGAGGGGCAAACTGACATGCGCTCCGCGTCAAAATCGTACCGGGGCTGGATTCCGCGCCGGCGCAGCCGCTGCACTGCGTGAGCGGGGGTTGCGCGGGCGCGGCGGGCCGTGACCTACATAGCCGGCCGGCAAGCAAATGTCGCAGCTAGACTGCTAAAATAAATGTTGCGTACAATGTCAGTTTGACCCTAGAATATTTATTTATTGAATACACATAAACAATTACAAGTAGATATAATTTAAATTAATTTAGGTGTTTAGGTTTATGTAAATAAAATCTTTTGTATTAAAATAAATGTAAATAAAAATTTTGACAAATAACAATTTAAATAAAGTGACTAGTGTTAGTGAGATCACTACATCAGCCCCCCCTTGAGACCGTCAAGGGCGATAATAGTTAGGAAACCTTACTTTTCGTCCAGATCGCGTAGTGTGAGTATTTTTCTCAGGATCTGGTGAGCTCTGGTTTCCTGAGCGTGTCACATGTGTTTTTGTATCGTGTTTGCGTGTGTCATGTGATTGTGTCTGTGTTGTAAGAGTGGAATTAGTTGAATGTGTTGCTGTGTGTGTTGTGTGTTTAGTAGGTGTGCATGGAGTGGTGTCTGTGTCACGTAGTATGTAAGCGGGCTTAACTCGGTCTACCGATACTGTGACTTTTTTACCATTGACCAGGATAGCGAAAACTTTATCGTCACGCTGAAGCACCTCGTACGGTCCGGTATACGCGGGTTTTAAGGTACCGCCGACAGTACAGTCACGCAAGAATACGTGACTGCAAGTGGCTAACTCCTTAAAAACGAACGTCGGACGCGTACCACTATGGCGAGCTGCAGATGAAGGCTTCAAGCTCTGAATTATACTCCGTAGTCTTGACGTAAACTCCATCAAGTCTAGGGTATAGTCGGCCTTTGAGTCAAAAAATTCACCTGGCAGGCGTAGTGGTTCGCCATATACTAGCTCGGCTGAGGTAGCGTGCAGGTCTTCCTTGTAGGCACTTCGAACACCCAACAAAACAAGCGGAAGAGATTCTACCCAATTCCTATCACCGTGACAGACTATGGCAGACTTCAACTGTCGATGGAATCTTTCCACGAGACCATTGCAGGCCGGATGATAAGCTGTGGTGCGGCGGTGGTTGAATCCAGAAATGCGTGAAAGATTCTTAAATAACGCGGATTCAAACTGCCTGCCACGATCGGTAACTATGTCAGCAGGACAACCAAATCGGGATATCCAGCCACTGAGTAGGGCTCGTGCCACTGTCTCGGCTGAAATATCTGCCAAAGGAATTGCCTCAGGCCAACGCGTAAAGCGGTCGATGGCGGTGAGACAATACCTAAAACCTTGTGACAGAGGCAATGGTCCTACCAGGTCGATATGGACGTACTTGAAACGAGCTGCAGGAAGTTTGAAGGTGCCAACGGGAGCGCTTGTGTGGCGTGTAATTTTCGAACGCTGACACGCTAAACACGTTCGCACCCAGCTCCTGCAATCTTTTTTTACCTCTGGCCACACGTAACGCTCGGAGACTAGTTTGGCTGTTGCATTAGTCCCGGGGTGACTGAGAGAATGAAGGCTCTCAAATACCCGTCTCCGTAGCATCTTGGGGACGAAGGGCCGTACCACGTTGGTACTGACGTCGCAGAACAGCTCCGTGTGGCAGCCTGGAACCTTAAGTTTTTTCAGGCACAGTGACGTGGAGCCTTCTGCGAGTTGAGTAAGCTCTGGATCGGAGTGCTGAGCGACTGCCAGCTGCTCCGGATCTACTGGCTGGGAAATTTCTGCAACTCGCGAGAGGGTATCGGCCACCACATTGTCTTTACCGGATATGTGCTGTATATCGGTGGTAAACTGCGCGATCAGATCCAGGTGCCGGAACTGTCTGGGCGAGCAGTTTTCTTTCCTATTGTGAAAAGCGTAAATCAGCGGCTTATGGTCTGTATAGACCGTGAAGACTCGAGCCTCGAGCATGTGGCGAAAGTATTTTATACTTTCATATATGGCGAGCAGCTCTCGGTCGTAGGGCGAGTATTTTTGCTGAGAAGAACTCAGCCCACGAGAGAAAAATGCTAGTGGCTCCCACGACCTATCGTTCCTCGACTGCTGCTGCAAGACGGCGCCAATAGCCTTATCGGACGCGTCGGTGACAAGCGCTAATCTAGCGTCACAGCTGGGATGAGCCAGCAAGGCGGCCTGACATAGGCCTTCTTTACATGTCTCAAAAGCCTCGAGCGACTGTCCAGTGATATCAACAGGATGTGAGCCTTTCACTGATCCTGTGAGAAGCGCGTTGAGAGGAGCTTGTTGTGAAGCTGCACTTGGGATGAACCTGCGGTAAAAGTTTACCATCCCGAGGAACCTACGAAGTTCTTTCACTGTTTTAGGGACAGGGAAAACCTTGATCGCCTCAACCTTCGCCGGCAGCGGTGTGGTACCTTTACCTGAAATGCGATAGCCCAAAAAAGTGACTTCCGGCGCGCCAAACACACATTTGGCCGTATTGACGACCATGCCGTACTGCTTCATCCTGGCGAAAAGTTGTCGCAAGTGATCTTCGTGCGTCTTCTGGTCCCTAGAAAATACAAGAAAATCGTCCAGGTAAGCGTAGGTGAAATCCAGGCCCCGTAGCATCTCATCGACGAAGCGCTGAAACGTCTGTCCGGCATTACGAAGTCCGAACGTCATATAAGGAAATTCGTACAGACCGAACGGCGTCGTGATGGCTGTCTTCGCGATGTCATCCGGATGCACGGGAATCTGGTTGTAGGCTTTTACCAGGTCAATGGTAGAAAAGATTGTGCAACCTGACAAACAATGGGAAAAGTCGTGTATGTGTTTGATAGGGTACCTGTCGGGTACAGTTCGGGCATTCAGCATGCGGTAATCCCCACAAGGACGCCACCCGTTGTCCTTCTTGGGGGCTAGGTGGAGGGGTGAAGCCCATGCAGACTCTGAAGGACGGCAGGTACCGTTCTGCAACATAGCCTCAAACTCCGACTTGGCAATCTTAAGTTTATCAGGCGCAAGCCTGCGTGGTGTGCAAGAGACCGGTGGCCCAGGTGTAGTGCGGATGTGGTGAACTGTGTTGTGAGTCAGTGTGCGATGAACGCCGTGTGGGCGAGTGACTTCAGGGAATTTGGCAAGTATGTCGTGATACACCGAGTGACCAGATATCACCTTCACCGAAGAAATACTCTCGTTAGTATTCGCGGGTGACGCTACAGTCGCGAGCGTTGTGACGCCGTCGATGAGTCGCTGGTTTCGTACATCTACTATAATATTGTAGTGTGAAAGGAAATCAACGCCTATTATCGCCCTCGTAACGTCAGCTACAATAAAATTCCACGAAAAGTCACGGCGCAAGCCTAAATTAAGCACTAAGTTGTAAAAACCGTAAGTGTGAATAATTGAGCCATTCGCTGCACACAACTCGAAATTTGTTTTTGAGCGATATTGTTTTAAATATTTACGGGGAAACACACACAAGTCACTTCCTGTATCGACTAGTAACTGTAGTTTAGTTCGTTTATCCGTGACGAATAGGCGACCGGTAGTCGGGCAGTCGTCGGTCGCCATCACCGACTGCCTTTTGCGTTTCCCGTAAAATCGCAGGGCTTGACACACTTATTTGCTGAGTCCGCGAACTTGCTATGGTACCAACAGATTGGGAACTTTCTATAGTTTGAGTGAGACCTAGTGGATGATGCTGATGAACGACCTCGACGTTTTGAGAAATTCCGATTTTTTGACTTTGACCGCGACATACGGTCGACTTTTTCCGTCAATGCTTGTATTTGTCGGGTCAATGCGGCTATCTCACTATGGTAGAACGGCGGTACTTTTACCGCGACGCGATTCAGCACGTGTTCATCCGATCCTTTGTTCTTGTTCTCCTCATTCGCCATTTGTTCCAAAGGTGGTCACCACTAAAGCGTGCGTGCGTGGGTACTTAGCAAGCTTTTTTGAAAGAATAGAAGGTGCGAGGGCAGAATGGGAAAACTTATACTAAAACCAACGTATTTGTGCGAGAAAGTTGAGGGGCAAACTGACATGCGCTCCGCGTCAAAATCGTACCGGGGCTGGATTCCGCGCCGGCGCAGCCGCTGCACTGCGTGAGCGGGGGTTGCGCGGGCGCGGCGGGCCGTGACCTACATAGCCGGCCGGCAAGCAAATGTCGCAGCTAGACTGCTAAAATAAATGTTGCGTACAATGTCAGTTTGACCCTAGAATATTTATTTATTGAATACACATAAACAATTACAAGTAGATATAATTTAAATTAATTTAGGTGTTTAGGTTTATGTAAATAAAATCTTTTGTATTAAAATAAATGTAAATAAAAATTTTGACAAATAACAATTTAAATAAAGTGACTAGTGTTAGTGAGATCACTACATATATATCATTATAATGCAGGGAAAAATAGAAAAAACACATATATGTAATATTATATATAATATATAAGCCTTAAGCAGATATGCGACACTATACATTTACTGTACATTATTGCCTTCAAAGTGGTATGTTGCAGTTTTTCATCATTATGCATTTAAGGGATATAAGTATCTGTATCACCGCCACAGGGATAACAGCGTTGGTATCTAACAGAAACTAGCAAAGAGAATATTTGAAGTAACAGTATGTCATCAAATTTAAAGTATCGTCTTGTATATATCTTTACATATAAAACTAGAAATCAAATTCAAAAGTTCATTTTAACTATTTATATATCATGTTGCTATTTTAAATGAAATTTAATATTTATTTTTATATGTACATTGTAATATCTATCATGTAAATGACTCAACAAACCAAGTTCAACATATTTCGATCAACTAAAAACTCTTGAATGCTATAATAAGATTTATTTAATAATATACTATTAATTAAAGATTTAAAACTAAGAAACGAAAGGTCTTATATATCTTTTGAAATTTTATTGTTTGAACGTACACTCATAAAGAATTTGTTAATCTTTTTAAGACGAACTTTAGATGTTACAAGTTTTTTTTATTTGCAAAAAGGTTGACAATCTCTGGTTCAATTATTCAATGATGTCTCAATACGACTTCACATGAATTTCCTTATACGTATTATGTTTCAGCGCAAGTGTATGTACTTTAAATATAAAAACTTTGATATTTATATTATTTATGTATAGGACGATCAGTTAGATGTGATTTTATTAATAATTTTAATTTATACCGCTAGTTTTTGTTTTTACAATATTTATTTTTCGTTTTTACTAAGCGCAGACAGTTGGGAGAGGGTTGCCGGTATTTAATAACATTTTGGAATACTTAATTATATATTAGTTGGTACAATCTTTTATTTCAAGGCGCTGCCCAAGCGCGACAGACCGTTAAATGCCTTGAGATTTAGGACAATGTGCCGGGCCAACTCATCAAAAGATTCTGCTGTAGAATTTTTCTTGAGAAGGTCCGGTAAGTTGAACGGAGGTATATTAAGGTTTTCACATAAGGTCACGTAGTTACTTCCTTTGGATGCGAATCGGGAGCAGTGTCTGAGTAAGTGATCAAAAGTCTGTACTGTGGAGTCGTCACAAGGGCAAGTCTCATTATCGATTATTTTAAAACGGTGCAGGTACTGCTTGCAGTACCCGTGCCCGCTTAGTAGTTGTGTGAGATGGAAAGATGTCTTGATGAGTTTTCGCAGTTTGTTTATATCGGTGAATTTCCAAAGGAGTCCTATGGTATGTCGACCCTGAGCCGAGCTCTCGTATCTAGCCTGCCAAAAGCGGTTGTGTTCAGCGTTTAGTTATGAGTGTAAAAGATTAAATAGGTAGTATTTAAAAAAGTATAGCTCATATAAAAACATCTATTTACTATCAAAATAAAATGTTTTTTTTTCTCTATTGGAATGCGTCAAGTTAACAATAATTAATGTTAAGGTATAGTTGTTTAAATTTTGACAATAATTTTTTACAATATTATTATTACATTATTTATTATATTATATTTCTGAAATGCCACCATATTTGGAATTTTATTTACGTCGTACCTTGCATTCTAGTTACATTTTTAAAATGACACCCGCTATTGGGTATCTCTTGTACAACCCTGTCTTGGATTTACAAGGATAATTTTGCTTAATCATTTATTCACGTTCTATTTTTTAATTTCTCACTTTTCATATTTCCTACTTAATATCTCTTACTAATTCTTCTTTTATCTGTCATATTATTCGGACTACTTTGGCAAGCTCACTGTCGTGCTAGAGAGATGTTTATATTCATGATTTTTCCGCGATATTGAATCAAAAAAGACTTATTATATATATTTGTCAATTAAATATAAAATTATTTTATACTTAGTTTTCATTTATTTATAACTTTAAAAGCCTACCTTATTATTCAGTTTAATTTTGCTTGACTTTTAACCGTCAATATAATCTAATATCACGAGAAATATAGAGTGAAAGGATTGTTACACTGTTAAGAATAAAATGAACGCTTGTGTACACGACAGCTGCTTTTATTGTTTTACAATCTGTATATGTAATAGGTCTGTGTTTAGAAGTGAACGTCCTAAAATATAGATATTTAGTTAGATTGTAATATAATACACAGCTTTTGTTGAATAACAATAAACATTTTATTATTCGTTGATATTAATTACAAATTTTAAAGTTCAAAATGCTCATTGTATATAAAACCTTGTCCGATGACAGCTCAAGGATAAACTAAAGATGAAATAAAGTTGAAAGTTCGTTGATCGTCTACAGTATTGAAGTGTTTATTACACAGGCTACAGTGTTTGCGTAAAATGAATTTCGAACGAGAAATATTTATCCCGTGAAACGTTCAATCAAGTAACGTCATTGCGTAAAATCAAATTATATTTCATTTAGTTAGTAAATAAATCAATCGAGATATTAAAAAATTGTACATTGTATTAACAAAGTGTTAGCTGGAATTATCTCTTTGTGAGAAACAAAGAGAGTATTTATATTTGCAATTCGAACAGTTAGAGGTCGTGAAGATTCTTAATTCGAATCTGAAGTCACAATAAATTTTTAATTAGAATGCAAAATTCAAGTTAAATTGAATGAAAATAAAAAAAGAATTTGGTAAGATCGTCGGAGGACGCAGGATGCAGACCAATTTCAATCGGTCTGCATCCTGAGGCCTGCATCATCATGAGGCTATGTCCAGCTGTAGACGTTCCACGACTGATTTGATGATATAAGATTCACTTTTAATATAACCTATACTAGGTTATATTAAAAGTAAAAACACCACGAAGAGATGTGTATATTATTATATACTTTTTCATTTTGTCATATATATATTGTTAAATATATATATGTGGGAAAGGAACGTAAGAGTGAAGGAAGTGAGCGATTGATTGATTATGGCATTCTCTGGGAAGATGACGATGGGCCGGTTTGTATGAACTATGTAAGAAGTGAAAAATTAAAGTGTTTAAAAAATATCTAAAAACATCTATTATTCGCCTGCGTGATTCACTCCCATATATATATATATACATATATATACATATATATATATATATATATGTATATATATATATATATATATATATATATGTGTATTTATATATATACATATGCACATATATACATACATATATATGTACATATGTATATATTTACTTATATATATATTTATATCGTTTTAAACAGGCATTCATTTAAAAAATGCATATTTTCAAACTAAAGCCCTTGCAAAATAAAATTTTAGCAAAGTAATTTCAATAAATACAATAATTAAAAAAAAACAAAAGGTTTGATGAAATGACCCATCGAAAACAGTGCCGGCTACGCGGAACTAGTTACAACTAGTCTTTATACGAATAAATAAAATTTGATGGTCTGTCCGTTTGTTACGGCTGATCTCTGATGATGCAATATGCTTTACATATTTCGACGGGACTTACACTGAAAGATAGCTGTAGTATAAGAAGTAATTTAAAATACTTTTTTTGAGAACTAACAGTCATGGAGCGCCGACATAACCTTCTGCGAAAAAGTGACAGAAGACAGAAGGAGTCTGCCGAGAGAGAGAGAGAGAAAGAACGTCTGACCTCTCCATCAGCAGTCGGAGACCTGGACGCCGACGTCGGGCGGTAGTATGCGAAGGCTTTCTCGTAGTTTCAACAAAAGGCGTTCAAGTAGACCGTGGGGTTTTAGCCGCTAGGAGTCCGGCATAATCCTCTCGTTGCCCACGCAGCGGAGAAGTATCTCACGCAGGATTTCCCCACGAATATAAAAAAGCTGTACCGATTTTGACGGGACTTATAAAGGAGGATTTTTAACAAAAAAAAAAATCCCATTTTTTGTTATATTCCTCGCAGACAAAGTCGCAGGCATATCTACATATAAATAAAGCAATGAAGAGTTCACAAGGTAAATGATAAAAAAACTTAATAAGTTCAAGTTAATAACAACCCGGTTTAAAGTATTCGCGTCGTCTGGCCGAAGTTTACGAGGTCTAGTATGTGTTAATATCGGTAAAATGTAAATATTCGTGAGGCGAGGCGCTGCAATGCAAATTGTAGGACCCCCTTTCACACTGGGGGTCCGTGATTTTGTTCAATGAACGTACAGACGAATCATCCATTTTAAAATGTATATTATAAGTCTTGTTATATATTTAAATTAGTTCATTAACATTTCGAATTTATGTTCGACTAGAAGTGTGTCTTTGAAGATGAACAAGTAAATTCTAGGAAAAATAAACTAAAAATAGAATAATAACAAAGTAGTTTTGTATAAAAAAAGTCAAACCCAAAAATAAGAAAACTGTGATATAAGAAAAAAATAGGATAAGTAATAAAATAAAGAATAAAAGAAATGTACCTAGCCACCTAAGAGTAATAAGATGATGGAAGGAAGACGATGAAAGCAAGAAGGAATGAAAGAACAAAATGAAAGATATTGTGAAGGAAAAAAGGTAAGAACAAAAGAAATTGAGAAGAATGAAAGTGAGTAAAGAATAAAGATAAAAAATCTGAAAAAGTTATTTGCAAACAAAGACCCGGATCCCAACAAATTAGGGGTACGAGAGGCCTCCAATAGCGGGGGCCATAAAAAAGAACAAGTAAATTCTACATAGGGTATCACTGAGGTAATATTAATTTTTCTCAAAAATTAATTTTTATGGTGGGATTCTTCCTAGAGCCTGTAGGTCTTGAAGTATTAATAACACGAAGTCCGAAATAGAAGTTTTTTTTTCATTCCCCAAAAATTCCCCTTTTCGACGCGCGTCTGACGATGACGTAATTCTGCTGCCATAACACCGATGTAAACAAAGAATTTAAATTTCTGTGAAATTCCTCTTTTCGATGCGCCGCTGTCGATGACGTTATGTTGCTGCTAAATTACCGATGTAAGAAAAGAATCATATTTCTGTGAAATTCCCCTTTTTTGATACGCCACTGACGTTGATGTAATGTTGCTACCATAATAACGGTGTAAATAAAGAATTTATGTTTCTTTGAAATTCCTCTTTTTGATGCGCCACTGACGATGATGTAATGTTGCTGCATTAATACTGATGCAAATAAAAAAAATTATATTTATGTGAAATTCCCTATAATATCAACTAACAAACAACGTGGTCATGGGGACATTCTTTTAATGACCCTCTTTGTAGAGGCGTCTCGTTCCCTTGCCTAGTCTATTGCAAGGACATTATAAATTCGGGTAAAATGACTCAATTTTTCTTCTACGTTTTCTTTCGTCCATTACATTATCTCTTATTCTTTCCTTTCAAGCTTCACATGATCTGTCATTCTTCGCTGGAGATCTTCTTTCTTGCATCTCCTTCCTTTTTAGACCACAGTTTGCTACATTATCACAGTTTTGACTGAATTATTTCCAGTTTTATTTTTAATAACTAACTTAGGATCTTGCTCGATCCTTTTTATTTAAGTTACTAATCTAATTATTTTCTATTGTATATTTTTTGAAGAATTCTAAGAATTATTCAATTGTTCAATGATGGTTAGGTTGTCAAAATGAATTTTGTATTACACATTGATCGTCTGTCTTACCTACGGTAGAATAAGAGTATTTCAGAATAAATATTTTCTACACATCTCAATTTTCAAATAAAATGCTACAGATCTCAGTATCTCAGTGTGAAAGTGGATTGAACCTCAGTATTAAATCGATACCCGCAACCATCTGCTCTCTCTTCCCAGTTTTAAATTACACTTCTACGCAAGTAAGGAGCTTCTATCGTTCGCTTGTGTTATTTTTGCTTTAACTACAATCTTTATTACATAACATTCAACGAGAAATAACTAAGTTAAATATATATATTTATTTTCCAATATATTACAGATATACTAGCCTAGGTAGACTGCTAGAAGTAATAAGCCTTTAGTATTCCGAAGGAAAAAAATAATGTCATGTAATTCATATTGAACACTTTATACAGGATGATCGGAATTAGTTATAATTAAGCAGAGATAACTCAGAGGCTTTAGAAGCTGGGCTAATACCCAACTACGGTATACCCCTCTATAGTTATTTTCGGGGATTCCCAAGTTGAAGTAGTCAAACTCGAAGAAATATTTTATTAGTATGTTTTGGGCCTACTGCCATGTAATTATTTAATTATTTCTGAATTTATAGATTTTTAGATAGGCGGTCTATATCGACCCCTAGGGGTCTATAGCAACCTGCAAGGGGTCTACGTAAGCGAAAAAAAAATTGGGGGTCCATGAAATGAAAATGGGGGTCCACGATAGTGGATCTCAACACATACACTGATAGTACCTATTTACTTACATCATACTATTTTACATAACAAATACAAAATTTTATTTTGAGTAGTTTTAATTTAAATTCAATTAATAAATGTATAAATTAACATGTGTTTTTACTTTAATTTTTTAACACTAAACTTCACTACAGTTAGAAATTTACAGGAAATCCATATCAGGTAAGTAGGGCGTCTACCCAACATGGAAAAACATGGCAAGGGGTCTACGACACAAAAAAGTTTGGAGAACTCTGGGTTAGACCATATTTTTATTGACAGCAGATACTATATACATACAATACATTCAATCGTTTGAAACTGTACACCAATTTTTATTCAACGTTTTAGACCATAGACAACAAATGGAAGGCATTGGCGTCACCCAGAGATCGCATCGATGATGGGTCTTATGTTGCCAGCATACAGCGACTTCCTGCGACTTACACTATCTTATCAGTCGAACTAGCTAGTGATCAGATAATAATTTTAATGAGCTATTCGAATTTCAAAACGCTTTTTCTTACTCGTTAGTTTTGTAAGGTTTTCTGGGGGACACAAAGCCTTCTCCTAAGTTCTGTTTTGGTACAGTACTCAGAGGCAGCAAGGAGGTCCATAGGAGATCTAGTGGCCCCATCGAAGGTACCGAAGACGACCACAGATTGTGTTTTGGTGGGAAGGAATTCCTCTTAATATATCCTAAAGATTACATACGATTAGATTAGACATACATACAATTGAAAGTAAATAAGCAACACATTTACCATTTTTAAAGTGTATATACCTATAATCAATCAACCTGTATGCGTTGTAACTTAAACTTAAAACACTTTCACTTGAAAAATATAAACCTTAAAGATTTTAAACGCTCGGCGAAGTAACCGTAGATTTATGATCGACATTATAACTTCTTAACGGCGTCTCCGTGTCTCGTAAACATCACTTACGTTGTTAAGTACGTGGTGCTCGCGTTACGTTATGACAGCCGTGAATCAGGAGTTAATTGCAAGGTTGCCACTTGAGTGTTGAATAATTATTTGTTGTGCGCCTTCTAAATGTTCAGTTTCTTGGAATATGATCGCGCTCGCTTATAATGAGAGTTTTCATCATAAAGCCTTAAGGTTTCGTGCACTGTTCTGAGAGTAATAAATAATAATAATAGAAATGATGATCAAAAAAATTATGGTAGGAAAAGAGGCCATGTGTGTAAGAAATGTGAATAAAAGAAAATAGTCTACAAGAAGGTGTAAAGAATGAAAGAAGATGTAGTAAAAGAACTTGTGAAGGTTGACATTAGAGAACGCCCATTAAAAATATTACTGAAAAATTTATAATGGATTCAGGCGTTACTTTGCGGAAGTCCATCCTAAGTAAGAAAAGGATTAATATATAGCTACTTCCGCTATGTAGCAGTGGTCGTGCAATAAAGTGCACAGCCCGCCAGCCTAACTAAACTAAACTAAATAACAGTAGTAAATTTTATTATCACTTGTAAATACTTCGAACTAAAAAAGTAGCTGCAGCAAGTTTTTGTTAATTAAACTTTTTCATTTTATAACGTTATGTTTCAGTTAAATGGATGTGATTTGTACACAGTCCTCCGTGTATTTATATGCATAATAATATACATATATGTATATATATGACCCTTTTTTTGTTCAAAAATTTTTCTCCTAGATAATTGTTGTATAATCTAGGAATGTTTATCATTTGCCATTAAACAGATATAAGAATACTTAAAAATAAAATACTTTGCCCTTCACGTGCATTTCTTTGGAAAGAATAATTATAGTTTTTATTTATTAAAAAAATTTGTGCAGTGGTAGACATATAGATATACAATGTTACATATTTAACACTTTGTGCATTTATTATATGGGTGTGCCATATATAATTATTGCGCAAACTGTATATTACTATATATTGCGCATACTATCTTTATATATATTTACATATACATATATATATATATATATAGAGAGAGAGAGATATATTCCCCATAGATATCTTTGTGAGAGCCTTTTTTGTTGCTGTGGGCGTGTATGCCTTGAATAATGAAGGTGATAATAATCAGGTTTGATATCTAGTCGACGAGTGGTGACATTTTATATATTAACCTGCTAACTATTTGATATATGTTATTTTTAATATTTCGCGACATTGAATGAGTAAAAAGACTCAAACAGGAACAAGGAAGTGGATAAAGATAAAAAAGGACACGGCAACCCGGGAAACGCGTATGATAAATAATTCAATTCTATATTTGAAAGCTCTTTATTCCTTTTGTACCGAGATCTCGGATGTTTCACACTTTTATGAATATTATATATTTAAATTCACCCTGGACACTTGTGGTTATGGTATAATATTTTTAGAATAACCATATCTCAGTTTGAAAAAAATAAACCTCCAATAAGGCTTTAATGCTCACTTTAGAAATAATCTTTATAAGGTCTTCAGCAGACGCTAGATGTCACTTATTAGCGGTTCTTTCGAAAGTTAAGGAGAGGAGGAATCCAGTTCAACCATATTCCTTTTGCTTTGATCATAAATTGAGAAAAAAATTACCGATGTCATTTATCTTTTTGTCGTGTATTTGTTTATTATATCCACTTCACCTTTGTTGATTTCGATGAAAAGTTCCTGGTCATTTTTAAGCAGATATTATAAATATAACTACTAAAATATACACAATTACTTGCAGCTATAAACACAGGTGTAACGGATAGATGTATTTGTTTATTATATCCACTTCACCTTTGTTGATTTCGATGAAAAGTTCCTGGTCATTTTTAAGCAGATATTATAAATATAACTACTAAAATATACACAATTACTTGCAGCTATAAACACAGGTGTAACGGATAGATGTTACAAATTCCTGAAAAGCACGTGACAAATCAAGAGCCTGAAAGGGTTTATAGCCATCGTACCTTGGCTGTGCCAGATGTAAGGAAAGTTACTGCTTCATTTACTTATGCCCCACCCCTTCTGTAGTGCCTACGAAATGCCTACGAATTTAAAACTTTTCGTAGACAGAAGTCTTAGACAGTCTACGAAACCTTGTATAAGTAACTTATGAATTCAGTTGTATAATCCTTCCAACACGAAACTGCGATCATTATACAAATTCACAATAGTTATTATAGTAAGCTTTTGATTAAGCTATATTATAATATGACATACATATGTGCGACATTTCAAATTTCGTATTTTATTTATAATTTTTAGACACGCAATGGCTTTCGATGCAGGTGATTAAATAAATAAAAATAAAAACCTTTGAGTTAAATTTTCATTTTTTTTTATTTATGAAAATAAGCTGATCCCGCAAACGTTGTTTTGCCATGTATGTTATTTCTATGAAACATTAAAAAAAAAAAAACAAATAAAAAATAAGGGTTGATCGTAGAGGGATGAAAATTTAGGGTTGTATATATTTTTGTATGCTGCATCAGAAAAAAATAAAAACAAAAAAAATTGTCTAAAAATATTAGTGGTGGACCACCCTTAACATTTAAGGGGAAGAAAAATAGATGTTGTCCGACTCTCCACCCTGGCCGATATGCACTCTAAGATTCACAAAAATCGGTCGAGCCGTTTCGGAGGAGTTCAATCACGCACACTGTGACACGAGAATTTTATATATTAGATCGATATAAAAACAAAACATTGTCTTAATTACAAGTTATATCTGCTTGTAATGTAAAACACTCTTATCAGATATGTTAGAGAGCAAGATGAGGTCCACATCGACGCTCGTACCAAATTGATTAAGGCTCTGGCGGACATCTTTTCGGCAATATAGCCTACCAACTGCGACTTCAGTTCCAATCTTTTGTGTTATTTCAGTTACTTTCTGTCTACAAATTTGTTTGTAATACTGTATATTTTGTAGACAATCCTTGATAATTCCTTGTTGCATATTTTTTTAATGGTTTCGATAACAGTCCGAATTAAAGGCTCCAAACAGAGCCTTCGAGTTAGTTACCAACGTGGTTTAGCCTAAAAACTTCCAACTACTCGTAGTTTCAATCCGTAACAAAAATATAACTCTAATAAAAATAAAATTTAAATGTACGTTAAACGAATGAAACTCATTTGAGATGCATAGTTCTATATAAGCGAAAAAAACAAATAAAAATTTCGTTTTAACATTACGAACAGAAATGAATTCAACGTAGAAATGCAATGCTTACATGAATAATGCAAATAATCCTAACGAGTATGTGCTAGTTAACAAAATTATGTAATATCAGAGATAGGTAAAATAAACAGACGAACTTAGTTTGGACGACATATAGCTAAAATGATAAGTATGGCTATAGGTAAAAGAAGAAGTATAAACGGCTTATCGTGGCAATTTCTTCCTAATAACCATTGTATGAACTTATTTATCTAGTAAAATAGAACAAGTGATAAAAGGGGTTTGAAATCTAATATACATAAATATACACATTAAACATATCGAAATATACAAAATATTTACCTCTTCGATTGACCATTTATTTAACTTTATTGTATACCATAGATAATAACTAAAAAAAGAAACAATTTATATATAAATACATGAGGTGGTGTAATCTCTCGAGGCGATCTCTACCAGACAACCTTTAGATGGAGATGAGAGAAATGAAGGAGAGGGCAGCTTAGCATGTACATACATACAAATACATACATTACTGTACACACATACAAAAATTCTTATATACACATGTATACACTTGTATATGTACATTTTTATTTAGTAAAGGTATTACATAAATACGAAAAATAACAAATGCTACACAATATCGTCTTGTAGAAGCAAAGGATGTACTTTTTATACCACCTTTTTAAATGTTGACAACGATTTAGCGCATCTTATAGCTTCTGGTAATTCATTCCATAACTCGACAGTGACAACAATGAAAGATTTTTCTATAAATATAGTAGAATTAACAAGTAGAGTCAATTTTAAATTATTGTGCCGAGTCCTGAAAGTGGTGTGTTCATATATACGTAGAAAGTTAGTTAGGATGAACTACTAATCCAAACAAGTGTCTTAATGAAGGAACAAAGTTTATTTATTTTTTACTGGACTACACTGCTATCTAAATGCAGGTTCTACAGGTCTAAGGAAGCAAGGTGCGGATAGTTCTACACCTAAACATCTTTTATAGGTACAGAACTCCGTGGTCTCCCTCAAAAGTCTCACCTCGATTCTAATTTATTACCATATTGAGAATCCGCTGAGTACTGAATTCTTTTAGGCGGAGGTTCTTAGGCTTTCATAGTCATTGACCTCTGTTTTGTCTGATGTTAAGTGATGTCGAGGTCTACGATGCTACATACTTGCTTACAAACCACCACTCTTATCTTGAAGACTTAAGTTATCATTGGCTGGAGACAAAGACGCCGATAGGCTGTTCCACTCCTTGGCTGGTCGCATTATAAAAGTATTATCAAAACGCTTAGTGCGGTTGGATTCCCAAGAGGGAGAGGGCGTCCAAAAGCTACGTGGTGGTCTAATATCAGAAAGGAACTGGAAACCATTCAACTTGATGCAGTGACAACCCAGGATAGAGTGGCCTGGCGCAAATTGATAAGGAGACCCGACCCCAAATAAAGGGAAAAGGGAAGGAAGAAGAAGAAGAAGAAGACGCTTAGTGCGGTTGGAAGGAATCGTGAATCCGTAAGTCTTGTTGTTCGATAGAAGAGAAGACATGGGGGAATTATTTGGCGTGACTTGTATTAAAAGTGTATTGAGAATAGATCTTTACTTGGGTTGATACTTTATCATTCTGGGTCTAAAATAACTGCGCAAATCAATCCAATCTATTGTTTCTGAAGATGAGAATGCTGTTAGCCCTAAGGCTTTTACAGCTTCATCAGTACTGAGTTCACGGAGCGGAAGGGTCCGTGAACTAGATTTAAACTAGAAACTAAAAGCTGGTGTGGCGCCTACCAGTTGCACGGGGACGCTTGCACGTTGTTAAGGCTCTTCGCGGTAGAGCTTTGACGAGGTGTGTTGCTGGAGTGTGCTTGCGGGTTAGGACGGCAGCGTGGACCACAGGCGAGCCGAAGAGGGATCCGGATCCAACCACGCTGTTCGCGGTTAGGGAGCGGGCGGCCGCTCACTAAAAACTGGTGTTGTGACCTGGTAGGTGATGTTTTGTTTTGTTATGTAGAACGCGACGACCTGTGTAGTGTTGCAGGTGCAGTGGTTGCTGAAGTGTGCAAATCAATCTCTGGTTTAGTTTACTTAGGTTTAGTTACCTTTTTTATCGGCAGCGTACAAATGATATCGCGATTTAAATGACGACTAGCGCCATCTAGTGGAGATCAGGCGTACTTCTTAAGTCGTATTGATATTATATGTTTTGTATGGCCCCCGCTATTGGGGTCCACTCGTACCCCTATCTGGTGGGACAGGGAATTGAATGGGCAATTTTATTTATTCACATAATTATTTTTCATTTTCATTTTCATTCTCTACTTTCATACTTCACATAATCTTTCATTCTATTTTTTGTGCCACAATTCTGCTTTCTTTCCCTTTTGCTCTGTTTACCTTTCTTTCATCCTCTTTTCATTTTACATTTTCTTAATTTCTATTTTTATTTTATCACATTTTTATCTATTCTATATCACAGTTTTATATTTTTTTTAACTTGTCTTGTTAGTTTTTATTTGTTGTCTATGCCTAACTTTTATTTCTTTCTATTGCATATTGTGTGATTCTTTTGCAATAAGAGAGGAATTCTTCCCTGGTATCCTTTCCGCTTATCAGGGAGGCTGATATTATACGTTACAAATGTAGTTTTTCTAACACTTAAATATAACATCTTAAGTTGCTACATAGTACATAGCTGTAGCCTTATAGTTCACGTACGAATATGCAATATCGTTTGTAAACTTCCCCTGCGCCTTTATCTCTGTTCCACGACATTAACTTACCCCGAAATTTGGGCGACGTTGGCAGTATTCCGGGCAAACTTTGCTCTCCCCTTACCTCGGCTCTAACTTAGATACTCAATATAGATTACTGAACGCCATCGTAATAGATTTAATATGTTTTAGGTTTACACACATTAAAGGTTTACTGAAAAAAAATTTCTAAATTTAAATTAATTTGTTTAATTAAAAAAAAAAACTTTTTAATGATCAGTAGCGACAGTGGACAGGACTCTCAGGACTTGTCTTGACCACGAGTCAGCAGACGCGGCGCTGGTTACACTCCTACTAGATGGACCGACATAGCCAAGATAGTAGCTGCTAGAACTTTGCAAATCCCTTATTGAAAACCATTTTAACATATTTAGTATGTTTTGTTTTAACATACATGTCTTTATCAAAAAAGTATTATATATAATTTAAATTTTTAAATTAATTAATCATATTAAATAATAATAATATATAAATTGTCAGAGGGACACATCGCTGAAAGCAGGATACAAATGAAAGCCTTAATAAATTTCATACAGGTAACACTAATCCTGCCACGTATTGGAAAAGTTTTTTTCGTAAATAGAACCATTGTTACAGTTTTTCCACCCATTTCTACCATCACAAACGCTTTCCGAAGTGGTTGCAATTTTACCAATCTACAACCAACCAAGGCTTGGTCCGGCCCTCTTGGGTATCCTGGATTAAAAGTGCTAAACGCGTAATGAGTCATAGGTTGGGCCTATAGGTATCATTATGGAACTTCTTAGTCACTCTATGAAGTATCTGCTTAAGAGAAGGAAGATCTCAACCTTCGGTAGAATAGTGGAATGTAGCGTCCAGAACTGATGCAATCTGGGGGGTTGAGGGTTTTCTTCTTGGTCGTTTATCTCTATTTCTGAAAGTCGCGTCCTTCCTGGAACGCCTTAATCGCTTGTGCGACGGAACATTTCCACAGATCTCTTTGATAAGCTGCTTTTATAAGTCCTTCCGTCATTGTAAAGCTCATCACCACTCACACAGAGTCCACCCATCGAACTAGTGATAGCCCTTTAGATATCTTTCCTACAACTTTTCCTACAACTACCAACTTATCTAGACTCTCAAGATGCCTAGGCAATTTGGCCGAAGTAACTTAGAATTCGATTGTAGCAAATGATAGAGGACCTGATCTTTATACAAAGTTTATGTTTTACTTCCTCTTGAACTCACGGAATATACAGGGTGATGACTTTTGACTGTAAAAGTTTTGTAGGTGTGAACGTGTAGCTCATTTGTTAGAAAAACCTTTAAAGCTTTCAGAACTCTATTCAATCAACATGTATAAAGTGATCACTGTGATATATTATTATATCGCAATTATATAAATATTATATATTATTTTTTATTAGAATGCGACAGACTAATAATTTAAGACTGCAGTTGTAGATATTAAACATAATTAATTTTTAGTAAGAAAAGGACCAACATTTAGCCACTTCCGCACATGCAATGGTAGTCGTGCAACAAAGTGCACCGCCCGCCAGCCCGCTGATAAATGCGTATGCGGCAAACAATGCGATTTGCACAACTGCCACCGTTAATTCACTCAACAGCTGTTTCACTCCTCCACGGGGCATCTTCAGGAGTTATGTTACACCGATTAGTGCTAAACACATAGTACCTACTCTATAATTAATTTTAATATGTCATAATCCAAATTTAAAAATCCTTTTAATACTATTTTATTTATTATTTTTGAGACTATTGATTTTTATATAAGATGTGTATATTAATAAGATATACTTTCAATCATTTAGAGCTTTTTCATCGATACCTAATCACCCTGTATAAATGACGTATGTATAAAAATATCCGTCAAAAAAGAAACAAAACCTTTTTGTTTCCGAACGTATAAATGAGTTAACTAACACGCCGTATGATACATTAATAAATAAATAAATGAATTGAACGATTCACGTTTTTAATACGTGCTCCGAATATTTGAAATTCGAATTTACAATAGCGATACCGTAACAATATACGTAACGTAGTAATAAGTTAGCGATCCATTGAAACTTGTGCTTTCGTGGAAAAGATAATTGTATTGTTACCTTGAAATGTATAGTTTGATTTGAAATCAAAATATACAGCACCCGGCGATAAATATTGCACATCGACATTTGGAAAGAGACAATCGGCTAATTTCGGCTTCGTAGAACGTTTGATTGACTATTGATGAACATTTACAATACACTTTAAGATCGTAGCAATCGTAGCATATAGATAGAGATCTACGAGTTGCAATCGTAGGTCGTGTGTTTGTTTCCTGAGGTATGATGTTATATAATTCAAACTGTATTAATTATATAGATTGCCGCTGATCACAAAACAACATTAACATTAAAGAAACATTAAAATAATGAATATTTATCTTTATATAGGATTGCCGCTGCTCAAAAAAAAAATAACATTAAACAAAACATAAATGAATTTATATATATCTTATAAAGAAATATCTTTAAAGCCTTAACAAGTGTTTTCTATAAGCCTGTATAAAATGATCACTCTGAAATATGTTACATTAATTTATACATTCTGCAGGGACATAGTAAGCAATATTTAATTTTACATGTACTTATTTTTATTTTGAAAAATTTTCATTGATTAACAGTAAATGAATTGAATATATATATATATATATACTCTTTAACCAATCAACCTGTGTAATAAAAATAAAAAAAAAACTTTTAAAACGGAACGACATAGTGTCTTGTAATAATATGAAAGACATCAAAATGCACGATTCAATTCGACAATAAAGTTTATGTGTAATAGATAGAATTAGTTTAGCTACCAGTTACCCAGTTCCGACGTAGCTAGAAAAATTGCTCATTCGAAGTGGCAGTAGGCTTCTCTTTTACAACCGATGGCCGTTGGGACTGAAAGGTTCCCAAGTGGCGACCAAGAGTCAGTAAACGCGGCGTCGGTAGGATCCCCAAGTGGCCCGTCGATGTAATTAAGTTCACGGGAAGTTGTTAGCTGCGAGCAGTGTGGGAGCGGTCATCAGCACATCAGTCGGTCTTTTAAAGAGTCCTGTGTCTTACAGCAGGCGCCCATAGGCACAAAAGAAAAGATATATATATATATATATATATATATATATATATATATATATATATATATATATATATATTCACGCTTTACTGGTTTGAAAGCCCGTTATTTTATATTTTCATTGTTACTAATTGTAAACTAAAAAGTAAATTGACAAAAAAATGCATATTTATTATTCAATAAACAAATATTTAAATGACTCGTGGCAATGATATATCTTGATATTTTTATTTTCGTTTAAGCTATATCTAAAAAATATACACACACGTATGTAAATAATTAAACTTTTTTTTTAATTACATGTTTTTAATTACCTTGCGAAATAGAGTCAAAAATAAAATGTACTAAAAAAGTTGACGATAAATAAGAGTTCTTTTAAAACCTCTTTTTTATTTGAAGTGGAGATCACAGGCGGAAAATTGAAGCCTTAAATGTCAGGTCACAAGATGGTCAGACGGTCTTTTTTAAAAAAAGACGCTGGATACAGCGCGCCTACAACTGGTATTTTTGAAAATCTATGTCTAAAATGATTTTTAATATAATTTATTTTAGTAATACAGATTTAAGTATAATTTAAGGTAAAAAAACAATGTTTTAATGTGTGTAAATTTTTCAGTGTAATAATGAAACTGATCGCGCCTGTCAGCATATAAATCAATAAACGTTGAACTGTTTAATTGCTAACACTTTTATTGCAGGCGTTTTTTTTAAAATATATGATTTTATAATTAATAACACTGAATAATACATTTTAACAGCTATAATTCAATGATATACCTATCAATCATTATTCTTCGCTGCTGATGACAGCAAAGAAACGCCCCATTCATAAATCCTATTTATTTTTACATCCGACTATTCGATCAATGTATTGGATTCGCGCCAAATGTATATAAAGTCCAATCGATCCACAGATCTGGCTTCGTAATATATTTCATATATGAGGCGCTTTATTTCTAATACATTTTCACAGCAACGCCTTATTCACGGAGGCTTCAATTTGCTATTCATGTATTCTTTAAAAGGTGATTAATGTTGGAGAGCTTCAACGAAATTATTCAGGAATATGGTTTCTCTTAGTTAACTTCATTTGAGAAAATGAAAAATTATTTATATGATAAGTTTCAAGTTAAATTATTAAAACTGTATATTTGACTGCCAAAACTCATGCTCTATAATTAACCGTAAACCTTCGAAAGGTTTTTTTTCTTTAATTTATATGACCCTTCTTTTTGGGGTCCTCATATTCAACTCGTAGGATAAAGTGAAGTAAAATGATATATTTTACTTTTTCCTTTCATCCTTCACAATCTGTATCTTTCTTCACTCTCCCGTGCATTACCTTTTTTCACTCATTTTCATTGCTAGACCACTATATGCTACATTATCACAGTTTTGACTCAATTTTTTCTAGTATTATTTTTATACGGTTATAGCTAGTTTATATATTTTTTTTCTCGTTTACCTATATTGCTTTACTTTTCATAAGTCTAAAATTTTTGTCAAAAATCCATTTACTTACTAAGTGGTTTGACAATATTAAGGAATATACAATCTGATGGGATTCCATCTAATTTCTATATTTAAAAAATCTTGTAATAATAATAAATGTTTCTCTGTGTTTGTCACTAATCGGTGTAACATAACTCCTGAAGATGCCCCGTGGAGGGGTAAAACACGTGTTGAGTAATTTGGCGGTGGCGGTTGTGTGATTAGCATTGTTTTCCGCATACGCATTTATCAGCGGGCTGGCGGGCGGTGCACTTTATTGCACGACTACCACTACATGTGCGGAAGTGGCTAAACATTGGTCCTTTTCTTACTTAGTATAGACTTCCGCAAGGTAACGCCTAATTCCATTAAATACATGTTTTTGTTAATTATATTTTTGAATCTAACAAATGTAGTTATTCAAACCGATTCTTCTTAACATGCATATGCCTTTCAAGTATGTAGAGTAAATATGTATATGTATATGTAATTGACGTTTTATATGCATATTTAAGCTAGGCTTACTTGAAAAAAAGGAGTTCAAAATTTAAATTTCATCGAGGCCAGAGTAATAGCCTTAACCTAAAATAAAATGTAGCACTATTATGTGCATTTAATCGCACAGCTGTTCCATATGGAATGCTTTTATAGTATGCATGTATTGCTGCTTTGTTTCGGAACTGAAAATCTGAAGTCATACTTCAGATGCAAGATGACCTTTGCACAAAGTAGACAGTTCTACTGGAGTGGATGTTTATAGTGTATTTGATGTGTTTGCGACTTGAGACGGCAGCGTGGGCCTCTCAGTGAACTAAGGAAGCATCCGGATTATCCTTCACATCGCCCACGCTGTTAGCGGTGTTTGTATTGACAGAAATATATAGCTATTTATACATACATCAGAATAATATTATAAAGGGTTTCGACAGTCGTGTGGCATGTGACTGGGATATTGTGAAGACGTTTGTTCGTTGTTGTTGTTGTTTTCAACGTAAAGTACTGTTGCGGCGATCACTGAGGTGCATTGTCTGTTGCAGTGACGCTCTTGAAAGCAATCAGTTCTTAGCCGTTACAATTTGGGCGTTTTTCTTCACATTTCCACACTCTTCTTTCTTCTTTATTTCATCAATTCTCTTCTGTTCGTCACAATTTCTTGCATTCCATTTCATTCTTTATATTTCGATCATACCTCGCCTCAATTACTACGGTTTCTTTATTAAAATTTAAAAAAATACGTTATATTCTGTTTATTTTCTGCGCCTTTTGATATATAGAACACAAAATTCGAATCACTCTTTACAGACCTAACTGATTTGTGAAAATTGTGTGATTTGCAGGCGTTTTGTGAAGCGTGTATACTTTTTTTAATTCAAATCGTGCCATCTGTCAGAGCTCGCCATTGGCAGGCCTTGAGAATAGAACGTGTACAGAGGTTACTGGTGAGATGGGGGTGTTCAAAAACCTTGTATCGTAACATATATATATATATAAGTTATGTTAATTAATTTCCCCTTATTAACTTGCCTAGTACGCTACCCATTAAACTATATCCAAAGGATAGTCATCATCATCTCAGCTGTATGACGTCCACTAGTGGACAAATGTCTCACCGCTAGTTTCCCAATAAGACCAGTTGGTAGCGACCTGCATCCAGCATCATTCGCCGACCTTAATAAGGTTGTCTGTAGTAAGAAAAGGACCAATATTTAGCCACTTCCACACATGCAGTGGTAGTCGTGCAATAAAGTGCACCGCCCGCCAGCCCGCTGATAAATGCGCATGCGGCAAACAATGCGAATTACACAACTACCACCGTAAATCACTCAAGACGTGTTTCACCCCTCCAGGCATCTTCAGGAGTTATGTTAAATGCCAAACACAGAGTCTGTAGACTGTCTGTAAACATTGTGGTTGGTTCTACACTTACTTGTCTATGATCTTCAGTTCTCGGACTCCAAGTAGCCATCTTTTTTGCGAACTATGTCGTCAGGTCACTGCCACTACGCCCACAAAAAATGGTAGGTTCACCTACCAAAATCTATTATCGAAATGTCAACTACATCGATACTACACAGATGCCAATTAGATCAAATTGAACTGATACAAACATTTACCTCACTCTAACGTTTCCGAACTTTGCAAAGTAAACACAAAGTTGTCTTCCATTAAGCCGAGTGTTTACACAAAACTAAATTACATTAAACAGTATATACATAATTGGTAGTTTAGTTATAAAGGATAGCTAATTACAGAGGTCTAGGGTTCGATGCCTAAAAGCCAAATAGCAGTTCAATTTGAAGCAAACGGCATATGTCACGTTCAGGAAAAAATATACAGGATGATTAGTTAGAATGGATTTAATTTAATATTCTTTATTATACACGCTAGAAAATATATACATAGTTGTATAATAGTAAAGGAAGAGTACAATGGGCGGTCTTATCACACTACGCAATTTCATACAAAAAACCATAGTGTAGAAATAGTAGATGAATAAATATTGGGTAGTTAACATTACATGTAGACAAAACATACATATATATACATACATATGGATATAGCATATATACTGATAATAAATAGAAACATTTAACTGACTTAGATCGAATTTATATATTTAATAATAATTATTATTTTTATTAAAATATTTTTGTATGCCAATGACGACATCAAAAAAGGGAAACAACTCATATATAGGCGGTCTTAGACGGCGACATAAAAGATATATATATGTGTGTATATAGGATATATATACATATATATATAAATGTGTCTGTTTATCTGTCTATACTTTTTAGTAAATTATTAGGTATATACCCAAGACGTCTTATCGGTATCCACGCTTCGTTTTTTTTCTAGATTTTAAATCAGGTTAGAACTGGCACAATAGACATTGGAGAGCCTGGTCATTTTACGAGAATAGATCTGTTGATTATTCTAGCAGTTCACGGTTTCACAGTTAAAAACACGCTGGAAAACATATTTCATGACCACAAAAGGAATCTATTTGTTAGAAGAATATATACCTGAAGCCAGCGAACAGGCGAAACACTTTGTAGGATTTTATTTCTCCAGGGACATCATAGAAAGACCGTCAGTTTAACAAGATTTAAATACTTTGTTATTTGATTTATGATTTGTTATTTTATTTCATTTGCAAGGCTTCCTCAACATAAGTAAAAAGCAGCAATAGTTATTGAAAACGACGGACAGAGATAAATTGAATTGAAACAATAATTTATTTATGTATAATAAAAATACAGATACTACAAAACAAATTATATATTTTAGGATTTTATATATCTTTTGAATATTTATTAAAACTTTAGAAATTATTTACGTAAACCGTACTCTTTTTATAATAATTTATGTAAACATTTGATTAAAACATTTTTGTTATTCTTTGCTTTTAGTTTAACTATGTATTTTTTTGATTTATTAGCTATTATTAAACTTTCAAAAGAAACGCTAAAATTTTTAAAGTAGAATCATAAACTGTTTTTTTTTTAATAAAAAAGCTAAAATTTTAGAATGCAAAGGTCTTTAATATTTAATGGAATCAGGCGTTACCTTGCAGAAGTCCATCCTAAGTGAGAAAAGGACCAATATTTAGTCACTTCCGCACATGCAGTGGTAGTCGTGCAACAAATCGCACCGCCCGCCAGAATGCGAATTACACAACTACCACCGTAAAATCACTTAACACAGCGCCACCACCACTGCATGTGCGGAAGTGGCTAAATATTGGTCCTTTTCTTACAAAAGTCTTTGACCAATGTGTGTTGCCGGTGATGACATGCGAGTCTAAAACATGGTAACTTACAACGGGCCTGATGAAGAGATTCCAGGTCATCTAGAGAACAATGGAGAAGGTTACGCTCGGAGTTTCGCTGCGAGATGGAATAATAAATGAAAAACGCAGAAGAACCAAGATCATCCACATAGCTAGAAGAATTGCTTATTTGAAATGTTCTTGGGCGGGGCATATCGTTGGAGCGACTACCACGGCCCGGTAGACGCAGCAAGAAGCCTTCCACTAGGTGAACCTATGATATAGTTAAGGTCTGGAAATCTTTAGATGCCGGCAGAGCCTTGCAGTGGGCGTCCACCTGGAAAGAAGAAATGTTTAATATGTAAGAGTGGTCGTAGTACTGTAGCTTCTTGTTCTTTGGTAGCTTCTTGTTTTTCGGTAGCTTCTTGTTCGTCGGTTGCTTCTTGTTCGTCGATTGCTTTTTGATCGTCGGTTGCTTCTTGTTCGTCGGTTGCTTCTTGATCTTCAGTTGCTTCTTCCTGTGTTGACCGCACCTCCGCTAGCCCTTATAATGAGCGCGGAGACTCTCAACAGCGCGATGCAGATTTTCGTTGCGTCTACTGTGGCGCCATCTGACGCCAACTGAAATCATTAATATCAGTGGCAGCAAATGCCTTTTTACTTTGAAATCTTTTACACCAATAGCCAATCACCCTGTATACATATGACGTTAACAAAGCAAACATTGTACACACGCTACACATGTAACAAATTAATCAATATAGAACTTCTAGAATCCGTTTAGCATACAAAGTGAAGTCTGGACCTGCGAGCAACTAACAGCAGTAACTAATTTATTCTGCGGTAGATTTCGTTACAGCTGGAAAGTTGCAATTCGGACTTAGGTCCTTCAATAATTAGAAAATAGTTAACGTTTACAATAGAGATACAAAATTGGATGTATTGCTGGAGGAAGGGGTTAAATAAGATCAATTTACACATTTTTGTGTGTATTTATTGCTGTAATAACATATTGTAAATTATATAAGATTGAAATTATAAATGTGGTCTATATACTTTTAAACTTCATACACCTTATATGCAATACACGAAATAATTTACATAAACATGACACGCAAATGTGAAATTTCATTTATTTTTTTGTTATTTTATTTATTTAATATTATTTATTGTACACGATGAGATTTAATAAGTTGTACAATAATATACAAAAAAGTACAATGGGCGGTCTTATCACACAAGGCAATCTCTTACAGACAACCATAGTAAGGAAAAGATAATAGTACTTATAAAGAATAGTTCACGTGTACAAAATAATACATATTCACAAACAAATGAACATAAACATACATAGACATACATACATACGTATATAACATATATACTTATAATAAAAAAGGTTTAATACATATTATAAATATAATACAATAATAAAAAATACATCTAACTGACTTCAATCAGTATTGGTTCGATCGCACTTGCCTTAGAAAGAAGCAAGAATAAAAAGAAATGAACTAAGAGATAGATAATTATAGGTCTAGTAAATGGTTCTTAACCTTTTTCTTGAAAATAGGTAGTGAATTAGCACGTGTTATATTCAGCGGTAAATCATTCCACAATCGAACGGCCTGCGTTGTGAAAGATTTGGCCATAAACGAGGAAGAATGCGCCGGTATTATTAATTCCAGATTATCTGATGATCTCAAAGACCTCTCGTGTGTGCGTTTCATCTCAACATTCAAAATTAATTACGCAACTGTTAAGAGTTATTTTAAAATACTCCTACGTATGACTAGGTTTTGATTTTACTTAACATATGTACACAGATGTACAAAGTAGATTTATGTTCTATGGCTGTGATATGCGTTGATTTTTGCTAACGTTACTTGGGAACATTACTACATTCCATTCTTAGGTACGCAGTGACAATACGTCTTCAATAAATTCTTCACCGAGTTATTTATTTTCATCCTCGAAATTTTATTCTTCACATGATTTTACATTCCTTTCCATACTTTATTTTATTTTTTATCGTCACATCCTTTATTTCGTCTTTACCGCCAGAGTATTACTTTTACATTTTTTATTTTTTACTTTGTACTTTGTATCAAAATTGTACTTTTTTGAGTCTCTGTTTCTTCCGGTTGGTCTCTAAAAAGTCTGAATCGATTTTAACAGGCCTTATACTGGCAGGTAGCTGGTGTAACAAGGAGTAACTTAGACTATTTTCATTTTAAAAATATAGTTAAAATAAGTAAGAGCGAGTTACATATAAAATTACTTTTTAGACGTATACGTTCAGAAATAAATACGTAATATTTTCATGGCATTATCGGTGTGTTCACATTTCTCATATGAATAAATCCAGTACGTCTTACGTCACGTAATATACCGTACGTCAAAATAAATAGAATCGCTTGTCATTCGTTTCATCTGATTATGCATGAATGAAGTGACTCACGCCTCTTTCACAATTACGGTAGACAGAGATATAAATTTCTTTGCTTGTATATATTTAGATACAGTACTTATATTTATAAAATCTTATGATTAAACATAAAACGTGACAATATAAAAGATAGTGTGTACTATCAAAAATAACATGTAGCCTATATTTCCTAAATAACTTTAATAGTGCGAACAGCCAAGGAGTGGAACAACATACTGGCGTCATTGTTTTCAGACAATTATAACTTAGCTGTCTTAATGACTAGAGTGGAACGGTTTCTTCTGGGCAAACATACACCATCGTACGCTACGACATCCCTTAATATTAAGCGAGACAAAAGTCAAATGCTTCGCCTATTAATTAAAAAAAGTAAGAAAAGGACCAATTTTTAGCCACTGCCGCACATGCAGTGGTAGTCGTGCAACAAAGTGCACCGCCTGCTATCCCGCTGATAAATGCGTATGCGGCAAACAATGCGAATCACACAACCGCCACCACCAAATTACTCAACACATGTTTCACCCCTCCACGGGGCATCTTCAGGAGTTATATTACACCGATTAGTTCCAAACACAGTGACAATGGCTGGGCTGGCGGTGCACTTTGTTGCACGACTACCACTGAATGTGCGGAAGTGGCTAAATATTGGTCCTTTTCTTACTTAGGATGGACTTCCGCAAGGTAACGCCTGATTCCATTAAACAATTAAAAAAAAAGGTTAAGACTTTAGTTATGTCGTTGGTTCACCTAATGGGAAGACTACATATGCGTTTACTTGCACGTGGTCGCCACTCGGTAACCCGTCAGCCCCAACAGTCACCAGTTGCACAATGCGACGCCCACCGTCACTTCAGACGGACAAATTTTCTTCTTACGTGATTGATTGATGATTTTGATTTACTTAACCAAGTTGTTATTAAAAACTCTTTATAATCCAATACTGGATACATGACAAGACTCGCATCGAAGTCAAAGCTTGGAGTAATAGTTGTTGGTTAGAGAGTGAATGGATCCTGTATCTACAGAGCATTATTAGCTTCCAACAAAATTGATACGAAAACAGCAAAATAAACAGTGAACCCTTGTTACTTTGTTTGAACAGATGTTCGAGAGAATCCGCTTTATTAATCATATCAATCCTTTCTTAGACTGTGGATTAAGTGATAAGATATAGCGGGTATCAAAGCGGACAGCGAACACTTGATACAATCTTTTGTAATGCACAATTTGTGCTATAATTATACACGATTTTCAATGCCCACAAACTAGTTTCAAAAAGATGGATAGGATTGTCTTCTTTGTAACATATTACTACACTGCGACTGCCAATCCACCTGCCATACGTGGCGTTTATAGTATATCCCCTATAGATATCTTTGGGGTAGGCCTATACCTTCAAGTGTACAGGATACTAACAACAAAAGCTATTTATTTGTTATTTAATGACCTTTTAACACGTTCACTGCGGCTTGAGGTCGATTCAGCCTCATGGTAAACTTTGCACTGGTGCGGCGCGTAAAACTCGTGTTTTCTCTCTAGTGCGGCGGCTGTTTACACTCAACCGTATGAGGTATGACAAAGACAAATATAGCTTTCTTTATGTCTGCGAAGCATTGACTCAATATTGTAAAAATATTGATGAACATGAGGCAGAAAAGGCCTCAACCGCACTACTAGGAAGTTCAGCTTGAGGCTGATTCGACCTCAGCCGCACCAGCTGAAAGTTCTTCAAAATTGGGCCCGCAGTGAACGTGTTAATTACATTTTATGACATCATCAGGGCCGTTGCAGAATGTAAGAATTAAGAATTATACCAAGCCGTGTTTTAAGTTTTATTGTCGCAAGCAAGTCGTATTGGCAATTGTGTGCAGGTATGAATATGACATTCTCTTAACGACGCCTACATTTATTCCGCGAAACGTCGTCATTTTATTTCAATGAGACCATTTCGTATACAAACACCCTGGTTGTTAGCTGGGCTAACTACGAAACCGATCTGAGCCATCCATCTTGCCGGAGGACTCCGGGTCGACTCCGAATGCCGGTTAAGCATGAAGATCTGCAAGGAGTTAATGGTATCGCTAATAAACAAGGACGAAGAGAGACTAATATTCCTAGAACTTTACAGGAAAATTGTAGAAAAAGCAATTAGTTGAAATAAAAGTTAAAAATAAAAAAAAATGTTTACAATAAAATCACTAATCGGTGTAACATAACTCCTGAAGATGCCCCGTGGAGGGGTGAAACACGTGTTGCGTGGTTTAACGGTGGCAGTTGAGTAATTCGCATTGTTTGCCGCATGCGCTGTTATAGCTGTTAGAGCGGGCTGGCGGTCGGTGCACTTTGTTGCACGACTACCACTGCATGGGTGGAAGTGGCTAAATATTGGTCCTTTTCTTACTTAATAAAATAGCAAATACAGCAAAATTAAAAATGGAATGTGTACAGAATAAAATGTTTAAAATAAAATAAAGAAATTTAAAACTGAGGAATGAATGATATCGAATAAAAGAGAAATGCAGAAGTAATGTGGAAAAAAAGATGTCGTACGAAATATTATAAGAAGAATGTAAGAAGAGCGCGCAAATAGAAGTAATGTGAAAAAAAATTTACATGAAATATACGATATAATGCGACCCTGTTCTTTCCAAAAATAGAGGTACGAGAGACGAGAGATAGTGTTAGTCTTTAATAAAAAAAGCCTTATTAAATCTCGCCAGCTTAAGCCTCTCGGCGCACGAAAGCCAGCCGAATTAGTTTTAAAAGCCACCGCCCTCCTGTGCGACATCGTGCCGCACTCACCGGCGACTCAAATCGATCCCTTCCCAACTATTCCCTATTCCCTGACGCGTGATATCGATTCAGCTAAAATTTCTTCTTTGAATAGGTTCACGCCTTTTCTCCAAAAATCGAATTCACATCGGTGAGTAAATACGTCAGGTGACGCATTTGACGTAAACATTTTTTTTGCGAGCCCTAAGTCCGAAGAAACTGTAGAAAAGCACAAAACACCGAGCATTCTACAAAGGTTATATATATTTTTAAGCTGGCCAGATATAAAAATTAAGAGTGTAAAAAATATCTATACAACAGATGTATACTTGTTATGGGCGAAAGAAAAAGTCCGCAAATGCATTAAATACGCAATAACGAAACGGCAATAAAAATAAACTTTAAATTGGAAAAAACAGCTGGCCGGACGTTTCCATAAACATCTGATATTGCCAACAACGCTATACAGGTGTAACTTACTACTTTCGTTTATTCGAAACGGAGTTTATTTTGTTGGCATGAGGGGTAATATGCTCTTCTTTATGTGCCTTTAAAATTTGCAATAAGCTTTATTTCTATATCAAACGACTTTTTTAAAATATATATTAGAAGGAACGAAAAGTAATGTCGCTTTCGTAAGTTTTATTAACACAACTACATTATTTACAAGTTTTTACTTCTAATCAACAATATATTCACCTTCGTTATCAACAACCTTTTGCCGTCTAGTATACATATCAATGCGAGAGCGGTAAAAATCAATCTGGATTTTCTGTAAAATATGTCGACTGAAACGACATTACTTTCCGGTATTCTTAATACTTTGATATTGTCTATTTATTACAATATGGTGATAGTCATACAATCTAATAAAGAATAATCAGATTCCGAATGCCGGATGGGCAAAAAGATAGAGGAAAGGAATATCTCGGCCATCATGCAAGGCGAAGGGCAGAGAGAATGCTTCCTCAGCTACTGCAGGAAGGTGGTTATAAATGCAATAGGTAAAAATAAAACAAACACTAGAATATAGAAATAAAAGGAATATAGTAGTACCAAAAATAGTGCAATAAACAGTATAATATAAATGATAATTACAAAGAAAATACGTGTTAAATATTTGAACAATAAATATAATGTTTCAAAATAAAATAGTAAGGAAACCTAGAATGTAGTGGTTGAGGATGGATGTATGGCTAATGGAATGAAAGAGAAAGACTGGGAAAATTGTAAAACAGTACGACAGATAAGATGATACATGAAAGAGAAGAATGATAATAATAAAAAATATGAATAAATTACTAGAATAAAAAAGTCCCTGTCCCACACGAGATAGAGGAACGAGAGGTCCCCAACAGCGGGGACCATAAAAAAAAAAGAATAATTTGTTACTAATAATTGTTAACAAAACTATTCTCTATTACAACAGTTAATGACATATGGATCTGAGATGTGGTCAAATACGACGTGCGTCATTTCTTACAAGGTTTCTCTCTAGGTGACCTGGAATCGTCTTGACTCCAGGTCACTCAGAGAGGAATTGAGAGGACTATCCTTGGAGTTTCGCTGTGAGATCGAATCACGAATGACGGGATCCGAAGAAGAACCTAGATCATCGATTTTATTTTGTTTTTTCTCAAATGATGGTTTTCGTTAATTTTTATTTTTTTTTAACTAACTTCATACCTAACCCTATTCTGACCACAGTCCGTTTAAGTGACGCTACTGAACCAGGTCATGTGCGCCGCGAACTGTGCACATTGCATGGCGGTAGACTGATGTTCGTATTTCCTCATTTGTGTTACATATTTAAATATTTTACTGGTATATTAATTAATAAATACATTTAAAAAACTTTTAAGTTAAACGGTTTTTTGATACCCATATTGTGGTGGTTGTGGAAAAACATGTACCTAGTCCGCCATATTGGAACGGAGTCCATCTTGAATTTTAAATTTTGACATAATCATCGTGTTTTACTAGTGTAGCCCTTTCATCTGATACCCATATTGAGGGGTTTAAGGAAAAATATGTAATCCGCCATTTTGTATCGGCGGCCATCTTAGATTTATAATGTTATTGATTTTATTATATTGTATTGTCATCTAAATTAAATGTGTGTACCAAATTTCAGATCTATTTGACAACGGGAAGGTGTTTAAATTTCAATTTCTAATTTTGACCCAAATAAATAAACAAATAAATTCCGTACGGGTGGAACTAAATAAAACCGTTTAAAAATAGAAGCCAGGATAATTTTTAATAATTTATTTAGCTGTGATATATCTTAAAACAGTGATCTACAAGCCCACATTACAAGGTAGACACTGGCTGACTTCGGCGCTGGCAACGAAAGGGTTAAATATTTCATAGTATGATCATCTTCTCATTTTTAACCTAATGCATGCTGCGTATCCTTAGATATAAGACATACACTGTCATGTTCAGTATTTGAAATATGTATTTATATAATAATAAGTATTTAAAAATGAAATAAATAAGTGTATTAATTTTATTTTTTATAATTACACTAGCTGATCCCGCAAACGTTGTTTAGCAAAAAAATTAAAGTTTTTAATTAACAAATAAAAAATAAGGGTTAATCATAGAGGGGTGAAAATTTAGGGTTGTATGTATTTTGGTATGCTGTATCATAAAATAAAAACCAAAAAATTTGTTTAAAAAATAAAAAAATAAATTAGGGGTGGACCACCCTTATCACTTAGGAGTATGGAAAATAGATAGTAGCCGATTCTCATACCTACTGAATACGCGTATAAAGTTTGGTAAAAATCGGTCGAGCCGTTTCAGAGGAGTTCGAACACGTTGTGACACGAGAATTTTATATATTAGATTTAAAAATCGAATCTCTAATATACGAAAAGCAAGTAGCAAATCTAAAACTTAACTGCATGAACAGATGCGAGTAAATTATAAAATCAATACTTTTGTAAATATAAAACTAAATGTACAAAGTAACAACAAAACGAAACGCAGGCTTGAATCACGTTTAACACAAGGCAGATGCGCGTAATGGATGTACGGAAACTCTCGCAGCGTGTTCGAAAACAAACGTTTTGTTCGGCTTATTTTGTAGACTCTACTTTGGGCACCTACAAACATTTTATAATAACAATGTAAAAGAATTAATGTTAAAATACAAAAGAATATTTTGACAATAAAGACATTTTTAATTTTTTTTTTAAATAAATCATTGTTATTTCAGCACTAGCACATCCACAGCTGGACAACCTTCCCAAAAGATTTTAAATAAGACCTCTTTTTTATATTACATCCTTCTGTCGTGTTTTAGACTTTACTTTATTTTTACTATATTTTTTAATATTTTAGTCCTATTCACCTTTCTACTTTTATTCTTCTCTATTTCTTATTTACTCTCCTTCTGTCCTTCACAATCTTCTTCCCTTCTCTTTCATATCTTCTAAATAGGACCTGTTGGAAACGGTTTGCACTCATCAACTTCTGACACCACTAACAAAGTCATGTATCCACATTATAGGTGAATTTCCTTCGCTACCCTTGCTGGCCTGTGGTCTTCATTCCAGAAATTCAAGGGACACTTGTTCTGCAGGCTACTTGTCGTGTCCAAGATTAACTTTTTTATTCAGAGATATGTACGGTTTTAAGTAAGAAAAGGACCAATATTTAGCCACTTCCGCACATGCAGTGGTAGTCGTGCAATGAAATGCACCGCCCGCCAGCCCGCTGATAAATGCGCGTGCGGCAAACAATGCGAATCACACAACCGCCACCACCAACAACACACATAGTTTAAAGTCAGAAAAAACTAGTTTTGTATATAGATTTTGCATGAGGTGTCAAATTGTTATAATAAGATTTTTATCAATCTTTCTTTTATTTATTCACACTTTATTGTACACCATAGATAATAATTAAAAAAGAAACTATTTCTATATAGAGGTACAAGAGGCGATCTTATCGCTCTGGGCGATCTCTACCAGACAACCTTTTAATACAATATACTGACTAAAACTAGTTATGCATATGTTGTATGAGATGAAAAGTTGTTATAATTGGATATTTACCAATCTTATTTTATTTACACTTTATTGTACACTATAGATAATAATTTAAAAATAAACTGTTTATACAAGAGACGGTCTTATCGCTCTTGACGATCTCTACCAGACAACCTTTTAACACAATATTAACGAAACTGTGTTTAGGCTATTTTACATTTAATTTTATCATTCATGACAGTTGATGGATGTCCATTGAAAGATATACACTATACCCAAAAATCGTGTCAATAACCAGTGGTGGTTCATCTAGAAATTTCCTGCAACCTTGATTATTTCATCAGTATATCTAGTGGAAAACCTTGCGGCCCCAACGGTCGACTGCCAATTTAGACGGACAATTCTTCAACTTACATCAGTAACTTGGTTTCTTCTCCGAATATCTTTATTTCCGGTTCTGCGAATTGTTTATCATTTTTTATTATATATTCGCTAATATAGCTATTCATTTATAAATTTATCCTTCCGTATTGTAAAGACGATAAAATTCAATCCATAATATTAAAATGTTCAACAATTACAATTGAAAATATAATACAGATTTAAAATATAAAAGTCTATTCACTTCACTCGAGTAAATAAAAAACTTTTTGTTGTATATGCAAATAGAGTAGGTAGGAATGTTACTCCAAAAGTTACGTAACATATTACATTTAACATTTAAAATGATTAGCTTTGAATTTAATTTCTCTTAGCTGATGTTATGTTTTTACAAATGCGAGTTCACTCAGACTTTGTCAAATTAACAAACCGTTTTGTATTAAATTAACATTTTCTCCTACTGTTGGTGGTATATATATACATATATATATATTAGGAAAGTTCAGCAAAGAATATTTCGATCAAACGTAAAAACCTTGTAACTGCACGGGTGCAGGACGTGAAAGGCCACATAAGACATGACGCGTCAAGTACAAGTCTTCTTTAACCATTGCTTTCGCCAATTTGTCCGTATTTATTGACCCGAGATAATCACCGACACCTTGGGAACGCTACAATACACCGATCAACTAGCAAATCACACGCCGGAAATGAAACTGAAAAAGCAACGAGCTTCGAAAGTACTCCCAACTTATACGAAGTAAGTCCTGGACTGAAATCCTCAATAAATTTACAACGTTGTCGCCCTAAGCACTCCTAGCGGCGGATGATAATTTTGAAGGCAAAGCCGACAGAGAACACGTGACAGTTAAAACGCGTGGCCAAATAGCGACTGGAAAGGCGGCGTATTGTCGACACCCTTTACCCCAATTGACAGATGAGTCTAGACGAAGTCTCGGAACAGGACAAAAAGTTTTTAATTACTCTTTATACTTAATCAACACAAAATAATCACTGTATGTTAGTAATTTATCAATATATATTTGTCCATTTATATTATATATGCTATATGCCTATACACACCGTTTTACACGGTACTTGTTTTACACGTTTTCGCTTTTACACGGTTTTCCAAATAAGTTTTTTTTTTTTAATAACCGATTTTATTACCATCTTTCACAATGTAAATATTTCTGCTTCAAACATCGAATCGGCACAAATAACTTTGAGTGATGAAAGTGAATTCGAACCTCGAAGTGATTCGAATCTATTCCGAAAAAAAGAATGAGAGTAATTTATTTTTTGTTCTTCTGTTTAATGTATTGTAATTAAATAAAAAAAATGTTTCCGTAATATATTTAATATTTTAACTTGTCAATGCATTTTTTTTATTTCTGTGTACACCTAAAATAATTTTAAAAAAATCACAACTGTTAAATAGCAAAATCATGCATTTCCTGCAAGTTTTTCGATTTACGCGGTTTTGATTTGAAAATTTTTAATTTTCTCTACCGTGTAAATCGGGGGATAGGTGTATATATATATAGACTAAGAATTTTACCTCTATCTCGCCTGATCTTATGCGATGACGAGATATATGATACATGATTGCCTAGAAGAAACATATTCACTGTTGTCCGAAATTAACCGATTGTCTCTTTCCAAAGGTCGATGTGCAATATTTATCGCCGGATATTATACATTGTCGCATACACAGGGGACTAGGTATTGGACCAATGCAGTAGTAGTCGTGCAATAAAGTGCACCGCCCGCCAGCCTGCTGATAAATGCGCTTGCAGTAAACAATGCCAATTACACAATTACTACCGCTAAATCACTCAAAACGTGTTTCATCCCTCCACGGAGCATCTTCAGGAGTAATGTTACACCGATTAGTGCGAAGCACAGAGTGACCACTCTGTTGAGTGATTTAACGGTGGTAATTGTGTAATTCGCATTGTTTGCCACATGCGCATTTATCAGTGGGCTGGCGGGCCGTGCACTTTATTGCAAAAACTGCATTGGCGAAAGTAGCTATATATTGGTCCTTTTTTACTTAGGATGGACTTCCGCAAAATAATTTCTGAATCTACTAGATCCTCAATACATTAGTTAGAGCAATTCATTTTTAACTTGTATATGCTTTCAATAAAGAGTAAAATACCTCAATAAGTTGCAAGAATTCGATGCGACATTTTGTTTGATATACCTTTTATATTTTACCTTTTTTAATGTTGACCATTATTAAAATATTAAATTCATTCTCTGTAAAGACCAATTATTTTTCCGAGAATTCTTAAGTGTCGGGTCAAAGTCGAGTGAGTTCTTACATTTAAATTTAGAACAGCCACCGAAGAGATTTTTCATTCCACGGTATAATAAAAAGTTATAAACGAGATTTTGAATTTCAAAAATATTTTAGATCGTACTTATCAACAGGTACTAGAAGTGGGGTGATGATGGAAAAGGAGATGATAATTGTAGACCTGTGACTCTTCCAAATTACTTTTGGACTCTTCAGCCCACGGTAGCACTTTTAAACACACGATTAAAAACATATTTCATGACAAGAAAGGAGAGTGCAACCCAACGTTTGTCCAATAATGGTGTCCAAGCAGGATGGCTTTCATAGCGTCGAGTCAAATGGCACGGAACTCACTGCCCAATAAATCTAAAAGATTCCCCTAAGAGATTTGGCCATTCAAAAATTTTATGCAAAAATAGTAGATCATATACTAAACGACGTTCTTTGAGGGAGGCATACAAAAGTGATTTAGAAAATGTGTAATAAATTCTTTAAGTTTATTACGTGACAATTCAGAAATGTAATAGTGTATATGTCCATAAAAGAGATACTAATTTTAAGCCCAGATAAAGATATACCAAGCTTATATTTATTCATAGTGCTTACCCTATGTACATACCTGCACAATTAAAAAAAAAAAAAACGGCAACGATACTTGTGCATGTGACAGTACCACAATACGGACTTTTCAACACTTACTCAGACACCGTTATCGATTCGAAATCAAAAGACCTAACCATGTGAGCCTTCGCGAAAACGATACAGTGAGGTTCACCTTACTGAATTCAAATTCGAAATTTGAAAAATATGTTCTATTTGACAAATGGGTTCGATTTAAAAGTAATTTATTTCCATAACTGCCTTTTGAAATATAACTGTATTTTCAAATTATTTTCAACGATGGATTTCGTATCTTTATTTAATTAGTCATTTACATGTGTTTTAAAATCGCCATTTATTTTAACATTGTAGATAGTATTACCGGTTTTAATTTCGTTATATTTGAAAATATATAGGTTATTACGTACTTTGTGGCCTTTTATGAAATAAATTCGATTATATATTATATGTAATGAAAAAGGTTTGATATAGAGAAAATAATTTAAATGTTAAGCTTATGAAGTCATCCATCATCCAGCTGTCATCACCTACTCAGACACCTTATGTGAAAACCTTAATATACCTCCGTTCAACTTACCGGACCTCCTCAGGAAATAAATCAACTGCAGAATCTTTTGATGAGTTATCCCGGCACATCGTCTTAAACCTCAAGTTATTTAAGTTTGTAAAATTGAGTAAAATGTTTAAATTATAATGTGTTCATTTTATCTGTATTTACTTTTAAGAAAAATTGTAAATAATAATACAACGCTGTTGTGCTTCGCATCTGAGAGAAGAAATATTCGTAGCAAATAGCAACAACCCTCTCCTAACTGTCTGAAAAAATATTGTAAACAAAACACCCTTGCGATACAAATTAGAACTAATGAAAAAAACCTTAGATATATAGCTATTTTTATTAAATAACGCTAGACGATATTGAATTACCACAAACATCTTAACCTACCGCTTTCAATTCAAATTAAAAATACTTTTATTCAAGTATATATAGTAGCATTTACATGCTATTGTATCGTCAGTTATTTAAACATAATAAGCAATAAGCAAGCACCTCGGATCGCTGAACTTCTAAGAGTCGGCCAGAAACTTAACAATTGCTCTTTTTAACTATATTCAATAATGATTGATGTGTAAATTATAATATCAAGCATGTAAATGCGTCAACAAAGATACTTACCCTTATATATAACATTTATTCAACAATGTACATGAAACGTAATATATAAGATACCTTGTGGAATTTATATATGTGTACACTCAGACCCATGAAGGATATGTTAGGTTTTCAAGACGAAAGGCGTTATGAGTTTATTATTATTTCTTAATTTACCATGTGTCTATCGCAGTTTCTCAAATAGGATTTTGAATTATGGCGCATAAGTAATATCTTATTTTAAATGTATTACGAATCATCTGCTAGAATTCCAATATTCTTTAAAAATATATCTCAGAGAATCTCTTGATTAACTTATATAATATATATATTCAGATAAATAATAAACAGTAATTTATAACAGCAATAAAGAATCAAAACTTCATACAAGCATTCGCTCCATTCACATAATGTAATAACATCAATTTTCATGAACCGTTTTCTTGAGAAATATTATACGAAATGTACATATAAAGGCTTTCCAAAAAAAAAAGGCCTACGAGAGCGGTGAGAGGATTTAAAAAGGATGGAGATTTATCCCTGAGTTTATTATAACAAGTCGGTTTGAAATGACAAAGGGAGTGTTAAAAGTTGATAACATAAAAGGGTTTATTTTGATGTATTTCGAAAAGGTTTAAGAGATTTGTTAAGACTGCTTCGCTTATTCTAAGGTCAAAAATTTTAGGATTTATTTTACACAGGTCAAAGTTGGATCTTAGAGTTGAAAGTCAGAAGGTAAAGGTGGATAGGACGTGTGGTGTTTTCAATTTTAACACATGTGGAACTTTATTGTTTAAGGGAAAAATGTGATTGTATTTAGGGAGATGTCCTCTCTGAACTATTCATAATTTGTTAATTATACTGTTCCCAAAGTTCCCAACTGTAAGGTTATACCAATAAGTACAGTATACCTGTCGCAGGGCAGAGACATACTAACGATCGACATACCATAGGACTCCTTTCGAAACTCACCGACATAAACAAACTGCGAAAACTCATCAAGACATCCTTCCATCTGACACAACTACTAAGCGGGCACGGGTACTGCAAGCAGTACCTGCACCGTTTTAAAATAATCGATAATGAGACTTGCCCATGTGACGACTCCACAGTACAGACTTTTGATCACTTACTCAGACACTGCTCCCGACTCGAATCCAAAAGACGTAACCACGTGACCTTATGTGAAAACCTTAATATACCTCCATTCAGCTTACCGGACCTTCTCAAGAAAAAATCTACAGCAGAATCTTTTGATGAGTTGGCCCGGCACATTGTCCTAAATCTCAAGGCATTTAACGGTCTGTAGCGCTTGGGCAGCGACTTAAATAAAATAATGTAGCAACTAATATATAATTGTGTATTCCAAATTGTATTGTTAATATGTATAAATTTTAGCTGTATTTACATAAGTGAAAATTGTGTAAAAAAAATTGTAAAAAAAAAATAATAATAATATAAAACGTCTCCCAACTGTCTGCGTTTAGTTAAAGCGAAAGATAAATACTGTAAAAAAAAACACCAGCGATACAAATTAGATTTATAAAAAAAAAAAAGTCTCTGACAGCAGTACTGACTCATAATTTTAACTTGTCGTAGGTTTAAGAAGGATATAGGCCTCTTCGAGATTTCCAGACCGAAAGGTGGAAAAACAGAAGAGAAAAGGATCTTCTGGTCTGGAAATCTTATAGTATCCACATGAACTAACAGGCCGCCCAAAGCAAACCTGGCGGCGGACGATCACTGCAGAAGTGAAAGCAGTTGGAATGACGTGGAGCGAAGTAAAGCGCGAGGCTCAAGACCGCTCGGGATGGCGACGTACTGTGGACGCCCTCTGCCCCATCTTGGGGACATAGGAATAAATGATGATATATATACAGAAAAGGACAGTACAGATTATTTATAACTTAAAATCTAGAGATTCCATGACAGATGTTTTAAAAAAACTTCGTATTATGACAATTGCATATATACATTTATAATAACAAATCATCATCAAAAACATTCAAGTAGTAATAACAAACTCTGTATCGCGCATATATAATAATATTCCACAAGATATGTTATACTTGCTGTATTTTAGTTTTAAACTAAAATTAAAAGTACGCTTCTAAATAAATCTCATAATAGCTTTCCAGAGTTTTTAGTTGAACGAAATGTGTGGAACTTGGTTTTGTGGATTCATTTACATAGTTGGATATTATAATGTACACATAATATATATACATGTATACATGTTATATACATATGAATATATGTGTATGTAATTGGTATTTCAATTCGAGCCCCATTCTGACAGGTGACAATACTTCTCAGGATATTGCTGTAAATGTTTCAGGATTTCTTTTATCGTCCAGAACTTCCTCTGGACTATGTTAATGTAACTTCATGGCAAAGTTACCTTGAAATATTTTTTTCGTGTTGAATTAAAAAAAACAACAAACATTTTTTATTAAATGAAGTACATTAATTAAAATTGTACCCAAAAATTTGAACGAAATAAGGTTAATTGAGTTATTTCAACTGTTTATGTTGGTTAAGCAAACCCATATATATATATATATATATATATATATATATATATATATATATATATATATATATATATACATATATTATATATATACATATATATATTATATATATATAATATATATATATATATATATATGTGTGTGTGTGTGTTGAGTTTCAGTCCGGCTCTTAGCAGATCAACGTTCAGCCGGTGGTACCTTACTGCTTATAATGTTGAAATAATCGATCATTCAGAAGCGCATGTAAATTTTAAATGGATTTTAAATTTGAATTTAGAATGAATCTTTGTTAAAGATATCGAAAAACGCTGGCTTGGAGATCAATGGGGTAAGCCTTTGATTTTTTTATTAATTCTAATTTGTATCGCTAGTGTTTTTTTTTTTACAAAATTATTTATTTCGCTTTTACTAAGCGCAGACAGTTGGGAGAGGGTTGCCGCTATTTGATACGGATCTTTCTTCACCCAGCTGCGAGGCACGACAGCGTTTCATAATTATTTACAATTTTTCTTACACAATTTTCTCTTATGGGTAAATACAGCTAAAATTTATACATATTAACAATAAAATTTGTAAGTTTTACCCAATTATATATTAGTTGGTACATTATTTTATTTCAAGTCGCTGCCCGAGCGATACAGACCGTTAAATACCTTGAGATTTAGGACAATGTGCCGGGCCAACTCATCGAAAGATTCGGCAGTAGATTTTTTCTTGAGAAGGTCCGGTAAGTCGAACGGAGGTATATTAAAGTTTTCACATAAGGTGTCTGAGTAAGTGATAACAGCTGAATGATGGTTACATAAGCTTAACATTTAAATTATTTTCTCTATATCAAACCTTTTTCATTACATATAATATATAATCGAAGTATTAATATTTCATAAAAATAATATTTCACAAAGTACGAAATAACCCATGTAATTTCAAATATACCGAAATTAAAATTGATAACACTATTTATAATGTTAAAATAATTGGCGATTTAAAAAGCGTGTAAATGCCCAATTGAATAAAGATGTTCTAAATTTAAATTATAGTACGAAATCCATCTGTGAAAATAATATGAGAATACAGTTATATTTCAAAAGGCAGTTATGAAAATAAATAACTTTTATATCAAGGCCATTTGTCAAATAGAACATATTTTTCAAATTTCGAATTCAGTAAGGTGAACCTCACTATATCAACTACTTCACGTGATAGAATGCCGACTTAAAAACTCGTCAGGCGCGTCAGTAACACGGCCGGCGCGAACAAGAACCTTCATTACAGCCTTCCCGCCTTCGGTGAAATCTAATTTACAATTTTCTTTTTGTCTACTATGATATGGGTCAAAGGAAATTTCAACCGCAATATACTATATCCATGAAAGTATATACACCATCACATATATATTCAATATTGTTATATTTGACAAAATAAACAGATTGAAATATATATGTTTTTGCAAATATGTCTATGAAAAAACTACATTTTATTAATGTGATTTTTTGACGGAACTGTCTTATGTCATTGTTTTTATATATCACACAGATTTATTATTAGAAAGTCGTAAAATTATAATAGGTAACTTTACAATAAAATTTTAAAGTTGTTTCTTGGTTTTCAAGTGAGAATATTGTATAACTTTGTTTGAATAAGATGTAAAGTATGACAATGTATCCTAAGTACGCACTAAAATGAAAATTCCTCTGTTTTCAGAAGCTATTTCTCATTGTTTTATTGTAAGATCAGAGAAGATGTCTTATATATGCTTACTTCTACTACTAAACTTTTATCCGTGGCTATTTTATATATATATGTATGTATGTATATATATATAAATATGTATATATATATATATATATATTATGATATTATTAATAGTACATGTCAAAAATTTTTGATATTGCCTCGTGTTATAAACCCCCTATTATACTTTTTAACTTATTAATATGAATTTATTTAAATACAATATAGAATATTAAATTAAACCAAAAAAAGTTTCATTTTTTACCATTCATGTATCGCCTCTTTTTCTTTAAAATTTCCTCCTTGATTACTTTATTAATTTTTTTTTTGCTTTTTTAAATCTTATTCATATATATCACAATTTTGTTATTATTTCATATTCAATGTTATAGCAAAAAAAATATGAAGTTTTCCTCATAAATATTGTCAAAGAATATATATTGTCAAAGGAGGTATCAAATCGCGAAGCCTTATAATATTATTTGTAACGGTAATCATATAAGAAAATTGTACAGAGCGACATGAAGTATGTGTAACGTAATTTCTGAAATATAATAATATAGTTTATATAATATTTATGCTACTATTTCATACATGGTATATTCCTTCTGGTAATTTTTTATATCCTTATTGGTTCCAGGTGTATATGTAATAACTGTCCATAAGATTTTGTCCTGCCAGAAATTATGGACATCATAATAGAAAAAAAATTAACATATATATTAGCGTGAACACGTACAGGATTATTGGTAAATATATTTCTATATGAACTATACATTCATCCAGTAAATAAGTAAGATCATAATCAGTTTTTAAATTTTAAGTACACATATTTACTCCTAAATACACGTATAAGAAAATTAATGTGAAATATTGAGACAACATTGCATAACAACAACCTTTTGCACATAAAAAACTCATAACTAATAAATTTCATTTTCCAAATAATAATTAATCCTTTATAAGTATAGATGTATGTATTAATAATAAAATTCCACAAGATATCTTAGAGCAGAGTTCCCCAAACTTTTTTGTGCCGTAGACCCCTTGCCATGTTTTTCCGTGTTGGGTAGACCCTTACCTGATATTGATTTCCTGTAATTTTCTTACTGTAGTGAAGTTTAGTGTTAAAAACTTAAAGTAAAAACATGTTAGTTTATACATTTATTAATTGAATTTAACTTATTTTTAATTTTACAAGTTCAAAATGTATTGCGACCAAAAAACGAACACCAACATCCTAAAACTTACACATTTTTATAAACATATATAATATTTTTTTTTACTTCATAGATAGTTTTATAAATAATGTAAATGTTTTGATATTATAATATAGTATGATGTAAGTAAATAGGTACAATCAGTGCAGATGTTGAGATCCACTATCGTGGACCCCATTTTCATTTCATGGACCCCCAAATTTTTTTTCGCTGACGTAGACCCCTTGCAGGTTGTCATAGACTCCTAGGGGTCGATATTGACCACTTTGGAATTCACTGTCTTAGACCTTACTTTTATTAGTTTTTTATCTAAAATTAAAAGTACATTATTAAATAAATCCTATTATAGCATTCAAGAGTTTTTAGTTGATCTAGATTCGAAGAACTTGATTTGTTAACTAATTTAAATAATTGATATTATAATGTACACATTAAAAATTGTTATATTTTATTTAAAGGAGCAACTGTTGAGTTTCTGGCAGGCTCTCAACAGATTAGCGTTCCGAGTTGGCATCTTACTGCTTATAATGTTAAAATAATCGACAATTCAAAAGCGTATGTAAATACATACTTGAATAAAGATATTTTAAATTTGTATGTAGTCCGAATATACACTGATCTTATGAAGTGACTAAATTATATAAGAAAAGAAAATGTTTTTCCTAAAATATCGTAAATACTAGATTTCAGAACATACATAAAGGGTGATTCAACGTAGAAAAGCTTAAAGTACAGTACGCATTTACGTCTATTTACAATCAACCTATATCAATTGAAATATGTTATATTAGTTTATTTTTTCTAACAGAACGTGATAAGCCAATAACTTCTTGTTATTAATAATCCGAATAACAAAAACGCTTTTTATTTCTGCATAATCATTAAGATTATAATAATTTCTGAAACTTGATTTTTTTAAAGAGTCAACTGTATATAATATTTAATGGAATCAGGCGTTAAATTGCGGAAGTCCATCTTAAGTAAGAAAAGGACCAATATTTAGCCACTTCCGCACATGCAGTGGTAGTCGTGCAACAAAGTGCACCGCCCGCCAGCCCGCTGATAAATGCGTATGCGTAACTATATATAAATTAGTAGTAAATACATACATTCACTAATTTAAAGCTTTTGAAAATACGATCTATCATCCTGTATATAGTGGGAGAATTAAACTTCTTGAATTTCCAAAGAGTAATTGTAAAAGCAAATTAACGTGATTCATAGGTCCACCGCTGGACTGTACAGTAGCAGTACCAGAACCGTAAGCAGCTTGAATCCCACGTCTTTGAATGACCAGCTCGTCTGTTCTTGCAAGTGAACTTCCTATGATGCTCTTCCCAGTGTTTCCCATCGTGGGACCCTCGTCCCACATGGGGCCAATTCGATTGTAACTAAAGTGGACTCGATACGAGTTTAACTCTTTTGCTTTAATAAAAAAAATATAATACACAAGGGGGATTAAGATTTGAGAAAGGTGAGGCAAAAAGTAAAAGGCGGAAAAAAATTGCTCTTCCAGAATATAGTCTTCACTATAGGATTTCAAAACCCCATCGTTCATCTGTTCTGCATCTTCAGCATAATCTCTGTTGGCTTAACTTACTCATTAACATGTTAATTAAAAATTAAAACAAGGCTTTATGCAATTATCTGCAATGGCCAACCGCACTGATGTTATAAAATTTAATTAAAAGATCATTAAATAACAAATTTAAAGTGTTATGGTCGATAGTAGCTTGTCCACTATATATAGGTCATCCCTAGAGATATACATGGGGGATATACCATAATCGCCACGCTGGGCAGGTGGGTTGGCGATTGCAGTGTGGTATTATGGTATGCAGATAATCCTGCTCTCTCTTTTCTGGAAACTTGTTAGTGAACAGTGACAATCAAATATATTTATAGCACAAAATGTGAATTATTTGAGATTTTGTCCCGGGAATCGACCTGCCACCTACGATCTTAAGTGTCAGTCCGCACAGGATGAATCTATCAGGTTACATATTAATAAGAAATAAAATATATACAACCTTGACATGTCTTTCAATCTCCACTACCCTTAATTCTCTTTCCAACTCTACTTTTCATGTTTCTTTTGTCTTAAATCATGGACACCGGAAAATGTTTAGTAACACTTGTGAATGTGACTAAACATTTTCTGGTGAAATGGAAGGGAAGAAGTGTGCTTCTTCTCCTCCATTTCACCAGAAAATCATCCAACCAACGGAAAATGTAAACAGAATTGAAAGGGAAGAAGTGTGCTTCTTACCTTTCATTTCACCAGAAAATCAATCAACCTACGGAAAATGTAAACAGAAATTGAAGGGAAAAAATGTGCTTCTTCTCTTACATTTCTGTTTATCTTCTTTTTTTGTCTTTACGCTGATCAGAAAGGCCGAGAGACAATGTAATCATTAAAGATATACAACTTCACCCCTCCAGTTTTCTTTAGGTCTGCGAAAGAAGATAGATCCCGCTTGAGGACGAACCCACCACCTACGATCTTAAGTGTCAATTCTCACATGACGAATCTATCAGGTTACATCCTAATAAGGAATAAAATATATACTATCTTAACATCTCTTTCAACCTTCATCACCCTACTTTTCATGTTTGTTTTGTCCTAAATCATGGACACTGGAAAATATTTAGTCACAGTCACACTTCTTCACTTTCATTTCTGTTTACCTTCTTTTTTTGTCTTTACGCTGGTCATGAAGACTGGGAGACATTTTCATCTCATTTTCTCTCTTTACGTCTCCGATAGCAGACAGATCCCGCTCGGAGATGAAGCCGTCAGCGCAGAGGCGCTCATGACTCCCTCCAGAGAAGAACATCATTGTTCCTTCCACCTTTCCTCAGGGTACGACCCTTAACTACCACTAGCTTCAGCAAATCTAAAGCTGACGATGAATTGACATTTTTAAGGCCTCTCGTTCCCTTTGCTTTGTGTGGGATAGTGACATTAGAGTTTTGGGTGCAAAAATATTTTTTTTCAATTTTGTACATTTTTTATATCTTTCTCCTTTCTTTCTTTCATATTTTACTTCATTCATTCCTTTTAGATATTCAACCACTCATCACCTTTTTCCTTTATCTACATTCATGATAACATTTGGTTTTCACAGCCTCATTTGTTTTGGTTTTCTTTAATATATGTTAAATTATTTACTATTTTTTTGTCTCAAACATGGTCTTGACTCTAGAACCATTTTATAAACTTATTTAATGTATATACCAGGTAATGTACGAGTATATAGCATTGCATATTAAATCAATAGCGGAAATTAGATTAATGAGAATCAATTCTGTCACTAATAGGAAACCTTAATTAAATTAGTAACATGCATTCAAATTGCCTTACGTAATATTAGAACTTTCGCTTGCAACTCTCGCAATCGAAACTTAGTTCCCGTAAACTTCACGGTTTTATTGCTTCTTATGGTTATAGAACTGTTGCAATAGGAGGCATTAAAAGTTTCTGTTTACGGATTTGAAATTAAAAAAAAAGTTTTATTAAAATTATGTTAGTACGCTATTGCGCTCTAAGTTTCAGCTGAAAGAATATACACAAGTAGTGATGATATAATATTCAAATAAAAAAAACAATACCTAATGTCTCTTTTTAATATGAATTATTAAAATTATTTAATGCTTATCATATGTTAACAGCGTTCTTACAAGAATTCCAAGCCAAACGGTTAATCCGATAAATTTATTTAAACAAAATTAATATAATTATACATCAACAATGCTCTAAGGTTCTTTGATAGTTCGAGCCATTATTCCAAATTTGAAATTTTTCGCGAGCCGCATTTTAATACGCATTTAAAACATGCAACCGAATATTTTTAACAAAATTATATTTAATAAAATTATATCACGAAAGTTTAAAATATGTGTATCGAAGCTAGATATGACACACTTATATGACAGCGATGATGAACAGAATCAAATATTAAGCATGAAACAAGAAAATAAAAATTATGATAAAATCATTTACCAACTATAAACAATGTCTCATGTAGTGGTAAAAAAGAAGTCCTCAAATCTAGGACCATATATATATTAAAAAAAAACTTGGTAGTCTTCAAGTCAAGAGTGAAAAGGTTCCTTCTGGACAAGCATATAGCATTGTAGATATATTCATCACTTAAATCAGACGAGATAGATGTCAAATGCTAACTTAACAGTGTTATTTGTCCACCTTATGGGTTGGTTCATGATTTTCACTCCAGAAACTTACAACCATCTATTTAACGCTATGTGGCCTATTCATTGCTACTTCGACTTGATAGTCCGCTAGGATATGTTACTTTAACTACGAAATAATAATATCTAATATCTACGAAATACTTCAACGATTTCCAACATAAATACTTACCATAGCACGCTCGTTAAGTGACTATGGGTTTTTTAAATCCAGGAGCTGGAGAACACGTACACCTGCACAGATTGTGGACTTTCGCCACTAGGTGATATTGGACTAGATAATATTTCGTGGTTTCTCAAACTCTGATCAGCCGAGTACATATATATATATATATAACTATATATATATATGTACATATAAATGAATTAAAAATATATTTCATCTCAAATAGATATATCAGTATGTGTATATTTGTAAAGATATTTAGATGAAAGAAGATAAAAAAAACATTCTCCGTATTAAACTTTTTCTATTCATTCGACTTATAAACGAAGTAAACGAGGAAGGAAGCTCTCTTAACTTATATCACTTTGGAGATAAGATTCTTTGGAATTTTTATTTCTCGTATTTTTTTCTAATTCTTTAATTTAGAAAAATAAATAGTCGTCTTATAGATGAGTTTATCTTCAACGATTATATTTCATATGAAACGTGGTTTAAGGTTAGGTAAGGTTGTATATACCATCTAACCTATAACGTGAAAATAAATTTTAAATAGAAGGTGAACAGATAAGCATGTAAAGTTGTCGAAAGATGCTTTATTCAGGTCGATGACAACAAGCCTAATTGGAAATCTACGGAGGAGCTTATGCCCAGCGGTGGACGCCCAATATCTTGAATAATGATGAAGAATTAGTTTCACTCTGTTGGTTCTGTTGGTTCGGTTTTTGTTTATTATCCACTTAGGACTACTATGCCTTATACCAGCGAAGTATATATTATAAGAAAAATCTCAGAAGAACCCTATTTGACAAAAATTAGGATCAAATAAAGCTTCACTATAAAGATATAGGTGATGACCAATATCACCAGTGATGACTTACAAACGTGGTCTTTAACACTCAGCTAATGAAACTCGTAGTGGTGACCAACTGTCCCGTATTCGGAGGACACGAAATAGAAACCGGAGTCAGAGTAGAATAGAGAAATATTGCATCTCTAATTGACGAAGGGAAACTTCGCCTCAATTTATTCAAATATCGCAGAGTAATAATGCATGAAAAAATTAAAAAGAAAATTTAATTTAAAAAGGTAGGATAAGATCAGACGGCTGTATAAATACAAAGAAAAAAATAATTTTTTTAAAAACAAATTTATAAAATTAGGAGTTAAAAGCGAAATCATAAAAGAGAGAATGAAAATGTGTAAAGGAATTGTGAAGAAAAATAAAAGTCGTGATTTGAAAGGTATGAGAAAAATGATAAAAACTATAGGATTTGTAAATGATGAGTGAAGAAAAGTGTAAAAGAAAGTGAAATATAAAGGACTTGATAAAATTATTAACCATATGTATAATAAAGTTGCTAATCATACTTACAGGGGTTGAACGAGAGACAACAATAATAGGGAAATTTAAAAATATTGACAAAAAAGTCAAAGTGGTCGGAGAAGCTGTTTATGCCTTCATCATCGTTCATTCGTACATTGGTGATCAAAAGCCTGACCCATAGAACCTTTTGGAAGTAAACTGCATCCAGTCTCGAACAGGAGTGTAATAATTATATTTAAATAATATAAAGAGGGTACGTTGCTCGTATAATCGAAGGCCGTTGAAGCCTTTGGCGACCAAGATCAGGTTCTCTAGGTGGATATGATATAGTTAAAGTCATGGATATCATAGTGGAGATCTTTTGAGAAGGTTTCTCTTTGAAGTTGGCGTCTATTAGTTGAGAGAAAGAATAAGAAAGAAATATACATTAAAAAAAGTCCTGAATTTACTTCTCCGTATCTTCTGAAGTCCAAAGGAACATAATATCGTGTTTATACCGCGATATGTATTACATTTATATTATCAGAAAAACTTTAATTCACAGCACAGTAAATACTTTTATTTCACTTTTAATACTCTTATAGGCCAACTAGAATAGTTTCCACTAGACAACTTATCACTTCGATGGTTATCGAACGAGTGACCGAACTCCCGACTCAATAATCAAAACGCTGTTTCAACCCCACCACTCTCAATCCTTTTACTGGAAGTAAGAGTGACGGGGCCGAGTAGTGTTGCCATTAAAGAAAAATAAAACTGCCTTTATAAAATTATTACAATATTTTTTTTTAATTTCTAATACATTTATTTTCGCATTAATATTTCACATTCGAAATTTATTATTTAACTATGTAGCTGTCAGTTTGCTCTTCCCATATATACCTATAATTTTCCTACTCACACCTAAAAACGCCGAGTGAACAAGCTGTGCTGTGAAATGGCAACACTGACACTTGAGTTAAAAACTGTGACGAAACTTTCTTCCGCCATTATTGTTTTTACATTGTTACTAATCGCATCCACGCCGCGTGTGTTTTTACTGTGCAACAGACAATAAATGTTACAACGAGGATCAAGATTCGCGCCGCTCTCAGGACCTGAATTAATACTCGTATGGCGTGTTCCTTGACCTATGTTTTCCTATCTTACTATTCTCAATTTCCTGTTGTAACGAATTTACACTACATAATATTTTGTACTGCATAATTTGCACAAATGCCCCGCAAATACGGACTGTATTTACTTTTAAAAAATATTATTAACCCGAAAGCGACCATATCGTAATAGACATTTAACTAAATGCATTTACAATACGCTTTCTATAAATAAGTTCTGTACAACATACCACACAGAATGGTAGGTAACATTAACAAGTTTACGAACTATTCAATTAAACTTTTGTGAGCGACCGTATTGCTCGGTTGCAGTCCATTTTGTGATAATTGCAACGTATATAATACGTACGTTTAGTATTAACTAACTTCACGTTGCCTTTGTCTTCTATTAAATAATTTCGTACACTGTAAGTGCATTTATATTCTGAGTCTACTATTGTTAGTAATTTTGAATGAATTTTAAATTTAGAAATCGAAATTAAAAAAGAAATTAAATTTAAATGAATTTTAAATTTAGAAATCGAAATTTGCAAATCGAACTGCCTGATATTTAGGTTCAAATGTCACATACTAAAAATAAAAGATATTTTAAATTAAGAATCCGACCAGTTCAGAAACGTCTTCTCGTTCTAAATACCGCAATGTTTGAAACCTTCGTCTTAAAACATTGCGGTGGTATATTAGACTGGAACAATTTTTTGGAAATATAAATTTAAATTTAAGTTATATCTACACATTTTCCATAGTGTCCAACAAAGCCTATTAGAAACAATAAATATATGTTAAGTTGTTTTAATATCATCAATACATATAATTAAAGAAAAAAAAAACATTTAGATTAAAAACTCCTTAAATAAATACTCCTTTGAAAACCAATACATTGATGGAAAATCTATGAATTACTCGGACCAATTGAAAATGTGATCCAATAAGTAAAATAAATCCCGAATCAGACGTCTGACCAGTCATCTTACTTTAGTTAATAGGACCTAATTTTGTTGAGTGCCACTTGGGATTGTTGACAAAATCTCCTATATTTTTAATCATATCTTAGATTTTATTAAGACATTTGAGATATTTCACAACAATACAATAAACGTAACACATCATTCTCTTTATATATGATTTTCATTTGTTTATTTGAACTTTTCCTTTACTTATATAAAAATGTTGCGAAAAGAAAAAATGGGACAACCTTTCCTCGTTGTTTCCGCCCATAAATGCCGATTGTAAGGCATAATCTTCTCCCAAATATATATATAGATCATGGTTGCACAGACTTATTAAGACTAGGGGCCACTCGGGCAAATCATGAACTGATGGCGGGCCGGCCGCTAGAAGTATAGGTAATTAATTTTTTTTTGGTTTTATTCTGGAATAGAATTCAATATTTTTCGAATGTACGAGAGTATTATTTTTGCTGTCGGCGGGCCACCAGCATTCGACCGGCGGCCCGCGGTCTGTGCATCCATGCTATAGATTAGTGACTCCCAAAGTGGTCTATATCGACCCCAAGGGGTCTATGATAACCTGCAAGGCGTAGCGACGTAGACCGTCAGCGAAAAAAAATATCGGGGTCCATGAAATGAAAATGGGGGTCCACAGACTGGACATCATTAGCCGAGGAGATTTAAGATTAACCCTTACAAAATTGACGCCAAATGTTGATAATTTATTATTAAAGCATCAGGTTCATCCTTCTCACTAAAAATATTGACTTATTGCTTATGTTATTTAATTTATAGTTTATTTTATGTTACGTATATTTTACATAACAGATACAAAATTTTATTTTGAGTAGTTTTAATTTAAATTCAATTAATAAATGTATAAATTAACATGTGTTTTTACTTTAAGTTTTTAACACTAAACTTCACTACAGTTAGAAATTTACAGGAAATCAATATCAGGTAAGTAGGGGGTCTACCCAACACGGAAAAACATGGCAAGGGGTCTACGACACAAAAAAGTTTGGGGAACTCTGCTATAGATGGATATACCATAATCGCCACGAACCGTGTTAGCGATCGTATTGCGGTATTATATTGCGCAGAGGACGCTGCTGTCAAACCTTTAGAAACATGTTTGCAAGCCGTGGCAATCCTATGTATTAATATCACATACCTGAGGAAGTAGTCACACGAATCGTATTTTTAAAAACTGAACATTATTACGGCGTCTTTATAAATAAACAAGACAATAATGATTAATAAAATATGTTATTAGTTGAATTTAACTTAGTTTTAAGTAGTTTACGATTTAAATAAGTAAGGTAGTTTAAATGACTTATATACTGTAACTTGCAAAAATGTGAGGAAAATTTTTTTTCAGGCATATTAATCGCTAGTGTCTAAGTGTGAATTATATAAAATAGTATCCTGCGATTTGAACCTGCGATGGCAAGTCTACCTGAATGTACAGGTACAGTAATACCCCGCCTTACGCGACCCCGTTATACGCGGTTTCACTATAACGCGAATCGCAAATTTCGCGCTCAAATGCCTCGAAATACGCGAAAGAGTGCGTATAAATATAATGTAGTCATCAACTTCTCTATGGTGTCTTGACCATCTGTCAAACAATTAAAAACAGTGTTGGGTGTTATGAACGTATTTTACAAGAACGTAAACAAAACGTTACCCAAATAACAATAGATGTATTTTTCCGTAAAAAAAATAAGAGTACGTATTGCATAAAGTGTTCTTAGAATTAAAGTGATTGATTAAAATGATTTGTATTTTTTTGTAATAATTTTTGACTATGTTTAATCATAAACCTCGTTATACGCGAATTTCAGTTAGCGTGATTTTTGAAACGTATCCCTCGCGTAAAGCGGGGTATTACTGTATATATATAATAAATAAACCATTAAATAATTTGAAATTTTCTCGAACTAAACGCGTTCTTCAAGTTTTAATTAAAGTATAAACTACTTTCGAGAGGTTACGACTTATATCAAAGAACTTCGAAAAAGCGAACCAGGTTAACTGGAAAAACAAATACTAATTTCAAACTAATTTTGAAAATGGAAATTTATATCTGGTGGGTAAAAATGAAATATTCTTTCGTATTATTACTCGCTTAGGATAATTTACCGCTGAATAATTTATTGCTAATTTTACGCGGTGATATACATCTTAAATCTATTTTACAGTACCCGGCGATTAATATTGCACATCGACCTTTGGAAACAGACAATCGACTAAAGCACGAAATGCGATTGAAGAAGCGTCACATAGGCAGTGCGGGACAGAGATAATGCTCTACGAAGCAGAAATTATCCGATTGTCTCTTTCCAAAGGTCGACGTGTAATATTGGTCGCCGGGTACTGTACTATTATTTAAGTAAAGAAGAAAAAGAGACACGCACACACTTATATACGTTATGAGAATGCTAGAACAATCTATTTTGATTAAAACTCAAAAAAAGTTTAGCTTCTCTAAAATCGCATTGTTTAACTTAGGGATACGAAGATACCAAGCGTGTCTTGATATTTTTTGTGTGAACAATTTTACAACAATTAATACAGTTATAGAACAATTAATTCACAATATTTATTATAATTTAAAAAGTATTCATACTAGTATTAGACTTTCATTACATTTCCTAATTTAACTATTTGACTGCTACACGACGCAAAGCGCTGCGATATGTCTTCTCGAAAACCGCGACGCAGCGCTTTTGCGCTTCAAGTTTCAGCTAAAAGTACAGATATATATAGAGATGATATTTTATAAATCGTCGATGAAAAAGACGATTTTAATATTCAAAGAGAATATTCATGTTTATTATTTCTTTATAATACGAAGCGAATTATTAAAATTGATTGATACAGATCTCAATGAGGTTGTTTAATTTCTTAACATCAAGTCAAAATATGTCCTGCACTTTTAGTGCGTTCACACAAAAATTGCTTAGTAGTTCAACTGTTAATAATCTTTCTAAAGAATGTATTTCAAAACTACACAACAGCCCACATAAAACTTACTAATTTTATAAAGCATGGAGTATGACATGCCTATCTTTCGTCGTCGTCATCATTTTAGTCAAAAGACATCTACTACAATAAATAGTCTCCCCTAAATATATTTAAGGGGGGATATACCATAATCGCCACGCCTGATAGACAGGTTGGCGATTGTTATATGGAAGTATGGTACATAAGATGCTGCTGCCTATCTTTAACACGTTCACTGCGGCTTGAGGTCGATTCAGCCTCATGGTAGACTTTGCACTGGTGCGGCGCGTAAAACTCGTGTTTTCTCTCTAGTGCGGCGGCTGTTTACACTCAACAGTATGAGGTATGACAAAGACAAATATAGCTTTCTTTATGTCTGCGAAGCATTGACTCAATATTGTAAAAAAATATTGATGAACATGAGGCAGAAAAGGCCTCAACCGCACTACTAGGAAGTTCAGCTTGAGGCTGATTCGACCTCAGCCGCACCAGCTGAAAGTTCTTCAAAATTGGGCCCGCAGTGAACGTGTTAAACTTATTTCACAGCAATAGCAAAACTGTAATACACAAAGTGTGTATCATACTGCATTAGAATAACAATTTAACTTTAATAAAACCTCCATGCTTATTATACAATAATTATAAAAGCTTAATAGAACCATTACGTTTTATTAATATAATACGTAAATAAATTAAAAATAAATACATTTAAAAAACTTTTAATTTAAACGGTTTTTTGATACCCATATTGTGGTAGTTGTGGAAAAATATGTACCTAGTTCGCCATATTGGAACGGCGTCCATCTTGAATTTTAAATTTTTACATAATCATCGTGTTTTACTAGTGTCGCCGTTTCATTTGATACCCATATTGAAGGGGTTAAGGAAAAATATGTAATCCGCCATTTTGTATCGGCGGCCATCTTAGATTTATAATGTTATTGATTTTATTATATTGGTTTGTCATCTAAATTAAATGTGTGTACCAAATTTCAGATCAATCTGACAACGCGAAGGAGCTTAAATTTCAATTACTAATTTTGACCCAAACAAATAAATTCCGTACGGGTCGAACTAAATAAAACCGTTTAATCACTACTATTCAAGTTTATTTTAACTGTTGTTGTCAGTTGTACATACCTTCGTCGTAATGATCAACGAAGAAAAAAGCGTGACGTCAGCCAACAAATGGCTCATTATTATCGGCGCCCAAGAAACACGCCCAGCTATGGTCGTGTACCGTCGCGTGGCCATCTCTGCAGACAGTCAACGAAAGTTACAATATGATCCAGGAGTTTATTGTCACCTATTGCATGCGGAATGATATGGCCAAATGTGACGGTAATAATTATATAAAACAAAGATTAAAATTGTCAAATGTAATATGTAAACTTGCAGAAAGTATAGAGAAGAATAAAAATGAGCGGAATAGGAAAAATAATAAAAAAATCAAGGAAATAATTATTGAAAAATACATATCCCTTATCTTGATAATGTATCTGTAGAGATACATCAGAATTAAAAAAAATTGCAGCATCAATTTTGAACGCAAAGTAATGATTTGTATGTGAATGTATAGGTAATTTCTTAATTTTCGAACGCTTGTACAGTTTTTTTTGTTGGCATCCTTGGGTCTTAAAAGTCAAGTGGTATGAATATTAATGTAATATTAAAAAAAATCTACCAAGTTAAAGGATATCTCTGTCCCAAAAATAAGATAGGGAAACGGATGTCCCCAATAAATAAGACATATAAGTAAGAAGCGTATGAAGGCGGATGCTGTTCAGAATATCCAAGACTTCAAGCTATCAGCTCCAACCGGCAAGGTCTCTGGGGTCAACATTAGCGCTTGGTGTCAGTTCCTACACCAAATTTAGGTCCAGCTGTGGACGTCTTGCGGATAAAATTACTAGCTATACAATTTTTTTACTAAATCCAGTAAACTACTTTAGTTTTCACCATTAATGTGTAAATAAAAATTAATATATATCAGAAATTTATTACAATTTTCTATCATTGCACATATCAAAGTTAATTAATTACTCAATCCGTGCACAATTCCCTGCGCGACTGTACTTAGATCTCGGCAAATGCAGTCTCTTTACGCAATTAACATGCAACGTTAAATAAACATGCCGAAGCATACGTGTGTGTGTTTTGGACTAAGTACAATCATTGCCAAAAGCGTTATATATTTTAATTTATTTCTACAAACAGAAATTAGTCAAATTGTCGCTTTCCAAAGGTAGATGTGCAGTTTTTATCGCCGGGTACTATATATAGCTCGTAGAGAAAACGGTCAAAAACGTTGAATTAAATACATAAGTTTCAGCAAATTACAGGAAAAAAGATTAGGATGGTATGGTCACATTCAACGAAAACCAGATGACCACGTGGTAAAAACTGCCTTAAGCCTCCCAGAATTCCCAAGAGGGAGAGGGCGTCCAAAAGCTACGTGGTGGTCTAATATCAGAAAGGAACTGGAAACCCTTCAACTTGATGCAGACACAACCCAGGATAGAGTAGCCTGGCGCAAATTGATAAGGAGACCCGACCCCGAATAAAGGGAAAAGGGAAGGAAGAAGAAGAAGTTTCAGTCTAATCATAAAATTCTATCTGTTACCGTGTAGTATACAGTTCTCATTCTTTAACCTATATAGCAGGGGTGGCCAAACTGCGGTTCGCAAGCCATATGCAGCTCTGAACGATTGTTTTTGGCTCCGATTGACAGTCGAAATATTTCAATATTTAAATTTTTATTATATATCTGGGAAATTGAAGCAAATTACTGGTGTGAATAATAATTATAATTATTCCAACATAAATTAGCGAAATCCAAACACTGATCATAATTAACTAACTGGCATCTTAAGTATTGTTACGGGTGCTGTCATATACGTGTGCATATATCTAACTTCAATATATTTATATTCATATTTTGTATTCATATTTTGTACTTTTGTCGCATAATTTCAATAATTATAATTTTTGGTAAAAAAAAAACAACCGTTTGCGTGTTTTAAATGCGTATATATACAATTGCGGCTCGCAAAAAATTTTATATTACGAAAAATCACTCGCACTATCAAAGAGATATGCCACCCCTAATATATAGCGTCTTGAAATACTCTGTGTTCTGTTTTTTTTTTTTTTTAAGTGGTTTTATTTAAAACCAATAGTGACTAAATTAAGTAAAATACTTCCATGCACGTTCATTGCTTAATTATGTTAATTATATAATATATACTAATAAGGTCTTAAAAGATATGACAGACTTTGGTAGATGACATGAGCTTATGACAAAGTGCCGACGATGGGACAGACGTCTACTGCAAGGCTTATGCCGCCCCCAAAGACCGACATGATGACAGGTCCTGCGCTGCTTGCATCTAGCGACTTCCCGAACTTCACTACATCATCGGTCTACCTAGAGCAGGGCTTCTTAAACTATGGGTCGCGACCCCAAATGGGTCGCGGAGCAAAATTCTGGGGTCGAGAGATTTTAATGTCAAATATTTATATATACCATTTTATAACATCACTAGAGTTGGCGGAATACAGGGGACTTGCAGCGTCTAGACACGCGCATTTCTTGAAGGTTTTAAACTAATATAAATACAATTTTATAATTTTTTGTGCAATTTTTAATTTTAGATTTTTGTATGTTTCTAAACGAATTCTTAAACTATATATTTTCATATGTATATGTATATGTGTATTGTTACCTAATAAATAAATCATCAAAAAATATTAATTTATTTTTCTTTTATATTTGTAGGGGTCGTCAAGAAACTCGCAATCATAAATGGGGTTGTGAATGCCAAAAGTTTAAGAAGCCCTGACCTAGAGGGTGACGGTGGCAGTTGTGGAATTCGCATTGTTTGCCGCATACGCATTTATCAGCGGGCTGGCGGGCGGTACACTTTGTTGCACGACTACCACTGCATGTACAGAAGTAGCTAAATATTGGTCACACACCTTTTCTTACTTAGGATGGACTTCCGCAAGGTAACGCCTGATTCCATTAAATATCTAGAGGGGTTACTCACACTAGAGAACCTTTCGGCTATCGGTCGCACGAGCGATGTACCCCTGTCACTGCCACTTTAAACGAGCAATTCTTCAATAAAAATCAAGCCTTTTTCTAACTTGGTCAAACCGATTTATATATAGTTTTTACTTACAAAATAATTATACGTAATATATTACTTAACTAGATGAATAAAACCACTGTAAGCGACTGTACATTTAAGCTAGTGTTTGCTAAATCACTTTATGCGATGTCGTATGACCGCCTCTCAAACTTACTATTTATTCAAGCTACCGAAGGGAATTTAGCCGAAATCCTTCAGTGCATATGTACAAATAGATGCTTTAAAATTCTAATACAAATTAATGGCTTAGCATTATTTGCGATAAGACAGATTGACACAGGTTTCTTCATATATTTTCAGTTGCACCGGTCGAAAGCTGTCTGCATTCAGTATCAGAGGACCGTATCGAATTTGTCCGGCCATTTTAATTTACCAATGGCCTCAGTTAGGCTTTTTCTTTCAAGTTTATTATGCTTTATACATGCCTAATTTATAGTTAAGTAGGTATATATCCGCCCTCCAGACGACCTTGTAGAGGTCAAGGGAAGACACTAGATGAAGGCTGCTTCCAGAGTCTTATAGGAAGTTACTGGGTGAGATTTATGTCCATCGGTGGACCTCCTACGGCTGAGATGATGATGATAATGATATATATCATATTTGTACATTTGAATCCAATTAAAAACACTTTCTGGGTGTAAATAGATGTTAAAAATTACAAACAAATAAGATTAACTAAGATAACGCAAAATAAAGTGATAAAATTAAAAAATGTGATGTAGAATAATAATATAATAAAATAAAATGTAAAAAGTAATAAGGGATGAATGAAACGCGATACAGAGCGAAAGGGAAAGACAGAAGAATCGTGGTAAGAATAAAACGAACGAAAAATAATATGATATACGAACGAAGAGAAAGAAAATAAAAATGTCCGTGAAAAAATTAATTATATGTAAAAAAAGTCCCTGTCCCACACCAGATAAGGGGTACGAGAGGCTCCCAATAGCGGGGGCAATAAAAAAATAGCTGTTAAAAGATAAATAAATCAAAGTGAAAAAAATAAAAAGGGCTTATTTTTAGACGGAAGGTAAACATTAAATATTACAAAAAATAGAGTAGTAACTTTAAAAATAAAACATGAAAAGATTAAAAAATTATAAAATTAAAAAGTGACTATAATCGATGGTATGATTTTTAATGTTCTGCTAAAATCCCTCTGCAGGTGAAGGTCTTCTAAGGCTAAGGATACCCAATCTTTTCTAGATTTGGCTTTTTGGAACCAGTCTGCACCGGCGACGTTAATTACATTGTCTTTCCAACTTGCACAGAGTTTCCCTTTCTTTCTTTTACCAAGTGGGCCTTTCCACGCTGTAACTTTTTTGGGCCTATCTCTGATCCTGCATATGTGCTACGTGACCGGCCCATTTCGATTTAAGAGTAAAAGCTTTTTCAAGCCCATCTTTGGATGCACGCAGCGCAGGATTGATCAGCTATCTTTGAGGGAAACCTGTGCCTTGCAGTGGGCATCCATCAGCTAAAAAGAAAAAGAAGAAGAATATAGTACAAAAACGTTCCAATTTTAAAATTATATATATAAATTAATTATAATTTATTTTCTCTCTCTTCGGTTTCGTAACAGCGTGAAGGTAGCGTACCTGGAAAAACCGAGGGGTCGAAGACCAGTGGGTAGACCCAGGTATCGCTGGATCGATCGCGTTGAGGCAGACTTGCGCGAATTGAATGTCAACCAATGGCAGACGATGGCGCAAGATAGAGGAAAGTGGAAGTCTCTCGCTTCGGAGGCCAAGACCCACTTTGGGTCACTGAGCTAGCGGAGTAGTAGTAGTAGTATAATTTATTTATAAAAAAAACAATAATATTTTTTTTTAATTTATTCAACTTTGGAACTTTTAACAGAACTCTTATTGATAGTCAACTTTTTTTAATCTATTTTATTTTTGACTTTACTCTTTTTCGCAATATGTTATAGTTGAGGAGAAAAAGCAGAAAGAAACTCGTATGTCGTAATTATACCGTCGCAATCGAATAAAAAATGTAACATATTTTAAAGTGATCACTTTATAAAGGATCATTGGACATAGGTGTAAAATCTATAAAGATTTTTTTTTAACAATCAAACCAAACATACACTGAAACCTTCATAGCTTTTATATCTGTAACCAATCATCCTGTATACACGTATATGAACAATTTATAATATTAATAACAAAATAAAATGTAAATTAACATAATCTCAGGAGTAATTCATTTAATAAAAAAGTGAATAAATTTTCTCGCATTGAAAGTTTGTTCTTTGTAAAGTTTCTTCGGCTGTGGTTCCACGGTCGAACTATTACGTATTAAAAATGATTCTGTATTTTATTATTTTGATAATTATAATATAAAGGATGTTAGAATAAAATTAAATGACACATGTACGGATAAACAACTAATTTAAAGATAATGTTCGGCTATATATGTTACTTCGATGTGTTGCATATTGGTCTATAGTAAACATTAAACGTAACAAATGTTTCTTAAGTACATACGTAAATACAGGTGCAGAATAAAAATAAAAAATATTATCAACAGTTATTCAAATCACGTATATCCACGCCTACCAAAAATTTTCACTTCACTGAAGAAGTTATTCTTTATTCAACGCCCTACTCCGAGACATGAGAAAATTGTCGCGAAATAAACCATGTAAGTTTTTTTTGTAGAGGATTTACTATGAATAATACATTTTAGGATTTGCTAAATATGTCAGACATACACTATCTTGTTTGATTATGTAGATATAGGCATATCTTTTTTTGTGAAAGGCCTTTTTAATTGATACATACGACTGACAGACAGACTTGAATGTACTTCTAAGTTCTCAACTTAAAAAGTGGCAACGAAGATTGGTACTGCGTTGCCCGCGTCCAGCGACTTCTCTATGTCTTTCTCTCTCTCTCACTATATATATACATATATGTATATATATATATATATATATATATATATATATATATATATATATATATATACATATATGTATATATATATATATATATATATATATATATAAAATTCTCGTGTCACGGTGAAACGGCTTGACTGATTTTTACCAAATTTAATATGCGTATTCAGTAGGTCTGAGAATCGGCTATTATCTATACCCCTAAGTGATAAAGTTTGTTCACACTTAAAAATTTTTTTTTAACGAAATTTTTTGTTTTTATTTTTTTATGATACAGCATAAAAGAATACACACAACCATACATTTTCACCCCTCTACGATCAACCCTTATTTTTTATTTGTAAATTAAAATATCAATTTTTTTTGCAAAACAACGGAATCCTTACACTGCCTTATATTTAACGAATCTTTATATACATAACTTCTTTTGTCCGTTTGTCGATGCTTACCTTTTCGGAAGTAAGACAACTAAATGTGTCGGAAGTGCTTTCCTCCTTGGAATCCTGTTTTTTCATTTTCAAATTGTGATAAAACAAAAAAACAACAGAGCTAATTGATATAATTTTTTACTAAGAAAAAGTAGAAGTCCACACAGTAACAATATATATGTGTGTATATATATATGTGTATATATATATATATATATATATATATATATATATATATATATATATATATATATATATATAAATATATATATATATATATATACACACATATATACATACATAAATATACGTTTTACACATTCGTCATCTGAAAACATAATATAAAATGCAGCCCGTAATAAAATTGCGTCGAGAGAATTTCAATATGTTATTTCATTTGTAATCAACTGTAAAAAGTTCTTACACGAATACATTTCGTTTGCAATTCGACGTTTATTGAATTTACAACGCGCGCCCCAAAATTCACACTTTCGACAAAATTCGATAAAATCCGTAACCGCGAACGATTTTCACGAATTCACGAATCGAAACTTTCGATATTCCGCGAAATTCAATGTACCGCTTGTTTAACTTAAAACAAAAGCTGTGTTACTGAAAGCGCTCTCAGAAGTTCGCAGGTTGATAAATAATTTGTGGACTATTAAACTTTTAGTGAAATAAAATGGGTGAAGGAAGAAACATCTACAATATTATTTAGATGACCCTTACACATTCATGAAAAGGTAACTTTTTTAACACGTTCACTGCGGGCCCAATTTTGAAGAACTTTCAGCTGGTGCGGCTGAGGTCGAATCAGCCTCAAGCTGAACTTCCTAGTAGTGCGGTTGAGGCCTTTTCTGCCTCATGTTTCAGGTGAGTGTAAACAGCCGCCGCACTAGAGAGAAAAAAAAAAGTTTTACGCGCCGCACCAGTGCAAAGTCTACCATGAGGCTGAATCGGCCTCAAGCCGCAGTGAACGTGTTAACTGATACCAACCTTAGGTTCAGTTTTAGTTGTTTCTTCACCAGCGTTGATATTTTTTCATACGAAAAAAAGACGACTCTATTGATTTATTGTCCAGAGTAAAATGAAAAGCTCAAAGTCCAGAAATCACAAAATTTACGTTTTAATGATAAATAGTTATTTTTATATTTTTGCCACAAGTTTGAAATTTATTGTAGATATTTTACTAAAACTGGCTTTCCCATGTCATTGTTTTTATACATTAAGAATTTCTTACAAACATTTTCCAAGAGTTCTGAAGCGGAGACATAAAAAAGCTGGAAATTATCTGTCCATCAGTGGATGTTCTAAAAATGCTAAATCACAGACAAAATAAAAAAATGAGTCACAAATAATCAAGACAACGCCTGTACAAATGTCAGAGGCCGAGTTCTCGCAGTAATTTTACAGGTTCAAATTCAAGAAGTGTTCCTCGTGCATCTTTGACCAAAGCGTGGACCGTGCATAAAATCGCCAACTGTTCCATTTTCGGACTGATGGTTAGCTGGATATAGGAAGTAAAACTGAAAGCGTCATCTTTACTTCCCTTATGAGGAACAAGTTGTATTTGATCTTCCAACAAACTTCCTAAACTAATAGTAAAAGATGTCATTAAGGGAAATAAAATCTAGAAACTGTTAGGTCGGGTAAGGAAGATATCAGTGATATATTGTGATTTATAAATAACGAAATATATTTTAAAATATATGTATATTTATATAGAAATTTATAAAGAAATGTGAATAAAATGTAAAGAAAAAATGTAGTGGAATAAAGTTGAGTGAGAGCCCGCGATGTTCCCTTCGTTATATTATAAAAGCTGAAAATTATTCTTTATATGTCCCCTATACAGGTATAAGCAAACCCAGCCTATACGACCTGAGTCGCGGTGGCTTTGGCAGGTAACAGGAAGTAAAGGTGAGAAAAAAGGTATTTCAAATTTGTGATAGTATAAAAGTTAGTTTTCATATATTTTTACTTACAATCATATTAGAAATTGCCTCGTCTATTGGCGGACACTTAGGACGGTAACAACCCCTTTTCAGACACCCTCACAGTCTAATTATTTATAAATCTTCTTTCGTCATAGTATAAAATCTGACTTTTATATATGTTATTCAGAAAACTATACGAATAATGTTTCCACAATCCCCAGTCCCTTTAATAGTTCCCCTATCTTCTCAGACACATTGAAGTCTACTCTAGGTATGCGCGAGATGAATATATGTACGTTGGTGCGAGTGAAATAGCACGATCTACTTTAAATTTATCAAGAAAATTAATTATATAGAAGTAGTATAACGGATTAAAAAAGTAAATTTTAAAAAAATAATGTAAAATAATTTTCATATCAACAAATTATGAAACGAACAATATAATAATGCGATTCATTACGCTATCAACTTTTGCAAATTATCATTAAATTTTGTATTCAACTAAAATTTGAATTTTTTCAAGTGAACTTTATGGAAATAGCGCGATCCATTTTTCGAAATTTGAAATTTTTTGCGAGCCGCAAATGAATGCGCATTTAAGAAAAAAAATTAATGAAATTATTTAAACAAAAGTACAAAATATCTATATAGAAGTTAGATATGTGCACACGTATATAACAGCACTCCTAAAAATATTTAAGATGCTGGTTATTTAATTATGATCGGTGTTTGATTACTGCTAATTTTATGGTGGAATAATAATAATAATTATTCACACCGGTGATTTGTTTCGATTTGCCAGGAGCTAATGTAGGATATATAAATATTAAAATAATTCGAAAATCAATCGGAGTCAAAATTATTTGTTTAAAGAGACGCATGTGATTCGCGACCCGCAGTTTAGTCACCCCTGGTATATAGCATTGTATTTTGTTTTATCAAAACATTGTTTTACTAGGACAATATATATATATATATATATATATATATATGTATATATATATATATATAAATATATATATGGCTATTTTTTCTAACTCCAAAAATCTATTTTTTTGGAAATCAAAGCTATTAAGACGTCGAATAAAATCGAACGAATACGGTAACCTAAATTACATTTTTGCTTACCCTCGTCTATACGTAATATTCTGTTTTCCTTTTCAATTTCCGTTCATAGACTGAAAGGAAAATTTTGCGAGTTTTTCCTTTCAATATATTCATCGATCTAGCTCTTTTCTAAGGGATTCTTACTACATGGCATCAATCACGAGCATTGAACCATTTCCAGATTTTTTTAAAGCATTTGACCTCTGTCTCGCCTGGTGTCTTAACGAGGTTGTAACGTTGCATGTTAGCGTTAAATATATCTAGATTAAAATTATAACATATAAAATATAAATGAAAGAAGCAAATAAAATTTTTGAACACTTGGTGAGGCACGGTACATCTCAAGTGGCATGCTATCGGATCAGTGGACCTTTTTTATAACAAACATTTCAATACGCCCGCGTGCTAGCCTCAGGAGTTTAGATCCACACCCTGCTCCTGCTTCTTACAAACGTTACAGAACCGCTTCACCCGGCTCACAACCGCCGCCAGGTGGTTCCAACGTTACATCGACCTCCACAGTGACCTCTAACTCGAAACCGTCCAAGAGTTCTTCCAGACATGGCCTCTTCCCACCCCAAGCCCCTCATAGCGAACTCCTCTCGCTACTCCCCCAGCACCTCCTTCAGAAACCCCGTAAGGCGTCCTAAAGACGTCCTTACAGATCCTATTGCAGGGTTCCCACAAACCACTCACCACATACCGCACGCTTGAGACACTCACTACACTGCAAGCGATAACTCACCAACTACAGCAACCACTCCACTGGCGACCGCACACCGCACCAAAAACCCCGTGCGATGCTCAAAAATCATTTACCACACTTTCTACTGTCCATTACGCTGCGATCCAAGGTAGGATAAGCATTCTTCCTTAGATTGCCGAGTGGTACACGCTGCCCTCCACACTTAACTCCTCATTCAGTACACTTCAGTAACACTGACCAGACAGGCGCGCAGTCGCGAGTTCTGCCGGCCGACTGGGTCGCGCTGGGTTTGTGTCCTCGAAGGCTGGCTGGGTGAGCCCCGCTGCTACTATCTCGCGGCCACTACCTGTGTGACTTCCTCGTCCTCCCGCCATCGAAACTTGAATCCTTTAATTTCATATAGTTCACGGACCCCTCCGTTCCGTGAACTCGTTTCCGATGAAGCTGTAAAAGCCGCAAGGCTAACAGCAAAAACTTCACATGAGACAATAGACAATAGACCCTGTCCCTGGCCTCGGTCCCTTTCTCTAGCTGTGTGTCGATTCACGCACAAATGCACACTCTTTGTGTAGATTCCGTTCAACAGCTATGTGACATATCACGCGCTGGGACTGATTCGAATTTACGTTATAAATTCTTGTCTCGGTTCTTCATCTTCGTTCTCAGAGCATCTTTAAGTTCACGCCACAATCTTTATATCACCTCGTACCACAACGGAACTGCACTAACACATACTCTCTACTGCCGACGCTCCTCGTTTCGACCTGCTGCCTCCTGACCAGTCCTGGGAGATCGTGCAGCTGCTTACCAACACCATCAGGTGAGTATTCACCTGCAGTGAAAAATCAGACCAGGCCTTCTACCCATTTCTCTTTAATTTAAGATATTTTTTGTCACAAGGTCTACTATGCTACATGCTTAGAATAAACCTATACACTCTTGACTTGAAGACTTCCATATTAGCTAGAAACAACGACGCCGATAGATAGTTCCATGTCTTGGCTGTTCAGCTCTAAACAAGTAACAACAGTATCAAATTTCTTATAGAAAGAGATAAAAACGATAGTTCCTCGATTGCTGCAAGAGGATAGTAAAGCAAAAGATATGAGGCCCCCAAAAGCGGAGGCCTGTAATAAAATAAAAAATATGTACACAAAATACATTACACTTTACATAAACAATCAGGTAAGACTTGCTATTACCTCGGCTAAAATGTCGAAAATAGAATCTGAAATTCCATGAGATCATGTCAGACGAAGCTGTAAAAGCCTTAGTGCTAACAGAATTAGCCTGTATACAGTAGGCTTCACAGCTTCAACACTTACATAAAATTATTTACTGTCTGAAAGATAAATTCAACGAAACATTTCTCATATTATCTCGTAACAGCAAGTGTCATTTCGCTTCTGATTTATGTCCCTTTTTATCTTGAAGTACCACGCGCGGAAGTGACGGGTATCTCTTTTTTTTACTTGCAAAAATGTTGTTAACGGTCATATAGTTAGAAATGAGCCGTGGTTGTGCTTATCGCTCCTAAATTCACATGTAACTGATTTATTTACAAAAAATATAAACTTTTGATAGCTGAAAAATTAGATAGCAACCACGTGACATATCATAAAAACCCAACATAATACGCGAAAAACATTCTGACTACAAGAAATAATTAATTTATTTCAGAATTATTTTTTAAATGCATAATTTCATATAAATCATGATTAAAAAAAAGTAATAAATTTCAGCGATGGATTTCTCGCTTTCCTCCCGTATAAAGAATTTTCTTTTCAGAGAATATACGTCTACTGCAAGATATAGTCCTTACACAAATATAGTCACTTCATCGTGACCATAACCACCGGGAAGTCGATGCCCACTTTCCCGGACCTTAACTATGTCGTCGGCCCAGCTAGTGGGCGGCCTACCCACGCTACGACTACCAGCTCATAGTGGAGAACCTTCGGTCCCAATGGCCATCGGTTGAACGAGCAATTCTTCGAGATATGATGATTTTGCAGATGTCTTAGTTTCTAATTCGATCTCACAGAGGAATTATGAGTATATAATTCTCCATTGCTCTCTGTGACCTTGAGCTTTTTCATGAGGCTCATCGTAAGTGACCACGTCTCAAATCTGAGCATCATCACCGACAATACACACTGGACTTTCATCTTGGAACAGCCCATGCGAGTTAGATTCGGCTAGTGATCTCTTTATCAAAGTTGAACTTAATAAGCTGGACGGTTTGTCCATATAAAGCAAGATGATTTTCTTTATGTCTCTTAATATTATTAGTTAGAAATCAGCTATATTTTCACTCGTTTTATACATTTAATCAATCTCCACCTAAGTAAGAAAAGGACAGAGTCTGACTCTGTTTTTGGCACTAATCGGTGTAAGATAACTCCTGAAGATGCCTCGTGGAGGGGTGAAACAAGTGTTGAGTGATTTGACGGTGGCAGTTGTGTAATTCGCATTGTTTGCCGCACACGCATTTATCAGCGGGCTGGCGGGCGGTGCACTTTGTTGCACGACTACCACTGCATGTGCGGAAGTGGCTAAATATTGGTCCTTTTCTTAGTTAGGATGGACTTCCGCAAGGTATCGCCTGATTCCATTAAGTAAACAATCTCTACCTATAAAGATAAAGATATTCACCTATATATCAGTTGTATACATCTTAATAGGATTATTTCAGATTTCATCTCCATGATTGTATGAAATAAATATCCTAAAACATGTTTGAAAACAAAAACCAAACATACAAACTTTGATGTATCATTTGATGTTTCCATTACCGTTCTTGGCTTTCATATAAAATTTTCTTTCACGTTACATCAAATAGAACGCAAATATTTCGACGTTAATAGGTTCACTTTTATATGAATCATATGAAATTTCTCAAGACGTTTAATTTCTTACTTTATTGAATTTAATATAACAATATATGTTTTATATGTAAAGTGCTTTAATTAGAAGGAAAATTCGTGAAAATGTATACAAAAATTAGTTATTAATGCAAGATATTTTTGGATTTTAATTTTTTTCTCTCCCTTTAACACCATTAAGTGGCAAAAACTTGAACTTCAGACCGTTCAAATCTAGTTTTTTAGTTCATTTTTCCTAATCTGACCCGTTGTTAGTTCTTTTCTGATCCCTTTACATTATTATCTAGTCTATTCTAGTCCAATTTAATTTCCTATTGTTAAGTATACATGTCAACCTATTTTTATTTTTACATTTGTACATCTCTGTACCTGCTTTCCACACTGTTGTGAAAAGCCTTACTATTAATAATAATCACGTTATCTTTTGAAATGCAAAAGACCAGGCAAAATTAGGAGGAGATTTTTAAATACAAATTTAAATGCTTCATTAAGATGTTATACTTGAGTTGACCGCGAACCGTTAAGGTAGACAAAAGTAATCAAAAGGCAGAAAACATTCATCTAATATTAAATAGAAATTCATGTAGAACATCTATGCCCAGCATTGGGCGTCTTATGACTGAAATATTGATGATGACACAGTAATGAAAAGCTACACAAAAAACACAGTACATTCATGGCTTTTAAAACATCGAATACTGCGACATATACATTAAAAATAATAATTATAAATGTTCGTTTATAATTGTATACATTAATCAAATGTCATAAATAAATATAAATCACGATAAATATAGACGTGAAGCAATCGCAAAATTATATTTGCTCTTTATACGCGGGTGTAGAACTAACACGTTCTCGTCAAATGAACATTACCGGAATTAGATCTCAGGTAAGCATTATATATAACATTCAGTATTAATGAGATTACATCTTGCTTGTTCACGTGACGAAGGCATTTGGGATTTTATGCATACTAACAGACAATTCAATCTTTTTTATTAATATATTGGGGCAAGATTTCGTCATCGTCAGCGGCGAATCGAAAAGGTAAATTCTACAGAAATAAAATTCTTTATTTACATCGGTATTATGGCAGCAACATTACGTCATCGTCAGCGACGCATCGAAATAGAGAATTCCACAGAAATAAAATTCTTTATTTACATCGATATTATGGCAGCAACATTACGTCATCGTCAGCGGTGCGTCGAAAAGGTAAATTCTACAGAAATAAAATTCTTTATTTACATCTGTATTATGGCAGCAACATTACGTCATTGTCAGCAGCGAATCGAAAAGGTAAATTCTACAGAAATAAAATTCTTTATTTACATCTGTATTATGGCAGCAACATTACGTCATTGTCAGCAGCGAATCGAAAAGGTAAATTCTACAGAAATAAAATTCTTTATTTACATCTGTATTATGGTAGCAACATTACGTCATTGTTAGCAGCGAATCGAAAAGGTAAATTCTACAGAAATAAAATTCTTTATATACATCGGTATTATGGCAGCAACATTACGTCACCGTCAGCGGTGCGTCGAAAAGGTAAATTCTACAGAAATAAAATTCTTTATTTACATCGGTATTATGGCAGCAACATTACGTCACCGTCAGCGGTGCGTCGAAAAGGTATATTCTACAGAAATAAAATTCTTTATTTACATCGGTATTATGACAGCAACATTACGTCACCGTCAGCGGTGCGTCGAAAAGGTATATTCTACAGAAATAAAATTCCTTATATACATCGGTATTATGGCAGCAACATTACGTCATCGTCAGCGGTGCATCGAAAAGGTAAATTCTACAGAAATAAAATTCTTTATTTACATCGGTATTATGGCAGCAACATTACGTCATAGTCAGCGGTGCATCGAAAAGGTAAATTCTACTGCTTTCTCAAGTGAAATTAATACGACAAATTTTTTAACAAGTTTTTATTGATATTCAACAATATATCCACCCTCGTTATCAACAACCTTTTTTTCATTTAGTTTAACAACATATTCTCCTTCGTTATCAACAACCTTTTGATCATTTGGTATATAAGTTTTTAATTCCGGAGCGTTAAAAATCAACCGATTTTTCTTACCATATGACGACAGAAATGAAATTACTTTTCGATCCCCCTAATATATACGTTACATTTGATGTAACATATAACAAATTTATATATGAAAGTCAAAAAAGGAAATGATATGTCATAGTATGTATGTTGGATTTTTGATTTTCCAACTTGTTTTTAGTCTTCCTATGTTGTTACATAGTAAGTTTATTATATTGAGTCAATTTCGTTTTTAATCGAAGCGAAAAATTGTGAAAAAATATGTAGAGGTATATATATTATATACAGTTTAATGAAATATTGCAAATATTAAACTAGTTTTTCTCACGGCTCTGATTGCAGACCCTTTTTTTTCTAAAAGATGGCAACACTTTTGTTTCTAATTGCGCCATGCCATCAAAACTCGGGGATTCCCTTTCTAACTAAATACAACGCAATTTGAATACAGTTTTATTTTCATTTTGTTGTGCTAATTTTAGACTTCAGTTTCAATTACATAATGTGTAGTGCTTTTTTTAAAAGATAATAATAAATTTATGTAAATCTTTACGTTTTGTTTCTGGATATAAATAGGGTAAATATTTTTCCAATTTATTTATTGGCAGAGTTATATTATTTTTGTTTTTTTAAATGTTTACTTTGTTCAGTTTTATTTTTAAAAAGTATTATTTTCGTAACCCTGGAACCTATCTTCGATCTTTACATGGTTTGCTATAGAAAATCGTAATTCACTTTGTGGCGTTTCAATTTGCGTCGTGTTTTTTTGGAACGTAACCACGACGCAAAGTGAGGTATTGGTGTATAGTATTAAAGGATTAACCGGGAAAATTGAATCTATTAAATCACTTCAATGTTATTCACCTATACAAACTTGTACAGTCAGCAAAAAAATAACGTAACAATAAAGAATTTTATCTCGAAACAGACAAAAAGTTCTAGAAGCAATCTCACTTCCCTTATTTATAAGTCGGTAGACGGTGGAAAAGTTTAATTCAAGAGAATTTACAAGAACTTTACCACGCTAAAGTACTTTTTGAAATCCTTACGTCTCATTGTATTTATTCTATTTTTCGATTATGTTCTAATTTAATAAGCATATTAAAATCTATACAAATAATTGATATTGAACTGTCTATTTGTAATATTAAAATAACCGTTTTTCACTACATACGTATATACATACGTATATACATACGTTACATGTGCCAAAATTATATATTTTTTTAAAATTTTGTCTGTCTGTTTATTCCGTCTTATCTTTGAAATAGTTATACCGATTTTGACGAGACTAATATTGGAAGGTAGCTAATGTAACAAGGAGTAACTTAGGCTACGTTTATTTTAGAAAAATCCTTAAAAAAAAACTTTGTTAAATTCCACGCGAACAAAGTCGGTGGTATAGCTAGTATAAAAATAAATAATCATATATTCGATCGTCATCATTACCCATTGATCACGCCCAATGCTGGACATATGAATCCTCCACAGATTCCTTATGCGGAGGATTCATTTCATTTCATGATCCAGCATTTTCTGATGACCTTATTAAAGCCTTCTGTCCACCATGTGTCTGATGATATAGGATATTTAACTCTTGTTATAATCAATCTCCTCGTATCTCTTTCACCCACACAAATCATCACTATAAACGCAGCTAAATGTGTAATATAATAATCATTATAATCTTAGCACTAAACAACTATTACTCATGGTGAGCGTTGTCGGTGATGATTTAGGAATAAATGAAGTGGTCTACGTTTGGCTTTATAACAAGGCTCAACGGAGATTGTCTCGCTGCGAGATCGAATCAGAAATAAGATTTTTATAAATCAAACGTACATAGGATATTGTTTAGCATTTATTATTTATTCGTAAACATATATTTAGACATGTATATATGTTTATATAACAAGTATCTTCATATAATATATATGTGTATAGTAGTGCAGGTTGTATGTATGTACACCCTAAACTGCCCTCCCATGTCTCTCATCTCCACCCAAAGGTTGTCTGGTAGAGATCGCCTCGAGCGATAACACTGCCTCTTGTATCTATATGTGAAATGTTTCTTTTTTATTGTCTATGGTGTATATATATATATATATATATATATATATATATATATATAAAGTGATATATATATATATATATATAGTGTAGTGTAGTGATATATATATATATCACTGTTAAATTGAAATTTAACTTTATGTATATATAAATATATATATACAAAGTATGACGTAATGAATATCTAATATATAAAATTCTCGTGTCACGGTGTTCGAACTTGAACTCCTCCGAAACGGCTTGACCGATTTTTACCAAATTTTACATGCGTATTCAGTATGTCTGAGAATCGGCTACTATCTATTTTCCATACCCCTAAGTGATAAGGATGGTCCACCCCTATATTTTATTATAAAATTTTTTAGACAATTTTTTTGGTTTTTATTTTATTATGATACAGCATACAAAAATACATACAAACCTAAATTTTCACCTCTCTACGATCAACCCTTATCTTACATTTGTTAATTAAAAACTTTAATTTTTTTTGCAAAACAACGTTTGCGGGATCAGCTAGTATATATATATATATATATTCATTACATTAATAAAAAGTGAAAGAACTCTTAAATAATTACTGCAGTCATGAATCCGAGATCGCAGCAAATTCCCGTTTCAATAAATTAAAGTTACATTTCAATTTAACAGTGTTATATACGATTCGTTATGTTTATCGCCTAGCTGGGATTAAACAGCGTTTGTGGCTACAACTGTTGCAGTTTACGACTCGAGCTTTATAAATTTTCAGCGCTGAAAATAACTTACTTTTAAAATACCCTATTCATTTCTCTAACTTATACAGGTTTAACGAGTGAATGTATATATTATTTGTTGCTACTATATATGTTAACTTATCAATATATATTTACAAAATCGTATAACAAATAGATATTACAGTAATATATATTTTTTTAATTACTATTATCTTCTCTGTAGAGTTGTTACTATTATAAGTTATTGGCGAGAAGCATTGCAATAAAAAAATTAATGTAAAATAATTTAGAATGATAATAAGTGAACTATACGTTCATCAATTTAAGGCTTGTGAAACTATAACCATCAACTAACAATCACCCTTTATATACAGGGTGATTTATGGGTGTAAAAGCTATCGTAAAAGAAATTGATAGGTTTTATACTTACGTCATTTTACCCGTATGATGTCCACTGAACATATGCTTTGGGCTCTTAAATATATTCACAAGTAAATAAATGCTAACTTAAGCTATTTTAATCACCCTCATCATCATCTCGGCCTGATGTCCTCTGGACATAAGGCTCTCCCATAAATTTTCAGTCGGACCGGTGATATACAACCTACTTCTTTCACTTTCTGACAACCTTAATGAAGTAATCTGTCTACCTTTTCAGTGAAAGTCCTTCGCTTGCCAATTCCTAGTCACAACTCCAGAACCAAAAACCCCCAGCAGCCTCCTAATATATGCGTTATAGCCTGATTACTGCTACTTGCCAACCCGTTGAATTATACGTCAAGTTCAACACTTTTTAACTTAAGTTGAACTTATGTTTTATTGTAAATAGTTTGCAGAATTCTAGTTTTCCAGTTTCAGATTCAGAGTTTTTGAGGGTCCATCGGAATTACACCAAATAATTCCCCATCTCCTTTCTTCAATCGGACAATAAGACGCATGGATTCACGACATCCGTACATTGAAAAGATTATAAGGAATAAAAGAAGAATGGGTAAATGTTATTAAGATGGAAAACAAGAAAAAAATATTCATGTAAAATTAGTCCCAGTGTACCAGTGGAAGTAGCGGAGGCCTTTAAAAGCGAAGGTGATAAAAATATGCACAGGTCTCGTCAAAACTATCACCACAAACACAGTAAATGATGAATCTCACTCAGCTAAACGCGAAGCTACATGGTGGCGACTAGCGACACCAACGGGGGCACCAGAACCAACCGGATGATAACCAAGACTAGTCTGACGCATGCACGCATGAGAAGAAGATTCTCACAACATGCAACATATATAATCATGGGATAATATTTGCCAGCTTATTCGTATTCAACAGACTGCATTTTATGTGCAGCGGAATTACACGAAATAATTGTATCTCCTTTCTTCCATCGGACAACAAGACATCCGTATACGATTCAAACTGCCATCCACCCGCACTAAGCGTTTTGTTAATACTTTTGTAGTGCAAATAACCAAGGAGTGGAACAACCTAACGGCGTCATTGTTTACAGACGATTATAGCTTAGAAACCTTCAAGACAAGAGTAAAATAATTTCTTCTGGACAAACATGTACCATCGTAAATCTCCTTATCGCTTAAAAAAGAAAGAGGTAAAATGCTTCGCATAAAAAAGGAAAAAAATTGTTTCGAACGCAAATGTTTTTGCAATCGGTACATTTATTTGCATCGCTTTCAGCGAGATTAGCATTGCTTGCTGTTACTATCGGCCCCCTCGTTTCCGCTCACCTACTGCAACCAGACGGCCGCCTTTACAGAGTCGCATTGTTTTGCATTATGCATTTGAAACTTTATGAATATCATAAATCTTATTTAGATTTTGCGAACGTCACGAATTAATCTCACTTTATTTTAATATTTTAAATACAAATACATAATCCAGCAGTTTAGTGGTGAGCAGGCCACAAAGCGCTGAACAGATTGCCACTGGGTGTTTGAGGACCTGGAGTGAAGCCCGTGGTTCGCCAAGCGTGGAACCAATGTACCAGACAGACAGAGGTCCTTGGTAAGGTGAGCAGTGAGCAGACCACATAGCGCGCAGAACAAATAGCCGCCGGGTCTTTAAGGACCTGGAATGAAGACCGTGAATCACCAAGCCCAAAGTAGATGCAAGATGGACAAATGACGTTAAAGTGAACGGTGAACAGGTCAAATAGCGCGCAGAACAGACGGCTGCCTGGACTTTAAGGACCTGGAGTAAAGCCCGTGGATCGCCAAGTAGATACAAGGTGGACAAATGATCTTGTTAAAGTGAATGATGAGCAGGCCATACAGGGCGGAGAACAGATGGCTGCCAGGACTTTAAGGACCTGGAGTGAAGCCCGTGGATCGCCAAGCGCAAAGTAGATACAAGGTACCAGACAAACAGAGGACCTTGTTAAGGTGAGTGGTGACCAGGCCACATAGCTTGCAGAATAAATAGTCGCCGTGTCTTTTAGGAACTGGAGCAGAGACCACAGATGGACAAGCGTAGAAGAGGTGTAAAGTGATACAAGAGATGCAAGATGCAGACCACTAGCAAATAGTTTTATAACATATCTATGGGCGAGGTCTTTGTTCAGAAGTGGATGTGATACAGCAGAAAGAATGATGATGAAATATAATGTTACAAGTATTTTTTCATCGTCTCTCGACAGTTCAACCACATGTTTATCACTAAGATCATCTTTGAGATGGAATTTCCATTACATACCACACCATCAGCTATTCACTTACTGTAGATGCTGTCCTGTGGAATGAGTTACCTGCGTCGATTCAAAGTCTTAATCATGTGCCATATCAAATGCCTTGTATCATAATTTAGTTTAAACAAATAACATTTATGGTGGCATACGAATACGGCACGATTACGATGGGTCTCAAACGAAGGCTCAAGGTTTCGATGGAAGAACGAAATCTAAATGAGGTAATCCGCAGAAGAACCAGTCACGGACGTAGCTCGAAAAATTGCTCGTTACCCCGTTGGGTTGGAAAGGTTCTTGATGGTCGACCACGAGCTGGTACATGCGGCGTGGGTAGGAGTCCCACAAGGTAGACCGACGGCATAGCTAAGGTCATGGGAAGTAGCCCATCGTCGTGGTCTTTGGGGAAGAGGGGGTTGCAAAGAGAGTATGTTGGCTAAAAAGGAGATAAAGAAAAGCACCACCACATCTATTACCAACCTCATTTAACATCCAGAGCGAGGTGATTTCAAAGAAGTATAGTCAACGTGACGCCATCTTTAGGAAGCCTATGTCGTGCTTTACCGTCTATCAGCAAAAAAGAAGAATATATAATCTTCAAGAATATTTTAAATATTCTATATCTTTAAAATACACTCGTGTCGTATCATATCTCGCATAATTTGTACTTATAATAATGCGAAACTAAACCATACATTATTTAAACAATTGATAGCTTTGTTGAAACGTTCAACTCGTTCTATTTTTAAGAAAACATTTTCTGTTATACATAAAGCTACTTTATATACAAAAGAAAATGTGTTTTTAGTGAATTTGAATAGAAAAATACGGGGTGTTTAATTATAGGCAATAATTTACATATGTGAATGTTTAGCAAATTATTCAGGAAAGATGTTTTTATACTTAAAGCTTTTACATTTATTTCTAATCATACTGTATACAATTATCATACTGAAATATGTTTAATTGATTATTTTTCCTGGCAATACAGTCTGAAAAAATCCAGTAATTCTAACGTTGACAATGCCTTTACTTACAATAATGCTTATACATTGACTCATTTAAAATCTTTACGTCAAAAATCAATCACGCTTTATAATAAACCAAATTTTTTTTTATTATTTCATTTATATTCGTATAGCATGATCAATAAAAATACGTAACATTTACCTAAGTTTGGTGGCAATAAAAATTACTTTGCCAAAACTTTCACAAGTATACGTGACAAAAATAATTCAGTTGTTTTGACATGGGTTGTACACACGTTGAATATATTGATATAAATATATTATATTAGATAAGTGAGGAAGTATTTTCGCAAACATTGTCTCTTGTGTCTAAAGTTGTAATAAAATCTCTTTCGTTATTTATTTGGCTAGTTTTTATGACAATAAAAAGAAAACATATTTAAAAAAAGAAACCAATAATTAAAATTTGAATTCTATTTTTCATTTTTTCACCTAGTTAATGCACTAGAGGTATCAAAATGAAAATACAATTTGGGTCAAAGGAATAATAGTCAATGTTAAGTATATACATATATATATTTAATGTAATCAGGCGTTACCTTGCGGAAGTCCATCCTAAGTAAGAAAAGGACCAATATTTAGCCACTTCCGCATATGCAGTGGTAGTCGTGCAACAAAGTGCACCGCACGCCAGCCCGCTGATAAATGCGTATGCGGCAAACAATGAGAATTACACAACTGCCACCGTTAAACCATTCAACATGTGTTTCACCCCTCCACGGGGCATCTTCAAGAGTTATGTTACACCTGTTAGTGCCACTCTGTTTTTGGCGGGCGGCGCACTTTGTTGCACGACTACCACTACATGTGCGGAAGTAACTAAATATTGGTCTTTTTCTTAATTTTAAGTATGCTGCAAGAAAATGGTGTTCAGAGAAAGAAATATATTTATTTTGACTAGAACATTGTCATTGCGAAAGGGATATTACACAGAGGCGCTTTCACTTTAATATTTAGTGTACTGTAGTGTGTCAAGTGGGGTAAGCTCTCAAAATAAACTCGCAGGACGACACAGGAAAAAAAACACGTAACTTTTTCTTCGTCTTTTTTTCAGATGATGGACGCCCACGGCAATGCATAAACCTTTCCCAAAGATTGCTACGATGACCGATCTTGCGCGGCTCGCATCCAGTGACATAGTGGGGGGTCTATGTGTGCCGCGTCTACCAGCTCCCCTCTCCCACTCGAGAACCTTTCGGCCTAAACGGCCATTGGCTGCACGAGCGATATACCCCGCCCATTGCCATTTCAGACGAGCAATTCTTCTACCATGATCTTGATTCTTCTGCAGATCTCGTTATTTCTGATTCGATCTCGCATCGAAACTCCGAGCATAGCCCTCTCTATTATTCTCATGATGACTGATCAACGTCTGGTACATTATAAAAAATGTATTAAATTATTGTTTATGTCCTAATTACTGACATCTTTACTCTGATTCCGGATGTATATTTACTATCCGAGAATACTGTTATGGACAGCTGACATTGCGCGGAACTGAACCAACTCAACAAAGCACCGACAAATGAATCTCTTAGCTCGTGTCTGTAAGGATTTCAAAACTTTAGCATCATGCGTCACTAATCTATTCCATTGTTCTGTTATAATCAATATAAAAAACTGTGATCTAGTAATCTAGGTGAAGGAACGAAGGAGATGCAAGTAAGAAGAATCTGCAAGCGAAGAAAGACAGATCATGTGAAGCATAAAAGAAATGAATAGAAGATAATGTGAAAGTCAAAGGAGAATTTAAATACAGTATAAATTGAAGTACTAATTTTACCCAAATCTGTAATCAACGTGCGCCACAAGGCAGGAGGAACAAGAGTCCTCCAGAGTCCTCCATTTAAAAAAGACTATAACTTGGGAATCTTCAAGTAAAGAGTGAATATGTTTCTTCTTGGCAAGTTTCGTAGACGATGCGATCATTTGACATCAGGAGCGACAGACAAATGCTTCATCTGTTTTAGGTTAAAAATTGAAGGATGTATTAACAATTGTTAATTTTTATTCATTTGTATTGTATTATTATTTTTGATTTCCTAATATGTTATAACAGATTTGAAAACAAATTAACAAAAAAAATCCCACAGTACACATTACCGGAGTTATGCTGTATAAATATATACATATATATATATATATATATATATATATATATATATATATATATATTTATTTATATAGTCCTTCAAAAAGCCGCATATAGCTTCCGAGCCGCAGGTTGATCACCCCTGTTATATAATATAGAACAGTATAGGAATTTGTTTATATATATATAACATATATAAACAAATTATATATAACTAGTCCATTCTAAGTAAGAATAGGACCGATATATTACCGCCCGCCAGCCCGCTGTTAAATGCGTGAGTGAGCTCACTCTGTGTCTGGCATTAATGGATGTAACATTACTCCTGAGGATGCCCCGTGGAGGGGTGAAACACGCGTTGAGTGATTTAACGGTGGTAGATGTGTAATTCGCATTGTTTGCCGCATGCGCATTTATCAGCGGGCTGGCGGGCGGTGCACTTTATTGCACGACTACTGCTGCATAGCGGAAGTAGCTATATATTGGTCCTTTTCTTACTTAGATATATATATATATATATATATATTTATATATATATATATGTTTGTATGTATATTTAAGAATATTGGACGTCTACGGCAAGTATTCGTAGATCCAAAATAATTTCACAAACATTCCTCATACGAGCAAAATATACGTAAGTTGTCTGAGAATTCCAGTCTACGTTTCCCTTTGAGAAATTTGAGATACCCCCGCAACGGAGAGGGCCACTTGGCGAAATAAGCTCACAAGAGCCTAGTATAGCGTGCGCTAGACGACAGGAAAGGTTAAATTGAAAAATATATTAGGTTTTTACTGAAGATTTGTTTTTTTTCTTTTATTCTACCTTCTAGATTTCTCTTTCAATCCGTACGCTATTCAGTTTGTCCGGTGAAATTACGATTTAGTTCGTTAATATTCTTTATACATACGATCAAAACCCGGCGATAAATATTGCACATCGACCATTGGAAAGAGACAATCGGCTAATTCATCTTCCTAGAGCGCTATCTCTGTTGCACGACTGACAAAACGTCACATAGGTAGTATGGGACAGAGATAATGCTCTACGAAGAAATTAGCCGATTCTCTATGTGCAATATTTATCGCCGGGAACTGGAGTTGCATAATATTAAATAAAAAAGACGTAGTTTAGGATCTTGGAGACCTTCATGAGAGGTCTATTCCTTGCAGTAGGCATTTATCGGCTGAAAAGAAGTAGAAGAATAAATAAAGAAGTACAATCGACGGTCTTATCACACGAGGCAATGTCTTCCAGACAACCATAGCACGAAAACAATAAAAGTATGAATAGAGAGTTGTTAACGTGTACATATAGAAATAATATACATATATACAAACATACATATACATATATATGTATACGGTATGTATACGGTATATTTATGTATACGGTATATACACATAATTATTACATGTAAGGAATAAATAATGAGCTCTGGTAAATATATTTTAACGAAATTTATTAATAGAAATTATTTGAAACTATTTCTATGAAATTGTAATAATGTGAAAATGTAATAATATTTTCTCGATGAGAAAGACTAAAAGAAGGTTTTCATTTTTTCTACAATCACATTAATTAACACATTGAGCGCCACGTCAGTCACCGATGACTGACACTGATCTTTCTGTTTATGCAGCGACGGTCACCGGTGACTGACTATAAAATATGATGATGAAATCTTTAATAGATTTTATTGAAACCAGGTAAATATAAAATAGTTGTGCCTGACAAAATGTTTTAACTTCTTTGATCGAATTTTGTGCTATTTTTCTGCCATTCTGTGTGAAATTCGGCCAGGTTTTATCTGAAGATTGTGTCGTTTTTTACTAGTTGCGATGCTGATAGATGGAGCTTTGGCGTCCTTGTAAATTGTTAAGTAAATCGACAATTTATTATTTAATTCTGATTCTCTTCGTCGATATATATTTAAAGTTAAAACCTTTTACCTGTTCACCTATATCGTATCACTCTATATAACGTGAAGACTGTGAAATGTATTATATAAACTATGTTTTTCTAATATAAAACGCGTTCTAAATCTCTCTTTTTTATCAACTTCTAGGACAAATATCGATAAACATGCACCCTTATGTTGATCTGTTACCTCCGCAATTCATATATTAGTTATATTGATATATTCTCGAGCTTGTATCGTTTAAAAGACAAATTCAATTTAAACCTCATTGGAATTTGACTGCTTGCTGTGACTCGTAATTATTACTGTCTGTTCTGCAGAGCTGGAATATTGATGCCTATTTGCTAAAGTTTTTGGTTTGTTTTAATATTGTTTGACTTTGATTCATTAAGTGTTCTTAGTAAGATAGTTATAGAGTAATATTTGTTTATCTTTAATAAAGTAAACAAATCTAATATATAAAATTCTCGTGTCACGGTGTTCGAACTTGAACTCCTCCTAAACGGCTTGACCGACTTTTACCAAATTTTACATGCGTATTCAGTAGATCTGACAATCGGCTACTATCTATTTTCCATACCCCTAAGTGATAAGGGTGGTCCACCCCTAAATTATTATTTTTAATTTTTTTTAGACAATTTTTTTGGTTTTTATTTTATTATGATACAGCATACAAAAATACATACAACCTTAAATTTTCACCCCTCTACGTTCAACCTTTATTTTTTTTGTTAATTAAAACCCTATTTTTTTTTGCAAAACAATGTTTCAGGGAACAGCTAGCAAATATATACAATGCAACAAGCCTATACCTTCTGACTGTAAAAAGTCTGTAAGGACATGTTTTATACATAATAATAATTAATTTTAATGTGTAATAATAAGAATTAGTAATACAATTTCTTACTATATTATAATTACGTTATTATTTCCGAAATTTATCATTTTTGGTAAGACTGTATCGTATGTATTTTGACATAAAATGAACCATACATTCACACTTGTAACCAATCATAATTTATTTAAAAATCCTTGACGTCTTAAATAGGATATATATATATACATATAAACATATATATATACATATACGTATGTGTGTATAGTATTGTACGTATTTGTATGTATGTACACCCTAAACTGCGCTCTCGTTCATGTCTCTCATCTCCATCCAAATTAGAAAGTCATAAAACAAAAATAAGAGAGCATTTTTTTTTTTTTTTTTTTATTAATTCTAATTTGTATCGCTGGTGTTTTTTTTTTTACAGTATTTATCTTTCGCTTTAACTAAACGCAGACAGTTGGGAGAGGGTTGCCGCTATTTGATACGGATCTTTCTTCTCCCAGCTGCGAGGCACGACAGCGTTTTATATTATTATTACAATTTTTTTTTTTAACACAATTTTCACTTATGGGTAAATACAGCTAAAATTTATACATATTAACAATACAATTTGGAATACACAATTATATATTAGTTGCTACATTATTTTATTTAAGTCGCTGCCCAAGCGCTACAGACCGTTAAATGCCTTGAGATTTAGGACAATGTGCCGGGCCAACTCATCAAAAGATTCTGCTGTAGATTTTTTCTTGAGAAGGTCCGGTAAGCTGAACGGAGATATATTAAGGTTTTCACATAAGGTCACGTGGATATGTCTTTTGGATGCGAATCGGGAGCAGTGTCTGAGTAAGTGATCAAAAGTCTGTACTGTGGAGTCGTCACATGGGCAAGTCTCATTATCGATTATTTTAAAACGGTGCAGGTACTGCTTGCAGTACCCGTGCCCGCTTAGTAGTTGTGTCAGATGGAAGGATGTCTTGATGAGTTTTCGCAGTTTGTTTATGTCGGTGAGTTTCGAAAGGAGTCCTATGGTATGTCGACCCTGTGCCGAGCTCTCGTATCTAGCCTGCCAAATGCGGTTGTGTTCCGCGCGGATTGCGCTCTTCACGAAACTCATTGGGAAGTAGACATAAGCCGGTGGAGAGTGCATTGCGGCAGCACTCTTTGCTGCCAAGTCGGCTTCCTCGTTACCGACGACGCCTGTGTGGCTTTTGACCCATGTAAAGTGTAATGTAGCTGGCGCGCGTGCTTGTATCTGATTGTGAATTTGTGTGACGATGGGGTGGGTGTTGCTTCTATTCTGCAGCGCGGCGATGGAAGATTGTGAGTCCGTGTGAATAATTGTGTATGTGTTCGGGTATGTTGAACAGGCCCACGAGCAGGCTTTCGAAATGGCGAGAAGCTCAGCTTGAAAGACTGAGCAAAACGAGTGAAGTTTGTATTTTTTGGAAGCAGTCTGGCGGCCTTCCATGAAAGCAACGAATGCCGCTCCTACGGAGGAGTCCTCCAGCTTGCTCCCATCAGTGTAAATATTCAAAGCATGGGGATAGTGTGCTGTGTAATTACGACCTCTAGAGGGGGAAAGGACAGAAATGGATACTCTGGTAGCGGGGTGCAATAATTTGTGTGGTGGTGTAGGGCGTTCTAGAGCTGTATCAGAAGGTAAAAGATGAGAGGCGCCGGTGAGTTTTGTGAGTTCCAGTGCCTGTACCTCCCGAACTTTGAGGTCGAGTGGGGTGAGTTCTGCAAGTGCTAGAGCGGCTGTGGTGGATATGGTCTTGAACGCCCGTGTGATCCTGATGGCAAAGCCTCGTTGCATACTTAACAACCGCCTTATTATGCCTTTTTTTAGAGCCGCTTGCCCCCATATACCAGCAGCATATGTCATAATTGGCTCAATGATACTGATGTAGATTGTCCGGATGTTCTCAGGATGTGCCCCCCATGTTGGTCTACAGAAAAGACTAAGTCTATTAAACATGCGCGAGGCTTTTTTGATAGTGTGCTGAACATGTTTATTAAAGAGTAATTTCTCGTCAATGATGACTCCCAGAAGTTTGAACTCGTGTATAAACGGAAGGCAGTATTGGCCCATTCTTATTGAGCATTTTATGTATGGTCAGTGACTAATCGCCTCCTTAAACACTCGACTCGGCGACAACCTCCTACCACTTTAAAGATAGACACAGGGCACACACATGACGCCCAACAAAGCGCTACAGCTCTCTTAAATCATTTCTATCCCGACGATTCTCCAGACTTTTCAGCCCGACACAGGCATCTTCGCCGTCACAGACAGGATACCTCTGAGGCCCCTGACGAACCTCCTTTCGCAGTGGAAGAGGTACTGGAGCTACTAAAACTTATGAATGCAAAAAAGGCACCAGGTATGGATGGCCTCACTTCAGACATATGCACGCAATTTACACAGGCTTACCCACAGCTAATAACAGATTTATTAAATAGATGTTTAAAATTGCATCACTTTCCCCGACAGTGGAAGCAGGCATATGTCAAGATCATACCGAAGCCTGGTAAATCTGATTACAGTACCCTCGATTCTCACAGACCAATTGGCCTCATCCCTGTTTTCGGGAAGCTGTTAGAAAAGCTCCTGATCAAAAGGGTGACTTTTGTAGCCACGGTCGCAGGCAAGCTCAACGGTCACCAATTTGGTTTCAAGGAGCAAACCAACACAACCATGGCGATCTCCTCGGCTCTCGATGTCGTTCGCTCGGCCAAACGAGCTAGAGAGGCCGTCATCGCCGTCTCCCTTGACATCCAGGCAGCATTTAACAACGCCTGGTGGCCAGCTCTATTCGAGGGCCTCAGGCGGATCGGTTGCCCTCGAAACATTTTTTCAATTTTTGAAAACTATGTTCAAGACAGAGAAGTGGTTTTAGATTACGCCGGAGAACGAGTCACTAAGAAGCTAACTAAGGGCTGCGTTCAGGGTTCGGCATGTGGCCCAATTATGTGGAACATTATCCTAGACGAGCTTCTCGAAATAGACCTGCCTGATGGGTGCCATTTACAAGCGTTTGCCGACGACGTCTTGCTCATTACACACCACATTCGCGCTGAAGATCTCCAAGATTTAACCAACTCCGCGCTTGGTAAAATTATTGAGTGGGGTGAAAGTGTTAAACTGACCTTCGGCCCCGAAAAAACACAAGTTATTGCATTCACACCCACAGCCAATAAGAGAGCATTATAAAATAGCTTAGAGTCCATAAGTGTACAGAAGAAATGACGAATGATGAGAGGCGATGTATGAAAGGTGACAAGTTATGGAAAAGAATTAAAAAGAATTTAATGAAAACAAGAAGAATTAGTAATAGATATTGAGACGGATAAAAGAATAGCGAGATAATAAAAAAATAATACATTAATGAATTATTAAGAAAATATTGTCCTTCTCCACTAATGACGAAGTGTGAGATACTAAAAAAAAACTATTGTCAAAATAATTTCAAAGCATAACAAAGTCTATTAACACTTTCAAAGTGATACAGTATTATATATTCATACTTCCGAGTCAAAATAAACGGTATGGTTATAAAAATAGAAAGGGGCATCCCGTATGATTTCCCCGGAGGCGAAATATGTGAAAAATAGCATACAACTATCAATAACCCGTATCATTTCATTCCTGATTTATTTTTTAGGAAATATCAACAATCTAACATACTTTTTTATAACTTTGAAAGATTCTTTCACACTTAAAATAGATTCAAGGCGATACTTAATGGATTCAGGCGTTACATTGCGGAAGTCCATCCTAAATAAGAAAGGACCAATATGTAGCCACACCGAGACTCGATGTTTAGCACTAATCGGTGTAACAACTCCTGAAGATGCCCCGTGGAGGGGTGAAACACGTGAAGTTGAGTGAATTTACGGTGGCGGTTGTGTGGTTGGCATTGTCGGTCGCATGCGCATTTACGAGCGGGCTGGCGGGCGGTGCACTTTCATGCACGACAACCACTGCATGTGCGGAAGTGGCTACATATTGGTCCTTTCTTATCAAGGCGATACTTCGCTATGCGATAAACTTTTAATTTAGGCTCAAACAAATGTAGCCTAACACGTTTCATACCGATACCAGGTCGGAAACACGTTGTTTATCGTTCGCGTGCGGAGCAGAAAACTAGAAAAATATTAGTAAATATCTAATATATGTTACTAAAGCATGCATTTTTTGGACCTGGCACCGTAATGGTGTTACCAGGTTGCGTAAACCTGGTAACTCTGTTGCATCCGGGATCGCACCCCGCGCAAGCTGTACGTGTTGTATTCGCAGTCAAAAAAAATTCAATTGTCCGTCATGCAAACATTGAATGTAATTATTTTTCATTTTAAAATAAAACTTTATTATGAAGTTATCGGTATTTTACGTCCCTATTTTTCAATATGTGCAAAACTGTACAGGGTATAAAGGACACTGTAATTTATTTTACTTATAGATAATAATCGAAATAAGCTGGTGCAAAATTTTTTGTGTTGAGTGATGTACAGGGCTTATAAGACACTGTGTTTTATTTTACTTACAGATTATGAACAAAATAAGCTGGTGACATACGCCTTCAGACTCATATAAATCGGTTTATTTTCGTAATGTTCAAGACAAAAAAAATCATATTTTTTTTAAAAAGAGATCGCAATTTAAAAATACATTCTATTTTATGATTACAAATATTTTTAGCCGTATCCTTTTACATTGATTCTATCTAACTTAAGTAATTGGTCGCTTTGTTAAGTTCGAAATCGTCATTGTTTTCGGTCCAATTTAGCCAAGTTATTATTTAGACAGCATTAACGTAAGACGTTTAACAAGCGCGGCTGTGCAGAATCAAACATTTAATCCTCTCTCTCACAGAATTCGGAGAGGCTGACATTTACAATTAATTCCACTGATGTTTTCATTTAATTGAATCTAATACCAATTAGTTAGGGTACAATACGGGTTAACATAGTTTATATCTTAAAGTATTATTTATATGTATACATATATATGTATATACATATATATATATATATATATATATAGATAAAAAACACACACATAAAGCACAGCCTGGTTGCCACTATACTGCAGTAGATCGTCGATCACCGGAAGCGGATAGGAGTCAACCTTCGTGACGGAATTCAACTTGCGATAATCCACACAAAATCTGTAGGACCCATCCTTTTTAGGTGGTGCTGCCCACGGAGACTCACACTCTTCGATGAGACCCTCCGTCAGCATCTTATTAATCTCAACCTCCATAACTTCTTTTTTCGCAGGCGTCAGGCGGTACGGGGATACACACACACATAAAGCACTGCCTGGTTGCCACCTAGGACATTAAAAACGCCTTTAAATCAGCGAAATAGAAGGTTATCTTAGAAGAACTTAGCTCGTTAAAAGTACCTACGCAAAATAGTCGCTTATTACTTCTCTGATAGCATCCTCGTATACACCAGGCAAACTGGTACATAGGAGTACAAAATCAGGATCAGTACAAGGGCCACTTTTATGGAACGTTATATACGATGGACTCCCAAAGAAGCACCTACCCAGCGAAACTAAACTCGTCGCATTAGCTGATGATCTAGCAGTCGTGATAGTAGCGAAATATTTGAAGAAAGTGAAATGGGCATTTGAAAGATCTTTCCAAATAATCATCCTGTAGATGAAGTCAGTCGGACTAGAACTAGCTGAGCAGAAAACGGAGGCAGTGCTTATCAAGGCAACCTTTATAGTGGATCTAGTTAGCATAAGACGCTCGACCAAGCCTTTGTTTGAAACGACACTAAAATTCATGCCAGGTTAAACGTCAGACTGAAAATTTATCAAATATGAAATAACTATAATTTCACGTTTTTCAGATGCCTATTGGTCCATTGCTTATTGACAACTTATTCTCTATGTATTTACATCTTAAATGTCAAAGCACAGTAATTGTAGTAACATTTGGTGCCATTTGTAAAAATTAAGGCACATTCACAATATGACATTAATTTTGCGCCACCAGTTATATAAACACTGATTCTTTTAATGATTTTTGTTGTTATCATGTTATCATGTTTTGCATTAAATTTTTGGTTGTAAATGTGGATAATGTGAGTATATAGTTCCTTAGTTGGTCTATCAGGTGCTATAAATGAGCAAATCTTTTTTTCTAAGATCTTAGTTCTTCTGCGGATTGCTTCATTTTTGATTCTTGCTTCGAAACTCCCAGCATAGCTTCTTCTCCATTATTATGTGATTGATATTGAGCATGAGGGTATTTTTAACAAGACATTTGGGAGTTTCTTGAACGCTGTCCATCCCCGTTGGATTCTTCAGGTGATCTCTTTGTTACATTTGGATTTACCAAATAAAGCGGTTTGTCCGAGGCATATGTAATCATCTAAAACTTTCTAAATAACCTTAGAAGGATTCTGTTGAAAAAAAAATTCCATCACACAAACATGGTATACAGGGAAAGTGTTGACTAGATAAAACAGGAATCTGATTGATATGTCAAGTCTACATAGTTTACTAGTTCTAGAAGTAAATAAACTGTGAGTGTAAACGGATCTTTACAAAACATTCCTTTGGACCCTTTTCCCGTTAAAATAACGAAGTTATGTATCGGCAACGCATTAATAAATTTAAAAAGGTTAAAAAATCAATTTTGTATAACAATAAAATTCTAAATATTTTTAAAATTCGAACGCCGTATTAAAATTGACTACAAAATGGAGCGTAATGGAAAGGATTAGTGTATTTTGTCGGTATCCGGGCGGAATAAAAATATTATTTTTAGGTTTTTAAAAATTTACGAACCGAAACAAATTTGTTTGAGGCATTTATATGATTACCCATAAATACGTATTTGATCGACGTGCTATTATAATATATATACGTATATATAGTACCCGAAGACAACAATTTCGGCTTTGTAGAGCACTATCTCTGTCCCACACTATCTATGTCACGTTTTGTCAGTCTTATTTCGTGCGACAGAGACAACGCTCAAACCGAAATTAACCGATTGTCTCTTTCCAAAGGTCGATGTGCAATATTTATTGCCGATTACTGTAGTCAAGTGTACATCAATAAATATATTTATATTTTTGTACACGAGTAAATGTATTTATGTATGTATTAATCTGTGTGAGAATCCTACCACGAAACATAAGGATACCTCGATATCTCAAGACAACTAAATACAAGGATAAAATTCATTTATTCAACATTGGAACTTTTAACAGAACTCTTATTGATCATCTACTCTATTTTTAATCTAATTTATTTTTGACTCTGCTTCGCAATTTGTTATAGTTAGTTAATTTTGTCAGATATAGCCTGAATGAAAACAAAATTATCAAATGACACCATTGTCAAGTATTCTTGTGATTTAAATATTCGTTTATTGAATAATAAGCCTTTCGTTCAATTTACTTTTAATATGCATTTTGCTATTTTGTAAATAGTACTCCAATAATGTTTTACGGAATATTAAAAAATCTTATTCCTAAATATTTTATAGAATCAGGAGTTACCTCGCGGAAGTCGACCCTAAGTAAGAAAAGGACCAATATTTAGCCACTTCCGCACATGCAGTGATAGTCGTGCAATAAAGTGCACCGCCCGCCAGCCCGCTGATATTTTTATTATTGATATTTGTCGCATACGCATTTATCGGTGCACTTTATTGCACGACTGCCACTGCATGTGCGGAAGTGGCTAAATATTGGTCCTTTTTTTTCATGTTCCATTTGCTGGTTAAAATTTTGGTACAGTCAGCTTTTCACGGTTCCTTGTTAATATACTACGGACTTTCCCAATTTTTTTGTATTTATTATAATTATTGTAAACGTACAAAATATTATCATAAAAAATATATATGCTACTGTAAGATATTGATTTCTTCGAATTGCATTCTCAAGGATTTTCGCTGCCCTAAATCGTAAATTGCTTGGATGGCTCTTTTTTACATAACTAATATGTTTTCAATATCGGCACCTCTACAAAAAAGCATTAATCTACAGGAAAAAACGTTGTGGATATAATTAAAATACACTATCATAGCAGTATCGATATCAGAGTAACGTTTTATCTTCTTAACAGCATAAGTTGCAGCACTAAATCTGACTGCAAGAGACTTAATGCTAGGCCTTCATTGAAAATTATCATCTTTTTAAGTAAAGAATAATAAGTAAGATTCGAAGCAATACCATGCTTGACATAGATACCTAAATTTCATTTAAATGTAGAGAAATCAGTGCATTTTATGTTGAAACACAAGACTGCAATGCGTCGGACTTTTCATCGCCTTTGCTGCTTGTATAGCATAAACAATAGGACTTTTGTTATAATTTCTTTAAGACATTTTTTATAACCTGTAATAATATTCATAATATATAATATACAATGTATTCAAAAGATTAATTAATATTTTTAACTGTCACGAATTATTCATAGATCCATCTATTGCAATATTCAATGGAATCAGGCGTTACCTTGCAGAAGTCCACCCTAAGTAAGAAAAGGACCAATATTTAGCCACTTCCGCACATGCAGTGGTAGTCGTGCAACCAAATGCACCGCCCGCCAGCCTGCTGATAAATGCGCATGCGGCAAACAATGTGAATCTCACAACCGCCACCGTCAAATCGCTCAACACGTGTTTCACCCCTCCACGGGGCATCTTCAGGAGTTATGTTACACCGATTAGTGCCCAACACAGAGTCACTGCATGTGCGGAAGTGGCTAATTATTGGTCCTTTTCTTCCTTAGGATGGACTTCCGCAAGGTAACGCCTAATTCCATTGAATATTGTAATAGATGGATCTATGAATAATTCGTGACAATCCAAAATCTTAATTAATCTTTTGAATAAGTTGTATATAATAAATACTATTACAGGTTGTCCAAATATCAGGACAGTCCATTTTTTTTTGTTTCTCGTGGGGTAATACTGAATGGGCACCCCTCCCCTGCAGTGGCAACAAAAGGTTTATGCCGGACTTCTACCTGCTAAAACCCCATCAGTCTTTTGTTGAAACTACGGAAATGCTTTCGCATACTGCCGTAGTTCAGTTTCAACGGTGGTGGCCTAGTGTCTCCTTACTTGCAGCGGATCACCCCGAATCCGTCGCCAAGGTTAATCCAGGTCTCATACTGCGGATGGGAACCTCAGATGTTGTTTCTCTTTCTCTTTCCGTAGCCTCTTTCTGCAACATCACTTTTTCGCTGGTTATATCAGGACAGTCCTACCGTAAACGAATCGTGTTGTCACCGTATTGTGAATGTTGGACCCTATAAGTTCTAAACGCATTGATTTAGTATTCACGGTGCTATGTCTGCCCTGATTTATGCATTTATTAAACCAGCACGAATTTGCATTTTACAAATTGGATCCTGTTCAGTGGAACGCACATACCTCGGCTGTTGAGCCACGCTCTGATTAACGCGATTGAATACGGATAGAATCATCTACCTCTCTCATTTATCTGGAATAACGTGATCAACACACCTATAACACCCGGCATTTGATTTGGCACGTTAATAATAAATTTCTTCGAAAATATTATTGTCACTAAAACATGAAACGTCAATTTAGCTGTCACACACAAATGTTTAGGAAAGATTTAACAAGTTTTTATAGCTAAATTCATTAAAAAGAGTATCCAAATTATAGTTTTGTAACTACTGCAGTGGTTTTATACTGCAACTGCCTTGTAAGAAAATTGACAATGTCATTAATTTCAAATATTCAAATATGAAAATAATTGTATACTATTACAAACACAAAATATAGAATTTACCGATCTGCACTTCATAATGAGTCATTTGACCCGTTATTGTATGTTTAGTACTATTTATTATTGAATTAATTATAAATTATAATACATTATGAAACTATTTGAAACTACACTTTTTTTGTTAGTATTAGTGTATAAAAATGGAGAAATAAATTTAAATTATTTTCTTGCAACTTCATTATTCGATTCTAAGTTTCGTTTTTGTTTCTAATTTCTTTCATTAAACTAATCGATTCCATATTCAAACTATAAATAAAGAAGTGTAGCGTTATTGCTGGCCAGTACGCCACAATACTTTTATGTTAAAATCATTCTTGGGCATTTGAATTTCGAACGCCGATTTGAATTTTGACGCCATCACAGTGATGAGGTCGCTGCTATCGCGTCAGGGTCGTGTAAACTATTAGTACTCTTTGTACCTATGTGAATATAACTTCTTCGGTCAGCCAAGAGCTGTTACTTTCCTCATCAACATGCTCTGGTGGTGAATCACTTCCACTCACTAAACGCGTATCGTCGTGATCTGCGACCATCGATTTTCTGTCATATGAATTGTTTAATGTAAAATCTAAATTTATATACTTAGTTCATATAGTGCATTAAAAAGTATGTAAGTATAGTGCATTTAAAAAGTATGCAATAACACGATATAATACATTCAAGTTATCGCAAGTTATCACTAATTATGTCCCGTTTGCAAGTAAAACGGCCGTTTAAGCTGTTTGTATTTAAGTTACGTGATAAAACGTAATTTACCGCCTGCAACTTGGAAGCTATCTCCGTTAATTGGCCGTTATTCGCGCTCGTGTACGTCTGGCTTCATTTTAAATTTTGTTTTAACGTTTTTTAACAGAATCAACTTTGTTTTAACTAACTTATTTTATTTATTATTTAGATATATTTAGCTGTTAAACTATTTAACTATATTTGCACATATTAAAAAAAGTTTTTTATTTTTTAATAAATCACATAAATATATAATAGAATGAGATCTAACGTATAAAAGATGTTACGTGAAACAACTCTTTCGTTACAGAAAAAAGTACATCAAAAAAGCACGTCTCTTTTATTCAAGGAAAAGTTTTTATATTCCCGTATTCATCCCTTAATCTCTTGAGCGATATTTAAATCATTTGGCAGCCGCCTCAAGAACTTTGTGCCGGTTATAAATGACAGTAAATCGAGTTTTCTTTTTTTTTTCCTTAAACATTTCCTTTTCTTTTATTCGAAGAGAAAATTAAATATTATCTTTTAGGTTATTATCCTCTTATCAACAAAAGTCTAGTTTAGTTCTATCTATACTTCTTCACTGCAATGCATAGGTCTCCCACAGAGATCTCCTCGAAGACCGGTCTTCGAGAAGAAGAAGAAGGACTGCAGTAAGTTGGTGCGAGCTGAAGGCACAGACGAGTGAGTGACCACGTTCACCGCCCCCTACACTTCAAGGCATCACAACCCTACTGCTTGTAACAACCTGATGGTATACTTGGCTGTGAGACATTTTAAACTTTTAGGGTCAAAGGCCGTATGTATCGTAAAGGGACTTAAACATAGGCTGAATAAGGATATATGATGATAATAAGGAACTTGAAATTTTTTTAGTTCTCTTCCAAAATTAACATAAAATTGTGCGATTGTTTCTAGGGATGATAGATCTTGAGGTAGTAACAAGCCGAAGTCCGAAGTAGAATTGTGTTCATTCAAGCTTCGTCCGTATTTGTACTGATGTATATGAACAATTTTATTTCTGTAGAATTCCCCTTTTCGATGCGCCGCTGAAGATGACGTAATGTCGCTCTAACAGAAGCATTATGGAATTGTTAGGAATTATTACTAGATGTTATCAATTATATTTGCTGATTTTTTTTAATGGTCGTCGACAGTGGGCCACAAGGTGGACCACGGTCTGGCCTACGCCCGGTTCACAGAAGCACGAAGGGTCCTCCTTGAGCTTAAACCTGTGAAGGTACTCAGAGAACCCCCCGTGACCCGTGAAGAGCTGGGCCAAGACCGTATCCATCTCGACACTGCGGAGCACGCGGTAGGCTGAAATGGCGTTCGGGAAAAATATCCTCGTCACTGAAGCCGTCGTTCCTTCCATATACCTCCTGTTCCATTTGTCGAGCGACTCCAGTCTCAGTTGTCGCTTGACAAATGAAACGGGACATCTCTCATATTCAGGTCTTCTTTTGCTCTTTATATTTGCTGATTTCCGCGAGTTGCATGGTGCAGAGTGGGTCTTATTTAAGACTCATTTTAAAGTAGCAACGCTCAAAGGCTGCCAGGGGAACTTCAGCACAGGCCGCTACATACTACTATTCTAGAAAAGCTGTTGATCGCTACGGTTAACACTCCTTGAAGTGACTAGGATCTAGGGACCCCACGAGAGGACCTTAGTTCAAGTTGCCACTAGTCAAAAATCAAGTAATCGTTATAATATAAAAAATAATAGTTTGTTGTAATAAAATAAAACATTTTTCGCAATATATAAGAGAAAATAAAAAAAAATATTTGTACATCTGTGTCAATATTTGTTCTGAGATTAAAGCAATCAAAACATATATTTTATAGTTCGTTTATTTGCGCGTAACAAAACGGTACAATCAACATTTTTTTAAAAGTTTAACACCTAAATGTATTCGCAATTTAACTGACACAACATGACGAAATATTTTTTATTTCTAATAGAGTTAGGCGTTATCTCGCGAAAGTCCATCGTGACTAAGAAAGGGATTAATATATAGCCACTTCCGCTATGCATCAGTAGTCATGCAATGAAGTGCACCGCCGATAATTGTGCGTGCGGTAAGCAATGCGAAACACAACTACCACTGTTAATCTACTCTATGCATGTTTCATCCCTCCATGGGGTATCATCAGGAGATGTTGGACCGACCAGTGCCAAACACGGAGTGAGTTCCGACCGTCACCGCTCTGCTATTTATAGGCTTCTTCCCCCCCACTACCACTCAGAGTCACGTGACCAATCACGTGGGTAATTTTTTTTTTTGGCTTAGCGTATAAGTTACGCCAACATGTGAGTGGACTTCCTTCTCTGCGCTAGCCGATGCCGAGAACGCAGCGCGCTATATAGCGACTGCCGCTGCAGGCCGTGGATCCCCTGGGCTATTTCAATCGCTTTCGTTCGTCTATGGATGGAGTCTTAAGTATGCTACCGAACTTTGACTCTTTCTAAATATTATACATAATATGTTATCCAATTATGTATATCTTACGCAAATACATCTATGTTAGTCAGGTTGTATTATGATTTTAATCTTGTTTTCATTAATATTAAAATCACGTTGATAATTCTTTCTATTAATCGTAATTAATAGATAATCTGTTTCAAAGATAATATCAATAATATATTCATGTAGTGACAGTATCCAATGTCCAATATTATTATACTATAGTATTTTATATATGGGCAATTTTAATAGTATAATTTATTAAAATTAATAAATAGGGAACTTTCTGCAGTGACCATGAACCGTATGCAGCGCCATCTATTTTGCTTGTATTTTTTGTTCATATTCACGTAATCAATTTTTTTGGCGAAAATACAGTGTTTTACACAACATCTCATAGATAGAACTTCATTCAATTTTAAATATTTGCAGAACTTTATTTTCCGTTCTTTATAACAGCGACATCTATTGTTTATAATATAAATAGTCATTCATAGCTTGGAAGAAATAACATTAAAATACAAAGCTGTTATGATTTTGATTTTAATTATATGGACAGTTACAGGTCAGGTTTTTCACTTTTTTAGAACAGTGACATCAATTGCGTATATTTAAATTTCTATTAAATCAACTTATTAGTTTTACTTTCATTCTCATAGATGGCGGTATTCTCAATTTTTTGGTCAGCTATTGGGAGCCTCTCGTACCCCCTATCTTGTGTGGGACAGGGACTATTCAACATTATTTAATTTTTTCACATATTTTTTTATTTTCATTATCGTCTTTCATACATCCCCTAATACTCTTTTACATTTTTATTATTTTATTTCTATAGGATTATTACAATATCACTTGGTTTTACATTATTTTTTTGGATTTTTGTTGTTTACATTTTTATTAGCTTTTATTTCTGTCTATTACTATACTTACTATATATACTATACTAAGTATAGTATTCTCAGTTATTAGACTAATCTACTATTAGCCTGAAACTTGTACCAGGTGTTCCCAAAACATAATTAGAACTAAAATGCTTACGCATCAATAGCTATGTTATTCCTTGATGAGGTGAAACAGTTGTTCGGTAGAGACGATTGTTCAACAAAGCAAATTTGTAATATAAATTTCACTTAGTATTCTTTAAATATTAATTTTAAACTCTTTTTTTAATTGCAATAAAATCTGTTTTTATTGCAATAAAATAATAATTAAATAATCGACGCCATTTTGAAATGTCAGGCCCTAGCTTTGGTAAAATAGTCAATAATATCAATGTTAAGTGTATGTCTTTTAAATCATGTTTCTTGTGTTTTTATTTACTTAGTATAAATACCAAAGTTGTTAAAAATTTCATGAATACCACGTATTTATTATATTTGATCTCTATTAAAATATTTTAATGTGTGTTTATGCCATGATACGATAAACATATTAAATTTAAAATATTTTTCCTGCAATTATTCCTTTACAATATTAAAAATGGTTGTCTAACTTATCTGAAATGTATGACTGCTGTATGAATTACACCGTATGGATTCTGTACAAAATGCTTGAATTTACTGTTCAATTTTTTATGTAATTTTTTCAGTAACTTGGAGTGCTTTTACAACTTCATCGGAATTGAATTCACGTCTTTTCAATTTTACTAAATTATCTGGCACAACAGTATGCCATTAGAACTATAACATATAGTACACGTGTGTACGTGAAATGGAACCAAAGAATATTTAAATAACCACTTGACAAACCAAAGAGTATTCTTTCAAAGAGTATTTATTTATTCTATTCATTAAGCAGTTATATTTTTTTTCTATTGGAATACAACTGGCCAATAGCTTTTTTAGCAAAAGCAGTAAAAAATCTGAAGGGACAGATAGTAAACAATGTAATCATTTTAATTTTACTGTTTTTTTTTTGCTATTGATTTTTGGATGGGTCATCAGCATTTCAGCCTATATAATGTGCACTGCATAAATAGGCCCTTATACATATCTATGAGTGGATGTACTATTATTTCTACTCTTGGCAGGCGTGCGGTATTATGGTACGCAGAAGATGCTACTATCCATCCTCTGGAAATTTATTTGTGGGCAGTGGTATTGTTACATCTAATATATAAAATTTCCCTTTCACAATGTTAGTTACCGTACTCCTCCGAAACGGCTTGACCGATTTTTATCAAATTTTATATGCGTATTCAACAGGTCTGAGAATCGGCTACTATCTATTTTCCATACCCCGAAGTGTTGAGGGTGGTCCACCAATTAATTTATTTTTTATTTTTTAGATTTAAAAATTTTTTTGAACCTGCAACTTATGATCGCAAGTCTTCTAACACTGGGTTACCACTGCACATTGGATATTGAATGGGTGGTGTAATATTTCGCGTCTTCTTGTATCAATGAAACACAGTTTTACTATTGTAACATATGATAGTGCGGACGGAACATCGAACACGTCCGCACGCTGTAACGATCTGTGCGTGAATGTCATAGTCGGGTTGCGCATATACTAAAATTGTGAATTTTCAGCAAATTAACTATTACTTTTAATATTTAATTAAAAGTAATAGTTTATTTATATATTACATATATATGTATATTAACCACCGTGTAAATTAAATGCCAATATATCCTCGTTATAATTTAGATATTCATGATAAATAAAAAAATATGTAAATATCCAACATGAAAATGCTTTCAGATATTGGGAAGTTCGAACCGTTGGTGGAACGGAAAATTTCCAGCGCATTTTCCCGCATCGAAACTTCTGTTCCTATTAAAGTTTAGAGTTAGTGGATTGTACGTGACAGGAAGCAAGTATATTTTGCAGAGTTTGTAAAGTTCACCAATGCATCGATAATATTTGTTATATAATAAACTAATTTTAATATTTCATCCAAAAAAACAACAAAAATACTATTATATATTTACGTCAAATTGATTTAACCGCTTGTTCGGATTATAAATGCTTTAGACCTGAGAAGAACAAGCGAAAGTAGCTCAAGGATTATACAGGATGATTAGATATGAGATAGTTTTAGATAATTATTATTTACAATCTTTCTATATAGACTTTTTACAGCCAAATGTTATATGACTGTTGCATTTTAACAGGATAAACAAATTTATATATATATTAATTACATATTTCATATTGATTTTATACAGGATTACTGAAAATAGGTATAAATAAAGCATTATTTTTAACAAATGTAATATTAAATATATTTAATAATACCTAAACTAATCAAAAGATAAACACGTTATTCCAAAGGCGTATTATTTTCTATGAAGTTATTTACTGTATAGGAACCTTTAACACTCAAAGGTTTTTTGGAGATTTATATTAAATTTTACATTAGAAACTTTCTGGATTTTATCTGGAATGCATTGGTCATATAAAAAAGTCGAGTTTTAGGTGTACAATAATTTTCCATGGACTCGTCGATATTTATACAGGATGATTAGTAATAGCTGTAAAAACTTTAAAGGTTTAATGTTTAAGTCGTTTGTGAGAAAAAGCTTTAAAAATATATACCTATGTTCGTCAACTCGTGTCTTAAATGCACAAAATTTGTTTTTGCTTATGATATTTGTTATGTACATCGCAATACTTAAGAAAATAGGTAATGTTTAAGTGAACATACATTTTCATATACGTATTGAAAAACATGAGTGTATATTTTAAATTTGTTTACATTTTTCTATTTATTATACTTTATTATTTAATTTGAAATTTAATATGTGACCAAATTATCCTAACATATATCAGTTTTCGCTTACAATTGCTTGTACAAGTAATTTTAAATTTATGTTACATTTATATTTTTTACATTATATCCTAATATATTGTAACAACTTTGAGCGCAATGAAGGCGCTATACTAACCAATAAGGCGGTATACTTCGTTCCAAAAGTCTTATCCCTTGGAAGGACTTGATCAAGTTGGAACCTTTGATTCTAAATTCAAAACCTCATTCGCACTGTCAAGAAGCGACTGTAAACACAAAGGCAGCAACCACATGGCGATGGCGTTCGAATTCAAATCGGAAAATTTAAAATTCGAATGCCCCCGAATGATTTTACATAAAAGTATATTGGCTGTAGTGGCCAACAATATGGAGCGAATACACTTTTATTTATAGTTTGAATATGGAATCGATTACTTTTGTGGTAGAATTAAAAAAAAAACGTAACTTCAAATCGAACAATGAGGTTTCATGAAACTAATTTAAATTACTTTCTTTATTTTTGTATATAGTGATACTTAATAAAAATACTTTCAAATATTTTCAAATCCTTTTATTAGTTTTATTTATAATTAATCTATTTCATGTTTATATAAATTCTAATAATTAATGTCAGGTTGTTATATTTCAAAGACATCCCTGTTACTAGGTTCTATACACACTGACCGCGACACAAAGGATGTTAATCATGGAACGAAACCTTAAAGGCTCTTCAATAGGAGCTCTGGTCGTGACATATGAAGAGAGAACGAAAATCATACACTTGGCTGTATTAATACGTTCATTGAATCAAAAAATTAAAATAAAATCTTTTTATCTATTGCAAAAAATATATCATTAAATGTTTAATTTATTATAATTATTGAAATATTAAATTCAAAATAATTATAACTTCAAAAAAAAACTAATGGAAGTTTTTAGTGTATTTACAAGGCACCCTGAAAAACTGTACCAAAGTTTCAACTGCAAAAAGTCGTCTAATTCATTTGTAATAAACGGAATAGGATTTTTTAATAAAATTCCACAATACTTTATTGGACTGCCATTTAAAAAATTAAAAACGCACGTTAAAAGTAAATTGACGGAAAAGGCTTATTATTCAATAGACGAATATTTAAACGACAAGAATCCTTGGCAAATTTTAATTTTCATTCAGGTTATATTTGATAAAGTTAAAAGATTATATTGTGAAGTTTCTTCCTGCTTCTTCTCAAAAATTAAAAAGCTTTAAATAAAAGTTGACCATCAATAAGAGTTCTGTTAAAAGTTCCAATATTATATAAATGAATTTATTTTTTATCTATTACGATAAAAAAAACACCATCATTATAGTTTCAGCCATAAGACGTTCACTACTGGGCATAGACTTCCCACATAGATTTCCTATAATACCAATTGAAAGCGTCATGTATTCAGCGTTTTTTGAGGAAATTAACTAATCTGCGGCGGCAGTTCTGTGGTCTCCACAACAAAATCTTAAGGTACCAGCGGTCATCTGTTCTACGCGTTACTTGGCCTGTACATTACTACTTCCATAGGAGAGACACTCGGCTTTAGTCGCTTCGCATGGAGTTTATACCAGAATATTTCGCGGACCAATATCCCGTCTACGTGAGCGCAAGGTACGGTGTTGGATTCGTAATGGCTATATTAAAAACATTCGTGGAATTCCCCTTTTCGATGCGACACTGACGATGACGTAATATTGCTGTCATAATACCGATGTAAATAAAGAATTGTATTTCTTTGGAATTCCCTATTTCGATGCGACACTGACGCCGACATAATGTTGCTGTCATAATACCGATATAAATAAAGAATAGTATTTCTGTGGAATTCCCCTTTTCGATGCGCTACTGACGATGATATAATGTTGCTGTCATAATACCGATGTAAACAAAGATTTACACTTTTGTGGAATTTCCCTTTTCTATGCGACACTGATGATGACATGATGTTGCTGTCATAATACCAATGTAAATAAAGAATTACACTTTTGTGGAATTCCTCTTTTCGATGCGACACCGACGATGACATAAAGTTGCTGTCATAATACCGATGTAAATAAAGTTTTACACTTTTGTGGAATTTCCCTTTTCTGTGCGACACTAACAATGACATAATGTTGGTGTCATAATACCGATGTAAATAAAGAATTACACTTTTGTGAATTTCTCCTTTTCGATGCGACACTGACGATGACATAATGTTGGTGTCATAATACCGATGTAAATAAAGAATTACACTTTTGTGGAATTCCCCTTTTCTGTGCGACACTGATAATGATATAATGTTGCTGTCATAATACCGATGTAAATAAAGATTTACACTTATGTGGAATTCCCCTTTTCTATGCTACTCTGATGATAACATAATGTTGCTGTCATAATACCGATTTAAATAAAGAATTGTATTTCTGTGGAATTTCCCTTTTCGATGCGACACTGACGATGACATAATGTTGCTGTCATAATACCGATTTAAATAAAGAATTGAATTTCTGTGGAATTTCCCTTTTCGATGCGACACTGACGATGACATAATGTTGGTGTCATAATACCGATGTAAATAAAGAATTACACTTTTGTGGAATTCCCCTTTTCTGTGCGACACTGATAATGATATAATGTTGCTGTCATAATACCGATGTAAATAAAGATTTACACTTTTGTGGAATTCCCCTTTTCTATGCTACTCTGATGATAACATAATGTTGCTGTCATAATACCGATTTAAATAAAGAATTGTATTTCTGTGGAATTTCCCTTTTCGATGCGACACTGACGATGACATAATGTTGCTGTCATAATACCGATTTAAATAAAGAATTGAATTTCTGTGGAATTTCCCTTTTCGATGCGACACTGACGATGACATAATGTTGCTGTAATAATACCGATGTAAATAAAGATTTACACTTTTGTGGAATTCCCCTTTTCTATGCGACACTGACGATAACATAATGTTGCTGTCATAATACCGATGTAAATAAAGAATTACACTTTTGTGGAATTCTCCTTTTCTATGCGACACTGACGATGACATAATGTTGGTGTCATAATACCGATGTAAATAAAGAATTGTATTTCTGTGGAATTCCCTATTTCGATGCGCGGCTGACGAAGATATAATGTTGCCCCTATATATTTATAAAAAGCTTAGTTATCTGTTAGTATTAATAAAATCCCAAATGCCTTCATCACGTGAACAAGCAAGACGTAATCTCATTAATGCTGAATGCTAAAATGCTTACCTGAGATCTAATTCACTTAATGTCATTTGACGAGAACGTGTTAGTTCTACTCCCGCGTATAAAGAGCAAATACAATTTTGCGATTGCTTCACGTCTATATTTATCGTGATTTATATTCATTTATTACATTCGATTAATGTATACAAATATAAACGAACATTTATAATTATTATTTTTAATGTATATGTCGCAGTATTCGATGTTTTAAAAGCCATGAATGTACTTTTTTGTGTATCTTTGCATAACTGCGTCATCATCCAATGCCCAATGCTGGGCATAGATCTTCTTCATGAATTTCTATCTAATATCGGATGAGTGTTTTCTACCTTTTGACTGTCTACCTTAACGGTTCGCGGTAAACTCAAGTATAGCATCTTAATGTAGCGTATAAATTTGTATTTCAAAATCTTCTCCTCCTAATTTTACCTGTTCTTTTGCATTTCAAAAGATAATATGATTATTACCTTGTAAGCAGTAGCATGGAAGAATCTTCTAGTATTGAGAATATAAATTTTAGGTATCTCTTCTTAAATGTGTTACTATTTAAAATCAGATCGACGAGCAGATAACATGACTGTATTGTTGAAAGTAAAAGCAAATGATCCAGCTTAGCTGTCAGTCTCGAGGAGGCACTAGACGCCGAGTGTATATTGTGGGGCCGGTCTCGCGCCGGTGCGAGATGCCTACTAATCAAGTTTTATACGCCAATACGGCGCCGGCATCGCGCGCAATAACATGCCAGTGTCTGCACTGCGTATTATTTTTGTTGTAATTACTTTATATAAACAAACGATACTTATTTAATTAAATTTGTGGTGTTTTTAAACAAATAAACAACAAGTTCAAGGCACTATTCCGGAGTGGAACCCATGATTAGACAACCGCTGCGTAGAACCTCAATCAGTCAAAGGCAGATGAAGTTGTTTGAAAATGCTGTAAGCAAGCCGCTTCCGACTGGTCTTATTGGAGATCTAAGTGGGATACGTATGTCCAGCAGTGATATCGGGCAGCAATTGACGATGACTAACATGAATGATATGCATTGTCTACGAATTATAATTCTTAAGTATTTAACTACAGACTTTATAAGCAAAAAAAGAATAAGAAAGAAATAGCCAACTAAATTAGATATAAGTGTGCCAAATGCCAACTATCTTATTCAGATGACACGCACACATAGTAAAAATAAAATAATAATAGAGTAAATACAGCACCCGGCGATAAATATTGCACATCGACATTTGGAAAGAGACAACCGGCTAATTTCTGCTTCGTACAGTACTATCTCTGTCCCACATTACCTTTGTAACATTTTGTCAGTCGTATTTCGTACGACAGAGATAGCGCTCTACGAAGCCGAAATTAGCCGATTGTCTCTTTCCAAAAGTCGATGTGCAATATTTATCGCCAAGTACTGTATATGTCAAATATTAAGTGAAACCCAATAAAACCAATTTCACCGGTGTTCGCACATTCAGAGTTTTGTCATTTCAAACATTACCCCTTTTGTTTGTCAAGTACCATTCATACTGATCTGAATTTATACACCGGGTTCCATTGGAGCCAACATGAAATTTAATTTCATATTGACATCTGTATGATTTTGACACTACATAAATATGTAATACAAATGTTAAACTAATTTTAATTATTAAGACAAGTAAAAATATATATTCTTTGTTTTTGATTCGTATATATAGTGAAGACTCTGAAATATTTCAATTTATTGATTTAAGTACACCAGCAGTACACATAAATCAAAATTACAATAAAAGTTACCGCATAAATAATGGTTCTGTTATGTGTTGTTTCATAGGTGATACAATATTAAAAATTTACTATATACGACATTGCAGAGAGATCAGACCACATAAAATAAAAAAGGCTTGAAAAGAAAAGTAATCGCACGAAAAAGGAGACATCTAGCTTACGACTTTAGACACTAAAAGAACCTTTGATTTCAAAATGTTTACTCCGGTACGCAATCTTCAAGGCTGTGCACTTAAAAACAGTCAATTAAAACTTAAAAATTTCTTATATTTACAGTTGTGGTGGTGAATTGAGATAAACGGATGCAATTGCGAAAATCCTAATTTATTGTTCACACAACCACTATACAAAGGTAGGCGAGTCGGAGCGAGAGTTTATTGCGGCGGGCTTGCGTGTGCGCTGATATGCGGTCGGAGCGACTGGGGATCCGGGCCGAAGGCTTACGTCAATGCGCTAGGGCGCGCATGTTGCAGCCTCGGACAGGACAGTCCGAGGTAGTGGGACTGTCCGCCATACAGTGAATATATTAAGGTGGTTTTTAAAGGCTCTATAAGAGCTACTAAATATATGTTACGTTAAATATGTTTTGTTATTGGATTGTCAGGTTCTCGAAAAGTGGTAGATGTGGACAGCGTGAGACTGGCCATCATGATGATATTTGCAGCAGGCCTATGCATATCAGTGGGTTTTTTTCGGTTAAAATGGTGATGATAATTGCAATGCGACCGATTAATAACTTCTTCTGTCTTCTCTTCTTGTTACAAATATATCTTCTCTAGTAAAAAGTGAGACAAGTATAGCATCCACGAGGCTCAGGCGATAAGGAACGAGTGATTCTTGTCAAGATAGCTGGCTGTATAACAGTACCGTGCGGCAGCAGCAATATCACGTCTCACACGTGCGTGTATTGCACGGACGAGACTCAAGATGCGATCGCAAGGTTTATCGATGTGAATACGTCAACCGCACACATACTGGCGCACAACCTGAGGATGACAATATTGAGAAGACATGAAGTGGTCGCACATAACGTAATTTTAAAAACTGAACATTTAATTATAATAATTAGATGACTTCAACTTAGTTTTAAATAGTCCACGATTTAAGTTAGTGAATAAATTAAAAGGCAGTAAACACTGTAATACGAAATATTAAACGTAAATGTAAAAACAAAGGCACGGACGCTATTATCTGTGTAATACAGATACTAATAATAATAATAAAATATTGTAAACAATAATTGATAATATATTCTAATTTTAATTTTGAAAATGTAATAGCTATATGAATAAAATAATAATTTAAATTATCATTCCTTACCTGTAGATATAAAAACCCTTTCCAATTTAAAGTCTATAAAAGGTTATTTAACGACGAAGTTATATAGATTGGCTTCTATCGTCTCTTTGATTCTCTAGAAATAAAATTAAAAAGAATTTAATTATGGATACAGTAAATATCTAAATTTTTCTTATGGCGTTTCATTTTAATTTTTATTGTCTAACCGTGAATATTAACAGACTGGCGTGCGAAGTATAAGGTTCGATTCCTGGCATACAATCAGATATAATTATTTTGCTCTCCCAAAGACATGTATGGGGGGATATACATTTGCAGTAAATAATAATAAAAACTCTTTCGTATTTATTTTTATGTATCATTTTTTATAACTACCAAAACATCTTTCTAAAACAGTATATGTTCCTTGATCACTATGTAGGTGTTTAGTTAGAAATGTGAAAGTATTAAAAGTTTAAATATATAGCTGATCTGTCAGAATAAATATTCAAAGATTTTATATCTATTCCCAATCATTATGTATAAAGTGATCTGTTTGAAATATGTCCAACCAACTTTTAGCGGTACAAAGTTTTGTATAAAAGCCTTTTATTGTTTTTACAACATAAGACTTGTGACCCTGAGGTCAAATAAATATAGCTTAAAAATAGCAATTTGATTTTTCGACCAGAGAGTAACAAAGCCAAGGCGTATCCTCATTAAAAATAATGAACGTAGGCGGTTAAAAAAAGAATATAATAAACGGTACCAATTTTGGATGATTCTAAATTATTAGAGACAATTTCTTTCGTATAATAATAGAAATGAGATATCTTAGTTTTTTTTTTGTTATATTTCGAATCAAAATTTAAATTACGAATAGATTGATTTTGTTTGAAATTGAAACTTTGATCAAAACATAAGAATGGTGGTGTCGAAATAGTCGATTTTATTTTTATTTCTTTTTTATTTTTACTTGTTGAAGAACCTCAAAACAAGTTACACTACAACAAGCTAGTTATACAACAAGGTAGATTGCAAGGACCTGCAAAATGATCATAATCCTACATAGAAGACAGTTACTAAATAAACTTTATTGCATATACAGGACGTCCAACAGTCTTACAAGATACATATTCATTTATTTATTCCTATGTATCCAAGTTGGGGCAGAGGGCGTCCACAGTACGTCGCCATCCCGAGCGGTCTTGAGCCTCGCGCTTTACTTCGCTCCACGTCATTCCAACTGCCTTTACTTCTGCAGTGATCATCGCCAGGTTTGCTCTGGGCGGCCACGTCTTCGCTTTCCTTGAGGATACCATTCTAGGGCTTGCCTCGGTCAGGATCTTCGGAGCGTGTGGCCTTTATCTGCTGGTCGATCGGCATCTCATCGCATCGCTTTCAGAGCCACAAGATACATATACTCACAAACAAATGCATATAAATATACATGTGCATGCACAAATGTATGTATATAATATATAAATAAATAAAAATGTTCTTATTTTAAATTCGGGAATCAATTAAATCGTTCATGTATTTACGCATTAATGCATATGAATTGACAATAAAAACATGTAATTGTAATTATTTGACCAATCCTTTCAATATGCGAGGAACACGTAACAATAATGATTTTTTTTTCTAAAGTCACTGCGACTATTAGGAACAGATTGTAAAAATTTATAATATCTATAAGTGTCCATTTAATTACTTTATTATTATCCATATATACATAGCATATAAATTAATTTGTTACAAAATAAGCATTTACTTTACAATAATTAAAATATATATGTACATATATATATATATATATATATATGTACATATATATATATATATATGTACAGGAGAACAAAAAGTCTATTCGAGTCTAATCTATTTTCTTACTAGTAAATATATATGTCAACCTATCTTTATTTATATATCGTTCATCTCTTTACCTGCTTTCCGCACTATTATGTAAAGCCTTACGGGTTTTATATCTACTTTAACTTATATTACTTAATCATTATATTTATACTATTCACTTATATATTTATTAAAAAATAAATAAATGAGAATATAGTGAGAGATAATAAAGTAAAATGGAAAGCTTTGAAGGAGGCTTTTACCGTGAGGGGGTCCATACAAATTTAATACTAAATCATCAAACTGTTATTTAAAATTACTAATTTTTAAGTCATTTGTATGGAATGAAATAAAGCTTGTTATTATTATTATTACATACATTAATTTTTAAAAAAAAATATTTCTATAATGTCAGCGTGTCATCTGTACTAAAAATAGATGTCATTTGGCATACAGTTATATCTATTTTAGTTGACCTTTTTTATTCTTGTTTATTGCTATTAATATCTGTCTTATAATCTCGCATTATTCAATTCAGTCATCATCAATTGCAGCTGCCGAATGTTCACCGCTGGACATACGTGTCCCACATATAAAAAAGGATATTTTAGTTCTTTTTTATTCCAATATTTTTGAGCGTTTCATTTAGTTTAAAACCAATCCAAGTTATGATATACATGTTTTTTTATCAAAAAACTGGCAGCTCTTATAAATTACATTACCGCGCAGAAATAGGAAAACTTTTGTAGTTTATGTTTATACTTTTTAGTATGTTCAAGCATAGTATGATGAATATCGTAAAACATGTAGGAGTATTACAATTTATCATAATTTTTCCTTGTTTATGAACTTGAATATTATATACAAGTAACAGAATGAAAGTTGGAAGTATCATATTTTCGTTTTTTTTTACTTCGATTCATATACAATGATCACATCAAAGTATTTAATGGAATCAGGCGTTTCCTTGCGGAAGTCCATACTCTGTGTTTGGCACTAATCGGTGTAACATAACTCCTGAAGATGCCCCGTGGAGGGGTGAAACACGTGTTGAGTGATTTGACGGTGGCAGTTGTGTAGTTCGCATTGCTTGCCGCATGCGCATTTGTCAGCGAGCTGGCGGGCGGTGCACTTTGCACGACTACCACTGCATGTGCGGAAGTGGCTAAATATTGATCCTTTTTTTACTTACGATCACATCAAAGATTTAGGAGATGATTTATTTGAGTTAAAAGTAAAATACGAACGCAGAGAACAGAATTAATTTTATTTATATTGATGTGATTGACTAACTGATAACTGATTTAGGTTTTTTGCAGTTTCAAATTGAGCCTGTGGAAATAGATGTCCGTATAAAAATTTTACCCTGACAGATCGTATTCCAGTTACAATGATGACGTTTACACGAAGAAGGACTATACCCGTGTAGGTGTATAGTGTTGTAACTATAGTGTGGTGTAAGTTTGTGATGCAAGGACTACTCGACGGTCGGGAACGACGCAGGCCGACCCTGACTTCCCTTACTTGAACTTAGGACTTGCGTAGAAATGACGATGGAAAATTAATTAAAATTTCGCTTTATCCGCGAGAGGGGGAACCAGTGAATGGTCTGCGATGACCAGAAAACGCAACGAATGATCGGAGGCTTTGCGAAGTTTGAAGGCTATAATAGACTTCGTCGAGGTCTTACTCGCTAAGTACTGTGCGAGGTTATTCCCCTAATAAATTTTTAATAAGTTTTCTGCATTTGGGTTCCATTTAAAATATACACGTATGTTACTCTTAAATTCGATTAAATTCTTCTTTGTAGCCGATGGACGCCCATTGCAAAGCTTGGGGTTCCCCCAAAGATGAACCGGTCATCCATCTACCTGGTGGTTAATCGCCACAAAAACCTTCAACCATTCTGAACCATAGTTAACCTGAAACATTTCAAGACAATCTGAGATAAGTAATTAATGATTTCAACGAGTTTAAATTTTAATTCGCAACACAAATTAAGTTAGAAATATTTCACTACGCCCTACAATACGACGGAGACGCTTAAGTAAGACAAAGTTAACAGCTAAGTCATCTTAACTTTAACGTTCGCGAAGTTACCGATGTAGTTAATAGACTATTAAACCTACCAGTTTAATCCGAAGCACAAGCAATATAATTATCTTGAATAACAGTTAAGAGCTTTTATTATTACAAAAGAACTTAACTGAGAAGCTTTATTCAAAGTTATGGATATGTAAGAAGTATCACGTTTACTTAAATAAAGAATCAAACTCGGAATGAATCCAAAGCACATCAAAATATTATTGAAAGGCAACGACAGTGAGGTGATCAATGAAAGGATTAGGAAAATAATAATGATAAAAATTTATATAATATTATATATATATATATATATATATATATATATATATATATATATATATATATATATATATATATATATATATATATATATATGTATACGCGGCTATTTTTTTTTAAATTTAACATCGTCCACCTCAGCTGCCTCAACACTCTTCTTAGCGATGATTCTTACTCGTTCGTTCCTCAGCTCAGCAGTTCTGCAGATGTCGACTGCTTCCGCCAGGGTTACATTCTTATTTATAAGCACTTTTTGTGTAACTTGCTTATCCCGAATACCATATATAATCTTATCTCTTAAGATCATATCAAGAAATTTCGCAAAGAACTAATTATAAGCGGTCACTATGATTTTATATTAGGTTATAAATTTTTATTGCAATTTATAGACGGTGGTAAAACACCTTCTAACCATATAAACAGTGGCCTGCTTGCAAACACCATTAACCCTTAACTTTTTCTTTTTTTCTTACATTTTTTTTTTAATATTACATTAATAATCATACCACTTGACTTTTAAGACCCAAGGATGCCAACAGAAAAAACTAAACAAGGGTTCGAAAATTAAGAAATTACCTAAACATTCACATACAAATGATTACTTTGCGTTCAAAATTGATGCCCCCTATTTTTTTTTGATTCTGATGTATCTCTACAGGTACATTATCAATAAAAGGGTTAAGGCTTGTGTACACTATAACTATTTGACGTGTTTTGTTTCAAATTTAAAACATACTTTTTTTAAAGTAATGCATTATTTGTGATGTGCCAGTATCATGTATCATTCGTCCACTGATATACATTATATTATTAAAAAAATCGCATTAGTATACTGTCAAATACAAGCTTAATTTAGACTGTGTACTTTACGGCTAAACATAACGTTCTAAATACGAGAATAATCACATTCGGAATTACCAAAACGAACGGAATTGCATTGTTTTGGGGCGCGGGTGTAACGATGGAATACCGTAATTAAATTCGTACAACGTTTAGCGCAACGACGATACATATTTGGTTATCGATTTCACATTAAGCGTTCATTTTGTATCTGTATTATTCTATTCAAAGCATTTTTTATTTAAATATCTATTCATTTATTCAGAGGCATACGAAATGGCAACAGAATTAACATATAACGCGCAGACAAAATGGCTGTTAGAATACTAAAGGTTCTAGGGTAGATTGGTCTTCACAGACGGAAAGCGCGGCGAAGAAGTTCCACCCTCAAAGCAACCACGGCTGACCATATTCTTCTTTATAAATCTTTGAGGGATCCAAACACGTTCACATTTAAGAAGAGCTCACAACTCCGACCAGAAAAAAAATAAAATAGGGACCAGAAAAAAAAAAAAATAGGGAGATAATTTGAACATCCATCTCTTCTCTCTCCTATCATCACCACCGTCATTAATTCAACCTTAAAACGTCCACTTTTGGACATCATCAGCAAAAGCAGCAGCTATATTCGGCTTTTTGAGGGACTATCTGTGTCTCACGATAAATATACCCGAATTTCCTCCTTATTTTTGTTTTATCATATTTTAAAAACTATCTTTTTAAAATTTGTTTCCTTTCAAAATATTCTTTAATTAATTACTAAGAAGAAATATGGAAGTAAATGACTACTTTTTACTTTTTTTCAAATGTTTTTCTTAAAAAAAAATTAATAGTTTTTTATTAGGCCTTATAAATATGTATCTAATAAGATAGAATATATTTTTTTAAATTATTGGTTATATGGGAAGCTTGACCACGCCTATCACATAACATAATGTTCAAGTTAATAGATCATTTGTGCTGCATCATTAAGAGTCGACCATTTTGTTGAATGAAACGTGCAATGAAAGGGAACAACTCTTAGTAGGGTACTTTAAAAACAATAGGGAAACGATGGAACTGCTTTCTAACCTTGACCTTCGGATCTTTGGCATGCGTTCAAAATTAATTTCTTCATGAATATCAATCGGCTTTTATCTAATGAATCAATGAGTGAACTACGTAGAATATAAGTACATTTAAAAAACTTTTAAGTTAAACAGTTTTTTGATACCCATATTGTGGTGGTTGTGGAAAAATATGTACCTAGTCCGCCATATTGGAACAGAGTCCATCTTGAATTTTAAATTTTGATAATCATCGTGTTTTACTAGTGTAGCCCTTTCATTTGATACCCATATTGAGGGGGTTAAGGAAAAATACGTAATCCGCCATTTTGTACCGGCGGCCATCTTAGATTTATAATGTTATTGATTTTATTGTATTGTATTGTCATCTAAATTAAATGTGTGTACCGAATTTCAGATCAATCTGACAACGGAAAGGTGCTTAAACTTCAATTTCTAATTTTGATCCAAATAAATTCCGTACGGGTCGAACTAAATAAAACCGTTTAATTAAATAGATTAAAATGCATTGTTTCCAAATCCGGATTACGTTTGGCGTAACACGTTGATAAATATTTTGTTATTGATTTCAAATTATCACCTATTATCCTATTCCCATGTTTGTTTTATCAAGTTAATATCTTTTAATTTATGAAAGCGAAATTAGTAGTAGACCAGCTGGAAGATACAATGTTATATAAATGTTTACTCATAAATTATATATGTATGCCTCTGTTTTTGAAATTCCGAAGGATGGGCAGTAGCATCCTCTGCGTACCATACCACACTACATTATACACAAGAGGTGGTGGTGAGTTTACATCTTACAATATACGTGCTTATCTTTATTCATAAATTCATATATTTAATAGTATTTTATAGAGAACAGCGAAAGGTGTAGAGAAGTTATCAGAATAATATTAATATTTTTTTATTTATTTATATATACTTTATTAAACACTATAATAAAAAAAAGAACAATTTTTATAGAGCTACAGGAGGCGGTCTTATTGATCGAGGTGATCTCTACCAGACAACCTTTGGATGGAGATGAGAGACATGAAGGAGAAGGCAGTTTAGGGTGTATATAATAAAATAAACGTTAAAATAAGCACATTTCGTAGTAAACATTAGTATAATAACACAAAAATTCAGATTATTATTAAATAGCAGCTAATAGAGTGATAAATAGCTCTTGCCGTTTTAAGGTACATATTCCAGACGATCAATGGACTAATATAAAGTTTAATACCCGCTATATAGCAGATTAACTAAATACATTTATTATCAATGGTAATAATTATCAATGAATTGCAGGATTAAGGTGAATATATATAAAGGCGTCAATGCGTTGGTTTATATATTTGTAAAACCTTTAAGATCTTGCTATAGTGAGTGCTTTAAATAATATCGTCTATTTTTTAAACGGTTTTATTTAGTTCGACCCGTACGGAATTTATTTGTTTATTTATTTGGGTCAAAATTATAAATTGAAATTTAAGCACCTTCCCGTTGTCAGATAGATCTGAAATTTGGTGCACACATTTAATTTAGATTACAATACAATATAATAAAATCAATAACATTATAAATATAAGATGGCCGCCGATACAAAATGGCAGATTACATATTTTTCCTTAACCCCCTCAATATGGGTATCATATGAAAGGGCTACACTAGTAAAACACGATGATTATGTCAAAATTTAAAATTCAAGATGGACGCCATTAAAATATGGCGGACTAGGTACATATTTTTCCACAACCACCACAAAATTGGTATCAAAAAACCGTTTAAATTAAAAGTTTTTCAAATGTATTTATTCTCCCTCAAAAATCGCCAGTCTTGCGCTCTATGCTCGAATCCAGTGAATTCATACAACCTTAATTATGTCGTCCAATTTGTGAGGGGACTCTCGAGCTGCCTGTCACTTCAGATGAGCAATTCTTCGAGCTACGTCCGTGACTGGTTCTTTTGAGGAGAGCCTTGTTATAAGGCCACGTTTTAGATACATTTGTCATCACCGGCAACACATATCACCTTCGTTTTTAGATGTTGTGTTTTGGACCCACCTACCTACGACCTACTTTAAAAGACTTTTACACTTTACAGCTTTTATATAGATAAGAATATTGGCATAAAAATTAAAATATAACAGCAACGTGTGAGGTCTGCCGAGTGCCGCCCTGCCCTGCTTCTGGTTCACAGGCAGCTTACCCGGCTCATAGCGCGCTCACACCCCCATCGGCTAAACTCACGTCGCTCATGTCATGACTATAATACTTTTCGATTGCTATATCTCTGTATTTAATTGTTTATCATGACTAATAAAACTCGTATATCCTTTGTAGAGATCTTTATTTCATTTTGTTGTTATTGGTCGAATATTGTTTTCATAGTTTTAAATCGGTATAAATATGAGCATATCTTTAATGAATATACACATTTCTAATTTGGGCTTTGTGTTGTTATTTCCTCAAAACGTACCGGCCAAGGAAGAATCCCACACCGTATTTATTTTCACTGAAACCATTGATTTTTGGATAAAGTTTACCAAACATTATATGGCATTTATATAAATAAAAATCTTTTACATATATATCCAAATATATAGATACGTTGTATGAAAACTTTTAGGTAGTGATAATAATTCATATCTCTACTACCCCGGGGGTATGTTGGCCGTAGTCGAGTCGAGTCGGCGTAAGCAAAATTTATTAGACGCAACCATTTCTCATCCTGAAATACGATAAAGGGTTCCGTGTAAAAAAATACTCACGCTTTATAAAATACATTTTATTTTAAATAATATTATATATCTATATTTCTTTCTCTCCCAATATACAGTGCCTTAAGAGGAAACTCTACCACTCATGTATGTACGTTTCTGAGAGCTTCAATAAGGCTTTTCAATGGAAAAGTTTACAGTATAATGAGCCATGTATATAGCAAACATATCACGAAAACATTGAATATAAAACAAATGCTGCACAATATTCTATTTTAGAGATAGAAGAAGTATTCTTTTAGCATTTTTTAAAAGCGGGCAGCGATTTAGTGCATGTTATTGCTATTGGTAATTCCTTAACCTGACAATGACAACAGTGAAAGATTCCATAAACATTCCATTCTCTATATACATAGTAGAAAGAGCATAGCATAGCAGGCATAGTCAATTTCAAATTATCCGATGAATTTAGCAACTTTGAGTTACGTAAGAAAAGAAATCTAGATTTAAGGGTACAGGCAGTTAGCGGGTTAAACAAAGTATTATAGAAAAGAGAAGGTGAATAATCACATGCTTAATACGAAATATAGAAACATGGTTATATTAGCACAGACTAAATATGAACTTAATACAAAAATTCTGAAGGCTCTCGAGTTAAATAAGTTGTATTACAGTAATATTTTTAAAAGTTTATAAATCAAATATTTTTTTGTATACTTCACATATCCTTCGCAACCTGAAATCAATTCAGATGAAGCTGTGAAAGCCTTTGGGCTAACAGAAATCATTTCAACAGAAACAATAGTAATTAGCAACATACACATTTTGTCACACCGCATTTGTACACCGTATAAACATCAATTACTTACATCCATTAAAGTGAGTAAACTGAACTAAATATTCAAAAACGATTTACATTTTAAATCGAGCAATAACTCGCTGAAAGCTCTGCCACGACACTCGGCAACGGAAAGCGCTTTAATCGCATCGCAGTGTTGATGTTTCACTCTCGGGAAATCAGGACGTCGCGAACTTGTCATAGACCAATTAACAATTAATTAAAATAACTTAAAACTTATGTTAACTTAGAATTTATACCGTAATTGATAAGTTAAGACAACTTACTATATAATTTAAAATGTACACATTGAATTTTTTTTTAATTATAAATTTTATAATAAATAAATGTATCAAGTTTTAGATGAGTTCAGACACACTCTCTTTTTATTTGTTTTTTGGATAAGCATTTACATTTTTTTAAATAATTCTTTTCGAATACTTTTTAATATCTTTACTCTTATTTTATATATTTAATGGAATCAGGCGTTATTTTGCGGAAGTCCATCCTAAGTAAGAAAAGGACCAATATTTAGCCACTTCCGCACATTCAGTGGTAGTCGTGCAACAAAGTGCACCGCCCGCCAGCCCGCTGATAAATGCGTATGCAGCAAACAATGCGAAGTACACAACTACCACCTTTAAATCACTCAACACGTGTTTCACCCCTCCACGGGGCATCTTCAGGAGTCATGTTACACCGATTACTGCCAAACACAGAGTGCTCGAGACTCTGTCTCTGTCTAAATATTGGTTCTTTTCTTACTTCTTCTTTTATATGTCATATGATTTAACTTTCCTCTTCTTTCATTCTTTAATTCTTTGGCAATCCTCCACATTCTAATTTACTTTTATGTATCGCCTCACTTCCTTCACCTTGTTCCTCACATATAACAGGTAAATGTAATTATCACATTTTCGCTTTTAGCTTTACTTTTTTATATTCTTATTTCTTATACTTATTTAGGCTTCGAAATGAAGAATGAAATATAGATAATTATAAAGTGAATTAAATCGTCAATAAAATGCGATTTAAAAAAACTGGACGCGTGAGTTGATATTTCATTTACTTATTAAAAGACGCTGAGCCAAAATTTCAGTCGCACTTAAAGTGAAAATTGTCATGAAAGAATCTATTTTTTAATAACCGCCACCTTATTCCTATTACCTTGTGGGGCAGGGACGTTACATTTACAGGGTAAAACGAGTTTTTCAATTTTTATATCATATTCTCTTTCATTCTATTATCTTCTATTGATTTCTTTTACACATATGATCTGTGGTTCTTCGCTTGCAGATCTTCTTTCTTGTAGCTCCTTTCTTTATTCGTAAAATACATTCACTTGTTATCTTTGGAATACTTTATAAACATTAAGAAAAATAGACGATCTAAGTATGATCCTCAGATAAATGCAAATCTTGTTTCTTGCATCTCTTTCCTTCATCCATATTCCTTTACAGTTTTTTGGACCAGTCTATCACAAAACACAAAGAAATAAAAATAACAAATTTATCATATTCGTTATATTGAGGACTTGATGGAACGTTTGGTGGTGATAGGCAAAGTGATGACGTCTCATCACAACTACTACTGAAAACTCATTGAAATAATTCTTTCAGAGCTCTCAGAGCAGCGAGGGCACCGGAACTGGCGCATGAACACGACCACACAGACAAGAGTGCACGAATGAGAAACATAGTCCATTTTTTTACTTGACACTCATTTAATCCCTAGTGGCATTTGCAGATTCTGTGCCTAGTCTTACAAAGCACGAGGTCTCCTGGGGGAGCCTCAGTTTTACCGAATTAAGAGGCTGTTTCGAACATTCCTTGAAATGACTAAACTCAAAGGCCCCCACTAGAGGACTTCGGCTTGGACTGTGTCTAGTTGATAACACTAGGACCTGAACCTCTTGGCCGGCTGCTATTGCCTGGCTAATATCACTTCTAACACTTCGAGCATTAGTGCTGAAAGAAGTTACGGAAGAAACTCCAGCAATGCTCTTGTTTAAGCTAATCATCAGAGGTTGATGTTCCCTAATATAGTCCAATAGATTGACAAGTTTAAGAAGCAGTGGTCAATAGTAAGCATAACATATGGCCGCTGGGTTTTAAAGTGGAGAACACGGTCTGCAAGCGCAGCAAAGGATGTACTTACAATTGAACCTTCGTTTAAATTCTCTATATGAAGATCTTCTCTTAAAACACTAATATGAATGATCCATAGTGTAAAATAATGTACAATGTAAGTTACTAAAAATTATTTAAGAATTGTAATCGGGTAGAGCTATTACCAATTCATCTTTATTTTTATGACGACTTTTCTTTCTTTTCAATCAACTGGTAAATCTTTTTAAGAATTACTGTTGAATATCATACGTTTTTTTCGTCGTATCCTATCGTAGGTGGATAGAGTCAGCTCTTTCTCTACTGAGCATTATTAATCCCATCTGATCATGGGGTCTGCTTTCCTTATCTTCTTTCTCCACCTCTCCGCAGACAGTCTTGTCTATCGCTATTGTATCTACCTGTCTTTTTTTCGGTCTTCCTCTTCTTCTAGACCCAGAAATGTTTAGATCCATAGCGACATTCCTGATGTATTCAGGAGATCTCCTCTTTACGTGTCCGTACCATCTAAGCCGACTCTCTTGTAGCTTATCGGCGATGTCACGTACCCCGAGGCTACCAAGAACGTACTCGTTGCGTATTATATCAAGCCTCGTTACTCCACACATCCATCGAAGCCTCTTCATTTCGGCGACTTGGACTGAACGTATATGGTTTTGTGTCATAGCCCATGTTTCACTCCCATAGACAGGGTTATCATTTCATTTAATAATTTATTTATAAAATAATCTATTTTTTCTGCTTTTTCTTTTATCTATCACATTTTCATTCATTCTTTTGTTTACCTTGTTACCTTTCACACATATCTCATCTCTCTTACCATTATAATGTTGAATATTTAAAAAGCTTATGTTTTCTTTTTTAAATCCCTTCCAAATAAAGTACAAAGCACTCAAGATTTCAATTACTTAATGCTTTCTTTCATATTGCTAAAGAAAAATGAGTAAAACTTTCCAGAAGTTTCTACAAAATTATCGACTGCCGTAAATATAGGCGGATGTAATAAAATTTGGGTTGATATGAAATAATTTTGAATTGCGTTCCGTACAGTGGTTGGGCTTATATAATATGAATTCTATTTTAAAGACTTTATCTATTAATTCATGTTTTATTTATAATATGGAGGAAAGGTGATGCAGTGGAGAAAGCTGATCATCCAGCGCAGGGTGGGTTACCCAGTCTCTAGGTGGATAGACGGTCGGTGATCGACGCTAGATGCAGGCCGAAAAAGGCTCAGGCCTTGCTGGAATGATGATGGTGATGAAGAATTATCAAGCTTTACGAAATGAATCATAAGGATATTTTAAAAGTAATCACATGGTCCATATGTTTAATCGTATGATTTTGCTTCCAAAAATTGTCGCCCAACACTGGTGTGTTAAGATTCAAAAAGAAACACTCGTTCTTTCAACGTAGATAATTAAATTTTCAATTGTGCTCTGAACTACACAGCAACAAGACAATGTCGTCGCGATTCATAAGTTACAAACTTACATTTGCAGTCCGCTAACAAAAGACTTCAAAGGTGATATGTATTTTTCAGTACTAAACAGATAATAAAATTGTAAATTTATTACACTTATCTTAAAGATACTTTCGAGACATAGATAAACTTAAATTTAAACAAAAGATGGTTACTTTTATATTAATAACTATCCATATAAATTGATGTTACATTTTATATGACTGCAATAAATAACATTGTTCAAGAATTGTAGTACAGCGACATCTAGAGAACATTTTGAGAGAAATAATTGTTTTTGATTAAATATTTTATTTCAGCTCTATCTAGCGGAGTTTTTGAGAGAAATTAATATTATTTTACAGTAATTTTTATAACGTATAATTAGAGGTACGGAAATTTCGCAAATAAAAATCATCAATTTCGCATTTACATTTTTCAAAATTTGAAAATTTCGCATAAATTTCGCATTTATATCTTTGAAATTATAAAATTTGTGTAGATTAGGTATTTATTAAACAAAAATACTTGTTTAGTAATTTTATTACTAAATATGAAAGTAAAGTTTAACAAAATACAAAATTTCAAAGTACAAGTCTTACTTAACATTAAACAATTTTAAATAATTAAAAGATAACATTGTAGAAATTTAACATTTGACTCCTTAAGCGTCGTTCTTCGGTCCGTTACGACGACATTGTATATGCTGAAGAAGCGTTCAGCGTCCACGCTGTTGGTTGGACTCCAAATACTCTGTAATGCTGCTTCAGCAAAGGACGGAAAGTTGCATTTGACAGCCAACAATATGTCCCTTACATTGGAGTTTTCATTTATATTAATAGGCCGAACAATTAACCTATGAAAGTGCGCATACCCATCAATTAGCTCATTTTGAGGAAATCCTTGGAAGAAAGGAATTTTCGAAAAGCTTTCCAGCAATACGTTCATATTTAATGTGGTTGAACTTGCAGCCACAAGTGGAGAAAACAATTGGCCAATGTGAAAGAAAGCCTCGTTCGTCTTATTTAATTTCATGTCAAGAGAAAGCTTACTGAAACTTTTGTCGCTTGCTGATTTCAACATAGTTTTTATTGTCTCGTCAATTTCTTCATAGTCCTTAAGACATAGTGACGTCTTTTCATCAAAATAACCTTGACGTTGCCGTTCAAGCGATGATTTAAAATCCTCTTATTTTTTCCATAACAGGTGTGCAATTGGATCACTTGTCCCTTCTAACTCATCAATCAATTTCATTATATTGGGGCAGAACTCAGAGATATAAGTTATTTGAATTTTTAGTTTTCGCTTAAAAGTTATATCAACGTAACATTTTTTCAAAAATAGAATACTAGAATTTGGATTCTCCACTTCATCAAAAAAGTCAAGTATGTAATACAAATAATCATTAAGATATAAAACTGCAATTGACGCGAGTCGCGACTCAGTCGATACGATAATAATTTAATAAATAATTTAATAATCAATACGAACACTACCATACATTTCGCATTTATTCGCATTTATGTATAATTTTCGCATTTATTCGCATCTATTTCGTAAATACGAAATTTCCGTACCCCTACGTATAATGCACTTGTACGACATGGACGTGTTAGATAGTTGTTGAGATTCTCTCAATTCGATTCTTTTTTTTTTTGCCACGCTTAAAACTTCTTTCGTAGATCGAACGAGAACAAAATGAGCAATTTGTTTATATATTGATGTCTGGATTTTCGACAATTATATTTATTGCTCCAAACATGTACTAGAATTTAATAATTAGTTCCAACGCATTAATTCTTTATTTTCTAGCGTATACAAAAAATAATATTAAATATAAAACGTTAAAGAGTAAACAGCATTTGGCTCTATTAAGTGATAAGGTAAGTGACCTTCAATCATCTCCACTGAGCCTGCCTTGTGGTATTCGGCATATGATTTGACACGCAATATTTTTCGTAGTAAATTTTTATCTTTAACTAACAAAAACGGTTTTAAATACTACACGTAAGTATTTAAATTCTCCATTTCCCTTGATGCCGTATCTGCCAATGCAATAGGTATATACATATATAAATGTATGAAGTGAAATACAGAGAGTATTATCTCTAAAATATGTAAGACTTAAAAGTCCGGAACTTGATTTTAATATTCATTTATAAATCCCATACCTAATTATTAGCAAGTCATTGTTAAACTTTGGATGTAGTCTCTTTTAACCGCTCCTAACGTAAATCTATAAGGTCTACGTCCAACATTGGAACCTCAACAGGCTGCAACTTTGGACCTTATGATGTCTGCCAGGACAACTGGCATACATATAAAAAATAGCTGCACCTTGAGTTTGAAGTGATATATTTATTTCGTTTGCATATACATTCGTATATTTTGTACCTAATAATGTGGTAGGAAATAAAATATTGAAATTGAAATAAAATAATGTAGCAACTAATATGTAATTGAGCATTCCAAATTGTATTGTTAATATATATAAATTTTAGCTGTATTTTCTCCCATAAGAGAAAATTGTTTAAGAAAAATTATAAAACACTTTCGTGCCTCGCAGGGAGAACGAAAGATTCGTATCAAATAGCGGCAACCCTCTCCCAACTGTCAGCGTTTAGTTTAAGCGAAAAATAAATATTGTAAAAAAAACACTAGCGATACAAATTAGAATTAAAAAAAAAATAATGTATGACTGCTTACTTTCACTTCTTTTGGAAATCTGTAAAGGTGGCATGCCCAGCAGTGGGCGTGTTATAACGATGTCTTTTAAATATCGTTATAAGAAAGCTAAAATATCCATTTCAGTTAAAATAAAAAGTTGAAAAAGTTTCAAATATTTTATCCGTCAATTAGGGTTACGCCCTGCTAAAATATCAAAATCATCAATTAAAAGGCGAGTTGAAAAAACTGGGCGCGTGAATAAATATTCCATTCACGCAATTAAAGGCGCTTTACTAAACTTTTAAAGCCTCGATAGAAGTGAAAATAGGTATGAACGAATCGATTAGATCGACAGAAGCAACCGCTCAACCATTTGCACTTAGTGAGTTTAAATCAGAGTTCCCAAAACTTTTTTGTGTCGTAGACCCCTTGCCATGTTTTTCCGTGTTGGGTAGACCCCCTACTTACCTGATATTGATTTCCTGTAAATTTCTAACTGTAAGTTTAGAGATAAAAGCTTAAAGTAACAACACATGTACAACAATTTATACATTTATTAATTGAATTTAAATTAAAATTACTCAAAATAAAATTTTGTATCTGTTATGTAAAATATACGTAACATTAAATAAACTGTAAATAAAATACTATAAGCAATAAGTCAATATTTTTAGTGAGAAGGATGAAACTGATGCTTTAATAATATTGAAATTATAAACATTTGGCGTCAATTTTTTAAGGGTTAATCTTAAATCTCCTCCTATCCAAATATCTTTCAAGCCTTCCTTTTGGTTTTCTTTTCTATATGTTCTCATTATATAATGAAATACAAATATTAAGTTTATCATTTCTTATTTTCAAATATTTCATACACTGACTTTTCCCCATCTCGACCTAGAAATCATAGAGGTTCTCCAAACACAGGACAACCGGCAATGACATGCACGATAGCCTAATCCACCTGCAGGTCACAGATGGTCGAAGGACTCTCTGTGAGCTTTAACCTATAGTAATATTTAGAGAATCCTACGTGCCGCGTAAACATGTGGACCTGATTTGCCCAGCTGGACTTTTCGGAGTACGTGAAAGCCTGATACAGCGTCTAGGAAGAAATTTCTTTTGATACCATCGTACCTTCCGCTGCAAATAAGGTTGTTTATTTATGGTAGCCTTTTTCGGAGGCTCCTCGTACACCCCTAACTTATTTTGGATCTTTTCTTAGAGTCTTTACATAATCGTTCATTCACTCTTCTAACATATATCTAACATTCTTATTCATTCTAAATTTCCATCTTTGCATCGCCTTTCATCCTCTCCTCGATTATCTCTTCTCTAGTTCTGTTCGAAACAGTAGTAGTTGTATTTGAGCTTAAGTTATTTATTTGTATCACAGATGTATATTTATCATAGTTTATAATTCTTTGGTATTTTTATTTCAATATATTTATTTACATTTTTATTTTATTATCTTATACTGCTACTTTATTGCTCTTTCATGTTTTATTCAGGTTTATATTGCTTACCCAAAACTTATTTATTTTTCGATTTTCCTGTAGTAACTGATGAAGAAGATGAAGTCTCGTTGATGCCAATAAAGTTAGAGTGAGAGACCGTGTATCTTTTTCGTAAATTATCACTGTTAACATATAGTAGTGGTGGACTTTCATGTGGTTACTTTCGCTGTTTCACATTGTCTGATATTTAGAAAACACAATACAGAAAATACAAGAATTAAAATACATTTTTTGGAATATTATCTTTTGAATTATAATCATTAGTATCCGGCATATAACATTAAGTTCCGCTGTGAAAATACGAATCGGGAGCTTGGATGTAATTTATGACATCGTAAATTCAGCCGCCTAAACAACCTTGGAAGGGTCGCTCGAATTTTTACAACGGGGAAAAACGTTTTCCCCGCATCTAAGAATATTTTCATATTTTTTGTTATTATACATTCGCATTTCAAGACAGTAAGTCGCGATGAACACAATACTTAAATGCAATATTTTAAGTTTTAAATAAACGTACTGATATAAAAAAAATTTTTTTAGAAAATTTTGTAATGGAATAGGCATTTGTCTTCCAACTCATCTGATGGAAAGTGTAGATGAAGACAAAAGTGTACACGTCCATCTAAAAGAAACTTGTTTATTCTACTCTTAAAGGCTCCAGAGTTCGAGTTATCCGGAAAAATATACCCAGTCAGGTCGTTCCAAATCTTGGTGACTCTATATAAAATGAAATCGATATAAATCTTAGCAAGCAAACACTGGATCATTAGTTATAGTTGATAAAACTGAAAGCGATGAATGTATAATGCATTCGACACCAAAAAGTTTAAATTTTTTACACCTATTTCCGATCACTCTGTACATATCTATTTTTCTCTTTGCCGCATACGCATTTATCAGCAGGCTGGCAGGCGGTGCACTTTGTTGCACGACTACCACTGCATGTGCGGAAGTTGCTAAATATTGGTCCTTTTCTTACTTACGTAGGACTTCCGAAAGGTAACGCCTGATTCCATTAAATACCGAAAAACAAATTATAGCCAATCGTTTAACTTAATTGTGAATAGAAAAATATTTTATATCCATTTAATTTAAAAAAATTCAGGTAATTAAAAGTAAATTAACAATTTGAAACTCCCGAATGACGTTAGCGGGTTTTTGTCTGTGAAAAATACAAGTACACCACAAAGTTTGTAATTACTCTAAGAGCGTCGCCGGTCGAGCGCTATCGGTCCTGTGATATTTTAATCAAATGAATTTTTTATCCAACTAAAATCTATTCCGGATTTTAAAGCGTTAAGCTCTCGTAATTGGAAAGGTTTGATATTCCATTTTCAAACTGGAATTATCTATTGAAATTTTTAATAATATTACTTGTTGAAATGCTTAAGTAATAACCAATTGTTACTAGGGCTTACAATACCGAACTTAAATCTGAATACCGGTATTTTATATTTGAAATATCGGGATACCGGTATAAAAACCGGTATTATTAATAAAAAAATACTAGTTATATTTATACTTACATCAGTTGTTATATTGACTTGTTTACAAATAATATATGAAATGTAAAAATGATTATTGTTGTGAAATGTGTAGATATTATTTATTTTGTTACATAGACAGTAGGAGTAGATAGATACAAAATACGTGGAAGTAAAACATTTTACATGTACTAAGTATGGCATTATGTAATTAAAGATGCAAAAAATATAATTATATTGAAACTATTTATTAAATAATATTAATAACTTGTATTTTGTTTATTAAAGTATGTAATTAATGGAATCAGGCGTTACCTTGCGGAAGTCCATCCTAAGTAAGAAAAGGACCAATATTTAGCCACTTCCGCACATGCAGTGGTAGTCGTGCAACAAAGTGCACCTCCTGCCAGCCCGCTGATAAATGCGCATGCGGCAAACAATGCAAATTTCACAACTGCCATCGATAAATCACTCAACACGTGTTTCACCCCTCCACGGGGTATCTTCCTTGGTCTTGGTCCTTTTCTTACTTATTAAAGTATACTCTTAAAAAACATAAACAATCAATAGTTTCATCATCAAGCGAGGACTGAATTTTGGTATAAATATAATCAGCCGTAATTTCTTTCTGATTATATACACTTGTCGATAATATCGTCACTGAGAAATCATACACATTTTGTAAATATTCCTTTTGTTCCTGTTTTGTCAAAAAAAGATTTTCATGCAATAAAATTGTTTATATATCTTCATAAAAAATTCTTGTAATTTACTAATACTATTTTAAATTAGATTTAATTTGTGCATAAATTGAATTTTTCATCAAGTAATGTAATACCAAAATATCGGTATTTTTACATAAATACCGGTTTTTAATACCGGACAAAAATCGTCCGGGATTCCGGTATTCGGGATCCTGGAATCCTGGTATTTTAAGATCTAATTCTTATGTATAAATAATACATAGCTCAAGTAAACTAAAATCTTTTATGCTTATTCACAATCAACCTTTATAAAGTGATCACTCTGAAATATGTTTCATTAATATATTAATTATTTTGTAATGCGACTGGTTGTCAGTTGTGGCAGTATATTCTACAAGGACAGACAGAAAAAAAATTAATGTACAATAATTCGAATTTTGAAAAAAACTTTCTCGTTACTATTTCTGAAACTATAAAATTTTTGATAATATGTTTTGTATATTTATTGACAGCAAGTAAGTAATATATTCAATCTTTTAAAACTTTAATAACAATCATTCTTTATATGTCGAAAAAAAGCCTGTGTAGTGTTTTTTAAAAGAGATTATTAGTAACTTTGACATCACTAAAATAATTTAGTTGATTAAAACTCACTAATTATAATTATGCAAACCATAGTGCATTTGGTCACCGGCTGTCTTACATTCGAAAAACATTCAAGAAGGATATTTAAATTAAAATAGATAGAAAGACTTTTTTCTATCTGTTACGAACGATGTACAAAATTTGTTTTTAATTCTGGTAATTAAATTTTCTATGTCATCATTTCTAAATAGTAATTTCATTATGTTTAATATAAATTATGATTTATATTTATTATTGACAAACAAATTGTTATTAGTTTTAATATAGAAAAGCTTCCTGGCCACTACAACTACAATACCTGATTTAAAAAAAAATTCTTGCGCATTCGAATTTCAATTAGAACTAGAAATTAAATTAGAACGCCATCAGTAACGCTACCGTCATCTTTGCGCGTGAACTAATTTTTGAGGACTGGCCGAATTCAAAACCTCGTTCGAATTTCAATTCGAAGGTCTTATAAGACATTTCAATACTTGAAAATATATTCATTTAATTCATACTCTAAAGTATGCAACATAAAGTTTAATTTTCATCAAAACCAATCCCTATGTTAATATCCTACCGGAGAATGTACGTCATTCAGATGCGAGAAAACATATTATTCATCACAAAAGAAATATTCGATCAGGAGCCAATGATCCGCTGTCGTTAGACATATACGTAAAACTTATTACTCTTTAGCTAACATAGAAGTCAATTTTTAAGTTTAATATCTATGTGACTAAAACCTCAAAAACAAGAAAAATAGAGCAGCGATAAACCCAATTTCATCATCTTTAAATCTGTCAGACCACAGATGGACGAAGGCCTCCCCCAGACTCTTTTAATAGAATATTGGAAGTGATATTCCAGCACCTTCCAACGTCTATCTTCCTCGTAAGTGAACTTCCTTTGTTGGTTGATCCTTTAATATTGACTACCGTCACTTAAACATACCATTTCGAATCGCCTTCCTGATAGAAGACAAAAAAGGCCTTCATATCTTCTTAAGATATTGTCACACAAAAGGATGAGATTAATAAATTTGTAATCAACTTTGATACCAAATAAAGTGGCGAAGAAAGAGAGGCGATGGGTGTAAGAACAGTGAACGAGAGAAAGAGAAAGTAAGATATTGTAACAGTGGAAAAAGTGTATTAAAAAAATATTTGTAAAATACTTTCCTGTACCAACAATAAAATAAAGGGAAAGATAGGCCCCCGAGAGAGCAAAAATAAACATTCCATTTCGCTGGGGTATGTAGTGATATCTCAACTACAATGGCAAATAGGCTTTAAGTGATTAATTAAGCTGTGAAGTAGAATCCGTTGTACAAACCACAATATAGCACACAGAAGCACACACACAGACTATTTATAACTAAGTACTTATAATGATTATAGTTTCGAAACGTTGACTGAAAAGCGAAGTCTTCAAAATTTGTACATAGATATTCTAAATTCAAAAATATTTTGCTTACATGGAGCTTTCATACATAATAATTGAATTATAGAAACGTAAAGTGTGTGTGTGTGTGTATATATATATATGCATTAAGATAAATATATGTATATATGAGGGGTTGTCAAAAAATAAAGGCGGAGATCCTGAACACAAATCATTATATTATTCTTAGCAGTGTAACAATCTTTTCACTTTATATTTCTCGTGACATTACATCGAAGAAAACTAAAGTGACAAATAATGAACATTGATTTTACTCAAAATGTTTCTTATATCCTCTCTTTTATATATACAGTATGATTGCTTATAGATATAAAGGCTTTTAATTATTTAATCTACAGCAAGCTAGTACGCATAAAGATTTTTTTTCTTATATTCCACAGATATTAGTGTCCATGCATATGTTTCTACAATAATTTTTTTTTTACGTTTCTGCATGCCAGTGTTTACTTGGTCTTTAAAAGTAATCCTTTACTTAAATTACTTATAACTAGGCTGTTCTCCTAAGAGGCCTAAAAGGTGTTGGTCCCAGTTCGCATATCCCAAATAGTCCTCCTCCTCCGCGCTATCGTACACAGCAAAAGCCTTTAAATCTTTTAAGTCTATTTCAATCATCCTGTATACAATGATCACTTTAAAACTATATAATGCAAGTCAATAACTTCTGGCAGCAAAAACTCTGCAAGGACAGATGGTAAGGAATAATTAATTTTAATATGTATTAATTTAAATTTTTAAAGTGCATTTTCGTACTTTAAAAAAATTCTACAACCTATACCAATCAATCTGTATACATAAAAAAAATCACACGAAGAAACGAAATCTTTTTACACTAATATACTTATAATGAATCTTATGTGAAGATGGAATAACGCTTGGTTCGTAAGAAAATATTACAGGCGCTGTGACGAACCAAATGACAAATGTTCAAGGAATAACAAAGAAAAAAAAACATTACCTGAGATTTCTTGATATAACAGTTAAAAGGAATTTTGTAAATGAAAGACGTGTGATACGTAAACTTGTATATCTTTGACATATAATGTATCAATAGTATATTATAAAATACTAGCTGATCACGTAAACGTTGTTTTGCCAAAAAAATCAAAGGGTTGATCGTAGAGGGGTGAAAATTTAGGGTTGTATGTATTTTTAATGCCAAATTATAAATATTTAAAAACCAAAAAAATTCTTGAAAAAAAAAATTAAGGGTGAACAACCCTTATCACTTAGGGGTATGGAAAATAGATAGTAGCCGATTCTCAGACCTACTGAATGAGCATATAAAATTTGGTAAAAATCGGTCAAGCCGTTTTGGAGGAGTACGATAACTAACATTGTGACATGGAAATTTTCTATATTAGATATATACAGTACATGAATTTTCAACTGCCAAAAAACCCATCCCGTTTTTCTTAATCACAAGATCCCAAATTTTCATAGCAACATAATTATTACTACACATAAGATGGCGATAAGTCATTAAAACACTTATATATGTATATATACATATAAATTTTGAAAAAAATTTTGGTCTCGAATTTACATATAAAATACGAAGGAACTTTTTATCCTGCTTATTACATAATATTTACAACAATGTAGTGACTCATAGCAATATCTCTACAACCGTAAAGCCTACCACAATTCCTACTAAACTTCAAGTACCTAGTACTAAGTTCGGTAGGAATGTTCCTTTTGACATGTACAGGTTAGTCATGAATGGGTCGAAATTCTACTCATTGTTGGGTTGACAGGTTGTTCATTAAGTTTGCGAAGCGAGTGGGAGACATCTAGTAAAACTAAATACACACACACTTATCTATATATATATATATATATATATATATATATACATACATATATATATGTATATATATACATATAAATATATATGTTTATATATATATATATATATATAAATAATGAGGATTTCCGCAGATCAATATCACCAAGATTGCTAGTCTAAACCAGCGGTGGGCAGGTCGAAAGGTTCTAGAGTGACCATATATATATGTGTGTGTGTGTGTGTGTGTGTGTATGTATAAGAACTTAAATAAAACGTATTATTACACAGTAAATAGCAGGTAAAAACAATTACAAATAGATTAATGGTCAACCTGTTTTTGACAATCACAAAACTAGCTAAAATAGATTAATATTGAAACAATTGAAGGCAAAACAAACCTCTTTCACGTCCGCCCCTCAGCTATTATTAACCCTCAGGCAATAACAGTGAAGCACTCCAACCCTTAATACGCTCTGGGGACGCGTAATCATCAGTAAGTGGCAATTAATGTCGGCGACTGTACTTCGGATGGGAATGACTGAAATAGTTCATATCATTTCGATTTGAAATGCATACGATTAAATTAACAGGTACAGTCATCACCAAATACAGAGAAAATATTTTATATTTTTTTGCAGATAATTTTGTATTCTTTATGGCATAAAAAGTCTAATATAAAATTATCTCTTTATCAGTGTTTTGAAAGTTCAAACCGTAAAAATTAAAACGAAATTTATTTTCCCGTAATGATATCTTACTACTTAAAGCATTTCTTTTTTTATTATTTAATGGCACCCGTTTTTTGAGGTCGTCTTATTTCTTCTTTCTTGGGTTCTTATCTTTTTAACCTTCTCAATCTTTTAATCTTCACAGATTCCTACATTCCTTTAATTTTTTTTTAACCTTTATATTTATCACCTTACTTTCGTCGCTTTATTTATATTACTTTATTTGCTTCATTCTTGCATATCTAAATAATTCAATTTTTACTCGCCTATTTTCGCAGAAAAATTATCATAGATTCAAATATTTATGTAAGAAAAGAATCAATATATAGCTACTACAGCCGATGCAGTAGCAGTCGTGCAATAATGTGCACCGCCCGCCAGCAGATAAATGAACATGCGGCAAACAATGCGAATTACACAACTATCACTGTTAAATCACTCAACGCGTGTTTCACCCCTCCACGGGGCATCCCTAGGAGTAGTGTTACACTGATTAGTGGCAAACACAGAGTGACTCTGTGCACTTTATTGCACGACTACTACTGCATTGGCGGAAGTAGCTATATATTGGTCCTTTGCTTACTTAGGATGGACTTCCGTTAAATAACGCCTGAATCCATTCGATATCAAATATTTATGACTAGTCTTATACACATTTCACACAGTTTGTGTTATATCTCTATTGTTTTATACAAATGTGAGAAAAAAAAAATGCGGTATTCTTCTTCTCTTTTTCTGGTGATAGACTCCTGCTGCACGGCATGATCTTCCTCCAGACGTCACCACGATGACGGATGATGCACTGCCCGCATCCAGCGATTTCCTGCGACCTTAAATATGTCGTCGGTCCATCTAGTGGGGGGCATACCCTCACTGCGTATACTGGCTCCTGGTCACCTCTAGAACCTTTCTCCCCCAACGAACATCAGCGATGACTGTCTCGTTCATTAGCCCCTGAGAATCATAAACGATGAGCGTCTTTGAACTTAGCGGACTATGTGACTGCCATAAACTCGCGGAAGGCATTCTCCATGTAATGTTCTACTGATGAAGCCTTCAAATATCTCGAAGGGTTAACTATGCCCATCACCGCCTTGTTGGTAGATGTTCAACTGTTTCTTAGGGACTTTGATATTTTTGCGAATGAATTTTCTTCACTAAATAATTCCGAAACGCTCTTAGTACCATTGTGAGGATACATAATGCAGGAGCGTCACAAGCACGGCATCCACACGATCAGGTTTCCCTGACACTACCCTTGATATTGGAAAAGCTTTTTCCACTTTATCAAGGCGCTATGGCAACCGCCCTGAACCACTAACACCGGGCCGTACTATAAATATTATGTTAATGAATGTAGCATAGCATTCTGTAAATACAAATAGCAAATAGCGCGTGGAAAATAGCGCGTGGAAAATAGCGCGTGGAAAATAGCGCGATAGCTGGTTACGATAATGAATGCCGCGTAGCTAGGAGCTTTAATTACGGCATCAGATCGATCGATACTTATCCGATCTCCCGCCACAGCATCACGCGTTCATATCGTAAAAGCAAATGGTTTGAATACAGGGTGATTGGTAATTGGTGTAAAAGCTTTAAAGAGATGAATGTATAGCTCATTTGTGGTCAATCAATGTACTGTACATTTTAAATAGCAAACAAAGATTTCAAAAATAACATATAACGAAATGATTAATTATTTCTAACATTATAATTTTAATTCACACTCGTCCGAAATACTGCAAAGTTCGGAAACGAAGGTCTTCGACCAACGTGTGTTACCGGTGATGATATACGGATCCGAGATGTGATCACTTACGACAGGCCATATAAGAAGGCTCAAGGTCACCAAGAGAGTAAATGAGAGAGAAAGAGAGCTCGAAGAATTGTTCATTTGAAGTAACAATGGATGTGGCATTTTACTCGTGCACTCGATGGCCGAAAGATTTGAATGGTAACCACTAGCCGGTAGACGCGGCGTGGGTAGCTCTCCCCCCCCCCCCCCAGGTGGACTAACGTCATAGTTACGGTCACGAGATGTCGCTGGATGTGGCCACGGAATACCGTTCACTCTGGCGACCTTCGGGATTGACTATGCCTTACAGTGGGCGTCCATCGTCTGAAATGAAGAAGATTCTTCTTTCTCTTGAATTATATAAGTAATTTCAAAAAAGATTTTTTAATCCTTAGTTACATAACTATTTAGCGAAATCAGGCGTTATCGATCTTGATAAGGTTAATAAGACGTTGTAGACTAAATCTAAGGTGCAGCTCTTAGTCCAGCGGTGAACTATATTTGAAATAATGATGATGATTGAATATTTATAGTATTTCTTTAAATGTCTCTTATCTTATTATTATCACGGGGATAGGGACTTTATTTAAATTATATTTTTTAAAATAATTATAATTAATTTCCAAATTTATCTTTCGCCCTTCTCAATTTCTATCATTCCTTCCTCTAATATTCCTTATAGTATATTTCATTCCTTTCCATGTACAGCCTCACTTCCTTCCCTTTCTTTCTAGATTTCTTAAAATTTTACATGAATATTTCTTGTTAATTATATTACAATATTGTTACTTATAATTTCATAGCCGAAAAAGCACAGATTTAGATCTATTCTCTCAACTTTTATTTTTGGAAGGCGCTTGATACAGGCTACTTAACTGTAAATATGGGAGATCTAAAGTCAAAGGATGTCCCTATGTTTGAAATAAAAATGATGATGAAATGTTCATCATTAAATATTAATAGCATGATGTAATTATTTGGACTAAAACAAAAATCAATGAGCCCGAAGTGTGTTCTCTTGGGAGGTGTGGTGGACTAAATTTAATTAACACGCATTACGTTTGCCTTATCAAACAAACCCTTTGGGGAGAATAAACCAATTTATTTAAACTGATTTTAATTTGTTTACATCATTATTTTAACTGTGGTTTTTATTTCAAACACTATAAAAGCCACTTTATTATTTTGCGTATGTTACTTTGCTATATTATTTTAGGGTAAAAATTCAATTCGAAATTTAAAATACCTTTATTTAAATAGACAAAACAAAAAACAAATTCAATTCGAAATTTAAAATATCTTTATTCGAATAGATGATATTTACATGCACATTTGGATTGTCAGTTATTTTAACATTAAACGTAGTAAGCTACCATCGCCTCAGAATTCTAATCTACTAATTAGCTGCGCAGAAACTAGACAGTTACTTTATTTAAATTTAATATGATAATGTTTTATATTTATATACATTATAATGTTACGTACTTTGTGTTCTGACTAGAAATGAAATACCACTGGTTCATAAGGAATCCTTTATTCACAAATCAGTTGGTCACCCTACTTTAACACAAAGTATACTTTCGCTTAGTCCAAACTACGCTTCCAAATCGCTCAAGAAATCACTGTCTAAATAATTTACCAAATAGTTACTTTGTATCACTGATAATCACTGTCCAAATAACTTGCCAAATAGTCACTTTGTATCACTGATCGAAGATATTAATTTTATAACTCTAAAAAAAACCCAACTGTCGATATGGGGCGTACACCAATTTATACTACGGAGAATGTTCTAGTAAGTTCGAGATAGTACTCGGTTAGAATTTCCGAGAACCGTACACAAAAATTTATAAATAACTTTAAGGTCACGCGTGTTTACTACACTTCTAGGGTTCCGTGTTTATTGTTTAGAGGGTTCTGTAAATAATGCTTTATAACAATAATATACACCATGTAAATCAGTCAACAAACAAAGTTTCTTATATATATTTTGATCAACTAATTTTTAATTACTATTGAATGCTATTTGTTAAACTAACAAAGGTCTATTTTGTGAAACTCTATATATATGTTTATACATTTAAATCCATGAAGGATTTATTGATTTTTTAAATCAAAATTTTGACGTTATGTGTGTATTTTTATTATCACACGTCTATCGCAATTGTTTATCTGACGTAATTATTATATTAATATTAATACGTATATAAATATGACAATTATTCTAAATAAAAAACTAATTTTTATATTACAAATAAGTTTAATACGTTTTCCACTTAGATTACTGAAGCATGATAAATGTCGATATTGCTAAATGAAGCATATAGCACCTGTGAGAGAATGAACTTAAATTTTGTTCGTCACCTTTGCGTTACATTTCCATATGCGTATAAAAGAAAAACTATATATATCAGTATCCCGTATACTGATATACATTCAATGAATTTATTAGAATGTGTCAATTTTCACGAATTTTCATTTATAGTAGAGCTTGCTATCCTAGTAATAAAGTCAAAAATGATTTTTTGACTTCTAGGCAAGCATGTACGATCTTAGACCTCAAAACATAAGAAGAGACAAATAAGATTAACTAAGATAACGCAAAATGAAGTAATAAAATTAAAAAGTGTGATATAGAATAATAATATAATAAAAGAAAATGTAAAAAGTAGTGAGGAATGAATGAAAGGCGATACAGAGCGAAAAGGAAAGACAAAATAATTGTGGTAAGAATGAAAAGAACAAAACATCATATGATGAACAAACGAAGAGAAAGAAAATAAAAATTTCCGTGAAAAAAATAAATAAATTTAAGCTAGTCCCTGTCCCACACCAGATAGGGGGTACGAGAGGCTCCCAATAGTGGGGGCCATATAAAAAAAATCTTAGACCTCATCATCGCTTGACATTAGGCGAAAGAGGTCGAATACTTCATAGACGTCATAAATAAAAAAAGTAATATAAATAATAAAGAACCTCCTTTGAACTTTTCTTACTTATCACATATCTGTAATGATTTATTAATAATCAGAATCTCATATAATTCACTAATACTACAACCTCATATAATCCACAGTTTGTACATATATCTTCGTTTCTACCACATCCAAAATACTTAATCAATTTTTTCAACAATTTTTCGGCTTAAAATAACGGCAATAGGCAAAGTTTTTTTTGTTGTGCATTAATTACATAGGTTTGCCACTGCACAAATAAGTTTTCAGAGGAAACAACAGCAGCATTTTCTGCGTACCATTATATCACATTACTATCGCCAATCCCGCTAAGCGATAACGGTATATCCCCACATATCTATCAATTAAAAAAAGAAGAATAAGTACTAGTAAATTTCTGGATGTTAGAAATTTACTTAACTAAGTTACAATTAGTTGATTTTTTAGATTCGAATCCATACTGATTATCACCAAGGATTGAGGACAAAATACAGGAGAATGAGTGTAGGTCAATAATTGACTACATCGACGAAACTGACTCATATAAATATCGCAATCCCATACGGAGATACGATAAAATTATATACAGTTTTTTGAGTGGAATCGCTAGATTATTCGCACAATTACTAAATAATAAACGAGAAACGACATCCGCTAAATCTCATACAAAAGTCAAGGCCCAGCACCAAAGCAATGTATCTGTTTTTAAATTAATTATAAAAAAAATATTACATATTTTCGGTATTGATAAAATGACATGCTAACATATTTGTTTTGCCCGTTGACATTGAATTGTCATAGGTGCTCTATGTAAAAACTATATATTGAAGAGAAATATCATTATTCATAGTACATTTACATTGTAACAAGTGATAATGGCATACGGAAAACGCTGTGTTAGATATCAATGGTAGAGACCTATATTTGACTTTACATATCTCTTCATTAAACCAATTTCGTTACTATATATATATACGAGTATATATATATATATACTAGCTGATCCCGCTAACGTTGTTTTGCAAAAAAAATTAAAGTTTTTAATTAACAAATGTAAGATAAGGGTTGATCGTAGAGGGGTGAAAATTAAGGTTTGTATGTATTTTTGTATGCTGTATCATAATAAAATTAAAACCAAAAAAATTGTCTAAAAAATTAAAAATTAAATTTAGGGGTGGATCACCCTTATCACTTAGGGGTATGGAAAATAGATAATAGCCGATTCTCAGACATACTGAATACGTATGTAAAATTTGGTAAAAATCGGTCAAGCCGTTTCGGAGGAGTTCAAGTTCGAACACCGTGACACGAGAATTTTATATATTAGATGTATATATATATGTATATATATAGGTATATATATATATGTGTGTGTGTGTATATTTCTGCAAGACATAAGGCTCTCACAAAGATATCTATAGGGGATATACCATTACCAATGGCAATCGCAGCGTGGTATTATGGTACGCAGAGTATGTTGTCAAGTCTCTGTCCTCTATATGTGTGTATATATATATATATATATATAAGAAAGAGAGAGAGAGAGCATTAAAATGCCTATATCCTTTATTGCTGTAAATACCGTAACACTAAACCGATATCAAATATTTAAGATAGATTTACAGTAAAAATTCTACGTCAGACGTTTTTCACTGTACTAAGTGAAATATAACTAAACGCCAATTGATATTGAACTTTAGCTATAAATGAATATGATCCATTTTCCTTCAAAGGTCAATTTCAGCAGGTGCCACGAGGCCTGTATAACGCAAATTCTCGTCGAATCCCCCGAAGACCAGATGCCGCCGATTGTATTTGGATACAAGAAGCTAAACGTAACATAAATAATCGTTTACGTTTATAAAAGGAAACGTAATAGTAAATATAAGAATCCGATGCCAAAGCCTTACAAATTTTTGTATCGACATTTATAAATATTAAGATTTATACGTATTTGGCGGTGGTTTTTGTGACATTTACGTTTATAATCCCAATTAAAATCTATTTGAAATTCGAACGCGCAAGAATAATTTAAAATAAAAAATTGCAGCTGTAGTGGCCAGTATTTCAAAGCATTAGTACAAACAAAAATGAAATATATCAAAAAAATATAGATAATAAAAGTTGACGATCAATAAGAGTTCTGTTAAAAGATCCTATGGCGAATAAAATAATTTTATTTTTAGGTCATCTTTATCTTTAGTGGAAGCATGTAGCTTTAATTTTATCACAAAAGTAATAATATTTTGACATTAAAAACACGAAGATTCGTTAAAATAGTTGGTATATAAAATGCAATTTTTTTCTTTAATCTATTAAATATAAATAACTATTTATTTATTTATTTACTTTATTGGAGATAGACAGTAACAAAAGGCAGTAAGAAAGTACAAACTTAGAAACATAGATAACATATAAAAACAAACATAAAAAATATATAAAATTAGTTACAGTTGTTACCTTATAACTATCTCACTGAGAACATATAATGATTTATAGTCAAACAATGAAAAAACAAATAAAAATAAAAACATTACTAAACACGGATCAAAGATTATGGTTTATATATTTATATTATATCTTTATTATGGTTTAAATTGCATTGTATGTACTCAATAATTTCGAACGAAATTGTTTTTTAAAAGATACGAGAGAGCACGAGAATATATCAATATCACTAACATATACATTGAAAAAACTAGTGAAAAAAAACATTATTAAAAATTAAAAATATTATATTTTAAATCCTAAAGCACGCGTATCACAGCATTGTGTTACACATTTACATCAATAATTATTTGGCCAATATATTACCTTTACAGACACATTATTAAGAAAAAAAAATTAAATACAGATAAAAAAAGTTAACTTGATTATTCTAAGTCGACTGTTATTTCCGGTCGAATGGTCAAAGCCGAACGACTTTTTATGTTAAAATTGTTTATTATTTTTTTTCATTATTCTAATTTCGCTTAACCAATGTGTAATAAGTTTTGAAGCTAATTGTTCTTTTAAAAATTAATGAGCCGTTTTCAAAGGATTTTCGCAGTCTGAATAACACAGGCGTAGATGACCTAAATACAAGGCTGTGTTTTCACATATGCAATGTACATACTTTGCATGGTGATTTATCTAATATATAAAATTCTCGTGTCACGGTGTTCGAACTTGAACTCCTCTGAAACGGCTTGACCGATTTTTACTAAATTTTATAGGCGTATTTAGTAGGTCTGAGAATCGGCTACTATTTATTTTTTATACCCCTAAGTGATAAGGGTTGTTCACCCTTAAAATTTTTTTTTATTTTATTGACGAAATTTTTTGTTTTTATTTTTTTATGATACAACATACAAAAATACATACAACCCTAATTTTTTTTACCCTTCTACGATCAACCCTTATTTTTAAATTGAAAATTAAAAATATTTTTTTTGCAAAACAACGTTTGCGGGATCAGCTAGTATAGGTATAAAATCTTTTTAGCTTATTTAATAAATCGATAATTTCAGAAATGATTTATTACATAATAGTAATACAGTAAAACAGAGTATTTTAAAATTTAATTAACTATATATTAAAATTAATTTTTCTAGAGCTCTAGTTACTGAGTGGTAGAGAAATGATACTTGCGATCATAGGTCGTGAGTTCATTTCCCGAGACAGGATTGCCACTGCCACAATACCTTTAATGGAATCAGGCGTTACCTTGCGGAAGTCCATCCTAAGTAAGAAAAGTACCAATATTTAGCACACAGATTAGTCCAAACACAGCACTCTGTGTTTGGCACTAATCGGTGTAACATAACTCCTGAAGATGTCCCGTGGAGGAGTGAAACACGTGGTGAGTGATTTGACGGTGGCGGTTGTGTAATTCGCATTGTTTGCTTCATACGCATTTATCAGCGGGCGGTGCACTTTGTTGCACGACTACCACTGCATGTGCGGAAGTGGCTAAATATTGGTCCTTTTCTTACTTACCACAACACCACACTGCGATTGCCAACTCCGCCTGCCAAGCGTGGCGATTATAGTATATCCCCCCACAGATATCGTTGGGGGAGTCTTGTTCCCTGCAGTGAGCTTCTATCAGTTGAAATGAGAAAGTTAGCACGTTCACTGCGGGCCCAATTTTGAAGAACTTTCAGCTGGTGCGGCTGAGGTCGAATCAGCCTCAAGCTGAACTTCCTAGTAGTGCGGTTGAGGCCTTTTCTGCCTCATGTTCATCAATATTTTTTTTACAATTTTGAGTCAATGCTTCGCAGACATAAAGAAAGCTATATTTGTCTTTGTCATACCTCATACGGTTGAGTGTAAACAGCCGCCGCACTAGAGAGAAAACACGAGTTTTACGCGCCGCACCAGTGCAAAGTTTACCATGAGGCTGAATCGACCTCAAGCCGCAGTGAACGTGTTAATTAGTCCCTGAGATTATACTGACGGAGGTTTCAGCCTGTAACAAACATTTACAACAAACTAATGTAAATTTTTCAGAATTATCGCTTTATATAAGTATATGGTGATGGTTGGAATAATAGACATTATATAAGTAGATTTAAAGTAAATAAAACAAATAGTCCTTACAACTAAAAATATGCACATTATGTTATATTTTATGTTAGGTATATTTTTTAATATAATTATGAGTGTTTTGTTCAATCAAATATTTATTCGTTTCAGCCTAAGACGCACAAAGCAAGGCATAAGTTTCTCCTCAAAAAAGTAAATCCCAAAGTTTAACTATGTTATTAAATCAATACTTACATTATAGCAATATGTCATCGAACAAAATGCTTGATATAAACTATGTCATATGTTCATAAACAATGACAAAATTACCTTTAATTCTTATCGTTTTACCACATATATACATAATTCAGGGCATTTGACTTCCCAAAAAATATCTACATATATGGGGATATATATTAATCGCCATGCAGGTAGGGTCAATCGCACTATGGCATTATAGTATGCAAAAAATGCTCTTACCCATCCTATAGAAACTTGTTTGTGACGTGGCAATCCTGTATATAATAATTAATTTAAAAAGTGTTAATTATATAAGATTGTATCCCGAATATCGCTACTATCAAATTTAAAAGCCTTATAAAAGCCTCATTTAATATAAAACTCTAAGGCTTTTGTGCCCTGATCTAAGATCACGCCACAAAAAACACAGAACAGTTTTTTTTCTGTGATCACTTTTACAACATTTTAAATGAGAATTCCTAAATTTATCTTCTAAAATCGTTTTACAATGTAATAGGCTTTATTACATGTTTTTATTAAGTATACTTTTCGAATTTAATAATGACAGTAAATATTTTTATTTGAGATAATTTTAAGTTGCATACCCGAATATATGTTTTAAGTATTATTATTTATTGCAACTATAAGTATTCCGAAATAAATAAAAAACAGAAACAGTGTATTATAATAATACAAGGATGCGCAGTGCCTTGGAAACGGAGGTAAAGTTAAAGGTAGATTTAGAGAGCATCGCCTTAATGATGGGCGACGACAACCTTCGCCCATCATTCCTATTGTTTGCTCATAGGGTGGTGAGTGACACTGTTAATATAAACAAAACAGTATAGATAAGTAGGTACCTAATAAACTGCACATATAACAATATACATGCTGCATAATATGACTAGTCAATTAATAATAGGAAAAATAGAATAAGAAAAGTGTAGTAATGTATTAAGAAAGCACAACCTAAAGAAAACTGTGATAAATAAATTGAATAAGTCAATAATAAAATAAAGAATAAAAAAATGTACCTAGCCACCTAAGAGTAATAAGATGATGAAAGGAAGGCGAAGAAAGCAAGAAGGAATGAACGAATAAAATGAAAGATATTGTGATGGAAATAAGGTGAGAATAAAAGAAATTGAGAAGAATGACAGTGAGTGAAAAATAAAGATGAAAGATCTGAAAAATTTATTTGCAACAAAGACCCTGATCCCAATTAATTAGGGGTACGAGAGGCCTCCAATAGCGGGGGCCATAAAAAAGAAAAAAAATTTAATACAAGAAGTCCACAAAGAAACTACTAATTTTATAAAGCCTTGTATAAACAACATGCACATGAATTTATTGTATTTATTAACATTATTATGTCCATATAAAAGATTATCGTATACATGTATTATAGTACGCAATAGACGCTGCTGTACATCCTATAGAAAGTTGTTTGTGACGTGACAATCCTATATAATTAATGTAAAAGGTTTGAATTAAGTAAGACTGAATTCCGGGAATAGAATCCGTGACCTACGATCTCAAGTTTCAGACCTCTATCGCTGAGCTACCATAGGACATAAAATTAATAAGTTGCATTTCAATTCGATCGTGTAAAGAGTATAACAAAATATGACATCGCAGACCAAATATCTTGTCTGTATAATATCGGAGTACCAACCCAATAAGTAGGTTGATATAACACTGGCAATATTCCGTTGACCTAGTTATGTGAAATCTCTCCGGGATTAAGATCACTTTAATTTTTAACTGCAAGCCGGTAAGAAAAGCGTGTCGCTTATTTTTTTTAATTTACGTCCTTTTAAAATTCGAATTTTCCATTTTTAAATTAATTCATTTTTTGAATCGTTCTCTCTAAGATTGTAACGTGCTTTAAAAAGAGTGTATTTAAGTGACTTCTGTCACGGAGCGCCTTTCTGTTTAATATTGTTCTTTCTGTCTTATTCATTTACTAACATATTATATATGTAAACATACAACTCTGTGTTTGGCACTAATCGATGTAACGTAACTCCTGAAGATGTCCCTTGAAGGGGTGAAACACGTGTTGAGTGATTTAACGGTGGCAGTTGTGTAATTCACATTGTTCGCCGCATGCGCATTTATCAGCGAGCTGGCGGTTGGTGCACAAAAATATATACTTTATCGATATTTTGTTAGAAAGAAATCAATTATGAAATATCTTGTTTTTAATTTTAAATAGGAACGCGACATCAAAATATATGTATTTATTAGTTTCGTATCACATAGTATAATACTTAATATGTTTACGTATGTAAGAAAAGGACCAATATTTAGCCACTTCCGCACATGCAGTAGTAGTCATGCAACAAAGTGCACAGCCCGCCAGCCCGTTGTAAATTGCGAATGCAGCAAACAATGCGAATCACACAACCGCCACCGCCAAATCACTGAACACGTGTTTCACCCCTCCATGGGACATCTTCAGGAGTTATGTTACACCGATTAGTGCCAGCACTCTGTATTTGTTGCATGACTACCCACTGCATGTGCGGAAGTGGCTTAATATTAGTACTTTTCTTACTGAGTTTATATTGTTTTAAAAATCATATCGATAACTTTTCTAACAGCGTAGTTGTGAAACTTAACAAAGTCGTAAATTTCACCAGATGTTGTGGAAAACTTTTAGGCCGGAAACACTGGAGTAACTTTAAGTTATAAATCTCTCATGCGTTAGTATTTGGTAAAACAATATTACTTGATATATTAAATCATTTCGTTATAACAATTCTATTGATTTTTATCTTATAAAGAATAGTAACAAAGTAGCTGGAGGATCTTTTTAAGTCTTAATAAGGCACTGGATACGAAGCTTGTGATCCGGTTTAAAATTTACACAAATTTGATTTTTTACTTAAAAATAACACGAATTGACTCGACCATCCTATTGTGGAGAAAATATAGAAGACATATGATATGCTAAACATAATGATCTAAATAACCTACACATGTGGATATATGCTAGCTGCCCACCGCTCGCTTCTTGACTTCCAAAATATATTTTGGTCAATGTTTACATAAGAGTCATAGTTTGAAATTACCCATTTATTAAATACCTCTCTTCTCTCTGGCGGAAAGAATTACGTAAAATGCGTTCTAAGCTGAAATCTACTTGATATGAGGAATATATAAAACTAAATTTTAAGTTTCTAGATGTAATAGTTTAAGAGATATCATGATGAGTCAGTATATAGGTGAAAATATCTTACACATCCTTGGATAAAAATTTTAGGCAACTTGTTATACTGACTTATCTATTTAAAAATATAATTAGCACCAATAACAAAATATAATTATAAGTAATATATATGTGTTTTATGGAATCCATAAAACATTTTGACTTCCGGATGTGATAATGAATTTTGAAAATTAATACGTTGATATCGGAAGCATGTTAAAAGATATAGGAAAGATATATTGAACTTATATCAAAGTAATCAATATTGCTTTGTAAAGGTAAGTCAGATATTTTATTCTTTTTCCTTCCAGATGATGGAAGGTCACAGCAAGGCATACGGCTGCCTCAAAGTTCACTACGATGACCGCTCCCTCCCTGCCCGTATCCATCGGCTTCCTGAGACTTTGACTATATCGTCGGTCTACCTTGTGGAGGTTCTACCGACGCCTCGTCTTCCGATTCTTGGTCGCCACTAGAAAAACTTTCAGCCCCAACGACCATCAGTTTCACGAGCGACGTGCTCCGCCCCTTGCCACTTCAGATGTGTAATTCTTCGAGCTACGCCGGTGATCTAGATTCGTTTGCAGATTTCATTTTTAAGAAAAAAAATCGTTTCACGTATATATATATAAAAATATAACAAACTGGTCAAGTCATCATTTACTTTACATAGATGAACCAAACTTCATCACGTATCTCGATAATTATTGATATATATATCAATGTGATCACTTTAAACACAGTGATTCGAAATAGATAATAAGTCAGTAAATGAATGCTCTCACTTCGCCAAACACGGAGCTAGATGGCAAGGCTTAACAAGCAGAAAGGGCACCAGAACCTACCATAGCATGACCATGACCACTCAGATAAGGGTGTAAAGAGGTGAATGTTAATGTGTCAGGAGAACTGACCACATCATCTTAGATTCAATCTCATAGAAAAATCGAATTTACCAGCGGTAATTAAACCATGGGAAATATAACTCGCTGTTGCCAAATCTGTAAAAATAAAATTGACAATATTGCTTTACTTTATTGTTTCTTATGTGAAAATTCACGTATGGACAAACACTTTCTTTAATTTTCTATATTTAATTATTATAGCACACCAATAGCATAACAAAATATTGACATTTCCACATTATATAATTATAAATATTACATTTTTCTTAATTATGTAGCCTATTTTTGGTGTACACAACTTTGGTCATAATTGTGTTTGCAATAACCTTAAAATATAGATCAAAGCTATATATAGGTAGCGTAACCTATTTTCAATCAGCCTGTATAAATCTTTAGCGTTCACGCTTTATATTGTTAGTCACTACGTAACAATAAGTAAAAAAAAACCTTTACCACGAAAACTCACAGGAGTCAATGCAATCGCTCGTTAAAAACAAATAACATTTTCAACTCGAACGTATCAGTCAATTAACCCAGCCGGTGCATTCGATAAGATAAAAATAAAACGCAAACGGAACTCGATCGATTCGATAAAACGCTTAATTGAAATCGTTGGTACGGGTTCTTTTTTATTTTTAATTCCGATATGTGTCGCGACTGTTTGTAAAACACGATAAAGGTGAAATATATTGTACAGTACTATCGGTTTTCTTTTAAACTTTTATTTAGACCCACGTTTGGTGATGATCTTACGGGATTTAATATACCATGTACACGTGATCTACCAGCTTAATCTCCAAAGTTACTTATTTTGATATAAGTTCCCCAGCATCGAACTTGCCGGCAAGAATTTGACATGTAAAATATGTGTTCAAAAACTTACTTACGGAACAAATATCCACGATATTATTGAATCAACTAGATATGCTATGCCGATCACTCGGATCCGAGTATTTTTTAAACGGTTTTATTTAGTTCGACCCGTATGGAAATTATTTGTTTATTAAACGGTTTTATTAAATGGTTTTATTTAGTTCGACCCGTACGGAATTTGTTTATTTGGGTCAAAATTAGAAATAGAAATTTAAGCACCTTCCCGTTGTCAGATTGATCTGAAATTTGGTACACACATTTAATTTAGATGACAATACAATATAATCAAATCAATAACATTATAAATCTAAGATGGCCGCCGATACAAAATGGCGGATTACATATATTTCCTTAACCCCCTCAATATGGGTATCAAATGAAAGGGCTACACTAGTAAAACACGATGATTATGTCAAAATTTAAAATTCAAGATGGACGCCGTTCCAATATGGCGGACTAGGTACATATTTTTCCACAACCACCACAATATGGGTATTAAAAAACCGTTTAACTTAGAAGTTTTTTAAATTTATTTATTTTTACTTAAATCATTATAATGACATTTTACATTAATACATATTTTTAAACATTCATATGTACTTTATAAAAATAATTATTAAAATTTTTATAGCATCGTATGTGTTAAAATTTGAATTAAAACAATAAGATTCCATGAAAACAATGTTGTATTAAAAGTGTTTTTTAATCAACGGAATAATGTACTTAATAGCGATGGCAATACCTGGCATTATATAATAAATGAAAAGAAAGTGATTTACTGATCGACTAGCTTTGCGAAAGCCAACTTGTGAATGCTTTTCAATCGTTTGCCCCCGTAATATTCTTTCTCAAGGGAAATCAATTGGTTCAATCCTTGTACTTCAGTTCTTTCAATGTACTATTTATTTATGACTTCCTTGTTGCAAAGAGACAATTTATCAACCCAGTCAAAGACGGAAAATATTTCTTTATGATATTAAAAATGAATAAATCTATTTGACTCTATATCCATCATTTTCAATTTTAATAATTCTTTTCGTACAATTTTTTCAAGTGGTAATGTGTTAAAGTATATTTTTTATATAGTTGTAATGGAATAGGCGTTTGTCTTCCATTTCACCTGATGGAAAGTGTAGATGAAGACGATGGTGGTACACGCCCATCCAAAAGAAACCAGTTCACTCTAAAGGCTTCAGAGTTCAACTCATCTGGTAAAATAGACCCAGGCAGGTCGTTCCAAATCTTGACGACTCTCAACAAAAACGAGCTGTCAAACCGTTTAGTTCGACTTTTGGGTATGTCAACAACGTATGGATGTAACTTTTGTCTGCGCCTAGTGGTCTGATAAAAGAATGGAGATGGCTCATTCAGTTCGAAAAGAGACTTCGAGAACTCTCTAAAGTGTATCCTATAAAAAAACCGAAAAGCTGACAACTCGACGACGATGCTCAAGGATGTGTAGTCTGCTATTTGAGAGCTTCTCGTTGTTATTTAACCTACGGGATCTTCGGTCAACTGATTCCAAAGCCTTTAGATGATATTTGGATGCATCGTCCAAAAGGTAACTGCAGACAAATTAGAATATGTTTTAGATGTAGCATCAAATGGAAGCACAAATCTAGGAAAAAAAGAATTTAAATGCATTGAAACTTGCAGCGCAAAATCGCTGCGTCGCAGTTTTCATAATAAAATAAGTAACACTGCGACACGTAGCTGTCAAACTTAAAATAAATAATTTAGAAACCAAATAAGCTAACGGAATTTGAAAATAAATATAAAGCTTTCATATAAACTTGTTAAGAGCTTGGCAGTATACCAATCTGTTAAAATAATTATTGTAACCAACTCAGGCTTCTATAAGATCATCATGAGACTGAAGGCTTCAACTGTTGTCATAAGCCTTACAATAAAATTTTTTGGTAACCGCTTGCAATCAAACATCTTTCAACAATGTTTATAAGGTCGTCTATTAACCTGGTAGGTGAACCAACTTTTCGCCTTCTGAACTGAACTTCCTTAATTCGAGAACCTTTCCGCCTCAACGGACATCTATCATAGGAGTTACACCAATATCTCACTTTGCGTCGTGGTTACGTTCCAAAAAACACGACGCAAATTGAAACGCCGCAAAGTGGATTAAGATTTTCTATAGCAAACCATGTAAAGATCGAAGATAGGTTCCAGGGTTACGAAAATATTACTTTTTAAAAAGAAAATTGAACAAAGCCCCATTTAAAAAAGAAAAAAAATATATCTCTGTCATTAATTAAATTGGGAAAATATTTACCTTTTTTGTAACCAGAAACAACACGTAAAGATTTATATAAATTTATTATTCTCTTTCAAATAAAGCACAACACACTACATTACAATACACTACGTAATTGAAACTTAACTATAAAATTAGCAAAGCAAAGTGTGCTCAAATTCGTTGGTTTTTAGTTAGAAAGGGAATCCCCGAGTTTTGATGGCATGGCGCGATTAGAAACAAAAGTGTTGCCATCTTCTAGAAGAAAAAAAAGAAAATTAAAAAAAATTAAAGACTCGAACCCAAAACAACGCAACATCGAAAATCTAACGACGCACAGTGAAAATTAGTACTAATTAAGCAGCGACGCAAGTTCGAAAAAAACGCAAAACGAAACGACGCAAAGCGAGGTATTGGTGTATGTGCTCTTCCCACTGTCATTTCAGACGAAAAATTCTTCAAACTATTTCGGCGATCTTGTTTCTTTCGAATAAAATACAACGTTTTATTAGTAATTACTTGATAGGACTAGTATTTATTTTGTATTTTTATTATATAATGCTCTCCTGTTTCTCCTTTTACGAACTCTACATTCACACTTAGTTATCTAACATTCAGACTTAGTTATCTCTTTACCACTCTAGGCTTAAAATTAAATAAGATCTAAGCATTAGGTTCACTGTTGCAAAAATTTCATTTCGCTATCATTTTAGCCCTAGTACGCCCATAACTAGATATACGCTTCCCCAATGTTTTAGAAGTGTAAATATATATACATATGTATAATTCCAGAAAGATCAATTTTACAGGAAACATTATGTAATCCCTATAATGCATTCTTAAACTTAAAATAACGAGGCTTTCAAATACATCCTGATCAGAGAGTAGCCAACAACAAATTTGGAAAGTTTTTTTTTGTGGTCACTTTTACAATATTTATATACAGTAGTTGGAGCAATTTGTGTTGTTATTACAAAATTATTTAGTGACATTACATGGTACACAGGTGTATGATAAATCAAATGTGTTGTAACACCATACATTTGTTCACAAAAAAGTTACTAATTTTATTTCAATAAACAGATCATGATCGACTCCCAGGTATTTAAAACTATAATCATATATTATTAACAATATCTAATACATAAAATTCTCGTGTCACGGTGTTCGAACTTGAACTCCTCTGAAACGGCTTGACCGATTTTTACCAAATTTTATATGCGTATTTAGTAGGTCTGAGAATCGGCTACTATCTATTTTTCATACCCCTAAGTGATAACGGTTGTTCACCCTTATTTTTTTTTTTTGACGGAATTTTTTGTTTTTATTTTTTTATGATACAACATACAAAATACATACAACCCTAAATTTTCACCCCTCTACGATCAACCCTTATTTTTAAATTGAAAATTAAAAATATTTTTTTTGTAAAACAACGTTTGCGGGATCAGCTAGTATATTATAAAACAGAGCTAATAGATACCTATTACAAGGCATATGACGACTCTAACATAGGTTGCACGACCATTATGCCTCCTGAAATTTCAGACTTACAATTCTTCAAGCTATATCGATTACCTTTGTTTCAAAACTAACTTAATTTGTCTGGTACTAAGTTAAAGTAAAATGATAACGAAAGATAAAGTCACAATTGACGTACATGTTTGTAGTTGCTGTGAAGTACATATGAACTTGATCCGATGCCAAATGTTGCCAGTTCAAGGCCAGACACCGCTGCCAAAAGAACCTACACTTTAACGAACGTGTGAAGTATTTGATGCACTTTGTTACGGAAAACGGGTAGACAGTGCTCCAAGTCTTTGTACTCGAGATTGACCTATGCGCGATATACAGATGATTGTTTATAGTTGTAAAAGTTCATGAAATCAATGGCTTCAGAAATAATAAATGTCTTAATCTGATCAAAAGCATTATGATCTTGCGAACTTCTCACCAGAAATTGATGTTTTAAATAATTATTTATTTAAATACATGATAGCGAAAAATAAAATCTCAAATGTTGCAAATGTACCGAAATATTATTTCTAGTAATTAAAATATAAATTGTGTTTTTATAAATTTATCCTGTAATATACTACTGTGATCAAAAAGTAAGGTAAAATCAATGAGTCATTTAAAACTTAGTAAGAAAAGGATCAATATTTAGCCACTTCCGCACATGCAGTGGTAGTCGTGCAATGAGTGATTTGGCGGTGGCGGTTGTGTGATTCGCATTGTTTGCCACATACGCATTTTTCAGCGAGCTGGCGGGCGGTGCACTTTATACTGGGGCTAAATAACTTAGGCTAAATATTGTTCCTTTTCTTACCTATTATCCCATAAAGGAATGGATATGGCTCAATCAGTTCGAAAAGAGCCTTCGAACATCTCCAAAGTGTATCCTATAAAAAACCGATAAGCTGGCAACTCGACGACGATGCTCAAGGGTGTGTAGTGTGTAGTTCTATGACTGAAATTAAAATATTAATAATATCGTTCAGAAATACATCTAAATTAGAGTTCCCCAAACTTTTTTGTGTCGTAGACCCCTTGCCATGTTTTTCCGTGTTGGATAGACCCCCTACTTACCTGATATTGATTTCCAGTAAATTTCTAACTGTAGTGAAGTTTAGTGTTAAAAACTTAAAGTAAAAACACATGTTAATTTATACATTTATTAATTGAATTTAAATTAAAACTACTCAAAATAAAAATTTGTATCTGTTACGTAAAATATACGTAACATTAAATAAACTATAAATAAAATAACATAAGCAATAAGTCAATATTTTTAGTGAGAAGGATGAGCCTGATGCTTTATTAATAAATTATAAACATTTGGTGTCAATTTTGTAAGGGTTAATCTTAAATCTCCTCGGCTAATGATGTCCAGTCTATTTCATGGACCCCAAATTTTTTTACGCTGACGTAGACCCCTTGCCGGTTGTCATAGACCCCTAGAGGTTGATATAGAACACTTTGGGAATCACTGGTCATAGGATATAGAAATGTAATAATAATATAATCCTATTAAAAATAAGAATCAACGTTTCAGAACGCATTGAACAAATAAACGAGATCAGTAAGTTAATTACGGATTTAACAATTCTAAAACGTTACACAGCGCGCAGGCTTTTCGGATATTGGGGTCTGAAGTCGACGAATCGAGCTTGTTTAGAGGTTTGAACAAGATTAAACTCGTTAAAGTCAACCCTGTCTGGGGTGGCAAAAAGTTGAACAGTTTGTATAGCGGGTGAGTTCTAATTTTAAATTAGTTTAATTTTTTTTTAATTATAACTACAAGAGCAGCGGATGTTCGGTCAACGTGGCGTTCTTTAATAGAGGAATGTTCTTTTCTATGGCCGTCTATTGGTTTACATCAGGGGTAACCAACATTTTTATTCAACGGACCAATTTTAATTTTATTTTATTTTTTAAGGTCGCACATAAAGCAACACGTATTAACCCTTTCCACTCCAATGTCGGGTGTCACTCGACACTAATTTTGTTCCACAAGCTCCACTGTCGAGTAATACTCGACATGGTGTAATACTTCTTTTTGCGGAAAATTTTAAAACAGGAAAGATTTTTGTTACTAAAATGTTTGAATCACGAATGAATGAAACATATTCTAGAATCGCAAAATACTATAATTCTATTAAATTCTAACTATAATTCATTTAAATTTTATCGATGCTACTTAACAGCCTTGGAGTGGAAAGAGTTAATAATCTAAAAATCTATGTATATAAAAAATTAGCTAAGTTTTAAAAAAATAGCGCTGTGTGAGTAATTCATCCAAAAAAATTGTCTCGGTTTATCTTGTACTATTATGTAATATAAATAAATTTACAACAATAAATGAGAGAAAGTTGATAAAGTAAATTTATATTTTTAAATGCTTTGCGGGTCGCAAAAACATGTTAAAAGGGCCGCAAGAGGCTAGCGGGCCGCGTGTTGTTAATCCCTGGTTTATATGATTATGATATAATGAAGATAGATGGTAGTCATGCTTGACCGACATAGATGAAGTAACATATTACACGACAACCTTTCCTAAAAGTTCAGATTCACCTTGATATGATAAACATATACTATGATCTATTAATAGTAATTTATATGCGGTAAAGGTAGGAGATAGAAATATAATTTCTATGTTTGGCCTGTTGAAGTATTTTGACTTGCTAAGAGCATCATCTCATTTATGGAACTGGCTTCTATGTTTAATTAAAATTTGATTTAACAGGCAGAAAAGTCTGGTTGGTGAAGGCGGCCTTAGTCCGGAATACCGTATCCATTCCACACCCCTAAAATGAGATGCATGCGGGACATGCACGGTAAATCCATGGAATGTTCAATAGTTACTTAATATATATACGTATATATATATATATATATATATATATATATATATATATATATATATATATATATATATATATATATATATATACGTATGTATATACATATACATATTTTTTTTTTCAAAATTTCAACTACTGTGTAATAAACGGAATTATGTGATTTTTTTAGTTACGTTCCACAAAATGTTATTGGACTATCGTTTATAAAATTCAATACACGTTAAAAATGAATTAATAGAAAAGGCATGTTATTCAATAAACGAATATTTATATAATAATACTTGACAATATATACATTGGTTATTTTGATTTTAGATGTGTTTTTGTAGAGTTTCTTTTTGCTCACTCACACACACACACGCACACATGCACACGCTCGCACACACGCACACGCACAGGCACACGCACAGGCACACGCCCATGGACACACACACGCACACGCACGCGCTCAAACGCGCACACACACGCATACACGCGCATACACGCGCACACACTCGCACATACGCACACACATGCACTCACATATATATACTATGGTTCAAAGTTTTTCTCGGACTATGGTTAAACAAGATGGACGCAATATCTCAAGTTACTAAAGTTCTAAATTCGCACGTACTTGATCACGTACGCTGGCCGCTGTTCATTAACTGTGTTCATACTTGTACGAACTTAGGTTAACTTAGTAGCGCAAGTCTTGGAAATACGAGGCGATTGCGATATCCAATAAGAAAAGTAAATCAACGAAAAGAAAATTATCAGGAAAATTATTTATAACTCTGTTACTGGTTACACGAAAAACTTTAGCAGTGTATGTGTTATTATGTTCATACTAATATATACATGTAGTGTTTCGCTAAAGTAGCTTTGTTCAAAATGTAATATACAGGGTGCCCGGTAGGAGAATTCGGATTTTAAATTCAAATTTTTTTGCAACTGTTTAGCAAAATTGCAAAAAAAAGCAAACTTAGCTTGTTTCTACATGCGGTTATACATTTTGTTACACATAAATCATCGGTTTGTAAAAAGTAAAATAAAAACCTTAATTATAACAAAAACCAGCGAATTTGTATAAGTATTTACTTAACTAAAAAATATGAGGCTAAAATATTTCATGTCGTAAAAGGGGTTTCACACGTAATTCAACGAATCGACAAAAAACTTTCGTTAACCTCAAAGGGGAACTCCCTTCCCTTTGTACGCGGAATACGAGACCTGCTATAATAAACTTCCTATGTCGTACTATATTTCGTTCGCACGGATGAAACTATACAAGGAAACACTTTTTCATATTTCTTACTATATCCGATGCAAGGTAAATTCAATAAATAAACTTGGTCCAGAACTAGGTTAGGCCGTGTGCAGTATTACTATCCTTTTCAGCAAGAAAATTAAAAATATTACTAAAACATTTATTATTATAACAATAGGATCCAAGGGTACTTCCTTTCATCACCAGTTAGTGATATCATTACACGAACATCTAGACTCCTAAAATCAGCCATAAGACTAATGTCTAAATACTAATGTTTAATATTTAATCGAATCAGGCGTTACCTTGTGGAAGTCCATCCTAAGTAAGAAAAGGGCTAATATTTAGCCACTTCTGCACATGCAGTTGTAGTCGTGCAACAAAGTGCACCGCCCGCCAGCCCGCTGATAAATGCGCAAGCGGCAGACCATGTGAATTACACAACTACCACCGTTAAATCAAACAACACGTGTTTCACCCCTCCACGGGACATCCTCAGGAGTAATGTTACACCGATTAGTGGCAAACACAGAGTCTCATCAAAAAATCATTTTTATAAATCTTTATGGACCCCTCTACGGGTAAAGACCTGATCCATTTTTCGAAATATTTGTCCTTTTCTTACTTATATTTAATAACAAGTAAGTGGGTACCATAAGACGATACAAGGTCATCCAGAAAGCATTGGAAAGGGCTATGATCGAAGATTCGCTGCGAAAGAAGAAACGAGGAAGTTCCCAGAAGAACCAAGATTATGGACGTAGCACGATGAAGCCAGTCTAAAATGGCCGAGCACATCGTTCGTGAAATGGGCGTTGAGGTCGAAAAATTCTCAACTGGTGACCACGAGACGGTGGAGGCAGCCGATAGGTCCCTTATTAGGCGGACCGAGGACATAATTAAGTCGCAGTAGGTCGCTGGATTCAGGCAGCGCCTTAAAGTGCGACCATCAACTGAAAATATAAAGAAGCAGTGAAATTTCTACGGCTGAAATGATGATTGCCTAGTGAACAGTTAAAGTCCTTAATATAATAAATAGTATAATTTCCTTGATGTAATGACAAAAACAGATAATGTCAATTTAAACTAAAAACATTTCCTTTGGTCTCGTTAAAATCGTTGTACGAAATTTGATTACGTACGCTATTTCTGGGCGTATTGTCGCTGCGATGGAAGATGTTCGAGAAATTGTTCCTGACTAATTGAGTTACAGATCCGCTCGCTTGTCGGTATAATTTTCGTCTAGAATATTCTCGAAATAATCGTACCGAATTGGGCATTAAAATCACTATTCTGATTCTTTGTCACATACAAAATGTTTATAAATGATTTAAGATGTTGGCATGTCTAAAATCCATTTGAACGAGTATCCAAATTATAGTTTTGTAACGACTCCAGAGGTTTTATATTGTAGCTGGCTTGCAAGAAAATTGACAAGGTCATTAATTTCAAAATTTCAAATATTATTACATTCTAGAATGCCTGATTCAATATTGTTGACGACTATAAAAGCCGATGCTGGGGGCATTCTAAGTCAGTTTCCTGAAGAGAAATGAAAAACAAGAAGACTCATAATAGAGAGTAGAACAGTAGAGAAAGAGTTGCTGTGGGCAGAATCGCTGTCGTTTCCCGAACTCTAGAACATTAAAAGGCGTATTTTCGGTGAGTCTGCGTTTACCTTTACTCAACCCAAGTTATGTTACATAAAATGTTGTAAATGCCATTTGAATCTTCATATTTTATCGAAAACTTGCTGACCCACATCTCAACCGACGACAAAATAATCAACTTTGAGCAACGGTTGAATTGCAATAGACCGATACTCATACGATGCGATTGTGGAATTTTTTACTATGTTATTCCCTTAGATGTATAAATAGAGATGTAACTTTGTCAAATATATTCACAGCCAGCTCTCTCTCTCTCTCTCTCTCTCTCTCTCTCTATCTCGTTATACCACCGACAACTTCCTCATGACCACGAAGACAGTTCCTATCCCATCGCTTTCATTACCGGGTCTCCACAATCCAAGTGCAACAACAAACACGTTTAAAACACTCAAATTCTATCCACCAGCGACATCTCTATACAAAATTGCGTTCGACACAACAAAGACTTCACAGAATTACACATCACGCAATCCAATCCATTTTAGTGGTCTGCCTCTTGCCCACCACGTGGCTCATAGCGTGGGCGATGAATCTGCAAGTTACCATAGATTGCCTAGTAGTCCACGTTGCTATCCTAAGCTGCACACTATCATACATAATACTACACTTACACATGTACAGCGTGTCTATTCGTTCAACTGGAATATGTTTGATCCAGTAAAAATTTTTTTTGAATTTTGACGGACCCTTACTCATCTCCGAAGAAGCTGTAAAATCACTCAGGGCCAACAGCGACGTCATCAACAGAAACAGAAGTACAAATACACGAGTTCCATAATGGCGTCAGGTATGTAGTCTTTTATTTCATATAGGTCAGAAATATGATAAGAAAAATTTAGTTTTCGTATCATAAATGACGAAGTAGAAGATATGATGCCATCTCTACATGACTTTGGTGGCTTCTCTTTCCCTAATCAGAAACACTCGAAGAATTTTATTAAATTATAATAATTACATACTAATGGTTCAGGCGGTTGGAGGAACTTTCTAGACGAAATATAAATAAGTATGTCTTACTGGTACTTACAAATTCTTGAGAAAGGTAAAGCGCAAAGATCTCATAGTCATAGCCTTGTTGATGTTAGCCTTGACCCAGGTCCTTACTGCCATGGTATCACATAGGTCAAGGCATGCAAGTTAATAGTTGTACGATGGTAGGAGTTTGATTTTTAAAGCCTGAAAAAGTGTCTAGTGAAACATACATTTATTTTGAGAGCGTTTAAAAAACCTATGACACATAAATTTAAAAACTCTAGAATAAATATATTGATCTAAAAGTAGGTTACATCAAAATATGAACGAAAATTTTGCTAATATTTTTTTTTAAATCAAAAGTCACGAAGTAATCTAACAACACTCGTATATTTTTATCTTCTAGTTTAAAACCTACAATTGTATATTACGTCTGAAATAAAAAAATCTGCATTTAATTTTAAAAAATCGTTGCGAAAGCGATCATTTAAAACAGCCACAGAAATCCATTACAGCTAAAAGAACGGATGACCGCTTTCACGTCGAAAAAGCGTGAAATCATTAAAATGTATGACTTCACAGATAATCATTGTTTGTGAATGATGAAATTTATTCTTTTTTTAAAAATCCGAAGTACCTATTGTCAATGGTAAATAAACTTTTTTTACACTGATCAGATTTAAGCCAGTTTTAATATATGGAATGCAATCACAGGGTACAATTTCCCACTCAAACCTAGAGATATTCCAACGATATAAAAATAGTGCGCTTATTGCATATATGCATTGGTTCATGATTGTTAAGAGTAGCGATTGTGATATATCCATCTATATTTATGAGAGGAGTATGACTTTGAGAGGGTGCATATAAAACCAAAACGATAACATTACAAAACTCTGGCGATATATTATAATACAATTGGATTGTCTGTTTGTTATATTAAAATAACCGTTTTTTACTAAACACAACATAACATCTAGGAACTTTGGGGTCAGTATTATTACAAAGCACGAGTTACAGAACCCTCTAAACAAACACTGAACCCTAGGATCAAGAACACGCATGACCTTGTAGTTATTTATAAATTTTTGTGTACGGTTCTCGGAAATTCTATCCGAGTACTATTTCGAACTTACTAGAACTTTATCCGTAGTATAAATAAGGGTACTCTCAATGACGATAGTTGTATTGTTTTTCGAGTTATAAGATCAAGATCTACAATGATACAAAGTGATTATTTGGCAAGTTATTTGGAAAGAGATTTCTTGTGCGATTTGAAAACGTAGTTTGGACTAAGCGAAAGTATACTTTGTGTTAAAGTAGGGTGACAATCTGATTTGTGAATAAAGGACACCTTGTGAACCAGTGGTGTTTCATTTCGGATCAGAACCCATAGTACGTAACAGTATGATAAACAAATAAGGAATAGTTTAGAATGTATATGTTCAGTACTAACATTTTAAAATAATAAAATTTTTCCACCACATTACAAAGCTCTAGTACTATAAATTGCATAATTAATTAAAAGTTACAATAACTAATTAATCTTTTTCGAGCAAAGCTAAGGAGCGTTAAAAAGCCAGGGGTATAAAACAAATCTAATTTATTACACTTAATTCGTTTATCCTTACGAAATTCTTGAAGATTATAGAGTGTAATTGACTTAGATAGTCGTTGATAAGACATACGTTGAGTTCACACACACACAGACACACACACACACACATAAATATATATATATATATATATATACACTCACATGTGCGTGCGTGTGCGTGTACGTGTGTGTGTGTGTGTGTGTGTGTGTGTGTATGTGGGATACCCAATGGAGAAACACTCGAATTTACAAACATACTATATGTATTTATTTTAAAAAATTTCGGCCGCATTGCCAGTAGAGACGGTAACAATTTTGAAAAACAATGCATCCAGTGTCATCTGACGCCATTAACGAGGTTGTCTGTACACCTTAAATAAAACTTAACCTCAAAAAAAAATTAAACGTCAAAAGTTAATATACCAAAATTTCATATGCCCAAAATCTCTATTTGTATTTGTAATAAACGGAATCAGTCTTTTTTCAATAAAATTCTGCAAATCGTTTTTGGATTTTCATTTATAACATTTAAAACGCCAATTAAAAGCAAACGTATATTATTCAATGAACTAAATATTATGACAAAAATCTTTAGCAGTAATGTCGTTTGATTATTTTGTTTTCATTGAGGCTATATTTAATAAATTGTATATATATATATATATATATATATATATATATATATATATATATATATATATATATATAAATCTGTTTCTATAAACCGTTACATAATGTGTTATGGTGAAGTTTTTTCCTGCTTCTTTTCCACAACTATAACACTACAGAATTGGGTGAAAAATGAAACAGATTAAAAAAATAATTATATATTAATCTTTTATCTTGTGAGCCATAAATCCTGTGCACTATATGGCTCACCAAATGCTATTGAAATTTTCCAATCTGAGACCATGTAGGTAATTTTCTTGTTACTTTATTTAAATTGTACTAAGTACATATATTAGTAAAAAAGAGGATCGACGTTGATTTTTGTTTACGTACATAAACGTAAATATTAGTAAATAATTGTTTTAAATATTGTGTAGTTATTATAAAATGTATTTGTGTATATGTTCTGCTTGTATTGTGACTACTTTTTTTCTTTAATATTGAAGGTTCAATATCTGAGGCCACAGTTTTACGCACCTGTTGAAGATAGAAAGAAGAACCGCATTTAAAATATGGGGCTGTTCGATTTCATTGTGGATCTATATAACCTATGTATAACATGCAAGTTAAAAACAACTACACGGGTTTCGTTACACCAAAACAGAAGATAATATCCAAAAAAATGCATTATATATATAATGATTTATGAATTTTAATTCATTTCACATTTTCGTTTTCATAATTGTATTTATTTTATAATTATTTTTATAATAAAGTTATTGTAAAGCCGGATCTACTTATAATAATGGTGCATATAGATCTTTATGTTACATTTTATTGTTCACACTATTCTTGTAGCTGTCATCAATGTATCTAAATAAATTTAAAATCAAATCACCATTATTATACCCAAAAACAATAAACGTTACGTTGAATCTAATTTTGTGACAGATTCAAATTTAAACATGATTATTTTAACTACGTAATCAAATTATTCGTTCCTGTCATTTTAGTATAGCACGTATTTTTGCATATACATTTTTGCTATTAATTTTTCGCAGGCGCCCCTTTTTAAACATTATTCTTTAATGCTTGGCTATGACAATTTATCACTGCATACAGTTAAAGTTAGGCTAAGCATCCATCTTAAAACCTTCCGCGATGAAAAAGAAAACTGATGGAACTGCGTAAAAAAATGTTCGAGTCATATTTCCGAAGTTTTCCATCGTTCCATAATAATTGATGTATTCGGATCGTTAAACTTGAATGATATCCTTTTCAAGCGGCAAGATGCTTTTGATGTCCAGACAATACATAATATAAATCTCTTTTTTTATATTTTCTATGTCAAAGCTATATGCTTCGCTGAAAAAATATGTTTAATGGGTATGTAAGCAGCTTCCTTTATTAAATCTATGTAGTAACGGCCTGTTCACACTTCTTTTGCCTTCAACATAATTTCAGCCAGAAGACGCCCACTGCTGGGCTCAAAATAGAAGGGTGAGCAACCTTTTTAATCGACGGACCTTTGTAAATTTGAATATTTTCGACAGGTATCGCGCGCCGTAAGAGTACAGTTAGTAGCAGTGATTTATTGAACTTTATCTTTACAAATAAATAAAATAGGTGTGTATACGGTACATAAACTCATAATTCATTAAACTCTAAAACATTTATTTTTAAAATTTTTGTCTGTCTGTCTGTTTGTTCCGACTAATCTCCGAAATGGCTGAATCTACTTTTATCTTACAAAAATTCCTAAACGAAGAATAAAGAAAAGTAAAAAAAAATTGTTAAATTCCACTTGGATCAAGTCACGGGCATAGCCAGTGCATATTAAACATTAGAATAAATTTTTTTGTAGGATAACAAAATAATTCATATACAAATTCAATGCTAAATGAAAACAGACAAGTGAACGGAAAAATGAACTTACTTGAAAATTTTAAGATGTTTTTAGATACAAGCCGATCAATGTCAGCCGGAATCGACGAGGAAATTACACGTACGCACCTTTCTAATCGTGCGTCACTCACAACACCTGTTTTTAGGTGGCCGTCCTTAACCGCGAACAGCATGGGCGAACCGAGGTTGGATCCGGATCCATCCTTGGCTCGCCTGTAGTTCACGCTGTGTTCCCAAACCGCATACACAACATCAACACTACACAGCTCTACTTGGGTAGAGCTGGTTACTATATCGTCGTACAATTGGAACGCATCCGTCCAGCTTTGGTTTTATTATATTTAATAAATACAGGCGATATTCCGCAGAAGTTCTTCCTAAGTAAGAAAACGACTAATATTTAACCACTTCCGCACATGCAGTCGTAATCGTGCAACAAAGTGCACCGTTCAATCACTCAACACGTGTTTCACCCCTCCATCCACTAGTGCCAAACACAGAGAGTCTGTGCACAAACATAACTCCTGAAGATGTCCCGTGGAGGGGTGAAACACGTTTTGAGTGATTTAACGGTGGCAGTTGTGTGATTCGCATTGTTTGCCGCATGCGCATTTATCAGCGGGCTGGCGGGCGGTGCACTTTGTTTCACGACTACGACTGCATGTGCGGAAGTGGCTAAATATTGGTCCTTTTCTTACTTTGGTTTTATTATTAAGTTCATGTACCCTTCCCCTCCGTGAACTCAGCTCCTTTGAACCTGAAAAAGCTCCAGGGCTAAGTAGCATCAACATCAACCGAAACCAAGTCAAGCATCATTCACATAGGTGGTAATTTTTATTTCGTCATTAAAGATAATTATTATCAAACATATGTAATTACGAATATAGACATATTTTGTATTGAGATTTTCATCTAGGTTTACTGAGAAGAATACATTTTTATATCGTAACATTATAAGAGTTTTTTTTTTAATTTCTTAGTCGATCGGCTCTGTTTTTGGCACTAATTAGTGTACGTGGAGGGGTGAAATACGTGTTGAGTGATTTAACGGGGGCAGTTGTGTAATTCGCATTGTTTGCCGCATGCGCATTTATCAGCGGGCTGGCGGGCGGTGCACTTTGTTGCACGACTACCACTGCATATGCGAAAGTGATCAAATATTGATCCTTTTCTTAATCGATGTTCGCGCACTAGGCATAAGCCATGTCCGAAGTTTGCCACTTTAACCAGTCAGCACTTTCCGCATCCACTGACTTCCTTGACCATGTCGTCGGTCCAACTGATGCGGAGCCTACCCACGCTGCGTCACCAGCTCGTGGTCGCCTCTCAAAAACCTTTCGGTCCCAACGACCATTTCACCAGCGATGTTCTTGGCCCATTGCCACTTCAAACGAGTAATTCAGAGCAACGTCGGTGATCTTGGTTCTTCTTCGAATCTCCTCATTTCATTTCGTTTCCTGTATTGTAGTTAAAATGGAAATTTTGATTTCTTTAATAATTAAATGGTCACATTATATTCCAAACTTTTATTTACGAAGCTTCCTTTCATCACCTACCATTCTTCACCACAATTTTAACACTATTTTATTTTTATTAATTTTTTTTATTTTTTTATTATTGCTTATTTCTGTTTTGCAGTAGTGTCGAAATATGTGGCCGATATTGTCATTTTAATATAATTATTTAATAACATTATATTGACGGGAGAAAGTATGTAGTTAAAATAAATTCAATTTTAGACATTGTTGGCGGGTCGCATAAACATATTTAATGGGTCCCAAGCGGGCCGCGTGTTGCTCTTCCCTGATCTGTGTGTATTAAAAATTTGTCTGTTACCTTAACATTAAAAAAAGTTTTGTTTGGGACATGACAGTCCCATTTCATTGTCTTTAAAATATATATATATATATATATATATATATGTACACATTTATATATACATATATGATATATATATTACGAGTACGAAAGACTCAAAAAACGGATCTACAAAAGCTCAACTAATCATCATGTGTGAAGCAGTCTTAAAAACATGAAAATAATATAAAAAAACAAGAACAAATATATAACTAGCTGTTACATTTTATGAGGCGTGTGAATTTTATGGGACATCGCAACAAACGCGTGATTTCCCTTGGGCGACATGACATCAGTAAACTTTCAAAACATCACCTTATGGCGAAAACTACATCACATATGACGCCATAAATAAGAACATATATCTGTTACTATAAGTTTGATTTTAAAAATGGAACACCTGTTTCGAGTAGTTGCCCCTAAAAATGTACCCGTCTATTTGAAGGTGGTTACTACTCTATGTATGTAGATAAAACATCTGCAGCTATCAAAGTTTTAGTGTGAATGACGTCTCTACTGAATTTCATATTCATGCTGCTATAAAGCTATATAGTGTCTCAATCATTCGGAGGACGGAGGTCGGAGGATATAAGATTTTATAACAAACTACCAAAGAGGTAATTTTATCTCTCAGTAAAATTCAAGAAATTTATCTAGCCCAAACTCTACCAAAATCATAATACTCTATTTCAGAGTCTTATATTCAGCTCATAGACGCCCGATTCTAGGTATAGGCCTTTCGCAAAGATATCAAAGTGATACACTATAATCGCATCGCATGGCTGGTGGGTTAATCGCAGTGTGTATAATGGTACGCAGATCAGGTTGCTGCCATCTGCAAACTAGTTTTGTGTGCAGTGGCAATACTAAATAAAATACATTTAAAAAACTTTTAAGTTAAACGGTTTTTTGATACCCATATTGTGGTGGTTGTGGAAAAATATGTACCAAGTCCGCCATATTGGAACGGCGTCCATCTTGAATTAAATCTTGACATAATCATCGTGTTTTACTAGTGTAGCCCTTTCATTTGATACCCATATTGAGAGGGTTAAGGAAAAATACGTAATCCGCCATTTTGTATCGGCGGCCATCTTAGATTTATAGTGTTATTGATTTTATTATATTGTATTGTCATCTAAATTAAATGTGTGGACCAAATTTCAGATCAATCTGATAACAGGAAGGTGCTTAAATTTCAATTTCTAATTTAGACCCAAACAAATAAATTCCGTACGGGTCGAACTAAATAAAACCGTTCAAAAACCGTTTAATAAATAAAATTGTTCCGAGAATCGAAACAAGAACTTCGATTGTGATTCTAATACTCTACCACTGGGGTACCACTATTCATTTCAGAGTATCACGATAAAGAAAATTTTAAATTCCATATAGGATACATATAGTTTACATTTCAGTTAAATGCAATTCAAATTTAAATATGGAATTATTAAATCCATTCTAAAATTAACATACGAATGTATACACATACACTATGCAGAACATATACACTATACAGACTGATTGTAAATAGATAAAAGTTTTAAACATGCGAATGAAATCATTGGCTTTCAATAAATGTGTAGTACATCATATAAAAAAGTCAATGGTTTCAGAAATAATAAACGTAGTGATAGTATAATAATAAAAAGTGTTCAATAAATTCTAGATTGATTACTTTATCAAAATTAATTATTGTTAACTTATTTAAAGAAGTCTATAACACCAGATGTAATTGACCTCTCGGATTGCGAAAGAAAATTGTCTTATTATTTCAGAGTGAAAAAGTTTTAAAAATGTTTACAAATGACATTGAATTTACACTTATAATTAATCATCCTTTATTATATTTAACTTGTAGATGATATATGTATATTTATTTACATATTTATAAAAAATCTTAATTGTATAGGACGACAAAAGAAAAGTAAATAAATTGTGTGAAAGAAGTTCAAACGGTGTGTCATTGCGAATTTTGATTTCTTCCAGGCGATTATTATATGGACTTTTTTACCAAGGAATGGAGCTAGAAGTAGATATGCGAATAGCACTTTGGCAAACAAAATCAAGAGTGATCAAAGAAGGTGTGAAATATGTATATCGAGAGATATTTAAAAGAGAATTAGTTTTTTATAATTTCCACAACCCTAATACATCGGCGGCATCACCGATGGCTTCCGAATTCAAATCTGCGTTCTAAATACGAACGAAAGAATGATTTTACATAAAAGTATTGTGTAATAGTCAACAATATCGAACTTGAATGCTACAAGGGATGTGAAATTTGATATATACTGTAGAGATATAATAAAAAATATAAATACTATCTCTCCCCCTATATATATAAAATTAAAATTATGTAAAACTATAGTACGTTTACAAAAACATTATTGATTTTCCTTACAAATGTGACATCTATACAAATAATTGAAATTGGAGTGTCCGATTGTAATAATAAAATAACCGCTTTTTATTTATATGATTATATATACTGTACATATATTATATAGTACCCGGCGATAAATATTGCACACCGACTTTTGGAAAGAGACGATCGCCTAATTACAGTTTCGTAGAGCGTTATCTTTTTTAAGAGGTTGAATCAGATATGAGGAGATCCGTAAAAGCATCAAGGTTCACGAAGTTGGAAGAATTGCTCATCATTGCTCGTGTAATGATGATGACCGTCTGGGCCGAAAGGTTCTCGTTTGGCGACCTCCAGGCGATAGATACGGCGTGGGTAGATCCTGCACTAAGTGGAAGAAGAAGAAGGTGGAGAAAGAATTCTCAGGACCGGTCATCGTCATGATCTTCGGAAAAAGCCTTGCATTGGACATGCATCGGTTGAAAATAAAAAGAGAAGAGAATTATATTCTAGTGCATTTAATAGTGACATCATTGGTATCGAATAATATTTTTAATAAAGCCATTTTATTATGTGCCATTATAAAAATCCAGAAACTATTTCATTCGTTGAAATACAGAACGTAATTTATCTTTGAAAAGGAACTGGTTCGGACGGCATCGGAGAAAAATATCCGCTCTGAATGAGACGTTGCTTCGATACAAAGAGACGCCGACTGTACTTATCCGAGAAATCTTTTGAAGTTCACTGTACCAATTATTTTACAGCGTATTTGTTGTGAAGTAAAGGAAGTATTTTCTATTATTTTTAACTCAATAACAATGTCTACGTGGTTCATTTAGACAGCTATGTTTCATTGTCGTTACAACCCATAGATAAATGTGACATCTGTTTCACAAAATTTATATTTAACCTTCAACATTAAGTTGGCATGAAAATATAGAGCTATTAGATTTTTTTAGCTTTATTGTACTCGTTAAAATACATTTAAATAGTATCACAATAATATACAAAAAAGTACAAAGGGCTGTCTTACAAGGCAATCCTTACAGACAACCATAGTATGAAAGAGGTAGAAATATTTATAATGTGTATACGTGTAAAAAACATACGCATTTACAAACTTTCATAAACATACATACATATCTAAGAAAGGGAATAATATTTAGCTACTTCAGCTATGCAGTAGTAGTCATGCAATGAAGTGCACCGCCCGCAAGCCCGCTGATAAACGCGCGTGCGGTAAACAATGAATAACGCATAAGATAAGCAAAAAAACTAATTCACTCACTTGATCGGTCACACTGTCTTTGTGGTGGGGGGGAGGAAGCATATAAATGGCAGAGCGGTGACGGACGGAGGTCACTCGGCGTTTGGCACTGGTCGGTCTAACATCTCCTGAGGATGCCCCGTGGAGGGGTGAAACACGTGTAGAGTAGAATAACGGTGGTAGTTGTGCTTCGCATTGTTTGCCGCATGCGCATTTATTAGCGGGCAGGCGGGCGGTGCACTTTCACTTTATTGCATGATTACTACTGCATAGCGGAAGTAGCTATATATAAGTTCCTTTCTTAGTTAGGATGGACTTCCGCGAGGTAATGCCTGATTTTATTAGATACATACATATGTATATTGGATTTTATGACGCCCTATTTAAACATTCTACGCTATACTAAAAAGTAACATCTGTATATCTATGAAATTGTCTTTATATTACAAGACGGTGTAAAGGAAAAATTTGTAAAGATTATTCCGTCTTACCAATTTCCTCTCTGTCAATTCGAGTTGGCAATTTATCATGTTTATTAAGTGTCCCTTGTTCATGAATACATTAAGGAATTGGGCCTTGGGAACTTGGCTGTTGTGATTTTTAAAAGGTAAAAGATAAAATATATCTATTCAACGTTGTACTTTTAACAGAACTCTTGTTGATTGTGAATTTATTTTTTTAATCTATTTTACTTTTGACTCTACTGTTTCGCAAGGTGTTATAGTTGTGGAGAAGAAGCAGGAAGAAACTCAACAACAATACATCTTTTAATAAAGTTTAACAATACACATTTATACATATACACTACTAGATATAGTGAAGTGATATCAATGCCAGGGATTCTTGTCATTTAAATGAGTTTATTGAATAATGTGTTTTTAATTTTGTTAATGGTTAAATTTAAAATTGTTAAAATTATATCAGTTTTGTAATTATACAATAATGACCGTAAAACGTACGAACAGTTATTAGTATATTGCTAAGATATACAGGGTGATTTGTTATAGACGTAAGAATTAAAAATTGAAAGTAAAATATTTCGTTAAAAAAACTGTTTCTTTCTTTACTGTCTAGCTTAATTAAATACCCAAATTGATTCTATCGTTGACAACAGATAATCAATAAATCGCGGAACGTCAAACGTGTTTGCAGTTTCACGATTTCATTGCCATATGTTAAATACGAAAGCAAATAAAAGCATTCGCTTCGTTAAATAACTTCAATAAAACGTCACATACGAATGTTAACTTTTTTATTTTGAAACGACGATTACTAGACTGGCCAATTTCGATTCGTGTTCGAAATATGAAATTTTAAAATCTGTTCCACAGATAACATTTATACGAAATTTAGAACGAACTCGTTTTATAATTCATTATCATCGTCATCATTAGCAATAGATCGTCCACAGCTGGACAAAAGCCTCCTTCATAATTTAACAATAGGACCAATTGGAAGCAGACTGCAATGAATGTCTTCTAAAGATCTTAAATAAAGACGGCAATTCACCTGCGGTAGACCTACCCTGTGCTAGCTGGTATGTGAGCTCCTTTTTAAACCTTTCTACCATAGCAGGTACAAGGAAGGAACGACGGCATCCACAACGCCGAAGTTCTTCCCGGACCCGGCGCGGCCTATCGTGCGCTCCGCAGCATGGAGGTGGACGCGGTCGTGGTCCAGCTCTTCACGGGGCACGAGGGGTTCTCTGAGCACCTTCACAGGTTCAAGCTCAAGGAGGACCCCTCGTGCTTCTGTGAACTGGGCGTGGACCAGACGGTGATCAACCTGGTAGCAGAATGCCCTGCATTTGGAGAACTCCGACAGGAAACCGAATGCCCGATAGGAAAAAAGATTGAAGAGGTCACAATCGCCTCCATTATGAATGAAAAGGAAAGTAGAGTGTCCTTCCTCAAATTCTGCAGGGAAGTTGCGAAACACCCAATAGGTAGAAATAAAACCTATTCAAAATATACAATATTGTAAAATTCAATAAAATAAATCTTACCGAAAATAAAACTAAAAAATGTATAATTAAGCTGTGATAAAATAATGATGTATACTAGTAAAATAAAAGAAATCAAAATATAAATCTGTGATAAATTATAAATAGAATAGGTATAACTGCAGTGTTTAAGGATGGATAAAAGGAACGGATTGGTTGAGAAAGACAAATAGAATTGTGGAATGAAAGAAATGAGAAAAAGATAATGTGAAGCATGTAAGAGGAGAATGAAAATAAAAAAGTTTTGTGCCATCAGTGCACTGCCCATTCCCACGTCAACTTCGCTGGACATTTTTTTATATATACGTTATGGAATAAGCGTTTGTCTTCCATCTCACCTGATGGAAAGTGTAGATGAAGACCAAAGTGGTATACGTCCATCCAAAATTAACGTGTTCACTCTACTCTTAAACGCTCCAGAGTTCAACTCATCTGGTAAAATAGACCCAGGCAGGTCGTTCCACATCTTGGCGACTGTTACCAAAACAGCTGTCAAACCGTTTAGTTCGACTTTTGGGTATATCAACAACGTATGAATGAAACTTTTTCCTGCGCCTAGTGGTCCGATAAAGGAATGGAGATAGCTCAATTCGAAAACTGCCTTCAAGCACTCTTCGAAGTGCATCCTATAAAATACCGATAAGCTGGCAACTCGACGACGACGCTCAAGGGTGTGTAGTTTATATGAGGGCTTATATGTTTATATTCAGACTCTTTGTTTGGCACTAATCGGTGTAACATAACTCCTGAAGATGCCCCGTGGAGGGGTGAAACCCGTGTTGAGTAATTTGGCAGTGGCGGTTGTGTGATTCGCATTGTTTGCCGCATACGCATTTATCAGCGGGCTGGCGAGCGGTGTACTTTATTGCACGACTACCACTGCATGTGCGGAAGTGGTTAAATATTGGTCCTTTTCTTACTGTTTATATTCTCTCCTTCTCCTATTAGCAGCTATTGATTGGATACGAATGATGAACAGGTATGATAAACAATATAGATTCCATAATGATATATTGGTGACTCGTTTCTGTCTGAATTCGGTAGATTTCAATACCATATATACATTCAATTGCCTTGTAAGATTGTTATATTGTTAGGCAATCATTTTATGTTTTAAATATCAAAAATTCATTTTTATTTAGACTTTTAATTAGATTTATAAGACAGCAATGTACACAGATACACCTAGTTATAAACAACGCTTTATTTCAACTTTATTCATTCAGAACATGCTGCTACGATTATAAAATGTTTTGTTAAGCAGTAAGTTTTCTTCTAATTTCAGATATTATTTAAATATTAGGAGGACCGGAAAGTCGCTTTCTTAAGTTAAATTCACACGGCTACATTTTTAACAAGTTTTTGTTTCTAATCAACAATAAATTCACCTTCATTATCAACAACCTTTTGCTATATATATACAAATCTATGCCGGAACGGTAACAAATCAATCGATTTTTCTGTAAAATATGTCGACAGAAACGACATTATTTTCCGGTTCCCCTAATAAATTTTTTTTTTTCATTTCTCAGATCTCGCAAGCGTATTGAAAAATCGCACACAGCCCATTATAAAGACTTGAGAAATTTATATCGAGTTTATGTATATTTCCAACAAACCAAATCAATTACCACATTCTACACCACAGTTTGTTAAACTTGAAATCACTTCAAACCGCTCTAAGTGTTTTGATATTAGTTTTGTAGTGCGAAAAACATAGGTATTGAACAATCTACTGTACTCCTTGTTTCCTGCCAACTATAGCATGGAAGTTTTCAAGTCGAGAGTGAAAAGGTTTCTTCTAAGCAAGCATGTAGCTTTGTGGACCTCGTCACCGCTTAACATCAGGCGAGACAGAGGTCAAATGCTTCACCTATAAAGGTTAAAAAAATAATTTCCTCATTTATATCTTTGGGAGAGTCTTGTGCCTTGAATTAGGCGTTTATTGACTGAACAAAGAAATACTTAATGTATAATATATCAAAATATTTATTTTCTAGATGCTTCTCAATGTGCAAACATTTTCAATAGTTCACTATACAGTTCTTGGTACGCCCAAGGGAAATCACGTAACCGATATGTGTAAAGTGAAAAATTTTTCAGTCAAAGTATGCCAATAATGTTGGTTTTTTTATAACACGTAATTTGTTTCATCTATTAAAGAATTTATACGAAATTTACAATGTACATACGATGCAATAAAATAAGTTACTTGATCATTTGCAATTTTAATTGACAGGTATATTCTAGTTTAAAAAATGAAGATAAAAATCAAATGAACGATAAATATATTTACAAATATACCTACTTATTTAATGGAATCAGGCGTTACCTTGCGGAAGTCCATCCTAAGTAAGAAAAGGACCAATATTTAGCCACTTCCGCAGAGATTGATTCTGTGTTTGGCACTAATCGGTGTAACATAACTCCTGAAGATGCCCTGTGGAGGTGTGAAACACGTGTTGAGTAATTTGGTGGTGGCGGTTGTGTGATTTGCATTGTTTGCCGCATACGCATTTATCAGCGGGCTGGCGGGCAATGCACTTTATTGCACGACTACCACTGCATGTGCGGAAGTGGGTAAATATTGGTCTTTTTCTTACTTAAATATACCTACTTTAAGAAATTACTAGATATTTATTATTATTTATTAAATATTAAAGTTTGAGCTATGCGATTAGCAGATGGAGGTAAATTAACATCAAAGCATTGATGATACCAGTTCTTGATGGTCAGGAAACTGTTTACAATTTACATTTACGACTCTGACCCAATTACAGTGACCACATTATTTAAAGACACCACACAAACATTATTTAGAGCACTGGTAGCCCAGTGGTGGTCCCTAACTTGCGGTCGTAGATCACGGGTTCGATTCTCGTGATACGTAGACCATGTTATCACTTAACATCTGGCGAAGCAGAAGTCAAATGCTATCCTGTAGTCAATAAAAAAACTAGTTCAGTATGTTTTGATTTATTATAGTGGAACCGGAAAGTAATGTCGTTTTAAGTTAAATTCACACGACTACATTTTTAACAAGTTTTTATTTCTAATCAACAGTATATTTACCTTCGTTATATACAACCTTTTTCCATCTAGTAAACAAATCAATCGGTTTTTGAGCAAAATATGTCGACAGAAACGACATTACTTTTAAAGTTATGTTAAATTTTTATATTCACTTCATATATTTCGGTGAATATTAACATTTAAAATCAAATTATTCTCTAATGATATGAAAATCGTGTACGCAATTCCTGGCTTAGTGCTAACGATTTCCATTCAATGCCTTGTTAGTGTTCACATATTGCGTGCTACGGAAGCGTATTTTAGAAATAGGTTGAATGTATTTCATATTGTCTATTTGCCTGTTCAAATGTCCATTGTTTTATTGCAACACTCTGTATATATAGTTTTACTACTGTATAATTTATTCTATTTTGATTTCTAATGGGAATTGTTGGTGATAACTCAAAAACTTTTGATCATCGATAAATGGATGATGAACCACACGATCCCACAGTCGCTGAAGTTACACATCACAAAAGTTAAGAATGATAATTTCACTGAGGAAAGATAGGGTCTTGTAAGTTTCCCATCCACTAAAACCTTTTCGAACCGAACCTATATATAACATAAAACTAAGCAATACACGAATGAACAATGAGCACGGTATAAGATATCATTCCATCACCCACAAGATAAACAGATGATCTTATTAACAAATTCTGATCACAGGCTGCTTTCAATTTGCCTTATTGGAAGTTTATTGGGAAGATACGTCCAGCAATGGGCATTCTATGGCTGAAATGTTGATCATACAAATAATGATTCTTCGATCATGGCCAAATCTTTTACCACACAGTCCGTTCGATTATTGAAATTACTGCTGAGTATAAGACATGTAATTCACTACATATTTTTAATGGTTAAGAAATATTTACTAGACTTGCGATTATTCATCCCTTAGTTCATTTTTTTTCTTTCTCTGTTTATTTAAATCGTTCTAAATAAAGCGTAGTAGAGTATCTGAGTAGGTTCATTTATTTATTATTGTATTTATATAGTAGAAACAAAAGAACCTAAAAATTTATTTGGTCAATTATATTCAACTTACAAAGGTAATTTATATACCAAATAAAAGCTATTTATTTCGGTATATACGTATTTTATTTCAGTTCATATATCGCGGAAATTATCCGAGTAATTAGGATAAAAAGATTTTACGGGAATTAGATTTTAATGTAAAAGGACCAATATTTAGCCACTTCCGCACATGCAGTGGTAGTCGTGCAACAAAGTGCACCGCCCGCTAGCCCGCTGATAAATGCGCATGCGACAAACAATACGAATTACACTTACCACCGTTAAATCACTCAACACGTGTTTCACCCCTCCACGGGGCATCTTCAGGAATAATATTACACCGATTAGTGCCAAACACAGAGTCTTAGACACTTAGGATGGACTTCCGCAAAATAACGCCTGATTCCATTGAATAGATTTTAATATTTTTGAGAATGTTCTTTACGATGTTATTCAAGCGAAATTTGATATTAACCGTTATCAGTAAGGTTGCGACAAAGCACGAGTTATAGAACCCTGTAAACAATAAACACGGAACCTTAAGACCATGAAGTGTCGTAAACACGCGTGGCCTTGAAGTTATTTATAGATTTTTGTGTACGGTTCTCGGAAATTCTAACCGAGAACTATCTCGAACTTACTAGAAGTATAATTGTACCCCCCATGACGTCAGTTCAGTGTTGTTGTTCAAGTTATAAGATTAAGATCTACGATCAGTGATACAAAGTGACTATTTGGTAAGTTATTTAGACAGTGATTTTTTAAGCGATTTGGATGCGTAGTTTGGACTAAGCGAAAGTTTACTTTGTGTTAAAGTAGGGTGAGCATCTGATGTGAAGAAAGGACTCCTTGTGAACCAGTGCTGTTTCATTTTGAGTCAGAACCCACAGTACATAACAATATGTATGTTTATATATCAGAAAAACTTAAATTCACAGCACCGTAAATCTTTTTTATTCACTTTCAATACTTTTATAAGCCAACTAGCATAGTTTCCACTAGACAACTTATCACTTCGATTGTTATCGAACGAGTGACCGAGATCCCGACTCAATAATCAAAACGCTATTTCAACCCCACCACTCTCAATCATTTTACTGGAAGTTGTCACAAAAGAGTGATGGGGTCGAGTAGTGTTGCCATTTAAGAAAAATAAAACTAACTTTTATAATATTATTACATACACATATATTTAATTACCCGCTATTTTATCTTTCTATTGTTTTCATACCAAGGTTGTGTGAAAGAAGTCACCTCACCCTAACTATCTATACATTTAATAGCGTGTACAATAAAGAATATTAAATATAATTGGTTTTTACAGATTTTCAGATCCTTCAATGTGGCTTTCATATAATAACATTTTCAGATAAAGGGCTTCAGTTTACGTTTGCACTAAACGTCTGAGACGTGAAAAGCACTTGCCTATATTTATTCAGATGAAATAAATCGATTGAAAATTTATCTCCATTTTTATATTTCACGAGCTTCAGAGGAATTTACTTATACATTCGGCCCTTTCTAAATGGATACGTCAAACCTTCTTCGTCACTCCGGACGAACATTAGGGAAATATTAAGTGACAAAAGCGACGGCGGACGTCGCCGGTGATATGGGTAGGCTGGTGGAACACAATCGTACATACGCAGAGACGGAATCAGATATTTAAATATTTTTTTTTATTTGTGGAAAAACGTTTATTGAATAATTAACATAATTTGTGCCCGGAAAATGAATAATGCGCCTACGAGCGGTTGCGCATCGTTCCCTAGTTCAAATCCGACTCCCCGAGAACTGCAACGGCCGCGGGCGCACGTGCTGCGCCTTGGCTACCTGCCAAAGCGCAAGCAAGAGCGCGTATAGTACACGCCGTGCGAGTGAGCGAGACGAGTGGGCGAGACGAGCAAACGGTTGAGCGTTGTGACGACGTCCGCGGGAACTTTCAAATATGGCGGCTTTTTATGTAGCAATATTATTACAAATTCTTATTTTTTTTTTAAATAATTCTTTTCTAATCATAAAACTATTTTCATTTGAAATATATAATAATAGAACGTTGTCACATATTTATTGGGGCTCCGTACTCGTTCTACAAAAACGCTTTTCACGTTGACATTTAGTAAACACAAGGGATTAACTCAGAAAAAAAACACACAAGATGAAGTAAACAAACACGTTTATTGATTAGGAGTACACGCAAGAATAAATCAACAACTAAGTATTTACAATAATTACACACATACTAATGAATACAGACTAACTACGCTATGTTGCCGTGTCCGAGAGAGAGTGCGGTTGGTTTGGTACCCAGGTCTCTACTTTCATTTACACGAGCCTGCGTACTGGGAGAGATATCGGAACATGAGACGCGGGGTGGGGTTCCGCGTATGCACGCTCGGCGCAGGCCCTCTAGATGCGGGGCGCGGGGGAAGAGCTTTCCGTATGCTTCTGCGCAATGACAGCAGTTTCAAGTTTGTCAAGTAGGAATATTCATAAATATGTCATCACCTTCATTTCAGCCGTAAAAAGTCCACAGCTGGACTTCATATGTCCTTCGTATAGATGGACGTCGTAAATTCTACTTGCCACGGCTATAACTTCATTTTTATATTTCATCCATCAATCGCTAGAGCAATGTGTCCCGTCTACTGCCACTTTAGACGAACATTCTTTTGAGTTTCATCTGTGACCCTGGTTCTTCTGAGAATCGTAAGCTATGTTAGCAATGTTTCCCGTCCACTGCTACTTCAGACGAGCACTCCTTTGAGTTTCATCTGTGACCCTGGTTCTTCTGAGAATCGTAAGCTATGTTAGCAATGTTTCCCGTCCACTGCTACTTCAGACGAGCACTCCTTTGAGTTTCATCTGTGACCCTGGTTCTTCTGAGAATCGTAAGCTCTGTTAGCAATGTTTCCCGTCCACTGCTACTTCAGACGAGCACTCCTTCATGATTCATCTGTGACCCTGGTTCTTCTGAGAATTGTAAGCTCTGTTAGCAATGTTTCCCGTCCACTGCTACTTCAGACGAGCACTCCTTCATGATTCATCTGTGACCCTGGTTCTTCTGAGAATCGTAAGCTCTGTTAGCAATGTTTCCCGTCCACTGCTACTTCAGACGAGCACTCCTTCATGATTCATCTGTGACGCTGGTTCTTCTGAGAATTGTAAGCTCTGTTAGCAATGCGCCCCGTCCACTGCCACTTTAGACGAGCACTCCTTCGTGATTCATCTGTGACGCTGGTTCTTCTGAGAATCGTAAGCTCTGTTAGCAATGTGTCTCGTCCACTGTCACTTCAGAGGAGAACTTCTTTGAGTTTCATCTGTGACCCTGGTTCTTCTGAGAAATGTAAGCTCTGTTTGCAATGTGTTCCGTCAATTGCCACTTTAGACGAGCACTCCTTCGTGATTCATCTGTGACCCTGGTTCTTCTGAGAAGCGTAAGCTCTGTTAGCAATGTGTCTCGTCCACTGTCACTTCAGAGGAGAACTCCTTTGAGTTTCATCGGTGATCCTGGTTCTTCTGAGAAACGTAAGCTCTGTTAGCAATGTGTCTCGTCCACTGCCACTTCAGACGAGCACTCCTTCGAGTTTCATCTGTGACCCTGGTTCTTCTGAGAAGCGTAAGCTCTGTTAGCAATGTGTCTCGTCCACTGTCACTTCAGAGGAGAACTCCTTTGAGTTTCATCGGTGATCCTGGTTCTTCTGAGAAACGTAAGCTCTGTTAGCAATGTGTCTCGTCCACTGTCACTTCAGAGGAGAACTCCTTTGAGTTTCATCGGTGATCCTGGTTCTTCTGAGAAACGTAAGCTCTGTTAGCATTGTATCCTGTCCACTGCCACTTCAGACGAGCACTCATTTGAGTTTCATCTGTGACCCTGGTTTTTCTGAGAATCGTAAGCTCTGTTTGCAATGTGTCCCGTTCATTGCCACTTCAGACGAGCACTCCTTTGAGTTTCATCTGTGACCCTGGTTCTTCTGAGAAGCGTAAGCTCTGTTAGCAATGTGTCTCGTCCACTGTCACTTCAGAGGAGAACTCCTTTGAGTTTCATCGGTGATCCTGGTTCTTCTGAGAATCGTAAGCTCTATTAGTAATATGTCCCGTCCACTGTCACTTCAGACGTGCACTCCTATGAGTTTCATCTGTGACCCTGGTTTTTCTGAGAATTGTAAGCTCTTTTAGCAATATGTCCCGTCCACTGCCACTTCAGACGAGCATTCCCTTAAGTTTCATTTGTAACCCTGGTTCTGCTGAGAATCGTAAGCTCTATGAGCAATATGTCCCGTCCACTGCCACTTCAGACGAGCACTCCTTTTAGTTTCATCGGTGATCTGATTCTTCTGAGAATCGTAAGCTCTGTTAGCAATGTGTCCCGTCCACTGCCACTTTAGACGAGCACTCCTTTGAGTTTCATCTGTGACCCTGGTTCTTCTGAGAATCGTAAGCTCTGTTAGCAATGTGTCTCGTCCACTGCCACTTCAGAGGAGAACTCCTTTGAGTTTCATCTGTGACCCTGGTTCTTCTGAGAATCGTAAGCTCTGTTAGCAATATGTCCCGTCCACTGCAACTTCAGACGAGCACTCCTTGGAGTTTCATCTGTGACCCTGGTTCTTCTGAGAATCGTAAGCTCTGTTAGCAATATGTCCCGTCCACTGCCGCTTCAGACGAGCACTCCTTTGAGTTTTATCTGTGACCCTGGTTCTTCTGAGAATCTCATCATTTTTGATTCGATATAGCAACGAAACTCCGACCATAGCTCTCTCGATTGCTCTATGCATGACCTAACCAAATTATGTACCGTACTATAAAAGTACATTATTTGTTGGATGAAATTATTTACTAATATATTTATAAGAATAAAGCTCTGAGCTTCCATAAGCTTACAATAATCCAATCTAAAGTTTTAATAAGTCCAGTTAGTTTTATACCACGTGGTCTATATACGGCAGTGACGTCATCGGTGTTACGAAAGCAAGATCCAATATTTGATAGGCTGCCAAAGCATCGAAGTTCAGGGTTAACGGCGCACCGTCGCTAGCAAGTTTTCCTGTTTACCGACAAAGCTCGCCCTCGAAAACTTTTACCCACGCCAACGGAAATGGCACTCGTTTTGATCTATTACTGCATTATGACGAATCAATGGTACTATGTTGTGAAGATACATATTTTGTAAACATCTGATTATTGATGATGAAGGAATATGAGTAAGTTATTTATTTCATCACTATATCGAGTTACATAATGATTATGATAGATAGCTCAAATATTTTTCCCAAGTGAAAAAAATCGACAACCACTTTTTGTTTAAAACGCTACGAAGTTTCTTACGTAAATATTGTTAGAAATTTAGTAAGGAAATAACTTTTTCTTACCGAAGGATTAAAAATAAAACTGAGTTCATCATTTCAGGTGCAACATCTGCTGGACTCTCTCTGATAGATAGCCATTTTCCGACTTAGCATGTCATCAGTTTACACTATAGAACATTAAGACCGCATCCACCTGTGCTGCAGGCTAAACAGCCTGATAATTGTTGCTATTGGTAAGTGTAAATTACAATAAACTGCTGATAAAATAATCACCTTATTGATCTTTATTTCTGCCCCGTTTTTAATGCCTCTCTTAGAACCTCTATCATGAATGGACAGGGTATTTATTCACATTTATTCTTTTGTTTTTTCATTACTCTACTTTCTTCCTTCTCATTGTCTTTCATTCTTTCCTCTAATTTACTTCACAATATCTTTTGTTCCTTTCTATACATCGCACCACTTCCTTCACCTTCCTTTTAGAGTTCTACAATTTTATGTTCATTATTTTTATCATTTAATGGAATCAAGCATTATTGCGGAAGTCCATTCTAAGTAAGAAAAGAACCAATATTTAACCACTAGACTAGAATCTGAGTCAGAGTCACTTATGTTTGGCATCAATCGGTGTAACATAACACCTGAAGATGCCCCGTGGAGGGGTCAAACACGTGTTGAGTGATTTAACGGTGGCAGTTGTGTAATTCGCATTATTTGCCGCATACGCATTTATCAGCGGCGGTGCACTTTGTTGCACGAATACCACTGCATGTGCGGAAGTGGCTAAATATTGGTCCTTTTCTTACTTTTAACCATTTAACTATTTATTTATTCTTAATTCTTGTTTATTTTCTTATTATCTGTATCTCAATTATTTTCATTTCTAATATCACAACTAATTTGTTATTCTTGTTTATTGTTTTTATTATTCTTGTTCTTTACTTACTAGGAGAAGATGTTCTCCTCCTTTATTCTCTCTACTAATCGAGACTGGTATTCAACTATTACAATACCACGGTTGGGTCCACACCCGGATCACAGAAGCATTAAAGACTTTCCTTGAGGTTGAACCTATACTTTCGGGGAATTCCCCATAATCCGTAAACATCATTTCGATGATCTTCAAAGACATTGTTACATAGTTAGTCATAAATGTATCACATCAAAATTAATAGTATATTTCTGATATAGGCATAACTAAGTGAAGTGATTAGTAGTTGTGATTTAACCTTTCTTACCGACATAGTCACCTCGTTTCAAAATCTTTCAGTCTATCTATACAGTAAATGATTTTTTAGGCCATTAGTTATGTAAGATTTAAGATTATTTATTGTAATATAAATTTCAAATTAACCCACTAATCAACGTTTTGAGAAAATTAATTAAAAACATTGTCACAAGATGAAGCCTTATGAAGCCTTCATATCAAATCCTGTTCCGTTAACAGCTACAAAGCTAAGATTAACAGTTTAATTAATGATATCACAAAATTAAATTTAGTGTAGAAGCCAATAGAAAACATACTCCATGTTATATAAGGATGACCGGAAAGTAATGTCGTTTCATTCGACATGTTTTACAGAAATACCGATCGATTTGTTACCGCTCCGATTTTGTATACTAGATGGCAAAAGGTTGTTGATAACGAATGTGAATATATTGTTGATTATAAATAAAAACTTGTTAAAAATGTAGTCGTGTGATTTTAACTTAAGAATGCGACATTTCTTTCCATATATCCTAATACAAATGAAATGTTTTTCTTTATATTTGAACTATTTATATAACACGCATGTTAGCAATATAAACACTAACATTGTAATAAAATTATTTTTAAGCGACTGTGAACATGTAAATGAATCCCACAAGTGAGTGACAACGATTTAAACCCGTTCAAGTTTTAAAACTAATATATTAACCCGTAATAATCTTTGTTTATCTGCCTACACGTTGTTTTGTTCGGTACTCAACACATTAAGTGTCGAACGCAGGGGCTGTAATTCAATAAGAGGTCAATGTATCGTAACAGCCCCGGGGCTGAAGGGCGGACAGGGTGGAAGTTCAAGTATGGAAAGGTTAAACTTTTTATTGTTCTATACTTATAATATAGCTGGATCAATTCTAACTTAGCGGTTAATAAATATAATATGCGCTCTTGAATCCCGGGTGACGTATAACTAAATAATGCCAGTTACCCTAAATTGTGAAATTTACCGGAGTAATAGTCTCTTGTAATCACGTAAAACTGAGTGAATTCCTAATTCTATTTATCTGACACTTCTAAGAAGGCACAAATTCACCTAGAGAGTGATGGAGAGGGAATCAGAAATGAGGAGATCCGCTAAAGAACCAAGATCAAGGTCGTAGCTCCAAGAATTGCTGATCTGAAGTAGCAGTTGGCTAGGTACATCACTCATGCAACCGATAGCCTTTGGGGTTGAAATGTGAGAGACGCAGCGTGGGCAGCTTCCCACTAGGTGGACAACGTCCCACCAGGTGGACAGCCTCCCACCAGGTGGACAGCCTCCCACCAGGTGGACAGCCTCCCACCAGGTGGACAGCCTCCCACCAGGTGGACAGCCTCCCACCAGGTGGACAGCCTCCCACCAGGTGGACAGCCTCCCACCAGGTGGACAGCCTCCCACCAGGTGGACAGCCTCCCACCAGGTGGACAGCCTCCCACCAGGTGGACAGCCTCCCACCAGGTGGACAGCCTCCCACCAGGTGGACAGCCTCCCACCAGGTGGACAGCCTCCCACCAGGTGGACAGCCTCCCACCAGGTGGACAGCCTCCCACCAGGTGGACAGCCTCCCACCAGGTGGACAGCCTCCCACCAGGTGGACAGGCCCGCACCAAGTGGACAGCCCCGCACCAGGTGGACAGCCCCCCACCATGTGGACAGCCCCCCACCATGAGAACAGAAACACAGTTAAGGTCACGGGAAGTTGCTGAATGCGGGAAACGCAGAACTGGTCATCGTAGCGATCTTTGGAATAGGTCTATGCTTTGCAGTGGACGTCCATCGATTTTCTATAGGCATAACACAGGTCAATTACTTCTGGCCGTACAAAGTCTACAGAAACAGATAATATATATTAAAAAATATTTTTGTATTAATATTACGTTAAATATTACTTCTGAAACCATTGATTTTTTGATACGGTGTATCATATATTAAATCACAATAAACAAGCTATGTATTTGACTCATTAAAGCTTTCACATCAATAACTAAACATCCCGTATAACTAGTTCAAAATCCTTCGCCTTTACCACAGATTCGTAAGAAACTGCGAACCATTTATATTCAGAGCGAAGACGTTTTCATTTCCTTTGTCTCAAAATTGCAGACGTCATTTGTTTAATGCCTGCTATTTGGGCCCATTGACTTTATCTTTGGACGTTTTAAAATCATTCCAATTATCACACAAAGTTAAAATAGTTGTACACCTGTAACGGAAGGTAGTTTATTACCATTTGTTCAAGTATTTGTTCCTCAAAATCAACTCAAATGCAATGATAGCGGTCGCTGACGTATTCAGAATTCAAAATGGCATTCGAATTCGAATGGAAGAATGATTTAAATTCAAATATGTTATTGTTATCTTTCTTCTTGCTTTCCAGATGATGGACGCCCACAGTAAGATATATGCCTCTCCCAGAGATTGCCACGACGCCCATCTACCTGTTCGTGGTAGCTTTTTGAGAACCTTTCGGCCCAAACTTTTTTTTTTATGGCCCACTTTATTGGGGACCTCTCGTTCCCCTATCTTGTGTGGGACAGGGACTTTTAATTTTTTATTAATATATTCACACACTTCTATTTGTTTTCATCCTCTTCTTTCATATTTCTTATTATCTCTCTTTCTTCTTCATTCTTTCTACAGTTTTCCCAGTCTTTCACTACATGCTAATTCTAGTTTACAATTTTATTTTATTTATTATTTATTACAATTTCGCACCATTTTATTTATTATTTATTACTCATTTTTATTTTACAAATTAATTAATTCTTTCACAAGCGATGTGCGTGGGATACTGCTCCTTTATACGAGCAATTCTTCTACGTCCTTGATCTTGGTTCTTTGGCTATATATCTCATTAGATCTCGCAGCGAAAAACTCCAAGCATACCTTTCTCCAATACTCTCTGGGTGATCTTTGGCCTGATGAGGCATGTCAAAAGTTATTTTACTGATTACGAAAGATTCAGAAAATATTACTTCATAACCCGAAGAAATACACGGCGACAGTCTGATCGAATGTGTGATTAAATCTAGGCGCGGCGAGAACGTCGGCTATATTCAAAGTTCGGTGATATTTTAAACTGGGTCAATGTGTAATACCTCATATCTGTGATGTTCGCTCGCTTGGGTATAGTTATGCGTTTATTTGCTTGAATTATAGATTTAAATACTCACATATGTGAACATCTTGACGTATTATTAATTTCTTTCTGTTGAGGAGCTTTCAATGTACCTATCTATAGTCTGGTACACGAACATTTGTGTAGTACCAAGCGTGTGGAGAAATTTAAAAAATTATATTCGGTTCCATACCAACTTTATGTAATGCAATCATAATGATTCAGTTCACTTCATCACCCCACTCCATTTTTATAAAACAAAATGTTTTAATAATACATTGGTAAGAGAATAAGAAAACACAATTAACAATCATATTAAAATAACAGATTCCAATTTCAAATGTAATATTTTGTTTATTTTTAATTATAACAACATATATAGCATATATTATAAAAAAAGCTTTTTACTGCTAATATTTATAATCTAATCCAGTGATTCCCAAAGTGGTCTATATCGAGCCCTAGGGGTCTATGACAACCTGCAAGTGGTCTACGTCAGCGAAAAAAATTTGGGGGTCCATGAAATACAATGGGGGTCCACGATAGTGGATTTCAACACATGCACTGATTGTACCTATTTACTTACATCATACTATCTTATAATATCAAAACATTTACATTATTTATAAAAGTACCTATGAAGTAAAAAATTTATGTTATTAATAATACTTATGTTATTTTATTTCTAATTTATTTTATGTTTATTTAATGTTACGTGTATTATACATAACAGATACAAAATTATATTTTGAGTAGTTTTAATTTAAATTCAATTAATAAATGTATAAATTAACATGTGTTTTTACATTAAGTTTTTAACACTAAACTTGACTACAGTTAGAAATTTACAGGAAATCAATATCAGGTAAGTAGGGGGTCTACCCAACACGGAAAAACATGGCAAGGCGTCTACGACACAAAAAAGTTTGAGGAACTCTGATCTAATCCATTAAATAACATAAAAGCTATATTTTAGATGACGTACGTTGAAATAATTTTGTTCGTAAACTTTTTTTCTGTTTATAACGATGCGCCGCCTACAGAGGTAACATAACTCTCGACGACAACCGCGAATAAATTACCGAAACGAAAAAATTATACTCGAGAGGTTGACGGACTGAATAAAAAAAGAAATCCTTCTCATAAAAAGGGATCAGGCTCAAAATAAGTACTTACCTAAGTTACGTCCCAATTTATATATTTACAAGGAGCGAATTGTTGTGGTAACTTTTCAATTTCATTTAAAAAAGATCTCTTTGTATATATAAAAGGACTATTATATAGCTACTTCCGCTATGTAGCAGTAGTCGTACAATAAAGTGCACCGCCCGCCAGCCCGCTGATAAACACGCGTGCGGCAAACAATGCTAATTACACAACTACCACCGTTAAATCTTTCAACATGTGTTTCATCCCTTCCATTGGGCATCCTCAGGAGTAATTTTACACCGATTTGTGCCAAACACCGAGTCATTTTTTGGCTACTGCTACATAGCGGAAGTACTCGTAGCTATATATTAGTCGTTTTCTTACTTGATGGAATTCCGACAAAAACTTGAATCTATTACATATTTATGATCTCCGAATGATACAGGATGTTCCTTTATCCGGAAAGAGTAGGATTTTGATTATTTGTTTGGTTAAAAAATACTGCCTTATTATTAAACTTTTAATAAGCTGTTGATTCATGTCATTTTGTCTTCATAATTATCATTTCAGCTGTAATACGTCCACTTGTGGACTTGCGCATCCCTATAAATTTACAATAAGACCTTTTGGAAGCTACCTGTATCGTCCCGTGTATTGGTCTTGTCTTGTCTCAGCGAGCTGGTTTCCGCAACCAAGCGGCACTACACTCATTTTGCGTCGATCGGATTAAATCAAGCCAACCAAATTCCTCGAGATTTAACAGCAGACCCTTGATGTTGCCAGGGATCTCGTGGAGGAACCTCAAAGATCCGGGATGGGTATTGTTTATAGGTTAGGCTATAAACAATAAAATATTTTATAAAAATGACAGATTCCAAATACAAAAGTGATTTTATGTTTATTTTTAATTGTAACATTATTTATAGCCAGACAAATATATCGCCTCTCTCAGTCTAATAGAAAAAATAAGTAAAAATCTTTGTTGTCACTTTATTTATTAATTAAATCTGTGTCTAATAATAAAGTATTATGTATTCACAATAATTTGCATTTCGAACACTAAAGTATTTTATTTAGTAATGCTGTTTTTTTTATAATACCTATAGCTAAAGCATTTGACGACGTCCACACAACGACACAACGAACAATTGCATAAAAATTACAGATTCCAAATTCAAAAGTTACGTTTTTTTAATTACAATAGTATTTATGGCCAGTATATTGCCTGTCTCAATCTAATATAAAAATCAAGTTAAAAGTTTTTAAAGATCACTTTATTAATTGAATCTATGTCTAATAATAAAATATTATTTTAAAAATATTTGCGTTTTGAACACTAAACTATTTAGTAATACAATTGTTTCTTTATAATGTATATAGGCAAAAAAAATACCTTTCGCTTGATAGTACATGCTTGTATAGAAGAAACCTGTTCACTATTTCCTTGAATGAATTTATAGTTGGCTGGAAATAATGTGGCAGATAGGTAGTACCTTTTCTTTCCAATCTCCGATCTCCAATAAGACCGATCACAAGCGGCCTGATTTTTCCAATATAATTGAATTTATTAAAATATGGACAAGGTACAGATTAAAAAAGGCAGCCATAGACTCATATATTTTATTAGAAGTGACTTCTACAACACTTAATGACAACAGTTACTTTATTAACAAGAATCGATAGAGAAAAAACAGTACGCTGTTAACATAAGTTAACTTAAATAACTTAAACTAAACTAACATTACGGCCGTCATAGTTTATTGCTCGTTTTAAATTCTAATTTTTACAGTTATTTACAAATGTTCGATACAGTATACTTCACTCACCAGCTGTGGGCGTGGGTTCTATCAAAGCACGTGGGAATATTGCTAATATTTACATAATAAAACAAATCTTCTTTAAGAGATAGAAAGAGAGAAAGATAAGAAAAGGCATAGTAAATTTATCAAAATCTCTTTTCTCATTTTAAAATGTGATCTAAGGTTAAAACATCGAAAGAGGAATAGATGTAGAAATGCACAAGTAATTCACTCTTTTTCTCTCTTTAATTAGTGACATCAAACAAGAGAAGAGTTATTTATTATATATATATGAATAGTATATGTAAATATTTAAATACATATATTATGGTATATTTATATATAATCATTGTAAATTGTATCCATATCTATATATATTTAAATAAAGTTTTTTATGTTAGTAATAATTTTCCTGTTCATTTTGATCTTACTTTTTATTTATTTTTTATCTTTTATTATATTACTTGTAGAGAATGCATTCAGGATTAAGTTCGCCTTTATATATTAATTAAATAAAAAGTCTTGAATAAATAAATAAAAGAGATGAAGAGGCCTAGAGCTCCATATATAAACCCTCGTCTGTTTTATTAAAAATCACAGGAAAATTAAATTAATTTCTCTTTCTCTCTCTTCTAGAAGTAATATCAAAGAAGATTATGAAAAAAGATATGGATAAAGAAAGGTAGCATCAACCTTTATTATTCTCTCTTTACGTATTACTCTAGTAGAAAGGTGGATAATAGATGGTATAGGAAATTTATGACAAACTCTCTTTCACTCTCTTTAATAAATGTTAATAAATAGAATAACGCTTAGGAAAGCTAAGATAACTTAATTGATATAAATAAGAGAGGTGGTATAAGCTGCAAAGTAATCAAGTATTCTTTTAAATAACAATTGATAGAAACAACAATAAACAATACATCATATATAACATCGAAGAAAGAATAACATATGAAATACATATATCGCAAACAATTGGCAAATATTTACATAAAACTTATATCAGTATTGACAACTCCTGCTTCTATATAACACTACATCTATTCAGAATCAAACGTGATGTGCTTATTTTACATTTACGTATTTGTTTTCCCCCTTTAGCAAATAAATTACAACCTACCATCTAAGTCCTATATCTAAGTCAATACAATACAATACAATATGGAATGTCCAAATAAGAAGTTACATTTTTACTTATTTTCGTTTAATACTGTCTACACTTCACTGCTAGTCTACCTGTCGCATTCTTACACATAGTTAATGGTTATAGGTATAAAAGCATTAAAAGAGTGAATATATGTTAGAAAAGGACCAATATTTAGCCACTTCCGCACATGCAGTGGTAGTCGTGCAATATCCCCCCTATATATATATATATATATATATATATATATATATATATATATATATATATATATATATATATATATAAGGGCGATATACCATAATCGCCACATTGGTAGATGAATTGGCAATCGAAGTTTGATCTTATAGTACGAAGACGCTGCTACCTATCCTCTGGAAACTTGTTTATGAAAAGTAGCAATCCTATATAATTAATACATACATAGTGTGAAAGATAAGATATGTATCCAGAAAATAAGATTGTATCCAGAAAATCGAACTCGGGAACAACGATCGCAAATCTAAGCCCACTACGGCTATGCTACCACTGTTTATATATCATTTATACTTCATAAATATCCCATTCAAGATAAACATAAACAAATAGGCACTTTAAAAAATATCATCTTATTCGGACATCCTTTATAAGCACTCTATATATAGTCTTGAGCCTTATTAGTTAATTTTTAATAACATGATGTTCAAGTCTATATAAAAAGAAATAGTTTAATACAAAATGAAATTTAAAAAAAATTTAATTCGAAGTTTAAATCCATAGAAACAAATATAAGATCAGTAAGAATAGAATAATTTTAATAAATATTCTTGTATGATAAATATAATAATATATAATTTAAGTTTTCAGACAAAAATCAACAATAATCCCTAACAATAAAGACTAAAATGCAAGCGCATTCTAAATATATAGCAATATTAACCTCACATATGTACAAACCTTATATATAATATATCACAACACGTATTACTGAATTTATATCATTGCTTTCAAATTATAGTTGACTTATATATATATACCTAATGAATACGCTTAAAAATATCTATCAATTAAAAATATATTTAAATTCAAAATAAAATAATTTAACATAGGATTGGTTATACATAGAAAAACTTTGAAGGTACGAATGTAAGGCTTTATAATTAAATAATGTCAGAAATAATAAACTTTCTTTAATATATATAGACGAAGCATTTGACCTCCGTCTCGCCTGATGTTAAGCTATGAGGTCTACGATCTTATATGCTATAAGGAACCTAATCACACTTGTCTTGAAGGCTTTTAAGGTGATTATCTGGAAACAACGAGCCTTATTGAAAGATAAAGATTTATAAAAAATCCTATTACTACATATTAAAATTTATTATTGCTTACTATTTGTTCCTGCTTTTTATATAACTAAAATATAAAATAAAAGTATGTAATAATCAAATATAAAGCCTTATGCTAATAAATATGCTTCACATTTACCTCTTTAAAGTTTTTACATTTATAAACAATCACCATGTATAGTAAATTCAAAATAAAATAATTTTATTTATTTTAAATCTATGGTATGAGAATGTGAATAAATAAATTTCGATGTGTTTTAGCCAATACGATCATACAATACGATCTTCAAATACATCATGAATTATCAATATATATATATATATATATATATATAATGGGTATTTTTAGTATTGAAACATATATAAACTTTTCGTCATTTAAATTAAAATATATAGTAAAATAGACCTTTAGAAATAAATAAAAATAACATACAACTATGATGAAACACTATGACTTAGTCAAAAAATAACCTGAAAAAAAAATAATTAGTATGCAACAAAATTATATGTGAAATCTCTCTATATATGAAAGATCGAACATGGGTTAGTTTTTGAATGGACTTTCAAAGCAATATTGATAGTCATTTAATAATTAGATCCGAGTTTTTTTAAGTTAAACTTAGTGACAGTGTTAAATAACTTAGCTATTCAAATTATCCACTTAGAATCGTAATTGTTGAAATGCCAAAATATCACAATTTGATACAAACTAGTATCAGAACGAAATCTTATACGACTGCATTTACCAATTTAAAGCTGCCATGATTCCGAACGATCCTCCAAACGCTCTGAGAGGATTATAGTGCGTTTGATTTCGATCAGAATATTTTTTATATTCAATTATTACAGTATTGTATTAATAATACAGTTGTTGAACAGTTAATTTTCGAACGAATTTTTCGTTAATAAATCAGATATAAGGATTTTATTAGAAATAATTTAAGTTCGAAATGAATACGGAACACATTACAATGACCTGAATGAAACTTCGCTGCCACAGACCGGTTAAATATGCCCCAATTTAACAGCGAACACAATCGTACACTGGCTAAAAACTCATTTCGTTTGTGGTTAGAATGTGTCCTATGTATACAGTAACTGTATGTATACAGTTATCTTATATACGTTTATCTACACAACTGTACCCGATGCCCCATAAATCAACGTCAAAAAATCGAGTGTGACTTACAACTGATTTAATAGATATTTTTTTTAACTTGAATATAATGATAATATTGAATATAGGAGACATTCAATAATATTATCTTCTTTGATGTGTAATATTCTGAATACAGAGTAATCTTCATTTTAATTATGCTATGTCATCTTCTCTAACCTTTGGCATAGTGGAACCTTAATAGAAGATAGGTGTTAAGAGTCAAGCGGATTAGGTCCGATCGTCGAATGAAAATAAGACCTCTTAGGCCTTTACTCTCTACTCCAGTGAATTTCAGCCATTTGCTCATTCTCTCTTTCTAGACACTAAAATTCCAGTTCCCGAAGAGAGATAAAAAATGTCAGTTTTTGTTTTACAATCGCACAGAACAACCACATCAGTGAGAAATACGATTTAAAAAAAGAATTTTAGTTTAAAAATAAACTAATAATTACTACTGAATACTATTAAAATATAATTTAATAATCTATAACATAACATTTTCGCAGATTTCGTATTGACGTTGATTTATGGGAAACATCTTTTCTTTCTTAAACATAACCAAATAAAGAGGTACATAAGTTTCAATCAGAGTGAAACACGAAGAAAGTGTTTTAGACATCACTACCGCTTTTAATATGTTAACGACCAGTACTAAGTAAAGAAGTTAAGTTATATCAACTGTCTATACATAGTATCTAGTTTTAAGTATAGTGTGTTTATGCTTAAACCATTATATTATTTAATATTAATCATTTATATAATTAAATTAACTATATTGAGAAACAATTCTGCAAAGTCAATAAAATTTAAGTTATATCTTCATTGATGAAGTATTTCAATACATTAAAGAGATTTTACATAAAACTAACATATCTTTAATCATATTATGATCAAAAAGTAAAGTAAATTTGTTTAGAAAATGTAAATTATTTACTTATTCTTTCGAATCTTCTTCATTTCCTTCAAATCACTGTCTCATAAAACGCACTTATGTCAACAATTTTTCCAGCCATCAAAACAATCCGAAAAATCTTTTCCGGTATAAACTTTAAGACCTTCCATTTGGTTTTTATTTCCTCAATTCTGTCAAACAGGCGTCCCACAGTTGGTCTTTTGAGTTTGATGAATAGCTAGAAGTCGTACGGAACAAAATCAGGTGAATACGGTGGTATCGGAAAGATATCATCGGTTTTTTTGTTCCAAAAAATTCAGTGTTTTTGGCACTAATAGAGAAACACGCGTACCTCGGAGATGATTAAACTTTTTGACAAACAAATGCTTGGCAAATGTTATAGACAATTCTAATAACTTAGAAAAAAAAATTACCTGCCTTCCTAAAACTCGGAAGTTTTAAATAACAATTTCCCCTTACTTTTTGATCACAATAATTCATTAAGCTTAAAACTATACCTACTTAGCTTTCAAAACTTACAAGCGTAACTTAAAAATATACAATACACTTAAATATTACTCAAATTCCTTGTAAATTATTGCTATGTTAGAGAACACTAATGTTATCACTAACAATGTATATATGCGTTTATAAGAGGAACACGGAGCAAATCCGTTAGCTACTCGTCTGATATATTCAAATTTAGAACTCCACATAACACGCAATTGTCAACTGAACAAAATCTAATAACAATTTGAAAATAGAATTATTTTCGAAATTAGAACAGAAGTATTGATAGTTATATATTTCCAAACATTTGACGCGCTTTTTTTGACATATAATTTGTGAATTTATTCATACAATCTTCGATTCAGTAATTATTTCTTTACATTATGACCACTACATTGAAAGTACTTTTGAGTATTGCTATGACAACACTTCTTATTATTTTTCAGCAAATGGACCCCCCTTACAACAACAATAACAATACATTGTATATCATGATAATTATTTTGTTATAGGACTAATAGGTGTTTAAATCAAAGTATAAAATATCAAAACGAATAAAAAAGCGCGTCTTAATGTATGGAACATATAGTGAAAAGAAAACGTATTTTGTAGTACCATATAGAAGACAATAAAATAACAATATAATATACGAAGAGATACCTTACCTTACAATAAATATATAGTTTAAATAAATTTCTGAGATATTTCGATAATCATTAATTACTACACGAAATGAGTCCCACCGGTATCCTTCCAGCAGCTGAAGCAGCACGGCATTGCGCACATGAGAGTATTCTTGAACGCATCTCTAAAATCTCGATTGAAATACGCGTATATGAGTGGATTTAATGCCGAGTTGAAATATCCTATCCAGAATAGGACCCCGACAACTACGTCCGGTGTTTCACAGGGCTCGCCGCACACGTTCGTTGTTACGTACCTGTTAAAAAAAGGTTTATATGAAGCAGGTTTAATTTATTTTTATAGAATCATTTACAATAGAGATGTGTAAATTAAAAGTTGTCTTGGGCTAAATAGACAATGCTTTATTTTATTTATTTACTAGCTGTACCCGCGACTTCCACGTGGAATTTTACAATATTTTTTTTAGTTTTTCCTCGTTAATTTTGCTAAAACAAAGCCCAAGTTACTCCTTATCATATTTGCTACATGCCAGTATAAGTCCCGTCAAAATCGGTCCAGCCATTTCAGAGATTACCCGAAACGAACAAACAGACATACAAAAACTAAAAAAAATAATTTTGATATATATACGGGTGTATATGTTCATATGCATGTATTAAAAGCGGTTATTATAATGTTCCATTTTATTTATTTTTATAGATCCATTTACAACGGTGATGTGTTAAAAGCGAACTGTCTAAATAGACAATGCTTTACTTTATTTATTTATTAGCCGTGTTCACGTGGAATTTTTAAAAAAAATATATTTTCTGGTTAAATTTTTCTAGAATAAATCCTAAGTTACTCCTTATTAAATTTAGTTACCTGTCAGTAAAAATCCCGTCTAAATCTGTCCAGCCATTTCAGAGATTAGCCGAAACGAACAAACAGACATACAAAAATTTTGAAATATGTTGTGTTAGTACATATACTCATACGCATGTAATAAAAAGTTGTTATTTTAATATTACAAACAAATACACTAATTTTATTTATCTTATAGAATAAAACACTTGTACAATGGATGTATAAAGGCAAGTTTAACTCTGAAGATATTATATATTAGTTTACGGATGATGCAGAAATAAAATAATTAAAGTAATTGGAAAACGTAAATATAATAAATGAGATAGAAAATAAAATCTAAATGAGGAGGACAATAATAATGGAGATAAAAAACACCTACCAACTATATATAAATGTAATATTATATATTTATTTAAATATCTACTACTAATATATATTATTGTCATTGGTAGTGCTCGGAATAGATGAAACATCGATATATCATAATGTGAAACGTTTATTATAATGTGGACATGCCTTTGAAATTAAAAAAATTAAAATACTCGAATTTTCGAATTGTTAAGGTGACTGGTTGCACTAACTTGTTATTAATATATGGTATACCATATATTAATAACAAAAATGGTGTCATGACCCGCTAGACGTGTCTTCGGTAGATCCCCACTAGGTAGACCAATGGTATTATCAAGGTCGCGAAAAGTCGCCGAATGTGGGCAGCATAAAACCACTTATATACAAATATATCTTTGTCGTACACCTATACCTTGCAGTGGTCATGTACCAGCTGAGACGAAAGAATGGTTAAAAATCAATTAGTTGAAAAGAGACAGTTGTTGAACTAAAAAAAATACCGAAAAATGCATATCCATGTTATGACTTCCCAACAAATTATCGGAAATCGCTAGAACTATTCCATTTACTGATCATTAGTTCGTATATACGAAATGTAATTGATGAGAAAAGTTTTTGATGCTTTATTATCTATGTCTTGATTACATTTTCCTAATAACTGTGAATTTAGTCTTTTATACACTTTACGACTTAATTTTAACTTTTTTATTTACACTTTTTAATACACCATAGGTAATAAATAAAGAAAACCGTTTATGTGGAGGTACGGGAGGCGGTCTTATCGATCGAGGCGATCTCTACCAGACGACCTTTGTATGGAGATGAGAGACATGAAGGAGAGGGTAGGTTAGGGTGTACATATATACAAATACATACATACATGCATAATAAATACACACACATATATATACAAAAATAATTATATGTAATAACATGCATGTATGCATATGTATATAACAACATATGTATATAAATTTAGGAATTTTGATTCAGAAAGACAGTTCATCTTTTTAACCTAATTTTACAGTAATGCATTAATTGAAGTTGAAAAATATTATAAACGAAAAGTAAATCATGACATAAAACCAATGATTTGATATAAATAGTAATGATATAAATAGACAAAAATAAAAATTTTAAATTTCAAATCTCCTGTGTAAACGTATTTAAATTTAAAATCGACGTGTACAATGCAATAACAATTCATAATAAAAACAATACAATGTCTAAAATAATAAATAAAATAAATATATAAATAAAAAATAAATGAATTAAAAAAAATTAATAAATACTTCGGTATTAAAAATGAATCGATCAATTTACATTTCAAGTGAATTTTAATTGAAGTTTAATCAGTATTATTATTAGAAAAGAAACATTATTTAATCAACAATTTAAAAAAAATAACATGTATTTTTTTACGTACCATAAAAAGAAAGGCAACCAGCATAGTAAAAAAGCACCGACAATGATGCCCAATGTCCGAGCAGCCTTGTGTTCTGCTCGCCAGGACTTCCCCGCTGCCCGAAGTGAAGCTCCTGTTGATTTCACTTACATTCGAAATTCAAATTCGATTTATTCAAATTTTAAATCGTCAATTACTTTTAAAAATATAACGAAGTTGGAATGATGACCTGCTAATACAAGCCGATCAGAAAATTAATTTTATTGTATTTTATGTATATTTAATCTTGCCATAAATATTTTTACAAAGAAATACATTTTTGTATTATACATAACATTACTATTACATTGTGTTCGTTTTATACATTATTACTAGCTGATCCCGCAAACGTTGTTTTGCAAAAAAAAATTGATATTTTAATTTACAAATAAAAAATAAGGGTTGATCGTAGAGGGGTGAAAATTTATGGTTGTTTGTATTCTTGTATTCTGTATCATAAAAAAATAAAAACAAAAAATTTCGTTAAAAAAAAAAAAAAATTTTAAATGTGAACAACCTTTATCACTTAGGGGTGTAGAAAATAGATAGTAGCCGATTCTCAGACTACTGAATACGCATAATAAATTTGGTAAAAATCAGTCAAGCAGTTTCAGAGGAGTTCAAGTTCGAACACCGTGACACGAGAATTTTATATATTAGATAAACCTTTAAAAATATATCAAGCTGATACGAAGTGGTTTCCACTGGCTGCAATACAGTCCTTTAAACTTTGAGGCCTGTTATCAATAGCATCACATTCTATGGGAAAATCTTTCACCGACAATCATATTGATTATTTTAGAAACTATCATGGCGTTTATAGCAAGTTATACTCTCTTAAACTGACCATAAATCATAATCCAGTGGATTAAGATCAGGAGTAGATGACGGCCAGCCTTCAGCTCTGATGAAGTCCAGAACGTTCCTAACCAAGATTGGGTGGATCGAACTTTATGAAAGAACCATTCCTGGTGGTTGAACATGGTGTTGTTAAGAGACTCAATTATCTTTTTAAGAATAGTATCTTGATTCACTTGTGGAGAAGTTTTGATACAATTTCACAAAAAATATATCTAATGGTTTCACCCCACTATATCATTACTGAAGTCTGAAAATGCCCACGTTGTGCTATTTTAACTCATTGAGAAGCTTCTTTAGAACTTTCAACAAAAACATGGTCATTTTGTTTGAAAAAACATTGCATTTAAAAATTTTGGGTTCCAAATTTACAATACATCGGCACAAAAATAAGAAAACACAATGAAAAATCATATAAAAATACAAATTCTAAATTTAAAAGATATATTTAATTATTTTTTATTGCAGCAGTATTTATGGCCAGATTTAATATTATTAATACTAGAGGTAAGTTTCTTTTGCAAGAGATACATTCAAATCTAAATATCTTAATTGCATATAATTATATAGAAACTTTTTCTTCTTCTTTTCAGCCGATATCAGAATGATATATTCTGATAATAATAAAAATATAAAATAAGTAAAATAATAATAAATACTTAATTAAATAGTGGACAGATTATTAATGATCTGCTTTTCATTTTCATAAATTATTTTCTTTCATCCTTTTTCTAGTCTACTGCAACAACGTTGTAGTTACCTGTTATTTAAATTGCAATTGCTCCGGTATTTTATTATAACTTTGTGTGTTATTAGGTTGCTCTACCAGGCTTTGTTAAGGCGATGGTATAGAACGAGCCGTCATGTAGAGGCGGTATAATCTTCTATAAAAAGTGATGTCGCAGGAGGAGGCTGCCGAGAGAGAGAGAGAGAGAAAGAACGTCTGAGCTCCCCATCCGCAGTCGAAGACCTGGACGTCGGAGGGTGTTATACCGTGCCATTCTCCAACCCTCTTAGCATGGCCGTGGCGACGAAGCACTGGGTCATCGCTGTTGAAACTACGATAGTATGCATTCCCGTAGTTTCAACAAAAGGCATTCAAGAAGACCGTGAGATTTTGGCGGTAGGAGTCCGGCATAACCCTTTCGTTGCCCCCGCAGCGGATGGTATCCCGTGCAGGATTTCCCCAGGAGTATAAAAAGGCCTATTTAAATTTTAGCATACTAAATAAAAAGATTAATGTGGAAGATCTAAAATCCTATGTTAATAAAAATTGCAGATGCTTGGTAGTAAGTTGAGTAGTATAATTGTACCTTGAGAATTGAGTTCAGTTGCAGCTTTAGCTAAATCTCTCGTTGCTGCAGCTGAGGAACAACTCGGCCTCCACGCCATCGGACCGCTGGAGGACCTCTTGTTGGAACCACCTGAACAGTATCCAGAGCTTGCTGTATCGCAGCTGATGTTTACCGACTTCCTTGGACTCGCTTCTTTACTTGGACAGATATCTCCTAAAGCCATCACTACTTCTCCGCCGAATTCTGTTTCTTCTGGACCGACTTCTGTGAAGGTGCTGTAGTTTGGACTAATATCGGACGGTCTTCTATCAGGGTGGAGATAATGGGAGTGGTGGGCAGCGTGAGACGTGTGTCTTAGATGAACAGAATTAAGGAGAATGTTCGATGACGTCCTCGTCAATGCTTCCCTTTGTCTTATAGCCTCTCTGAATATACGACAGTACATTGATATCATAACAACACTTGGTATCCAGAAGGAAACGCTTGAAGAAATAATAGCGTAGACCATGTTTGCTTTAAACATGCAGACGTCTGGATGTTGTTTTCTATATTGACGATGCTGTTCAGTTGTGTACCATCCCATAAAGATTGGAACAAAACTTATAAATGCAGGCCAGAGCCAAACGTTAGCTAGCATGAAGCAGACCGTTCTGTGGGTCATTGTAACAGGATATTCCAAGGGTCTGACAATAGCATAGTACCTATCAACGGATATACAACATAGATGAAGTATAGAAGCGCTTGAGAAGTATACGTCTAGTGAATTAAATATATCACAGACTAAAGGACCAAAGAGCCAAGCGTTTGTTAGTTCCGCACTAGCGTTGAATGTCATTGCGCATAAAGCTACAAGCATATCTGCAACTGCGAGACTGACGACGTAGTAATTGGTTAGCACTCGAAGTTTTCTATGCCGGTGAACTGAGATGATGACGAGAGCGTTGCCGAGGAGTGCGCCGAGTATGATGGTGATGAAGACCAGGCCCTTGAGGACGAGCGCGAGGGTGTGCTGCCAGTCTTGTGCGGGCGCGGCTGCGGGCGCCAGCGTTGAGTGTAGCTCGTGGAGGAACGCTGACTCCGTACCGCGCCCGCGAAACTCTACCTCACTTCGAAAGTTTCCATCTGTGAAATAAAACTTCATGTTATTTTACATATAAAGTCTAGTACGAAATTGAGCAGAAGTAAGAGAAGAAGAGAGTTGGTAGCTCAAGACCAGTGGTAATCCAAAGAAACTGTTGGCTCAAGATTAATGAGCAACACAACAAATATATATTTAATGGATTCAGGCGTTACATTGCGGAAGTCCATCCTAAATAAGAAAGGACCAATATCTAGCCACCTCCGCACATGCAGTGGTTGTCGTGCATGAAAGTGCACCGCCCGCCAGCCCGCTCGTAAATGCGCATGCGACAGACAATGCCAACTACACAACCGCCACCGTAAATTCACTCAACACGTGTTTCACCCCTCCACGGGGCATCTTCAGGAGTTGTTACACAGATTAGTACTAAACACAGAGTCTAATCGCTGTAATTACGGTGGTAGTTGTGTAATTCGCATTGTTTGCCGCATGCGCATTTATCAGCGGGCTGGCAGGTAGTGCACTTTATTGCACGACTACGATTGCTATGCGGAAGTAGCTATCTATTGGTCCTTTTCTTACTTAGGATGGATTTCGCAGAATAACGCCGGATTATATTAAATACAATTAGATATTTTCATTTTTCTTATCCGTGGAAAACCGGTAGCAACTTAGATCATCTTGATTTACTTAAATATCTATACATATCTATATTTAATTTTACTTCAGACAACGTAGTCCTAAAAACAAAGTTGACTAAATTGGAATCAGGTTCATAAAACAGAATTACGATTGCATGAGAATTGCAAATGACTTCGCGGATCGTGTTCTGTTATTCAAATGAAACGACTTTGTCAATTGGACCAGAGAGGTGCTTGTGACTGATTAAAATATTCTTTTACCGCGCTTTCAAAGCTCAAACATTTTCAACTTAAATAACATCATGTTTTTGATGTTTTTTTGTGTGTTTAATCTAAATGTTATCGCTTTTAAAACCGTTTGGAATGACGTCACAGATCAAGACGTATGTTTATTCCCTAATTGCTGTCTATTCGTCATCTACATCACCATTTTAGCCATGTTCACTGCTGGAGATAGGCCTCTCCTTGATTTCCAATATGGCAGATCATCAATCTGCCTGCAAATATCTGCAAATCATTTTAACAAGGCAACGTATCCACTTTATGGGTTGTGCGGTTTCTACTCCATAGTCTCAAGGTCCTAGTGATCAGCTGTACTGCATTGTATATAGCCTGTCCAAAACAGCTCCAACTAACCCATCCGCTTGCCATGCCTTGCTATGCCTCTTTTTTTGCGGACCCTTCGTTCAACGCTTCATTCTTCACTTTCTATTTTTAATTTCTGTACTCTTATATCAACTCTCATAATCTTGAAATCTTATTCATGATTTTTTTCCATCTTTACACCATCTCTCTTTTTTCTCAAAAGCTTTATTGAGTCACTTTGTATATTTTTATTTTTTAGTTTTTTTTCTTCTGTGTTTTAAAATAAATATAAATTCAATATTTATAGATTTTTATTTGCTTTTCTTAACCGGCTTATTATATTGTTATGTATTGTTGTTTTTTTTTATAACTTCCTCAATTACCTACCTGCAATACCTGAGGAAGGATCTACGGATCTAGTTATTACTAATTCAATCATCAAGAGAAATCCTGAACAAATCCATGACCATAGCTTATTGAGGTAATATAAATCATCACCGATAACACAGTTTGGTAGACCTTCGTCTTATAAAACTGAGATATTGGACGAAAGCAATTTAGTTTTTTAAATGCATCCTAGCTGAGTTGAATTCGGTGATGGTCCGCTGATAGAATAATTGAAACATGAATGTTATTTGCTATTTTAGTTTTGAAATAACCTAAAATTTTACAACAAACCGCATATGTAATAAAGGCAAAATTTTATTGTGGTTATACAGTAATTATTGTAGCTGTATTAATTTAGAAGAATAATAAAGGAATAGAGTAAAAAAACACGGGCAACATTATTTATTGTTATGAGCAACTTGACCTTTCTCTAACTTCTACATGTAATTTATTTGCCACGGGAGAAACACTAGGGGTTAGTACACTGTTAACAAGAAAATATACCCAGTTTACTGTTTATATTCGTTCAAAAATTAATATATTATGATTTGCAATGACTTATCTTAATTATATGTCAGTTTTAATCATCATTAGCCTGTACGAATTAAAGGAGATTATGAGAGATCCGCCATGCTTGTTCCTTCTTGATAACCTAGGTGTGATCGATGTGGTGTATTTATATATATACAGATACCATTTACAATCTAAACCCAAATACAGGCTGCGACTATATCAATAATGGAATCCAAATTCAAAACGACGTTCGATTTTCAAATAGAACGCACTAAAATGAATTAAATATAAAAAAAATTGTAGTAGTTGCCAGTAATATGAAGTTTCTTTCGTGAACACTACAGATCCATCGAAGTCATGATATACAATAAATAGATTGAATGTTTTATTAATATAAAAATATTAGTAAATAGGTAGATATTGTGTTGGATGTGTGAAGAGAATGTAAATAAAAAAGAATGATGAAAAATTATTTGTTAAATACTTCACTATTCCAACAATAATATAGGAGAAACGAAAGGCCCTAAAAATTAAGTAATGTATTTTATACAATATATATTGCAATAAGCAATGGTAGTCAAGCGGGAATCGAATTCCAGGATAAAGACATATATGATTCACACTTTGTGCATTAATTATATAGGATTGCCACTGCTCATAAACAAGTTTCAAAAGGATAGGCAGCAGCGTCCTCTGCGCACCATAATACCACACTGCAATCGCCAACCCGCCTGCTAAGCGTGGCGATTATGGTATGTATATACCTCACCCCATAGATATCTTTGGGGGAGATCTATCTCTAGAAACTACTGGACTAACTAGTCTACGAGGATAATCGATGAATGTAAAATATAATATACCAAATTCCAATATAAATCATTAATAAAACGACGATAATAGTGTAAGAAAAAGCAATATTTACTACCTATTCCTATAGACTTTGTTTTGCCAGAAGTAATTGAGAATATATATATATATATATACATATATATATATATATATATATATATATATGTATGTATATACATACATGTGTGTGTGTATAAGACTTTGTTATTTTTATCTATATGTTTTTATTTACATAAATGCCTTTTAGTACACGATTTTATTTTTAATTACGTCCTTACGTGCCTTTTTTAGGTTATGATTGGCGTCAAGTACTAACTGCTATGGTCATGTGTTTTACTCTGTGGTTTGTATTAGAAAACAAACGTATCGATTTTATGATTATTCGCAAAGTTTTTTTTTCTTTTAATTTTGACAGTAACATTTCTTAATATAGACAGATATATCTGTAGTAAAAGATAAAACTATTTTTTGGTTTCATTTCGTTCCCAGACTGAAAACATTTGGTCATTTAAATCCATACATGGCTCAAATTTATTTAACAGTCGGACAGAATGTGGCGCAAGTATTTCGTCCTTTTATACGTAAGGAAACAACGGAATATATTGAATTTCTTCTAACGAAGATATTTGCTTTGGCGTTCAAAGCATTATAGAAAAAAGGCGGGTAACACTTTTCACTTTTTATCTTTTCTTTTTTAATGTAACACTTTTGACAATATTTACTTGCTGGAATAAAACTTTTTAGGTTATGTTTTTCGCTGTAGATTCAATTCTTTAAAACTTTTAAGTTTGTAATCGATCATCCTGTATATCGTGATTCTCTAGCTTTGTATACATTTTAAATATGTCTATTTTGTCGTTCTTAAAACTATTATATTGTAACTTTAAATTCAAAATTCGTGATTAAATACACTGTTATATATAGCAACAATCCGTGACGTAACATAGCCATGCAGAACGATATCAGTGATATTTTGACGCTTTCTTTGCAAAATGATTGATTTCGGCACCAAACGAAACTTGATGCGTTTGAAACACAAAAAATCCTTCAAAATGGTTAGGGATGAGCCAAATGACATTCAAACTTTTGACAAACAGACGCTTGGCAAAAGTATAAACAGTTCTACCAACTTACTAAAAAACATCTGTCTTCAAAATGCCCGGGAATTTTACATTACTATTTCACCATAATTTTGATCACAGTGTAACATAGTCGATCTCGTCATCACTTAATATCAGGTGAAGCAAAGTTAAATGCTTTGCCTGTAGACATTAACAGTTTACAGTTTTGCATGTGAATGGATGTGTTGTGAGATGTACTAGAATTGTGCATATATAGATGCTATATTCAGACGAAGATACTTTTGGAGCTCAGAAGATACAATACTATGTTATATATATATATACCTTTTATATAACAATCGACTTAGCCTGACTTTGGACTAATGCCTGATTGGATAATTGTATTCAGTTTTTTATGTAGCAGTATGTCACTTGAAAATATGTTCTTAATTTAAAAACTGTGCTTTTCGTTGCTTATTATGCTGCTTATATATATATACATATATAACACAATACTATGTTCTGATTGTAATGCTGGATAAATTTATCACTAATTACCAATCTCCTTATCGCAGAGGTACGAAGCTTATTGTCTGTTTACACCAATACCTCGCTTTGCGTCGTTTCGAAGTTTTTTCGAAGTTGCGTCGCTACTTAATTTGCACTAATTTTCACTGCGTCTTTTTTCGATGTGCGAGATTTTCGAGGTTGCAGTGCTTTGAGTTCTAGTCTTTAATTTTTTTTTTTTGAATTTTTTTTTTTTAGGAGATGGCAACACTTTTGTTTCTAATCGCGCCATGCCATTAAAACTCGGGGATTCCCTTTCTAACTAAAAATCAACGCAATTTGAATACAGTTTTATTTTCATTTTGTTTTGCTAGTTTTAGAGTTCAGTTTCAATTACGTAGTGCGTTATGCTTTTTTTAAAAAGATTTATAAATTTATATATATTTTTACGTGTTATTTCTGGTTACAAAAAGGCAAATATTTTTCCAATTTATTTATTGGCAGCGTTATATTATATCTGTTTTTTATACTTTTTGTACTTTTATATGTTTACTGAACTTCTTTTCAAACTTCTTTTTAAAAAGTAGTATTTTCGGAACTCTGGAACCTATCTTCGATCTTTACATGGTTTGCTATAGAAAATCTTAATTCACTTTGCGGCGTTTCAATTTGTGTCGTGTTTTTTTGGAACGTAACCACGACGCAAAGTGAGGTATTGGTGTATTATATTAAAGTGTTAATATCTATAATATTTAATCAAATTTAAAAAAGTTATGTCGAAATGAGGCTTTCAAAACCAATATTCTTATTATAACTTGTAAATATATTAGTATTTAATTTTTCTTTAAGGTTACAAACAGTGTGGAGAAAGTCTGATAAGTATATCTAGATAGTTGTAAGGCTGTAGGTAAAGATCGATGACGTAAAGTGCCCTGGCCGGTTTCCAGCGCTACCTGTATGCCAAATGAGGGTTGCGTAATGAACTTCATTCATCCACTGTCAATCGATACACGAGCTTTTTACAACGAAGCTATGAGCTCAAAAGAAATTTCCGAAAAAAATCGTCTTTGTTATAAAGGCTTTTAATAGAAGTATATATAGCCTATTTTCTATCAATTTATGTATGTTACACCCTATTCAATTGTTTCATAAAATTAATAAAGAAATGTGTTTCAAAAAATTAAAATTAATTATTATTTACTAGTTATTAGTCTATTCCAATATAAATATTAATTAATATATCATATTTCAGACTGGTCACTTTATAAAGGGTGATTGGAATTAGGTTGTGGTGGAGTTTAACACGTTCACTGCGGGCCCAATTTTGAAGAACTTTCAGCTGGTGCGGCTGAGGTCGAATCAGCCTCAAGCTGAACTTCCTAGTAGTGCGGTTGAGGCCTTTTCTGCCTCATGTTTCAATCATTTTTTACAATATTGAGCCAATGCTTCGCAGACATAAAGAAAGCTATATTTGTCTTTGTCATACCTCATACGGTTGAGTGTAAACAGCCACCGCACTAGAGAGAAAACACGAGTTTTACGCGCCGCACCAGTGCAAAGTTTACCATGAGGCTGAATCGGCCTCAAGCCGCAGTGAACGTGTTAACAGGTTAGGTAGGCAAAGTTAGAGACAACACCTAACGAGGTGGAGCACAATAATTAAAACGCTCGGCTGAAAGATAGACAGTTTATTTTAAAGATCATCCGCCTACAACTTCAGATACACCAACGCCGTAATAAATTATTTGTCATGCGAATGAAATAATTTTTACATAAAACTTTCATCACTCATTTGAACATCTTTAAAATTGATTAAAAATTGGTATAAGATAGTCTTTAATTCCATATTCCATTACAGCACTAATATTTGATACAAATTCACAAACAACAACATATATGTCACTTGACGCCGTACGCCTTTATTATATTTCATAATATTTTTCGGCGTGAGACGCGGTTTTGACAACCGCCTACAAATCATACGCCACGCGTCCTTACATTTTGCGCATGCGTAGACCGATGGATTGACAGATAAGCGAAAGCATTTTGACAACTGTGATTATTTCACGCTCACCTTTAAAACTTTTATACATATAACCAATTATTCTGTATATAAGTAATGTAATTCAGTATATTCCAGACATACGCACCGTTAGTTTTTGGTTTATACATGAGCTATACATTCACTATTATAAAACCTTTAAACCTATAATAAATCATACTGTATATGTCGGAGTAATAGACCGAGAGAATTGTTTTTAAAAAGTGAGCGATGACAGCTTAGACGAGCTTCATCGTCTCAGCTTATAGACGCCCAGTGCAAGAAATAGTTTCCCCCCAAAAATATAACATATACCACCACCACCAAGCTTTGCTTTGTGGTATTATGGTACGCAGAGGACGCTACTGCATATACTATGGAAACTTATATATGAGCATTTGCAATCCTATATAAAATGCTACATAAAATAAGATAAAATAATTTGTTCAACAGTGGAACTTTTAACAGAACTCTTGATTGATCATCTTTTATTCCTATGTCCCCAAGATAAGGCAGAGGGCGTCCACAGTACGTCACCATCCCGAGCGGTCTTGAGCCTCGCGTTTTACTTCGCTCTGCGTCATTCCAACTGCCTTCACTTCTGCAGTGATCGTCCGTGGCCAGGTTTGCTTTGGACGGCCACGTCTTCGCTTTCCTTGAGGATTCCATTCTAGTTTGCCTCGGTATGTGATCTGGGTACTTTTAAAGCATGTGGCCTATCCAGTTCCACTTGCGGCGTCTGATCTTCTGGCCGATCGGCATCTCACCCCAGTGTTTTCAGAGATCTACGTTGGAGACTTTCTCAGGCCAGTATACACTGAGAATACGTCAAAGACAGTTGTTAACGAAGACTTGGAGCCGACGCAAGATTTTTGATTTTTATTTGATATGTGATTCTTGATAAACAACATACAACATTTTTTAATTTATATAACGTTTGACTCTGCTCTACTTCGCAAAGTGTTATATAGGCTCTGATTACGTTAGAGAAAAACTTGTAATAAAAAAAACCTAATATTATTTTACAAGTAACTTTACTGTACATCTAAAACTATTAACATTGTCCTATATTATTTGACTGTACTTTATCATTCTCTTTTACATTCAACTTACATAATTTTAATTAATATTATTCTGAAGAGGAATATAAATAAGTTTGTTGGATCCGTTCCACGTATCGATGTCATGGTAGAATGTCAAATACAAATATATTTGCATCACTTGAAAGGCTATATATCAGGGGTGGCCAAGCTCTTTGATAGTGAAAGCCATTTTTGAAATTTGAAAATTTTTGAGAATCGCAATTGAATACGCATTTAAAACACAAAATATTTGTATTGCAGTTAGATATAATGACACACGTATATGACAGCACGCCTAACAATACTAAAGATGCAAGTTAATTAATTATGATCGGTGTTTGGATTTCGTTAATTTTATGGTGGAATAATAATAATAATTATTCACGCCAGTTTATTTCGATTTCCCAGCAGCTGACATTGGTAATCTAAATATTGAAATTTTACGACAGTCAATCGGAGCCAAGGATTATCGCTCTAAGAGCCGCATGTGGCTAGCGGGCCGCAGTTTAGCCACCCCTGTTATATAACAATCGACTTAGCCTGACTTTGGACTTATGCCTGATTGGATAATTGTATTCAGTTTTTTATATCACAGTATGTTACTTGAAAATATGTTCTAAATTTAAAAAAACTGTACTTTTCGTTTCTTATATAAAACTGCTTCTATATATATGTGTATGTATATATATATATATATATATATATACATACTACAGTGTTGCTGTAGGCGTCTGTTGGCTGCTATGAATCAAGTAAATCTTCTTCATTTTTAGTATCAAAAAAAAAACATATTCATCTTACGGCATTACTGTTAATTACGAAAGATCACTTGATCTATTCCATTCACAAGTTATTAGTTCGAATATACGAACGTTAATTAATGAAGTAAGTTTTTTATGTTTTATTATCTATGTCTTAATTACTTCTTCTACTACTATTAATATGTGAATCGACGACGATCAAGTTCACGAGATTCATCGTAACTTTTTTGTGTCTGTCACAATCTATATATATATATATATATATATATATATATATATACAGTATATAAAATTCTCGTGTCACGGTGTGCGTGATTGAACTCCTCCGAAACGACACCACCGATTTTCGTGAATCTTAACGTGCATATCGGCCAGGGTGGAAATTCGGACAACATCTATTTTTCATCCCCCTAAATGTTAAGGGTGGTTCACCCCTATTTTTTTTATTTTTCGACAAAAATTTTTGTTTTTATTTTTTTATGGTACAGTATACAAAAATACACATAGCCCTAGACATACTAGCACCTATATACTTGCAGCTGGTACATATATATATGTAGTTAAAATCGTAAAATTCGGGCCGCGCAAGATCGGTCTTCGTGGCGATCTTTGGAAACCTATACCTTGCAGATAGCGTCTATCGGCTAAAGACAAATATAAATAAATATGTATTTATAAATATACATAATCAATTTGGTTAAACTTTACTTAAAGATATATTGTTGTGGAGTTTCTACCTTATTATTCTCCGCCACTATAACATCTTGTGAAGAAGAGATAAGTCAGAAATAAAAAAAAAAAATTATAAGTTGACGATCAATAAAAGTTTAGGTAAAAGTTCCAAAATTAAATTATGGAATTATATCTTTATCTTTTGTGGTGTTATGGTTTATTTAACAATGATAAGTTAAATAAATATAAATGTGGAAATTAACTAAAATAACATTAAACAGCCAGGAGTTTTTATTTAAGCTATCGAAATACTGATTTTAAAGTGTAAATGTAAAAACTTTTCTATAATTAGAAATACAAATTGTTTAATCAAGAGTGGTAGCGTCCAAGGGCGATAATAGCATGCAAGGCCGACAAAGCTGTTCGATTGACCTTGCCCGGCTGATTTGAGGTCAGATATTTTTTTAAGGTTCTCAACGTGGTAATTACAAGTGTTTCGAACGTTCGTTAAATACGGAAGAAGTCCACTACACACACACTTTATATAGAAATAAAATAATAAAAATGTAAAAGAGTAATGAGGGATGTATGAAAGGCGTTACAGAGCGAAAGGGAAAGACAGAAGAATTGTGGCAAGAATGAAAAGAATGAAAGATCATACGATGTATGAAAGATGATAATGAAAATAAAAAAAAATATGTGAAAAAATTAAATAACGTTGAATAGTCCCTGTCCCACACAAGATAGGGGGTACGAGAGGCTCCCAATAGGGGGGGCCATAAAAAAAAGACGTCCACTACTGGACCTAGATCTTTCCCACAGATTTTCAATATACCAGATTAATTGTAATAATCTTTAAGCCTTTGGTTATCGTATTCTAATTTTTTATTTACATAACTCCTGAAGATGCCCAGTGGAGGGGTGAAACACGTGTTGAGTGATTTAACGGTGGCAGTTGTGTAATTCGCATTGTTTGCCGCATGCGCATTTATCAGCGGACTGGCAGGCGGGGCAATTTGATATGTTAATATAGTCCTGCTTTCGTATTTATATCATATTGAATAAACAATTTTAATTAAAATGGATAGAGAAGAGATGTACTGTTATGTCGACAAGTGTAAAACCTTTTCGGATGAGAAACGAAAAAGAACTGAGAAGAACGGAATAAAAAAAATAAAATTACGTATTTAAAAAGCATTGAAATAGGCTGAATGCGTACAGATCGTTTTCGAAGTGTGTTATCTTTTATCAAGACTTGTACAGTGTTAGACCTTTGCACATAAACTTTCTTTGACAGTTGATATCTTAGATATATTAGAAGCTTTCTGAACATCTGTGACATAATTATAAAAAGAATATATTGAGGAGTGGTTTTTATTTTGGCGTGCACAATATATCTATAATTGATTTAAATTGTAAAATAATAAATAGCGGTAAAGTTCTGAAACTTGCGATTGTAGATCGCGGGTTCAATTCCGGGGATATAACCTTAACCTATTTAATAATGGTTTCAGAAATCATAAATTACGTAATGATAATATAGTTAAAAATGTGTTTTTTAAAATTCGAATTACTTCATATTAAAATTGAGTTGTAATAGCCCGGCGGTTAGGTGTGAGATTTGCGATTGTAAATCCCGGATTCGAATCCCGGGATATAATCTTATTTATACTTTGTGCATTAATTATATAGGATGGTCATTGGCCAGTTGACAGAAGCAGTAGCTTCTTCTGCGTACCATAATATCACACTGCGATTGCCAACCCTTGTGCTAAGCGCGATTATGGTATATCCCCCCTAGATATCTTAACCCTTAATTAGGCGCATGGGGTCAGGGCCGCTTGAAATTCAAAAAATAATGGCTTACAGTCTTCAGAGCGTGCTAACACTCTTTCTAGCTTCCTCACTCCCCGCGAGGTACGCAAATTAGTCGCATCCAGAACATTAACTCCTGCGCACACATCGCTGTCCTTTAGAGAGCTGACCCCATGCGCCCAGTTACGTTCCATTTTTTGGCAAAGGTAAGTTTTTACTTTTGTGATTTTTTGTGTTTATATTAGTATATTGTTTACTATTTATCTTTGTATGTGTCTATTTTGACACGGTATGATTTCTTTATGTATTTTTGAGTTTTTCTAAGCTTTTTCTTTTTTTTGAATTGAAATGCCTAACGACAAACAAGTATTGCAATGGCTGGATGAAATGCTTGATGAAGAGCAAGATAGAAGAACTAAAACGACGAGAAAAAAGGGTATTCTATCTAAATTGTTGAATATGAACGAAATTATTACGACAAGAAAATTCGTAGCCGTCGAAATGATTATAATATTGTTACGAAAAGCTGACTCAACGGCATTTCCATTCATGTTGTGTGACCATATTAAGTTGATCCGCCCGACAATATTAACCAAATAGTAAACCAATTTATACGAAACGACTACAACGTGAACATAAATATTTGCTTATTACGTTAGAGCACGCAAATGTTACCAATTTCAAGTTAATTTGAATGAATTGGTGAAGTGGTAAGTAATTTTAATTTGCGATTCAATTTTTAACTACTTCTAAAAAGATTACCATAGTTTCAATACTTGAAATCTTTAGGGAACAACACTTTTACATATAACTTGTTTGTAAACAACAATAAATATATAAATGGATTACATCATAAAAACATTTTTCTCACAATTTTTCGTGTATTCACAAAGCATCGTGAAAAAATGACTGTACCAAAGTTTTGACATAAAAAATTCTCTTATTCATTTGTTATAAACGAAATCAGATTTATTTAATAAAGTTATTAAACTAACAATTACAAAATTCAAAAGATACAGCTTATTATTCAATAAACGAATATTTAAATGACAAGAATCCTTAAGATGATGTCGCTTGATTATTTTGATTTCATTTAGGCTATATCTGATAAAGTGTATACGTATAAAACTATGTTATATATTAAAAGACGTTGTGGAGTTTCTTCCTGCTTCTTCTCCACAGCAATAACACCTAGCGAAGCAGAGTAGAGTCAAAAATAAAACAGATTAAAAATAAATAAATAATAAGTTAACGATCAATAATATTTCTATTGAAAGTTCCGAAATTGAATAAACCAATTTTATCTTTATACTTATTATATAATTTCCGAACGGGATGATTCCTCCCTGTGCAAGTTTTATAAACTCCAGAACAGATGCTAGGGCTTTAAGGTTCTTAATGGGAGCCCACAGATGGGCAACCACTCCGTATGACAGTCACCCACAAGAACAGACCATAAGGTTGCTGGAAGGCACCTGACACTGCCCATTTCCAACCGGTATTGCTAGAAATCCAATCGAAGGCATATTTCTAAAAGCAGTCGCCCGATTCTTTATTAGAACTTTTAATTAATGTATGTAAGCGATCTATGTATATACAATTTTTTGATATTCACATCAGATATTATTTAAAAAAAAATCTCTAATACATATATTATCCGGCAAGTTGTGTGGGTGTGAGGATATGTGAAATTGTACATATGTGTGTGACTCATTGTGCCCAGGCGTCGAGGTCAATAATCAATTAATTCCGACAAACACTTACTGAGATGAAAACACCGACAGAAACTTATTTAGTTTGCGACTAGATGTATTATGAACGAGCAGAGTGATGTAACGAATCAGGTCGTCTCTTAGATCTCGTAAGTCACAAATAAAACGAATTCTGAAGTATGACGTACGTGAAAGGAAAATAAATTTTTCGATAACTTTTTTTTCAATAATGAAACTAAGATACAAGTTGCTAGTATATATAAATCAAGTGAATTTAACATCTATTTTATTATCTTTTGAGAAATGTATACGTGAAATATATATTTCTTAGTTAAATTTATGTTAGTTTCGATAAATTTCTAGATATTGTAAACAAATCTTTATATTTTTTATTAATAAACTAAGATAGAAGCTGCCAGTATATATAAAGCAAGTGAATTTAATATCTATTTTTAATCTTTTGAGAAATGTATACGTAAAATATATATTCCTTAGTTAAATTTAGTTAGTTTTTATATATTTCTAGATATTGTAAACAAATTTTTATATTTTTTATAATAAACTAAAATAGAAGTTGCTAGTATATACAAACCAAGTGAATTTAATATCTATTTTATTGTCTTTTGAGAAATGTATTCGTAAAATATATATTCCTCAGTAAAATTTATGTTAGCTTTGATATATTTCTAGATATTGTAAACAAATCTTTATATTTTTAATAATAAACTGAGATAGAAGTTGGTAGTATATATAAAGCAAGTGAATTTAATATCTATTTTATTGTCTATTGAGAAATGTATACGTGAAATATATTCATTAGTTACATTTATGTTAGCTTTGATATATTTCTAGATATTGTAAACAAATCTTTATATTTTTTAATAATAAACTAAGATAGAAGCTGCCAGTATATATAAAGCAAGTGAATTTAATATCTGTTGTTTTGTCTTTTGAGAAATGTATACGTGAAATATATTCATTAGTAAAATTTATGTTAGTTTCGATATATTTCTTGATATTGTAAACAAATCTTTACATTTTTTAATAATAAACTAAGATAGAAGTTGCTGGTATATACAAACCAAGTGAATTTAATATCTATTTTATTGTCTTATGAGAAATGTATACGTGAAATATATTTATTAGTTAAATTTATGTTTGTGTTGATATATTTCTAGATATTGTAAACAAATCTTTAGATTTTTAAGCAATAAACTAAGATAGAAGCTGCCAGTATATATAAAGCAAGTAAATTTAATATCTGTTTTATTGTCTTATGAGAAATGTATATGTGAAGTATATTCCTTAGTAAAATTTTATATTAATATCGATATATTTCTAGATATTGTAAACATATCTTTATATGTAATATATAGGCTGATTGGTTGTAAATGTAAAATCTATAAGGGGTGAATCCACAGCTTATTTAATGTCTTTTAATCTATGGTACACACTATCTAAAAATCTATGAATTAAAAAAAATCAATACAATGAATGTAAGCATATATAATAAATTTATTATACAAGATATCTTAGACCTTTTTTGTAATACGTTTGAAATTTATAATTAAAAGTAAGTATATTAAATAAATCTTATTATAGCATTCAAGAGTTTGTTGACTCATTTACATGATTTATAAAAGAAAAGAATACATGATTCATTTATTCAAAATTGGAACTTTTAACGGAACTTTTATTATTGGTCAACTTATTTTTTTTAAAATCTATTTTATGTTTTATTCTGCTTCGCAAGGTGTTATAGTTGTGGAGAAGAAGCAGGAAGAAACTCCACAACAACACATGTTTTAATAAAGTTTAACGATACAGATTTATATATATACACTTTTTCAGATATAGCCTAAATAAAATCAAAAAATTCAGGCGACATCACTACCAATGATTCTTATCATTTACATATACGTTTATTTAATAATAAGCCTTTATCTTCAATTTACTTTAAATATGCTTTTTGAATTTTGTAAATAGTAGTTCAATAATGTTTTGCGGAATTTTATTAAAAATCTTATTCCGTTTATTACAAATGAACTAGAGATATATTTCAGTCGAAATTTTGGTACAGACAGTTCTTCACGGTGTCTTGTAAATACACTGAAACATTGCTCTACGAATTTACAATAATTATTGTAAACATATAAAATATTATCATAATTATATGATAAAGCTACAGTAAGAATATTGATTTCTTTAAACCGTTTTTAAGTGACCCTGTACTAGAATGCGTACCTCGAACATAGTTTAAATTACATATATATATAGAAAATAGCGATTATTGAGTTTCTAACTAACTCTTTTTAAATTAGCATACTGTGCCGATCGTAACTTACTACTTTTAAAGTTATATCAACGATTCAAATGTATTGTGAAAGCCTATTTAAATAAAAATATTTTAAATTGTAATCAATTCATAAAGATAATAGAATATAAGCTGTAAACAACACTTTTGTAAATATGACTATATTGGAGGTACGCCAGACAATTAGAACAGAACGCGACGGAGAAATTAACAAAGTATAAATACATTTAAAAAATTTTGACATAATCATCGTGTTTTACTAGTGTAGTCCTTTCATTTGATACCCATATTGAGGGGGTTAAGGAAAAATATGTAATCCGCCATTTTGTATCGGCGGCCATCTTAGATTTATAATGTTATTGATTTTATTATATTGTATTTTCATCTAAATTAAATGTGTGTACCAAATTTTAGATCAATCTGACAACGGGAAGGTGTTTAAATTTCAATTTCTAATTTTGACCCAAATAAGTTCCGTACGGGTCGAACTAAATAAAACCTTTTAAAAAACATGCGTTCGCTGCCGTAACCAAGCTGTCACTAGGATAATCGATGTTTGCGAGTAGCGATGTCATAGATGCTCACCACTAAAACTGCTAGTCGCCTGCGCACACGCCTCTCGCTTCACGGCAACTCCGCTAGATGGCGCACAGTAACACGGTTGCCACAATAATGTAGTTTTTTTTTAAATAAGTATTTTCTAAATTCATTTGTACTGCCACAAGTTATTGGTCTCTCAAATTCCAAAAGAAAAATATAATTAATGTAACATATTTCAAAGTGGTTAATACGCGCTTTTTGCTTACAACTGAGCTACCTATTGCATCTTTTAAAGGTAAATCACACTGAATAAATAACCATTCTCATACTAAAAAAAGGTTTGTGTTTTTACTGTGAGATCTGTGTAAGGCTTATACAAAAACAAGAAAAGCGATAAAAATTCATTTCAATATAATAGCTGTGGTGAAAACATTGGTACATTAGGAAGTAATAAGAGAACTTAACTATCGTACCAATACTCAAGTTCATACTAAGTTCATACGGTAGCCGTTGGCGCGAGAGCCATCGATTTTCAGCGGAAAATGGTCTATGAATTTTTCACGAAGTTTCGTACGGTATGTGATTGCACAATGAAACAACTGTACCGACGTTTAGAACAACAGTTACAAGCTTTTAGTACGAATTACATTGTTCTTGGGAGATATGTTTTTCGTAAATTTTCTTAATCGCGTTTCTTTTAAAAAAAAACTAACTACCTTTTAAAAATACGCTGAAAAACAATGTATCAAGTAGGAAAATGTAACTATGACTATCCATATAGCAACACGGTTTTCACATTGGACACAAAACCGTGTTGCTATATAGATGCAAGACATGGAAGGTCATTAAAGATATCTCGCGTCGGCTCCAAGTCTCCGTTCACAACTGTCTTCGATGTGTTCTCGGAAAACACCGGCCTTAGAAAGTATCCAACGTAGATCTCTGGAAACGCTTTGGAGAGATGCCACTCGACCAGCAGATCAAACGCCGCAAGTAGAACTGGTTAGGAAGGGACCCTGATCACATAGCGAGGCAAGCCCTAGAATGGGATCCTCAAGAAAAGCGAAGACGCGGCAGATGATCACTGCAGAAGTGAAGGCAGTTGAAATAACGTGGGGTGAAGTAAAGCGCGAGGCTCAAGACCGCACGCGATAGCGACGTACTGTGGATGCCCTCTGCCTCATCTTGGGGACATGGAAAAAAATGATTATTTATAACTTTAATAAAACGTGATATTTTAAAACTAACCAGACGTGGAAGTCCATTGTTAAAAAAACAGACGTAAGTTTCGTTGGGGTTGTATATAAAGCCAGTCCTGTACCTATAATGTATTCAGTCCGATTAAGTCCCAAGTTGGGCGCCAGTAATATTAGGAATATGACAACTGGCGCCCAACTTGGGACCGTTGACTTTAAGTAATAAATCTATACATACGTTAATATAATGTGTTTCGTGTATATTGTAATACGTTTTAACAATATACAAAAGACATTCTGAGTTTCATGTAGATAATGCTCACGATACGCGAGGTCAAGTCGCACTCGCAACTGAAGGTAGGTACGGGGCTGTCCTTTCGTTACGTTCCTATCGTCTTCGACATCTGTACCCCAGACAATAGGATCCCTATACAGCCTCAAAAATAACAAGCGTCTTCCAAATATAAAATTTTCGTTCTAAACAAGTTGCATGAATTTAAGGTTTAATTTTTAAAGTATTTGAAAATTATTATTAATAATAAATGGCGTTTGATTATAAAGTTTTTTCACGTTGTTATAAATAATTTTCATACATCATTTCGTCGTCCCCTGCAAGGGGTATAGGTCATGTGTCGGAAATAATTTGATTCCAAAATTAATTTAAAATTAATTTATTTATTTTATAGTAGAGTGTAATCGAAGATCGTAGGTTCCGAAAGGTTCTTGGGTGACAATCGTGAGATGGTAGACGCGATGTAGGTAGGCTTCTCACAAGTAAAACTGACGCTATAAACAAAGTTGCGGAGAGTCACTGAATGCAAGAACGCGAGATCTGTCATCGTGGCAATCTATGAAGGAAATCTTACAGTAGGCGTCTGTTGGCTGATATGAATCAAGTAAATCTTCGTCATTTATAGTATCAAAAAAAATATTCATCTTACGGCATTACGTAAAATTACGTAAGATCAAGTCATAATCAAGTTTACGAGATTCATCGTAACTTTTTGGTGTCTGTCACAATATATATATATACACACATATATATATATATATATATATACATATATATATATATATATATATATATATATATATATATATATATAAATTGTGACAGACACAAATTAAATATAAGAATTAAAAATAAACTCGTAACGTCTGAAGTTCGTCTTCAAAGTTAACAAATCATTCGTGGGTACTCATATATAATAAAGTTCCACAAGATATCTTAGACTTACTTAACTTAAATATAAAATTAAAAGTATATTATTAAATACGTCTTATTATAGCATTCAAGAGTTTTTAGTTGATATAAATGTGTGTAACTTGGTTTGTTGACTGATTTACATAGTAGATATTTCAACATATACTTCATAAATTGTTATATTCCATTTAAAAAGAGCAACTGTTCTGTTTTTTACCGTATCTTCTCCGCATATCAGCGTTCAACCAACTGTAGATTACAACTAATAATATTAAAATAATTGACAATTTAAATTTCATTGTTGTATTGTAAGCGTCCAAATCCGTTCGAGATTGTTATGGACTCGTCTCAAATAAAAGCATGAATAGAAATCTCGCCGAAGTTGAAATATTCGTAATAAGATAGTTATATCTGACTACACAAGATATCTTAGAGCTTTATTTTCTTACTTCTAAATTTAAAATTAAAATAACATTTTAAGTGAATCTTATTAAAGCATTCAAGAGTTTTAACTTGATCTAAATGTGAGGAACTTGGTGAAGTGATTCAATCACATGGTTGATATAAGTTATACTTTCCAGAGAGCCTCGGTAGGTTGACATAAAGTAATTAATTTTAGATTACTTCTGTTAAATCAAAATTTTTTATTAAAAAAATCAGTTGTATAGTACTTTACATTTTACTCGGCATTGTAATAACACGATTTCCTGCACCTTAGAGACAAACACTGTACGACGGCGTTCGATTCACTTAGTTAGGATGATATCACAGTTATTCTATCGATTCAAACATTGTACAACTGTACAATACCCGGCAATAAATATTGCACATCGATCTTTCGAAAGAGACACTCAGCTAATTTCGGCTTTCTAGAGCGTTATCTCTGTCGCACGAAATACGACTGACAAAACGTCCCACAGGCAGTGTGGGACAGAGATAGTGCTCTACAAAGCCGAAATTAGCCGATCTTCTCTTTCCAAAGGTCGATGTGTAATATTTATCGCCGGTTACTGTAAGACATTAATTTACATGCAATTTTATTTATACGAATATCTATAACATTACTTCTCAATGTATGTTTAATAATAAGTTGTTGTTGATTAAATTTTTTCTATAAAATTAATAAATACTTTTATCTGGGTATATGCATATATAATAAAGTTCCATAACATATCTTAGATCTGCCTTTTACTAGTTTTAAATCTAAAATTAAAAGTACATTATTAAATAAATCCTACTAAAGCAATAGTTTATCTAAACGTGTGAAATGTGATTTGTTGACTCATTTAAACGGTTGATATTATAATGTACATATGAGAAATATTTAATTAAAATGCAAGTGTTGAGTTTCTGGCCGGCACTTCTCATAGTAGAGCAATGGAAGAGCCACGCTCGAAATTTCTCTGAGAAATGAAGAAATAAAAATGAAGACATTCGCTTAAGAATGAAAGTCACGGAAATAATTTGCAAAGTTGTTCTAAAGTGGTAAAGGATTAGGCACATCGCTCGTGTAACCGAAGGCTGTTGGAGCCGAAAGCTCCTTTTAAGTAAGAAAAGGACCAATATTTATCCACTTCCGCACATGCAGTGGTAGTCGTGCAATGCAAATGCACCGCTCACCAGCCCGCTGATAAATGCGTATGCGGCAAACAATGCGAATCACACAACCGCCACTGCCAAATCACTCAACACGTGTTTCACCCCTCCACGGGGCATCTTCAGGAGTTATGTTACACCGATTAGTGCCAAACACAGAGTCTGTGTACCACTGCATGTGCGGAAGTGGCTAAATATTGGTCCTTTTCTTACTTAGGATGGACTTCCGCGAGGTAACGCCTGATTCCATTAAATATTTAAGCTCCTTTTAATTTGGGACCACCGGTAGAGGCAAGCACTGATCATCGTGGCGATCTTTGAGGAGTCCTATGCCTTACAGAGAGCCTCTATCTGTTAATAAGATGATGAATACATCATCATGTCATCATATATAACTGCGAAATTTATTCTCACAGCATTTTATACTAATTAACCGTTTTGTTATTAAAAAAGTATCAAATTTGTATTAAATAAAAATTTTTTTTTTTCTTTTTTATTTTAAATCTGTTTAACAATTAGCATAAATTTTAAAACTATTTTATTAATTTAAAAGAGTGGAACGAAATAGAGAGGCTGTTTAAAAATACTTTCGGTATTCAATTAAATATTAGTCCGAAAGATTTTTTGCTAATTTCGCTCGAACATAGACATGTCTCTCTTGTCAAAGTAGACATTTTACAAAGTAGTGTCAAAATAGACATGTCTCAAAGTATCTGATGCGAAAGGAATTTTTTACTTCAAAAATTATCTTTATGTAATTGATTAGAAGTATAAAAGCTTCAAAGAGGGTATATATAGCTATTTTCATTTTAAATCACCCTGCGTAGAGTGATCACTATGAAATATGTTAAATATATTAAATATATTCGATTGAAATGCAAAGACCTATATCGTCTTCAATAACAGAGAGTAAACAAATATTAATTTTATTTTATCGTTATTTGAATTTTGAAACCATTTTTTACATTACGCTGTTTATTATTTCTGAAGCCATTGATTTCTTCTTCTACTATACAGTAAAAGGAAATGGGCTATAAATTCACCTGTTTAATACTTTTAGCTTTAATTCTCTCACGTATTTATAAAGAGTGGAAGCCTAGCGATAGAGAACTGACACATATTATTATTTCTGAAGCCATTGATTTTTAGATAGTGTTTAGTATACATTAATTGGTTTTTGACTGCTACGCGCAGAAAAGCTGTGTTATATTATCTTGAAAACTGCGACGCAGCGCTTTTGCGCTGAAATTATTGTGTATGTTTGTAGTTCCGTAGAAGTAAACGTAGTCTAGCCTCACACGTACTTTGAAACACAAGTCATTATAAAATAACTTTTTACCTTTTTAATATATTATTTTAAATAAATAATCACGTAACTGGCTATTTACTTAGACGTACATTCGATTGCTAGTGAATCTGAGTATGGTCTCTGGGAAAGAATATATACACAAGTTGATAAATATACAGAACTGTTTTATCATATTTTCTCTAAAAATCTACTAGATGGCGCTAGTTAGTAAGCGTCATAGACACAGTGCTGATTTACCGACGTTACATTCTCTTTTAAAACCACTCTTTATGCGTGTAATATGTGCTAAATAAATAATTAAATGTTTCAAAAAATATGTGTCTATCTTCCTGGATTTTATATAACTTAGATTTATTATAACTTCTCAAAAATAGATTTTAATTTTGTAAGAAAAATAAAACGATTTATATTTATTGTTTATTTATAATTCGAAAATAAATATCAAAATTTATCGAGATTTTTCTACATGAGAATGCTTTATTTGGCGTTTTCGCAAAAATCTTTTATATTAGGAGGTCCGAAAAGTAATGTTGCTTTCTTAAGTTAAATTCACACGACTACATTTCTTACAAGTTTTTATCTCTAATCAATAATATATTTACCATCGTTATCAACAACCTTTTGCCATTTAGTATACAAATTTTCAGAGAGCGGTAAAAATCAAACGGCTTTTCTATAAAATGTCGACAGAAAGGAAATTACTTAACTAATACGTAACCAATCACCCTGTATAAATCAAGTAATGCGTACATGTATTTACATAGTAATTTACTAATAATTCTGGATGTAAACGTATAAGAAACCCCTATCCGATAATGTTTGAATTTTGACTACTAAACATAAAAGTACAGAAGAAATTCTAATAAAATATCCTTCTACATAAATTACTTAGTTACCCTTCGTAAAAGATTTTCGAAGAAATGTACCCTGAAATATATTTTCTTCGCGTAAATTCGTACGCTTTCTCACAAAAAAATCCACCCTTTTTTTACTTGATAAAATAATTTGTATTACATGAATATATATTGAACTTGTTAGTACTGCTAGTGCCGCAAGGGAGTCAAGTCAAAAGGGTATAAGAATAAACATCTATTAGGGTGTGAACAAGTTTATTCGAACACTTAACGTTTCTTTTTGTTTTAAATAAACTGCTCCTCTTTCGTTCTTTATTTAAAAAATCAAGGTGTAACCATTGAAGGCATACGTTTTTTTTGTGACCCCCGCTATTGGGGGCCTCTTGTACCCCTATTTATGGTGGGACAGGGACTTTATTTGCAATTTTTTTTTCACATGATTTTTTATTTTCTCTCTTTATTTTCATATTTTACTTTCTCTTTCGGTCTATTATCTATCTTTCATGCTACATTTCTACTTTCTTACCCTTTTGCTCTGTTCATCTATCATTCTTTCCTCTTTTCTTTTTACATTTTTTCATTTTACATTATATGTCACATTTGAGTTTTATTTTATCATATTTCTTATTGTATATTTGGATTTTTATTTTTTTGTATAACGTTTTTAACTATTTTCTTGCAACAAGCGAGGAATTCTTTCCTATTTTCTTTTTCGCCTCACGAAGGCATACGTTGTGTACACGTGTAATTACGTGACATCAAAGCCTTAATTTGGCGTGGGTAGGCCTCCGTGTAAACCGACGACATTGTCAAAGACACGGGAAATCTCTAGATGCGGGTAGTGCAACACCGATCATCGCGGTGATTTTTAGGGGTGGCCTATGCCTTAAAGTGGACCTTTTACGGCTAGCATGATGAAGATGAAGATGAATACTTTATACCAGTGTGTAGCATCACTAATGAAAGCTTAAGTATCAAATTCAATTTAAGTTTTTAATAACATTTTATGTTTGTTAACAGACGGATTTCAAGATATATTTCATGTTAGTATTTCAAGCGCAATAGTCAAGGTTTTGTATATTTTATTTATTTATTGTTTATGTTACCACAACCAACAGCGTCTTTGCAACGGCACACGGTTAGCAATAAAAAAATTACTAAAAAACGTTATAGAAGCAACTATACTGAAAGGAAAGTATAAAGGAGAAGATGTTCTAATACCGCGCATCCCAATGATTCCGACTGATGTGCCATTTGAGTTTAAACGACTACAGTTTTCAGTGCGGCTTGCTTTTGCTATGACCATAAACAAGTCCCAGAGGCAATCATTAAGTGTTTGTGGTATTAATCTGGAAAACCCATGTTTCTAACATGGTCAATTGTATGTTGCCTATTCCCGTGTTGGAAAACCATCAGATTTGTTTGTATATATGCCAGGTAATCAAACAAAAAACATCGTATATCAAAAAGCGATACAATGAAAATAAAACTTAATTTTTTAATAATAATGATTCACATGATTAACAATAAAGCGATTACTCACTTTTATTAGCTTATATCTGTTTTATTTAACTAGTTTTTTATTAACAACACCAGGGTGACGGTTATGTTCAGGAGAATTTTTTGCTCCGACTATAAAATAGGTAGGAACAAAAAACTGCTACATTACAAATCTTTTTGACTGAACTAAGTCTGTCGGGTCAGCTAGTGTTACCATAAAACTATACATAAAAAAGAATCTATTTATATATAGGTACAAGACGGGGTCTTATTGCACGAGGCGATCTCTACCAGACAATCTTTGAATGGAGATAAGAGACATGAAAGAGGTAGCAGTTTAGGGTGTACGTACACAAATACATACATTACTCGTATTATACACTATACTTATATAAATATTTAATTACATTTATTATATAGATAAGGCTTGATTAAAAGACTGAAGCTTCGTGCAAATAACTTTAAAACTGGAAACACGGGTGTAGCAAATACACGCTTAATTGTGAAGTGTTTAAATTAGTCAAGGAAGTTCTAAGTTGCATTCTTATTTGTGTCAGTTTTAAGAATGTTGCTGTAATGTATGTAATACTTTTTCATGCTATATATAATAGACACCTTCCGTGTGATATATTATGGTATATTTTGTTAACAATGATACAATTTACTTATTACTAAATAAATATAAAAGTCGACAAAAAAACTTTTTTAATTTCTTCTTTTCAGCCAATAACTTTAAACCTTCTAATGCTACGAGACCGAATGCCGGATAGGAAAGAATTTATTAGAAAGAAAAAAGATTGAGGAGGCCACACTCGCCTCCATTATAATGGAAAAGGATGCAAGAGAGTCCGTCCTCAAATTCTTTAGGAAAGTTGCATAATATGTAATTAATAGGAATAAAACATAGTTAAACATAAAATATTGTAAGTCTTATTATATGTTTAATCTTATTAAGATAGATTTATTGAAATTAAAAAAATATATAAAATTGATGTACATGAGAAAAATAAATAAACTAAATAGAGCTGTGATACTGCAATAGAAAATACAAATGAAATGTTTGAGGATGGATGAAAGGAATGGAATGATTGAGAAAGCAAGATGGAATGATGATGGAAGATAGAAAAAAATATATTGTGAACTATGGAAGACGAAGACGAAAATAAAAAATTCATGTGAAAAAATTGTTAAAAATAAAAAACCCTGTTCCCAACAAAATAGGGGTGGAAGGAGAGGGCCCAATAGCGGAGGCCTCAAATAAAAAAAAAACCTTCTAATAAGGTATGTCGCATCAGTGGACGAGAACATAGCGGCTGTCTAGTATTTGACGAGTTAATAATGTATTCTGTTGTTTCAGTTGCAGGTCAGAGTATGTGAAGGTACCATCGCCTCGCTGGTAAATAATAAAGAAAGATGCTGGACTTTCCTGAAGTACTGCAGTAAGTTAAGAGAGAGAATTAAAAGAAACATATAGATTGAGAAAAAAAAACAGAAAGTAACGAATTATGGTAAATCAGTCGGGAGGTAAATTATGATACAGTGATAAGAAAAAATAAAAAGAATTAAATTAAAACATTATGAATTGTAAAATATAAAATATATAATAAAATGTAAAGCTGAAGAAATCACCACGATAATTACGAGTAGTTATTAAAATACATATATTTCGGTATATTTATATATAGTTATATTAAGAGGCCGTTTTTATTTCTAATCAACAAGGAAGGATAAGATTGTTGATAACGAAGGTGTATTTACCTTCGTTATCAACAATCTTTTGCCATCTAGTATACAAATCAATGCCGGAGCGGTAACAAAACAATCGGTTTTTCTGTAAAATATGTCGACAGAGACAACATTACTTTCCGGTTCCCCTAATAGTGAGTAGTACCTATTAGTATTTTTATATAACAATACACCTTTATTTATGTGATAATTTTCCTTCTCAATTTGATTTTAATTTTTTAATTTATTTTTTCTCATGATATTACCTGTTTCACCTACTTTTATTAATTTATTTGTGCATCGCCTAACAGTTAACTGGTAGAGAATGTCTTCGGCATTAAGTTCGCTGTTTTACATAAAATGTCTAAAAAGTATTTCAAATAAATAAATAAAATGAATACATGGTATATAAATTAAAGCAAAACAAATAAATATAAAAAACAAGATAAACATTCGAAACCTTTAGTATTCTGGAGGAAAGGCGATCGAAAAGAGGCGACATATGAAATTCATATAAGGAAGGAAAAGGAATGAAAATGGTTGTGATGAATAAGAGACTAAATGACATAGAGAAGGAAAAAGATGAGAATGTAAATAAGACTATTGTAAACATATTCATTTACATGGTTGATATTATAATGTATACATCGAAAAATATTAGATTTCATTTAAATACAGTATTGTTTAATTATTGTTAAGTTTCTATCGGGCTCTTAGCAGATCAACGTTCCGAGCCGGTGTCGGCTTACTGCTTATAATGTTCAAATAATCGACGACTCAAAAGCCAATGTAAATGTCTACTTGAATGAAGATATTTCGAATTTGAATTTAAACTCTAGAAGATAAGATAAAACACAAAATTAATTTATTCAACATTGGATATTTTAACAAAACTGTTATTGTCAACTTATTATCTATATATTATTGATCTATTTTATTTTTACTCTGCTTTGTAAGGTGTTATAGTCGTGGAGAAGAAGTAGGAAGAAACTCTATAACAAAATATATTTTAATAAAGTTTAACAATTCAGATTTATAAATATACACTTGATCAGATATAGCCTAAAATCAAAATAATCAAGCGACATCACTGCCAAGTATTCTTGTCATTTAGATGTTCATTTATTTAATAATAAACCTTTTTATGAATTTACCTTTATTTTAATTTTATTAAAATATCTGATTAGAACAAATAAAGTTTAAATTGATATTTAAAGTTTAACTTAGTTTTTATTATTGTTACTCCTACGCGGCGGTGTATCTGTTGGAAAAGGTTCTAGTTTAAAAACCTCATAGTAACTTTGATCAACACATTCAAGGGCATGGGATAGCATTGCCCGCCACCGGCTGTGAAGCATTTGTGAAATTTTCAAGCTGTCGCCTTGTTCTTGAACGTAAATGTAGAGGACGCCATTCAATATTATATTGATTTTAAATCATTTTACTGTATTATTAAAATAATAATTCTCACATACAATAGACAATTCGATTCATTGTTTATAATATCCTAAGGTTTATAACAATGAACATAATATTTACAATATCAAATAGGCTTTTTTAAACTCTACAAAAAGTCGAAAATATATTTAAGTGTAATTATTAATGAATCAAGGGATCCGCAAAAGATTCAAAGATACGAACGTAGCTCGAAGAATCGCTCGTCTCAAGTGGCAGTTGAAGTGGCACATCGCCCACGCAATCGATGTCTGTTAGGATCGAACGGTTCTCAAGTGGCGATTAGTAGACGCAGCGTGGGTAGACGCCACACTATGTATATCCATCGGTATACATAGTGTGGCGCATTCCACTTAGACAAAGTAGAGGGAAATCAGATATTGCAAGACCTGCAATATTTAATGGATTCAGGCGTTACATTGCGGAAGTCCATCCTAAATAAGAAAGGACCAATATCTAGCCACCTCCGCACATGCAGTCCTCACTCGGTGTTTAGCACTAATCTGTGTAACAACTCCTGAAGATGCCCCGTAGAGGGGTGAAGCACGTGTTGAGTGAATTTACGGTGGCGGTTGTGTAGTTGGCATTGTCTGTCGCATGCGCATTTACGAGCGGGCTGGCGGGCGGTGCACTTTCATGCACGACAACCACTGCATGTGCGGAGGTGGCTAGATATTGGTCCTTTCTTATTTAAGACCTGAAATCTCTGCAAAGCGATCTTTTCAGAAGACCTATGGCAAGAGAGTGTCTATCAGAGCCGAAAGAAAGAGATAAAATGGAACAGGATTAAAAAAATTACCGAATGAAAATTAAAAAATGACAAGCAAAATTTAAATCGAATAAATATTCTAGAACAACTCCCGACGGGCATTTAATCTGAACATATAGCGCGGCTAGTAATGAACACGAACATATCGCTTCTTATTTATTTATTTGTGAAGTGATTTCCTTTTCGAGTTGCGACCAAGAGTCGAGGACTAGATCGACCGACGACATATTTAAAATTTAAGTTTAAGTAAGTCGCTGAATGCGATAGCGCAGAAAGATAGGCTTCTGGGGTAATACAATTTTTAAGTTGTATTTAAATTTTAATGTGTAGTACATTTGGACGCATTATTTATTTATATTACAATATTTAAAACAGCTGAAACACTATTTATAACTAGTACATTTCCAACAACATTTTATAATAACATATCCTAACAATTGTTTTATGTCTATGTGTGATTCGCATTGTTTGCCGCATACGCATTTATCAGCGGGCTGGCGGGCGGTGCATTTTGTTGCACGACTACCAATGCATGTGCGGAAGTGGCTAAATATTGGTCCTTTTCTTACTTAGGATGGACTTCCGCGAGGTAACGCCTGATTCCATTAAATGTTTTATGTCTATAAAAGCATGTAATTTAAATACTAATTTTATATTGTTAATAATTAATCAATTGTATCCAGTGTCCGGAAAAATTTAAACTATATACTTGTTTTATAAGTTACTGTTATATCAAATAAATACTGATAAAGTGTTTTTCATTATTGCACAAAAAACTTAGTTAACTTATTTTGATAAACTTTAAAAGCCTTGCGATATATTCGACGCGTTACTCGAAGCATCAAAATTTGATAGAGCCGAATTCAAGACATTATTCATGTTTCATTAGACAGGCATAAACTCGTACGATGTTTCCTCGTCATCGTTATATGGGAGCGACGCTTTCGATCACATCCACCCATTAAGGGAGGGGGGAACTCCCTCTCCCTGCACCTAACATATGCTGGAATGCATATCATAATTTACTTTACGGCATCTTATATTTATTTTTGAATGTTACTTCAGTAACAGCAGCTGCGGACCGAATGCCGATTAGGTAGAAAATAGAGGAGACAAACATAGCCTCCATTATAATAAAGAGAAAGAAGGCAGAAGAACTTTCCTCTACTTCTGCAGAACATTAGCCAAAACTGTAATAAATATGAACAAATGATTAGATAAACAGTGCAATACAAAAATGTATATTAGAACTAATTATAATAGAAATAAATTAAAAAAATAAATACTAATATTTAAAATAAGAGAACTGTCATATATAGGTGTAAGATGTAAAATTAACTAAAAAAGCGGAAATATATATATTGTATAAATAAACTAAACTGCAGTAATTGAGGATGAACGAAAGGATATTAGAGCGGAAGAGAAAAATTTTACTGAATTATGGAATAAAGAACAGAATGATAAAGATTGTGAAGAATGAAAGAAGAGTGTGAAAATAATAAAAAGGAAGTGAAAAATTTAATTAAGAAAGTAAATCCCTGTTACCAACAAAATAGGGGGCGGAACGAATAAAAAAACAGCAGATGCGAGGTAATCAAGCGATCAGAAAATACCTTTAATTTTTTATTTATTCCTTCAAATAAGTTTCATACCCTTCAAAGTAATAGCCGTTCGATAAAACGCACTTTTGCCAACGCTTTATTCAGTCCGCGAAATAGTCGGAATAGTCTTATTCCGGTATAGCCTTCAAAATCTTCTTTGATTCTGTTTTTACCTCCTGAACCGTGTCAAAATGGCGTCCCTAAATTGATATTTTGAGAATGCTGAAAAGCCAGTCGCACGGATCCAAATCAGGCGAATACAATGGTTGTTAAATGTCAGTCGAGTTTTTGGCAAAAAAAATCTCGAAGGACCAATGCAGTGTGACATCTAAAAATCGAGGTTCATAATGGTTTGGGCAGAGGCAAATAATATTCAAACTTTTGACAAACAGGTAAAAAATATACCTGCCTTTCTAATACCAAGAAGTTTAAAAAGCTAATTTCACTTTACCTTTTTATCACTGAGTATATTGGAACGGAGGTCCTTCAAACATTTTTAAAAAATACCGTAGATCATATAAACCGTAGTGTTTTTCAGTAATTTACAGCAATCACTTGTAAAAGTCATGAAAAGAATCAAAATCAAAATCAAATTTATTTGAATTTTCAATCAACATAAAATGTCAGCATTGTTGTTCTTACAGGATGCTACCACAGGCTCGAAAGGCAGTTCTGCTGAGAAAATCCTGTGAGAAACTCAACAGTTTCGTTGTACAAATATTTAATTCCACGCATTTATGTTTGTATAGTATTCTTAGTTAATAATATACTTATTTTAATATCATTTTTATATATTGGTTTTAAATCTCTTTAGAGGCAGCCCTGAAATTTATTGTATATTGTGTATTAACATAGTGTCTATCACTGTTTTTTTAAATAATTTTGTATGTTTATACGGACAAACATATTGTTATAGATATTCGACGCAAGCGTAAGTATACCAGCTTTATTAAAAATTTCTCGGAAGGAATCTCGTGCTACCATGCAATGAATGTCCCGTACATTTCTTTTTTGAATTACAAATATTGACTCGCAGTACAATATGCTATGAAAGTAGTCAAAATAAACCATAAGAGCGCAATCGGATAGAAACTATAATCAAATTGAGTTCCCATTACATATACATAAACACTACGTATGTTCCAAATACACTCTGATCTATGAATTATGTTCAAATATAATCCACATATATACGCTTATTAACAATCGAACATGGCTTTATTGTCACCGCTATATAACACCTACGCCTAACATAGTTCATTAAAACTTTCGATACACGAACACTTAAACTACAAACCCAACTTCACATATATATATATATTCATGACATTTCTCCCAAAAGGTGTAACCGTAAAGAAAATAAAAGTTTCACACGAAAATAGACGAGAGGTAACCGTAGATGTTTTATTTATTAAAAACACAAGGTAATGCAATAAATATCTTCAATGCGTTTCTTTGATAACATTAATAAATATTTAGAAGACGTTTTAAATATTTTATACATACTATTTTTATTTGAGTCGTAGAATGATTCCTGCAGAACAAAGGCTTTTCTTTGTACCTTATAAAAGTTGTCTGTACAGTTTGTTCTGATCACCATGATCTGTACTCCAGAAGGTTCATGTGTCTGCGTGGTATGTGATTAGCCACTACTCCTTCAACGTATCAATCCGCTGGTTATATCGATTATATATATCCAAAGCCAACGTCAATTTCCTTTTCATAATAAAAATGTCAGGTGAATGTCCTTTACTACGATTACCGGAGCGTAATGTCCATTCTAAAACCGAAGCAGTGAAATAAATAAAGCTAAAATAAATAAATCAGAAACTTATTTGAATACGTTTTCAATTTTTTTTTAATTTTGAAAGTAAATAAGTATTTTAAGAAATTTATATATTACTTGCTGATCCCGCAAACGTTGTCTTGCAAAAAAAATAAAGTTTTTAATTTACTATTAAAAAATAAGGGTTGATCGTAGAGGGGTGAAAATTTAAGTTTGTATGTATTTTTGTATATTGTATCATAAAAAAATAAAAACAAAATAATTCGTAAAAAAATTAAAAAAAAAAATTTAGGGCTGAACAACCCTTAATCACTTAGGGGTATGGAAAATAAATAGTAGCCGATTCTCAGACCTACTGAATACGCATATAAAATTTGGTAAAAATCGGTCAAGTCATTTCGGAGAATACGGTAACTAACATTGTGACATGGAAATTTTATATATTAGATGAATTAGATTGTAATGCTCTGTTCCATAAATGTGGTAGAGGAGAGCGAAAGGACCCAATAGTGGGGGCCGACAGAGAAAAAAACCCAAGTAGTAGTGGTGTATAGAATAGTTCCCACTCCCACACGTGGTTGCGGAAATAGAAAAATATTCATGACCGATGGACCATCTACCAAATGTATTTGAAATAAAAAAGATTGCTGACACCAGCCAATATGCCAAGGAAGAGAGGTGATGAAAAGGTATAGAAAGAGAAAAGATTGATAGAAATAAGAAAGAAACTGCGATAGGAGATAGAGTAAGAGATATTCCCAATAACGGGAGCCATGGACCAGTATGCCAAGAATGGCAAAAATGGCACATAATTCGGTGTGAAGTTTAAGTAAAATCCAAGATTAACTAAGTTATAACATTTAAGTTAGTAAAAGCGAAACTGGCTTGTTAAAATTTAAATGATAAATTAATAATTCTTACAACTTAAGCCGAGATAAGCACTGCAGTCTTGCTTAGTAAAGAACGTCTTAATTAGTTTTAAGCGTATTTAAAAAGCGAAATACAAAATGGTTTTTAAATCTCCAACTAAATATTAAATGACAGATAAAATTATAAAAGAGCATTGACGTTGACTAAGAAAGGCCTATATAGCGACCAAATGTATGTCATATCAAAAGTAAAAGTCGTCTTGTTGACCCAGGTGTAATTGCATCTTTATGGGTGCAATACATAAATAAATCAAAGTTAAATAACGAGAATTGTAAAAATTAAACAAGAATGATAAAATAGCTAAGATAATAGAAACGTAATTTAAGTAGGATATAGATGGGAAGGATATAAACAGAAGTTACGAATAAAAATTTGTTAAACTAATGATGATATATGGAAGGAAAGTATGGAATAAAAAACATTTTGAAGGAAATTAGAAGAAAGAATGAAAGGCGTTGAGAAGGATGAAAGATTATTATGGAAATTAAATTAAATTATTTGAAAAATTATAATGTAAATAAAGACCCTACCCACCCATACCAGAAGTTAAAAGAGAGGTCCCAAAAACGTGGCCAATAAAAACGGTCTTGTCCGATCTTGTCCGCTCTTGTCCGCTGTTGTTTTGTCTGTTCTTATCTGGTCTTGTCCGGTCTTGTCCGGCCTTGTCCGGTCTTGTCTGGTCCTGTCTCGTCTTGTCTCATCTAGTCTTATGGCAATGCACTCGTTTTGCGTCGTGGTTGGTCTTAATCATACCCAACCCAACACCGCAAGAAATCTCAGCAGACCCTTGATATCACCGGCAATCTCGGAGAGGCATCTCGGCGATCCGAGATGAAAAGCCCTGTAGAGTGCTACATCCGTACACCGAAGTAGTACGTGAGCAGCAGTCTCGTCCTCTTCCAGGCACGCTTTGTACTAAGGACTATTCGTAATGCCTCATGTAAATAGACGTTTTTTAAAAAGACCATGATCAGTTAAAGTCCGTGCCACCAAAGGCTGTCGAGGTCGCGACAGCCAGAACAGGGCGATAGAAACAGGCAGCTTATGGTAGGCATTTCCTCTTTTACTTGTCGGCACTCCATTGCTCTCCGTGTTGACTCCCAGTACACTCGGTTACTAGAGATCTAGCCCTATTTATGTATTTATACATTATTTATGAAAAGCCTGTAATTTTTAAAAAAAAACAGGAATATTTTAATCAAATTACATAAACACCGTTAAAATTTCATTATTCACACAGCACCATCTTAAAACGAAATGTTTCGGCTTATATTTTAATTTGAAAGCTTTTCAGCACTCGTGATAAAGCTCCTAAAGTACACTCAGCTACGAAAAATTTCGAACTAAAGAAGAGCGACAGTAACACAATCGAACATATCATTCTAAATACGTAAGTTAGATAATTATAATTATCAATTTATAATTTAAAAGCTAAACTTAAGTAAAATTTTGTGTATTATCTACGTATTATATTATTAACTAGCTGTGCCCGCGACTTCACGTAGGATATAACAAAAAAAAAAATAAGTTTATTCAGTTTTATTTGTTTAAGAATACACCAATACCTCACTATGCGTCGTGGTTACGTTCCAAAAAAACACGACGCAAATTGGAACGTCGCAAAGTGAATTAAGATTTTTTATAGCAAACCATGTAAAGATCTAAGATAGATTCCAGGTTCACAAAAATACTACTTTTTAAAAAGGAAATTGAACGAAGTAAATATTTAATTAATAAAAATAACATAACTCTACCAATAAATAAATTGGAATAATATTTACCTTTATCGTAACCAGACACAACACATAAAAATTTATATAAATTTATAATTCTCTTTCAAAAAAAGCACAACAAAATACATTACAACACACTACGTAATTGTAACTGGACTCTAAAATTGTCAAAACAAAGTGAAAAAAAAACTGTATTAAAATTGTGTTGAATTTTGGTAAGAAAGGGAATCCTCGAGTATTGATGGCATGGCGCATTTAGAAACAAGTGTTGCCATCTTTTTTTAAATTTTTTTTTTTTTTTAAATTAAAGACTCGAGCCCAAAACAACGCAACCACAAAAATCTAACGACGCACAGTGAAAATTAGTATTAGTTAAGCAGCGACGCAACTTCGAAAATAACGCAAAACAAAACGACGCAAGACAAGGTATTGGTGTATTTCGAAAATAAATGCAACCTAAGTAATTCTTTATTACCTCAGCTACCTGCAAGTGTAATTATCGTCAAAATCGATCCAGCCATTTGAGAGATTAGCCGTAACAAACAGACATAGAGACAGGGAAAAATTTGAAGAATGGTAAATTTGATACATATACCGTATGTATATATTTTATGTTTGTGGTAAAAGGCGGTTATTTTATTACAAACAGACTTAAAAATTTTATTTATTTGTATAGATTATAGTATTATGTACTGCTACATCTATATTTTTTGTACATTATGTTGATGCTTTTTGAGCAACAATCGATTTTTAAAATTGCAAATATTTTCGAAAAATTTTTGGTGAAAAAATCGCGAAATACAAAAAGAGCGACTGATTTTACCTTACATTGTTAGTGAAATACTTATATGCTATGTTGATATATACAATTTATTAATAAAAAAAAACAAATAGATACATAGATAAAGTTTATACAAGGCCTGGAATTGAAATTTAAAACTTCTCTATATAACACGCGTTTTACACATTTAACATATTTAATAAAAAAATTAAATAGCTTGGAGGCAAAGAGATCTTCACGAATATTTTCTATTTTCTATAAAATCAATTACAGTGTAGTAACTGTAAGCAAAGAAACCTTTTTTGACTTTTATTTTTGGTACATTAAAAGGGGTTCTATTGTAAAAGCGTTTAAATTGCCAATAGATAAATTTGCTGCATCGATGAAGTCGAATTTAAGAAAATTTCGAGAATATAAAAATAAACTTAGATGTAAAACTATTTTAAAAAAATATTTTATTTCATGTGTTCATTTTTGTAAATTGAACAAGTCATTAATAGAGATAATATATTTGTTCAAAGTTTTGATATTTTTTTTATATTCTATCTACCCTTGCAAATGACTTGCAATAATCGTGTAGAAAATAATCATAGTAGGAGATAGCGAAAAAGAGCTAATGATATATTGCTTTTTGCTTTTAGAATGTTTACCAATATCTGTAAAATTAAATTAAAATTTGCTTTTTCTTTCGGGATTAAGACGCTGTTTATGTCCAATATTTAGTTAGTAAGTAGAATTTGTTAATAAAATGTAAATTCTTTATTTATTCTTCCCAATTTATTTCATAATGAAATCATTTTTTCCTGTCCTTGAAACAGTCGGAATAGTCTTTTTTCCGGTAAAGCCTACGACACCTTCGATTCGTTTATCTTTTTTTGGAAATCTTCCGGACGTTCAAAATGCCCCGCCTCTGGGAGGAGGACAGGGGTATGTGGGATTCCTACCCACTACCCCCCCCCCCCGGGAGATCGCCCTCTGCGTTATACGGGGGACCGCGGTATCTCCCGGTCAGGGATCGCCACGCGGTCTTCCCTCGCGCCGTGCTATTTTCGATAGCCCATCCCGGGGTATGCGTGTATACGCTACCCCCGAAACTCTCGTGGTGCTATCACGATGGTTGGAGACGACGTCGAACCATCGTCAGCCTCAGAGTCGCCAAAGCTAGTGGGAGTTTAGGGCCCTAAACTTTTTTATGGTAGGGGAGCACCATTCACCGGAGGTCCGTCGCGAGGCGCGTCCCTGCGCTGACGGCGTCGTCTCCGAGCGGGATCTGTCCTCTGCCGATCCCGTTATCGATTCATTTATCTCCTTTATCGTGTCGAAACGTTGACCCTACATTGAGTGAGTTTGTTCCAACCAAATCAGATGGACACAATGGTTCCGGAATGATATAAATCGAGTTTTTGATGCTTTTTACTTTAAAAATAATAATTTTGGCACCAATTAGAAGTCTAAATATTCTTCAAAATGGTTTGGATCGTGCCAAATGATTTTTCAACTTTTACAAACATATGCTTGGCAAATGTTATATACAGTCCTACCAACTTTTAAAAAAAACTGCCTTCCTTATTATCACGAGTTATATAAATGACAGTTTTACATTTTTAATCAGAATTTATCATCATAAATCATATGAAGATTTTGTAATTGTAGAGTATTCAGCATATAAATCTGTTAATTCCTTTTTATATAAACTTACAACAACCATTGGGGTGCTTCGTATATACTTTCTGTACAAATTATAAATGCACTCGCAATTCAGGTCACGTTCATAAGGAACAGCTCTGCTGAAAAGGTGAATTAAAAAAGCCTTCTTTATTTAAACGGAATTACGAGATGAAAGTATATGAGGGTGTACACAATGTTACTTGTTCAGGACATTTTTATTTATTTATCTAAACACTTCTTCACCAAAACATAACGGCTAATTTAATACCGCAGTCATTTTATAGTTGGGAAATAAGTTCAAGTAAGAAAATTGAAACTCTAAAAAAGGGGAAAAATTAAAATAAAAACTAATATTTATTGATTATATGTAAATTATTTATTTTGATCCTCTATGCTAAATAGAGCGTCAAAAATAATTTTTACAACATAAGTCTCAATTATTATGTGAATTATAAGGTTATAATTTTAAGCGTATGCGATTTATTATATTATTTCCAAGTATAGACAATAGATTACAAAATAAATTAAAATAACTACAGTTATTTGAGCAAACACATATACAGGGTGATTGGTAATAGGTAAATAAGGCTGAAAGGAGAATGTTTTATTCGTTATTTGTCAATTAAGGTATTGTACACCCTGTACAAAAACGAATGGTTTCAGAAATAATAAATTTGGCAATGATAATATATTAAAAAAGCTGTATTTAAAATTCATATTACTACATTTTATAATTAATTATTATTTACAAATATCACTGCGATCTTTGACCTACTAGATGTTATCGATCTCTCACAATCAAATAAAAAAAACACAATAATGTGACGTATTTCAGAATGATCATTTTATACAGGGTGATTGGAAATAGAGAGTATCTTTAAAGATTTTTTAATGATATATATATTCACAATTTCACAACTGCGAATTTTTTACATAAAAATTCGATGAGTGTATTGAATTTGACGCTGAGATTACGGAGCAATATATATGTCCACTGTACATAGGGAGTCATACAATGCATTTCCGCACCAAGAGAATTCAAGATATTGCAACCGCGCAGAGAGAAATTAAATTTTATGCGGACATTTTCAAGTTCTTAATATTTAAGAACGTATAAAATTTTCTTCTACTCAAGAAAATATAGGAAAATTTTATAATATAAAATTGTGTGAATATTTTAAAATATTGTATGGAAATCCTCATCATCAACCTCTCATTATGTCTGTATTATCAAAACATAGGACTCATCTATAGTTTACCAATAAGACTGATTAAAATCAGCAACACAAGGTAAATAAATACTGCGATTAACGAAGTAACTTGAATGAAATTCAATATAGTTAATTTGTGTGGGATGATGGACTTAAAGGCGAGAGATATGGATACGAAATCCCTGCCTTTAATTAATTATTATAGATATATGTAATTTCTAGGTTTGTGATAGCAATACTGAAATTTAATATCTCTTGAGTTTATGTTATTGGCAACATTATATATCGTTAATTTTGCTACTATTAGCATATGTATATATATTTGTTTATACCATGTATTCGAATATTAGGGTTTAGGCCTTTCAAAAGAGAAGATCAAAAAATTTTCGGAACGGGGTTCTACAGAAGCATTCGTAGGATTGTTCAAAACTTAAGTAAGGATAAACGTCAATGCATTGAAAAAAAGTCTTCCTTAAACATGTTACGTAGGTCGTCAGCCCCAAGATCGGTTCTCATTTAAATCTATAATGTGCCACCAACAGCACGTTTGTAGAACGCGCTTCTAAAGCAGCATTGGTAGGATTGAATAAAATTTAATTAGGTAGATAGAACAATATGATCGATGAAATTGCACGCTTATGCATTGCAAGAAGACTTCTTTAATGTGTTTTGCAGGTCGTCAGCCCCGAGAACGGTTCTCATCTAAGTCTATAAAGTGCCAACAACAGCACGTTTGTAGAACAGGCTTCTAAAGCAGCATTGGTAGGATTGATTAAAATTTAATTAGGTAGATAGAACAATCTGATCGATGAAATTGTTCGCTAATGCATTGCAAGAAGACTTCTTTAATGTGTTTTTCAGGTCGTCAGCCCCTAGATCGGTCTCATTTAAGTCTATAAAGTGCCAACAACAGCACGTTTGTAGAACGGGCTTTTAAAGCAGCATTGGTAGGATTGATTAAAATTTAATTAGGTAGATAGAACAATATGATCGATGAAATTGCACGCTTATGCATTGCAAGAAGACTTCTTTAATGTGTTTTGCAGGTCGTCAGCCCCGAGAACGGTTCTCATCTAAGTCTATAAAGTGCCAACAACAGCACGTTTGTAGAACAGGCTTCTAAAGCAGCATTGGTAGGATTGATTAAAATTTAATTAGGTAGATAGAACAATCTGATCGATGAAATTGTTCGCTAATGCATTGCAAGAAGACTTCTTTAATGTGTTTTTCAGGTCGTCAGCCCCTAGATCGGTCTCATTTAAGTCTATAAAGTGCCAACAACAGCACGTTTGTAGAACGGGCTTTTAAAGCAGCATTGGTAGGAATGATTAATAAAATTGGTTAGACAGGATGAATAATAATATCGGTAAAAATGAACGCGAGTCATCAGCCCCGAGCACTCGCATGGTTAACTCATGGAATTTTTAAATTCTATATCTTCTCATATGGTAAAGAACGTAATTAATTAAGTAAGAATTTGACTTTTAATTAAATAAAATAGTAGTTTACCCTTTACCCTTTACTATACATTAGTGTTTACATTGCCAACTCATAAATTATTATCTTTCTCTTAACCTTTGTATTCAGTTCTATCTTTCGCTATGCGCATTCACGTTGGTCACGCTAACTTACTAATATCATCCTAACATCTCCTATTCTTTCTATGTCTACTTTTTTTTCTGTCCTGTTGTCATCATACTGTTATAGTGTTACTTTTCTTGTCCGTTTCTCTTTCTCTCTCATTTTATATCCGATTCATGTTGTTGGAGAGGTTTTATTATGCATTATAAAATTGCTTAATTAAAAACAGTGGAAGTTTAATTTAGATCTGCAGAATACAAAGGTTACTTCTTGATTACAAAACTTACAAGTTTCTTTCAAAGTTTAAATAGGTACTGTAATCAGTATTCAACAACTTGGGATAGAGGTCAGGCGACGGGGTGTGGTTAAGTGAGGAGTAAATTAAGAAACATGTTGTAGCTTAAGTAAACAACTAAGTTCAACGCCTATTTACAACATCGTATTTGAATAAAATGTAAGAACATATAAACTGAGTTAATTTTTGTTTTTAAATCAAGAAATTTATACACGTTCCAAATTTGAAAATAGAATATGTTTAAATGAACATTTAAACTTATAATGTATCGATGCCTTTCGTAAGTGCTTAGAAAAACCTATACTACATAATAAATATTTATTTCATTATTTCATCATGGTCAACATTTTAGACATAGGATGTTCACCGTATATTATTTCAGACATAGAACCTCCTTCATCTCCCAACACTGGCAAGTAAAGGCAGCTCGAATGTCTATGCAATTAAAAAAGTAAGACAATTAACAGACGTCAATACGACTCGACTTGTACATTTATTTATTTTCAAAGCCTTCTCTCTTGCGATATTTTATTATAGGACAATGCCTACGATTTGTATCCTATATTTATTGTCGAAAAATAACTCTACGACATATTTATTACTATATTGGTATTCCAGTAGTTGCTTCGCAATAAATTTTTATAGCATATTATTTATGCTCAATAATTTAAAATCTTATCTAAAAATACTGACAGATACCTGATAAATACAAGAAATAAAAATCAACTCGTAATTCGTAAATTTTGTCTTCGAAAAATTAACACATCCTTCATAGGTCTGAGTGTATGCGTATATAATAAATTTCTTTTTCTTCTTGTTTCTTTCTGAGACAAGTGCGATCAAACCAACACTGATCGAAGTCAGTTAGATGTTTTTGTTTATTATTGTATTATATTTATAATAGGTATTAAACCTTATTTATTATAAGTATATAGGTTATATACGTATGTATGTATGTTTAAGTATGTATGTCTATGCATGTTTATGTTCATTTGTTTGTAGATATATATTTTTTGTACACGTAAACTACCCTTTATTAGTACTTTTACCTTTTCCATACTATTGTTGTCTGCTAGAGATTGCCTTGTGTGATAAGACCGCCCATTGTACTTTTTTGTATATTATTGTAAAACTTATTAAATGTGTCTTAACGTGTACAATAAAGAATATTAAATAAAATAAAAAATTATAAAGTTCTTAGATATCTAAGACGTTTACTAGTTTCAAATCGAAAATTAAAAGTATATTATTAAATAAATCTTATTATAGCATTCAGAAGTTTTTAGTTGAAATGTGTGAAATTTGGTTTGTTGATTTATTTACCTTGTTGAGATTATAATGCGAACATCATAAATTATTACATTTCATTTAAAAAGAGCAACTCTTGAGTTTTTGCCAGGTTCTTCTCCGCAGATCAGCGTTCAGCCGATGGTAACTTACTACTTAATGTATTAAAATAATTGACAATTCAATTCTCATGTAAATGCCTACTTGAACAAAAATATTCTGAATTTAAATTTGAATTTAACCAAAGGCTTCTTCCATAGATTTCGAATGAGACGGGTTCTGTCTGAAGATTTGTCCGTGTGTGTACACCACATAAATTATTAAGTTAATAACTTAAGTGTATGTATGCAGTAAACAAACAAGTAAATAATATGGTGCAATATCAAAAACTTATATAATTTTTGTAATGAGTAAATTAAATAATAAAACAGTAAAACCGGAGCAAGATGGAACTTAGAACTATATAATTAAATGAACCGAAGCAAGATGGAACTTTGAACTATATAATGAAATGTATTTAGAATATATCTAATATATAAAATTTCCATGTCACAATGTTAGTTACCGTACTCCTCTGAAACGGCTTGACCGATTTTTACCAAATTTTATATGCGTATTCAGTAGGTCTGAGAATCGGCTACTATCTACTTTCCACACCCCAAAGTCATAAGGGTGGTCCACCCTAAATTATTTTTTTTAGACAATTTTTTTGATCTTTATTTTATTATGATACAGCATACAAAAATACATACAACCCTACATTTTCACCCTTCTACGATCAACCCTTATTTTTATTTGGTAATTAAAAACTTTAATTTTTTTGCAAAACAACGTTTGCAGCTAGTAATAATATAATATTTAATTTGTATCTTAATTTGTATGCGGTGAAGGTAGGAAAAAGTCGATGGGCGCGAGCAAAGCAAGGTTGGTCATCGTGGAGATTTTTGGGGAGGCCTGTGACATTTCTGTGTTTTATTGTTTGAAAAGAAGTAGAATAAGAAGGTAGGAGCGGGAGGCGAGGAGTAACAGCGAATTCTCTTCATTACTGAAGCATTTAAACCTGTCAAAACTGAAAATCGACTCATTAAGAAGCGAAATATTAAACCTACATTAGTCTGACTGGTGTAAATGAATATCCATGCCTCTTAAAACAATAAAGGAACCAGGAATACATTCATACTGAATTTATATGTGGTCTAATTATAACATAAAATCTCTCTATAAAATGCTAAGGCATTTATTCCTGTCAAAAACGAAAGTAGGGTTATTTCTGGAAAAGGCTCCCAAAGCATCGATAGAATTGTTCAAAATCTGGTTAGGTAGAGAAGAAGTTTAGTTAATGAAGGTGAATATACGTTACACGAAGGCTTTATTAAACCAGGTAGCGGACCGTCAGCACCTAGTACTATATCCAGCCACTCTTACTAAAACACGATGTATACACGGTAATTCCATAGTATGATAGTTACGTCTCATTATTTATTTATTTATTCTGTGTAATTTTTTTTATATTTTTTAAACTGGTAAAGGATAGAAGATTCGTACAGACAAATGAACAACGATGTCACTTCTTCATCTGCTTCTAGATGAAGAAGAGACATCAGAACGAGACAGAATATAGAATAAACAGTATTTTGTGTGGTAAAACATAAGTGAAGGTGTATCTAGTAGAGAATTAAACAGGGCTGATAATATAGCATATTATATATGTTAGCATTTTATATGGCATGTCTACCATGCTTTTCATCAAGTATCTTGCATCCATATAAAATATTCATTAAAATTTATATCGTATTGTAATAATTTGTTGTAAAACAATTTGATAAAAAAATAAATTTGCTAAACCGAATTCACACTGATTTTTTTTTAAAAAAATTGCGTACATTATCGAACAGGCAGTCGGAAAATATTTTATAATCTAAACATTTGTAATTAAAAAATAATTAAATTATTTAAATTTATTTGCTCAGCGCTTTACTATAATATTCTAAATAAAACTAATAAATTTTAATACAAAAATGAATATACAAAATCATTCTTTTGATTTATTATAACTTGCAAAGTATGTATAAATATAAATGAAAATATTTGAATATATATTTAATACGTTTTATTATACTATTATCGGATTGTTTAAATTAATATTTTTATTCAAGAATTCTATTAAATTACTAGTATAATATATTTACTAAAATATATTTACTAAAGTAAATTCACATTGCAGTATTACATGTACGTATTAAAAGAGTATATAAGATACCAATTAAACTTAACAATTTTTAATTAACATAGAATAGTTGTAGAGTACTAGCGGATTAATGTTAAAAATTAACGTTAAAGTCAAAAGTTTTTTAACTTTAAAATGATTGCATTACCTTCGTCCAATCCGTAGATATTGCTTCCATTGCCTCTCACTATGATATTGTACGTTGGGTTCTCAGACAGAAAATTCTCCACTTTTTACATAACAAGAACGCACATACAAAGACTATGCCTTCAAATTACTCGTAGACATTATGTTTACGAAAATAATTATTAATCTCACTACGGGCGTAGACGTGCTACGAACGCCGTCTTCGAAAGCGGACTGCCGTAGCGGAGTGCTACGACGCCACATCTATACAGCAGCCGTCCTTGTCTGGTTTCTAGTTATTCTGTATTTGCTTCCCTGTCAATAGACAAGTCTTCCGACGTTAGATGTAGCCAACTGTATTTGCAAAAGGCTTCTACTGGAATCATTGTTGCCGTTTCGGCTTCAAGATTTTCCTTTTGTTTGAGATTGCAAATTCACTGACGGGATAATGAACCAATTGCTAAATTTGTAACAATAGATTGTTATATTTAAACCTTTTTATTTAAAAATAGTTTTATTTCAACCTACACTTGCGATATTTTATACAAGATAATGTCAATAATAATACGTATAATTTAAATAAGTATTAATAATGTATATATAATAATAAATTTAATTCTGATCAAATAATTTCTTTTTTAATTAATTTATTTGACATTAATATTAAGAATTGCTTTCTTTTTGTAACATATCTTTTTACTATTCTGTAGATGTGGAACTACCCTTTAAGCCTATTCGCGTTTTGGACTTTACAGTTAGTGTAAACAGTTGTAGGCTTGTCGTTTAATATAATAAAAAAGAATATTAGTTTAGTTAACAAATTTTCGTGTTTAAAGTCTCCAATGTGACATGGTTAAGCTAGCGGGTAGTCGCTGGCTACATGTAACGCAGGACCGGTCGGCTTGTACGATGGGATGATAAATGTGATATTTTTGCACTTAAAGATGATGTCAATTATCATCGACCATGATACGACACGACTACCACTGCATATGCGGAAGTGGCTAAATATTAGTCCTTTTTTTACTTAGGATAGACTTCTGCAAGGTAACGCCTTCTTCCATTTATATTTAAAAAGGGTAGAATCCCAGATAAACTCCTATTATGGTATAGTTAAAGTTTATCTCATTGGTAATTTAAATATTAAACTCAAAACGCTATAAAATTGTGTGTCAATCAAATACACTTTAATTATTATTTAGCTATGTTAGTTTGAAAGTTTCTGAAGTGTCGACAATGAGAAGGTAGTAGCGGCGTGGATAGGCTCTCTCTATGTGCACCAACTACATAGTTAAGATTGCGGCAAGTCTTTAGATGCGGGCAACGCAGAACCAGTCATAGTGTCGATATATGAGGGAAGTCTATGCCTTGCAATGGGCGTCTATCATTTGAAAAGAAAATGTCAGTAATGTATAATTATTGTAACACAAAAATTAAGCACTTTAAAGTACTTTCTTATTAGTAAAGCCAAACAGTGCAAAGTTACCTTCGGGTTGGGCATACGACAACGGTGGGCTAACCCTTTTTAATGAGCTCGGGCTTAGGTCTTTCGACTCTCCCTACTGACCGGGAGGCACGAGTTTATTGCTGGTTTTTTAAGCCAGAAATAGGCGCTCACTAGCGTCTACTATGGGCTGTTGTCGAGCCCCCGGCGATTGTTGCCCAAACTCGTCACCTTGGCATTCACCATTTACCATCAATTCGGCACAATGCGTTTTCCGCTTGGAGAGTAAAGGGACTTTGGGCGCTCTCCGCGGTCCGTGATGATTATAAACTACGTCTACTAAGGACGATGGCATCATGATGGTGTACGCTGAAGATTGCGGCTAGTCTCTAGATGCAGGCAACGCAGAACCAGACATAGTGTCTATATATGAGGGAAGTCTATGCCTTGCAGTGAGCGTCTATTAGTTGAAAAGATGTCAGTAATATATAATTATTGTAACACAAAATTTAAGCTCTTTAAAGTACTCTTTTTATTAGTAAAGTCAAACAGTGCAATGTTACATTTAAAGAGCTTTGTTAGACGTCCGCCTTTAAGGTGAACGGTGGAAATACATACCTCTTCAATAATCGTTTTAAAGCGAACAGAAAAAGAATAGAACAATTACCGGCTTCATGGTTTCCAGAGAATTATTATTTTGTAGTCTTCAAGACATGAGTGAATTGGTCTCTTCTGAGCACGCATGTACCATCGTGTACTTCGTCATCGTTTAAGATCTGGCAAGACAGGTCAAATGCTTCTCCTATAAAGGATAAAAAGGTGGACGGGTGATGATTTTTTTAAAGGCTTCCGTTATTGAGGACCTCTCGTTCCCCTATCTTGTGTGGGACAGGGACTTTAAAATTTTTATTAATATATTTACACACTTCTATTTATTTTCATTTTCCTCTTTCATATTTCTTATTATCTCTCTTTCCTCGTCATTCTTTCTACAGTTTTCCCAGTCTTTCACTTCCATTCCGATATCCTGAATTGGTCTCTTCTGAGCACGCATGTACCATCGTGTACATCGTCATCGCTTAAGATCTGACAAGACAGGTCAAATGCTTCTTCTATAAAGGATAAAAAGGTGGACGGGTGATGATTTTTTTAATGGCTTCCGTTATTGAGGACCTCTCGTTCCCCAATCTTGTATGGGATAGGGACTTTTAATTTTTTATTTATATATTTACACACCACTATTTATTTTCATTCTCTTCTTTCATGTTTCTTATTAAATTATAATCTCTTTCTTCTTCATTCTTTCTACAGTTTTCCCAGTCTTTCACTTCCATTCCGATATCCTGAATTGGTCTCTTCTGAGCACGCATCTACCATCGTGTACTTCGTCGTCGCTTAAGATCTGGCATGAAATAGGTCAAATGCTTCTCCTATAAAGGATAAGAAGGTAGACAGATTATTCTTTTTTTTTTTTATGGCCCCCGTTATTGAGGACCTCTCGTTCCCCTATCTTGTGTGGGACAGGGACTTTAAATTTTTAATTTATATATTTACACACCACTATTTATTTTCATTCTTTTCTTTCATATTTCTTATTATCTCTCTTTCTTCATTTTTTCTACAGTTTTCCCAGTCTTTCACTTCCATTCCGTTATCCTGAATTGGTTTCTTCTGAGCACGCATGTAACATCGTATACTTCATCATCGCTTAAGATCTGACAAGACAGGTCAAATGCTTCTTCTATAAAGGATAAAAGGGTGGACAGATGATGATTTTTTTAATGGCTTCCGTTATTGGGGACCTCTCGTTCCCCTATCTTATGTGGGACAGGGACTTTTAATTTTTTATTAATATATTTACATACTCCTATTTATTTACATTCTCTTCTTTCATATTTCTTATTATCTCTCTTTCTTCTTCATTCTTTCTTCAGTTTTCCCAGTCTTTCACTTCCATTCCGTTATCTTTACATCCATCCTCAGCCACTACATGCTAATTCTAGTTTACAATTTCATTTTATTGATGATTCTATTGGAAATCCATCGGTAAGACCTATGCCTAGCAGTGGGCATTCTATGGCTAAACCGACGTCGTTATATCTATTTATGTATTATACTTAAGTATGTGTAAGTATCTGTCTTCTTTTTCCAGTATACTGAGCTCTGTTTCTTAAGCTGTTCGTAAAGCAATACAGCTTACCGACGCTAATACAGCCAGAATCTTGCCTTCGTAGCTTATTGTCCTATAACATATTACTCTCGGGCAAGGCAGCTAATATTGAGCCAATAATTGTAATTTCAAAAAGATTTGTTCGGGCCATTTATTGCATAATAGAAACGCAATTCTTCGCAAGTTTTTAACAATGCTAGTATTCTTACGATTGCGTCGCATTAAAAATTGATAAGGCAGGTGAAACTAGTTAATATCATAAAATACTAGAAAAAGAATAAAAAAATAAAACCAAATTGAGAAGTAATATATAAAGAGAAGTAATAATCACATAACACAAATAAGTATGAAAATTGTTACTACATATTATATATATATATATACATAGTTATCAAGGCCGCGGTTACACAATGTGTACAAATAATGATTTAATACAATGTCGGAAGTAGCTGTTGGAATGTTAGAAAGTGCAATCTTAGATCGGTGTTTCTCACGTTAAAAGGTCAGCTTTTCATAAAATAGTCAGAGTGTTTTGTTCGACCGTGACACGATAAAGACGGTTGTTTTGAGGAGCTTAATATTTTTTACTCGTTTTTGTGAAAATCTTTCAGAAGCGAGCTACGTTTGAGTTTAATTAACACTGAATTTTCGTGTCACTAAATTCTTTTACGTAAGTGGTTACACGGAGATGAAATATATAAAAAGCGACAGCCTTTTAAACTAAAAAAAAGTTGACAATTTATTTTTAAAGATCAGTGAAAATGATAATATCAAAATAAGTCACGGTACTTATTATCCCTTTGACTGATAAGTTGTTCTTGTAAGAACGAATTGAAACTGCGTGATATATTTTGACTTGACGTTGTCAAATAACATACTCGTTTAGACAAATATAAATCAATTTTAATAATTCTTTTCGTATAATAAAGAAACAATAAACATAAAAAGTTTTTTTTTTTGTTTGAAAATCAAAATAATTTCTTTCTCTGATAAGTTATAATAATCATGATAGCAGATTACACTACGCCCACAGAGCAACAAAGATATCGAAACTTTAAGCGCAAAAGCACTGAGTCGAAGTTTTGGGCATAAAATATCGCAGCGCTTTTCCGCCGTGTAGCAGTCATTTGATTTTGTCAAATAAAACACTCATTTAGACAAATATAAATCAATTTTAATAATTCTTTTCGTATAATAAAGAAAACAATAAACATAAATAGTTTTTTTTGTTTGAAAATTAAAATAATTTCTTTCTTTGATGAATTGTAATAATGTTATCATTATAATAATAATGTCACACTACTCCCGCGAAGCAACAAGGAGACAACGAAACTTGCAGCGCAAAAGCGCTGAGTCGAAGTTTTAGGCATAAAATATCGCAGCGCTTTTCCGCCGTGTAGCAGTGAAACTGAGAACAACTACACAAGTTTAATATGGAACAAAATAATATTAACAATGTGCCTTGAATTTACGTGGTTCATGGTCAACATTCATACAGTGGCCTCACAATATATTGATTGAAAAGAAATAGGGGACATCCATAGTGCATTTACAAGGCACCGAATAAAACTGACTGTACTAAAGTTTCGACGGCAAAAAGTCTCTTATTCATTTGTAGTAAATAAATCAGATTTATTAATAAAATTCCGCAAAACATTATGGAACTACTATTTATAAAATTGAAAGCGCATATTAAAAGTAAATTGTCGTAAAGGGCTAATTATTCAATAAATGAATATTTAAATGACAAGAATCCTTAGCAATGATGTCGCCTGATTATTTTGATTTTATTTAGGCTATGTCTAATAAAGTATATGTATATAAATCTGTGTTAAACTTTATCAAAATATGTGTTGTTGTTGAGTTTCTGCCGGCTTCTTCTCCACAACTACAACGCCTTGCGAAGCAGAATAAAAAATAAAATAGATTTAAAAAATAATAAGTTGACCAATAATAAAAGTTCCGATAAAACTTCCAATTTTGAATAAATGAATCATGTATTCTTTTCTTTTATAAATCATGTAAATGAGTCAACAAACTCTTATTTGCTTCCTGCTTCTTCTCCACAACTATAAAATCTTGCGAAGCAGAATAGAGTATAAAATATAAAAAAAATTAAAAGAAGTTGATGATAAATAAGAGTTCTGTTAAAAGTTCCAATGTTAAATAAATTAATTTTATCCTTTATATTTGTCTTTGTGTTTTTGTATTGTGTGAGTGATATTCATATGAAATTAAAACTTGTATATGAATTACTCTACTATTAATGGTATAAATTGTAAGTTAGAATAGAGTCAAAAATAAAATATTTTAAAAAATAAATAGATAATAAGATAACGATCGATAAGAGTTCTGTTAAAAGTTTCTATGTTTCATAAATTAATTTTATCTTTAACTTTAGAGAAAAGATGACATTATAGGGGATCTCAATTTGATATGTTTTTACTATAAAGTAGACAAGCGATCGCTATAACTAATTCAAAATATAAAACAATAATATACGACAAGTGAAAGATATATTAATATTATTTAATGTAATCAGATAAGCATAAGAATGCATCAGCATTTATCAGCGGGCTGGCGGGCGGTGCACTTTGTTGCACGATTACCACTGCATGTGCGGAAGTGGCTAAATTTTGTTCCTTTGCTTACTTATATTAATATTAGTTGCAAATATTTTTTAATATTCACCAACCTCATTGCCAATAACAACAAAGGCGCATTACTATTTATTGATTAGAAGCACCTAATGCGTCGTGATGTAGGGTAGTGATATCTCAGCGGCAGAGAACTGTAACTTGCGATCTTAGGTCGCTGGTTCGAATCCAGGGATACAATTCTTTTTTATCTACAATCGGTAGGCTTTTAACATCATCACGCCTAACGTTAAGCGATAACAAGTCTACGATGTTACATGCTTACTTAGTAGAAACTTATTCACACTTGAAGGCTCCCAAGTCATAGATAGCTATAAAAGCAGTATCAAAACAGTGTGGGTTGAAGGCTTTTCAACCGTGTACGGATGTCGTGAATCCACGCATCTTATTGTCCGATATAAGAAAGGAGATAGCGGAATTAATTAATGTTGAATACCTTACATATAATCTTCTATTACACGGTACCTTAACTTTTTTTGTACTACTGAGTCTTATTTACATTTATAAGAAGAGCGGAAGAGGTTTTTATTTTTATATAGACCCTTTTTTCGATACCTCTCGTTCTAGCTTAATGTATGACACGGACTTGTCTTACAAAATATTTTTAGCCTTTTATTATTATTTTTTCTTCTTTCATCTTTCACGTAAATTCACGTTCTCTTTACTACTTTTTTCTTCTTCTTCTTCTTCTTTCCCTTTTCCCTTTATTTGGGGTCGGGTCTCTTTACTACTTTTTATCAAAATATATTTCACTCTTTAAATTTTATTTACATTATGTTAATATATCACCTTCTATCCATCACCGTATATTTATAATATTAGAATATTATTATTTCCTTTTTGATTTATAACATTTTATTCGTATTACTATATCATAGCTATTTAATCTCTATTACTCGATCGTAGGTTTTGTTCATTGCTATGACTTGCTTTATGACTTCCTCCTTGTAAGAATCTTTGGCGCCATCTTGCATCTTGTACCAAGGCAAAGCGAAAGAGATTAAAAGTGACGAAAAAACACGTTTGATAAATGCCTCATAACTTCTAAGAACAGAAGAAATAAAGTCATTTGGACAATTAATTTTTTGTAATATATATATATATATATATATATATATATATATATATATATATATATACACACACATATATATATATATATATACATACTTACAGGTGTATGTATTTAATAAATATTAACATAGACAAAAGCACACATCTTTTCTAAAGTTTGCAATCTTCGTTGAAAACTTATAAATAGAAGCTTTTTATACATCATCAGGTATCCAATTTTAAAAGCATATAAATTGTTCATACAATAACAAACTTAGTTAAATCGAGTCTATGGTATATTATATATATATCACAGTACATTTGGAAAATCCGTAATGACTAAAGATATACAATACATTTCAATACACGTATTGATGAGTTATATGCTATATTTAAATTTACTCTTTACTTATCTTAACGATAATCGTACGAAAGATTACGTTGGCGTTTGAGTAGACTGCAATTTGCAATAAAATTTTCTCACTATACACCCGTTTCATGCACTCACGGCTACAACCCCTATTTTTCTATCCATTACTACGAGTGCACTGCTATGTAGCGGCCATTTTGTTTTAAACCTCAACATTAAAATAAATTTATAAATAAATCAGCAGAACGTATAAGTGGTGTAATATATTTCTCTAATATATAAACAGCTATACGTACTCGGATACAATACCGTCCGGAACAATGCACTCTTCAAGATTAAGTTTTAGTTGTAGTACACAAATATATATTGTTGCAAAAATATTAAATAATGTAATGATAACACGTTAAGAAAAAGAGTTTTCAAAATTCAGATTGCTATATATTAAAATTAATTATTATTGACAATAAGCCTTGGCAAAAAAAAACATTTTCTTTATTTATTTTAATTACTTTAATGTTTTTAATATTATTGATTTTAGGATGAAGCTTTCATATAGCTAAACAATTACACCGTTTTATAGCATACGTAATTAGATTCGGAACGATATATATTTTTTTCTCATTTGTTATATCTATAAGGTATTAAATTCACCATAACATTTTTTTACTTATTCCTATGTCCCCAAGATGGGGCAGAGGGCGTCCATAGTACGTCGCCATCCCGAGCGGTCTTGAGCCTCGCGCTTTACTTCGCTCCACGTCATTCCAACTGCCTTCATTTCTGCAGTGATCGTCCGCCGCCAGGTTTGCTTTGGGCGGCCACATCTTCGCTTTCCTTGACGATTCCATTCTAGTGCTTGCCTCGGTATGTGATCATGGTCCTTTGGAACGTTTGGCCTACTCAGTTCCACTTGCATTGCCTCCCCCAAATATTTATGGGGGGAATATACCATAATCGTCACGTACATGTTCAACAAAATAATTTGTAAAAAAGTAAAAAAATAGATGATTGAATTATTTATGTTGCTTGTCAGACACAATTTTCGATATTATACCATATGTACTCCTTTTTGTAAAAGAAATAGAACTAATTAACCTAATAGATATAGCAACATACATTAACGAAAGCTGAAATTTTCGTGAAAATTACCAAGGAATGTAGCACCTCGATTGTATTACTTAATATTCAGTCTGGGTAGTTTGAAAAGTTCTCGGACGAAAGTTGTAAGTTCTTTTTCATTCAGCTGCTACGTATAATTCTATTTTTATGGCAACATCTTTCGGTTTTTCGTTATCTGTCTTTTATGATTATTAATAGATAGTAGTGCAGCGTGGGTGGGAATCGTACTAGGTGGACACATATATATATATACATATATATAAATATATATATATTTATATATATATATATATATATATATAACTATATATATATATATATATATATATATAAATATATATATATATATATATATATATATATATATATATATATATATTTTTATATATATATATATATATATATAGACCGGTCATCGTGAAGATCTTTGAGGGAGGCCTATGCCTTGCAGTGGGCATCCATTGGCTAAAAAGAAGAAGTAGAAAAATAATGTGTAGTAAGCGTAACAAAGGACGAAGGCTGACATGGTGGTATGACTTTGTCAATCATCGGAAGGCGTTGATGGAAGCCACTTCCAACCGATTCTATTGGCAACCTGTGGGATAAACTTATATTTAGCTGTGGACTGGTTGTCGATAATGATGATAATAGTTCTCCTTAGTGTTTAGATAGATTGACTATAAATTACACTATCTATTCTGTTTCCCATTTCTCTTTCTCTTTCTCGAAGGAAATGTTTGGGTGTAATTAGTCAAGATATGGAGGTGACACACATAAGGATACTTAAGTAAAATAGGCAGGTGCGTAGGCTGGTGTGTAGGAACGAAAGTTAGTTTACTGGTTTAGACCAATGCGCACACATGGAAAGTGGAACACAAAGCCTCTGGGTCCTTAGGGTTCAGTAATGAAGGCCCTGGACCTGCAAGCGCATATAAACCGCGTTCAAGCTGCTCTAACGGAAATATATGCGGAGGCCGGTGTCCAGCTGTGGACGCCCAAAGACTGAAATTATGTTAATGATTTTCACAACTGCTTTGAACATCTCAAGTACTGATTATTTTCTATTCAGCTTTTTTAAAATAACCATACATATTAAGCTGAATATATATATATAAGCTGAATATATACATAATATTAAGCTGAATAAAAATTAAAAAACCTCTACTGTTTCAGGTTTGTTGTAATTATTTTTTTGTATATATATTTACGTTCTTGATGTGCTTTAAAAATCAACATCTTTATCGTTTCAAACGTTTAAAACGAACAATACACTAATGATTTAAGGAAAATAATCCTAATATTTACTTAACTTCTACTTAGTTTAAAATAGTTTAAAATTTAAGTAAGTTAATAGTTTAAGAGACTTACACTTTAACATGCAAAAACGCGAGCAAAAAAATGTATATTTGTCAATATTAAACATAAATGTAAAAACAAAGGCATCGACACGATAACATCTGTGGAATGGGTTTGGATTTTAATCATAAAAAACCGTAGAACATCAACTGCTGGGTATAAAACTCCTGCATCCAGTGTCGTTCGACATTCTTAACAAGGTTGTATGTCTAACTTATGGGTGGAAAAATTCACTTCGCTAGCTGATCCGTGGTCACCACTCCAGAATTTAAGATGCTGCCACATCCACTTTTCGGTGCAACTTGCTATTCGCTGTGTTGTGTCGGTGTATATAGTTTAACGAATCTCCTCATTATTGATTTGATGACATAAAAAAAGTATAGAAAAATGTCTAGTAGAGCTTATAAAAGCAACAAGAAACAACCTAAGCCTTAGAAAACTTCAAAACTTTGTCTTATAATTGAAATTTCAATAGACGCAGGTGTAGATGCTTCATTTCACTAGTAAACTTGTTACAAAAAAGTTAATTTATTTCAAAGTATAACGGTAATGAGGTTTGATGAGGTGAGATTGTATGAATCTATATAAGGTTGTATATCTGTACAAATTAACAAAATTGATATATCTGTTTTTCATATTAAAATAACCGCTTTTTACTACAGGCATATTCATACATATATCTAAATTATATAGCTTGAATTTTGATTTACATACATTAGATTATCTATGTAAATAAATTAAATTGAAGTATCTGTTTGTCGTAACTCTTACATATTATATTATATATATATATATATATATACGGTAAATTTACCAAAATAATATTTTTTTAAAATTTATGTCTGTCTGTTTATTCCAGTTAATCTCTAAAATGGTTTGATCGATTTTTGACTTATACTAGAAGGTAGCAGATTTTATAAGAAGTAACTAAGGCTATTTTTATTTTAAAAGAAATCTTAAAACAAAAAAATGCGATTTTTTTTTTGTTATAATCCACGCGGACAAAGTCGCGGGCCCATCTAGTTCTACCATATAAATAAGTTAGTATATAAAAAATATACAATAACAAGCTTTTCTAATTGTAGAGAAAAGAATTATGTGCGAATTGATTTTCATCAAAACTCTTTATTTCTTTGTTTACACTTTTTTGTACGCCATAGATAGTAAATAGAGGAGAAAAATAAAAAAAACAATTCATATGGTACAAGAGGCGGTATTATCGCTAAAGGTGATCTCTCCCAGACAATCTTTGGATGAAGATGGGAGACATTTATTATGTGTTTAACAGAATAAAATATATATTTTTTAATATATAACAAACCTCCTTTTAACGGTGTCTGAACTATGACTATCATATTATCATTTGAAATCAAACAGTAAAATCCAATTTTTTTTTTACTTTTTAATATATATTTTATAAAAATGCACCATCAAGTTTCAATCATTATATTTATTTTTTAATAATGTTAAATTATTTTTTTGAATATAGAAGTGGTTAATAGAAATGGACATGCACACAAACAATTTTTAACTGTCAGCCAAGAAGAATCAATAGCTACTTCATTTTTGGTAACTACTCGAAGGCTTTATTCGTCTTTATAAATTATAGATAATCGGCTCTTATGTAGAGAATAAAGCATCTTTTTTATTATTATGTGCCTTTGGGTCGGATTTACGTTTAAAACTTTTGAATTATTTCTTCACATTTTTTTGTGTTTAATTATAAAAGTAAGTACTTTTATCTATTTTAAGGATTCCCTAAAAATGTCCAATTTTTAAGATTGTCTCGTGCGACCATTTCCTCATTCTTACTTGTTGCAATAAATCATTTAGAATAAGCTATAAAAGACCCATACTTTTTACTTATATCATTATTTTAATGATACTAAAAATTAGAATAAATTGCTCCAACTGCTGTATAACAAATATTTAAGTAAAAATATTTATAGTTACTATGCCGTTCGGCGACACCATAGTGGTGTCGCGCGCAAAAATTGGCCAACGGCTGGCAACACCATAGTAGTGTTGAGCCCAAATAGTATAAATAGTATCACTTAGTGCTCAGCGCTTCAGTATCTTTTGAGATCTGTTGCTGTTGAGTTCTGTTGGTGTTTTGTTTAGGTAACAATAAGTTATATAATAAGAAATAAACAAATATATAAAACAAACAAATTTTATATTTATTCGCGTATGTATTATATCTTCGAAATTACATGAAAGTAAGGAAACAGGATTAAGAACGCATGAGAACTAGCGATGAGTTAATTAAAACTTTACAATTCATAATTTCCCGATAATGTCGAAAACCGCCGCCGGCGACAAGCCAAGTAATCCGAATTAGCGCTGCCGGCGCCAAGCGAATAAATTTTTACAAAACATGCGGACGGTAATGTTAAAGTAAATACGAAGAAATTGTCGTTTAATATGTGCCTTCAGAGTCGCTTTTTAGATACAAGGTTTTTAGTAGAACAGGCCCAGGAATAGAAGCCTGGGACTTGGAATCATAGGGCGTGGGTTCGATCCCCGGGATACAATTTTATACGGTTCACACTTTTTGCTTTAATTATATAGGGTTACCACTGTTCACGAACAAGTTTCTAGAAGATGAGCATCAATTTCTGCGTACCATAATACCGCACTGCTATCAACAACCCTTTCGTTAAGCGTATTGATTTTATTTATTTATTTATTTATTTAATATTCTTTACACGATAAGATACCTTTAATAAGTTTTACAATAATATACAGAAAAGTGCAATGGGTGGTTTTATCACACAAGGCAATCTCTCACAGACAACCAGAGTAAGGAAAAGATAAAAGTACTTATAAAGGGTAGTTCACGTGTACAAAAAATTACATATTCACAAACAAATGAACATAAATATACATAAACATACATACTTAAACATACATACATACGTATATAACATATATACTTATAATACAAAAGGTTATTGATTTTGATATCTCTCTCCTTAGATATCCTTGGAGGAGACCTGTGATTTTCAGTGGGCGTCTGTTGAGTGTCATTACATGAAAATTAAATTTCATTCTTGTTTCTATCAACAAGTGTTTACTAAAAATCATCCAAAATTAAAAATAATATATAAATTAATAGCACAAGAAAAGAGGGTAAAGAAAGAACAAATAAATAAGATATCAAAAAATAAAACCAAATGAAAACAGCAATTTTCTTAATTACAAAATCTATATTTAAAATAAAAACTAGTTTATACTTATATTTATATAATAAAAGATTATTGTTTTTATTCTTAAACTACAACATATTTAATGGAATCAGACGTTATTTTGCGGAAGTCCATCAGTAAGAAAAGGACCAATATTTAGCCACTTCCGCACATACAGTGGTAGTCGTATGTGCGGAAGTGGCTAAATATCCGTGATAATAATTATTTTCGTGAGTTAAAATCAAAAACATTTAATTCCACACATTAATATCAGTGTAGGCTTCACTTTCGGTTGCTTTATTGTTTCCTTACCTCATCTCCTCTCGTCGAACGTTCTGGGATATATCTGCATGAGGTTTTTAGGGAGTGGTCTTACATGACATCTCGGTGTGATTGAAAGGAACTTTGAAACAATCTTACCAGCGAAATTCGGAATGTTACCGTGTGTCAAACTAAAGTAGTTTGTGGCGTGTACACCGATTGCAATTGTAACTTGCCACTATGAAATTAAAACATGTTATATATATATATATATATATATATATATATATATATATATATGTGTGTGTGTGTGTGTGTTTGTGTGTGTGTACAAACGATTCAATTCTAAAATTAAACTTTATATGTATTTATCTAATGGTCGTATTTATAAACGGTGGTATTTATAAACCTTATACAATACTTCTATCTATGATCTAAAAACATTGATTTTTATTTCAAAGCCGCCTATTCATACTGCTATAACATGTGGGCAGTTATTGTCAGTTTTTGATTGCTTTTATAAAGTTTATTGTACATTGTTTATTGAATGTGAAATATGCCCACTACTAGAATACAACCAACCTCTGTAAAAAGTTATATAGCCTACAAATATATATATATATATATAACATTTTTCTAAGCTTGTATTTAATACAGTCCACAAGAAATTTGTTGTTCTTGAAAAAAAAGAAAAGCCTACCCTGAATTGAAGTCTCTAGCGACTCTCTTGAAACAATATAAAATATTGTTTATGTCTCATATGCTTATATGACTCATTGGCTGTCAAAGTATGGTGCATACTATCCAAAAAATAGTTTCAGATATAATAAATAATGTTATTAAAATATGGTAACAAAAAGTATTCTCAAAATCCTAATTCATACATTTTAAAGTTAAGTATAGTTTACTGTCTGTTCTTGCAGACTACTAATTTGTACCTTTTTATTTGTCTTATTTAAGATGCTTCTCAGCTGGAGATATCTCATAGTTCACCAGCTGTCAAGTTTTTTGTAAGTTGCATTCCAGCCATTTTAAGAAAATTTCGTGATACCGGAAAAGATCTATGCAGTAAATACTTTTAATAAATTTATCTGTGGTAGAAATCTATACTTTACAACGGGCGTCTAAAGGCTACAACGATATATATGCTGATACATAATTTACCACTTTTGTCAGAGATATACAATCCTTATCATTGACACTAACGATCGATGCCGTTAAAGTGCAGGGTGTTATTATTCGTAATTACGCGTTTCAAAAATCTGTGATACGTTCTGTGATGCGTTCTGTTTCTTTTTAAAAATAAATGAATGTATTTTTTAAGTAAAAATGTCCATCTCCTGTATGTACAATACTTTCCCTCCAAGTGGCGTAAAAAATTCCACCCTATATATATATATATATATATATATATATATATATAATCTTTTTTCTTTTAGTATAGTGTCTTGCTGTGTTATATATACCATGCCACTTGAAACTGTTAAAATACTGACACTTTCGTCAAGTTATTTTTCCTTTCATACCTCCGTCCTTTCCCACGGAAAACCAATCTTTAAAAACATTTTCTATGTTACAAATTACAAAAGTAATCCGCCGTCCCAAAATTCAGGCAACGCCTACAAGCAAGAGCAAAACCGTGTTGTAATATACTTAGCCACTTGAACGATCTCTATTCAACCGTCGAAAACAAATATTACGAATGGTAAAAAAATATTTCATGGAACTATAACTGACGGTCAGCCTCTGAGATAATTTAAATAAATAAATAAATGTGAGAAATTTCACATTTTTTTTTATTTAGACACATAAGTAAAATTTTAATAATCATCAGGAAAAAAAAGAAAAACAGAATTATCATTACAAAAACACAATAGGTCGTCTTAACACTTTTTCTATGCGCGTGAATGGCAACAATCGATATATACAAATATATATACAAAATTAAAAAAATTGGGTGTGTGTGTTGTAATTTTAAAATAACTGCTTTTACAAAATGCGTACATTGTATATATGTGTAGATATATCAAAATAACATATTCATCATTTTTGTCTGTCTGTTTATTCCGGCTAATCTCTGAAATGGCTAGATTGATTTTGATAGGATTTATATTGGCAGGTAGCTGATGTAATTAGGAATAACTTAGGCTACTTTTATTTTATTAAAATTTTTATAAAATTATATTTATATTTCACGAGGGTGAAGTCGCGGGTACAGCTAGTCGTAAATATATTTTGAGTGTAGTGTATGTTATATATATATATATATATATATATATATATATACATATATATATATATATATATATAATATTTATTAAATACATACACCTGTAAGTATATATATATATATATATATATATATATATATATATATATATAGAGCGCCGGAAAATCCCGTTTCTTAAGCACAAACATAAAATCTATTTCCGCGGCATTACCCCAAAACAATAGACGGTATGACATGCTATGAAAATTGCACATGCCTTATTTTTTGGTGTTCGTGCCCATTACTGAATTGTCTATCGTGCCCACTGCAACTTCAATTCGCGTGAAGGCGAAGTAAATAACGTGACATGAGAAAGGAAAATAAGTAAGAAAAGGACCAATATATAGCTACTTCCGCCAATGCAGTAGTCACACAGACTCTGTGTTTGGCACTAATCGGTGTAACATTACTCATGAAGATGCCCCGTGGAGGGGTGAAACACGTGTTGAGTGGTTTAACGGTGGTAGTTGTTTCGCATTGTTTGCCGTATGCGCATTTATCAGCGGGCTGGCGGGCAGTGTCCTTTTCTTACTTAGGATGGACTTCTGCTAAGTAACGCCTGAATCCATTAGATGAATGAAAATAAAGTATGGAAAGGAATAAAATAAAAGACGATGAAAAAAAAAGTCAGTTAAAAAATTATTTACAACATATTGTCCGTGTGTACCTAAGAATGGAATGTACGAAAGATTTCCAATAATAGCCATATGAAAAAAAAAAACTTGCAAATTACCTGAGCCATATCAGTTAATGTCGTTCGTACACAAATCTCGTTTTTAATTCGATCTGGTATAGAAATCCTAGCCGTAGTACTTCTCGTGGCTTGTTAGACCTCCGGGAATTTACAAATGAGTCCTTCTAGGCCAGCAAAAATCATTGTATAATTCTTTCAATACAAAGTCGGGAGAGTCGAAACTCAAAGCAATTAAGGCTCAATTTCTCGAGCAATTTCACTCGTGGTAATAAAAAAAGAAGCCTTATTTAAGATTATTTAAAAAAAGTTTCATAATCCCTTTCGTCATTTCTATATTAACATTTGAAAATGAATATTCATTATTTTTTTTTACCAGTGAAATAAATTTATATAGATGAAAAATTAAATGCAAATATTAAAAATGAAGCTTCAGAACGCGTCGCTAAAAGTGATTTCTTTAGACTAATACCTTAGGAGTGTTTATGCTAGATAGTCATTATAATTTTCTTATTATTTCAATTGATCATTACATCAACTATCGACTCCTACTTCAGGGCATATGCCTTCTCCAGGATTCGTGAGCTCTGTCCACTGGTAAACATAGACCTGTCACATATATTTTAAATAAGACCGATCTAAAGCCTTCATCCAGGGCTTTTGGACAACCTTTAAAAAATCCATGTAAGTGGACTTCGTACTCTGTGTCGGTACGTGGTCTCCACCATAGAGCCTTAAAGGTTCTTCAGTCGAGTTGAATTCAACTATAGACCTCTTTCTCGAAGATTCCTACTCTTTTTTTGTTGCATTATGCATGTAATTTTAAACGTAATTATGATTCGATTGCCACCCTATTGGAAGACAAGAAGTTTCGGTCACTACGCCTTTTCGAGATACTGCTGAAAAATTATGGAGGAAGGTTTATGTAAAAATACAACTTAGTTCTGGTAAGAGTAAGATAAGACAACAAATTGTTTCATAAAATAAAGAAAATGTAGAAATAATATAACGAAAGTATAAGAATCATAAAATAAAAATCTCAATTGAAACTGTACCATACCGAAAGAATATTGCGAAGGAAGAAAGAAGAGATGTGAATGGAGTGTAAATATAAGGTAAGAGAATGTGAAGACGAAAAAACATTGTAATAAGATAACACATACTGAATAAATTATTTAAAATTAAAAAAGTCCTTGTTCCCAATATGATAGGAGATACAATAGGTCCCTAAAACGGGGTCAACATAAAAATATATAAACATCAAAATTTGTGTGTCTGTCATAAATATATATTAGTGGTAACGGAAAGTAAATTCATTTCTGTCGACATATTTTACAGAAAAGCCGATTGATTTATCACCGCTTCGCTCAAATTTGAATACTAAACCGCAAAAGGTTGTTAATAACGAAGGTAAATAGAAACTTGTTGGATATGTAGTCGTGTGAATTTAACTTAAGAAAGCGGCACTACTTTCTGATCTCTATAAAAGTTAGTAATGATATTTAATCATTGTTATTTGAATGTGCGTGCGTATGAGAAAATTCCTTGTAAGTAAATAAATACTCACTTAAACCTTCAAATCAAAACCTTACGGTGAGAAAAGATACAAAAGTATTTTAACCCCATAAATCTTATCTGGTATTTCAAAATTCTCTTAAAACTATGAAATATTTCCAGCGATATTTTATGCGGTAAGTATAAAATTCTCCAACTAAAGAATAGTTATTTTAAAGGTAACCTAAAAAACTCGCTGAAAAGAATAACCTCACTCGAGCATTTTATAACATGAAGTTGTTTTAGCAGGTATGTTCTTTGGTTCAAAACATAGTTTTTGTTTACTTTATATATAAATACAAGTTTGTAGAACAACTATATTTCGTTTCAGCTCAGAAAACCCACTGCAAGGCATAAGTCCCAAAGATATCTATCGTAAAATATTAGAAACATCGTACCCAATATATCGAGTGGTCTTGCGATAGTATGTCCTGGGTTAGATTTTCAGGATTCAATCGTATATAATTCAAAATTTGTGTATTAATTAAAGGATTACCAATGCTCATAAAAAAGTTTAAAAAGGTTAGACAGCAGCGTCCTCTGTGTACCAATATTCTACATTGCGATCGCAATCCCACTAGTTAAGAGTGGCGATTATGGTATGTCCCCCTATAGAACATTTATACAGGGTAAGAAAAGGACTAATATATAGTCACTTCCGCTATGTAGCAGCAGTTATGCAATGAAGTGCACCGCCCGTCAGTCAGTTATTGCGCGTCTACTGCTGCATAGCGGAAGTAGCTATATATTGGTCCTGTTCTTACTTAGGATGGACTTCCGCAAAATAATACCTGAATCCATTAGATAATGATTTATAATTTTTAATCTTTTTGATATATTTACCATTTCAAATTCATAGACATTGAAATTATTTACTATGATTGAAATTTCAATTAAATGATTATTAATAGTAGTATTTTATTTTTTAATGCATGTAAATATTATGTAATAATTAATCATATAATATTCTTGTTTAATATATTATTCATTATGAAAATAAAAAGGCTATAATTATAATAATATTCACAGTTATTGTTACTTATCTGCGTTATATAGTTATATTCCTATTACTTTCCTATACTATTGGTGGCATATGATTGACGGTTATGCGACACAGGTACTTACCAAAGTATCCATACCCTAAAAGCACCTGTACCATCCGGAAGATTACAGTACCGTACTGCTTGTTTGTCCAGTCCTTTAGGACCGAACGAATAGCTTCGACTGTACCGATCCCTGTATTTGAATTATTAACCCCATCTACATCTTATTAACGCGCGCCATCCATCTATCCATCGCGCAGATTCCGAATGCCGGATGGGCAAAAAGATAGAGGAAAGGAGTATCTCGACCATCATGCAGGAAGAAGGGGAGAGAGAATGCTTCCTCAGCTACTGCAGGAAGGTAGTGATAAATGCCATGGGTTAAAAATAAAACACAGTAATAGATTCAAATAGACTTGAATATAAATAAAAAAGTAAAACAAACACTAGAATAAAGATATAAAATAAACTAAGTATTACCAAAATATTGAAATAAACAGTATAATATAATATAATAATTATAAAGAAAATATGTGTTAAATGTATGAATAATATGATACATGAAAGAGGAGAATGATAATAATAAATAATTATATGAATAAATTATTATAAATAAAAAGTCCCTGTCCCACACGAGATAGGGGAACGAGAGGTCTCCAATAGCGAGGACAATAAGAAAAATAATAAAAAAAACGCGAGCCATCAGCCGCGACGGGCTCTTTCGTAGAGTGTGTTCTTTGCACTAGGTCTTTTTCTTTATATCGTCACAATATTAAGGATCGAACAAACAACGCATAATCTTATGGCATACATTTCCTAACCACTGTGTCACTTCGCTAATTTAAAATATTCTGCGGTCGATTTAAAAGGTTCTTTTTTTAGATCTCCGTTTCTCAAAGAGCGTCCAACTCATTAATAATTCAGAAAGTTTAAATGTTCGCTCCTCGCAACAACTACTTTATCTTTTTTTATATAAAAGCTCTTTAAGATTGATTTAACGACCTAATGTAACTGGTTGGTTTGTTTTACTTCGAGTGATATTTTTAATGTGTTTTTAATGACTTTTTCTTTAATGTATCTTACTTAAAGCATGTGACATTAAGTATGATATCGCGGCTTGCAATTTAAGGACTTTGCTGTGATGTTTATACAGGATGTGTGCAGTTACGCAGATTTTAAAAAAATGGCAAAAAAAATAACAGAAAATATGTGTTTATATATCTAATAGATTCAGGCATTACTTTACGAAAGTCCATCCTAAGTAAGATAGGAACTAATATATAGCTACTTCCGCTATGCAGCAGTAATCGTGCAATAAAGTGCACCGCCCGCCAGTCCGCTGATAAATGCGCGTGCGGCAAACAATGCTAATTACACAACTACCACCGTTAATTCACTCAACACGTATTTCATCCCTCCACCGGGCATCGTCAGGGGTAACGTTTCACCGACCACTGCTAAACATCGAGTCACGGTGACTAGACTAGTAGTTGTGTTATTCGCATTGTTTGCCGCATGCGCATTTATCAGCAGGCTGGCGGGTGGTGCACTTTATTGCACGACTACTGCTGCATAGCGGAAGTAGCTATATATTTGTCCTTTTCGTACGTATATATTTAAATGCTAAATGTGCGGGTAGACGTCACGTGGACGTTTCCACTGGGTCGATCGTCAATATAATTAAGGTGGTAGGTAGTCGTTGAATGCGAGCATACGGGTCATCATGATGATCTTTGGAGAAGGTATATATGTTGCAGTTGACGTCTACCGGCTGATATGAATGGATGAATATATGTATACAGGCAGGGACAGCTTTTGTTATGACATTGAGTCAAAAAAACAATTCTCTTTCTTCTTCTACTTTTCAGTCAGTTAACGTCTACTACAAGACATATGCCTTCCCCAAAGATTACCACGTTGACAGGTCGACAGGCCTAATAAAGGTTATTTATAATTAGAAAATATAACATACAAAAAGATCAAATTTTAAAATTATAAATGCAGTTAATACTATTTCGACGTTAAGAGAGTAATAGTGTTTCCTCGGAGCTTTATTTATTTTAAAATCCTCCCGCGTTACGCGTAACTTTCAAAAAGCACTTAACTTGAAAGCTTCATGACGTACTTAAGTATTAAATACATTGTACATTGTCTCAAATGTATATCTTTCTTCCAATAACCCACATTATTTTAAACATATCTACCAATTATTTTTACTTCTACCTTTCCCATACTATGGTTGTCTGTAAGAGATTGCCTTGTGGGATGAAACCGCTTTTGTTTACTATTATGAAACTATTTAAATGTATCCTAGCGTGTACAATAAATAATATTAAAAAAATAAAATAAAAATGCACTGGGAGGAAGATTAAAATTAAACGTATTCTGCAGTAAATGAGACAAACAAAATAAAAAGTGTCTAGGTATTTTATTTTTATTATTTTTCATTAATTTATACTTTTTTTGTTTCTTTTACTTATTTATGGTACAAGAAGCGGTCTTATCGCTCGAGGCGATCTCTACCAGACAGCCTTTGGATGGAAATGAGAGACATGAAGGAGAGGGCAGTTTAGGGTGTACATATCTACAAATACATACATTACTGTACACACACATATATATACAGAACTATATTTATAAATATACACACATATATTAAATACAACATTACATTGACGTCTGAGATATGTTTAAGACAGTTTTAATACGGCATTTTTTCAAAATACATAAATCAGTAGTTTAGAATATAAAAAAATCAATTCGCCGATTTATTTAGCAGGCAAAGGAATTTATTACTCTCATGTCAAAATCAGACATGGAATTTATTGAATGTTTTTAAACTTATCATAAATAATGTAATGAGACAGCTAGTATCAAAGTATTTCTCGTGAATGTTTTGATTTTACAAAACTAACAAGATCTATACGTTTTTTTTTAAGAATATATAGAAGCTGGGCCGCGACATACGGTGCTCCAGATTAGGCTGATTTCTACTACAAAATGTTCTATTTCATCTTGTTGAATTCTAGGAATTGTAATTGGCTTCATTTTATAGAAGCTCAAACGCTGGCGCTTCACTATTTGCGACTTGCGACAAATATACTCATAGCTACAGATGATATAATAGACCAGTGATTCCCAAAGTGGTCTATATCGACCCCTAGGGGTCTATGACAACCTGCAAGGGGTCTACGTCAGCGAAAAAAATTTGGGGGTCCATAAAATGAAAATGGTGGTCCACGATAGTGGATCTCAACACATACACTGATAGTACTTATTTACTTACATCATACTATCTTATAATATCAAAACATTTATATTATTTATAGATTTAAGATTAACTCTTACAAAATTGACGCCAAATGTTGATAATTTATTATTAAAGCATCAGGTTCATCCTTCTCACTAAAAAAGTGACTTATTGCTTATGTTATTTTATTTATACTTTATTTTATGTTTTTTTTAATGTTACGTATATTTTACATAACAGATACAAAATTTTATTTTGAGTAATTTTAATTTAAATTCAATTAATAAATGTATAAATTAACATGTGTTTTTACTTTAAGTTTTTAACACTAATATATCGATATCAGGTAAGTAGGGTGTCTACCCAAAACGGAAAAACATGGCAAGGGGTCTACGACACAAAGTACGACAAAAAGTTTGGGGAACTCTGTAATATACAGGCATATAACAATAGAATTAATGAAATATATTAAAAGCCATCACACCCGCTGCAGACAATCACGATACTGCAAGCGCTAACCTCACAACACCAGCAACCACTGCACTTGCGACACTCCGGAAACCGTGTTACACACAACGGAACTAAACGTTACTCACCACACAACACCCGTTTTTAAGGGAGCGGCCACCCGCTTCCTAACTTCAAACAACGTGAGCAAATCGTGGTGGGATTCAGATACATCCTCGGCTCGCCTGTGGTCCACGCTGCCGTCTCAAGCCGCATACACACCATAAACACTACACAGCTCTACTCGGGTAGAGCGTTTTACTACGTGCAGTCTTCATAAAACTGATTCGCGCCCAACCAGCTTTGTTTATTTTTAAGGAACCCTTACTCTCCGTGAACTCAGCTCTGATGAAGCTGTAAAAGCCCTAGGGCTAACAGCAACAACATAAATAGAGAATAAATAATGATAGTATATGTTATAAATAGACATTGATGTCGTTTATAATTTTCGTATGAGCGCACTGTAGGCGTACTGCACTAGCGCTCTTTAAGATGAGATGCCTCTGTTGATATCCTCGACGTAACTACATTGCATATCTCTTTCTTTCTCTCAAGTAATTTCAGTTATTCATATTCTTTTTATTATTCTCAGGGAAACTCTGCTTTGAGGCAGGGGTGTTACAATGCGGCAGTAAAACAAATTTTTTCTCTCTTTTCTTTGCATTATTCACAAATCTTTCATTCTTCACGTTCTGATCTTCTTTCCTCGTCTATATTCCTCATTAAAAAGGCTCTTATTCCGCACCATATATTTATTTAATTTATTTGTTTATAAATTTTAGTAAATAAATAAATGGTAATAAATATTCTTACCTATCTCGACATCATTGTATGAAGAGAGAATATCTTTTATATACTTTCAAAATATCCCCCATCCGCAATATGCCGTTTTTTTTGAACACCTCTCAAAGCGCTTGAGACTATAATTTCCTAAAATCCGTTCTTAGCTAATTTTTTTTAGTAAAATTAAGGTTTTTTACGAAATTTCGAGTGTTTAAATGTCATGGTCCCTGAGATATGATGATGATCGTTATTGGAGGAAATCGCTTATCCATACAAAAGCACAGGAGGGCCGTCATCAGAATCCATATGGGTGTGGTCAGGGGAGGTTATGGTGTATATGTGTATGATTAAAAATCATTGCTGTATTTTCTTTATAATCACTTACTTTACACAATTAGATGATAATAAACAAGGAAATCAGAATGATTGATAAGATACTGAGGGATCAGTCGCTGACGCGGTCCGCCGGCGACCCTTCAATCAAAAGCTGTGTCGATCCAAGATGGCCGCCCCGCTGCCATAGGCACGACGCTCCGCTTGTGACTGAGAAGTCACTCTTGACGTTGACTTGTGACTGACATGTCATTCTTAACGTTGACTTGTGACTAACAAGTCACTCTTGTCGTTGATTTGTGACTGACAAGTCATTCTTCGCGTTGACTTGTGACTGACAAGTCACTTTTGAAGCTGACTTGTGACTGACAAGTCACTCTTCGCGTTGACTTGTGATTGACAAGTCACTCTTGACGTTGACTTGTGACTGACAAGTCACTCTTGACGTTGACTTGTGACTGACAAGTCACTCTTGACGTTGACTTGTGACTGACAAGTCACTCTAGTCTTTGATTTGTGACTGACAAGCCACTCTTGACGTTGACTTGTGACTGACAAGTCACTCTTCACGTTGACTTGTGACGGACAAGTCACACTTCACGTTGACTTGTGACGGACAAGTCACTCTTGACGTTTACTTTGACATCACGACGACGCGACTGCTCATCAGGAGTATATAATATGATAAGCATACTTGATAGTTATCTGTAAGTATCTTATATACCATAAGATTATACACTCAATTTCTGTCTTTTCCTAGAATCTGAAAAATGCCGTTTTCCAGTCGACATTTACAATGTAATACATTGACTTTAATATATTTTCAGTAATTAATCTCGAAGGTTCTTTGAACAGGCTAATAGATCATTAGGCTGTAGTCAGGCGTACGCTCTAGGGAATGTCTGACCGCTAGAGCCTTAATGTAATGGTCTTTGTTTGGACTACTGCTTCTGTCATTTAACATTTAATATTGTATTTCTAATCTGAAAGACTGATTATCTCCACTTCAAAGTCCATGATATATATATAAATATGTATGTGTGTGCGTGTGTTTTTTTTTTTATAGAGGTTTAAAAATACTTTTACGTATCATAGGGCCTGATGTTGGTGCCCCGTATGTCGGACTCGATCTAGATCAATACCGACTAAAAGCAATCCTCTCTCTTCGGTATCCCTGGTCCCCACGGCATGGCCGTTAGGCATTACTTCGCGGGGGGGATTTAGCCGCAGCTTTCTCTGATAGAGTGGCTGTTCAGGCCAACTTCCTCCGCTCCTGCTCTGTTTTTCGCAACTCCTTCAGCACCGTCGTACAGTACGCGCTCGTAAGTTCCCAGGCCGAAGGCGAGGATAGCATTGTAGCTATCAGAGTTTCAGGATAGATTCTGCATCCTACACCTTCTTCCCAAGACCTCCTGGCTTCGTTAAATATCGGGGGCAGACGAAAAAGACATGCTCTGCATCTTCAATCATTCCGACACAATTAGGACAGTCAGGGGAATCTTCGTATTTGAACCTATGGAGATACGCTCGGTAACATCCGTGGCCGGATATCATCTGAGTCAGGTAGTAGTTCAACTCTCCATGATCTCGGTTCACCCATGGCTCTAGGTTTGGTATAAGCTTACGCGTCCATTTTCCTTTCGTCGACTTATCCCAGGACGATAGCCACTGTTGCAAGCTTTTCAGTCTTCCCCGAATTCTAAGTTCAGCTGAAGTTGGGTCTGATTTGCTTTTTTTGCTTCGGTACAGATCAGTTCTTTCGTCTGCAAGAAGCGCAACAGGAACCATACCTGCTATCACGCATGCCGCATCCTCCGATACTGTACGAAAGGCGCTAGCTACCCGTAGAGTGCTGACTCTATAAACAGAGGCGATTTTCCGTCGGGACTCCTGTTTGCTCAGTGCGTCGGACCATATGGGTACTCCGTACATAAGCACTGACGTAGTCACCGACGCCAATAACTTCCTTCTGTTTTGCTTGGGACCTCCGACATTAGGCATGAGTCGGCAGAGTTTAGCTGTCACCAGAGACGCTTTCGCTGCTGCTCTCTCAGCCTGATCTTTAAAGTTTAGCCTATGGTCGATCATTACTCCAAGGTACCGTATAGCTGGTTGAGTTGCGATTTCACAGCTGCCGACATTGAGTGTGATGGTCTCCGCAACTCTCCTGCCAGTAATGAGCACTGCTTCCGTCTTCTGCTCAGCCAGTTCTAGTCCGACTGACCTCATCCACGGGGTGATTATTTGGAAGGATCTTTCAAATGCCCACTTCACTTCCTCCACGTGTTTCGCTACTATAACGACTGCTAGATCATCAGCGAATGCGACGAGTTTAGTTTCGCTGGGTAGATGTTTCTTTAGGAGTCCATCGTACATAGCGTTCCACAAAAGTGGCCCTAGTACTGACCCCTGTGGGACGCCTCCAGTGACTTTGTACTCCTCCGTCCCGATTTCCGTAGTGTATATGAGGACCCTATCAGAGAAGTAACTAGCGACTATTTTACGTAGGTATAGAGGTACATTCAGTAAGCTAAGTGCCCCCATGATAACCTCCCATTTTGCTGAGTTAAAGGCGTTTTTAATGTCCAAGGTGGCAACCAGGCAGTATTTTATCGAGCCTCTCTTCCATCTTTTCCCAGACACTGCTAGTTTTGCTATATTGACTACTTGCTCTATAGCGTCTAGCGTAGACCGGCCTTTTCTGAACCCATACTGTGAGTTAGCTAGGTGGGGTTCAACTGCTGCTTCGATCCTGCTGTGGATAATACGTTCTAGTATTTTCCCCGCAGTATCCAGCATACAGAGGGGCCGGTATGACGATGGCTCGTCTGGTGGCTTCTTACCTTTAGGGAGAAGTACCAGTCTCTGTCGTTTCCACGCGGTAGGAAAGGTGCCTTCCAGTAAGCAGCTATTGTAGGTCTCCAAGAAGACTCCTGGTGTTGCTACAACAGCTTGCTTAAGAGCTACGTTGGGGATCCCATCCGGTCCCGGAGCTTTGTTGTTTCCAACCCTACCGCATGCTACCATTAGCTCCTTCTCTGTGTGTGCGTGTGTGTGTGTGTAACACAATATTTATTTTGATATTTATGAATACAGATTTTCTTTTCTTTTCTTACATTACTAGTTTATTTATTCGTGGAGAAGTTAGTCGTTAGTTTTTGTTATTCCTGTATCATGGACTTTGAAGTGGAGACAATCAGTTTTTCAGATTAGAATTACAATATTAAACTTTGTATATATATATATACGTATGTATCGGGACTATTTTGAATGGTGGATGAAATTATTAAGAGTAATAAATAAATAATCTACATTATACTAACAAATTTACATCAGTTTTGGATGACTCAATTACGTCACCAATATTAACTCAGTGCAGTGAACATGGTTTCTCACTTCAGGCCTCTTTGGCAAGCACAGACCAGAAGCCATGAAGAGTTCCATATTCAAGATTTCTCCACGATATCTAATCAGGAATAAACAGGTTTTTAGACGTACGCCATTTCAGCCCAATAACGTTGAATATTTCAAATAAATAATTATTAATAATTTCATTCTACGATCGCAGATTTGAGTTAAAAGAATATTAATTTTTAAAAATCTGATTATATTTTGATTATAATAAGATAAGCTTCATGATTTTAGCCATTTAACATCCACAGCTGGACAAATGCCTTACCCATAGGTTTTCAATAGGACCCCGGCTACAAGCGGTTTTAGGCGTAAAATTCAAAGTGCAATTTATAACTTATTTTTTAGTTTGCACTTGAATGGGCACAACGTTCTCCTTCTTTTGATACGATGGACTCCCACTGCAAGGCATAAGTCTCTCGAACGTTTAAGACGTAAACTTTGGTACAACGTTGAACAAAGAAAAATGAAAATGAAAACTTAATATTTAATAATACAATTATATAGAATTGACCAAACAAGTGACCGAATAAAATCTCCATTCAAATCTTATTGGACTAGATTTATAGATGCGATGTAGTATACGCTACAGTTAAAAGGGTCCGTTTTCATTGTTGTGCTTTAGGAAGATAAATAAGGGGATTACAGATGCGATGAAGGTAATTGAATTCGTGACTGAAATGCTGAGCTTTTGTTCTACGAGTCAAGCTTTAGTAGTTTTGTAAGTTAATTTCAAATTTTATAGACAATTGTTCCATTACTAACTGGAGCTTTTAAATATGATTATATATGTATATATACATATAAGATATATAAATTTTATAGCTCTAAGAATTTCTAGACTGAAGTTTCAGTGCGCGGAACCTTCCAGGCGAAATGGATGACAAACACTGACCACAAGCCTGTAGATGCTGTGGGGAAGACCCCTTGTCCTAGGATTGCTGAAGACATTATTATGGTCGCGAAAAGTAATATATATTTATATATATATATATATATATAGTACCAACTTTACTCTCTCTTTACGATAATTGGATTTTATTATTTAAAATTAGTATATGTAGCTATTGTAATATATTTATTATTATAATTATCTTGGACAGCATCCATTAGTATAAATATAAGGTGTATTTTCATCTTAACGGTTATTATATTTCTCATTTTTGGTTTTCCTTTTCTTTATTTTTTATAATATTTACTTGCTTCACCTACCTTTATTAATTTTTCTTTGAACTGCCAAAACGGGTGACAGGTAATGTCTTTGACATTAAGTTTTTCGCTATACATAAAAGTTTAGATATATATAGACATATATGTATATATACATAAAACTTCCAAAATAATATATTTATATTGGAGTACCATACACTAATTGACAGTAAATGGCTATGTTTTTCGATTCTGAAGGCTTTTCCAAATATAGCTTATCACGATGTGTCATCTAAACAGAATATAAAATTCCCATGACACACGCGTGACAAGACAACGAAATAATTTAATTCCCATACGTGACATATTAAGGAAAAAAAATAAAAAATTATATCCTCCCCCTGTTTTATTATTCCCGGGGAGAATTATTTTGCGGAACAATCTCCCTTATCCTTTGATCCAAATTCATATGTAATTTCGCTTCTTCCGTCTTTCCACCGGATCTAGATAAGCCGTAGTTTACAATCCTACAAACTAGCAGAGATCCTCAAATTATTTGCGTAACTTGAAAATATGAAATTTTAAGTATTTACTACATTTAGAACATCATTAGTTTAGGCTTCCTCCACATATTTCCAGTTAGACCGGTATTCTGACCATCTAATAAGGTGGTCAGTCTACCTTGTGGGATTTACGAGGCCCATAAAGTCTCTAAAAATGTTATTAGGGGGACCGGAAAGTCATATCGCTTTCTTAAGTTAAATTCACACGACTACATTTATAAAGTATTTATTTCTTATCAACAATATATTCACCTTCGTTATCAACACCCTCTTGCCGTCTAATATACAACGTCGAAAATGAGCTACCAAATAAGAAAAGGTCCAATATTTAACCACTTCCGCACATGCAATGGTAGTCGTGCAACAAAGTGCACCGCCCGCCAGCCCGCTGATAAATGACTATGCGGCAAACAATACGAATTACACAACTGCTACCGTTAAATCACTCAACACTTGTTTCATCCATCCACGGGGCATCTACAGGAGTTATGTTACACCGATTAGTGACAATATCTACATGCGCAGACACGCTTTGCTTTCCGGTTCCTCTAATGTTATATTCCCAGTAGGGGGCTGAGAATTGCCATCGTAGCTAACAAGTTTGATTCCCGGGTAACAATCTCATATAATTAACACTTTGTACATTAATTATATATGATTGCCACTGCTCACAAATAAGTTTCCAGATGGGCAGCAATGTCTTCTACGTACCATAATACCACACTGCGATCACCAATCCGCTTGCCAAGCGTGAAGATTAATGTTTTTTTTTTTCTAATTTATAGACAAAGTTTTTGACCTCAGTCTCGCCTGACGATAAGAGACGAGGTCTACTAAGTTAAATGCGTGATATTTATATAATTTAATTAATTCAAATTAAAAGTAAAAACGTAAGTCGTAAATTTAATTAGGAACATTGTTGCAACTTTGCAAACTTCTTTAATTAGTTTATATAAATTAGTTTCAGTCCAAAAGACATTGTTTTATTGTATAAAGTTTTTAATTCTAGATCGCAAGTCTTTTTTCTCTACCGCTGTACAACCACTGCTGTATCATTGCCTCTGTTCACCATTCACAGAAAGTGAGTAAGTTTTCCTTTTCAATTTATCTCTGCACCGCCCAAAAGGTTAAGTGATAGAGAATGCTTTCGACATTAAGTTCACCGATACACGAAAATGAATTTAAGATAAATAAAATAAATAATTATATCCAACAGTGTTTTATATCTAAATGTAATGTAAATAAATAAATTCGGCAAAGGTAGTATAATTATAGTAGTGTTTAATTTATAAAAAACATTACTATATTATCTCTAGATGCACCTACATTGAAATTCCTTTCTTACATAGGAATGCATTTACGGGCGATGCGTTGAGAAGCCGGCTATTGGTGTTGCATTATTCATTCTGTACCCGAAGGCGGGTGCCCGTAGATCTAAATATTCGAGAGAGCTTTTAAAATTTCCACCACAAAAACTTTATGTTCGTTAACGATATACTTTTTTTCTTTTATTTCTTTAAACCAATTTAATTTTATCATGTGATAAATTTTAATCATCATTTTTATATCAACCTTTAGATAAAGCAAAGGCTTCTAGGGGAGATATATAGCGTAATCACCACGCATGGCAGGCAAGTTGGTGATAGCTGTGTGGTATTGTGATACACATTGGACGTTGCTACCTATCCTTTTGAATCTTGTTTGTGATCAGTGGAAATTCCAAATAATTAATGTACCGTAATGTAATAGCTAGTATTGCTGCAGTAATGTATCTCGTATTAATAATAGATCACTCTTATAAACTGCCACCCGAACAATACGAAAACTTATTTAACATGTTACATAAAGTAAGCAAAGGATTAAGTAATGAAGCGCTTAAGTCGAGTCCCATTTGTAAACTTAGCAGTTACTTAGCTAAGATGCAAGCAATTTGTACAGGCTTATAACTTAGTCTTAAATAATATTATCGAGTTAGATTTGTAACTGGCTGACTGTACTCAAGATGCGTTATGATGTAAACTAAGTTATTTTCAATTACTTTGATGCTACCTAAAATTGTTTTTTTAAGAATGATGTGTCATTTTTTAAAACTTGTATTTATTCACGAGACAGTTAAATACGTATATTAAAGCTATGCAAAGATAGCTATAATATATATATATATATATATATATATATATATATATATATATATATATATAATCTTTGACAGAAACGAATACAAGAGTGATTTTAAATTGAAATTTTAAATTTTCAAAAGCGATCCGGAGTCGGTTGATTACGTACGTTATTATAATTATATTACGATAGTTTATCTGTGTGTTTACATATTATTTGCAGGAACGAAATGAAATTTATTGCAGCGATGCATTTAACCTTTCATATATCTTGTAATATACCTTTTTTTTTAAATATAATACAACATAAATGAAAAGGTAACTCTGGTATATTTACAGAGGGCCACAAATAATCTTTCAGATAAGGCTTACAATATCGGGATTCCAGAATCCCGGACGATTTTTGTCCGGTATTAAAAACCGATATTTAAGTAAAAATACCGGTATTTCGGTATTACATTAGTTGATAATAATTGAATATATGCACAATATAAATCCAATTTAAAATAATATCAATTGATTACAACAAACTTTTGCAGATATACAAACAATGTTATTGTATTAAAATATATATCAGGCATATTTATTACACAAACGTACCCGAGTACAACACCATCGGGAAACGGCGGTGTCGGCATTATAAAGCGATTGTTTATGTTTTACATCTACTTCCCAATGAATAGATCTCGTTCATACAAATAAATAAAGTATGTAACACGAAAATTATTAAATAGCTTAGATTAGATTGTTTCATTTTGTAAATCATCTGCAGTGTTTACAAAGTAAAAATTGAACGATTGATTGTTAATTTTTTAAACTACTACTACACTACTCCGCTGGCTCAGTGACCCAAAGTGGGTCTTGGCCTCCGAAGCGAGAGACTTCCACTTTCCTCTATCTTGCGCCATCGTCTGCCATTGGTTGACATTCAATTCGCGCAAGTCTCAACGCGATCGATCCAGCGATACCTGGGTGTACCCACTGGTCTTCGACCCCTCGGATTTTCCAAGTACGCTACCTTCACGCTCCGATCCGATCCCATTCGCTCCAAGTGATCAAGCCAGCGGATTCGTTGAGCTTTATATTCGCCAATGATATTTGGCTGTGCTACTAAAGTCTCAATTTCGGCATTCTTTCGGAGCCTCCAAGATCCGTCTGGATTTCTCGCTGGTCCCAAGTTCTTCGGCATGAATTTTTATAAAAGCATACTTTAATAAATAAAACGCAAGTTATTAATAATATTTCATAAATACACTAATTTGCCATACGAGCATAATATATGTAAAATATAACATAGCATTTAATACTGGATTTCATATGTTATTTGTTAACAAGTCAATATAGCAACTGAGATAAATAATATAACTAGTAATTTTTTTATTAATAATACCGGTTTTAATACCGGATAAAATTCGGTATTGTAAACCCTACTTTCAGTCATGTGACTCGCGAGCCAAAGTTTGGTCTAGTGACAAGAGAGTGATCAATAAGTAAATTTTGTTCGTAAGTTAAACAACATGTATTATTCTTGGTTTCATTAAATTATTAATATTATTACATTCGATCTTTTCCAACCATCCCCTCTGCTGTTCAACCTCTTCAAAGTTTGTGAGTAGTGGCATTATATATATATGTAATAAAATCCAACTGTCGTGATGATTTCTTCAGCTAGTCAAGCAACAGCTACCGAACCTTCGCTTTGAATGCGCAACGATTCCTGATCATCCTAATGTCGAGGGCGTTCCAGAGAAGAATGGATTGTATTGAAAAGAAGAAGTGGGTAAAGTCTGTACAATAGAGAAGATATCTCAGTAGACAACATAGGCCTCTAAATCCTAAAATAAACACAGATTCATAATAATTTTATCTATTCTATAATTTTCTTTTAAACACACTCACTCCCTTTTATCTCAAATAATGATTTCAATTTCTTCATTACACACATGAGAAGTCTTTGATATCATTAGAGAATCTGATTGAATCTCCGGCTTATTCTTCTTTGTTCACGGCCAAATATTACACCACACAGGCCGTTCTATTGTGGAATAAGTTACCTCTTAATATAAGACGTGGTAAATCACTGTCTAGTTTTAAGAAAATGGTTTAGAAATATTTACTAGACCCATGATTATTTATCCATTTATTCGTTTTTTTATTTATCTATTTATTTATAGTTTCTGAGGCAAGTGTGATCCGAGTCAATTTGATGTTTTTATTTATTATTATATTTATAATTGAATTGAATTTATGTTTGTATATATGTATGTTTTGTCTGATAAGACCGCGTTGTACTTTTTTCTTTACTATTATCCAACTATATATATATTTTCCAGCGTGGAAAATAGAGTACTAAATTGAATTAGTAACAAAAAGAAAGTACAATGGGCGATCTAATTACTCAAGGTAATCTCTTACAGACAACTAAATTATTGAATTAGAAGGAGAACAAATAGCGGGCTGTACAAACATATATGTTTACCTATATAGACATATATACTGAGTTGTGGTAGCACAGTGATAGAAAACTGAGACTAGCGAAAGTAAGTCGCGGATTCGATTCCCGGAATACTATCTTATATAATTCACACTTTTTTCATTAATTACATACCATTGACACTACTCACAAGTTTCCAGAGAATGGAAAGCAGAATAATCTGCGTATATTTTTTTTGGAGCCTCTCGTGCCCCCTATTCAGTTTGTGACAGGGGCTTGTTAACATTTATTTAATTTTTTCACAGACATTTTTATTTTCTTTCTTTTCTTTCATACGTCATATTAGCTTTCATTCGTTTCATTCTTTCTACAATTCTACTGTCTTTCCCTTTCGCTCTGTATCGCCTTTCATTCATCCCTTATTACTTATTACATTTTCTAATATTCTATTATTATTCTATATCACATTTTTTTAATTTTATCAATTTATGTTGCGTTATCTTTGTTAATCTTATTTGTTTACAATTTTATAGTTTCTTTATTTTTATCTATGGCTTTGTCTATGATTTTTATATAGAGTAGAATGAACTCTTTTTTTGTTTGTTCTTCGCTTATCAGGGAGGCTATTGATTCCTCCTTGATTTTTACACCAGACTGGCAATCGAAGTCGAAATCTGCGTATATTAACCACACTGCGATCGCAAGTCAGTACGCCAAGCGTGAGATAAGCCCCCTAAGATATTTCTGTGAGAGACATATACCTTGAAATGGGCGTCTATTGTTAGAAAGACTAAGTAGACGGAAAACAATCAAATTAGTGGCGATATGTAAGATCAAGGTCTTTACCCAGCTGTGGGCATATGTCAACTGGTATGATAAAGTTGAACGATCTGTAATTTTTTTTTCTATTAAAATGTTTTAAATCATTTATAAATATTAATTTAATTTAATTAAAACAAGCGACGTTAGTATTGGACATTGATTTTGAAATTGTTCTACGAAACCAAAACAGCGGGTAAAGTTAGTTGATTAATTTACATCTAATTTGTTGGGGGATCGTTTGAAACTGAACGTCGAATTGAAAAATTTAATAAGCATTTGTGTTCATTGATTTCGTGATCAAAGAAAAGCTTAATTACGTTAAATAAGACGCGGTATGTCTGAGTTTCCTTCGTTAGTATAAAAACCAAAAAACTGTTTTTGTATTAACCTATATTTTCAGGTTGGTTATAAATAGGTGTAATATCTTTATAGATTTTTGCTGAAAAATTATTCACACCTTTAAATACAACAATAACAAATCATCCTGTATAAAGAACGAGTTCAAATTCGAATTTATATGAAAGATTTAAAGTTTTTTTATACATCACACTAAAGTCAAAAACAAAAGAGAGAAAAACAATTTTTCAGCTGAAAATTCAAATGAAAATTTTCTAGTTTTTCCGACAAGGCAATCAAGGTCGAAAGAGAATTCTTTTAAAAGCCTTTGCTACATTAATGCTTATATTAAGGATGCACTTAAAAAATAAATTTTTCAAACTCCATCGCAATGAAAATCTGAAGGATTGTTATTTTTTTTTCATTTAATTTTCAGACGTTTCGCGATTGCACAGTGAGTTTTTTGCCATCTGACAAATACATGTTCTAAGATTCATTTAATATGTCATTGGAAAAATAATAAGATACATACCAGACAGTTTTTATTGCAATGACTTTTGAATGATCACAATAAATTCGTCTTTTGAAAAGTTCACCGAGGCTTATAAACAAACTCGATTAAGATTAAGGCTGTCAAAAGCTCTTCAAATTACCTCAAAGCAATTTTTAATAAATCTTTATATTATTATACAGGATGTTTGGTAAGTATAAAAGCATTAAAGAGGTATAGTTTATTTTTAACTTATTTTCAATCACCATGTATAATATGATCAGTCTGAAATATGTTACATAAAATTATTTTTTCTATTAGAATTCGCCAGGCCAATAACTCCTGGTAGTACAAAGTCAAGTGATAGATAGAAAACAATAAATAAATTTAATTTTTAATAAGCGAATGCAGCAGCAAATGAACTTTATATTCACTGTTTTAAAGCTCTGATACCTATAACCAATCAACCTGTATATTATGAATGTCAATATGACACAATTAAAATTCACAGTTATATAATTCGTAATGTAAAAGTTACCATAATTATACATGAAAAAGAAAAGGAGAAAGAGTTAAAAGAGAGGTTATGACTTTGCAAATACGAATACCGTCAATTCTACTTTTATCTTTAATATTATTCCATGTATGTACCAGCGTGTATGATAAAGAATATTCACATAAATGCCATGAAACACACAGACATTGCCGCATTGAATAAATCCAGTAATTTATTTTTGAAACAGTATCTAGTGTCTGCCAATAGACCTGTCACTATCAATCTATAAGAAGAGTTAGACTGTTTGATCTATTTGTTAAAATGTCTATTCAGACCGATAAGGATATGAAGTCGCTGATAGGATAAAACTAGAAGAAGAATATTTAGTAAATGACATTCTTCATCTTCTCATATATCTTCTTATTTAGCCTTCTTAAAGATCGCCACGAACACCGGTCTTTAGTTGCCCACATTCAGCGACTTCTCTCGAACTTAATTATGTTGTCGGTCCACTCAGTGGGAACCTACCACGTCTACAGGCTCATGGTAACCACTTGAGAACATGTAGACTTCAACGGTCATCGGTTGCACGATCAATGTGCTTCGCCCACTGACAATTTATACGAGCAATTCTCCTAGCTACGTCAGTGATCTTGGTTCTTCTGCATCCAGGGTTTTGTGCATCCAGAGACTTAAGTCGGTCCACCTAGTGGGGGTCTACCGGCTCGTGGTAAGCATTTTAGAACATTTAGGCCTCAAGGGTCATCGGTTGCAAGAGCCATGTGCTCCGCTTATTGCCACTACAGATGGGCAATTCTTCGAGCTACGTCAGTGATCTAGGTTCTTCTGGGTCCAGGGTTCTCTGCATCCAGAGACTGCCCGTGCTGCGACTACCGACTCCTGGTAAATACTTTAGTACTTTTATATCTACACAACCACTGCCACTTCAGCCGACCAGTTCTTCAAGCTACGTCGGTGATTTTGATTCTTCTGGGTCCAGGGCTGTCTGCATTCATCGGTCCACCTTGTGGGAGGTATACCCATGCCGAGGCTACCGACTCCTGGTAAATACTTTAGTGCTTTTATATCTACACAACCACTGCCACTTCAGCCGACCAGTTCTTCAAGCTACGTCGGTGATTTTGATTCTTCTGGGTCCAGGGCTGTCTGCATTCATCGGTCCACCTTGTGGGAGGTATACCCATGCCGAGGCTACCGACTCCTGGTAAATACTTTAGTGCTTTTATATCTACACAACCACTGCCACTTCAGCCGACCAGTTCTTCAAGCTACGTCGGTGATTTTGATTCTTCTGGGTCCAGGGCTGTCTGCATTCATCGGTCCACCTTGTGGGAGGTATACCCATGCCGAGGCTACCGACTCCTGGTAACTACTTTAGTGCTTTTATATCTACACAACCACTGCCACTTCAGGTGAGCAATTCTTAAAGCTAAGTCGGTGATCTTGATTCTTCTGGGTCCAGGGCTGTCTGCATCCATCGGTCCACCTTGTGGGAGGTATACCCATGCCGAGGCTACCGACTCCTGGTAAATACTTTAGTACTTTTATATCTACACAACCACTGCCACTTCAGCCGACCAGTTCTTCAAGCTACGTCAGTGATCTTGACTCTTCTGCGGATCCTATGTACGTATGTTCTTTTTATCTTTATGAAACGCGGTGATTCTTTAATAGCAAAAAACTTATGGCATTTATAAGAACACGGATAAATATAAAAAATAGCGATATATGTTATATAAAGACAGCACTAGAAATATAGATCTCTCTTTTCAGCCGATTGTCGCCTGAAAGTTCACAAATTATGATGGAGAGTATACGAAAAGTAGTTGCAGGTATTTACGAAATAAAAACGTTGTGAGATAATTAAAAATATTTTTTTATATTCTGACATTTACACGCGGAAATTTTCGTAAAGATATCTTATTATGAATACGAATTACGAATGTATCGTACTTATTTCTATAATATATTATAACACATTCGTAATTATCATGTGATATTATTGAAGTGATTATGTTATTGTTGTCACAATTGATAAAACTACATATTTATAAAACATATTAATATCTACACAAATAAATTAAATCGGAGTGTCTGTCTATATTATTACAATAATTAAGAAAATTTCGGAGGCAGTAATGATCAAGTTTCCAATTGAAACTGTTCGTAAATCCATCGACAAAAGGCCTGACCGTTTAAAAGCGTGCATGAAAGGTAAAGGTGGATATTTTGAATAACTAGTTTTATACGTTAACATTTCTTTTTCACTCTACATAATTATACATAAAACTTTAAAATAAAATATTTTTTCAGAAGTTATCGGATATTTTCTTTGTAACATAACTTATGGCTAGACTAGGTAAGTATACAATTTTTTTTTCTAACTTTTTTTTTTATGACCCCCGCTATTTGGGGCCTCTCGTACCCCTATCTTGTGGTAGGACAGGGTCTTTTTTGGGCAATTTATTTTTTTCACTTAGTTTTTTTTTTTTTAATTTCCGTTCTCTGCTTCCATTCTTCACATGATCTTTCATTCCATTCTTTTATACAACATTTTTTCTTTCTTACTCTTTTGCTCTGTTCGTCTATCATTCTTCCCCTTTTCTTTTTACATTTTTTGATTTATATTTGTATTTTACATTTTTTTTCACATTATTACTTATTATATAATTATTTCTATCACAGTTTTGTTTCTATTTACGTTTTTAATATATTTATCGTTTTATACTCTGTTTGTTTTATTTCTTTCTATCGCCCTTTTGGCGATCTCTTTACAAAGGGATGTCTGTCTATCTATCAGCTAATCTCTGAAATGGCTGGATAATTTCTGACAGGACTTCACTGGTAGACAGCTGATATAATAAGGAGTAACTTAGGCTTCTTTTATTTTAGAAAAAATCGTGCACGAAAATTAAAACTAATTATTTTTTTTTTAAATTTCACGCGGTCGAAGTCGCGGGCACAGGTAGGTTAAAATATATTTTTTTAAATTGATACATTTAATGTATATCATGGTCATATCGAGTAAGTTTCTAGCTATGTTTTTACTTACATTATATATGTGTATATTTAAATGTCGCTTCTTGTTTTCTAAACCTAAAAAATAAAAAATATATTTCTAAATGCATTACGTAAAACGTATCACACCAGTGTATTCCATGAAAGCAAACCCTTGACAATGACATCACGTTTCACGAAATATTATGTGGATTTTTCAGAGAGTGCCTTACGTGATGGCAATAACAAATACCTTATTTATAATACTCCACTGTTTTATGTACATACAGGGTGATTGGTTACATGTGTAAAAGATTTAAAAGGGTAAATGTTTAGTTCCTGAAATTAAGCTGTCAATTGAGCTATCTTGAGCTTCTATCAGCTGAAAATAAGAAGAATTTTCTTCCCAACATCATCTGTTATTTTGAAGATAAAACTTTTTACATTTATTCCACAGTTCGAAATACTTTTGAATCTGACTGTATTTCAGTTGCATGAAGTACAGTCATCGATACAATCTCACAGCGAAAAATACCCGGAATAGACTTTTCAGGCTATTTTTAAAATCTATGACGTTGTATAGGTCTCTCGAAAGCTGCATACGCTTTCTGTATAAAGTAAAAGCTTTTTGCACTGGTATTAAAAAGCTTAATCAGAGCTTTCTGCGAAATTATTACCCGCTGCAAAAAGATGGCAACACAATAACATCTCTAGAATTATACGACTTCTTTCATCATCACTTCAGCGGCATGACCTGCTTAATATCCTCCCTTATAGAACTCCTACAGGATCCTTTGGAAGCGGTCTACTTCCAGCGTCTTCTTAGGACCTGAAGAAGGTCGGAAAAACAACCACTTCGACCAGGTCCTCTATCCACTTTGTGGATGTCCTATGATGCTGTTCTTGGTGATCTTCCTCCAGAACCTTAAACCATCTGAGGTCATATATTCTGCCTGTTATATAGTCTACCTCTTACCACCTTTCAACTTGCTGAATAGCTGGACTGTGTCTATTACTTTGGTGCGTTTACGAATCTCCTCATTTCGCTCGATCTCGTATGAAAAATCCAAGAAAAGGCATTCATTTAGCCTAACAGACCACGAGCTTTTCCATACGTACAATAAAAAGGCTTCATTGTATTCTTGCAAAGAGAATTTCATATGTTTTATATGACCGGTCTTGCCCGCATACGGTGACTTATATACATTTATAGATATCTTTTTTCTACTATACGGTATCAATTATAAGTACTTATGTCTTAAACAAACAAATATAACAGTACCTTAACTTTCGAGACGTTTTACACAAAATAAATTTCTGAACGCACATATTAATAGTTGTTACAGTATTTGACAGGATTGGACCACAAATATTTGACATGTAATAAACAAATTAGCATTTCTTGAAATGATTAAGTTTTCATTACACATATCGATTTTCGTAGACACGTATCGATATTCGTATTTTTTTCATAGTTTTCATTGTTTTTTAAATGTATTCTGCTATTCAGGGCGGAGACAAATCCAACAAATCAATAACATACATATACACACACACACACACACACACACACATATATATATATATATATATATATATATGTATGCTTTTGTCTATATGTACACGTTAACTACTCGTTATTTATACTTCTATTTCCATACTATGGTCGTCCGGAAGATATTGCCTCGTGTGATAAGACCGCGTTGTACTTTTTTCTTTATTATTATGCATATTTCCAAGAATATTAAAAAAATTAAAACTATGTATTCTACTTGCTTCTTGCTTTTTATTATTATTATCTTTTTTGTAATATTATATACAACTAAAAACGCAGCAAGTTCAACGAAAATACGCAATTAAAAAAAAAAAAAACTTTATCCAAAAATAGAACAAAGCGAATGGTAGTTATATAAAAGTAACATCTGTTACCTCACTTATTATATTTACGTAACAACATCCGGTCAATGTAATGAGATTTCTCTCGAAAACAAATTGTGCGTAAACAAAATGGTTTCTTTAGCTAGAGTAATACGAAATAAATCTAATAAACATGTCAGGATAAAGCTGAGGAAAATCTTGTTGAATTTCACAGCAATATTTTCATACCTATTACGGATATTAAAAGATAGTACCAAAATAATACAAGAATACCTGTGAAACCTAAAATAGTTCATGGAATTGCAATATGACAATATAAATTATGAAATGTTTTTTTATCCTTTATAGGCGAAAAGAAGGCTATTTCGCCTGATTGTAAGCGATAACGAGGTCAAAGGTGCTACATGCTTGTCTAAAATCGACTTTGACTTATAGTTATTAGTACATTACTGCCTAAAAGAAACATATTCACTATTGTCTGAAATTAGCCGATTGTCTCTTTTCAAAGGTTTATGTTGCATACACAGGGGCCCAGGTATCGGACCACTAACATTACAAACCTTCGGATCTTTTTTATACTTCATAGATGAAGCATTAGACCTCTGTCTCGCTTGATTTTATGTGATAACGGCGTCTAAGGAACATGCTTGCTTAGAAGAAACCTATTCACTCTTGTCTTGAAGACTCCTAAGGTTTAATTATCTGGAAACAATGACGCTGGTAAGATATTCCACTCCTCGGCTGTTTGCACTATAAAAGTATTAGCTTAGGGCAAGTGGAAGGAATTTAATCCATCTACGGATGTTGAAAAGAAAGAAGAAAGGAGATGGGATAATTATATTTTGTGATTCCGCTGCACACTCTTCAAAATGAAGTCGGTGGAACCAATAAACTGGCAACTTTTTGTCAATCCTCTAAGCTTTGAAGATTTTTTCGAAATGTAAGTTAAGTGCGACATAGATAGTATTTTAACAAGAATTAAAAATAATTAAATTTTTAAACAAATGATTAAAATAATAAACGTAAAAATTGAACAACCGGAGGAAAGGTGTAAAAGTATGACAGTATATGAAAAGGAATGAAAGACGTTGAAAAGGAGGAAAGATTAGTATGGATATTATTTGAAAATAATAATGTAATTAAAGCCCATGACCACCAAAGTTAGGTGGTCACCAAGAAGCTCTAAAAACAGAGCTATTAAAAGAAAGCTCTGATGCTTATTAAAGTCAAAGCATCTTTGTCACTAATTTCGTTAGTTCTGTATAACTTAAATTTTGTTTTCTTTTTTTTAATTTTTTACTCTTTCATTTATTTAACATTTTTAAGCAGGGTTTAACAGATGATCAAGAGGACAGATGACTTTATAAAGGTTGTCCGAAAACGCTCGATGCAGTTCGCTTCCAGTCTATGGTGAGGTGAGGGGGGAAATATGTTAAGTAAAAAAAGGACCAATATCTAGCCACTTCCGCACATGCAGTGGTAGTCGTGCAACAAAGTGCACCGCCCGCCAGCCCGCTGACAAATGCGCACGCGGCAAACGATGCGAACTACACAACTGCCACCGTCAAATCATTCAACACGTGTTTCACCCCTCCACGGGGCATCTTCAGGAGTTATGTTAGACCGATTAGTGCCAAACACAGAGTGTTTCAGAGTGGATATATGTTAGTTTACTTCTTATGGCAAATATGATTGTTATGATGATTTTTAATAGTATGCAGTACATATAACCATTTAGATGTATATTTATGACATCAAACTTGATATTTAATAAAATAAAATTTGAACTTGGTAGTACATAATACGTGAAAGACCGACCTCTATTTAGAGTTACACTAAGTACATTCTCTATAATCAATTTAATAGTATGGCATTAATAGAAATAAATCTTCAATTACTTCGATATATTTAAAGTTAACCCATTAAACTTACGAAGCTAGAACCTATTACACACCAACCTGATTACCCATATACACAGCCTTCAAAATATATTTACCCAAAAAATATTAATAAGTAAAAGTCGTAAGAAATATTCTTAAGATAATACGAAAGATAAATTGAACGCCCACTAAAAACCCTTAGTTGATACTGTCTTCGAAATATCGAATACGAAATAAATTAGTCGCTCGGATGTCACAGAAACCATTTTAATAATAAAAAGAAATCAAGTAAAAAGATATACAACTTGACCTTTTCAACAATAGTATTAATATATACATTTTGACGAAAACTTTGTTTCTTATCAAGATCTTATCTATTTTCAATAATGTTTTTTTTTTATATTTAATTTTTTTAAATATTTTAATTATACATATCGATCTTTGGAACAACAATTGGCTAACTTCGTATTCGTAGAGCGCTATCTCTGTCCCACGCTAGCTATGTGACGTTTTGTCAGACGTTGTATTTCGTGCGACAGAGATAACGCTACGAAGTCAAAATTAGCCGATTGTCTCTTTCTAAAGGTCGATGTGCAATATTTATCGCCGTGTACTGTAATTAAACGTTTTTATTTAGTTCGACCCGCACGGAATTTATTTGTTTATTTATTTGGATCAAAATTAGAAATTGAAATTTAAGCACCTTCGCGTTGTCAGATTGATCTGAAATTTGGTACACACATTTAATTTAGATAACAATACAATATAATAAACACAATAACATTATAAATCTAAGATGGCCGCTGATAAAAAATGGCGGATTACATATTTTTCCTTAACCCCCTCAATATGGGTATCAAATGAAAGGGCTACACTAGTAAAACACGTTGATTATGTCAACATTTAAAATTCAAGATGGACGCCGTTCCAATATGGCGGACTAGGTAGCTATTTTTCTACAACCACCACAATATGGGTATCAAAAAACCGTTTAACTTAAAAGTTTTTTAAATGTATTTATTTTATTGTACATACGTACACCTTGTGCCATTTATAATTCATTAAATTTTTGAAGACGAAAACAAGGTTTACACAGTGTATTTTTATTTGCATCGTATCTATCACTTTTTTTTTAAATAGTTTATTGTATAACCATGGATAAAGATATATTGATTTTTTGTAATGCAACAGTATTTTAAACAATTTATTGGATAGGGAAATTTATTCATAGCTTTTTTTCATTTGGCAACTATTTCTTTGCTAGGCTTTACTTTCCATAGCAAAAAGAAGCTTAAAAACTTACTGAACAACTTCTTTGACGTAAGATCAGGCGATTTTTAACGGAACAACATCACAAATTGTTCGATAAGTGAGAGATTTATATGTTATAAAATATTTTGGACTATTAATTTATTTATTTACTCTTTATGCACACAAAAAATATGTACAAGGGCGGAGTTAACGCCATACGCGTTTTCTACCAGTCTACCTTAGGGCAGAGGAGAAATAATCGAGGTAGGTGCTTAAACTATAATAAAATAGAACATACCTACTAATGATACAATAACAATACTTACATATATACCTCTGTAAGAAAAGGACCAATATTTAGCCACTTCCGCACATGCAGTGGTAGTCGTGCAACAAAGTGCACCGCCCGCCAGCCCGCTGTTAAATGCATATATGGCAAACAATGCGAAATACACAACTGCCACTGTTAATTCATTTAACACGCGTTTCACCCCTCCACGGGGCATCTTCAGGAGTTATGTTACACCGATTTGTGCCAAACACAGAGATCCATTAAATATATATACCTCTTATTAATATTTATATACAATACATAAATAATATACACATATAATATAATACATATACTTCGTGTAGATAAATATAAATAATAATAACAACTGTTTTCAATATTCTGCTGATTTCTGACGCATATGTTCCCGAAGTTTCCGTCTGAAACTGTAACGGCTTTTTGCCATACTGACTTCCAAACGCAGCTTATTTCATAGAAGAATAGATTTCACAAAAAATAACAGTGAAGAAAGTCAGTACGGTGAGGAGGACAATGAAGGAGACGATCATTTGAAGAAAGCAAGACGCGTGTATGTTGAGCATTTAAGTACTCGAAATGAGTTTTTAAATAAGTATTCTTATTTTTAATTATTTTTAAATGATAATTTATTATTTATGTGCTTGCCCTTCTCCCTTCTCTACTGTACTAGTTGTAAATACCAATCTTAGTAGATAACAACATGAATAAATAAATAGCTTCAATAAACACATAACTAAAAGGTAAAACCATTAACACGATGTGCTAAGCTACAATACGTTCCATCATTCACATCTGCACGAATCTATTCAGGTCACGAGATCCGCGTGCCTGGAAAGCTCCGAAGTGTATTGGACATCCGTCCGAATTGATCAATACGAATTTCGTGTAATTCAAAATTCAGAGATGCTGACGTGTGAACATTTAAACTGTATATCTATGTTATACAGGATGTTTTGTTAATTGCTTTCGTAAATGGTATACACTGTACATATACAACGTAATGATATTATAGTAAAAAAAGCTTTTTGAAAATTCGAACAACTATTATATCGCCGGCTCCATGCATGTAATACAGAATATGTAATATTCAGGTTGTATTACGTAACAGTGGTTTTTAAAAATATATCGATCTATCAATTAATCAAGACTTTAAAGTCTCCCGTGTCAATGGTCCTGGGATAAGTCGACAAAAGGAAAATGGTCGCGTAAGCTAATACCAGACCTAGAGCCATGGGTGAACCGGGATCATAGAGAGTTGAACTACTACCTAACTCAGATGATATCCATAGCTGTTACCGAGCGTACCTCTATAGGTTCAAATACGAAGATTCCCCTGACTGTCCTAATTGTGTCGGAATGATTGAAGATGCAGAGCACGTCTTTTTCGTCTGCCCCCGATTTAACGAAGCAAGGAGGTCTTGGGAAGAAGGCGTACCTCTGGAGGTACACCTGGATCAAATTGAGAACGAAGGTTCTAAATGAATCATATATAAAACACTCAAAAACACAGCCTTAAAGATTACTCGCAGGAGAAAACATTTTCAATAGCTGCACTGGCTTTGTTGTGGGGCTATTAGGGCCCCCACCTTAAACTCCCGCGACTTCGAAGGCTCCGTTTATGGTAGGGGAACACCATTCAGCGGAGGGCCGCCGCGAGGCGCGTCCTTGCGCTGATGGTGTCGTCTTCTAGCGGGATCTGTCCTCTGCCGATCCCGTTCGGCCGCATCCTTCTGGACCATGACGGTCTCTCAGAAAGAGGCCACGGCCTTCCACGCCGATGACCCGCTCAGCAACGCCGACACGACTGCTGGCAAGTAATGGTCCTGTCCGATCTCATCCGCCAATGTACTTAAGTTCTAAGGTAAGTAAGCAGTTACATGTTCTGCTTTGTCACCTGATCATTGCCACATCAAGTTGCCATTTATCTGGGCTATAGTTACTGTCGATATATACGATAGTTTATAAAAATCCAAGCATACCTGTTAAATAAATAAACTTATATAATATTCTGTAAAAAATAAATTCTTGTCATACAACTACCTGTAAATATCAAAAGCAAAATTATTCAAGTTATACAAATAAAAGGAATACATAACAAACACGGGAAATAGATACAATGTTTACTCAACAAGTGAAACATCGCGTTCTCTCTTCATATTTGCACGTAGTTGTGGGCTTCCCAGTTTCTTAATAACTTTCCGGGTACAGTCGCGAACTACAAGTTTTTGAATCGGAAAAATAAATAACGTTCAATTTATATGTAATGTATAAAATATTTCACTAAATATAACTATTTTTAGACGATACACCCTCTGCAAATCATAAGCCTCCTCTAAAAATATCTATGGGGGGATATACCATAATCGCCACACTTGGAAGGCGATTGGCGATAATAGTGTACTATACACTAATCATACAAACACCTAGTAAGGTATCTATTTTTCCATAGCGGGTCAAATAACCCTTTTTCTACTTAAACGCATTAAATATCGTAATTAGAAAAAATATGAAAAAAAATTTATTATTATTAACCCTTAAATGCATAATGATGAAAAACTGCAACATACCACTTAAAGATACATAAGTAACAGTAAATGCGTAGTGTAGTATATACTACATATGTAGATATCTACAACATAGGGTTTTTTAAAATAAATAAGTGTAAAAATAAAACATCTATATATTTTTTTCTATTTTAAGTGCATTGTAGTGTACTTATTTGCAAGATATAGGTATATGTATGTGTGTGTATATATATATATATATATATATATATATGTATATATATATATATATATAAAGTATAAATAAATGTCATGCATTTAAGGGTTAAACAAAATAAAGATATTTGAAAAAATAAGATTGTTTAAATATTTTTTTACGTTCAAAATGGGTCATTTGACCCGTAACAGTATGTTTAGTGCTAAAGTACACAGAGAGCGCTGGTGCCAGTCCTCTGAAAACTTATTTATTAGCAGTGCCAATCCTATATAATTAAAGCACAAAGTGTGAATTATTATTTTGAGTTTAGCATGGTAATAAAAACAGACCAAAACTAGGTTCGGACCTCTTGTGCCTCTTTGAGTCGAAATGGTAAGAATGGTAGTCGAATGGTCGTGGATCCTTAGGCCCGGTCACTACATGGAACACCCGCCTAAGGTCCAACGGCTGCAGTGATGAGAATATAGTTTGTGTTAATGCGTGTAGAGCAATAAGTTAGAAAGTAAGAAGTTGGTAGCACTGTATTGATTATACCAAAATCAAAATATTCTTTATACGAATACGCAATTACAAGCACTTTCAAATCTTCAATCAACATAAAATATTAGCACTGTTACTCTTACAAGAAACTAACAACGGCTCGTAAGGCATTTCTGCTGAGAAAACCCGGCGAGAAACTCAACAATAATTACCTTCCCGAATGAGCATCAACACTAGTATACGATACTTGAAAAGAATAATATTACTTTTAAATTAGTTCAGTGGCAGATATAAAATTATTTGATGAATTTTATTGTAGATATATGTACAGCAGTCATCGATAAATATTGCAAATCGACCTTTAGAAAGGGACAATCGGCTAATTTCGGCTTCGTAGAGCACTATCTCTGTCCCACACTACCTATGTGACGTTTTGTCAGTCGTTGTATATCGTGCGACAGAGATAACGCTCTACGAAGCCGAAATTAGCCGACTGTCTCTTTCCAAAGGTCGATGTGCAATATTTATCACTGGGTGCTGTATTTATGACACAAATTTATTAATATTTGAATATGAAAACTAAGTCTATCTAGAATTAAGACCAGAAACTAACTAAGACCAGAATAATACTAATAATTTAAAAAAATAATTTTAGGTGGTATCATAGTTACTGAAAATAACTTCGTTGGCATTACATTTTATCTTAAGTACAGTCAGCTTGTTACAAATCTAACTTTATCATGTTATTTAAGACTAAGTTATAAGGCTGTACAGATTGCCTGCATTATAGCTAAGTAACCGGTAAGTTAACAAATGGGATTCTTGACTTAAGCACTTTATTAGTTAATCCTTTACTTACATGTTAAATAAGTTTTCGTATTGTTCGGATGGCAGTTTCTACGGGGTAATCTTTTATTAATACTAGATACATTATAACATAGTATATATATTTACTAGCTGATCCCGTAAACGATGTTTTCCAAAAAAATTAAAGGGTTAATCGTAGAGGGGTGAAAATTTAGGGTTGTATGCATTTTTAATGCCACATTATAAAAAATAAAAACAAAAAATTCGTCAAAAACTTAAAAAAATTTTTGAGGGTGAACAACCCTAATTACTTAGGGGTATGGAAAATAGATAGTAGCTGATTCTCAGACCTACTGAATACGTATATAAAATTTGGTAAAAATCGGTCAAGCCGTTTCGGAGGAGTACGGTAACTAACATTGTGACATGGAAATTTTATATATTAGATATAGTATAGTTATATAAACAGTGCTCGACAATAATTAACTTACTGAACGAGTGTTGTTTTTTTAAGTTATACGATTAAGATCTACGATCAGTGGTAAGTTATTTGGGCATTGATATATAAGAAAGTATACTTAGTGTTAAAGTAGGGTGACCATCTGATTTGTGAATAAAGGACTCCTTGTGAACCAGTGGTGTTTCATTCCGAGTCAGAATCCACAGTACATAACAGCATTCTTGTTTACAATAATACACTTTTTTAACAATATTTCTTTAATATTGATTATAAATCTCTCCACTGGTAGATCTGAAATTTATTTCTTACTTAAACGAAAACTAAATTAATTTCTGCCAGTAATGTTTGATATAAATACGACCTTTAAATATCATAATAGGGTGTTTAAATCAAACATTTACTGATCTCTGAAAATATTTGATATACAAAGCCTCCAAGCGCCTTTTTATAATATAAAATACGAATCGAAATTTTCTTTAGAAAGTGTAGAAGTCGCAAATCTTGGATACGGAAGCTCTCTTGTAGAGTACTTCCGATATGTACTTTGAAGTTCTTTTCGAAGACGCTCCTTAATTTTTTTATTCTTATCACAACAGACTTTTTTGACTGCGAATCGACCCGATTGTAAACCTTATAATGAAACACCCTGGCTTTGTATTATGTTATCATTATCTATTTTCCTCGTATCGATATGTTACATTGGTCACATAATATATTTATGACTATATCTTATACGTACACAATAATTACAATAAATTCAGAAAAATAGGGGACTTTCGTAGTATATTTACAAGGCATAGTTAAAAACTGACTGTACCAAAGTATCGTCCGTAAAAAGCTTCACTTTTCTTACGAAGCCGTAAGCGAATACGTCTTAATCGGATCCGTATGTCGTTATTAGCAACACATATTGGTCATAAATGAGGTATTTTGAACGAGAAGAGGTTTAGAAGCTTCCTGAATGCTGTCCATTTACTATGTACAGTTTGAGCAGTGATAGCACAGCGGTGGAGAACTTAGACTACTACTTTATCTTATATAAATCACACTTCGTGCGTTGTATATTGTATTAACACTATCAATTTATATGTTCCCTCAAACCATTATATGTTCGTATTTATGTAATACATTTTCCACACACATATATATATATATATATATATATATATATATATATATATATATATATATATATATGCGTGTGTATTTGTGTGTATGTATACCCTAAACTGCCCTCTCCTTCATGTCTCTCACCTCCATCAAGAGGCTGTCTGGTAGAGATAGGCTAGAACAATAAGATCGCCCTTTGTATCTCTATATAAATTGTTTCTTTTTTTGAGTTATTATCCATGGTGCACAATAAAGTATAAATAAATAAATTCGCTTTACTTTAGTGCCGAAATCAATAATAAATATAGTATGTGGTATATAAAATAGCTTAATTTGTTTTATTTATTTAACATACCTATATGTAAGATATCTATGTGCGAGGAGTAGTAGCCCAAAGGTAGAGGACTGCAAGTTCGATTCCCTGGATACAATCTTATATAATTCACACTTTATACATTCACTACCTACGATTGAATTTCTAGAGGATTGACAGCAGCGACTTCTTTGTACCATGGTCCCACACTGCAATCGCCAACCCACATGTCGATCATAGCGATTATGGTATATCCCACATAATTATTTAAGGAAGGTCTATGCCTTGTATTGGAGACTCACGGCCTAAAACGACTTCCTACGAAGCCTTGAAGCTTTGTAAGTTTAAAATTGGTTCTAGGTTAAGCGTCCTCTGCAACCTGCCACTATGAAACCAAATACTCTACTACTGTTATTTACAAGGCAAGCCTGATAAAAAAGATATAATATCTTACATATTAATCAAGAAATGAAAGTACTTTGTTACCAATAACAGTAGTAATAATAGCCTTCGTCTTTAGACATTTAAAACGTTACACTGTTTCAGAGAAATGCATGTTTATATCACTTCAGAGCTTTTAGAAAATGTTATAAAAAGATTCTTTCCACAGAGTTTTATATAACAGCTTTCTCTTAAAAAGCGTGAGCTTTTGTATCGTCAAGAAGCTGACGAGACTTTCAGATTGAAACGTAACGTTGGAGGTACTCGTTTAAAAAAATAAAAAAGCTATCAGCTACCTCATTTATTTCCGCTAAGAAATAAATGCAACCTGAATTAATATAATACTAGGCTAGGACATTAATAACAAAGTATATCATTTTTTATTTATTTTTTATGTGTGCAAAGTAATCACAATCGTGAAAAACCTATAAAAGGCAGCAGACAGATTTTTTATTTTTTTAAATAAAAACCTTCACCGTTATTTGCACTAAGAGATAAATGCTTTGGTATTTCATTCATATAATACTAGCCTAGGATATTAGTAAAAGTGTGATTCATTATTTTTTATAAATTTATTCATTATGTTTACAAAATAATCAGGTTCATTAAAAAGTACAGTAGTCTTCGTATATTCAGTAAAAAAAGCTATGTGAGGTAACTAATAACTTTTTTATTTTTTTAAAAAGAATACTTCCACCGTTATTTACGCAAATAAATAAATGCTTTGGTATTCCATTAATATAACACTAGCCTAGGATATAAATAACAAAGTGTTTCATTATCTTATATTTATTCTTTTATCATGTTTACAAAATATTCAGATTCATAAAAAGCTATGTGAGGTAGCTGATAGCTTTTTTTTCAAAATGAATACCTCCAACCTTATTTCCGCTAAGAAATAAATGCTTTGGTATTCCATTAATATAACACTAGCCTAGGATATAAGTAACAAAGTGTTTCACTATCTTTTATTTATTTTATATCATGTTTACAAAATATTCAGATTCATAAAAAAGCTATGTGAGGTAGCTAAAAGTTTTCTTTTTAAATGAATACGTTCAACCTTATTTCCGCTAAGAAATAAATGCTTTGGTATTCCATTAATATAACACTAGCCTAGGATATAAGTAACAAAGTGTTTCACTATCTTTTATTTATTTTAACATAAATAACAAAGATAATAATATAAGTAACAAAGTGTTTCATTATTTTATTTTTTCATCATGTTTACAAAATAATCAGATTCATAAAAAAGTACAGTTAGCTTCGTATAAATCAAAAATATTTACTAATCATGCAATGAACAGATAATATTACGTGACATAAAACTATCCGATAGAGCTATTCTTCGCGTGCACCAACTACACTTTTTTACTCTTATCTTCCACTTTACCTGCACTTACATCTCAATTCCAGTTCGTAACCAGTACACACGAAAAAACACTTAACACCTTTGCAATACAATCTATTCTTCTCTCGTACACGCACCCCCTCGATATTAGGATGATCAGTAATCGTTGCGCTTTCAAAGCGAAGGTTCGACAGCTGTTGCTTGATAAGCTAACGGAGTCATCACGATAATTGTATATGTAGATATTTAAACATATGTGTATTATATATTTATATAATTATAGTAAGCTGTAGCTATTAATATTATTATATAGGCTGTCTTTTTATCATAGTTTTTATGTTCTTTCTCAATTCAATTTTACCTTTTTAGTCTTTTATGATATTATCTTGTTTCACCTAACTTCACTTGATTTATCTCTGCACCGTCTAACGATTAACTGGTAGAGGATGCTTTCGGACATTAATATCATATACATAAATAAATAAGTGTTAAATAAATAAATATTTCACAGCGCGGAGATCAAATAGCCACGGACGTGTACTATCTATTCGCGCACAATGTTACTACGCGAACACTAAACTATAACTCCGCGAACACTAAACTACATAGGCGGAAAGGAAACTAGGGAAGAATTCCTCTCATGCTGCAAGAAAATAATTAAAAAATTTATACAAAAAAATAAAAATTTAAATAGACAATAAGAAAAAAGGTACATAATGTAACTCAAATGTGATATAAAGTGTGATAAAAATGTAAATGAAAGAAAAAAGATAAAATGTAACAAGTAATGAGGGAGGAATGAAAGGACACAGATCAAAAGTGAAAGAAAGCAGAATTGTGGCATAAAAGAATAGAATGAAAGATTATGTGAAGAATGAAAGTAGAGAATAAAAAATTAAATTGTCTATAAAGACCCTGTCCCACCTAAGATAGGGGTACAAGAGGCCCCCAATAGCAGGGTCCATTAAAAAACTTTTTTTTTAATTCCAGGCTTTCCTCGAGGCTCCGTCTTGTGAGGTAAAGAAACAATAAAGCCACCTAAAGAAGAAGCCGCTTGTAGTACTATAATTTTCACCGCCTGAAACTGCAGTGAAAGATAAATTCTGGCAGTAAAGTCTGCTGGGACAGATAGAGTACAATAATTAATTTTAGTATTTAATATTCGAATTTTGAAACCGATTTTATTATTAGTAACAAAAGGACCAATATTTAGCCACAGAGACTCTGTGTTTGGCACTAATCGGTGTAACATAACTCCTGAAGATGCCCCGTGGAGGGGTGAAACACGTGTTGAGTAATTTGGCGGTGGCGATTGTGTGATTCGCATTGTTTGCCGCATACGCATTTATCAGCGGGCTGGCGGGCGGTGCACTTTGTTGCACGACTACCACTGCATGTGCGAAAGTGGCTAAATATTGGTCCTTTTCTTACGTAGGATGGACTTCCGCGAGGTAACGCCTGATTCCATTAAAGATTTTATTATTTATTATCTTTTTTTTTCAGCCAATGGACGCTCACTGCAAGACATATGCCTCCTTTAATATCGCCACGAGAACCTCTCTTGCGATGCCTGCGTTCAATGACTTCGCGCGACTTTACTATGTCGAGTTTTATTTATTAAACGGTTTTATTTAGTTCGACCCGTACGGAATTTATTTGTTTATTTATTTAGGTCAAAATTATAAATTGTTATTTAAGCACCTTCCCGTTGTCAGATTGATCTGAAATTTGGTACACACATTTATTTTGATGACAATACAATATAATAAAATCAATAACATTATAAATATAAGATGGCCGCCGATACAAAATGGCGGATTACATATTTTTCCTTAACCCCCTCAATATGGGTATCAAATGAAAGGGCTACACTAGTAAAACACGATGATTATGTCAAAATTTAAAATTTAAGATGGACGCCGTTCCAATATGGCGGACTAGGTACATATTTTTCCACAACCACCACAATATGGGTATCAAATAAAACCGTTTAAAAAACCGTTTAACTTAAAATTTTTTTTAACGATTTTTATTATGTCTCAAATCAACTAACCTGTTTAGATATACATATTGGCAGTGGTGTACCAAGAACTTTTGCCGCCCGGGGCGGTCTCCAATTTGCCGCCCCTTCTATTATAATTCAATCAAATAGTGGTTTTTTATAAATTGATACACATAAATAAATTATTAAGTTATTTAATCAATATTAATTAATACACAAAGTAAATTTTTTTTGACATATGTGTATGCACTCGTTAACATATTTATATAATATCTACTCTTCTTTCTAGCTTTCATACTAGAAAAAGCGTGTATAATGCTCTCAAAATTAAAATTATTTGTAATTTCTTGTTCTATTGGCAATATTGCAAGAGTTTTTGGTCCTAATTGACTCATTGTAGAACGAAGATAATTTAATTTATTATTCAAGAAAGAAAATAAATATGAAATGAATATATTGCTTTTTACAACTATAAGTAAATTTAAAAAATGCCGCCCCTAGGTAAGTGCCGCCCGGTGCGGACCGCACCCACCGCCCCCCCCCCCCCCCCCCTAGGTACGCCACTGCATATTGGTATATGGACTTCATATTTTTAGATCCACAAGCGAAAGTTATTAATTATTATAATAAACTACAAAATAATAATAAAACGAATGAATGTCATTACGTATACAGAGAATGAATGACGTCATCAATTGTCTGTGTGCAACAAAATTAATTGATATTTTCTTTACCAATGTCTGTAATAACCTCGACTTCGTATCTTGGCCAGACCGTCTGGCGCCCCCGCTTCTGGGTCTAGGTATGATTAAATATATAGTTTGACCTTGACACAGTTGCAGCGAAAAGATCGTATTCTCACAATAATATATTTTTAGGGTCCGTTTACATAACAATGTTTTATTTTTATTTTCGTTATAAACCAGCGTTTTTCTTAGTCTTAAACGTGTTTAGTATAATGTAATAGGTAATGAATAATCATTGTCGTCATCATATCAGACGATAGCCCAAAAAGCCCACATTCAGACTTCGAGTGACCTTCACTATATCATCAGTAAGAAAAGTACCAATATTTAGCCACTTCCGCACATGCAGTGGTAGTCGTGCTACAAAGTGCACAGCCCGCCAGCCCGCTGACAAATGCGTATGCGGCAAACAATGTGAATTACACAACTGTCACCGTCAAATCACTCAACACGTGTTTCACCCCTCCACGGGGCATCTTCAGGACTTATGTTTCACCGATTAGTGCCAAACACAAAGTCCATCTAGTGGGGACTCATCCACGCTGCGTCTACCGCATCGTGTTCATCACTCGAGATCCTTGCGTCTCCGACGACCAGCGACTCCACAAGCGATGTGCTCCATCTACTAGCATTTTACACAAGCAATTCTTCGAGCAAGGTGCACTACCTTGGTTATTCAATCATATCTATTAATGTTACCTTCATGTTGTAATATATATATATATTTATATATTGACTTTTAGTACCTACCTGTGATCTTCTGCCATATGACTTTCTTATTTTATATTGCTTACATTTATTTATCATCCTAATATTTTACATTTTTCTTTACTACTAATTAATAATTTCATTTAATTTTATGGTTGTTTTTACGGCCCCCGTCTTTGGGAGTCTCTCGTTCACCACTCCATGTGAACAAGTAATTTTGTTTACAAGGGTAAATGATTTTTTCAGTTTTGATTTTTTAATTTCATTTTCTTCTTTTGTGCTTCATATTTACTATTGTTCATTTTTTGAATTTCAGCCTTCTTTTAAAATCTCTTTCCTGCATTTCAATATATTACACATTTATTTGTACTATCACATTACTTTACTATCACAGATTTAGTTAGTGGTTTGCGATTTGCGTCCATATCTCTGTATTATTTTGTTCTTTTGAATAAACACCTATATCAATTACATATTTTATCTCAGTGTTTTACTTATGAATCGTCCTTGTCTAAGTAACTAAGACGTATTACTACGTATCATACTCTGTCCTGTTGTTATACAACCTTAGGATTTTGGAGCGAGTTTCTTCGTCGCCCACCAGAGAGGCGATGTTACTTTCCTGAAGTATATTGTAATGGCGAATATTTATGGTAATCACCGTGGAGTTAATATGCCCAAACATTGATAAAAACATAACGTAAATATTAAAGATTTAAAAAAAGAACATACACTAAAATTATGAATTATGAACAGATATTACTTTACCTCTAGTTAAAGTTATTTGAAATACTCATGAGCACTGTGTTGAAAATTAGAGCAGGACAAAAATATAAATTTTAACATGAGATAGCTGACATAAAATGAAATAATGAATTGACAAACAAATTAGCTATACATTAACCTCTTTAAAGCGTTTAGATTTATAACAAATGTATATAATACAGCAATGTAACTCAAATATTAAGAGAAATTATAAAAAACCTAAACACATTTTACTAAGTAATAAAAGAAAGGAAACCTCCTTAAGTTAAACTTGTAACTTGACCTAGAATAGAAATTGCAGAATCTTTTGTGTAACATCACGCCATATGACCCTGACATTATATTTGATTATTTGGCAACAGAACCTAAAACAAACCTATAAATTCGATGCAGTCTCTTGAAGTACATTAATATAAAAACCTTATTTATCACTACGCAATTATGTATACTGATGTTAAATTATATTATTTATAATCACTATCTGGTCCAATAGATAAAATTTTCTATATTTCAACTTACCCGCGTTTGACCTATGACTCACCTGAGAGCGACGTTGTGGTCGAAAATAAACCACGTAGACTCAATAGGTACCTCTTCAATCTGACCCTAAAGAGACTTGAGTTATAATAATGGGAAATAAGGAAGCCGGTTGATCTTTCCATACTTTTTTTTTATGGCCCCCACTATTGGAGGCCTCTCGTACCCCTAATTAATTGGGATCAGGGTCTTTGTTTACAAACAAGTTTTTCAGATTTTTCATCTTTATTCTTCACTCACTGTCATACTTCTCAATCTCTTTTATTCTTACCTTATTTCCATCACAATATCTTTCATTTTGTTCTTTCATTCTTTCTTGCTTTCATCGCCTTCGTTCCATCGTCATATTACTCTTAGGTGGCTAGGTACATTTTTTTCATTCTTTATTTTATTATTGACTTATTCTCTTTTTTTATCACAGTTTTCTTTGGGTTGTGCTTTCTTAATACAATAATACACTTTTCTTATTCTATTTTTCCTATTATTAATTGACTATTTATTTTATGTGCAGTTTATTTGGTACCTACTTATCTATACTGTTTTGATTCTATTAACAGTGTCACTCACCACCCTGATCTTTCCATACTTGAGCTGTGTGGATCATAATTTTTTATTATTTATAGTAGAAATCCCACTGTTGAATATATTTGTTTAAAAAAGGCACACCGAAAATAATATTAAATATAAATTTAACTTAGTTTTATAAAACAAACTACAAAATTCCTAACCTTATATCTAACACTTTACCTTCCTATTTAACTCCATACTTGCAATACTTTGACTCAAACCATGAAAGAAATCAACAACCGTCAAATCATATTTTAATACTGTCACGAAGGCAGGAAACGTCAACATAGCTGCCACACACAAAAATTTTTGAAAAGATTCAAGAAGTTGGTATGACTAAAATCCATTAGAACAAGTATCCGAATTATAGTTTTGTAACGTCTGCAAAGTTTTTATACTGCAGCTGCCTTGCAAGAAAATTAACAATGTCATTAATTTCTAATTTTCAAATTTTAAAATACCACATACTAGAATGTCCGAAGTAAGAAAAGGACCAATATTCAGCCACTTCCGCACATGCAGTGGTAGTCGTGCAATAAAGTGCACCGCCCGCCAGCCGGCTGATAAATGCGTATGCGGCAAACAATGCGAATCACACAACCGCCACCGCCAAATTACTCAACACTTGTTTCACCCCTCCACGGGGCATCTTCAGAAGTTATGTTACACCGTAACATAACTCCTGAAGATGCCCCGCATTAAATATTTAGAATGTCCGATTCAATATTGTTGACGACTATAAAAGCCAATGCTGGCGGCATTCTATGTCAGTCTACATCCTGAAAAGAAGTGAAAAACAAGAAGACTCATAATAGAGAGAACAGTAGAGATAGAGCTGCTATGGGCAGAATCGCTACCAGTTTCGTTGCTCGAACTCTAGAACATTAAAAGACGTATTTTTGGTGCGTCTGCGTTTCTCTATCCTCAATCCACGTTAGTGACAATACTAACGACAAACATTTCATTCTTCTTTTCTGCTCCAAAGAGTTCTGCTTTAAAATAACCTTCTCAGAATTAGAGTCAGCAAACAGAAAAAGGTTGACGATAACGGTGATAATGACGAAAAAAAAAGTACAAAAGCAATTCTTCTGTTTTACGTCTTCTTTGGTGGATAAATTGTATAACATACTTCATTACAAAACAGAGTGATAACACAATTAATTATTTTATGTTCATTAAAATATAAACAGGTTATTTATGGAATCAGGCGTTACCTTGCGGAAGTCTATCGTAAGTAAGAAAAGGACCAATATTTAACCACTTCCGCACATGCAGTGGTAGTCGTGCAACAAAGTGTACACTCTGTCTCTCCTGAAGATGCCCCGTGGAGGGGTGAAACACGTGTTGAGTGATTTAACGGTGGCAGTTGTGTAATTCGCATTGTTTGCCGCATACGCATTTATCAGCGGGCTTGCGGGCAATGCATTTTATTGCACAACCACCACTGCATGTGAGGAAGTTGCTAAATATAGGCCCTTTTCTTACTTATTATAGGTTATATAAAAAACTAAATATTATAAATGACAATTTTTTTTTCAACTTTAATAACATTAAAAAGGTCTCCATAGTTCTCAAAAGACGCCATTCGTTCCGTTCATTTATATCTCCCACGACTCATGAAATTCGTTTATTGTCTCGTCCTTGTTCCTTTATCTAGGACAATGGAATACAAAATTCTTTTAACACAATGAAATATTTTATAATGATCGATAATATATTTTAATATTTCTGACTTGAATAGTTGATGAATAAACTAGAAAAATATTGTCATTTTAAGTTTTATTTAGTAATATTAAATGTTACAAAGCTGCGACTTTCAAACGACATTCACCTTATGGATCGCGTGTACATCCCGTGGTGTCTTCTAGATAATTAAGAACCTATAATCACTATATGGCCGACTGCTTTTTTTTTCTTTTTTCGGTGTCGGAAAGCAGACATAAAATGAAATAATGAATTGATAAACAAATTAGCTATACATTGACCTCTTTAAATCATTTAGATCTATAACAAATGTATATAATACAGCAATGTAACCCATATTAGGAGAAATGATAAAAAAAAACCTGAACACATTTTGAAATCTTCTGGTATTCAAGATGCTTTGCCTCTGGGGGGAGGACAGGGGTATGTGGGATTCCTACCCACTAAAACCCCCCCGGTGGTCGCCCTCTGCGCTAAACGGGGGACCGCGGTATCTCCCAGTGTATGGCCGACTGCTACTTTAACTTGTCAATTCGAAATTCAAAATATCATATTTAAGTAATCATTAACATGCACTTTCGAATCATCGATTATTTTAACATTATAAGCAGTAAGGTACCACCGTCTCGGAACGCAGATCTGTTGAGAGCTGGCCGGTAACAACAGTTACTTGCGTTCGATGCGTCAACATTTCCAAAAAAAAAAAACTATGAGCTTATTATATGTAAAAGAATATCTAATAACTAAATTTTCCAGTACTGCATATGAGACCTGATAAGTCCCTTATATTGTTTTATTATACCATCGGATCAAATTTAAGTAGGGAAGCAAATATATATTTTTGTCTCAATCATACATAATAAACTTTAAACACGGCACTAACTTTATTCATCGCATAACAAAAGTCAAGGGATCTTTTAGATCTCGTAACGCAATGAACATGTTAAATTAAAATTAACATTTTTTTTCATGTGTACATTGTTATATCAATCATGTAAATAAATCAACAAACATACCCACACATCTAGATCAACTAAAAACTCCTGAATACTATAATAAGATTTATTTAATAATATATCTTTAATTTATGATTTAAATCTAAGAAACGGAAGGCCTTAAATATCTTGTGGAACTTTATAATATATGCGTATTATATACGAAATTTAGCAGTAACAAGTTTATTTTTATTTCCTTTATTTATGACGTATCTGTCACTATTTTAAATAAAATATATAGCCTATCCTCAGTTAGAAAAGCAATCTCTTTAAAAACATCCTTCATGGAATCTCTAGTTTTTAAATTATAAAGTTTGTACAGCTCTATTCTCTGAATTAAATACATAATTATTATCAGCGACATTAGTCTAATATAAACTATGGCAAGATTATACTTACCCCAAGACACTAGGACCCAATGTGGAGTATAATATTTCGAAAATACATATACATACTCGAAATATCTACTCAAGCAACATTAGACTGAACTTAGAATAAGTATAGGTTAAGTTTCTAGTAAGACTAGTCAATAAAATAGAATTAAATATTATAAACTATGCTAGATTATCTTATTTGCATTATCTTTTAATTAACAAAAAGAGTGCGTTTAGAAACCGAACTTGCGATCTACAATTCTAAGTTACAATAGCCAGTAGAATATCTATGTTTATATTTACAAAAACAATCTAAATGAATTAATTAGCAAAGCAATAGGAGGTTAAAAATGATTAATTGTTCAAAATTTAATTAAGACAAATCACAATGGAATTATACACGCAAAACAAACGGACGTTTCTTTATTATTAATCACGACGATTTATTACGCAGACAGAAATTTTCGTTAAATGAATTTCGCTAAATGATTTCTCAATAAAGGCTTACATTTGTTTAATGAAAAATGTTATCGATCTGTCTTAGTTTTATGTTATTGAAAATGTGGCATCTTTCGCACTGCGTGGAATTGTATATATACATCAAGTTTTGCTCACATATATACTAATTTAAAACAATGTACAATCAATAAAAATCTTTCATCATCCAATCACAAGTCGAGAAGCATTGTAGAGCTATGAAGAATTATATTTCTGTGGAATTCCCCTTTTCGATGCGCCGCTGACGATGACATAATGTAGCTCTTATAAACAAAAATATATATTTTTTTAAATGTGAAGTATGTAAGGAATTTGAGAAATAAATTGTAAAAAAAGAATGGAGAAAGATTAATAAATATACAAAATTGAAAAAACTTATTTAATCTTAAATTTTGATTTCCTTGCCTCACACAAAGCTGGGGAATGAGAGACACCAAAACGAAACCATTAAAGAAAAACAAAATGATTCGACAAAGCGCGCAGAACGGATTGCCTCTGGAGCCTATAGGTTCTAGAGTGGACACTGCACCTTCCACAAATTGGACAGTCGATATTGATAAGGTCGACGGAAGACGCTCGATACAAGCAATTTTAAACCGGTCTTATTGGAAAACTATGGGGAAGTAAGAAAAGGGCCAATATTTAGCCATTTATTTACTATTACTCTTTACGCACATAAAAAAATGTACAATGGCAGACTTAATGCCATAGGCGTTTTCTACCAGTCTATCTTAGGGCAGAAGGAAAATAATCGAGGCAGGTGCTTAAATTATAATAAAATAGAACATACCTACTAATGATACAATAACAATACTGATATATATACCTCTGTAACAAAAGGACCAATATTTAGCCACTTCCGCACATGCAGTGGTAGTCGTGCAACAAAGTGCACCGCCCGCCAGCCCGCTGATAAATGCGTATGCGGCAAACAATGCGAATTACACAACTGCCACCGTTAAATCACTCAACACGTGTTTTACCCCTCCAAGGGGCATCTTCAGGAGTTATGTTACACCGATTAGTGACTCTGTGTTTGTCACTTCCATTAAATATTTATTGGGAAGGTTTACGTCCAGCAGTGGGAGTCCTTAAGTTGAAATCATAATGTTTATCTATGTTAGACTGGTTTTAAGGCGCAATCACAAAACTTTAATTTTCAGCATGAAAATGAAATTTCTAAGTTGAACGCTGACCTGCAACTGAAATAGATTGATATATTACCCATACCCAGCCCATATTCTAAGGAAGGATATACCATGATCACCACGCTTGGAAGGGTTGGCGATAAGTGTTGTATGGTACCCACAGGATGCTGCTGCCCATCTGGAAACATGTGTGTGAGTAGATGCAATCTTATCTAATTAACACACAAAGTGTGAATCGTATAAGATTGTATGCCAGGAATCGAATCCGCGACCTACGATTGCAAGTGTGTCTTCTACCGCTGGGCTACAACTGCTGAAAATATTGTTATAATTTCAATACGTTTTTTTTATTCGATCATAATACATGAAACATTACTAAATATATGATTGAAAATGACGAAGATATAGGTATAGATCAACTTCATATATAATTCACACCATGTTTATTCGTTATATTGTATTGCCACCACACGTGGAGATTATATATATATATATATATATGGTATATCCCTTCATAAATGTATTTCGTGGAAGCCTATTTCTTGCAATGGACTTCAAGAAACATTAATTTTAAACAAGTCAAAATGTAATTTAATTTGCCATCACGTAAAATAAAAAAAAATGCTAAAAATTTGGAAAATAATTTCGAATTACAAGTCGAGTGGTTTTGCAGTTTTATAAATCCGTTGACCACTCACGCCTAAGGGTACAAATGCCACACGAGTGGCCGACACAAAGCGTGCAGCGATGTGTGAGCGATGGATGAATGGGTGGACTTCTCCTGAATTTACGTACCACGGTCTGATGCATTTAAAAAGGATTCTCTTTTTTTATCTTCAATTTTAAAAATGATTTATCTTTTTAAATTTTCGCCGAAAAACTTTTGAATATTATAAAATTACTTAAGCAGAATAACTTCTTATAAGTGTACGGATTCACGACATCTGTACACTAAACGTTTTGCTTATACTTTTATAGTGCAAGCCGAGGAGTGGAACATCCAAATATCGTCATTATTTCCAGCCAATTATAACTAAAGGAGTCTTTAAGGATAATGTGAATATGTTTCAGTCTGCAAGAAAATATAATAAAGCATATTTAATTTTTAAAATTATATATAAATTTAGAAAACGCTTTTCTTAATTGTTTTATTCAATTCGTAAATATATATATATATATATATATATATATATATATATATATATATATATATATCATCAATTATAACAGGGCTAGTATATATATAAAGCCTGCGCGCCATGTTGCCTGATTACTGTCGTATCAACTTGCCAATCCACTGACCTTTGTTGTTACATTAGCAAAATTATAAAAGAAATATATAATGTTTCGTAACCTATAAATATGATATCAGATAAATTATTCAATTCTCAAAGAATTTTAATTTCATAGTTCAAAAGATACGGACTTTTCGCGTTTGAAGCTACCTCTTGTACTGTGAACGCAATATACTGTATGTAGGTGTATATTAAAAAAATGTATTTGATAAAAATATCATACGTGAGCACCTTTTAATTGAAAACGTGACTAAAACATTCAAACTTTGTATAGAATTTTTATTGTAGAGTTGTTTTGTTATAAGCTATATTATACATTGTTATTTTTAACGGGAATTTATTTTTTATTAATCTATTAAATACAAGATGATTTAAATTCCAAGTTATATTAAGCTTGGAAATCATCATCGTTTCAGGTTCTGTTCATGGGTCATGCGTATGGATTTAAAACAGTACCGGCATCTTCATACAAGCCTTCCACCTCGTGGACAGACGAACTGTTCCGATCTATGGACTCTTAAAACCTTCAGGTCCCAACTGCAATCACTTTATGGCCTGCCCATTGTTTTTCAATTTAATCCGCTGACCTATATCGAATATTTTCATATATCAGCAGATATGTATATTCCTGATGAAATTTCTTAGAAAAATCTTTATTAAAGTCGTGTACATAGCTAATTGACCGACTGTGAAATGTCATTTGACTCTTTTTTTGGCACTAATCGGTGTAACATAACTCCTGAAGATGCCCCGTGGAGGGGTGAAACACGTGTTGAGTGATTTGGCGGTGGCGGTTGTGTGATTCGCATTGTTAGCCGCATACGCATTTATCAGCGGGCTGGCGGGCGGTGCACTTTGTTGCACGACTACCACTGCATGTGCGGAAGCGGCTAAATATTGGTCCTTTTCTTACTTGTGAAATATCAATAAAGCATAGAGTGATTGACTACGTTTCTGTGACGTAAGTCATCACCGATAATACACATTGGTGATAGACTTTCATCTTAGGGTACTGAAAATAATAGTTTAAACTAGAAAAAATCTTTAAAAAAAATTAAAAGATTTATTTGAAGGCAAGGAAATTTGTCTTATTACGCTTTGGATCACCAACTCAGCTGATGAAAAGCGAGATGAAGCAGACAAACTCATACCCTGAACCTCATCTGCCAACGAACGAAAGAGAAAATTGGTATGAAATAAAACGATAGAGGAATTGTAATATAAAAAAAGAATTGAAAGCCGAAATTAGTCGATTGTCTCTTTCCAAAGGTCGATGTGCAATATTTATCGCCTAGTACTGTAGAAATCCTATCGACACAAACTGTCGATATAAAAGGTACCTGTATAAAAAAAATCGCGGACTCAAAAAACATGTATATATATATATATACATATATATATGTATATATATATAAAAATTTAAAAAGAAATTTAAAAAGATGAATCATTTTTAAAATTAAGGATAAAATGAACGGTATTATAATATCCAATAGCTTTTAAAAATAATGTTCCAGTATTTTGATTTAATATTAAAACATTAAAATTATGCTTCGTTGCTTTGTTAATAAACATTAGTCTAATAAATTCAGTGTAAATGTTATGATAACACTTGAAGCCGCTCCGTCTGATACTAGAGTCAATTTATTACTTAAATCAATTGAAACTATCTCTGACGATAGAGTATACTTTAAACATTCACATCTAGGTTTGATGATCTCTTATTTTAATTTTAACTTGATTAAAAACATTGCATTGCGTAAAAGAAGAATTATAATTAATTTGTACATTATTTTATATTATTACTAGCTGATCCCGCAAACGTTGTTTTGCAAAAAAAAAATGATATTTTAATTTACAAATAAAAAATAAGGGTTGATCGTAGAGGGGTGAAAATTTATGGTTGCGTGTATTCTTGTATGCTGTATAATAAAAAAATAAAAACAAAAAAATTCGTTAAAAAAATAAAAAATTTTTTTTAGTGTGAACAACCTTTATCACTTAGGGGTATAGAAAATAGATAGTAGCCGATTCTCAGACCTACTGAATACGCATATTAAATTTGGTAAAAATCAGTCAAGCCGTTTCAGAGGAGTTCAAGTTCGAACACCGTGCCACGAGAATTTTATATATTAGATGAACTTAAGTTTGAAATTAGAATTTATATACCTCAGACATTAGCGTCTGTGTATTACTTTTTACATTTATTTTTAACATTTGATTCATATATTAGTGATATATTCTCGTGCTTGTATCTTTTAAAAGACAATTTCAATCTAAATTATTAGATATGCACAATACAATTTAAACCTTATTGGAATGTAACTGCTTGCTGTAATTATTACTGTCTGTTCTGTAGAATGCGCTGGATTATTGATCCATGTTTGGTAATGTTTTTGTTTTGTTTTATTATTGTTTGACTTCGATTCATTGAATGTTCTCAGTGAGGTTATAAGGTAACAATTGTAACTAATTTTATATTTATAATTTCTTACTGCCTTTTCTTACTGTTTATCTCCAATAAAATAAAATAAAAAAATAAACGTTCCCGAAAATTTGTTTAAGCTAACTTTTTTATTTTTAAAAATAATAATGATATTTTTTTAAATTATTGGGTTTTTGTTAGTTTTTAACTAGGTCCTAACAATGTCAAGTTTTTAAAATTACAGTTCGTGCGACCACTTCCTCATCCTACTCCATATTGGCATCCTCAGGTCGTGCGCCAGTATCTGTGCAGCGGTTGCCGTATTCACATCGATGAACCTTGCGATACCATCTTGAATATTTAATGGAATCAGGCGTTACTATGCGGAAGTCCATCCTAACTAAGAAAAGAACCAATATTTAGCCACTTCTGCACATGAAACACAATACGCAAAGGCGTGACATGTGTAATTTTTATTATATCCTACTAATAAAACAGATTAGAGTCGCAGTGGGCGTCTATCGAATGAAGAGTAGAAGAATAATTAAAACACATTTTTTTAATAATAATTACAGTTACAACAACATGACAACATTGATGACTTAATATTAAATGTTATAACAGTCAATACACAATTTAGTTAATCCTTATTCTATTGCTTGTACGAATTAGTAATACGATAAAGTAAAAAAATTATAAATTTCTGTATTAATTAATCCTCGATTAAGCAAAGTTAATGTTCTACGAATAATATAGATATATACAGTCGGTAGAGATACGACCCGGACTTGGTGGACAGACGACATATTAAAGCCTCCGGGAAGTCCCTGCAAGCCTGCGCAAGACATGTCATTGAGGAGTTCTTTGAGCAAAGTTTACGCTTTGCAATGGATTTCTATCACCTCATATGATGATGATGTAGAACAATGCCTAAAAATATAATTCATACTTTAACAATTTTTGAAAAAGTAACTTCTTTTGAACTAAAACTAACTTGACTTACATACCAACAGATGCCGACAAAACCAGTTAACGAGGTTTGTAAATTTGCATTAATGTTTTTTTTTAATTAAATTGACAATTTACTTTCTTATTTTAATTAATTTATTATAATTAAATAATGTAAACTTAAAATAAAAAAATTGTTAATCATACATTTTTATCACAAAATCACAAATATTGTACTATAATTAAAAATATTATTTACATTTACACAATTATAAAAGTAACCTCTTACTACACAGAGACGGCGAAACTATTAAAACTTTAACTAGAAAGTGTCGTAAAAATTTATTCATAAAGTTTCTAATGAAATTTGCGAAACGGAATGTGACATTAGGCCGCGTCGTTTTGTTTTAGAGTAATATTAAAACTTAAATTGGAATATTAATATATATTATATATTAGGGGGACCGGAAAGTAATATCGCTTACCTAAGTTAAATTCACACGACTACATTTGTAACAAAGAATTATTTCTAATCAAAAATATATTTACCTTCATTATCAACAACCTTTTGGTATACAAAATCAATGCCGGAGCGGTAACAAATCAATCGGTTTATTTTTTGTAAAATATGTCGACAGAAACTACATTACTTTCCGGCCCCCCTAATATATATTCTGTAAAACAATCTAAAATTATTTATAAAACAAGAAAAAGCTAATACAACGAATAAAAATAAGTTGATTTTCTGATCGGCTTTTCTCAGCAGAACTGCCTTCCGAGCTGGTGGTAGCTTCCTGTAGGGACAACAATGCCGATTTTATGTTCATTGACGATTCGAAAGTGCTTGTTGCCTATTCGAATTAATAATATTTTGATTATGATTTCATTTTTAATATTGCATATCTAATATATAAAATTTCCAAGTCACAATGTTAGTTACCATACTCCTCCGAAACGGCTTGACCGATTTTTACAAAATTTTATATGCGTATTCAGTAGGTCTGAGAATCGGCTACTATCTATTTTTCATACCCATAAGTGATACGGGTGGTCCATCCCTAATTTTTTTTTATTTTTTAGACAATTTTTTTTGTTTTTATTTTATTATGATACAGCATACAAAAATACATACAACCTTAAATTTTCACCCCTCTACGATGAACCCTTATTTTTAATTTATTAATAAAGAAAACTTTAATTTTTTTTTGCAAAACAACGTTTGCGGGATCAGCTAGTGTTATATAAAAATAAGTATTTAGTATTCATTTATAAGGAAAAAAAACGTATAACTTAAGAAATATTGAAATAAAGATTTCAAACAAATTAACAAAACCTTTCTACGTATCTATTTGCCAATTTAAAGACGTCACTAAAAATATAAAGCACAAACAGGTCGCGGCGATAGATAAAGAATAAGATACTTAAAAAGCTTTAAAAAGTGAACGTATAATTCATTTTCAGTAAAAGCCTTTTCGTCTACGTCCAATTTACCTGTATCTTTACGAGGATCATTTTGTAATACATATGTTAGATTATCATTTTTTATTGTTATGCGATAAGCCAATAACTTCTGGTAGTATAAAATATACAACAATTTTAATATGAAGAATAGAAATTCGAATTTTAAAAATTATTTTTATTCAACATTGGAACTTTTAACAGAACTCTTATTGATAGAGAACATTTACTTTTAATCTATTTTATTTTTGACATTGCTTTGCATAGAGAAGAAGCAGGAAGAAACTCCACAACAACACATGTTTTAGTAAAGTTTAACAAAACAAATTTATATATAGACCTATTAAATATAGCCAAAATAAAAACAAATATTCAAGCTTTTTATACAAGGTGTACACATACATTAATTATTCACCTTGTCAAGGCATTTACACCTATAAACAATCACCCTGTAGATTGTTACCTAAACAAATAAAAGAAATCCATACCAAAACATTAGAATATAAATTATTCTCATTAAATCCCCTTATTTACCTCTCTAAACCGCAACAATGAAAACAGACCCTTTTAAATTAAATTTAAACTTACATTGGTCTAATAAATCCAACCACAACATCATCGGTCTATATCGGATTATACAACCCATTTGTATTGCATTTACAATTTATATTCTAACACTTTGATTCTGGAATTTAAATTACAATCGATTATAGCAAATTAATAATAAATAAACATATTTATGCATGCAGAGTATAACTCTTGTTATATATTTTAACATATTTCTAATTATGTATTTCAATATATATATATTATAAAACATATAAATAAATGTATGTATATATACGTACCAGTCAAATTTGCAAAAAAAATATAAATATAAACATACCCATTTATAACATACGCATCTATTTTTAATTATACTATATATTCTTGCCGTGGCATGACTTGAAGTATATCTCTTTGAATTTTGTGTTTCAGTTGGCGTCGTATTTTTTTATGGAGCCCGTTTTTTAGGCCTCTCGTTCCCTCGCTTTGTGCCAGACAGGGACGTTACAACTTCGAATAATAATTTTTTCATGTACATTTTATTTACATTTGTCTTCTTTCTTCTCTAACAATATCTCTTAGCTTACTATTTCCTTTTATCTATCATAAATTATCCTTCTTTTTTATTTATTTATACTTTATTGTACACCATAGATAGTAACTAAAAATAGAAACTATATATAAATATAAGAGGCGGTGTTATCGCTCGAGGCGATCTCTACCAGACAACCTTTGAACGCAGATAAGAGATCTGAAAGAGAAGGCAGTATACGGTGTACATACTTACAAATTCATTCATTACACACAATGTAACACAGTGTAACAAACACACATGTATACAAAACTACTTATATATATATATATATATATATATATATATATATATATATATATATATAATATATATATATATATAAATTTTTCTACTTCATGTCCAAAGTATCACAGATTATTTATCCCTTGTTTTATGTTTTGACTTTTGTATCTTAACCTTTATTATATTCTATGACTAAATTACTATCCATTTTTATTTTTATATATTCTTACATATTTTTGCATTCCTGTATTCTTACTTCCGACCCTTGACTAAGTTTTATTATTTTCATCTAAATGCCGTCGTATTTCAAAATCGTCTGTCAGTTTTAATATTGCGAATATGTAAGAGTAATTCAGAATTCTCTATTTGTATGACTTTATATGAATTTTGGATCTTCTTTTTACTTTTCGTATTTGTTAGTTTACATCTCGAATCTTGAAACACACAATTTGAGAACACAAAAAAGATAGTTTTATGTAAGTTTTTGTAAATCTTGAGAACTAGTTTTTATTAACGTGTAAGCATCCTCTTAAGAAATAATATACTTTCTATATTTCACACTATTAAGGTGCGGTGATAGGTTTTATGGTTCCTTTAAAAATATGCTGACATCGAGTACTCTAATTTTTTCTGATAAAAACTTTGTTGGATGCTGTGTGTGGTAACTGCTGGAGCACCCTCAGGAGTAATGTTACACCGACCAGTAACAAACACCGAGTCGACCAGTGCCAAAGACTGAAAGTCTTGGATGCCCCGTGGAGGGGTGAAACACGTGTTGAGTAAATTAACGGTGGTAGATGTGTAATTCGCATTGTTTGCCGCATGCGCATTTATCAGCGGGCTGGCGGGCGGTGCACTTTATTGCACGACTGATGCTGCATAGCAGAAGTAGCTATATATTAGTCCCTTTCTTACTTACCTTCTTCATTCTTACGTCGTATTCCGATTGTCGAACACTATGTTACATCATTAAACCTTATAAGATGTTCACATAAGATGACCGTCAGACATATGAACCATGTCAAGGTTGCCTAAAACATTTCCATGTCACTGAATCGACCTATATCCAAGGCGTCGGATCGTCTAGCAAGTGTGACCGTGTAAGTTGTTTGTTCTCATTTACATTACAAGGAAAATCCGGCACAATGTCATCTGTATCTCATGGTTCGTCGCTATCTGTATTAGCTTTGTAGTATTTCAACATAACTTCGAACAATGAACAACACAAGGGTGAGTTAATTATGTTAGCATATGTAAGAATGTGTCTTATCTTTTGTTACGAAAAACTTGCTTGAATTATGTTCTTTTGTCGCCCGAGTGGGTCAGAGTGCAATCAATGTGACACCATCCTGGGCAGTGTTTTTATATCAACGCCTCCTTTTTTTGAGTGTCTATTATTTACTCGATGTTTTGAGAACAGAGAATTTATTCACAAATATTTTTTCATCTTCTCTTTTAACACACAGTCTTTCTCTCTCGTCTATCACAGTTTCTTCCCTTATTTCATCATTCATTTCATTCACGTATAACCTCCTATACATTGTCACACTCCTTGAAATTTTACATTTTCGATTTAACTTTTTTATTTTTGTTATTTACATTTATTTACGTCTCTTCAATATTATATTTAATGTTACTTTATGTAACACATTTCCCTATTATGATTTATCTTAATATCCCTATTACATTACTAGTATTCTCCTTACTCTTCTTCAGTTTTCATGCGCTTTATTATGTCGCTTACAACCTTGGTACAAAACCGCTAAAAGAGAAAGAGGGAAGGGAGGTTGCTGTAGGTGTTTCTCTTACCAAGTTCTATTTCGATTCCTACTTTCAACCCTCCATATATGGGATAGCAAGTGACCCATGAACATGGTGCAGTTCTGGTCTATTGGTGCGTCACACATGCTCCCGCTCCGTGTCGATCTTCGCGTTTTTACACGGTCATCTATTTTATAATAGCCTCCGGTTTTTATCATATTTGCATTGTCATCTTTTTTCCATGTCAATGTCATAGGTCATTCATCTTTTATTCTTTACAAATTCTTTCACTCCTTTCATCGCCTTGCTTTCGTAGCCTACCAATCATGCTAGGACTGCTTAGTTTGTGCTTATATTAAAGATTCCAGGTTGCTTCAGACTTGAGATATTTTGACTATGTCCTCTTTTCGCCTAGCAGGGGGTTTTGGGGTGTAATCAATATGTACATACGCAGTATATCAGTATAATTAATACTATAAATAAAGAGAGAAATAATGTAAGAAAAGGATCAATATTTAGCCACTTCCGCACATGCAGTCGTAGTCGTAGATACATACTAATCGGTGTAACAACTCCTGAAGATGCCCCGTGGAGGGGTTAAAAACGTATTGAGTGATTTAACGGTGGCAGTTTTGTAATTCGCTTTATTTGCCGCATGCGCGTTTATCAGCGGGCTGGCGGGCGGTGCTTTTTGTTGCACGACTACCACTGCATGTGCGTAAGTGGCTAAATATTGGTCCTTTTCATACTAAGAATGGACTTCTGCAAAATAACGCCTGATTCGATTAAGTAGAGAAATAATGTTTAGCGTATAAAAAAATCGTATTTTTCGTTTCAACCAAAAATGTTTATCGTTTTAATAATTTATAATTCAGCCAACCAAGGAAATAGGTGTCAAACGTAAGAGCAATATTTTCTTTGGTTCTTTACAAATATAATTTCCTCTTCATTTCCGCAGGGGTGTTATAATCGCTTTACGTTGTGTACTCATATAATATTGAAATGTACCGGAGGCTATTCTGGAATTTTTTTGTTTGTTATTACGAAAAAAGAAATATCATTCCGATGTTATATTAAAGTAATACGTTAGAAATATCCGATTTATTTATTTATAAGTGTTACAAGTAAACAATAAAGAATTGTTATATGATAAAAAATACATTTCACTACACGATGTTCACGGGTTCATACGATAAAGTCACAAGACAAAATTGTGAGCTGCGGTAGCTCGGTCGCGGATTCGATTCCGGGGATATCTAATATATACAATTCTCGTGTCACGGTGTTCGATTTTGAACTCCTCTGGAACGGCTTGACCGATTTTTACCAAATTTTATATGCGTATTTAGTAGGTCTGAGAATCAGCTACTATCTATTTTTCATACCCCTAAGTGATAAGGGTTGTTCACCCTTAAAAAAATTTTTTTATTTTTTTGTCGAAATTTTTTGTTTTTATTTTTTATGATACAACATACAAAAATACATACAACCCTAAATTTTCACCTCTCTACGATCAACTCTTATTTTTAAAATGAAATTTAAAAATATTTTTTTGCAAAACAACGTTTGCGGGATCAGCTAGTAATAACATATAATTCACATTTTCTACATTAATTATATAGGATTGCCACTACTCACCAACAAGTTTCCTGATGGACAGCAACATCCTGAGCGTACCATTATACCACACTATGATCACCAACCCGTCTGCAAATTGTGTGGATGATATATCACCCATAGATAACTTATGAGAAGACCTATGTTTTACAGAGTCTATGAAACGAGGAAGAAGTCAAAATGTAAGGAAACAAATTGAAAATAGGTAAGCGTGGACAGTTTACAAAACTTCACACTAAATAGAGGATTTGAAATAAGAACAAAAAGTTTTTTTTTTTTTATAATATCCCTGCTATGGAAAAAGCTATACTCGTGGTTTCCAGGCTTGATCAAATCAATAATGATGGATCCGTAGACAGATGGATGTACAGGATATATGCTAGCAGATTGAAGAGTGGCAATAGGCAAGCCAGGTAGCGTACATATTAAATTTCCACTGTGTTCTTAAGGATTTCAAGTAGCAATCACAGACCGCAAATGTAGGACATTGACCCACAAACACCTGATGCAGATAGGCTAATTTCTAAAATCCAATTAAAAGCCTCTTTACAGGCTTATGTTTACTAGTGGACGTTTTACAGCTAAAAAGATAGTTGAATACCCCTGCTTCACACGTCATCATGCTCGAGTTTTCGGCCAAAAACAATACACTAATATTCTCTATCTGGCCTCCTTTGATTTTTTTGCTATTCCTGAAATTGAAGAGTCCTGAAAATGACTGTGCAATTATTGAGGTGATGAAGACATTTTAAAAAAAATACAATAGCTCAACTCAATTTTGTTCAACTATCTATTTAACTACAAGTCTGAAACTAAATAACATAATTTCAATTATTATTAAATAAGTTAGTAATTGTTCAGGTGGACCATTGGCATAGTCAAGATCGAGCGAAGTCGCTGGATGCAGTTCACCGTCGTTTATCGTGGTTCATCGTCGTTTATCGTAGATCATCGTCGTTCATCGTGGTTCATCGTCGTTCATCGTGGTTCATCGTCGTTCATCGTGGTTCATCGTCGTTCATCGTGATTCATCGTCGTTCATCGTGGTTCATCGTCGTTCATCGTGGTTCATCGTCGTTCATCGTGGTTCATCGTCGTTCATCGTGGTTCATCGTCGTTCATCGTGGTGATATTTTGAGGGAGGTCCGCTTCTTACAGTTAGTTTTTAGTGTCTAAGATGATGATTATGAAGTAAGTTATTTTATATACCATGCTTATAAACATCAACTTCGATCTTTTTTCCTATAGTCAAAGTTAACAATTAAAGTTAAGGTTATGTATAAGGGTTACTCTAATAGTTTTTATTCTGTCTTGTTTTCTATTTCTATCATTCCAGTTCACGATAATAAATAATAAAATTAAATCTAGAAAATTTAAAGATAATTGAACATAGTATTTATTGTACTTGACACAAACATAGCTATATTTTTTATAAAGATATCTTACTGAATTGAATCCAATCTTCTAGTGACAATAGTATTTCAAATGGAGCTCTTGAAAATTTATGAGAGAAGCTGCAAGGTGAGAATGAATATAACGCAGTTCCTACTTCGATTCTCGGAATATAATCTTATATATTAGAATGCATTTGGACCAACAAACCGACATTCAGTAGAGTTTATTATGCACTCTTCTAAGATCACAACGCTTGCGCCAATATCTTTATTTAAAGTAAATGTATATAAGGTTAAAAAAAATTATATATATTATTATTCTAGTAAGTAATCTAAGTATACTAATAACCACTATATATCATTCGACAAAACTGCAACAACCGCACAGATATTGTCGTAAAACCTGCCGATTGCAATATGGAGTAGGGATGAGGAAGTGGTCGCACGAAACGTAAGGTTAAGAACAGAACATTGTTATGACGTCGCTAAGAATAAGAGACTTACTTTTTTAACATAAACACTAACATGCATAAACGTGAATGTAAAACAAAGGCACGGGCGCTAATGTTCATAGAACATCGACCAAAATTATATATTTGTATATATATAATACATAATCACGATGATGAATATTTAAAGTGTGATAGTACAAAAAAACCACAGCATATATAATTAATTAAAATACTAAAACAATCTTCACTTTAACATAAGCCAATTACAGGTTTATCTTATTTACTTAAACTTAACTTAAAAACGTGTTGAGTAATTTGGCGGTGGCGGCTGTGTGATTCACATTGTTCGCCGCATACGCATTTATCAGCGGGCTGGCGGGCGGTGCACTTTATTGCACGATTACTACTGCATGTGCGGAAGTGGCTAAATATTGGTCCTTTTCTTTCTTAGGATGGACTTCCGCGAGGTAACGTCTGATTTCATTAAATAATTAATCATTAATTGTTTGTAGCGTGCGTTCAAAAAAGCTTCGAATACCTGGCCACTACGGCTATAATACTTTTTTTTAAATAATTCTTCTGCGTTCGAAATTTGAATTCGGACGCCGCCTATGCTGCCGTTGTCTTAGTTGAAACGAATACATGCACTGATAGTTGTTTTTAACCAATTGATAACTGCGTATATTGTAATATTTTTATAGTCAATTATTTTATTTTATTTATTTTATTTTATTTATCATTTATTTCGGACGTTTGTCCATATTGGTTTTACAATAAAATATATGTAATTAATTAATTTAAATATTTGCCCGTACTCGTGCCGGCTACGTGAACATGAACACGCAGCCAGTGTCGCAGAATAGGGCAGTCAGGCTTATCACTAATTTGTCGTAGAATGTCGTTGGTGCTTCCACGTACTCTGTGCAGAAGTGATGCGGTCCGTTTGCGCAATACGGCGAGAAACCCGTCGGTGCGCGTAAGCGCAAACATCTCGGACGCGCTGCAGTGACGTGGAAGCCCCAACAACATCCTAAGACCATTATTATATTGTACACGGAGGGCACTGAAAGTCCGCTGCGTGTAGCTGACCCACAGATTGCACGTGTACAATGTCTGGCAGTACGCCTTAAACAGGGTGATCTTCACCTCTGTGCTACATCGTGCAAATCTGCGGGCCAACATATTACAGCGAACTGCCATCGCCCTCCGCTCTCTTTCAATATCTTTGTCATCTTTCAAGTCCTCAGTAACCACATGGCCGAGGTACTTGAAAGACGACACTCTTTTTAACGGTTCGCCATTAAGTTTAATGGGCGGTACCTGAGTGACCTTGTGATTTTTTGTTTGGAACACAAGGAGTTCTGTCTTATTTACATTGTACGAGAGGCCATGGGACCTCGCGTACCCCTCACATATAGCCATCAGCCTTCTCAAAGCAGCCACCGACGGACTCAGCAACACCATGTCGTCCGCATAACTGATGCTGTTTATACAACAACCATCAATATAGCAGCCGACACCGGCACTGCCGAGCCCAACGATTTTTTTTTTTTTTTTTTTTTTTTTTTTTTTTTTTTTTTTTTTTATGACCCCCGCTATTGGGGGTCTCTCGTACCCCTATCTTTTTGTGGGACAGGGTCTTTTGTTACAGTAATTTTTTCACATATATTTTTTTTTTTTATTTTCATACTCATCAGTCTTTCATCACATATTCTTTTAGTCTGTCTTTCATGCTATATTTCTTTCTTTTGTGCCCTTCTATACTACTCTTCTTTCATCCCTTTTTTTATTTTGTATATCTTATTTTCTAGGTATCACATATTTGCACATTTATTATTTATTTTATAACAGTCTTTTATCTTATACCTAGGTTTTATTTATTTCTATAATCTTTTTAACTATTGTTTTACAATAATATACAAAATCCTGCCTAGTAGCTTTATCGCCTATCAGGGAGGGTATCGTGTCTTCTTTGACCTGAACACCAGACCGGCACTCGAAGTCGAGCCGGAGTCCCCCGAATGCGGGACACCGGGCCACAAGGTGGATCACGGTCTGGCCCACGCCCGGTTCACAGAAGCACGAGGGGTCCTCCTTGAGCTTGAACCTATGAAGGTACTCAGAGAACCCCCCGTGCCCCGTGAAGAGCTGGGCCGAGACCGCGTCCACCTCGATGCTGCGGAGCACGCGGTAGGCTGAGACGGCGTCCGGGAAAAACATCCTCGTTACCGAAGCCGTCGTTCCTTCCACATACCTCCTGTTCCATTCGTCGAGCGACTCCAGTCTCAGTTGCCGCTTGACGAATGAAACAGGGCATCTCTCGTACTCTGGTCGTCTTTTACTCTTCAGGGCCGCTTCCTTGGCCAGCTGGTCCGCCCTCTCGTTCCCCTCCATCCCCGCGTGCGCTTTCACCCAGAACAACCTTACATCCTTCCCTTTCTCTCTCGCTTTCATTACATTCTCCTTCACTCTTAACGCTAAGGGATGGAGGGTGTCCGATCTTGCGACAGTTTCGAGAGCGGACCGCGAGTCGCTCAGTACGGCGCAGACTTGCGCCGACTCGCCGGCCGCGTACCCTGTTGCCTCAGCTAGAGCCAGCAGCTCTGCCTGGTATACGGTGCAGAAGTTGCCCAACTTGAGTTTCTTTGTGTATGACTCTACGGCGCCCCGCTTGACGCAGAACGCCGCACCCACCTTATCCTCTATGCGGCTGCCGTCGGTATAAATTACCAGATCGGCAGCCGCGGTGGCAAGTCGGACTTCCTCCGCACTTTCCCCCAGACAGGAGAACTCCACACCAACTTGACCAGACGGGTGCGGTAGTCTCAGGTAGCTGACCGGTACCTCCAGGTCTCGGTCCTTTACCACCTGCCGGGAATGACCCTTTCTTATTTCAAATAAGCGGGCTGCTTCTTGGACCCGAAGGTCCAGGGGAAGCAACCCGGCAAGTATAAGGGCCGAGTGCAGGGACGCGGTCCTGTGGGTCCTCGCGATCTTCTGCGCGAAGCCCCGCTGGACCGCGCCCAACTGCCTGCGGACCAGCAGCTTCCTAGCCGCCGGCGCCCATGCACTCGCTGCATACAAAATCGTCGGCTCCAGCACCGCCAGATACATCGTTCTGATCACCTCCGAGTTCAGACCCCAAGATACCTTCGCAGCCCTGCACAGCTGACGATAGAGGCCCTGTGCCTTCTTGCTCACGTTCTTCACGTGACTGTTGAACGTGAGCCTATCGTCAACTGTGAGGGAGCCCAACGATTAGCTGATTTATGTACAGATTAAAAAGCAAGGGCGAGGTCAGACCGCCCTGCCTCACCCCGCATTCCAACCTGTACGTGCGGGAAAACTGGTCCAGCCATTTGACCTGGTTAGTTTGGTGGCCATACCAAAATTTTAAAATGTTAATATATTCACCCGGCACACCAGAATCGACTAACTTAGGCCATAAAATGTCGTACCTAACCAGATCAAATGCTTTGGAGCAGTCCAGGAATGCAGCATAGACAGCTGTTTTCCGATCCGTGTAATACTTGACAGTATGTTTGAGGGTCAAAATAGCACACTCTGTAGATAAATGTGGCCTGAAGCCAAACTGAGCGTCGTGCAGGACTAAGTAGCGCTTAAGTTGTCCCTCAATCAAACCGTCAAGTATCTTCGCTGCAGTAGTAGCCAATGTGATCGGCCGATAGTTGTTCTTATCCCCTAAGTCGCCCGTCTTATTCTTAATAATGGGAACCACGACCGAACGCATTAGATCCGCCGGCAGATACGAATGTCTAATACATATGGTATACAACAAACTCAACAGTCTCGGGAGGTGGGGCCCGGCATACAAAAAATGCTCGATGCTGAGGCCATCATGCCCCGGTGACTTGCCTCGCGTCATTCCTTTTACTAATAATTCCACCTCTTTAGCGCTAATACGTTTCGGCACACCGGACACGACGACTTCAACATCTTCAACCTGTGTTTTTAAAGGCGATTGCACTTGGAAATTTAAGCTGAACAGATTAGCTATTTCCTTGGGATCGTGTATGCCCTCGATGCTCGCCGGTACGCCTAGTTTCGGGCTCATGTTTTTTGTATGCTTCCAAAATCCTCGAAAATCTTTATTATTATGACTACATGTTAAAATATTCATTTTTATTAACTCTTTATTTTTTTGACAATACTTCAATTTTTCTTTAAATACTTTTTTAGAGACATACATATCATTGTATATGCGGCCCTGCTGAGGTCGTCCGTACCATACCCAGTTTAAGAACTTTTGCCTGGCATCCCGGTGAGCATCACGAACATACTGGTTCCACCCAGCTATGGGCCTGCCCCCGCTTCTGCTATTCCCACCTTGACTAGCACGGAAGCTAACATTAGCGGCCTTTTGCAACGTCACTATTATTTTGTTATACAAGTCATCAATAACCTTTGTATGTTCTGTGCTACTATTTGTACAAATAAAATCACAACAGTGGTGAAGAGCGTGAGGAAAGTCAATTAATTTCAACTTTTCATTACAATAATTGGCGTATTTTTCAATCTGCTTAGCATCACGCTCCCCCCATACAATTTTGTTTTTAGAAGCTCGCGGCGGCTCCGCTGTCTTTTGAAAAGTGGACACATCACAGTGGATTTCCAATGGGAAGTGGTCCGACCAGTAAACGTCATAAAGTATCTTAACTTGAGTTACGGAACCACTCGCGGCCTCGGTGACCAAACAGTGATCGAGCCAACGTCGGCTACCATTTATATCGCTAACAAAGGTGTATGAGTTAGATGTTGAGCCTAATGTGTTTAAATCGATGCACTCCCAGTTTTGCTCAGAGCAAAAACTTATTAATTCCTGGTAAAAAGGCTCCCCCGGATGTGCATTAAAGTCTCCCAAAACATACACACATTCAATATTGTTAGTTTCCACAACGGCAACTATCTCACTTAAACATTCTACATACTCCACAAGATTTTCTGATGAGTCCGTCGGCATGTAGACTGAAAACACTAGCATGGTACGACCCATAACACTCACTTTAATTGCAACGATTCGATCACTCTCACACGCAATAATCGAGACGCGCTCGAATCTCGAATTATTCCATAAAAGGGCCACACCGCCGTATGGACGTCCCCGTAAAAGTCCAGCTGAAGTGTCAACCGCAGATTTACCTGCGTATCCAAAAGCCAATTATGTTTCTTCATATTTTGTTACCAATACAACCTAAGGTTTTTTTTTTTTTGGTAAAATCCTAAATTTATAAATGTTTATTAAATTAAATCTGAAATATATGTGATTTAAAAAAAATTACAAAGACGACGGTACAATTAATGGCGGCGTACGAATTCAAATTCGCGTTCGAATTTTGAATCTAACGCGCAAGACTTATTTTTTAAAAATGTATTCTGATCGTAGTGGCCAGCAAGAAAGCTTTCGTAAATAAACGCTATAGTTATAAGTCGAATACGATCATTTACATGAAATTTTCTGTTATAAAATTTAACAAACAATAACCATTAAAATCATTACTTATCTCCAATCACTAAAACCAAGGATCCAACCAGTTTACACGTATATATTATAAGATATATTAAGTTATGTCTGTAACAAAGCCTCTAAATGTTACACTAATGGCATAGATAAACTTTATGGCTCCTTAGAGGCATTCATTTGACAATATACGCAGCTAAGATAACAATATTTCAACGGAGTGATATTAAGTTTCGGCTCGCTTCTTTATCTGCCACCGTTTCGCTTCAAAGTTCGCAAATGAAAAAGTAAAAATGAGGCAATTTAAACTTATCTCTTATTTTAAAAGGGAGAACGTTATATTTATTCATTTTTTATATACATAGATACAAAATCTAATATATAAAATTCTCGTGTCACGGTGTTCGAACTTAAACTCCTTCGAAACGGCTTGACCGATTTTTACCAAATTTTACATGCGTATTCAGTATGTCTGAGAATCGGCTACTATCTATTTTCCATACCCCTAAGTGATAAGGGTGGTCCACCCCTAAATTTTATTTTTAATTTTTTAGACAAATTTTTTGGTTTTTATTTTATTATGATACAGCATACAAAAATACATACAAACCTAAATTTTCACCCTTCTACGATCAACCCTTTTCTTACATTTGTTAATTAAAAACTTTAATTTTTTTTGCAAAACAACGTTTGCGGGATCAGCTAGTAATTATAAAAAAAACAAATGTCGATTTTATCACACTAGGCAATTTTTTTTAGACAGACATAGTATGAGCCTCATAAGAAATTCAAGGTCAATCAGAAAGCAACGAAGTTTGCTATGCTCAGAGTCCGCAGAAGAATTAAGATCATCGACGTAAGTCTTAAGTGGCAGTGGCATACTGCTCGTGTAACCGCGACCACGAGCCGGTAGACGCGGCGAAAGTACACCCCCCCACTAGGTAGACCGATGACATAGTCAAGGTTGCGGTAAGTCGCTAGATGTGGGCAGCGCAGAACCAGTCATAGCGATCATTTGCGGCAGACCTATGCCTTCCAGTGGATTTCTAAATAATAGATTCAGGCGTTATTTAGCGAAAGTACATCCTAAGTAAGAAAGGGACTTATATATAGCTACTTCCGCTATACATTATCTACATCCAGAGATACGAAAAACGAGTTCGCTGGTAAAGTAACATCCCTTATTTTATTTAATGGAATCAGGCGAACTCCTGAAAATGCCCCGTGGAGGGGTGAAACACGTGTTGAGTAATTTGGCGGTGGCAGTTGTGTGATTCGCATTGTTTGCCGCATACGCATTTATCAGCGGGCTGGTGTGGCGGTGCACTTTATTGCACGACTACTGCATGTGCGGAAGTGGCAAAATATTGGTCCTTTTCTTAATCCCTTATTTTATTTTTCAAATCATGTTTCAGTTAGCTGAAAATAAAAAGAAATTAATTCATTCCGAACTCTATTACTTAAAAAATAATTCTCACCATAATACGATATATTTACAAGGTTAGATTCTATTTTATTACACGATAAATTAGATACAATTACATGTAATTATATTGGAATATCGAACATAGTTGCTCATAAAACAATTACTGGACATAGAGAAAGGTACAATATGCGTATATTTATAACAAGTGCTAACCCTGTACATCGCTTTTATTCTCAAATTTATAACATTATACAGAGCTTAATATTTTTTTATAATTGTATATATTTATATAATTGTTTTATAAATGTCTATATTTATATATGTACATTTATGTATAATATATACAAATATGGTTCTGGTTTGAAGACCACGGATGTAAGCAGATATATCACACTTCCAACTAGTCCTATTATAATTGCCAATGATATATATATATATATATATATATATATATATATATATATATTTATATATATTTATATTTATATATAACAAACGCGCTAAGTTATTAGGAACTGAGAAATGCGCAAAGTTTTTATTCTTTTCAGAGGAAGCGATAAAGTCGTTCCTTTTTTTAAATTTTAAACGTCTCTCGTGATGTTGCCATAAAACTGCCGACCAACTCTAGTACTCATTTTGGCAAAGCTGTATCAACCCGTATGTCAGCATAGACGTCAAGAAAAAGAGAATCTAGATCAAAATTGCAAGACAGGTAATTGACAATTAAGTATAAAGCTATTTACAATTAAAAATTTTAATGTCATGTCATTAGTAATGTTAATTGTATTTTATTTACAGTTTATAGAGAAATAAAGCGACGGAAATTCGCTCGTTATAGGAAGGAAAACATGTAACTGTACTGGCCAATAATATCACAATACTTTTTTAAATCATTCTTGCGCGTTCGAATTCAAATTCGAACGCCGTTTTGAATTTGGAAGCCATCATGACGTAACCGCTGTGATTTTTTTTAATTTGATTTTCAAAGAACCTCTCGCTCTGTATACAGTTACTTTACCTTTTAAAAGGTACGGCCGTGCTCGAGTGGTACTTCACCTTAACACACACACATTCTTTTTATCGCGAGAAAAATAAATGTAAATAAATATAAAGAGTCTGTGATAAAATATAATCTGTGATAATTAATCTAAGAATGTAGATAAAGTAAGGATATGCAAGAAAGTAAATCTGCAAGCGAAGAATGACAGATCATGTGAAGCATGGAATGAATAGAAGATTATGTGAAAGACGAAAGAAAATGTAAAATATAAATTTGAAAATATCATTTTACCTGAATTTGTAACGTCAATACCCCACACAAGGCAGGAGAAAAAAAGCTTCCAAAAACAGTATTCATATAAAAAACACGTATATCCTTTCCGGAGATATAGGAACATATATCATAATCGCCTCAATTGGCAGGCTAATTGCCGATCACAATTTGATATTATATGCAGAGAGCGCTGCTGTCCATCCTGTAGAAATTTGTTTATGAACTGTGTAATTCCTATATAATGAATGCACAAAGTGTAATTATATCAGATTATATATCGGGAATTGAACCCGCAACCTTTTAATCTCAAGCCAGAGTTCTCTACAGTTTATTTTTTATTTCGTACGTACGTGGGACTTGGTCGCTTTTTATTTTTATACATTTTTTATATTCTTTTTTATTGCCAATGCATTGCAATTATATCTGTCTTTCTATATTTTAACAATATTCTTTTCACATTTCTTGCTTAATTTGTATTTTTTATGCAATTAACATTATCACGACTTGCTTATTTTTTACAATTTATCACAGATTACTTTCAAGTTTTCATTTTATTTTGGTAACATTAAATTATGTTTCTATTTTTGCTTTTTTTGTTATTTCTGTTACCCTGTATCTGTTTTATTTATTTTTATAACATATTTCACTATTCTTTCGCAGAAGTTGAGAAACGCTGGTTTTTTATTGTTGTATCCCATTATTGAGGCGATGCTTTCATGTCTTATTATTACGCCCAAACGGCTTTCGGAGTTGAGTCAGTCTCCTCCGAATGCGAGACAATCGGCTATCAAGTTTAACACGATCTGGTCCACGACCAGCTCACAGAAGCACGAGGGATTCTCCTTGAGCGTAAATCTGTGAAGGTACTCCGAGAATCCTCTGTGACCTGTGAGCATCTGGACCAAGACTGTATCCAACTCAATGCTACTGTTCTCTACCATTGGGCTGACACAGTTCAAGCTGGATTCTAAATTACTTAATCTAATATATAAAATTCTCGTGTCACGGTGTTCGAACTTGAACTCCTCTGAAACGGCTTGACCGATTTTTACCAAATTTTATATGCGTATTCAGTAGGTCTGAGAATCGGCTACTATCTATTTTTCATACCCCTAAGTGATAAGGGTTGTTCACCCTTAATTTTTTTTTTGACGAAATTTTTTGTTTTTATTTTTTATGATACAACATACAAAAATACATACAACCCTAAATTTTTACCCCTCTACGATCAACCCTTATTTTTAAATTGAAAATTAAAAATATTTTTTTTGCAAAACAACGTTTGCGGGATCAGCTAGTATTATAATAAAATAGATTTATTATTATTTATTTAGAAAGAAAAATCTGTTTTATCATTTATTTAAAATTAATACGTTTATCGGTAGCACTGACAACGACACGGTTGTGACGTGGAACGCTGAAGTGAAGCAAAAGTGGGTGCACTTATACCTCGAGAAGCGAACCTCGGGTAATTCACCCGGTTACCGCTTGGCAGGTTGAAGGATCCTGAGTGTACTACACGAAGTCCGGACAAAATTATATCCTCTTCCTTCAGCACAATAACCTTGTTTACGTCCGGGATAAAATTTCTTTTCTATTGTTAAATTACCTTCAGGATAATTACAATTATGAAGAAGCTTTATGAGATTGTGATTTGAAATCGAAAGTCGCGTGTTCAATATAATTTTTGTATATTAATTACATAGGATTATCACTCATATATAAATTTCCAGAAGATAGACAGTAGGGTCCTCTGTGTACAATAACAATGCGATTGCAAACCCGGCTGCCATGCGTGGTGATGTTGATATACCCCTCCCCCCCTACCCCAGACATTCTTAAGGAAGCCTTTTCAGCGACCATAGGCTAAAAAAAAACTCATCAAACAAAAAATACTAACATCTCGATACACGAGATAATCAAAGTTGACACAGGTTTACTGTTAATAATGAAGAAGTAGTTAATCATATGTGTTACCGGTGATGATTTATGGCACTGAAACATGGTTTCTTACTTTGTGTCTCATTAGAAAATTTATAGTCGCCCAACAGTGGGCGTTTTTGGGCTAAAACGCCAAGACGAATGTAAGCCTTGTGCAATTCCTTATAATTGGGATTATCATTGTTCTTAACATATATTTTATATTATATTACTTATACACTGAAAGTTAAATTAAAAAACATGAATTTTTTAAACCTTAATTACGTCTTCTAAAGTTAAAAAATCCTTCATAAGTCTGAGCGTAAGTATATTAATATTGAAAGTATATTATTAAATAAACCTTACTATATCATTCAATCATTTTTAGTTAATAAAAATGTATTTAACTCAGTTAGGGTAATCATTTGCAATGTTGATATTATAATACATCAAACATTATTAAATTTTATTTAAAAAAATGTATTTGGCACTAATCAGTGTAACATAACTCCAGAAGATGCCCCGTGGAGGGGTGAAACACGTGCCGAGTGATTTAACGGTGGCAGCTGTGTAATTTGCATTGTTTGTCGCATACGCATTTATCAGCGGGCTGGCGGGCGGTGCACTTTGTTGCACGACTACCACTGCATGTGCGGAAGTGGCTAAATATTGGTCCTTTACTTACTTAGGATAGACCTCCGCAAGGTGATGCCTAATTCCATTAAATAAAAAAAATGTTGATTTCCTGGCCGGATCTTTTCAACCGATCAACATTCCAAACGGACGGTAACATACTTATGAACTGATTCAAAAATGTGTGCCTACATTAATAATGATATTTTGAATTTGAATATGGAATAAGTGAAAGGAATAGTTTTCTGTCTTTATTTCTCTCCTGTGCCGTGATTAGACAAATACGTCTTATATCACAGCAATATGAATAAGGGTTAAAATAATTATCAATGTTACGTAGTTTATTTTAAAATCCTTTGTAGTGACAACATTTATGTACCCACAATTCATCGACATAAAGAAATCCTGGTACAGGGGCTGTAAAATTTTCAAATGCTACTTGCTACGGATATTATCATAAATTTCCTCAAGGCTTTCAAAATTTTAAAGAGACTGTTAAGTAAGCAGGTAGTCTGAGTCGAATTAACATATTTTTCTTTGCTACCATCTCCAAGTTAAACCGAAAAAAACTTATATATACCTATGGCATACTAGTACTAAGAGGCAGATTATGCTATGTCGTTTTTCTTAACGTACCTTTGAGTTCCAATAAAACATAATTAAACTACCAGTATGATATATAGATATTTTATAAATACATACTATGTTGATAAAATCCCGTAATATTGGCGTTCCATACGCTGTGACTTGAATTCATCCGATAGATGGCGCTGATAGTTAAATGCATCGCGCTATCGTTTGGTGTAAGCTTTTTAAGAACACTTTCATTTGATTTGTCGTTCCAGTCCTGTAATATTTTGTCTGATAACGACCAGAGTTTTATTAAAACGTCAGTAAGGTAGTAACGTACTTGCAAATAAAGATAATATTAATAACTTAATACATATTTTTGTCGGTCTCGTTCATTCTTTTTTAAAAATTGTCACGTAAAATGTTTCATAATACCCACCCACAAATAATGTAATAACATACCAGCACGTCAATCACAAGACTTACTAATCTCGCAGCCAGACGTTTATAAGTAATGTTATGGATGAATTTAATAGTTCATGTCTACACCCTTGAGCATATTAAATCTCCTTATCCCTTAGTTTGATGGATTGCGTCCAAATAGGCAAATCTATTTTATTCCACTGTCATTACTGGCCACTAATAATTTGTATTAAATACACAATTCATACGGATGTAAAAAAAAAATTATTTTAATTTTTTTTGTAAATTGATATGGAAGCAACGAACCAAATAATATAGAATAGCTTGCAGCGCTACAGGACCCTCTAAAACAACGGAAATCTTACCTCCAGCTATTACGCTCGTTCTGCGGATCCCGCACCTCAAGAGGTAAATCCTTTTTTTCGATAATAAGTAAAACAGTGATTACACCGCATGCACAAAGTCCAGATAGTTCATACAACACACACGCGTCGATAAGTATAGTAAGTTAATGTATTTTAGGGTTTATCGTTGAACAGCCGGCGTTTTGCAACATCAAGCAATTTTTAAGTTACACTTGCTTCACTAGATGGCGCCATCTTCTTGATTTTGGCGATCCGTGATTGGACGAACGTACAAACGTCAAATATGACCTTCAGCTATTGGTTAGAATATACTAAAAATAACGATGCTTAATTGGTTTATGGAAAGTTGGCGTTAATTACAAGAAAATAATGAAATGGTTAAGTGTTCCTTAGAACACTGTGCATGTAGAAAACTAAAAATAAGAGGGAAAAAATCCCGACCCCCGACACGGCGTGCCATGGAAGACTGTAGGAACAAGTAAACGCGTGTGCACTATACACTTTAGTGGTTTGATGTTTATATATAAAATAAAGAAATTTATTTTTACCACTATTTCTAGTGATCTCTTGTTCACTCCTACATGTGTAATAAGGACTTTTTTTACAAGAAGTTTTTTTCCGTTTTGATTCTCATTTTATTTTTTTCTTTCGTTCTTCATATCAGCTTTCGTTCTTTGCCATATCTGTCACTCATTACATTTTTTTACATTTCAGACTCTCTCATATCAAAGATTTGTTTTAATTATCATATTGCTTTCCTATTGACTTATTTACTGGTTTACAACTTGCGTCCATATCTTGTTTTTATTTTTTACTTTTTAGTAAACACCTATATTGATAACAAATTTTATCTCAATGTTTTATTTATGAATCATAGTATTGAAGTCTTACCCGACTTTGCCTTACGTAACTAAGTCTTATTCGCACATGCACGAATGCGCAGTGCCCTAGAGACTAAAACAAAGATAGACATAGAGAGCATCGCCGTTATGATGGGCGACGACAACCTTCGCCCATCATTCCTATCTTTCGCTCGTGGGGTGGCGAGTGATACGGTTAAAAGAAATATAACTGTACAGAATAAAGTACTTAATAAGCTCTGCACAAAATAAATTGTTAACTAATAATAAGAAATAGAAAAATAAATGTGTAATAAAGAATTAAGAAAGTAAAATAAATGTGTAAATAAAGATAAAATAAATGTTAGATAAAATTAAAGAATAAAAATAAATAAAATGTACCTAGCCACTTTAGAGTAAGAAGATGATGGAAGAAAGGCGAGAAAAGAAAGAAGGTATAAAAGAGCAAAACGAAAGATATTGTGACGCGTGAAAGAGAGTGATAAATAAAGGAAACACTGAAAAAAAAATTATTGAACAATAAAGTCCCTGATCCCAAAAAGTTCGGGGTACAAGAGGCCCCCAATAGCGGGAGCCATAAAAAAAACTGAGTCTTATTACTACGTATTACACCGTGTATAATTGTTCTGTAAACACTTAGGAATATGACGTTTCTTATATTGATATATAAACAAAAGAAACGTGTACAGTTTTAACCATCGATGAAATATATTTACACAGAGCCAGCGGTAATCCGACTGTGATATATTGGGGTCTAATGCGACATTATCGAAATGAAAATTGTTATTTAGATCCAGTAATCCTGTTTTGGATGTTCGTTCGTAATGAGATTCTCTTGGGTACCGTGTTATATGCCAAACTAGTATCTTGTCGGGGTCAAATGTTCAGTGTTGAATGTAGATAGTAGGAAATTTACATGCTTACATGTTCTATAATAGTAATATAACATGGCTTTACTAATAAGAGATAAAAATACTTGACTATGTAGAAAAATTGTAAAATATATAATAAAATGAAATAAGACTCGTTGTTGAATTGTAAAATTAAATAAAAAATAAATTGTAAACAAAATAATAACTGTAAAAAGAAAAAAATAATTGAAATACTATGGAATTAGGTGACGGAAGAAAGGAATTGGAAAAGAGGGAGATGGAATGAAAAGGTAAGTTAGACGAAAGTAAGTAAGAAAAATAATGAAAAAACTTAAGATGAATGGATGTAAAATGCGGAAATAAAATGGGATCTGAAAAAAATTATTAAACGAAAAGAAAAGAAATGTCCTTCACCCGGTCCTTCCACAAAATTAGTAAAAATATAGTAATATAACTTTAATTAAAAATTTAATTACATGTTATATATATATGCATCAGTAGAGAAAATATTGTCAATCTCAGAAATAGGCTAATAATATTCACATCTGCACTAATTATTTTAAAACACTACGAAACATAGCCTTTCACTTCAGACTTCAGACCTCACTTGAGGCCTCTCTAACAAACCTTTCTTAACTAGACATAAAGAAAACTTGGTAACACCGTAATAAAAAAGTAAAGAGAATATATTTATAAAATGTAATTTCTTTATTTATTCCATTCAATAAAACGCATTTTAGACATCGCTCAAAAAAGCCGTAATAGTCTTTTTCGTTATAGCCTTCAAGATGTTCGAATCGGTTTCTATATCTTCAATCTTGTCAAAACGGCATCCCCGAATAGGTTTGTCGAGTTTGCTGAATAGCCAGAAGTAGCACGGAGCCAAATCAGGCAAATACTTTGGTCGCGGGAAAATAGAGTCAAGTTTTTGATGTTTTTTTTTCGAAATAATTGAGCTTTGACACCAATCGAGACTTGACGTTTAAAACACAAAACATCCTTCAAAATAGTTTTGAGGTAAGCCAAATAATATTGCAGCTTTTGACAAACAGTCGCTTGTCAAACTCTATAGACATTCCTGCCAACCTAGGATATTAAATTACCTGCCATCCATTAGGATGAAGTTAAAGTGAATTAGAATGCCCGGGAGAATTAAATGACAATTTCACTATTTTATCGCAGAGTATCAAAAGATCGTATTAGAGATGTGTAGAAATAAGGTAACCGACATAGATAAGCGAATGGGCAAGTTGTAGTAGCAGTGGGCATATAGCGAAGTACAAATTACGACTGGAGCTTTAAGATTTTGGACTAGCTACGATCTAAGAAGTGCTAAGGAGTATCTATAAGTCGTGCAAATGCAGGCCGGTTGTAAGCGATCCTATTGTATTATAGAAGAAACCTATGTCCAACAGTGGACGTTCCGAGACTGAAATGATTTTTATAAACATTTTTGAGAAAGAATTAATTTTATACATATTTCAGTTCCCTATTATTCGTAAATTTATTAAAGATTGAAAAAAACTTTCTTAGTCTATTAACTTATATTATAACCACCATATTAAATATCTAATGGATTCAGGCGTTACTTTGCGGAAGTACATCCTGCGAATTACACAACTACCACCGTTAAATCACTCAACACGTGTAGTCCTTTTCTCACCTTACTGAATCACAAGACCGAGGAGTTTAAATTAAAAATAAAACAGACACTACAACGTGAAATACAAATATTTTTTAATTTATATATATATATATATATATATATATATATATATATATATATATATTTATATTATAATAGTTCAGTAAAGTGTTAATCGGAGAAATAATTTAGTTTTCTGTGAAATTATATTAATTTTGACATATTTATTTACTTTATAATATAAACAAACATGTTAGTGAATGTTGGGACGAAAATAAAGAAACACTTTATATAAGGTGCAATAATTAAAAACATTATATTTTTGTAACTTAAATATTTACTTAACAAACTAAGAGCAAGTTTCGTAACGACAAGAATATATTATCTAACTGTCCCGTCCGGATATAACCGGTTTAAAACGGTTCAGACCGGTTCACACTGACCCGGGTTTAGGACTTCTCTCAACTAATCCCCTCCCCCTTCCGGTACCCCCCTCCCGCATAGACCAAGAGGTGCACACGCCCAACATAGTTGATTAATAATCCAATTGAATACAGCAAATCGGGTCAGTGTAAATCAATAACCACAAATTGATTTGCAATTAGTCAAGCCTAAGTGGTTATAAATATTAAGAGTAATAGATCACGCAAATTTAATACAATCGCAAAGTAAATATTAGAATAAATATCACAAATGAAACTGAAGTATTTACTTTCCGAAAGTAAATCATGATTTTTTTTTTAATGGTATCAGGCGATATTTTGCAGAAGTCCAACCTAAGTAAGAAACAGAGTATCTGTGTGTGACACTAATCGGTGTAACATAACTCCTGAAGATGCCCCGTGGAGGGTTGAAACACGCGTTGAGTTACTTAACGGTGGTAGTTGTATAATTCGCATTGTTTGCCGCATGCACATTTATCAGCGGGCTGGTGGGCGGAGCATTCTGTTGCACGACTACCACTGCATGTGCGGAAGTGGCTAAATATTGGTCCTTTTCTTACGTAAATCGTGATGACATCAATTGAGACAATGAAAAACTATAAACAGATAGATGCAATTAACTAACATTTGGTCGCAGATTCGATCCCCAGGACACATTTAATTAAAATTAAACTACACATTGTATTGTTATATTAGAGGAACCGGAAAGTAATGTCGCTTTAAGTTAAATTGGCACGACTTCATTTTTAAAAAGTTTTTCTATATTTTCTTTATTTTCCTGTATATTATAATTCTTGAATATATTACAAGGTAGTGTAGTAACATTATATGGGTGTATATTGTATAGCTACACAGTTGCCAACAAAAACTTACTAATTTTATGATTCCTAAAAAAACGTTTATTAATCTTTATTAAATAAATATTATTATTATATTATACTAAAATCATTTAGAATTTCTGATAAGTATATAATATTATTAATATATAGTATATAATAATTAATTATTGTTTGCAATACCGGTCTTAAGTAATAAAAGGACCAATATGTAGCCACTTCCGCTCATGCAATGGTAGTCGTGAAACAAAGTGCACCGCCCGCCAACCCGATGATAAATGCCTATGCGGCAAACAATGCGAATTTTTCGAGAATTCGCATGTGCGGAAGTGGCTAAATATTGGTCCTTTTCTTACTTAGGATGGACTTCCGCAAGGTAACGCCTGATTCCATTAAATAACGGTCTTTGCGGCGATGTTGGAGGAAGACCTATGCCTTGCGGTATATATCGGCTGAAAAGATCTGTCCTCGCAAACCTTCTCTCTGTTTTGTATGGGGCAGATACGTTAATATTGGGCAAATTTTTTTTCTCCATTCATTTTTCACAATATCTTTTTCATTTCCTTACATCCTTCACAATTCGATCTTCACACCACCTTATTTTCCCTCATCTGTATTCCTCGTTAAAAATATTTCTTATTACATCTTTTTTATTTCATTTCCTTTATTAACAGAATTTTTTTTTAACATTACTTTTGATTTATAACTGTACACTTAATACTGACAGAAATTATTGACCTGTGGCATTTAATAAAAAAAATAATGTAACTTATTTCAGAATAATCATTATAGGTTGACAGAAAACAAAATTGATTTAAATTTTTTATATATATATATATATATATATATATATATATATATATATATATATATATATATATATATATAAATATATATATATATATATATCGTTTATACGCAAAAAAATTGACCTCTGTCTCGCCTGATGTTAAGCGATAACGAAAAGAAACCTATTCACTCTTAACTTAAAGACTCTTAAGTTATAGTTGACTGGAAACAACGCAGCTATGTTATTCCATACCTTATCTGTTCGAATTATAAAAATCGTATTGAAACCTTTAGTGCAGGTGGAAGGGATTTTGTTATTAAATGACATACATTCATCCGTTGTACTTTTAGACCTATAAATAATCATCCTGTATATATAGACTATGTACCATCATAATTATCTTTACTAAACTTTTCTCTAAGTTTCTAAATCTCTTATTAAAAACAATGATAAAGTTACATTTAATTAAGTATTTAATCTTATTACTAAGTAATATTTCGACACTTAAAATCGCTGAAAACACTATGCTTTTTAAATTACCCAGGTTGTGTTACTAGCATCCAGGCTGTGTGCGGTCAATGACCTCGATATTGATTTTGCTCCACAAAGAACGTATTTTTAATTACATTTTGCTCTTTCATCTTAAAACTTGAATTCAATTTAATGGAATCACGTTTCTAAAGCTTGAATTCTTATGTATGTATGTTGATTCCTTTATAGATAGATTGTTTTCGAAGATACATAAGAAGAAAAAAAAAGGTTTAATATATTTATATATATATATTTATAACAGATTTAATACATATTCTATTAACTAATATTATTCTGAAATATTAAGATTTATGTAACACATATAATGTAGATATACATATATTGCAAAAGACCATATTTTAATTTTTAATGCACCTCAATGCATTCAAGTATCAATTTTTAAAGAATTTTGATACTTGGTCAACATTTGCATAAATGTATAATATCAGGAATTTGGTAATTGATCATATTTTTGTGTTAGTTTGAGTTATTTCTACAACAAAAGTCATTTTGAAAAAAAGAAAAATAAAATCGGTACATTCGTTCTGAAATAATTGCGTGACCAAATAATACAAGGAAATTTACCCACACACATGAATATATATATATATATATATATATGTATATGTATATATATAAATATATATATATATATATATATATATAATATTAAGTCGCCTATAAAGGAATAAATAACAGAACCATTGTTAATACGGTAAATTTTTAATGTACTTTTATCTCATGTGTATTGCTGGTATACCTAAATATATAAATAAGTGGCACTCAATGGACACCCACTGTAAGGCATTGACCTCATTGTGCTGCTCGCATTCAACGACTTCCTGAGACCGTAACTACGTCGTCGGTCCACTTAGTGGGCTGCCACGAGGCTCGAGAGACTTGTAGCTCTACTAGCAGTCGGCTGCACGAGCGATATGCCACGCCTACTACCACTTCAAGTATGTGTGCGTGTGCTTGTACGTGTGTGTGTGTGTGTGCGTGTGCGTGTGCGTGCGCGTGTGCGTATGCATGTGCGTGTGCGCGTTTGTGTGTGTGTGCGTGCGTGTGTGCGTGTAGTAGTTATCACGTCTATCCGGAAGAGAGCCAAACAAACGCAATAATAATTCACAAAAAGGAAGACCCTATTTATATTCTCTTTACCTTACTCTCTCGACAGATAAAGAAATGCTTTGTTGTTCGGAATCGAGCTATGAAATTAAACGAATTGTCTACGAAAGTCGCCAATTGTTAGAGACGAGTCTCAATAATGAAAAATACGTAAAAGAAAACGGATCTAATTAGTTCTTAATTCAAAAGACTTTTACTTTCAAAGAATCTTTTACTGTAATTAACGTGATAAAACATACCGCCATAGTAATTTTTAATCTGCGTTGTATTAAAACCAAAAAAGATAAACCGTTAAATTAAAAATTAATCAATGTTATTAAAAACTCGCGTTAAAAATCTTTTACGATTATTTTATACTTTTCTTTTATACATTTATTATATATAGTTTGGCGATAAATTCTGTTACTGGCTGTTTACATACTTTAAAAAACATTAATTTGAATTTCGAACATTAGCTTCTTCTCGGCGTTTATACAGCGTTTTTCGATACAAAGCACTTTAATTGTTAATTCTTTACTTTACTTTTACACAATTAACTGTATTGGTTTGTAATAAGGAGGTAAGGATGCGTTCACATGGGCAGAAAATTGCAGTATATACCAGACGCGGTCTATAGCTTTTAAGATAAGTCGGTTGCCCGCAAGGTTTTATTGTATTGTATATGAAATATAATTGATACAAATTTTCGCCACTGAGCATGACTAATAATAATTTTGTCGAAGTGCTGCAACATGAACTTTTTTTTATAATTATAGTAATGTAAACTAAACAATAATGTATAGTACCCGGCGACAAATATTGCACATCGAACTTTGGAAAGAGAATCAGCTAATTTCGGCTTCGTATCGTTATTCTATTTAGGGATAGGACCAATATTTAGCCACTTCCGCACATGCAGTGGTAGTCGTGCAACAAAGTGCACCGCCCGCAAGCAAGCTGATAAATGCGAATGCGGCAAATAATGTGAATTACACAACTGCCACCGTTAAATCACTCAACACGTGTTTCACCCTTCCACGGAGCATCTTCAGGAGTTATTTTACACCGATTAGTGCCAAACACAGAGTCACTCTGTGCGCTTTATTGCACGATTACCACTGCATGTGCGGAAATGGCTAAATATTGGTCCTTTTCTTACTTAGGATGGACTTCCGCAAGGTAACGCCCGATTCCATTAAATAAATTATTCTATTTATTTGATTAATATTTAATTTATTTTTTTCCTTATTAATTCTGAAATATCATCTCATTATCAATTTATTTTTCACTTTTATTTTTACAAATGGATGACATTATCGAATTTTACTATCTCCATTCGCTGTCTCAACTTCAACACTATCTTCCTCTACGTATGCGCCTCCCGGAAATCGAATTCGCGACCTATATTCATAAGTCAGTGTATTTAATTTCTAGGTTACAACTGCACCATATTTATTCAGGTTATAGTTTCGCAATTTTCAGGAAAATGAGGTTTTGCTAAAACCGGTCGTGCGTCACAAAGGAACTATACACAAACAGCGGACAAAGGCCGCTTGAATATGCGCTGGTTTAGTGTTAATTAAGTGTTTCTCGTGTGTGAGTTGTTTCGTATTTTATGTGTTATATCAGCTAAAAAACCTGCCCTTTTTATAACAACTTAAGGTAATAACATAAGTATAAACTTACTTTTATTCTCACTGCACGACTCCCACTGATTCAGGCTACAAGTATTTATAAAAGGTTCGAAAGTCGACAATATTCCTCATCTATGTTGTCCCTTTTTGTTTTATATTTTACCTCTCCAATAAACTCCTTTTTTACGTCCAATATACTTACTGGCTATAAATACTGTCATACATACAGAGAAAACTCTATGGTCTCGCTAATCAAAGACAAGGAAGCAAGACCAACGTTCCTAAAAATGTGCAGAACGATACCGGAAAACGTGATAAAAAGAAAAAAGAGTTGAGCTAAGATTAAAAAAATATATAGGCAGGTAAATAAAATAATACACATAAAAATGTATACCTAGAATATATCAAAAATGTGATATATAATAAAAACAAAGAAAAAATTGCAATAATTTTTAATTAAGGTATAAGGAGAAGAAAAAATGGTATCGAATAAAATGAAAAATGGATATGAAAGGTAAAGAAAGAAGAATCGCAGAAAAAAAGAAAATAAAGGGATGAAAGATCATAGGAGGAACGATAGAAAAGCGCGAAAAAATATTAAATAAAAACGAGGGTCTTTATTAAAATAAATTACTGTCATAAAAAAAGTGATAGAAAAATGGTATAAATAAAGATGAAAACAATATAAGGTCCCCAATTAAGGAAGCCATAAAAAACTGTTATAAGTAAAAATAAAAAAATACTACTTTTGAATTTGGAATCTGTCATTTTTATGTGATTGTTCAATATGTTTTCTTAATATTAGCTCAATATATTGTAAAAACAAGATAACTTAGAACTTGCAGCCTATAAGAGACACACTGGTCATTTCCTAATTAATAATTTAAAAAAGAACAGGATTGTAAAATCAAAATAAATACTTAAGAGGTAAGAAAAAGAAGGTTCCAGAAAAACTATGTTTACGGATGAGAAATTGTAACAAGCAAACTAGCCGTATTTATGCTGAAAGCTCTAAAGATACTTATCAAATAGTCAACAGAGTACAACGTGGGCATTGTCTGAATTCAATGATGGTTAAGTGAGGTGCTATGAAGGATTGACTGAACCATATTTTTGTATCAAAACATATCATACCAGAGAAGATAATTAAGTTTGGTAATAATATCTATGGGAACATAGTTTCAATTTTTTCTGTAATATATGATAATAAAGACAGCCTTCGCACGGTTCAGTTCTGTATGACAATCAGGAAAGCTGACTAGGAGAGTTAAGCTAAAAATATTCCGGTCCAATGTGAAAACTGTGTTGCTATATGGATAACAGACGTGGAAAGTCATCAAAGATATCTCGCGTCGGCTTCAAGTCTTCGTGCACAACTGTCTTCGACGTATTCTCGGTATATACTGGCCTGAAAAGTCTCCAACGTAGATCTCTGGAAATGCAGCAGTAAGATGCCGATCGACCAGCAGATCAAACGCCGCAAGTGGAACTGGATAGGCCACACGCTCCAAAGGGACCCTGATAACATCGAGACAAGTACTTGAATGGAATCCTCGAAGAAAGCGAAGACATGGCCGCCCAAAGCAAACCTGGCGTTGTACGATCACTGCAGAAGCGAAAGCAGTTGGAATGACGTGGAGCGAAGTAAAGCGCGAGGCTCAAGACCGCTCGGGATGGCGACGTACTATGGTCGCATCATCTTGGGGACATAAGAATACATGATGATAATATATCGCCACACCTACTGAACAAAATGATAATCGTCATTTTTATCGTTTTTTTTTTAAAATATTTTTACGATCTTAGAGCTCCAATACACTTTGTTAATTTTTTTCATAATTTTCTGAATGAAAAAGGGGGAGATATGTAAAGTTATTTTTTATCTAAATAAACAGTGTAAAGAAGTAATAAGAATATAATAATAAAAAGAGTACAATTAAGTTATTATACATATTTTCACTACTTTATTTAGTACGTTAAATGTATGAGATATAACAAGTTTTCAGTTTCTCTTCTATCCTGAAAATTTTCATTTTCAGGCATATCATTTTATTCAGTCGGTGTGTATATTTTTGATTATAGCATTTATATTCCCATTTAGAACAACTCTATCATGATGAAAAACAAACACTCTTTCCTTATAAAGGCATATACAGAAGGCGTCATGTTTTATAATATTGTGATACATTAGTATTCTGGTAGTGAAGTTCTCGTATATGAAAGTGCCTTAAGGTTTAGAAGGAAGCAATACGTATACGTAATACGTGTTGTAAATAATAAATTGCGTCAAGATACTCTAGTTACCTAGTCTACCTTGTGGAATAATGTTCTATTTCTATAAATAGCAATGCATTATAATGTTAAATGTCCTTTCTTTAATAAATTAGACATTTCACTAAGGATACATGTTGCCGGTAATGACATATGGATCCTGGACGTGGCCAATTGCGGCCTCAGAAGAAGGATCAAAGTTACCTATAGAGCAATGGAGAGAGGTATGCGCGGAGTTTTGCTGCAAGATCGAATATAAAATGAGTTCCGCAAAAGAAATAAAATCATCGACGTAGAATTGCTAAGCAAGAAAAGGACCAATCTTTAACCACTTCCGCAAATGCAGTGGTAGTCATGCAATAAAATAAAAACTTATTTGTTATTATTAATTGTTGTATTTGTTATTATATTAAATAAAAACTTATTTGTGAGAAATTTAAATCTCACAAATTAATACAAAAAGTTTGAACTATATAACATTGTATATATATAAAATTGAAAGAGTACAAAAAAAATTCCTTCGTATTCTGAACTACCGAATGCATTGCCCCGGGATTCTTATAAAATATTTTTAAACAGATACCGAATGTTATCATTGAAGGATCGACGTTCTCTAATGGATGCCACTACACCTAAAAATATTTGCAATGGCCATGATAACTGTTCGGAACTGTTGTCCGAGATAAACTTTCGAATTCCTGCAGCAAGAACGCGTTCTAGATCTCTCTTTTTTATCAACGGCTAAGAAAAATATCAGTAAACGTGCACCCTTATACAGAATGTGTGATCTCCACAATTCATATATTAGTGATATTGATATATTCTCGTATCTTTTAAAAATCAATTTCGTTCGAAATTATTGAGTACACGCAATACAATTTAAACCATAATATAAATATATAAACAAACATAATATAAATATATAAACCATAATCTTTTATCCCTGTTTAGTGATGTTTTTATTTGATTGTCATTGTTTGACTATAAATCATTAAATGTTCTCAGTGAGATAGTTATAAGGTAACAATTGTAATTAATTTTATATTTCTGAGTTTGTACTTTCTTACTGCCTTTTGTTACTGTTTATCTCCAATAAAGTAAATAAATAAATCCCGGATTCGAACCTGCAATCTAAGATTCTAAGTTTCAGGCCTCTACCGCTGAGCTACTAGCGACTAGTGTAACTCAGAATAATGTAAAACCTTCATCATCAACGTGTAAACCTATAGATGTTCACTGCAAGATATATCACCCCCAAAATTCACTACGGTGGCCAGACTTGTAATGCCCGCAACCAGTCTTGTGGGGCAAATTTTACGTGTTAAAAATTTACATAAAGAATTATTAACCTTTTAGTTATATCTTGACTATAAATTGATAGATAAAACTTAACCGTTTGACTGATACGCGGCGCAAAATCGCTGCCTTATTTGCTATTGAAAACTGCGACGCAGTTATTTTACGCTGTTAGTTTCAATGTGTAGCTCTTGATATGCGCCAATATCAATAAAGTTTTTATATTTTTAATTATTTTAATTTTCAAATAAAAAAATAATTTACCTTTATTGCTTCTTTATGTTACGAAAAGAAATGTTAAAATTTATTGATATTTGTCTTAATATTTTATTTGACATCAAGACAAAATATGTCACGGAGTTTTAGTGCGCTTTTGCAAAAAATGCTTATAAGTCAAATGGTTAATATCAATGAAACGAGGCAATTCAATAACCTGGCTTTCCTTTTTAAAATAATAAGACATTATATTAAACCAACCCTTAGATAAGCGACCCCTAAACAAACCCAAACAAATTAATTTATCTGTTAACAACCATAGGCAATTACTAGAAAAAAGCCTAAAAAGTTTCTGTCATAACTTTATATTATTAAGATAATAGTGTAATTAAATATTATTCTTCTATTTCCTAATCTAGATTTTCTTAAATATATATATATCGAAAAACCCTTTTTTTTCAAACTAAAAATATTAAGAATAGATCTTCTTACAATAAGTAAAAGCTGTATTGCCATAATAGCATAGTGTTCCTTTAAAGCCTTTAAATCTATAATTCTGTATTTAAATAAATGACACAAACACTAAGGTATTTAAATTATAACGTTTCAGAATGTTGGCAACCCTGAATTTTTAATTTTAAACGCAGAACATTTTCGCAATAATTCGCAGAATGGAACGTAAATTTGAAAAACGTTTCTCCGTGCAGCGATGTCGTGTAGATAGCTTCGTCTCGTTAAAATATACAACACTTTTTAAAAAAAAAAAAAGAACTCATTAAAATAATTCTGAACATAATTTTGATGATATATTCTGCGTCGAGTGCCACGAGGGGTGCAATTTTATAGTTGGCATTACCAAAAATATATTTAAGTAGCATTCGTTCATTCATATCTGCTTATGGACATTCACTACAAGGGATAGTATCTATCCACCACTAGGCACTACATTGCTCTTCCTGTAAACTTAATTATATATGTATACCTTAAAGAAATTAAGAGAATATGAGTAAAAGGAAAACACTAATGTAAAATAAATAAAGGGAAAATAAATAAATTGAAAGGAATGTATATAAAAATGTGAAATTAAATATGTATATTAATCCAGGATATTACAAAGCACGAGTTACAGAATCCTCTAAACAATAAACACTGAACCCTAGGATCAAGAACACGCGTGACCTCGAAGTTATTTATATTTTTTTGTGTATGGTTCTCGGAAATTCTTACCGAGTACTATCTCGAACATACTAGAACCTTATTCGTAGTATAAATAGGTGTACTCCCCATGTCGATAGTTCAGTGTTGTTTTTCGAGTCGTAAGATTAAGATCTACAATCAGTGATACAAAGTTACTATTTGGCAAGTGATTTGTACAGTGATTTCTTGAGCGATTTGGAAGCGTAGTTTAAACTAAGCGAAAGTATACTTTTTGTTATAGTAGGGTGACCTGTGACAGTATCTTTCCAATTTTAATCTAAATCTAGATTTTAAATACAAAAAAATTACTTATGTAATAATTTTAAATACTTGAACTGTACTTGATAAAAAAGACCATAATAGAAAAATATTGCGAGTGTTCGTTTATATATGTATGAGCACTTATTAGGTATCTTTCTAGGTCCTGATTTCTTAAATATAAAACGTATTGATTATTGTTAATATTTAATATTTTCGGGATAATTCAACCACGATTACAGAATAAATTTAAATAGAAAACTCTAACCTGTATCGAAGTTAAAACAATTTATATAAATCTTCGCAAATAGGTAGGTTGTTATTGAACACGTACGAACATATCCTGAAACGTGTTAAGGAAAGTACAACAGGCAGCCGTGAAAACTAATAAAACGGAAACAATGTGGAAACGAAACGTTTTTTTTATAATGGTTCCTGCTATTGTGGGTATTTCACTCTCACCTATCGTATTTATGGGACAGAGCATTACAATCTTATTTATAATATATTATATCCTTAATTAATATATAATATTTATCATATTTAATATACATATATTGCAGGCAAGTTTCTATTTTGTTTATTTTAGTTTGATTTATTTCATATTTAATCTTTCTTTTATTTCTTACCCAACCTATAATATTACGTACTCAATTATAGCTCTGAAACATTTGAAGGAGGCAGGCCTGTCTTCATCACTGTTTATCAATGAGGCGATGCTGTCTTCTCTATCTTTTTTTCTAACATCAGCTCGGAATCGCACCGGTGTCCTCCGAACGCGGAACAGTTGGTCAGGTGCACCATGATCACGACCACACTCAAAGAATCACGAGGGACTCTCCTGTGAAGGTACTTAGAGAATCCCCGGAGCCTCATCAGTATATGGACCAAAACAGAGTCCAGCTCGATACTAAGGAGCGGGCGGTAAACTGAGACGGCGTCCGAGAAAAAACGAAACGATGCCATTGAAAAATGGCATCGAAAGGAAAATTAGTTTCTTTATAGTTCTGCTTTTAAGGAGCCTTTCGTTCTTACCCTGTCTTGGGTACACTGGTACTATTTTTATAAAAAAAAAAAGTTTTCACTGATTTTACTAATTGCGTTCTCATTTGTTTTCCTTGTCATTTATTCATTCTGTCATTTCTGCATTTTTTTTTCACCTTACTTTCGTCGACTTCCCACCAGATGCTACAGGTTTAGAGGAAGTTTTCATACTTAAAATTGAAAACGTTTATTTAAAAAATAAATTAATGTTTTATTTTATGTTAAATCGTAATTACTATACTATTAATATTATTACTTTGCTTAAAATTTGCGATGGAAGAAAATCTCTGGTATTTCTGAAAAGAGGTGACCTTTCTGAAACACGTGGTCAATCGTCGTATTCAAGTCGGATGGTCGGCATACTATTTTAGAACACTGTCCCTTGGATTAATAAAATTAATAGTTTCCGAAATAATAGCGTAATGATAGTATAGTAAGAAAAAGCGTTTATATCTATTCCTCAAGAGTACAGCCAAAAATAATTGGCATGTAGCATTTCAGTAACATTTTAGAGTGATCACTATATACAGGATGACTAAAAATCTGTGTAAAAGCATTAGAGATTTTTGATGACAAATGAAATATGCTTACCACTTTATAGCTTTTACGCCAATAATTGTGTATGCGTAAAATAAATATAAATTTGTTTGTATATATTAGTATATTTTTATTAAACGGTTTTATTTAGTTCAACCCGTACGGAATTTATTTGTTTATTTATTTGGGTGAAAATTATAAATTAAAATTTAAGTACCTTCCCGTTGTCAGATTGATCTGAAATTTGGTACGCACATTTAATTTAGATGACAATACAATATAATAAAATCAAAACATTATAAATCTTAGACGGCCGCCGATACAAAATGGCGGATTACATATTTTTCCTTAACCCCCTTAATATGGGTATCAAATGAAAGGGCTACACTAGTAAAACACGATGATTATGTCAAAATTTAAAATTCAAGATGGACGCCGTTCCAATATGGCGGACTAGGTACATATTTTTCCACAACCACCACAATATGGGTATCAAATAAAACCATTTAAAAAATCGTTTAACCTAAAAGTTTTTTACCGATTTTTATTTTATGTCGTTTAAAATGTATACGTTTGAATTTAGAATTTTTATAAAAATATATGAACTAATTGAATTTGAATTTCGAATTAAAATAAAAATGTGCACAGTAAAAACAACTTATTTTTTAAATGTAAAATAAATATATTTACTTTTATAAAAGTTTTACAAAAAAATATTTATTATCTATGCGATGTAAAAATGTCATTACATTGTTCATTAAGATCGTATTGTAAAGTTTTAATTTACCTTCAGAACTGTTTGCATAACAAGGCGTCAAAGAAAGAATGGAACCGTTTTAATTTGGGAATAAAATGATTTCAATTTAACTTCCTGAATAAATAACGTCGAGCTTTGTTAAGTGTAATCGATTTGGATGAACGCGAATTGAAACAAATGGGATTATTCAATGCAGTCATGAACTGGAGAAGAATCTGATTAATTCCTTTCATAGAGATTTTGTAATTTATTTATATCAAAAGCACAATGATTTCGATATTCATTTGATGTAGTTGACGTTATGTTGCTAGCAGATTAAGAAACAGGAGGTCTTCTAGAATAGATAAAAAAATGTGATTTATATTAAAAACAAAGAAATTGTTACGAATTGTAACAAGCTAATTAGCCGTATTTAGGCAAAAAAACTCTAAATAAACTTATCAATTGGTCAACAGAGTACAACGTGGGCATTTTCGGACTTAAGTGATGGTTTAGTGAGGTGCTATGAAGGATTAACTGAACCATATTTTTGTACCAAAACATATCATTCATGAGAAGATAGTTAAGTTTGGTTACAATATCTATGGAAAGACTTAATATAGTTTCAAAAATTTTTCAATTATATATGATATTAGGCAGCCTTCGCACGGGTGAGTTCTGAATGGCAATCACGAAAGCTGACTAGGACAGTTAAGCTCAAAACATTCTGGTCTAATGTGAATACCGTATTGCTATATGAATGCGAGACGTGGAAGATCAGATATCTCGCGTCGGCTTCAAGTCTTAGTTAACAACCGTCTTCGACGTATTCTCGGTATTTTCAGGCCTGAGAAAGTCTTCAACGTAGATCTCTGGAAACGCTGCGTTGAGATGCCGATCGACCAGCAGATCAAACGCCGCAAGTGTAACTGGATAGGCCACACGCTCCGAAGGGACCCTGATCACATATCGAGGCAAGCACTAGAATGAAATCCTCAAGGAAAGCGAAGACGTGGCCGCCCAAAGCAAACCTGGCGGCGGACGATCACTGCAGAAGTGAAGGCAGTTGGAATGACGTGGAGTGAAGTAAAGCGCGAAGCTCAAGACCGCTGGGGATGGCGATATACTGTAGACGCTCTCTGCCCCATCTTTGGGACATGGGAATAATTAATGATGATGATATGATAATAATAGTAATAATAATGTTACTTCTCAAAACGTGTGTGAAAATATATTTTATGGAAAAGGACCAATGTTTAGCCACTTCCGCACATGCAGTAGCAGTCGTGTCGGCGGGCTGGCGGGCGGTGCACTTTGTTGCACGACTACCACTGCATGTACGGAAGTAATATTGGTCCTTTTCTTACTTAGGATGGACTTCCGCAAGGTAACGCCTGATTCTATTAAATATTCCATAGTAATCACTTTAAACAAGGCGATTGGAAATATGTGCCAAAACTTTTTGCTCATTATTTTTGCTTTATAGCTAATCATAATACCTGTATAATACTATCGATAGAATAAGAATTACCTGTATAATATATTTAACTAACAATGCTAATAATGCTACTTTTACGTATACAGTTAAAATTCCTCAACTAACACTTCCGTAGTATCCGGTTATGATGCTATGTGAACTTGTGTAAACTAAACATAATTATGCCAAGACTTGAAATAGTTAAGAATCCACTGTATAGTTTGATGAAGAATTCAAAGTTATTCACCGCCTTTAAACTATGAAGAAATTCGAGATAGAACATTCAAGATTATGGCTTCAAACTCGCCTACGCCTGAACCTGCCTACAGCTGTTACCAATAAAATAAGAAATCGACACCTCTCTGTTAACAAGTATTTTCTATTACTTGTTATTCTTATAATATTTCCATTTAATTGTAAGAACGCTGTAACTTTGGATGGTGTTGTTAGATAGCGACAGTCATGCAAAGAAAACTATTTATGGAAAATAATAATGTTGATTTTTCAATTTTCAACTAATATTTAATTATATTAATAACTTTGTGTTTGGCACTAATCGGTGTAACATAACTCCTGAAGATACCCCGTGGAGGGGTGAAACAAGTGTTGAGTGATTTAACGGTGATAGTTGTGTAATTCGCATTGTTTGCCGCATGCGCATTTATCAGCGGGCTGTCGAGCGGTGCACTTTATTGCACCACTACTGCTACATAGCGGATGTAGCTATATATTAGTCGTTTTCTTAGTCACAATCTTCGTCATGCGCCGCCTGCATCCAATGACGGTTCACCTAAAGGAGAACCAACCCACGACTGAATCTACTACCATCTACTGAACCATGGTCCGCCACTCGAGAATCTTTTAGCACATATTGAGCGCCAAATTCTAAATTAAAGTAGCATGTAATATAATCTTAGTTCATCCGGCGCTGAACCCATAAAAGAGCTTCAGATATAACAAGATTTGATAACCTTAAGTTATGTTTTACGCAGCTAATATAAGTAAAACTGTATAGGAGTGATCGAAATTGTCCAGAGAAACGCAATTGGAGGTGAATATATAAGTAGCACTATACTAATATGATTATATAATATTTTTGTTGTAATAATTTATCATAAAAGATATTATTTAGCTGTTGACATCCTAACACGGATTTTTTTTGGTTATAATTAACGTCAAACGTTTGACAACTAGAGACATCTATGCGTTATAATATACTCTGTGTTTTATGTCAGATGAAAAAATGTTGTTTTTATTATTTACATAACAATTTTTTTTAATTTGTATCTCTATAATAAACTTCTTTGTGCTTTAAAGCAATTATGCAAAAAAAAAACTTAAAAATCAGTCGAATATTTTACGCGCATGCAACTCGTTTGGTGATTTATTTTTATTTTTATACAGAGATTTGATATGACAACACCATGCACGGTTCCTTGCTTTTAGGTCAGTTGTACACAAACGTTTTTTGCTGTTAAAATCGATTGCAATTATGACAATTTGTGCTTACACAGTTATCAGTGTTGCGTGGATCACTGCTAGTTTGTTGACAAAAAAAACTTCACGACTCGGCGGTCACATACACTATGACTGTCCCTCGGCGATCCGCGTCTTTTTTTCTATATACGATATTTAATATTTTTTCCTTGTAAGGATCCATAGTGAGTATTTCTGTAGCTTAGTGCAGAAAAATCCCAACTGACACATGGTCTTTCTGTTCTATGTACAAATTAGTTGCCGCGTCATTGGTAACAAGCTTTAAAATTATTATTGATACAATTTTCTCTTGAGCGACAGTAATATATAAAATCTAATTTATTACAACAATATAAGGATGTAAATGGCTGCACAAAGTTCAGTAATTGTGACATTTATGTTAAGTAAATTTTACTCGAGTCATAATTGCTTAATAATATACTGTCTAAGTTAAGAAGTAATTTAATTAAAGCAATTCGGTTAATGAGACTCCGTTCGGCGGAGTGAATTTATTTCCATTTGTAATTATGGTTGAGATGACTTATAATTAATTAAAATGAATTCTGTTGCGGAAATTCTTATTAATTAGTCTCTTTACGGAACCGACAATGGGCGTAACCTATTTTTACATTCTAGATTTAGTCAAACGTTTTTCCTTATAGAGCCACTAATGTTTCGATTTGATACTATATCGAAATTTATCTACATATAAGTCAAACGATGTAAGAAAAGGACCAATATTTAGCCACTTCCGCTCATGCAGTGGCAGTCGTGCAATAAAGTGCACCGCCCGCCAGCCCGCCGATAAATGCGTATGCGGCAAACGATTAGTGCCAAACATAGAGTCAAACTCTGAGTTTGGCACTAATCGGTATAACATAACTCCTGAAGATGCCCCGTAGAGGGGTGAGAAACACGTGTGGAGTAATTTGGCGGTGGCGGTTGTGTGATTCGCATTGTTTGCCGCTGTACTTAGGATGGACTTCCGCGAAGTAACACCTGATTCCATTAAATAAGTCAAACAATTTTTTTAAACATGTCGATTGGTTAAAGGTGAAAAATTTTAAATAGGTTTTTTATTTTTTTATAATTCCAAATTAATATTTTGTATATTTCAATGCTACAGGCTGATAATTTCAATCACTACAAGTCAAGGACAGATAGTAAACAATTTTTTTTGAATTGTATAAAAACATTTCTAAGTATTAAAACTAAAACCTAAACTGAAATAAACTTTTTTGTTTATTGATTACAGGCAAAGCATTTGACGTCTATCTTGCCTGATGTTAAGCGATGACGAGGTTTAGGACAGTACATGCTGGTCTTGAAAATACGTTTATTACCTATTTGACATTAAGTCTATTATTTACTAATAAACAAACATAATAAGAGTAGGCAGGAAAAGCCGGTCAAAAATTTTAAAGTCAAAATGTAAATATAAAGCAAAGAATTGAATAACCATGAAAATTTAGGCCATTCAAACTACATGCGAGTTAAATGGTCTATGCTAATCAATGATAAAGGTATAAGGGAGAGTGATATTTACAAAACATTGAATAAAATTATTAAATTAATGTTTATTTTTACACAACACTGTATTACATTTGTTACTTTGACCAATAATACACAAAGACTTCCTAGGACTTTTTATAATTAAGACTATTTATTCGATCTGTTCGATTATTATAACGTGCTATATACGTAATGCTGCTATTTTAAGTTTAGTCATGGCAGCGTTACTTTTAGTTATTTTTAAAGTTTCATAAGTCTGGCAACTTTCTTTTTCACATGACATTGTGTCTATGCACATCAAGTTCTGTAATTTTATGTCAATTTTAATAATAAACAGTAGTTTGTTGCTATTTACTCTTGTTTTACCTAGCAAACGTTGTGGTCATTGAAGCAAAAACAAGGGCAGTGTAAATTATTTTAACATGTGGACTGGTAGTATAAGTGCCCACGCGCGTGTTGGGTTGGAGCGGTCATTGCGCACTAAAAAATTTAGAGAACCGATCTACTGTTCTCTGACTATAGCCATAGTGGCGGGAAGCATCCAAAGAAATACCTAATTTTTTATAAAATTAAATGTATATCCTATTATTCGAGAATTCACTGTGTCGTCGGATCTTGAATAGCATGGCGGTGTGGCAAGCTGGCGAGGTGGCAGGATTTACACCTACCTTCGGTTCAATTTGTCAGCGGCGGTCGGCGATTCTCGTGACATTTTTACTTACCAGACGAGTCGGAGGTTCCACAGACAAAGCCAATGGTGAAAACGGGCTGCCACCTGGTGGTCAAATGTCGATTAAGTTGACGTTTGGATGTAAATAATAACATAACCTCGTATGAAAGATGTGTTGTGGACTTATTGTGCGGTTTTGTGGCTTAATATAACATAATATCGGAAGAATTACAGCGTTTGTGTAAGAGAAGCGGTAACTTCTAGGGGAACATTGAATCGAAGTTTTTATTAATGATAACAAAAACCTTAACAAGGCGACTGAAGAGCTACAAATGCGTAAGGACAGATATGTACGTTTTTAAATTATGAGTAAACGAATTTAGACATTTTATCGTTAGACACTACTGATGGTTAATATGTGCCAATTTTAGAAGACAAATAACAGGTTGTCAAATATCTCCCTTCCGCTTTTTTGCTCTTTATTCAATGCTTTATAAAAAGTGTTACAGTCATCGGATTTAGTTCAAATATGCGCCGTTTTGTTCGATAATCTGTTTCCATCTAGACGGCAACTTCATAATACCTCCCTCGTAGAAGCCCCCCTCCTTATTTGCGAAGAACTCGGACAGCCACTTTTCACAAACCTCTTTTGAGTTCAACTTTACACCACCAAGGGCGTTCGCCATGGACAGGAACAGGTGGTAATCACTTGGCGCTATGTCCGGGCTATATGGTGGATGTGATAAAACCTCCCATCCGAGCTCCCGTAGCTTCTGACGAGTCATCAACGAAGTGTGTGGTCTGGCGTTGTCCTGGTGGAACACTACACCCTTCCTGTTGGCCAATTCTGGACGCTTCTGGTCGATCGCCTGCTTCAAGCGGTCCAGTTGTTCGCAGTAGATGGTAGAATTAAGCGTCTGGCCATATGGGAGCAGCTCATAGTGGATGATTCCCTTCCAATCCCACCAAACACACAGCAAAACCTTCCTGGCCGTCAATCCCGGCTTGGCCACTGTTTGGGACGATTCACCGGCCTTCGACCACGACCGTTTTCGCTTGATATTGTCGTATGTGATCCATTTTTCGTCGCCAGTCACCATCCGCTTCAAGAATGGGTCGAGTTCGTTCCGTTTCAGCAGCATATCGCAGGCGTTGATTCGGTCCAGAAGGTTTTTTTGCGTCAAATCATGCGGCACCCAAACATCAAGCTTTTTTTGTATCCAGCCTTCTGCAGATGGTTTAAAATGGTTTGGTGACTAACTCCCATCTCCTGGGCGATGTCACGAGATGCCACATGCCGGTCTAACTCGATGTAGTCCATGATTTGATCGGTATTTGTCGTCACAGGTCTTCCGCCGGCTGGCTTATCCATGGTGTCGTTTTCGCCGGCTCTGAATCGTCGAAACCATTCCTCCGCGGTTCGAAGTGATAGAGTACCATCCCCAAAAAACACCATTAATCTCACGGAACGTTTCTCTAGCGGATTTGCCTTTAACGAAGGAAAACTTTAAAATAGCGCGAATTTCGGCGTTAGTGAACTCCATGTTTACACGTCTATAACTGTTGAACGCAATATCCAAACTAATCATGCATAGCGTCGTTTTGTAGGTTATGTCAAGACCTTTCAAATTATGTTTAGTATTGCCAGATATGAGCTCTGTAGCGCTTTGTACATAGCCGCGAAATTCTAAAGACAAAAAGGCGGAAGGGAGATATTTGACAACCTATTACTATAAAAAAGGAGATGAGTTTGAAAGAAGTCTCGCATAATACGAATATTTTGAACTACAAACATTTCTAGTATTTGAATTCCAACTTTTATTGGCAAAGATTTCTCCATGTTCAAACCCTTCATAGATTTGTTTGTTACTTTAATTAATAAGAATGCAACCTTATCTGATGCACAAAAACTTATTTATATCAGGAGGTATTTAGTTCAAGTTGCTTTAGCTACTTAATGAATTTTACTCTGAGGTTTTAATAGAATTAAGAAAAAGGTTTTACTACGAGACACATTAAATTTCTAACCATTTTAATATGTTATTGAATTTACCTTGCTAAAAAGAGGGACTTGTAGTTGCAATAAGGTATCTAATCTCAGAAGTTTAACAGTAGTTGTATGTTTTAAAAAACTAAGGTCACCCAACAGATAGTTCATTATCTTGATATCTCTTCTTGCTAAAAAGCTTGATATGAATAGGGCATACCGTCTCGAGAGGGTAGACTTGGGTAAAATTCCTACTGTGATAAAGTTTCTAGCTTATTTATAAAACAGAGCTATAGCTTTGGTAGACAGTACCCCAGATCAAAGTACTTGCCATGGAAGTCATACAGAAATAAATATTTTAATATGTTGCCATAGTTCACATAATAATTCAAGTAATTCTGCTACAAATTTAATTAAATATGTATATAAATGCCCAAGCCTTTTTTTTGGAAAAACACACAATCGTGGAATTTTCATGTGTTCTAAATTTAAATTAGCACCAGTAGAGGGTCCTTTAAAGTTTATTGATCATGAAAAGTGTTCTAATATTCAAGCGCAAACTTTGCAAAAAAACCACACAATTCTCTTTCGCTCCGGAATATTCTGGAGGAGGTAGCCTTATCCTCAAACAAGTGCTCATCAAGTTTTACTTGACTATGGTACAGGTTAAGTTGGTAAGGACATGTCTGTTATAGTAAGGCATTTGATGGAGGTAGTCGAGGGTCCTTTATTATCACTAGGATTACAAATTTAGAAATGAAACATGCAAAAAATCATTATGTCAATCTTAATTACTTCGCATTGTAAATTTATAATTTTTTTTTTTTTTTATAAATGATCCCCGCTGTTGGGGACCTCTCGTTCCCCTATATCGTGTGGGACAGGGACTTTTTAATTCTAGTAATTTATTTTATTTTGCAACATTATTTAATGTTCAAAGTGTTCATTTTATTTACTTATTGCATTTATTACCACCTTCCTGCAGTAGCTGAGGAAGCATTCTCTCTCCCCTTCGTCTTGCATGATGGCCGAGACATTCTTTTCCTCTATCTTTTTGCCCATCCGGCATTCGGAATCTGCGCGCAGTCTTCCGAACGCCGGACAGTGGTCCACAAGGTGGACCACGGTCTGGCCCACGCCCGGTTCACAGAAGCACGAGGGGTCCTCCTAGAGCTTGAACTTGTGAAGGTACTCAGAGAACCCCCCGTAACCCGTGAAGAGCTGGGCCAAGACCGTATCCATCTCGACACTGCGGAGCACGCGGTAGGCTGAAATGGCGTCCGGGAAAAATATCCTCGTCACTGAAGCCGTCGTTCCTTCCATATACCTCCTGTTCCATTCGTCGAGCGACTCCAGTCTCAGTTGTCGCTTGACGAATAAAACGGGGCATCTCTCATATTCAGGTCTTCTTTTGCTCTTTAGGGCCAGGTCCTTGGGCAACTGATCCGCCTTCTCATTCCCCTTTTCCCCCGCGTGCGCTGTCACCCAGTATAGTCTTATATTTTTCCCATTTTCTCTCGCTTTCATAATATTCTCTTTCACTCTTAACGCCAAAGGATGGAGGGTGTCCGATCTTGCGACAGTTTCGAGGGCGGACCGCGAGTCGCTTATTATGGCGCATGACTGCGCGGACCCGCTGGCCGCGTACCCTGATGCTTCCGCTAGAGCTAGCAGCTCTGCCTGGTATACAGTGCAGAAGTTGCCCAACTTGAGTTTCTTAGTATTCAACTCTGCGACGTCCCGCATAACGCAGAACGCCGCACCCACCTTATCCTCAATGCGGCTGCCGTCGGTATAAATTACAAGATCGGCAGCCGCGGTGGCAAGTCGGACTTCTTCCGCACTTTCCCCCAGGCAGGAGAACTCCACACCAACTTGACCAGACGGGTGTGGTAGTCTCAGGAAATTTATAATTTCAATAAGAGTGTCTTTACACACAAGCTTACTAAGTTAAGAATTTTTTTGTGGCATCTGTTCACAGCCCGTCAAATTGACGGGCTAGCTAATTACCCTGACAATCCTTATATATTTGCTTCATTTGTAAAATTATTCCTCAAATAGTAATATTAGAGTGAAAAAAAAAAGTCAAAGACACCCTCAAACTGATTATAAATGAGACAAAGCAAATTGTGTGACTGTCATGTTATTTTGCACTAAATGAAATTGCTTATTCCGCTGCATGCTTTGAGTTTTGAATGACGCAACGATCTCTCTGATAATGGCAATTCCAATGGTCCCAAATTTCTTGTAATATTTTAGATTAGGAAACAATGAACCCATGAATATTGTATAGAGAGTTTATCTAGAGAACAATAAGGACAATTGCTCCTACTCATAAGCGGCGAATTCCGATCTGGCCATCATGAACGATAGCACAGGTCACATCACCCGCTATAAGAGAGGATCCTGAAGGTTATTCGGCTTTGTATTCTTTGGGAGGCTTGACAGGACGCGATGGGAGTTTAATTTTGTGTACTCAAGACAGGGGAAAAAAAGTACACCGATTTGACATACTTCGCCACGAGTCACTCATATGTTGCGCTACTGCGGGAACCCTTCATGATATTATTTCAAAACGTGTCTAAATAGCGACGTAATTTTGTCTGTGCAGACACTCTGAAATAGCGTAAGGAATAGTCAAGTGGCTCACTTCACACAATTGTTTTATTTCAATTTGTATATAGAACTTCTACTCCTAAAATCACTCGCGTATAAGGATGTACAATCCAGTAGTCAAAGCATTTTATTTCTAAGGTATACTGTCAATAAATCATACTAATAGATGAGTAGAATGGTTAAGTATATATGCATAAATATACGTATATATATTTGTATGTTTGTATGTGGTAACTAACCGCAACTTTTTATATATTATATATATAAAATATATATATGTGTGTGTGTGTATTCCTTATTTCATCTTCGATCAGTCCCACTATAAGCGGATTTTTTGAGTGGTTATAGCTTTGAAAGGGGTCTCCCCGGCGGGAGACACTCCTAGTTCACCATCGAGCGTCCAGTCTCTGGATGCCATGCGTTTAAGACGTTTCCTGTACTGGATGCAAGTCAATTCGGAAGCCAAGTCATTTGGGTGTATGTCTAGCCGATTTTTAAAATTAGTAGATGACTGCTGGATATCCTCTTTTACTGTTTTGATCTCCATAGCTTCGTGGATTTCAGAGTTCGTGAGGAATCATGGAGCTTTTGTTATGCTACGCAGTATGCCATTTTGTAGCCTTTGTATAATGGTTATGTTGGAGTTGCAAGCGCTTCCCCAGAGTTGGATCCCGTACATCCACACAGGTTTGAGTATCATTTTGTAGATTAGGAACTTGGGGTCCACCGCTAGTTTGGAGTTACGAGCCAACAGCCAGTACATAGACCGGAACTCTATGTTTACCTCATCACGCTTCTTTTTAATGTGCTGTTTTCATGTAAGTCTTCTGTCCAGGGGTATTTCAAGGTACTTCACTGAGTCACTATGGGGTAAGGTGTTGTTCCCGTGTGGAGTTGCCAGTCCTTCCATCGGGCGCGTCCCCCGGGTGGCGGATAGGGGAACGCCACCCAGATATGGGTGGTATCGGACATGTTCCGGCGTGGACCAAAACTGGTAGAGTTGAGGGCGTACTATCGGTTCTTTCCAGAACTGAGAAACTGCCAAGGACTGCACAGTCCCAGAGACGAGCCGCACAAGCTGGAGGTAGCATTCCGTGCCCATCTTTAAGAGATGGGACTTTAAGGATGCGACCAGTGCGGTGATGTGCCATTTACACTTGGCTTCTGCCGACACCGGAGAACCCGTAATCCCAGTAGGGACCGGGGGCTCCGTACACGTACGGAGCTGCGATGAAGAAAACCTCTTCAAAAATAACCCTTATCCCAAGATTGGACCGTGCCGACGGGATGAATGGCTGGAAGGGAGTTCAGCCCACAAGCGCGAAGGGACCTCACCCTTAAAAGGAAAAAAAAATGGGCGCAGTTACGAAAACGAATTTTCCCCAGGATGGTACCAGCGATACCGTGTAATCAACCCTTGGGCTTTACCCAGACGGCCCCTCCTTATCTGGGGGGGGGGGAACAAGCGTCGCGGCGACGCTTCAGCGTTTGCCGTTGGGCACAATTGTACGGGTGAGCAGTTTCTAAGCGTGAAAGTAATGTGGATCGATTTAGAGGCACTTGCCTTATTATATATATATATATATATATATGTGTGTCTGTGCATGTATATATGCGGCGTGGGTAGACCTCACACGAAGACCGATATTGTCAAGTCACTGAATGCGAGCGGCGCGAGTCCGTTCATTGTTGCAAATTTTGGTGGAGGCTGACGCCTCGCAATATTGGCGCCCATAATGTATATATATTGTATATCAAAATCATTTTTCTTTATGATTCTTCATTTTTGGACTGATATCTCTAAAGGATTGATGTTCTATCTTCTTCCATCCTATTCATTTTACTCTTTTTCTCAAAGAGAGTCGTCATAACTTCCTTAATATTCCAAATTTCACAATGATAAATAGCATCTCTATATATTTTTATTATGCGATTGAAGTTCCAGTATCTTCACAGTTTTAACTATGATTTCAATAACTCGCACGCTGGAATCTGCAATGCAAATTAAAGCTTTGAGATCCAACGAAAGCAGATGTTGAATTTGCATATTATAGGATTATAGATTCACGGGTTCTTTGGAACGTAACAATGTCTCTTCCGGTTTGGTAGACTCTAGTGTGGTTACTGTTTACTTTGTTTGTCTTAATGTTTAACATGCTCGTCTATTGTTTGGATGGGTGAACACAGACGTACTGGTTAAATTCAAATTTAAACTTTTAAGTATTTTTAACAACAGAAAGGTCAGAGTGTTGTAGTGAAAATAGCCAGTAAGAATCTCAACAGTTCAACTATTTTAAAATAAAAAATTAATAATGTCTAATATATACACTGTAATATAAACCATGTAAGAAAGTGATAATCCAATTCCACACATTTTGATAAACTAAAACTCTAGAAACTTAAAATAAGTAAAAATTAAAACTAAAAAAGGAGGTCCAAAATCCGAGCATATACACTCAGACCTATGAAGGATCTGTTAACTTTTGAAATGCAAAATATGAGAGTCAATTTTTATTTCTAAAATGTATCTTATCTGTCACTGTTATTTATATGTAAGTCTGGCCATAAATACTATTATAGTTAAAAAAAATGTTTATTTTGAATTTGTAATCTGTATTTCATATGATTGTTCATTATGTTTTCTTATTTTCGCTCCAATATATTGTAAAATATTTTGTGATATTAAAATAGAGGAAGGTAATAAGAGAACCAAATCGCTGTTTGCATTACATAAAGCGAGTATAGTGACAAAAACAATTTTTGAAAATCTCCATACTCTTGGTACTAGTCAAATGTTTGTGAACCGGACTATTGATAGGTGCAATAAAACCTCTTCTGTTTGTGACAGAAAAAGATTTGGCTGTTAACGTAGTGTTCGTACGAAAAAGGCGATCAAAGAAATAAGAGAAAGAATTACAAGAAATTCTATCCGGAAGCAGAATACTCTCGGGAGATGAATATAGCATCAAAAATCATGTCTTATATATATATATATAAAAAAAAATTGATTTAGGTCATACAACCTATAAGAGACGCACTGGCCATTTATTAACTAATAATTAAAAAAAAAAAGAATGGGATGGTAAAATCACAACAAATACTCAAGCGGTAAGCTAAAGGAGGTCACAGAAAAATTTAATTCATGTATGAGAAATTTTTTACAATTGGCAATATTATTACAATCAAAATGATCGTATTTATGTTGAATTGGAAATCTCCTATAGAGCATAGGAGATTTCCAATTAGTCAAGAAAGTAACAAAGGAGGCATTATCCTAATTGATGGTTTGGTAGTGTTTTATCTATGAAGGAGTTACAGCCATATTTTTGTGAAAAATGTATCAAAACATCTGCAAAAGTTTTTCAATATAATATTCTTGAGAAGTTAGTTAAACACTTTAACAATACTATGTTTCAAGTAGTATACTATATGCTAAGTGCAAGTAGTATACTATATATTATTTCTATATATATGTAGTATATAAGTTTATAAACCATAATATTTTACACCTGTTTATTAATGTTTTTACTTGTTCTGTCATTGTTTGACCATAAATCATTAAATGTTTTCAGTGAGATAGTTATAAGGTAGCAATTGTAACTAATTTAATATGTCTATGCTTCTAGTTTGTACTTTCTTACTAATTTTTGTTACTGTTTATCTCCAATAAATAAATAAATATATATTGTTACCAAGAGATCCTTTCAGCGAGACTCGGCGCAGGGTCATCACGATCCACCCAATCTTGATCAGAAATGAAAGTTCCAGACTTCATCATAGCTGGCCATCAATACTGGCCTTCATCTAGTCCTGATCTTAATCCACTTCATTATGAATTATGGTCAGTTTTACAGAGTAATGCTTGATCTAAATACAAAGATAATTTTGAGTTTCTAGAATAATCCATATGAATGGCAGAGAATTTATCCATAAAAGGAGTGCGTACATAGATATCTGTCCTTAAAGTTTAAAGAACTATATTGCAACCAATGGAGACCACTTCGAATAAGCTTTATATATTATTAATGGTTTTATGTTAATATATTACAGTACCCGCCTTTAAATATTTCATATCGACCTTTGGAAAGAGACAATCGGCTAACTTCGACTTCGTAGAGCGCTCTATCTCTGTCGCACGAAATACGAACAGTGCGGTATCTATTAGGAGCTGTTAAAACAAGTATCACTTGCTTTTTTTGATAATTATTATTATTCTTTGTATAAAATACACCAATTTTTGTAAAAGTGGTGGTGAAGCCGAAATTCACCGATTGTCTCTTTACAAAGATCGTTTTGCAATATTTATCGCCAGGTGCTGTAAATACACTGTAATATTAATAAATGTTATTTACAATAAAAAAATGTTGTTTTTATTTTTAATAATATTCATGGCAATATTAAGTATAAGTATTTAAATTTTGATGTATAAATAATATATTATTAAATATATATCTAGAAACAAATGTCAGAATATATTTTTAAAAAGCTTTTAAGTTATAAATACAGCTATATAGCACTTTATTGTAAAATAAATATAGAATTAATTTATAGCACTATCCCGTTAGACAATGCTATAAAAATAAATAAAATAAGCGAACCGTATTAACGTCCGCTATTTCTAGTTTTTAATTTTAAAGACATTAATTGTAAAGGCGGATGTGCTAAGTTTGCCAGCGAGTTGCTGATGGGAGTTCCGTTGGAACTTAACTAAAGCAGGGGTGTGCAACCTTTTTAATTGACATTACCATTTAAATTTTGATTTTTTTTTGACTGGTCGCACAGAATGTATCACTTATTTTAATAATTTACTAAACTTTATAGTAAAAAATATAAAAACTTTTATGTAAAATAAAAATAAACAAGATAAGAACGAAAAAACGAATATACTTGAAAATTTTAATGAGAAATTTGCCAATGTTTTTTTGATTCAAGCGTATATATCAGGGGTAGCCAAACTACGGCTCGCAAGCCACACGCGGTTCTAAACAATTGATTCCGAATGATTGTCAAATTATTTCAATATTTAAATTTATATAACCTATGACAGCTCCTGGGAAATTGAGACAAATTACTGGTGTGAATAATTATTTTTATTCCACCATAAAATTAGCGAAATCCAAACACCAATCATAATTAACTAACCGGCATCTTAAGTATTATTAGGAGTGCTGTCATATACGTGTGTCATATCTTACTTCAATACACATATTTTGTACTTTTGTCATATAATTTTTGTAATAAAATATTATTTTGCGTGTTTTAAATGCGTATGAAATTGCAGCTCAAGGAAAAATTCAAATTTGGAACAATGGCTCGAACTATCAAGGAGCTTGGCCACCCCTGGTATATATAATACGTACGCAGCTTTCTATTCTTGTATCACTCAGTTTTAATCTGTGGTTATTATTGTTTCGGTTTAGCATGTACCACCATTTTATTATAATTAATTTTATAACAATATATTGATTAGAGAAATATATATAAAATAAATTAAATTTTAGAAATTCTTAGCGGGCTATGTAAACATGTTTAACGGAGCCGCGTGTTGCTCATCCCTGATCTAAAGTATATATCTAAGAGAATTGTTGAATCATTCAGTTTTTTTAATCTAATGGTTGTTTAATTTCTACGATGTACGTGTGTTCGTAGCAGTCTTGTGTTTAAAATGATGACACGCAGCTCGTGCTGCAAATTGTGATGACACATCATCAAATGAAGATGTTAAACGTGATCTGTATTTAGAGATATACCTATAAATAATCGCTCTATATATTTTAAATATAATGATAAAATAATATCAACGACTAGTCGAGGTATTGTCGGATTTTAGAAAATAAAATTAACTGTAATTTCGTTTATACATTATTAAAACACATAGGGTACAGTATCGGGCGATAAATATTGCGCATCGACATTTGGAAAGAGACAATCGGCTTCGTAGAGCATTATCTCTATCCCACACTGCCTATGTGACGTTTTTTCTAACGTGCGACAGAGATATCGCTCTACGAAGCCGAAATTAGCCGATTGTCTCTTTCCAAAGGTCGATGTGCAATATTTATCGCCGGGTATTGTAGTAAAGTTTTAATCGTACTACAATGTCTCCGGTCATAAATATTTGTAACAATTGGGAAAAAAGATTAATTAGTCGCGAAGTTTTGAAGCAATATAAATTCGACAAATTCATATCGCTTATAACTTGCTGGGCCATAAATAACTTAATTCTAAACATTCACAAAGTATTATACAGCTTTCGGACAAGATTTACTGCTTAAAGTTTGTACTTACAACATAAATATTTTAATTAAAGAGTTATTTATTTATTCATAATTTTGGTAAACTAAACAGACGTAAGTAAGAAAACAGACTCTGTGTTTGGCACTAATCGGTGTAACATAACTCCTGAAGATGCCCCGTGGAGGGGTGAAACACGTGTTGAGTGATTTAATGGTGGCAGTTGTGTAATTCGCATTGTCTGCCGCATGCGCATTTATCAGCGGGCTGGCGGGCGGTGCACTTAGTTGCACGACTACTACTGCATGTGCGGAAGTGGTAAATATTGGTCCTTTTCTTACTTAGGATATACTTCCGCAAAATAACGTCCGATTCCATTAAATAAACAGACGTAATAAATTCAACTTTACCTGATATTTGTTTTAATATATAAGATTTATTTTAATAATAAATATAAATTTGTAAGTAATTCAAGTAATCTTTATATTTTATTAAATGCATACATGAATATATCTATATGAATTTTTCATGAAAAAATGTTACATCTGAAAACTATATATGATCAGTGGTAGCAGCTGTAGACGACTGATACTTACAATCGTAGGACACAGGTTCGATACATTAAAAACAATCTTATATAATTCACACTTTATACATTAATTATACAAGATTGCCGCCGCACAGAAATACGTTTCCAGAGGATGAACAGCAATATCCTCTGCGTACCATAATAACATACTGTAACTCTTGTATATCACAAATAGATATCTTTAGGAAAGGCCTATGTCTTGCAGCATCTATGAGCTGAAAAGAGATAAAAGACATAAACTTATACAGGATGACTGGTTATAGATGTAAAAGGTTTAAAGGGATGAATATTGCTGTCAATAATGTATGATACACCCTCTGTAAAAATCAATGGTTTAAGAAATACTAACATTAATATTTTGACATTTTCACTTATTATTTAAGGCATTTTTCATTACGATTGTCATTATACAGTTGAGACTCGATATTATTAATTCACCATTAGCTCATGTTTTTTTGGAACGTGACCACGACGCAAATTGAAATGCCGCAAAGTGAATTAAGATTTTCTATAGCAAACCATGTAAAGATCGAAGATAGGTTCCAGGGTTACGAAAACAAAACTTTTTAAAAATAAAATTGAACAAAGTAAACATTTAAAAAACAAAAATAATATAAAAAATTGGAAAAATATATACCTTTTTTGTAACCAGAAACAGCACGTTAAAATATACATAAAATTATTATTCTCTTCCAAAAAAAGGCACAACACACTACGTAATTGAAACTGAACGCCAAAATTAGCAAAACAAAGTGAAAATAAAACTATATTAAAATTGCGTTGATTGTTAGAAAGGGAATCCCCGAGTTTTAATGGCATGACGCGATTAAAAACAAGTGTTGCCATCTTTTGTAAAAAAAAAATATTTCAAAAAAAATTAAAGACTCGAACCCAAAACAACGCAACCTCGAAAATCTAACGACGCACAGTGAAAATTAGTACAAATTAAGCAGCGACGCAACTTCGAAAAAAACGCAAAACGAAACGACTCAAAGCGAGGAATTGGTGTATCTTCTTCTCTTCTTGTGATAAACTCACATTGAAAGCCTTTCTCAAAGATCGTCATGATAACCGGTCCTGTGATGTTATATATCTTAACTTTTGAAACTTACGTAACTTATATGTTATTGTGCCGTTTATATTCCAGATTAAGATGGCATTTCGCATAGTTGCATGCTGTCAACCTCACACACTCTTACATCCAATGGGATAAGGCTTGACATCACCCAAACAAAGCCTCTGCACGTTGAGTATGTTATGAATTTCCGTGGCGGTAAATACGGCATGGTTATATGTAATAAATGTTGCAGGCATTCACTGCAATCAGCTAAATTTTAAAAAATATCTGCGATGGTTTTTTTAAAAAAAAAAACTTGGAAAAGTTCACGTGACATCAGTCACGTCAATTCTGCTTGGTGATTTATTAATGTAATAAATATTTAAAATTATATTCAACTCCAAATTATTGATAACGTAACATGATAAGAATTCAATTTTAGATTATACAAGCAAAGTCAAGCGAGTTGTTAATATTGTTACGTACTGTGGGTTCTGACTCGGAATGAAACAACACTGGTTCACAAGGAGTCCTTTATTCACAAATCAGATGGTCACCCTACTTTAACACAAAGTATACTTTCGCTTAGTCCAAACTATGCTTCCAGATCGTTCAAGAAATCACTGTCCAAGTAACTTACCAAACAGTCACATTGTATCACCGATTGTAGATCTTGATCTTATAACTCGAAAAACAACACTGAAATGTCTTCTTGGGTAGTACACCTATTTATACTACGAATAAGATTCTAGTAAGTTCTAGATAGTACTCCGTTAGAATTTCCGAGAACTGTACACAAAAATCTATAAATAACTTCAAAGTCACGCGTGTTTACAGCACTTCTTGATACTAGGGTTCCGTGATTAATGTTTAGAGGGTTCTGTAAATCGAGCTTTGTAACAATTTATTGAGATTTAAGTTATAAGATAACCCGAATCTATTATATTGTTCTATAAGCTAGCCTATTATGTTAAACGACCTGAAAAGATTGCCGACTTGTTCATTTCAAGTTATATTAACTGGAAAATTGTTTAGTTTTTACGATACGCGTAAGCAGAAATATACTTTACTACACTTTACTTATTATGTAACTTATACAGGATGATTCGTTGTAGATGTAAAAGCTATAAATGATTGAATGTATAGCTCATTTATCTGTAAAACTAAAACACTTACAGTTTTCTTTTTTTAATCAGTCTGTATAAAGTGATCACTCAAATGTCACCACAATTTATTTATTATCTATTGGAATTTTAAACAAATTAATTTTTGGATTAATCAAAATTTTAAAAACGCTTTTACGTACTATATCATCATTACGATATTTAATATTTCTGAAACCACATATTTTTGTAAAGAGTGTGCAATATATTAATTCTCTCTGGACTCTGTTTGGCACAAATCAGTGTCACATAACTCCTGAAGATGCCCCATGGAGGGGTGAAAAACGTGTTGAGTGATTTAACAGTGGCAGTTGTATGATTCGCATTGTTTGCCGCATACGCAATTATCAGCGGGTTGGCGGCGGTGCACTTTGTTACACGACTACCACTGCATGTGCGGAAGTGGCTAAATATTAATCCTTTTTTTACTAATATATTAATTGACAAAGCTTTTACAACCATAATCAATTATCCTGTATATGGCATTTTCACGTATGCAATGACTAATCAGTCTAGAAGTATAGGCCTTGGAGACTTGAAGTTTTTTTTGTGGTCATCCTTTTTTTGGGTTCGTTCTCTCCTTCCATGTGTGGGGCAGAGACGTGACAACTCTGATAAATAATATAATCATTTCATACTTTTATTTCACTTTCTCCTTTGATCTTTCACAATCTATTATATAACAATCTTCTTATATCCTTTAAATCTCAATTTTTCTTACATTCAAATCGTCTCCCATGCATCACCTTTTTTCCCTCATTGTTTCTATACCACAGTCTGCTACATTATTATAGTGAAACTTTAAGTTTGGTAGGAATACTTTTTTCAAGTAGAGATCAGCTAAAAACAAATTTCCGGAAATCGCACTCGCAGGAGAGATTGAAGGAGTGTTAATAAAACACATTGCTTTTAAGCTGTAGTTTCTTGGACAGCAATGGATATTAGCGGGCCACACAGGCAGGGGTCAAGAAGCAGGATATACAGGACTGTCCGGTGGCAGAATTCGAATTTCAAATTAAAATTGTTGGTGCGGGTAGTTTTATTCGTATATTTTGAGATCACATTGAATAGGAGAACAAAATACGTTGGTAATCGAAGTTTTGTTCTCGGTACAATGACGGATGATTTGTTACATATAAAGATAGGATTTTTTTTTAATCAGTTTGTACCCAGAAACGGAACTAATAATAATAATATATAATAGCAATATTAATAACTTGAAAACAGTAGTATTTTTACTTTCATGTCTTATAACTCTAAAATTTTCTGTAGTTGATGGCCATCGGGTAAAATTATTTATTTGTTACGAAAATATCTTCAGAGCTACGGGTAGAAAATAAAACTATTTTATTAAATTAAAATTTATTTTTTATTTTAATTAATAATAAATACAAAAACCATAAAATGTACTCAAAGAAAATAGTAATCACCATGGGAAAAATATTTAATGGAATCAGGCGTTACCTTGCGGAAATCTATCCTAAGTAAGAAAAGGACCAATATTTAGCCACTTCCGCACATGCAGTGGTAGTCGTGCAACAAAGTGCACCGCCCGCTGATAAATGCGTATGCGGCAAACAATGCGAATTACACAATTACCACCGTTAAACCACTCAACACGTGTTTCACCCCTTCACGGGACATCTTCAGGAGTTATGTTACACCGATTAGTGCCAAACACAGAGTCTGTTTTTGGCACTAATCGGCATTTATCAGGAGGCTGGTGGGCGGGTGCACTTTGTTGCACGATTACCATTGCATGTGCGGAAGTGGCTAAATATTGGTCCTTTTCTTACATGGGAAAAATAAACATAATTTTTCATTACAGAAGGCAATTACTTGTCTAAGTATACAGGACGATTAGAAATAGGTATAAAAGCTATAAATGGGTGAAAATCAAAGCTTGTATATCTATTTCCAATCACGCAGCATTAATTATTCATTGTGAAATTCTTTTGGAATGCGAGAATCCTATAACTTCTAGCAATACAGTCTACAGTGACATATAGTAAACAATAATTGATTTTATTATGAGGTAATCGAAATCTTGAAAACGATTTTATACATTTATAACAAACATCCTGTATATTTATTTTTATAACTAATCTACGCAGCCAACTAAAATAAAGGCGGCCGAACAAAATTGATGATCTAACAAAATGTGACTGGTTTTTTCCAGGATAGGATAGGCATTTTTTTCGGTTTAGAACTTGTAATATGAAACGAGGATTATTACAAAATCTTATGTATCTCTTAAAACAGTGTACACAACATGCTATATTAAACGGTTTTATTTAGTTCGACCCGTACAGAATTTATTTGTTTATTTATTTGGGTCAAAATTAGAAATTGATATTTAAGCACTTTCCCGTTATCAGATTGATCTGAAGTTTGGTACACACATTTAATTTAGATCACAATACAATACAATAAACTCAATAACATAAATCTAAGATGGCTGCCGATACATGATATGGGCATCAAATGAAAGGGTTATACTAGTAAAACACGATGATTATGTCAAAATTTAAAATTCAAGACGGATCCAATATGGCAGACTAGGTACATATTTTTCCACAACCACCACAATATGGGTATCAAAAAACCGTTTAACTTAAAAGTTTTTTAAATGTATTTATTTATAGTTAAAAAACAGTAATATTAAACTAGTATAAAAATATAGTTCCGTCAGAATGATTTTCCACTTTGATGGTTGGAGGTGGAGGGTCTCGTTCTAGAAGATACCGTCGTAGTTCTATTAGTCCGATGTTAGCAATGCAGCAGATAACAGCTAAGAAAATAAGCCTGGAAAATGAAAATATAATAAAAGATTTATTCAATCAAGACATATACTAACTATAGACGAAATAGGAGATTGGTTGTCGAGTAAAAGTTTGTGGAACGTATAAGAAACGTTGTATTCTTGATTCTCTTGCTTGTTCCTTTGGCTTCTTTATTTTGCTCATTTTTTATTTTCCATGAAGTGATTTGTTGGAAGGGCTGCCATGAACAACACCTTGACTTATGCTATCAGTCAGTATGCATTGAGATTCAAGAGAACCTGAATTTGGACAGTAGCTATCGCCTGGCTATGTCCTTCATACAAATTAAAAGGAATCCCGGGTTCTTAAAGCAAAAATCGTACGAAGCACATTTTCTACGTATTAAGATCTATTATACATCACAAATTAGTGTGAAGCCATTTGTACCGTAAGATATTCATCTGTGACAGCTGCGACAAGCGTCCGGAGATAGTATTTACTGCTAATTACTCGAATCCTTGCGTGAATTATTAAACTTTCTAATGTTCCCTGAAGATGACAAGAGAGATGTTGTTGGGGTACCTTTATATCTCTTAATGAAATCAAAAGGTATATGTTAAAGCTAGTTTACTCTGAGCCGGAAGTTGATAGAGAAAAAAAGAGTAGAAACTGGAGTCTTTTTCATTACTGGACATCAACTTTTACCATGGATCTCCAAAAGGGCCGGATAAAAGCGGCCTACATACATCCTTTTCAGACGACCTTAATAACGTCGTCTGTCCAAATCTTATCTGTCGATATATCTTTTCATGAAATTCCAGAACAATCCTTACTATCCTTGTAAATTTCTGGAATCCTACAGATTAAAATCACATGGTCTAGTTAAATCTTCTTTTGTCAAAGCGTTTTTGTTTCATCGGTATTGACCCAGTGCCTTGATGTCTTAGAGTAGAGCTGAAGCTCCCCACCTGTTATCATGCAGAGGTCTTCCAAAACAGCTGGATGCAGGACGGATCAAGAAAATCTAAAGGAGAAGTTTATAACCAGCACGTATACTACTAAAATAATGATAAAATATGTCACTGAATCTTACCAATAACAGTATCCAAGTCCGGCATCTGGAACAAAAACACCAGCGGCGATGTATGATAATGCCAAGTGCTCCCGTAACCCTGAGGTGGCCCAGTATATACCGAACATGAGCAGAACTATTATACCACATAGAGCTGTTGCAACGTTCGTCCAGAGACATCCTGTGAACAAAATATGAAATGTGATAATAAAAAGTCTGACTCTCAAATGTGATAAAGACTATGTTTGGCACTAATCGGTGTAACATTACTCCTGGGGACCCCGTGGAGGGGTGAAACACGTGTTGAGTGATTTAACGGTGGTAGTTGTGTAATGCGCATTATTTGCCACGCTACACTTATCAGCGGGCTGGCGGGCGGTGCACTTTATTGCACGACTACTGCTGCATTGGCGGAAGTAGCTATATATTGATCCTTTTCTTACTTAGGATGGACTTCCGCAAAATAACGCCTGAATCCATTAGATATAAAAAGTCTTTTTAACGTGTCTTGAAAAGTTATAATCACCGGAGTTACACTTACGTAATTATGGCCATCTTATACAATATTGAAGTCCACAGCTGGACATAGTCCTCTCCTATAAATTTGGGAGAACCAACAACAAGAGTGACGATTATGTTTTTCCACTAGGTGGACCGAAGACATAGTTAAGATCACGGGAAATCTGTGGATGTAGGCAACGCAAGACCAAGACAAGTCATCTTGGCGATATTTAGGAGAAGCCTTTACCTTGCAGTGTGCATCTATCAGCAAAGAAGAATAACTTCCGATAATAAAAAGTCCAGGTCAAGTAAAGTTCCTCAGGGAAGAACCGGTCATTGTGACGATCCTTTTGGCATATGCCTTGCAGTGAGCTAATATGATAGATTTTCAATACAATGGATTGAACTTTACAAGGTCATCTGTCTACTTTGAGCCGATCTGTGTCCTCCGCTAAATGTTATAGCCCATCTGCCATCTATTCTGCTCCCTATAAAAACAACCCACTTGCACTTTAAGGTCTTAGTGGCCACCAATCCCGTAAATCTTTGTCCTTCCTCCGGAGAAGTTCATCTTGTGTAGACCTTGAAGATTTCTCTCCAGAAACTAAAATAAAATCCTGGTTTGTACAAATAATTATTATCAATGACATCCAGAATATCTGAAACATTGTTATGATTTATTACCGGGTAATCCGAAAAGTGGTTCAGTGGGATTCTTGGTGGCGTTTACAATCGCCAAAACCGCGGCCACCACACCAAGCGCCAGCTGCAGGAACAAGAATGCAATCACGCTTGCATACACTGGAAACGATATCACAGCTGGGCCATCCACTGCAATGCAAAGAATGAACCGAAATGAAGACCAAGGGTTGTGAAGACTTGTCAGCTCTTGGACACGCTCTTAACCTTTGCTAGTGGTAGGAAGAAACTTTTTATATATATCTATATATATGATTATTAAATATGTTACTTTCTATTGGGATTTTATATGGTTGTCAACAAAAGGAGATCAAAACAAAATGAAATAACGAAGAAACGACATCATTATGATCATCAATTGTAAGTGGTACAAGGCTGTATATGGGCTTTCCCTATAGATTTTTAACGGAGCCTGATAAAAGAGGCTTCTAATCCACTACGGAACCTTAAAGTCCTGGCCACCCACCATCACTCTTTATTTGCCAATCCGGTCACTTTAGTTTGTCTATGAATGTCTCGTTTTCTAATATTAATATTGATCATATGAACAGTAAATTTAGAAACAAAAATGTCTTCGCTTTTATTTAAATTTCTAAATCTAAACTTGGCTCATTTAAATTTAAACATGTCAGTGTATAGCATGGATGCACAGACCACGGCACGCCGGTCGAATACTGGTGGCCCGCCGACAGTAAAAATAATACTCTCGTACATTCGAAAAATATTGAATTCTAATTATTATCAAATCTTTATTGTCTTTAATTTCCTATACTTCTGGCGGCTGGCCCGCCATCAGTTCATGATTTACCCGAGTGGCCCCTAGTCTTAATAAGTCTGTGCAACTATGGTATACAGTATGATTAGTTATAGGTGAAAAAGCGTTAAAGGTGTGAACGTATAGTCTAAATGCTTTCAATATTACTATCATCCTGTATAAAGTGATCACTCTAAAGGGACAGACAATTAAATTATATAAACAATAATTAATTTTATATATTGTGTTACGTTTTTAAACACGCTTTTCCTTAGTACGCCAATACCTCGATTTGCGTCGTTTCGTTTTGCGATTTTTTCGAAGTTGCGTCGCTGCTTAATTAGTACTAATTTTCACTGTGCGTCGTTAGATTTTCTAGGTTGCGTTGTTTTGGGTTAGTCTTTAATTTCTTTTTTTTTAAGAGATGGCAACACTTTTGTTTCTAATTGTGCCATGCCATCAAAACTTGGGGATACCCTTTCTAACTAAAAATCAACGCACTTTTAATAGTTTTATTTTCACTGTTTTGCTTATTTTGGAGTTCAGTTTCAATTACGTAGTGTGTTGTAATGTAGTTTGTTGTGCTTTTTTTAAAAGAGAATAATAAATTTGTATAAATTTTAATGTGTTGTTTCTGGTTACGAAAAAGGTAGATATTTTTCCAGTTTATTTATTGGCAGAGTTATATTATTTTGGTTTTTTAAATGTTTACTATGTTCAATTTTCTTTTTAAAAATTGTATTTTCGTAACCCTGGAACCTATCTTCGATCTTTACATGGTTTGCTATACAAAATCTTAATTCACTTTGCGTCGTGTTTTTTTTGCAACGTATCCACGACGCAAAGTGAGGTATTGGTGAATATCATTACGTAATTTGTTATATCTAAAACATTTATTGAACTATACATTTACCCCTTTAAAGGTAACATAACTCCTGAAGATGCCCCGTGGAGGGGTGAAACACGTGTTGAGTAATTTGGCGGTGGCGGTTGTGTGATTCGCAATGTTTGCCGCATACACATTTATCAGCGGGCTGGCAGGCGGTGCACTTTGTTGCACGACTACCACTGCATGTGCGAAAGTGGGTAAATATTGGTCCTTTTCTTACCCTTTAAAGATATTACATCTAGAACTATTTATGCTGTATGAAACGACATGTTTATAGGCAAAGCTAATACGTGGTAATTGTAATAAAATGGGTACATACATGGATTAGCAACATCAACAGTTGTGACGGAAACGCAAGCTTGATTAGGCCTTTGACCTTCGGCCAGCGCACGAACCTGTTGACAAACATGTTGTTAGATGTAACAATAAGTAAACTGTAACAATACATCACGTACATTTGTAACAAAGTAATATAACATAATTAGATTGTAACAAAGGCTAAAATTTCGAACAATAGGTTCCAATTGTCGAAATAAACATGAAAATGACATGACAGCCATTTTGTTAAACGGTTTTATTTAGTTCGACCCGTATGGAATTTGTTTGTTTGGGTCAAAATTAGAAATTGAAATTTAAGCACCTTCCCGTTGTCAGATTGATCTGAAAATTGGTACACACATTTAATTTATATAACAATACAATATAATAAAATCAATAACATTATAAATCTAAGATGGCCGCCGATACAAAATGGCGGATTGCATATTTTTCCTTAACCCCCTCAATATGGGTATCAAATGAAAGGGCTACACTAGTAAAACACGATGATTATGTCAAAATTTTAAATTCAAGATGGACGCCGTTCTAATATGGCGGACTAGGTACATATTTTTCCACAACCACCACAATATGGGTATCAAAAAACCGTTTAACTTAAAAGTTTATAATATTTATTTTAGATCGAAGTAGATGATTTCATACAAATTCAAAATATCTTTATTTAAGATAGCGTTTACATGTGCTTTTGAATCGTCGATTAGTTTAACATTATAAGTAGTAAGCTACCACCGGCTCGGAACGCAGATTTGCTGAGAGCCAACCAGAAAGTCAACAATTGCAGTTTCAAATGAAAATTAACAATTTTTTTTACGTGTACATTATAATATCAATCATGTAAATGAGTCAACAAAGTTACATATATTTCGATTAAACAAAAACTATTGAATGCTTTAATAAGATATATTTAATAATATACTTTTAATTTTTGAAAACTAAGAAACGGAAGGTCTAAGAGATCTTGCGAAAGTTAGAGACAAATAAATATATATTTAAGTTCTTATATTTACCTCATCTTCTCTAGCTTGAGCTTCTGTTTTACAACTGACAGCACACGAGCTGATATCTGAGAGACAGGTCACTGGAAACGTACAAAAACAAATGATGTAAAAGGCAGAAGGAATTGGAAAAAGAATTATAATAGGAAACAAATTAAAAATGTTAATAATAATACTGAAACTAAAAAAAAAATTTGAAAAAACTGTGACATAAAATTAAACTGAAGAATTTGTGACATATTGTTAATTATATAAATAGACCCAACTGCAGTAATTGAGGATGGATGAAAGGTAATTAGTGTGGAAGAGAATTAGACAGAAAGATCATGTGAGGATTCAAAGGAGAGATTGAAAATATTCTATCTATATTATATCTAATATATAAAATTCTCGTGTCACGATGTGCGTGATTGAACTCCTCCGAAACGGCTCGACCGTTTTTCGTGAATCTTAGCGCGCATATCGGCCAGGGTGGAGAATCGGATAACTTCTATTTTTCATCCCCCTAAATGTTAAGGGTGGTCCACCCCTACTTTTCTTTTAGACAAAATTTTTTGTTTTTATTTTTTCATGGCACATCATATAAAAATACATACTACCCTAAATTTTCCTCCCTCTACAATCAACACTTATTTTTTTATTTGTTTTTTAATGTTTCCTTGAAATAACATACATGGCAAAACAACGTTTGCGGGATCAGTTAGTATATATATATCTTTGTGAGCAAAAGGTATGCTTAGGTACATCTTTTACAACTTATTCCAATCACCATATATAAACTATTTGCTCTTAAAAATTTTACATTTATTCTTTCATTAGGAATTCAGAATTCTGTTATGATTAGCATTAAAAAGCAAGATCACTGACGTAGCTCGAATAAATGCTGGTCTTAAGTGGCAGTGATTTTTCTTTTTTTTGTAATTGGCCCCCGCTATTGGGGGCCTCTCGTACCCCCTATCTGTTGTGGGACAGGGACTTTTTGTGCAAATTTATTTAATTTTTCACAGATTTATTTTTAATTTTCGTTCTCTTCTTTCGCACGTCACATTATCTTTCGGTCGTTTCTTTCATTCCACAATTCTACTGTCTTTCCCTTTCGCTCTGTATCGCCTTTCATTCATTCCTCATTTCTTTTTACATTTTCTTAAATTCTATTGTTATTGTATATCACATTTTAATTAGGTACTATAATTATTCTATTTCACAGTGTTATTATATTATTTTGCTTTTATTTTGTCTTTATTAGTTCTATTTCTTTGCAATATTTAGTTTTTTTTTTTCTTTCTATAGCTTTATTTATAATTTTTCTACAGAGGTTGATGAATAATTTTTTGGTTTGTTTTTCGTTTATCAGGGAGGCTATTGTTTCCTCCAGAGTGGCAGTGGTTAGAGCACATCGCTTGTGCAATTAATGGCCGTTAGACCCGAAAGGTTTCGAATGGCGGCATCAAGCCTGTAGACGAGAACGACGAGATAATTAAAGTCGAGGGAAATCTAAATACAGGCAACGCAAAACTAGTTTTTGTGACGATCTTTGAGGTTGCAAAAAAGAATAACTTGTTACAGTATAATGTCTACAAGAAGATATATTAAAAAACAAATCATTTTTAATATAAGATATATGGGATATTGAAAACGCTTTATGTAACTAAAAGACAATTGTGGCGACTCTACCGTACTTCGAGCGTTATTTGAAAACATAAGACCCGCGTTGTAAATATCAAGCTGTTAGATTTTATTGGATCTATATATCCTATCTATAGCATTATACAAGTTAATTACCCTAGTTTCATTACACCAAAGCAAAAGACAATATCGCATAAATATCACGATATATATTACTTCCAAGACTATTGATTTTTGATACCATACATTATTTGATAGCAATGAGATATAGATTCAAACTTTTATAGCTTTTATGTCTTTAACCAATTATAGTAATACCCCGCTTTACACGACCCCGTTATACGCGGTTTCACTATAACGCGAAAGAGTGCGTATAAATATAATGAGTCATCAACTCCTCTATGGTGTCTTGACCATTTGTCAAACAATTAAAAACAGTGTTGGGTGTTATGAACGTATTTTACTAAAACGTAAACAAAAGGTTACCCAAAAGACAATAGATGTATTTTTTCGTAAAAAACAAAGAGTATGTATATTGCATAAAGTGTTCCTAGAATTAAAGTGATTGATTAAAATGATTTGTATTTTTTTGTTATAATTTTTGACTATGTTTAATCATAAACCTCGTTATACGCGAATTTCAGTTAACGCGATTTTTTTGGACCGTATCCGTATCGCGTAAAGCGGGGTATTACTGTACTATGAACATATTTTCTTTGCTTTAAAGTCTTGTTCTGTTTACATAAAACAACCATGAGAGATAAGCATAAACTGTCTTCTATATAACAACCGCATTGTTCCATATATCAATATATGTTGTATGTATATATATATAGATAAAGTGTCACATGCAGGCTATAAATTATAAAGGAGTTGATTCCGGTAACTCGAGCGCTTGGCTTTGTCTGCGAGATTTATGTGAACGTCACGCCTCCATTATACGGAAATCCTTAGCAAAACGAACAATTATTATATGCCATTTGTTGTACCTGTATTGTATATATACATGTATCAAATATTCATTTTTATTGACGATACGCAAAGTATTTGATATCTGTTAGGCTGAAGCTGGGAAAAAACTCTTGATGTAAAACTCCCGCGTTATTTTTAGATGAAAATAACGACTCCGGTAGGTTTTTCGCACTATAAAAGTATCAGAAGGCTTTTTTATAAAATATTAAGGACCTCCCGTAAGACATCTACAAGTTGAAGAGACGACGTTTTCAAGCTAATATAATCAATAGAAAGAAAGAAGAAGAAGAATAAAGAAAGTTATGTCGCTTTCTTTAGTTAAATTCACACGACTACATTTTTATTTGTAATCAACAATATATTCACCTTCGTTATTAACAACCTTTAGCCGTCTAGTATACAAAATAAATGCTGGAGCGGTAACAAATCAAAAAGAAGAACCGTTTCTGTAAAATATGTCAACAGAAACGATATTACTTTTCGGTTCTTTAAATATATAGGTTAACAAACTAGTTCCGTCAACAAAATAAAAATAGTATTAAGTTTTGATATATGAAGAATTGTTCGCACGAACCGTATTTTTTTTAAAAACTAGACATTGTTATGACGTCAATAAAAATAATCAAGACATCAATAATCATAATAATTGACTTCAAATAATTTTAAATAGTTCAGTATTTAAGTTTGTAAATAGATTCAGAGACAGTAATTAAATGTAATTGTATAAATAAAGGCACGTACGATAATGTCTATAGAATACATATCCTAACAAAAAAGGTTCTATGTATGTAAAGGAAGCAACGAGCGCGATATGAACACTACTTCGAAAATAACTGAAAAGACATCTGAAGTATCATGAGGGCAAGGTCTGTATATAAGACCGAGGAACCGTGCGACGGTTTTGCAAAAAGCGGAATACTAAGAAGCACTTACTGTACAGGGTATTATATGAGGGTGTGCTGAGATGACGAAGCGCAAGCTCCCCCCGGAACAGTCCATATCTGATGCTACTGTAATCCACCTGATCCTCAACCCACGCGCTCGATACTATCTGGAAGGAAGATCAAATATGAACATTCTACATAACAATCAAGTTAGAATTTTCAATCTGGCTTATGTTTTATTTACTGAATAGCCTGTTGCAGTCCAATAGAAATAAGATACAAAGGTATTGGAACTATATTTAACGAGCAGGTGAATATTTCCTCTTCTCCATTATTACGAATTTACCAATATATCCACTCAAATCATTTATCTACAACGTAAAATCGCATATAACTAAAGAAAAAATTCGCTCGCGTGATCGGTTACGTGACTTTGAGTAGTAGTGGGGGGAGGTAGCATATAAATCGTAGAGCGATGACGGACGGAGCTCACTCAATGTTTGGCACTGGTGGGTCTAACATCTCCTGAGGATGCCCCGTGGAGGGGTGAAACACGTGTAGAGTAGATTAATGGTGGTAGTTGTGTTTCGCATTGTTTACCGCATGTGTATTTATCAGCGGGCGGTGCACTTCATTGCACGACTTCTGCTGCATAGCGGAAGTAGCTATATATTAGACCCTTTCTTTGTTAGGATGGACTTCCGCGAGGTAACGCCTGAATATATTACATAGTCCAATATAAATAACAAAATGAGTTCAGAGTGATCTCTAGTTTCTTTAATGACGGTAAGCGCGGTACGGATAGGTCCCTCAAAAATAGATGGACGTAGTCAAAGTCTCTGGACGCGGGCAACGCAAAACAAGATGATGTTTGATTTAAGTAAGAAAAGAACCAATGTTTAGCCACTTCCGCACATGCGGTGAACGCTTACTCCTGAAGATGCCACGTGGAGGAGTGAAACACGTGTTGAGTAATTTGGCGGTGTCGGTTGTGTGATTCGCATTGTTCGCCGCATACGCATTTGTCAGCGGGCTGGCGTGCTGGCGGGCGGTGCACTTTGTTGCACGACTACCACTGCATGTGCGGAAGTGGCTAAATATTGGTTCTTTTCTTACTTAGGATGGACTTCCGCGAGGTAACGCCTGATTCCATTAGATGTTTGATTTGCCTATACCTTGCAGTTGACGTCTATCGATTTACATAGCGGTGATAGTAAATAGCAGTTAAAGTTAAGAGTAGGTAAATTCGATTGTGTTAAAATTTCTGATGAAAGATTTTTCGTAAGTGCTAAATCAAATGCCGGGTGTAATATGTTTGAATTATTCCTGTTTTGATTGATTTAATCAAATAAAGAGATAGAAGAAGAAACAAGGTCACCAACATAGCTCAAAGAATTGCTCGTCTGAAATAACTGTGGGTATTTTGCTCGTGCAACCGATGGCTATTGAGGGGGTGATAGGTCCTCGAGTGGCGAACACCTCCACCTCCACCTAGGACCGACGACATAGTCAAGATCGTTGGAAGTTCCTGGATGCCAGCTAAGAAGAAGAAATGAACAGGATACTTTTTAACTTTTAATACGTCGAAACTTTTTTAATATTTAATTTTAAATGTTTGTCAACTAGGGAATGTTTTAATTTACTCCGTGGTTTTCTCTGTTTTTATTTATAATAACCTTTCTCGTCATAACGAAAGTAAAAGAATACACGTGTTTTTGATTTGCTATGAATATAAAAGATTAAAATGATAAATTTGTAACACACTTGATATCATTTAATGTATGGTACTCCACTTTAAAAACAAAATACTACTGGACATTTTCTTTCCAAAACAAACAAAATATTTCATTATTTCATATGAAATAATTTTTTGAGAGGACGATTGAAAATAGATAAAGATAAATAAAATTCATTTATTCAATGATGTAACTTTCAACAGAACTATACATTTATTGACAAATTATTTTTAATCTGTTTAATTTTTTTACTCTACTCTGCTTCGCAAGATTTCATACTTGTGGAGAAGGAGCGGGAAGAAACACCACAACAACACAAGTTTTAATAAACTTTAACAACACAGATTTATACATATACACTTATATAATAGCCTAAATGAAATCAAAATAATCAAGCGACATCGCTGCCAAGGATGTCTTGTCATTTAAATATTCGTTTATTCATATCATGCTGTGCTATATTTATTCATATTATGCTTTTTGAAATTTCTAAGTTTTTTAGTGACACATGAGCTATACATGCATCTCTAAAGTTTTTACACCTATTTCCGATCAGCCTATATATTATGACTTGACATATTTTAGGGTAAAATGCAATAAAATTTGTTAAAAAAAAATATCGCATAATTCTAACTAAATAATTTCACTTCAATTTCATTCAAATATATACTTATTGTAAATAATCAGATATATAGAATTGTAAATATAAATATAGAAGAAAAATTAAAATGTAGCGTATTAAATGTATATCCTATTAGAGTTCACGCTCCATATTGCTGGCCACTAAAACCACAATCATTGTGTATCAAATCATTCTTGCATTCGAATTAAAATTCGAACGCCTATTTGAATTCGGAACATCTTACTTATTCTCTGTTGATGTTAATGCTATTAGCTCGAAGACTTACAGCTTCATCGGAACTGAGTTCACGGAGCGGAAGAGTCCGTGAATTTAAAAAAACTAAAAAAGCTGTTAGGCAGCGTATCAGTTGCACAAAGATGTTCGCACGCAGTAAAGCGCTCTGTATTAAATGTGTTGATGACGTGTGCATGTGAGTTGGGACGGCAGCGTGGACCACAGGCGAGCCGAGGAGGGATCCGGATCCAACCACGATTCGCCCAAGCTGTTCGCGGTTCCGGAGTGGGCGGCCGCACTCTTAAGACGGGTGTTGTGGCGTGGTGAGTAGTGTTTGGTTCTATTGTGTATAACTCGGTGACATGTGTAGAGTGTCGCAGGTGCAGCGTCGAAACATTTATGATGTGGTCACCTCAAGGAACCCTCATACCCCTTTCTTATTTAAGGAATAGAGACTTTAATTTTCTTTTAAAAAAAATTATTGAATTATTTTATTTTTGCGCTCTTCCATTCGTCTTATTATCTTTTGTTCTTTCTCTTTCTTTCCACATTTCTTCCTTTCCTTTTCATATCATCTTTCCCTCTCATTCGATGCCTTCCTTTCATCACCTCGTTCCTCAATTTTATAATAATTAATTTTTTCTTTATTTTTAACTATTTGTTTAGTACTTATTTTATTATGTACGGTTACATATATATTATTTACATTTGCCTTTAGTTTTTGTTTCGTTCAGTTATACCTTTTACGATTTTTCTCCATAGTTTGAGTAATGTAAGTCGTGTCTTTATCGCTGATTAGCGAAGCTATTGATTCTTCATTATTCTTCGTGTCTCCGAGGACTCTGAATGCGGGGCAGTCGGCTACTAGGTGGACCGCGGTCTGGTCCACGCCCGATTCACAAAAATCACGAGGGATCCTCTTGGAGCTTAAACTGATGAAGGTACTCAGAGAACCCACTGTGCCCCGTAAAGAGCTGGGCCAAGACCACGTCCACCTCGACACTACGGAGCACGTGTTAGGCTGTGATGGCGTCCGGGATGTCACTATCGTTGTGTTAGGGTCGTGTAAATTGTATATACTGTTTGTACATATGTGAAAACATCTTTGATCACCTCTCTCACACTTGTCTAATCAAAGTGTATTAAATCCTTCAGTCTCACACAAAGCGAACTTCCGCACAGTTGAAGCTAACTGCTCTAATTGTCTTAATTGCTTTGAGCTGTCTCGTTCAATATGTCGTCGTGCGCAAGCGCCGATTCAAGCTGAATATATCGACCAAAGGCACCAGCGAAGCAATTAAGTGCTACTCCATCTTGTTTCGCACAACCTAAGACATTTACTAGCGTAACTACGTGATATTGTTCAAGAGAGCATGCAATGCTTCATTTTCGTATGCGTCGTGTATATAACTTCATGTATAGAGTTCAAGAAGTTGTGTTAGAAGTTTTATGATCGAGGAATGGTTTCTAATCGGTTTTACGAGATGCACCGCCGTATATAGGGTGATTGGAAATAAATGTAAAGGCTTTAAAATGGTGAATGCATAGCTAATTTGCTGTCAATAAATGTATTGGTACACCTTATCCAAAAATTCAAATCACAGGGCGGATCTATGGATTTGAATTAAGAAAAGGCTTTGTGCTTAAGTTAAAACCGCAGCCTTTGAGCAAGGCTTAGAATAATTGCTATGATTCAAGAATCATTTACGTTTTATTTAATATAAAATAATAAAAAAATTTAATAATTTTTATTTAATTTAAAATAATAATGAATTTACCTCTGTACATCTTTGAAAAAGATGTACAGAGATAAATTCCCTAAAAACTAGAAGTTATTTATGTAAAAAATTTCAATGTAGATACTCATAATAAATGCTTTTTTAAAACATATAATTCAAATATTACGGGACTCGTTTTACGTTGGACAGACTATGTTTTAGTCCAGGGGTGACCAACCTTTTAAATCAACGGGCCAATATCAATATTAATCAACATTACGTAAAACTTTATTTTTAATAAATATTTATATAAGAAAATATACAAATTTAAGAGCAAAATAGAAAATCAACAAATAAGAACGGAAAAGCGAATACACTTGAAAGTTTTAATGAGAAATTTGGCAACGTTATTTTTGATACAAGCGTTATATATCAGGGGTAGCCAAACTGCGGCTCGCGAATCACATGCGGCTCTTTGAATGAATATTTCAAATTTGGAACAATGACTCGAACTGTCAAGGAGCTTGGCCACCCCTGATATATAATGTACGTAGCTTTCTATTCGTGCATCACTCATTTTTAATCTGTGGTTATTATTGTTTCGTATGTACCACCATTTTATTATAATTAATTTTATAACAATACATCGATGAGAACAAGTCGATGAAATAAATAAAATATTAGAAATGCTTGGAGAGCCACATAAACTTTATAACGAGCTGCATGTTGTTCTCCTCTGTTGTAGTCGATACGTAAATTTATTTTTGACCACTAAATATTCTGTTATTTTTTAAAAAAAGGCGGGAAAGAATCTCTAATTACACCGAATCTAAATGATAAGGTAAGCAATAGTGCTCGCGTTAATTCAATCACCGCCTAAGGCACGAGAGTGAGACAGATGAGGGTGATATTGACAAGACGTAAACAAGACATTCAAGAACCGAAGGCTTGACGTTTGTCTACCTTCCCCATCCTCTGTGGGATTTGTGCGTACACTGCAAGACAATAGTAGATTTAGTCAACAACGTGGGCGAACTTCTCCTTGGCTTGCCTGTGGTCCACTCTGCCAAAGCCGTATACACACAACACAAACACTACACAGCTCAACTCGGGTAGAGCGCCTTGTTATGTACGAACGTCTTAATGCTAGCTTTTTTAGTTTTTAAATTCACGGACTCTTCCGCTTCGTGAACTCAGCTGCAATGTAAAAGCCTTAGGACTAACAGCAACAGAGAATAAGAGATTAAGTTAGTTTTATTTACTTATCTATTGTTTTCGAATGACAAATGCGTTGATATTCAGAAGAAACAAGGTCACCTACATGACTCGAAGTATTGTCTGTGTATATCTGATATGTATGTATAAATTGTACAATAGTATATATAAGTGTATTTGTTATAAAAATGTAAACACTTTTATAACACACAAATTGAATACTTGTTTGATATTATATGCCTTTTAAACCTCGTAAAATGTGGATATATTTGTTTTTTTTCTGATTTTAAGCAACGTAAACGAAACAAAATTTTTCATAAATAAATTAAATAGTTGATATCTCTTAAAACTTAAAATTTTAGATTGGGTGTAACATACATTAATTATCATGAAAAGAGCTGTACATTCACTCATTTAATGCTTTTATGCTTTTTTCCTACTAGCTTGTAGTTTGTCACAGTGACTACACATATGTGTAATTTTTAGTTTTCTAAAAACTTTCAACGTACCCTTTCATACTTCCTTTTTTCGAGTCCATTGTGCACTACCTTTCAGGCATTTTACGATCTGCCTTAGCGGAGGGCTAGATTCTTTCGGCTATATAGACAAAAAGCACGGTCAAAACCTCGAACAACTCACCATGTCCGAGAGATTGTAACCTTATCAGTTAATTGTTTTAAATCAACGCCAAACTTGACAATGAACTTCATACTTCGATACCAAAAACATGAACTGATCTCGCAGTGTTAAATGGATCAAGATTTCTCCGTATCCAGGGGATCACAACCCTTAACTATGGGACTGGAGAAAGAAAAGAGAAGGAATATTTATTAAAAAAAATATAATCCAGGTTTACTGCAACTGAAAAATGTATACAATTTTTTATTTAATTGGACTCACTGTGTTTGTGTGCAAGCAAAATGACTCAACATTTGATGTATCTTACGATAATCAATATACAATACTAATAGATAATTAAAAGTGAACTTTCAAAAAGAAAAGCGGCTGTGTTGCTCGCTCGCCTCCTAATAACTAATGACTAAGAAGAAAAGTCGTACGAACTCATACGATTTCATGAATAAAACACAACTACATACATAAAACTTTACAACTGTCTTTGACTTTTCAGAGTGCATTAATACAGACAGACCCCTTAGACTGATGGATATAATGCTAAAATCAAATATAAATTTTGGTCGTTTATTGAGTCAAAAGCTAAATTAGCTGCCAAAAATCTGGATATTCTGGGTAAGATTCGACGGTATTTACACCAGGACAACTCCAGAGCCTGTACGTAGCACATATCCGATCATATGTAGAATACTGCAGCCATCTATAAGATGAATGGGCGAAGTACAAGCTCAAAATTTTGGACTCCATACAGAGACGAGTTAAGATGGTATAACATGCTTTAGTGTGTATTAAGCTACAGATCTTGGGTCTTCGGCGAAAAGTTACCAATTTATAAGTGTTCTATTGACTGCATTTTAGAGAGTGTGCAGCGGAATTACATTTCCCCATATCCTTTCTTCCATTTGCCAACAAAACGCACGGATTCAGGATATTCATACACCGTTGAAATCCTTTATACTAAGTGTACCTTAAGTGCGAACAGCCAACTTGGAAGTCTTCAAGTCAAAAGTGAATAGGTTTCTTGTAGGTAAGCAAGTAACATCTTAAACCTCGTCATCACTTAACATCAGGCAATGCAGAGGTCAAAGGCTTTGCCTATGTTAAAAAATATAAGGGAAATATTGTTTAGTGTTTTAACTTGTACATTATTTTTATATTACGTATTTAATGGAATCAGGCGTTACCTCGCGGAAGTCCATCCTAAGTAAGAAAAGGACCAATATTTAGCCACTTCCGCACATACGGTAGTCGTGTAATAAAATGCACCGCCCGCCAGCCCGCTGATAAATGCGTATGCGGCAAACAATGTGAATAACAATGCGAATGGAGGCAAACAGAGACTGTGTTTGGCACTAATCGGTGTAACATAACTCCTGAAAATGCCCCGTGGAGGGGTGAAACACGTGTTGAGTAATTTTGCGGTGGCGGTTGTGTGATTCGCATTTTATTGCACGACTACCACTGCATGTGCGGAAGTCGCTAAATATTGGTCCTTTTCTTATTTATATTACGTACCGAAAACATACAAAAAGTGACAAAACCACGGTGTGAATTCTACCTCGTTTTAAGATCGCCTTTGTATAAATCACTTTTTAATGACTCAATTTTGGATCCCATAACTAAATGTCAAAATGTACAGTCAGACGAAATTCCATATTGCAATCATGTAGATATCCTAAAATTCGTAATACTATAAGAAATAAATATAAACCACTGTGTTATAAGTGTAAGTTATATGACTCATTGACAAGTGAAAAAGTTTTCCGTGAAGTTAATAAAAAAACTAACCCAGCTGTCACTCGATATAGCAACGATGGTCAACAGAACACACAGAACACTAGAAACGAAAGCACCGAATATATAAACACGTCTCGTGACCGCCATATTGGATTATCAATATAATACTGATACATGCTAGAGCATTACTGATAATTACATTCAAGATAATGACGGATTATTACGATATGACGCGACATTATTTTACAATGACTAATAAAATATTAAGGAATAACTCGATCGAATTGGAGATAATCATACTGCCTTAAGTCAGTATTGTTGAACCTGCACTTTTTTTCATGTATCATTCCATGATGATTAGTTACAGGTGTGATAGCTTTAAATGAGAGAAGTAATAGCACATTTGCTGTCAACTAATATATGGTTTATCATATCCAAAAATCAATGGTTCCAAAAATAATAAAAAAATAATGTTATGACATTATATATATTTAACCCTTAAATACATGACTTATCTACACTTTAAAAATATATATCTTACAGATAAGTACACTACAATGTAGAGAAAAATAGATAAAAGATATATGTGTAATATACTTTATAATTATTTACTAAATAAAACTTATGTTGCAGATCAAAAACACTATATTTACTAATGCCATTTATGTAGTATGTAGCAGTTTTTCACCCTACAGATTGTATAAGATATTTCAGAGTGATTTAATTTTTGTTGACATATAGCTTTACATTTACCTCTTTAAAGGTAGCATCTATGGGCATAAATGACGAATATGCCTTCACAAAGATTTGAAATCGGATGGATTGGAAACGAACTATATAGTCTTCCAACGACACCTAGGTTACCTATAGTGGTGGACGCCATACTTACTGTGCCAGTCCTTGGTCTTTACTCCAGAACCTTAAGGCTTCAGCGGCAATATATTCGCTATGTCCGCCCACTGTCACTTACCAATCCGCTGGACTATCTGTTTCGTTCATCTACGTATATCCTCATTTCTGTTCACTTCCAACATAATACATACATGGGAATCAGGTTACATAGATATAATAAAACAATACATAATTATTGACTATTTATTTGCTGCGAAAGCTTTGTATATACAATTGAAAAAAGATATTTATTTCAATGGCTAAATATAAAAAGAATTGATCTGAAATCATATATTGATTTTTTTTGTACTTAGTTGTATCTACGTATATTTTATCAAAATCAAAAATTTCTCGAGTTATTTTTTCGCATTTTTATAGCATTGAAGTTAGACGTTATAATCAAATGTATTGTCATTTAAAAATATACCCTATTGTATTGCTATAAAGTTAATTTTAAAGCGAAAATTTCAATAGACTAATCGGACAAAATATCGGTTTAAAACCGTGCATTTCTTAAATATATTCTCGCATTTTAATCTCAATTTTAATTATATTCAATTTGTGAATTTAGTATTATATTTATAATCTACTATATCGTTTATTAAAGAGATTTGCACTTTCGGTTCGCTTCACATACACTTCAAAAGCGAAAGCGTTGCTATGGCGATCTTTTATGCTAGTAAAAGTATGGCATGAGCGGAAATCTAACCTATAAGCAGCGAGACGGAAGATATGATTAACAAAACGCACACGAGATACTTAAAGACAAACCTTCGTTCACATACCTCAGGTGGTGACAACAATTGAACGCACATTTTAACTTGCGGGGATTCCCCACATGCGACTACTATGTAAAAATTCACTAGTTGGTGTTAAGCAATCGTGGTCCTTATATTTCCTTGTATGTAGGTAGAACCATAAAAAGTTATCACCTGCGATCTGCAGGCATGCATTAGGAGGAACCTCTCACTCGACATGTGACTTTTAAAAACTAATGAGAATGATATCTTATTACACGGACAGGCGACCCTATCGTAAGATGCTAGATGCAAGTAACTTCTGATCGTTCCTGTTGTAAATCTATGGGAGAGCTATGGCCAGCTGTGGACATGCTTCAGCTGAATTAATATCTACAAACACCTCTTATCATAAACTAAACATAAAATAGGTTATATATATATATATATACTGTTTAAAGTTGGTTAATAAAACCTTAACGAAATCACCTTGTAGGCCTGACTTCTTCGTTTTTGACATGACTTTTGCTAAGTCAATTCGTTTTACATGTCAATGCTAATTTATGTTTTATGTATAATTTGTGTTTCCTAAAAATAAAGTGGATTCCTAATATCTGAGTTTTAATAAGGAATCTACAACCTTAATTGCGACAATAAGAAAAAGAGAGGAATATTCTAAGACATCAATGACTGCTCTGCCAAGAGCACAAACCAATACCACTAATTAGGATCAAAAACAGCTTCGGCTGCCTCTTCGGCGACGATATGTCGCACTATATTCCTAGAATTCTCCAAAAAAAAAGCAGTAAAATACAATAGAAAAAAAAAAGACTCGGAAAGAAGTCAAAAGTCGAATAAGATCCCAAGCTAGTCATGAATAAAGCAATATAGGCTTAGTAAAAAAAAGATAATAAAATAGCTATAATTGTATAAAAATAAAATTAGAAATAAAAATTACAACTTATATTTAAACGTAAATTAAATCTAAAATTTTAGTTGACTCAAGTTTTGAGAAACTGTGGTCTAGGAGCGAAGATAGGGAAAAAAGACGATGCACGGGAGATATTGTAAAGGATAAAGAGAGAAAATGATATTAAAGTATAAAAAGAATATATTTTATCCGAACTCCACACATGATAAGGTGAGACGAGTGGTCCACCCAAAAGAGCAGGCATATAAAAAAACTACAATTAAATAAAGAACAACCAACGAAAATACAATTTTAGTGCCATATGTCCATGATTGTGTAATAAAATAAACTTTTAATATAAAAACCGTTATAATGCTGTAAGTATATTTCTATATAATAACCCCATTTTGACTTTGAACCTAATTTTGTCGAAACAAAAGAGAAAAATGAGAAATGAAATATCTAATGCGGTAATATCATTGAATCTTTAAATGTGATATGATATCAACGATATTACATGTGAATTACGTTCAGAAACATTAACAGTTAATTGATAACAATTGATTATGCGCTATCTAAACCGAGCTAGTTTCCCGTAGCTTCTTACATATATGATAATTAATAATGTTATGTTTGTATTTTACCGGGCACCCATAATCACACAAGTATTTACAATTCCCATGTAGGGGCGACATTACGTCATCTTCAGAGCCGAAAAGGGGAATTCTACAGAAATATTTCATTTACATCGGTATTATGCCAGCAAAATTACGTCAATCAGTGACGCATCGAAAAGGGGAATTCCACAGGAATATAATTGTTAAATTACATCAATATTATGGCAGCAAAATTTATCGAAAAAAGGAATTCCACAGAAATATAATTGTTCATTAACATAAGTATTATGACAGCAAAATTGGCATCCTCAGTGGCGCATCGAGAAGGGGAATTTCACAGAAATGTAATTGTTCTTTTACATAGGTTTTATAACAGCAAAGTTGTCATCGTCAGCGGTGCATCGAAAAGGGCAATTCCACAGAAATATTATTGTTCATTTACAACAATATAACAACGGACGTAGCTCTAATGAATATACACACTTCTACTTCTGACTTCGTACTGATATTACTTCCGAGACTTACCATTACCACAATACATTACTTATATATTGAATTCGGAGTATCCACTCGACTTTCAACTCTTGTACGAAGCCTTAAGCCTTTCATTGACATAGCCAAGAAAAGCTACTTGTAAAAACTTATCGCAGGGAAAGTGACTGGAAGGCGACCACGAGGTCCCAACCCTGTGTGATGGTCTATCAGGTTTGACCCACGACTCATACAAGTATAAACCTCCGGCATAGATGGCGTGACAGTACATGATAAACTTTATAAAAAGGATCAAGATCCTTAATGAAGATAATAATAATAAGGCAAGGAGTGGGTGTTATTGAAAGAAATTTCTTATTCTTAACGGTACAGTAGTGTGGCGACCTAAAAGGACCCACACTAAATGGTTACACCTTTAGTAACGCAAAGATCGCACCTACATTACGCGAGCGTTTATTGCCTGCGCTTGCGCATCGGTCAACTTCGGCTATCTCCGGCCGCCGCTCGCCATCGTTAGCTATGCTCGGACGCTAGACGCACGCTTCTTGCTACGATTGCCAACTTATTTGCAACGTGAGCCTTGCATTATATTCTTTCGCTTTGCCATAAAATCGCATTTCTGGTATTTAATGTTTTTCTTTGGCTAAAATTTATATCTGTCTCTTCCGTTCTCTTCTACGTTTAATAGTGAACTTTATTCTTTGTCATCAAACTATCAAACTTATTACTTAACGAACAAACAGACATTAACTATAGTGAACTCGGTGAAGGTGTAGTTGATGGTAATAACACCTCACATCACAGAGTTTATTAGGACTGCACATCACTAGTATGTATGAATAACAATAGATCGTGCCGTCATAGAAGCGTGCGTTCCGCGTCAAGGTTAAGCCGTAGACTGATCAAATGCATAGTTTACGAATATATAAAGAACATACAGAAAAACTATTTTTATATATATAGATTTTGTGACAAAATACATTTCGAACCGTATATGTAAATCTCTTTAATTAAACAACATATATGTATATATACATTCGATTACAACATAATCTGTGCTATATATAAAATAATTCTACTAATAAGTAACATTAAAGAAACTACATGACTATATAAAATACCATTTACGAAGACACACATATTATAAGTAAAGATTGGATATACGGAATTATATTTACCTAAAGTGTAGATTGACCGTCTTAAGTGGCAGCAGTGGACCAAATGGTTCTCTAGTGACAACAGGTATTGCAAGACTGGTCATCGTTGACATTTTTGAGGGAGGCGTATACCTTGAGTGGGCGTCTATCAGCTGATATAATATTGCTTACTCATACAATCAGGTATTGTTATCTCACTCGCGCATTTAACAAAACCGCTTTCTATACTAAGCCAACACTTCTTTAGGATATATATCCGTATTTCCGTAACTAAATTACAAGTTTATGCTTCAGTTAGTTTTATTTTAAAAATATAATATATGTGTCTTCGTGTATGACTTCTACAACTATCTTTTCAGGCCCCCACCAAATGACTCACACCATAGCTTCTCCTTAATTATACTCGGTAAATCACATATATATGTAGAAATTAATATTTGTGTTTCGTATTTTTTTATGGTATGCTTAGTTCGAAGAATTGCTTGTCTGATGTAGATTGGCACATTGCTCGTGTAACCCAAAAGTTCTAGAGTGGCGACCCCGAGCTGAACGCGACGTGGGCAGGTACCCCACTAGTGGACCGACGACATAGTCCCTGTGACCATTTTTAAGACAAGCCTGTGTTGAGGAATAGGTGTCTATCGTCTGACATGATGGCTAAGATAATCTAGAGAAGGCTTTAGTAAAATACAAAAGGAATTTTCTCGAATGTGATTTTTATTTCTACAATCGCCTTGATTTGCTAATGAAATTTATACTTTGTTATAACAGCCATCTTAATAACAAAGCAACATACAACTTGACTACCATCTATTTATGGTCACCTTTCGATAATGTAACATATATATTAGCTTTACAATAATATGATTAAAAAATAGATATTTATAATTTTAAAATAACTTAAAATTCAAGGCTATGAATAATTATTTTCATTAATAATATTTGATTTTAAAGTAATCACAACACTTTTTATAATCAACATAGCAGTTACATAGCAACTTATCTGTAGGGAGTTGGAGACTAAGCACACCGCGTCTCAGCTTGTGATCGTAACTTGAAAACCTCTCGGGTCAACTTAGCCATCGATTAAACGAGCAACGTTCTCCGCTCACTGTGACTTCATACGAGCAATTCTTAGAGCTATATCCCTTGGTTTGCCGTTAACAATAAATAATCATTTCTATATCAATCTGCCATACAAAAATACTGCATTCCTCGTTTATAAGTGAATCAAATTTACGCTTACCCTACATTAATTTCTACGCAATTTAAAACTACCAACATGTTTAACTACACGCATAAGCACTGCATTAGATACGCCAGGCATTCATTATTCTCGCACAACTCCTTCAATCTGACCAGCTGAGATCCTGTGAAATTCGAATGTGTCGCCACTACGCACAGCAACCGTTTATCCGGAAACGACATAGCGCCATCTATCGACAAGTAATCGCTAAACACGCCCCAATTCCCATCTTCTCTTCTCGCAAAACCTCTTCTGAACACGTGGTAGCATAATGGAGATATTCTTCTTATAAACCGGTTCGAACTGGCGGAAACCAGTAATGTTAGAACGCAGAACGGAAGTAACTCCGGCGACACCTTGCCGGTCAGCAAGTGGCAGAGTGCTTCGAATATCCATCCACTTAGTACTGGTAACTGGTCCTGTGATACTGCCGTTTCGAACACCTGAAAAAAAATTATATATTAATAAAGAAGAACCTTACTTTCTTTTTTTGTTGAAACTTTTTCCACGATATATCCTTTTTTATCACGTGGGGAAATCCTGCATGGGATACCCCTCCGCTGCGGGGGGGGGGGGGGGTTATGTTGGACTCCGACTAAAACCACACTGTCTTTTTTAACGCCTTTTGTTAAAACTATAGGATCGCTTTCTCATACTGTAGTAGTTTCAACGGCGGTGGCCTAGTGCCTCATCTCCTTATTTGCGGCTGATCATCCCAAATCCGTCGCCAAGAAGAACCTATCCTAAACTAACATAGGTTTTGGTATTAAAACAACTAGAGACAGTTTAGAAGGTGCCACCGTCTTTTTACGGGACTAAGCGGTTTTATTTTAAGTATTTACATACGTATAAATGTAAGAATAACCTTTCCTAGTCTAGTACCTGTAACCAGGATACAATTAAATATATAATATACATATACAATATGATTAGTTATGAATGTAAAAATTTTAAAAGGTGAATTTGTCATATCCCAATAATTTATTTTACACATTATACCAAAAATAAATAGTTTCACAGATAATAAATAACGTAATGATAATGTAGTAAGAAAAATCGTTCACTAAATTCGGATTACTGCCAGAAGTTTTTGGCTTGTCGGACTCTAATAAAAAAAATAACGTTACATAGTTCAGTGTGAACACTTTATACAGGATGATTGGAAGTAAGTGTGAAAGATTTAACACCTATAACCAAACATTCTGTATGTGTTATTGGAAAAAGTTAAAGGTTGCAACTGAAGTAGTCGTATACCCTATATATTTGATGCAAAATCTGAAAGGATATAATTATATGAGAGCTCGATCTGAAAGGTTATCATTATAAGGGAGGCCTATTTGAAAGGAAACCATTATAAGGGAGCTCAATCTGAAAGGATATCAGTATATGAAAGCTCGATCTGAAAGGTTATCATTATAAGGGAGGCCAATTTGAAAGGAAACCATTATAAGGGAGCTCAACCTAAAAGGATATCATTATGTGAGAGCTCGATCTGAAAGGTTATCATTATAAGGGAGGCCAATTTGAAAGGAAACCATTATAAGGAAACTCAATCTGAAAGGAAATCATTAGAAGGGAGCTTAATCTGAAAGGATACAATCATAGAAGATCAATCTGAAATTAAGGTTTTTTGGCATTCTACTTGTGACATATATCAGTGACCATTTTTTTATCGCTAAAGATAAATAATTTCTATATGAATTGATATTGAAGAACAATTGTGAATCTCACCTCGTATACAACTTCAGCGTTCAAAACAGAGCACTGCACCCACTTTTGCCTGTCGTTCAAAACTCCCAACTTCTTCTCTGTATCTTTACAGCACTCTATGAACTCCATAACGACTCTACTCAACGTCGCAGCTGGCGGTAGCGTCTCTCTTAGGAAATACTTGAGTGCGCTCGCCACTATCTCTTTACTCTCTTTTAACTTCGAACGCTTGAGGGTTTTGTATAGGAGTGTGATTCTCTCCATAGAGCTCATTAGTATATCCGGATCCATGTTCGATACATCCGATGTCAATTTTGGACTTAATAACCTACTGTCCGCTGAAATAATATTGCAAATGAATTAAAATTGATATAACATATTGCCTAACATTATAATCTTTATTTATATAAGGACAAAATTTTAATTTCTTTAATAAATAAATTATTTCCATTGAATAAATATATTTACAAAAATATAGAAAGGAATTTGAAACGAACAATATAAAAATTATATACAGGTGAATAGTAATAGATATAAAAGCTATATGAATACATTTAAAAAACTTTTAAGTTAAACGGTTTTTGGATACCCATATTGTGGTGGTTGTGGATAAATATGTACCTAGTCCGCCATATTGGAACGGCGTCCATCTTGAATTTTAAATTTTGACATAATTATCGTGTTTTACTAGTGTAGCCCTTTTATTTGATACCCATATTGAGGGGGTTAAGGAAAAATATGTAATCCGCCATTTTGTATCGGCGGCCATCTTAGATTTATAATGTTATTGATTTTATTATATTGTATTGTCATCTTAATTAAATGTGTGTACCAAATTTCAGATCAATCTGACAACAGGAAGGTGTTTAAATTTCCATTTCTAATTTTGATCCAAATAAATTCCGTACGGGTCGAACTAAATAAAAACGTTTAAAAAGTATGAATTTTTAGCTTATTTTCTGTCAATTTATGTGTTGTACATTCTACTCAAAAACCTATGGTTTCAGAGAAAAATTCGAATTATTTTATATTAAAATTTATTATTGTTTACTATCTGTCTTGCAGACTTTGTACAGACAGAAGTAATTAGGTTTTCACATTCTAATAGAAAAAATAAATAAATGTAACATATTTCAGAAAGACCATGTTATACAGAGTGAAAGGAAACAGATGTAAAAACTTTAAAAGGGTGAATATATAGCTCATTTTCTATCAGTTGCCACCACTACACGTAAAAATATTTGTGGTGGCCATGTTAACTGTTCGGAACTGTTGTCCGAGGTAAACTTTTGAATTCCTGCAGCAAGAATGCGTTCAAGATCTCTCTTCTTTTTATCAACGGCTAAGACAAATATCGGTAAACGTGCACCCTTATACAGAATGTGTGACCTCCGCAATTCATATGTTAGTGATATTGATATATTCTCGTGCTCTCTCGTATCTTTTAAAAAACAATTTCGTTCGAAATTGTTGAGTACAATTTAAATCATAATATAAATATGTAATATAAATATAATATAATTATATAAACCATAGTCTTTGATCCCTGTTTAGTAACATTTTTATTTGTTTTTTCATTGTTTGACTATAAATCATTATATGTTCTCAGTGAGATAGTTATAAGGTAACAATTGTAACTTTATATTTCTAAGCTTCTAAGTTTGTACTTTCTTACTGCCTTTTGTTACTGTCTCTCTCCAATAAAGTAAATAAATAAATAAATAAATTGAAAAATTCAACTACAGCAAATTAAAATTTATTATGGTTTATTGTCTATCCCTGCAGACTTTGTACTACCAGATAGTACTTTGCTGTGGTATTCCAATACAAAAAAAAAAATAATTTAATATATTTTAAGTGATCACTTTATACAGAGTGATTATAAATAAGAGAAAATGCTTTAAATCATGGATGCACAGACCGCGGCCCGCCGGTCGAATACTGGTGGCCCGCCGACAGCAAAATTAATACTCTCGTACATTCGAAAAGTATTGAATTCTATTCCAGAATAAAACCAAAAAAATTTAATTTCCTATATTTCTGGCGGCCGGCCCGCCATCAGTTCATGATTTGCCCGAGTGGCCCCTAGTCTTAATGAGTCTGTGCAACCATGCTTTAAATGATACCATTATAAGGATGTTCAATCTGAAAGTATACCATTATGGCGATGCTCAATTAGAAAGTATACAATTACGGGGTTTATCAATGTAATCACATTAAACACAGTGATTAGAAATATATGTAAATACTTTAATATCTATAATCAATCACCCTGTATAATATGTTCATATATTATTATGCTTGCACCATACTCACCGGAGAATAGATGCACCATCAGTATCTGCACGGCGTGACATTCGGAGTACTTGCCGGCGTTATCTAACAGCCTCTCAATGATCGTCTTCTTTAGATCTTTGGGCAGAATCTGCTGTCGGATCACTGAAGTTATTCCCTGGTAACAAATTACATTTTGATTTAATTTTTATTATTCAAATAGGCGTCCTAGATTTTATATAGTGAGGATTTATTTAAAAAATATATTTCATTTTTGAGAGTATACAGTAATTACTTTATCCGTTGTTTAAATGTAAAATAAAAAACATGAATGCTGCCCAACGAACTACAAAACAAACGCGCGAGGTTCAAAGTGAATTGATACATGCGCGAAGTCAACATCAATCTGTCAAATTCGCGAAGTACAAAATGATTTAAAAGCAAACTGTACAAAAACATAATGTCAAAACAAACTGCCAAACGCGCGAAGTTCAAAGCGAACTGTCATACGCGCGAAGTTCAGAGCAAACTGTCAAACGTACCAAGTTCAAAGTGAATTGATACACGCGCGAAGTTAATAGCAATTTATCAAATGCGCGAAGTTCAACATCATTTAAAAGTAAACTGTTTAAAACGCAATGTCAAAGCAAACTGTTAAACACGCGAAGTTCATTACGAACTATCATAGACGCAAAGTTTCTGTAGTCATTATAATTTTTCATGTTTATTGCCAATTCTCCAAATTTCTTTTTTATTACCTTCATTAATTTATCTCTGCTGCGCCAAAATAATTAACTGGTAGAGAATGACTTGCCAACCTTTGAACTTATTATATCCATTTACTATACTTTAGACAAGACAAAACCCAGCCATAGGTAAATTCGACAAGAACTTACCCTGACCACCAGATCGGCGCAGTAATGGCCGCGGTTGTTGATAACGAAGTCCACCGCGACGCTCATGAGGTCAGGGTGCCCCAGCTGCACCAGCGTGAACAGCACCGTCCAATATAGGCTCTGCTCGTACAGCGATATCCTAGAATTTTATATCAACTTTACTATTTATTGCTTATTCAATAAATTCACTGTCTTCCTTAGTTTAAACATTATTTGTTATTAGTTACTACTACGATACTTCCTAGGCAGAAATGTATAAAATGGCAGAGTTTAATTTTAATCGATATTTTCTTATAATCGATTTTTAATAATCGATTACATAGTTATAACTTTCAGTTATCGTTTTTATCTCCTTCATATCACACTCCTATTGCCGACCAGAGATGTAAGAAGATATACAATGGGTATATTAACCCATTTTAATACTATATTCTTAAGATATTAAAAATCGATTTTAAATAGAAAAAACGCTAAATCCAATTTAGACCTCTGTGGAAAGGCCATGAAGAACTGGACTTGAGGTGACAATCTACCACACATTACGCTTATAAATTTCCCGGACTCAATGGCGCCCAAGACTGCCGACCCTCAATCTGGTCAGCTTGCCTGACTAACGTAACTTCCACTTCGTTACTTTAGCCGTACTTCTATTTACGATTAGAAAAGACCTGCCATGTTCTTAGTGGGTTCTTCTCGGACAGTGTCACCATGTCCAGGTTCTTTCTATCTTTATCACCTTCTGACCATAACCTTGTCCTTATATTTCGTCTTCTGTGCTATCTCTACTTCAAAAGCCGTGATTATCTGTGGTGATTAACCATCTCTGAGCATTTACGCCTATTTTTTTTTAATTTAAAACCGAAAAATTTTATCTTTGCCTATTCACCTTTTGATGATGATTGACATGCTTAGTGAACTCATAAAAAATAAAATAAAGTGTTACAAATTCTACTCAATATAGAAGGTTCTATTTGGCTTTCAAGCTAAGTGCTTTTTTGTCATCTTTTTAAAAACTACTGGAAGTATCCGTCTATTTGTACTCTTCACCATTCAGCATATCTTCTCTTAACCCACGTTATACTTAGAGGGACCAAAGCATGTTCACATGTAACCCAGGTGTTGCTGTTTAGGTGATCACTTACCTGGACCTCGGTTGTAAGTATTGTCTAACGGCAGCGACCAGCTGAGCTACCAGCTCATGACAGGCACCGGACGGTGACCCTCTACCACTCAGCTGAAGCAGACAACCGTGTAGTGCCGCTTGACGAAGCGGCGCGTAGCTCGAAGTCAAGGACTTCAGAAGTTTTTGATGAACAGTGGAGAGTTCCTGAAAAATGTTACAGATTTACTAATGAAATTTCCTATAATTCTATTTATGAATGATCATCGTATATCTCTAGTAGTAAAGAAGATGATGTTCACAGTGAATTTAGACTTGTATCTGTAAAAGTGTAGATGTAAGTCCGATAGCACTATCAATAGTTCCACAAAATATCATTATCATCATAATCTTTGTCATTTCAGATGTCCCACAGAATTTTTATAAGAATAAATCCTTAAATGTGCAAGTGAGACAACAAACCATACTTGCTTAAGGAGAGCTTGCGCAAATAATTCGTTTTGCAAATATATCATATTTGTATCCTATTGAAGACGTGTCCATATTTTCTTATCTAAACTCCATTATCGGTATGATAAATGAACGGAAAAAATATGAAAAAGAATTGAAGAAAATTGTAGAATGAAAGAAGAGGAAAGATAGTCCGTATGAAGAATGATAGAAGAGTGCAGAAATAAATGAACGAGTGAAAAAATCATTGAAGAATATCAAACGCTGTCCTACAACAAGATAGTAAGTCAAGAGGTCCACTCTAATGGAAGCCATAAAAAAAGTTTCTCATCACTATCATTTAAATCCTAGGACGCCCACTGCTGGTCAAAGTTGCATTCAACGTCTTCCGATGACTTTAACAAGATCATCTGTCAACCTCGTTGGTGGATGTACAGTTCCAATTCATGGTCTCCACTCCAGGACCTTAAGGTCCTAGCCATCTCTTGTATGGACTATATGCCACCGCCACTTCAACTAGCCAATCCGCTAGAAGTTATCGGTTACTTTCATTTACGTATCTTCTTATTCTCGATTCAAGATTGTAGAAAAATCTAGAACATAGCTCTCTCCATGGCTATTTGAGCCACTATGAGCTTGCCAATTAGGTCCACAATATTATCGTTTCAAATATTAACGTAAACATGTTCGGAAATCCTTTTATATTTAATCGCGTAAGAGTTAATCGGCCCGATCAACTCTGCTGCTCTTTTTCTACCACTCGAATACGGGTGAAGCGGCAACGTGAGATATCCGTTCGTTGAAACGTCTCGTTGAGACTGTTGGGGCGGGCATATGTATGCCCGCCCCAACAGTGACAGAGAGATGCAACAGTGAAAGAGAGATGCGATGTGTATATATAGCGCGGGTTATGTAACCCGCGCTATATATACACATCGCATCTCTCTTTCGCACATCTATCTATCACTGTCGGACATCTCCGCGAGCGCTGATTGGTTGTTACATGGTTGAGTTACTTCTCTATATACACCACTTGTAGGACTACAAGACAGTCTTAGTTGAACTCACTTGGATTCCATCACAAGGGTGTAGAACTGGTAAACAGACCGCCAATGAGTGCAACAAGGCTCTTGTAACACTGGCCCAGTGAGTTCTAGCCGGATGCGCAGCCAACTGTGCACCCGCCCAGCTCCAGTGCACAGACGAGGAGAACGTAGCGCTGGCGCCGTAGATACTTGACAGGAGGGCTGTACGAGCCGCCAGTCCTGTGGGAGCCTGGAAATGCAAGACACGTTGTGTTTGATCACAGAAAGATTATCGATCTAAATATATTTGTATCTTCTTCAGCAATGGAGATGAAAGTAAGAAAAAGACCAATATTTAGCCACTTCCGCACATGCAGTGGTAGTCATGCAACAAAGTGCACCGCCCGCCAACCTGCTGGTAAATGCGTATGCGTTAATTTACCAACAGGTTGGCGTTATATCACTCAACACGTGTTTCAACCCTCCACGGGGCATGTTTAGGAGTTATGGTACACCGATTACTGCCAAATACAGAGTGCATTGGGTGGTTCAATATGAAATTCTACATTACTTTATAATTTAACAGCGCGCCATTTACAATTGCGTGACCGAAATTAGAACTATTACAAATTTATTAGTAGCTATTATTCGCTTATTATTTAACTAGATGGCGCTAATACGCACTTTTTAATGCTTTACTGTTGATTTTATAATTCTGATTGAAGATTGAAAGAACTGATGTAATCACAAACATGTTACCTTGGGCTCCAGCATCTCCGATGTGACGTCCATCAACAGCTGCAAACAGCTGTTCACGTCGATGTCCTTGCTTTTCCGCTTCCGCTTTACCGCTTGTCGCACTTTGTAGGAGCCTTCGTCTGTTATATCTAATGTGGTGCAATTAAAAACACGTTAATGCTAATTTAGTTTATTTTTTATTTATTAACACTTTTGTACACCATACACATAAATAGAAGGGAAAAAAGAAACAATTCAAATGGTACAAAAGGCGGTGTTATCGCTCGAGGCGATCTCTACCAGACAACATATGGATGGAGATGAGAGACATGAAGGAGAGAGCAGTTTAGGGTGTACCTACATACAAATAGATTCCTATATACAAACATACAAATACAAATATATATACATATAAATATATACATTACTATATACCCATACATAAGTACAAGGATACTTTATATAATATAATTGTTTGTAAAAAAAAAAAGTTTAGTTTCTAGCTAAGTTTCCAGTCGAACTTATTGAAAATCTATGGGGAGGTCCATAAGGCACAGATCTTCAATGTCTTCTGTATGTCGCCATCGATCTCTTACAAACAATCAATATACGGTATATGTTGGTTCAGCATTTGTAAATATTTCAATTAACACTTAGTTATAAAATACTATTGAGAACAACGCCATCTAGTAACATCGCTTAAAACAGTATGCAGTTTTACCGACACCGGTTTTGTAATTTAGCGCCACCTAATGAGTTTTCTTTAATATTACATATGTCATGCTAAGTTTGAAAGGCTTTCCAGCATTTTATAGACGTTACTAGACGACATTAGTGTAAACAAGGAAAAAATAAACGAATTTTATATCGAGAGCAAATAAATCATTTATTTAAGACTTCAACAAACCTTTTCCTCACATATATCATTCTATTATAGGTTTTCATCTCTATTTTGTGAATGTGTAACTAGCCAGTAAGATATAGTTGTGCATATTTAACATATATATGTATATATTAACTATTTATCGCCTACTTTCATTATAGACTAACTGTAAACAGTTGTAGACCAATTATTAAAATAATTAATAAATATACATACATATATTTATTCGATTCCCGGGATTCAATCTTATATAATTGTATCTTTGTGCAGTAATGAGAGGATGGTGAGCAGTGTGCTTTGCGTACCATAATACCACACTGCGATCCCCAACACGCCTCCAGCAGTGGCTATTATAGTATTATATATACTTCCATAGCTTAGGTGAAGGCCTGTCTTGGAGAGGGCGTGTATAAACTGTGTATAAAATGATGTACACATATATATTACTAAAATACACTCACCTGAAGCCAACTTTAAGTAATCCGTACTGAACTGCGCGTAATGGTATCCATTAAAGTCGCCTTTCATAAGCGGCACACGCTCCAAGTTCACGTCCTCGAACATTTCATACGCGGATGTGCCGACGAGCAGTTGTCTTAAGCGCTGCATCCTGAGATAATTGAATCATTGAGACAATTAAAATAAATATTTGCTCCTTCGTACATTCATATATATATATATATATATAGATATATAAACCACTACCAGATTCAGGATGATTATATCGAGAAAAATCTGACAATGAAATAGTTTCAGACGTCTGTTAGTCACGTTTATGTAATGTTTCAAGCTTTGATTTATTTTTTGGTAGGAAGGAAAACTCTCTCACATTGAAAACGTGGTGTCAGTCACCGATGATACATGTGAACGTTGTGAGAAACGTCGGTGTCATTCACCGATGGATGGTAATAACGGAAAAATGGTACGGTGTCAGTCACCGTTGATAAGTGACAAAAAAAATAATGATTCAGTGTCAGTCACCGATGACTCGTGATAATTAAAAGAATGGTATACAGTGTCAGTCATCGATAATACCGGTCAGTCATCGATGATACCTGTCAGTCATTAATAACTAGTGACAACTAATAAGTTTTACTGTAACTCTTGTCATATTCCTAGGTCCTATTGGAAATCTATGGGGCGGCTTATGTCAGCGGGTATTCTACGGCTGAAATCAGAAATAACTAGTAACAACTAAAAGAATGAATCGCGGTGAGTTACCGATGACTAGTGATAACTAAAAGAATGACTTTCAGTGTCAGTCACAGATTACTCGTGACGACTGAAGAAAATCCTTTCAGTGACAGCCACCTATTGTTCGTGATAACTAAAAGAATGAATTTCTGCGTCAGTCACCGATGACTCGTGACAACTAAAGGAATAATTATTAGCGTCAGTCACCGATTACTTGCGACAACGAAAAAAATGATTCGTCGTTAGTTACCGATGACTAGTGACAACTAAAAGAATGACTTTCAGTGTCAGTCACTGATTGCTAGTGACAACTAAAAGAATGGCCTTTTGCGCCTGTCACCGATTACTCGTCACATCTAAAAGAATTGTTTTCTGCGTCAGTCACCGATTACTCGAGACAACTAAAGGAATGGCTTTTTACGTCAGTCACCGATGACTCGTGACAACTAAAGAAAAGCCTTTCAGTGACTGTCACCGATTCCTCGTGACAACTAAAAGAATATTTTTTTGCGTCAGTCTTTGATGACTTGTAACAACTGAAAGAAAGGTTTTCTTTATCAGTCACTGATGACTTGAACCTATTATTAGAATGGTTCGCCGTCAGTCACCGATGACTGACAGATATAAAAAAATCAAATTACCCTTCAGTCAAGTAGGTGCTGGTCCGCGGTACGTGCAAGATGCCCCGGCGTCGAACACGCGGCGCAGTGCTGATGAGGAGCTGCGTTATACCCCTCACGGCCCAGTGGGTACCATTACCCTGCAACGCTCCTAGCAGCCCCACCCATATCTCCTCAAACTGCTTCTTAGACGACCATCCTATAAGATTCACTCTGAAAAATTTTTCACCTCTTTACTAATTTTTATTCTATACAATGACATTTTTTATTTTTATTTATATAGTTACAAATAACTTTAATAAATAATTCGAATTGAAGTTCACACGATTATAAATGAAATACGGTACAAAATTAGTCAATATTAAAAGTAAAATTAAATATACAAGTTACGTGGAGGTACGATTTTTTCAAGAGAGGCCTGAGAACTGAATAACTACCATTACATCATCATATATTAATACTATATGTAAATACCGACATATATTATCACCTCTAAATAATACTATGCAAACATTACAGTGTTTAGGTTTAACTACTCCCATAGCAACTGTATTCGTCGAAAAAATTTAATACGAAGAACTGCGCAACTAATCTCTTTCATTGGTAATAACAAGGTAAGGATTCGTTTACACGGTGAAAAAATTTCAGTCGACATCTTTTGTTTATACAATGAAGATGCCGTCTTTTGATATATTTATTGTGCCTATTTACCTTTCCTAACGTGTTCTAGACTGATGTCTACATAACTTGAGATTTGTCGTGTTCTTGATTTTTAATCTGTGACTGGTAAAGACGGCATTGTCATGAACAAAATAAAAGGGTTGAAGCCTCACAGGAAAGAAGTAAGTTAAAGAAAGAATAAATTTAATACACACCGAAACAGAAAAGATTCCAGGACATCCATATCTTGTAAAGCTTGCAGTGGCAGATCTATCTTTTGTATGGTGTCGTTTTTCACTGTTGCCTCTACGTATGACCACGCGATGGGCGGTATCAAAGCTATGTTGCTGACCACTTCCAGTCTAAAATATAAAAATTGTTCTTCGTTAAAGATAAAATAATGTGTGACCGAAAGCAAACTGCGCGTGTTCTCAGCGCCGCCGTACGTTATTCACTACCGCGGGTGGCGCGGGGTGCGCGCGGGGGGACAAATCGCTCAAATTTTTGAAAAATAAAAACCGTTAAAAAACTCGATTAATCAAAAGGCTAATGCCGGGACGACGCTTTGAAGAGATAAAAACCGAATCGAAGGTCTTGAAGGCTATACCAGAAAAACTATTCCGATAGTTTCGAAGACTGAAAAAAGCGTTGGCAAAAGTGCATTTTAACGGACGAGGGTTACTTTGAAGGAGATGACATTGATTTGAAAGAATCAATAAATGATTTATATTTTATAAACAATTTCACTTTACTTTTCGATCACATATAGAACCAAACTTCGGAGGTTGCCGATAGATGGCGCTGCTAGTCGATTGCCTCGCACTATCGTATATATAAAATATATGTCACATTAATTTACTTTTTATAGAGAAACTTGTCAGGAGAATAACTTCTGGCAGTACAATATCATGACAGCTAATAATATGTCAAAGCTTTGACATAAATTTTCAGCATCATCATCAGGCGTGGGATGTCTATTGAAGGACATAGGCTTGGAAGCCACCCATCCGACGAGGTGAACAAGGGCGTCTGTCCATCCTGTGGGAGGATTTCCTATGCTTCGATTGCCCATGGTACCTACTAAACCTTGAGGTACATACAAAATACAATTATCATTGATATTATTATGAAAAAAACACTCACCTGGACAAACTAACAAGCAAACTCTCAATAGGTTTTCTGAATCCTTTGGCAAGGATATTATCGGTAGGTTTACTGTAGAAATTCTGTTCCCAATACTGCACCATTGTGATCAGCTTGTCCGATATAAGTGTAAAATCTGACCTTGGTCCTGAATCTTGTATAGGCATGTATTGTTTCAAGATAAGCGGTTTTGTATCCTGAAAAGTATGATAATGAGCGTAAAAGCCTTATAGAAGGTAGTATAGATCATTTGTTCTTAATCATCACACTACAATAGTTCCAGAGACAACAGCATAATGATAATATAGTAAAATGCGTTTCAAAATTCGAAATATATACACGATATTTTAAAATTAATTACTATTTATTTGTCCCTACAGATTTTGTACTGTCAGAAATAATTGATCTGTAGCAAATAAAAAAAATTAACCTATATCAATGTGAACTTAATAAAGGTGGATTGGAAATAAGTATTAAAGCTATAAAGTTTTTTCTGAGAAGAAAAACGATGAAGAAATGTGATACAGCTGTTGATGAGTGTACAAATATAATAAAGTTCCACAAGAGATATGTTATCACACCCTAAACTCTGCAATATGTCTCTCATCTCCAGCCAAAATCTGTCTGGTAGAGATCGCCTCGAGCGATAAAACCTCTTCTTGTACTTATATATAAATTTCTAATAGATTCAGGCGTTACTTTGCGAAAGTCCATACTGAGTAAGAAAAGGACTCATATATAGCTACTTCCGCTTTGTAACAGTAGTCTATGTGTCTAATGCGCGTGCGGCAAACAATGCGATGTGCCAAACACTGAAAGCACTCTGTGTTTGACACTGGTCGGTGTAACATTCTCCTGAGGATGCCCCGTGAAGGGGTGAAACACGTGTTGAGTGATTTAACAGTGGTAGTTGTGTAATGTACTGCTGCATAGCGGAAGTAGCTATATATTAGTACTCCCTTACTTAGGATGGACTTCCGCAAAGTAACGCCTGAATCTATTAGATATTGAATAAAGATTTAATTAGTTTCATGTCTTACCTTAACTAAATACTTCAATACAGCGAACAAACAACTAACAGCCGATTGTGTTCTATTGAAATTACTGTCAACATTCAATTCTGACCAGATTTCTTCAAAACTTAACGCTCTTGCAACATTATCCACTGTCACTGATATAACATAATCAACTATAATATTATCGGGTTCTGTATTTGTAGCTCTAAATGAAACATCAGCGTGCACCGGACTTTCTACTTCTTTCTTATTCTTTATCAAGAAGGAAAGATACTGTAAAGACACCACGGAGAAGATTGCCAAGTTTTTTCCCAGATTTACCGGTATAATATTCTCTATGCACTTCTCTAGTAGATCACAATCTGCTTCATCGATAAGAGCTACAATCCTATCCAATGCATCGAGAAATCCTATTAAAATCGTTTGAACTGTGATAAATTCTTGATAGAATAATTTATCTTGGAACACTTGATGACATCTCTTCGTATAACGGTCAATTGTTTGTTCTATATTTAAATTGAAGTTTTCTGATTGGCTCAGCGGTCGATTTTGTTTAGGAAACAGCCGCAAGATGTCGCTGATAGATTTGTCTAACGTTGACAGTGATATCTGATACAAGTCTGGTACATCTGGGACGGTTAACTCTAGTTCTTCCTCGGATAACTTCAAATTACCGAACCCCTCCTTCTTATCCACTTCGTTCATAGGAATGAAGAATTGAGATTTCGATTCCCTACTGTCATTCCTTTTAAACACGTGAAGGGAATTAACTACGTTCAATTTATTACTATCAATCGATGACGTCATCTCTTCTTTCACTTTAACAAACTCGTGCTCTCTCGCTCTTTCTTTCTCCAACTCCTTCGTTTCTGATACGGAGATAATGTTAAGGAATTCTCTTATAAAACTGTCACAGGAGACTTTGAAGCAAGACGACAGTATTTTCCTGTCAAACTCCGGGCATGACATCACTGTCTGTAAATCTTCTTTTGACAGGTTTGACAGTAGTAAAGCCAGGTCGTTGTGATTCGAGTGTTTTTGGAATGAACAGTTAATACGGCACCTGTTAAAAAATAACATGACATTCATTTACTTTTATTTTGAAGTTCTACAGTGAGGTCCTTGGATTGGCAAAGTCAGAGTATGACGTTCACCTTCAAGATGAACAGATGACCTTGTTAAAGCCACTGAAGAACGCTGGATGTATGCTGCTTCCAGTCGACTCTATAAGAAATCTATTAACGAGAATATTATGTTCAGCTGTGGACATCAATTTAAAATGATGATGATATGTCACATATTAAATCACCTTACACGGTGATCGTGTTGCATCTATATAGTGAAATAAGCAGCAAATACAAGTTGTTAACTACTTCGGTCTTCACATTGAGCTCTTGTCGGCTTGCATCGAAGTTTCATCACACTTCTACTCATGACACAGCGCGACTGCCTAGCCCGCGTTCAAATAAGGGCGATCTGGAGAAGCTTCGCATAACTTACACTAAACCTCATTACACCACGGATATAGTCCCTCTTCGTGCTTCTTCGATGTAACTAGGGTACGATCAACCAGCAAAAATTTTCAATGAATCCGCACAAAGGCTATATCACACTTCGGTACGAGCGTCAACTATTTAACACATTTGTGATGAGATTTTTAAATCACAGGCGGATATTACTTGTAATATAATTAACCCTTTCCACTCCAATGTCGAGTGTCACTCGACACTGATTTTGTTCCACAAGCTCCACTGTCGAGTGATACTCGACATCGTGTAATACTTCTTTTTGCGGAAAATTTTAAAACAGGAAAGATTATTGTTACTAAAATTAAATTTTATCGATGCTACATAACAGTTTTGGAGTGGAAAGGGTTAAGACGTATGTTTTTATTTCGGTATTTCAGTATGATAACACTTTTTTGTTCATATATAAATTTAACTGGCGTTCCAGTAAGGATATCGTGTAAGTAGATGGTTTTATCTAAGAATAGATGATGGTGGGTGGCGATAATATCATCGCAGAGTTAGACATAAAGTTCTTAGTTGTTAAAGAAAATTTTACTAACGTAATTCTAATTTACGACTTCAAGAATAAATGCATCTATATATATATATATATTACCTTATTTTGATTTCGTTCACAAGCCAGTTCCCGTCCACGGTCGTTGTGATGACGTTCTGCGGGTTGACAACTCTATCCAGGGTCAGATCCAGTGGAGATAGATCGAAGGTGTTCGCTGCGAGACGATTCAACTGCACAACTAAACCTGGATACCTAGGAATATAACCATATAAGTTATTTATTGTATTACATTTAAATTTTTAACATCACTATTTTATCTATAATACTTCCACTACTGAATAAAAGCCTCCTCCATATGTTAGTTACAAGGCCATAGCAACGTCGTGCACTGCGCTTGCTTGGTCTATGATCTTCATTCCAGAACCATAATGCTTTAATGACATTCTTCACCATATTCAGCTACGTGTCGGGAATATGGCACTTGACAAAAGCAGATCACGATGTGGTGATGACTCTCCAGATTTCGAGGAATGCATCCCTAGTTTTAGAGTTTTTCAGTCACAAAACCGGAATAGACAGTCGACTGATGGTAATTCGAATGGTCGAACCAAACAACCAAGAGATCGCAGCCCCATCATTTGGTTGAACCAAATCGACTCACCACTTAACACCTGATACCACTTTTATAGCATGCATACAACCTTCCGGCCTGGATGTTTCCAGATAACTATAACTTAATAGTCTTCAAGTTAATAGTGAATAGGTTTCTACCTAGAGATAGGGGTACACTACTGTGATTATAAAGTAAAGTGAAATTGTCATTTAAAACTTCCAGACATTAAAAAGACAGTGATATTTTTTCTAATTTGATCAGAATGTCTATAACATTTTCCAAGAGTCTGTTTATCAAAAGTTAGAACATCATTTGGCACAACTCAAACCGTTTTGAAAGAATGTTTCGTGGCTGAAACGCGTCAAATATCAATTGGTGACAAAATAGCTCAACTTTTTGAAGAAAAAAAAAGCGTCAAATACTTCCGCAACAACCGTATTCGCTTGATTTAACTCCGTGCGACTTCTCGCTATTCAGCAAACTCAAGACGCCAATTCGGGGACGCCGTTTGGATACGATTGAGGAAATAAAACTGAATCGAAGAAGGCTGTACCGGAAAAATTCTATTCAGAATGTACCCAGGACTGGACAGTGTTAGAAAAAGTATATTTTATCGGAAGATTACTACTAGATTACTTTGAAGGGGATGAAATCGATTTGGAATAATAATTAAATGATTTATTTACATTTTATATACAATTTCACTTTACTTTTTGATCACATACAGAAACTCAAAACACTTCGGAGGTTGTCGATAGATGGCGCTGATAGTCGATTGCCCCTCACTATGACATTTTTAATTAAATGTAATGAAAACTCTGTTATATATTACATTAATTTATTATTTATATATTATTTGTAAGAGTCAGGCCAATAACTTTTAGCAGTACAAAGTCTGTCAGTCTCGCTTTGCCTATAAACGATAAAAAATCTGTTAGTGTAAAACTAACCTTATATGAATCTTGTCTCTCTGAAGTGATTCTATCGCCACTTGCAAGTCTTCTTTAGATAGCTGCGTGTTCACTTTATCAGCGGCCACCTCCGCCAGAATTTTACATCTTTCTATCGCTAAATTGGCGAACCTAAAAAAACGAACAGATTCTACTTTAAAATCTAATAAAGCTTCCGTCAATCACACATTTGTGAGTGAAAGAGACAGATATATAATATTAGAAGGCGTTAACAATTACAAAGATGTAAAGATGCGTTTACATTAAATGTTTCTTTTACATCTCTTTAAAGTTAAAAGATGTAAAGGAAACATTTCATGTATGAAAGTTGGAATTAATATGAATTAATTTGCATCATATGGAAACATAAAAAACCCCTGTATCGTAATATATTTTAAGTGTAGAATTGTATAAAAGTGAAAAAATAAAACATATTTCCGCACAACATTTTCCACGATCTATTTTAGATCTAACACTGTAGAGATTTAAGACTAATATTTAAAAAAATATGGTTGTAAAAAGTATATTACATCTAAGAGTCACTCAGGAAGCTAATTATCGTTAAAAAAAATTATAAAACTATATTTGTAAAAGGCAACTGTTGAGTTTCTCGACTCTTCTCGGTAGAACAGCCTTCGGAGCTGATGGTAGCTTACTGTAGGCATACAATGCCGACATTTTATGCCGATTGACGATTCGAAAGTGCCTATTGCCTATTGAAATTTTAGTTCTCATTTTTGGTTTTACAACTTACACATTTTTAGTAAAAATTTGCCAATTTCCTCTAATAGCTTTGAGACATAGTAAATGAAAAAAGGTTCAAGAGAACTGATATAAAAATTCTCATGCTAGAATATGTCTTTATATATTGTTACGTACTGTAGGTTCTGACTCGGAATGAAACACCACTGGTTCACAGGGAGTCCTTTATTCACAAATCACATGGTCACCCTACTTTAACACAAAGCATACTTTCGCTTAGTCCAAACTTCGCATTCAAATCGCTCAAGACATCACTGTCCAAATAACTAGTCAAATAGTCACTTTGTATCACTGATCGTAGATCTTAATCTTATAACTCGAACAACAACATTGATTTACGACATGGGGAGTACACCTATTTATACTACGGATAAAGTTCTAGTAAGTTCGAGATAGTACTCGGTTAGAAGTTCCGAGAACCATACACAAAAAATTATAAATAACTGCAAGGTCACGCGTATTTTTGATTCTAGGGTTCAGTGTTGGGTTTAAAGGGTTCTGTAATTCGTGCTTTGTAACGATATAATTATTCTTACCTGACAGCTATAGCTGGTTCCAATTTGCCGATTATACGACAAATGAGAAATATCAATGCACCGGACTGGCTGTCGTGGCACAAGGATAACACCTTGTAAGTGTTTAATGCGAATTCGTCCTGCGAATAAATACATCGATTTAACAGTTGTAGAACGAAAAAAAAATTCCATTTGAATATCGAATAAAAGAACCTTTAGATATTTTAAATAATAAAAAAGCTAAGGTTGATCAAATTACTAACTCATTTGTGGGTAACTATATACACGCTCCCATATAATATCTATTATATATAACACATTAAATTTTAATAGTTAACAAAAACTTTATTAACAAATTCTATAGTTATTTTTTTTAAGTGGTAACCCAGTGGTAACGTATTTTTATTTTCGTTCCCCTATCTTTAGGAAGAGCAGGGTCGTTTTTTGTCTTGTTAATTTTTGTTTCACTGTCCCTTTCCTTTTCGTTCTCTACTATCTCTCTCTCTTTCTTTCTTGACATAATCTAGCGGTAGAGAACTGAGACTTGTAATCATAAGTGGCGGCTTCAATTCCATGGATACAATAAGTTTTCAGATGATGGACAGCAGCGTCCTCTACGTACCATAATACCACACTGCGATCGCCTTCGAAATGTGGCGATTATGCTTTATTCCCCCCAAAAAGGCCTAATAGTTCAAATAATTACTCGTCTGAATTGGCAGTAGCTAAGGCGTATCGCTCGTGCAAATATGGCCGTTGGGTATAAATGGTGGTGGTGGGGATAAACGATGGTTTTAGAGTGGTAACCACGAACTGAAAGATACCGTGTGGATAGAACCCCACCAGGTGGATCTACGACATAATTAAGATACCAGGAAGTCGCTGGATACGAACAGCATATGAGGATATGAGGTCTCGTGGCGATCTTTGGGAAGGTCTATACCATGGTTGCACAGACTTATTAAGACTAGGGGCCACTCGGGCAAATCATGAACTGATGGCGGGCCGGCCGCGAGAAGTATAGGTAATTAATTTTTTTTTTGGTTTTATTCTGGAATAGAATTCAATATTTTTCGAATGTACGAGAGTATTATTTTTAATGTCGGCGGGCCACCAGTATTCGACCGGTGGGCCGCGGTCTGTGCATCCATGGTCTATACCTTGCAGTGGACGTATAGAACAGTCAATTTTATTTGAACTCCAGTGGATCCACCTGGAACACATTGAGAACTGTGGTAATAAAAGAATAACTAAAAAATTCGAAGGTCAAATTCAATCAGCCGATATACCTTCAAACAGCCTTGACAGCGTGCGGCGATCGCCTGCAAGAGTAGACCGGAGGCCACTGAATTCTGCTGAACCTTGGCTATCAGACTCTTAACAACACCTTCATCATGTTGGCTGATCAGAACGTGGACCAGGTTCACCAACAGCCACGTCAGATGCACAGCTTGCGTTAAACCATTATCTACCTGAAAGGGAGATTTTATTGCATAATAAAAAAATTACTGGGCGGTTTTATTACTGAAGGCAATTTATTCCTGACATATATACATATATGTATATATACTAATAAATAAATCCGCCAAAAAATAAATTGGCATATTTACCATTGTTTTACCAGATACAATGCGTATAATTTACAAATTTATTATTATCTTTTAAAAAAGCACAACACAGTACGTAATTAAAACTTTACTATAAGATTATGAAATCAAAGTAGAAAGGAAAATAAAACCGCATTAAAATTGCGTTGATTTTTAGTTACAAAGATAATCTTCGAGTTTTGATGGAATAGTGAAATTAGAAACAAGTGTTGTCGTCTTTTAGAAAAAAAAAAAAAGAAAATTGAGTAAAAAATTAAGATTTGATTCTAAAACAAAGTAACGTCGAAAATTTAACGACGCACAGTGAAAATTAGTAATAATTATGCAAAAATTAACAAAATAGGTAGCACGCAAAGCAAAGTATTGGTATATGGGTTTGAATATATAAATATATATATACAATTTTGAAAACTCAATTTTTTACTGCATTATCATTGCGTTTTTATTACTATTTGAATCATTGCTTTTTAAATAGAGTAAAATACATTAATTGACAACAATTAAGTTACATATATGATTAGTTTCAGTTATAAAAGCCTTAAAGTAATAATTTAAATGTATAAATAAAAATTAATAATATAATTCTAATTAATACTTATTTAAATCAATTATAGTTTACTGTCTCTACAGACTTTCTACTGCTAGAAGTCATTGGCCCATGACATTACAATAAAAAATAAATTCTTCTTCTTCCTTCCCTTTTCCCTTTATTTGGGGTCGGGTCTCCTTATCAATTTGCGCCAGGCCACTCTATCCTGGGTTGTCCCTGCATCAAGTTGAAGGGTTTCCAGTTCCTTTCTGATATTAGACCACCACATAGCTTTTGGACGCCCTCTCCCTCTTGGGAATTCTGGGAGGCTTAAGGCAGTTTTTTTTTGGTTAATATTTAATAGTTTGACAAAAAAATAAATTAATGTTACATATTTCAGAGTGATCACTTCATATCGGGTGATTGGTAAGTGTTAAAGTAATGCGTTTACACCTATATTCAATCACCTGTATATATAATAATGCACACTGTACCTACACCCCTATAACAAATCATCCTGTATATATATATATATAAACGTTTAATAATTATAACAAGAGGGTAGTTGAAGAAAACTCACAAAATACTCGCAGTAGGCAAGTGTATAAGCAGCGTGTATGACATCTGCACCCAAAGGTCTAGCGCCGCCTTCCGCGCCGCGACCAGGGCCCACCATCATCTTGTGCCAATACTTTTGCGACAGGAAATTCAATCTGAAAATAATCAAAGTTTTATTGCTTAACCTTCTAACTGCCAAGCTGTTTTGGCCATGACTTCCCCAGGTGCCAAATGGAAATATCAAGTGTAGGCTTTCCTTACGTGAAAATTTGGGATCTTTACATTCTTTGAATGAATATAACACATTATGTATATCATTATGTACTGAGACCGCCGGCGACCTTAAAGGCAACAGAGTACTCGGTGTGCCATGAGGTCGCCGGCGGGTCACGTTTTTGTAACACAGAAAACACGATAGGTTTTCAAAGCCAACTTTGAAATATGAATAAGTTGTGAATTCAATACAAAGAAAGGTTTCTATATACATATTCTAATGTAAATTTTATATAAAAAGTGAGGCCGCCCGCGGTCTCATTGGCACCCATGGCAACTGCTACGAAAACATGCTGCAAATCGTATACCATCCCGTGATGCAGTTGCAGCTAGGTGCCTAATGAAGCTAATAATTACCGGAGAAGTCCATCCTAAGTAAGAAAAGGACCAATATTTAGCCACTTCCGCGCATGCAGTGGTAGTAGTGCAAGCCAAACACAGAGTCATTAACAACAGAGGCACTAATCGGTGTAACATAACTCCTGAGGATGCCCCGTGGAGGGTTGAACACGTGTTGAGTAGTTTGACGGTGGCGGTTGTGTGATTCGCATTGTTTGCCGCATACGCATTTATCGGCGGGCTGGCGGGCGGTGCATTTTATTGCACGACTACTGCTACATGTGCGGAAGTGGCTAAATATTGATCCTGTTTTTACTTTTCTTACTTATTTTACATTCATTACATACACATCACCCCAAGATGAGGTAGAAGGCGTTTACAATATCGTTCAAAGAGCCGCATGTGGCTCGCGGACCGCAGTTTGACCACCCCTGTTATACATATATATGTTTATATATATGTATGATTTGTACATGTTAACTACCGTTGTTGTCTGTAAGATATTGCCTTGTGTGATAATACCGCCTTTTGTAATCTTGTATATTATTACTAGCTGATCCCGCAAACGTTGTTTTGCAAAAAAAAATTGATATTTTAATTTACAAATAAAAAATAAGGGTTGATCGTAGAGGGGTGAAAATTTATGGTTGAATGTATTCTTGTATGCTGTATCATAAAAAAATAAAAACAAAAAATTTCGTTAAAAAAATATTTTTTTTTTTTTAAGTGTGAACAACCTTTATCACTTAGGGGTATAGAAAATAGACAGTAGCCGATTCTCAGACCTACTGAATACGCATATTAAATTTGGTAAAAATCAGTCAAGCCGTTTCAGAGGAGTTCAAGTTCGAACACCACACACACGAGAATTTTATATATTAGATGAAACTTTATAAATGTGTCCTAGCGTGTACAATAAAGAAAATAAAATAAATAAAGTCACCTGATAAGTAAATGCGACCAGTGGACGATAAGTAGCGGCAGTCTGTGGGCGGACTTCAAACAGATCATGTTGAGTCGATCAAGAGGGATGTTCTCCTCGGGACTGTAGAGTCCAGTGTTCAGACCGCTCTGTTCGTTGTGAAGAATATTTTGAGCGGTTTTCGCTGTCAATGGAAATAGGCAACCATCTGAAAAAAATAATTTTAAACCAATTGATTAATTGCATCTAATGTGTATTAACACCGCTAATGTAAAATATATATGAGATGAAAATAAGTGAACATCACCTTTTATATATATATATATATATATATATATTTCGGAACATAGCTAACACGAAAGACTAAAAACATGATACATTTACATGCACCTATTTTTACACGATGCAACCACATTATTTCGCATTTATTTCTATTGTAACTGTTGAACTTTTATATTCAATGGAATCCATTAAATATTTAAGATTAGCATGCGTAGCTGAACAGGCGTTTGTACATCAAAATAACCAAATTACATCGGGTGGCAGCTCAAAACGTTTGGTTTAACCAACAATGCAAGCGGTTAAATGTAGACTGTATTTTGGGTAAGAAAGAGACTGATATATAGCTACTTCCGCTATGCAGCAATAGTCGTGCAAAGTACACCGCCCGCCAGCCCGCTGATAAATGCGCGTGCGGCAAACAATGCGATGTGCCAAACACCGAGAGCACTCGGTGGTTGGTTCTTGTCGGTGTAAGATTACTCCTGAAGATGCCCCGTGGAGGGGTGAAACATGTGTTGAGTGATTTAAAGTTGGTAGTTGTGTAATTCGCATTGTTTTCTGATAAATGCGCATGGCATTTATAAGCGGGCTGGCGGGCGGTGTACTTTGCACGACTACTGCTACATGTGCGGATGTGGCTATATATTGGTCCTTTTCTTACTGTTGAAATTTAGCCTTTTGAGAAACGACGAGTAACATCTCCTTAAAAATATGTATATATAAACTCATCTTTACTTTTTATTATTAGTTTATTAGACCTCAGAATCTTCCTCTTCTCGTAGGATTTTTCTATACTTCGACGTTATCACATCACCCTTCTATGGCGCCTACCATGTAATTATTTTTAAATTTAATATCACTATTTGGTCTTAATGGAATGAGGCGTTACTTTGCGGAAGTCCATCCTAAGTAAGAAAAGGTCCAATATTTAGCCACTTCCGCACATGCAGTGGTAGTCGTGCAACAGAGTGCACAGCCCGCCAGCCCGCTAATAAATGCGTATGCGGCAAACAATGCGAATCACACAACTGCTACCGCCAAATCACTCAACACGTGTTTCACCCCTCCACGGGGCATCTTTAGGAGTTATGTTACACCGATTAATGCCAAATACAGAGTGGTGGGTGTATTCTGTGTGTGACACAGAGTCAACTCTGACGCATACGCATTTATCAGCGGGCTGGCGGGCGGTGCACTTTGTTGCACGACTATCACTGCATGTACGGAAGTGATTAAATATTGGTCCTTTTCTTACCATTAGGTTTTTAAATCAAGGACTTTTGATGAATAACACAGGTAAAAAACGAGGTGCACGAGGACATATTTATCTAAGAAGATGGTGCACACCCTTAATAAATGCCCTTACTCTGGGGAGAATATCTCGAAACAGAGAAACATCTTGTACCTGATTCACACCAAAGCCAATAAACAATTTCTTATTAGCCAAGACTACAGTACAATACCCAGCGACCTTTAGAAAGAGACAATCGGCTTCGTAGAGCGTTATCTCTGTCGCACGAAATACAAATAACTGGCAGAACATCATATAGGTAGTGTGGAACAGAGATAATGCTCTACGAAGCTGAAATTACCCGATTGTCTCTTTCCAAAGGTATGTGCAATATTTATCTTTGGGTACTGTACAGAGACAGGTTCAAGGACGCTCACTATCCACGAGGCTCAGGAGCTAAAGAGTCAGACGGTCTTTATTGTTCGTCGAACAACAGACATACAGCTGTATAACAGTGTCCGTGCGGCGGTAGCAATATCACGTCACACACGTGCGAGTATGTACAAACTGATGCTGAGGTACAAGCTGAGGATGGCAATTCGGAAATAGGCACGGGGTAGTTGTCGCACGAACTGTTATTTTAATAACTGGACATTGTTAGGTCTTCTTGAAAAACAATAAATACACCAACGATTTAAGAACCTAGGATTTAAGTTATTAAATAGTTTAAGTCTTAGTAAAGACTGTGACATGTAAAAAGAGAGCTATAAACAGGTCGGGAATATTAAATGTAATTGTTCAAACAATGGCACGGACGCTAATGTCTGTGGAATATAAAAAAAAAAGTTAAACACTAGGTTAAAATTAAAAGGCAGGACTTTCTCTTCTGTTCTAAATACAAACACTTCTTAATGACAATTAACGAATTTAACAAGAAAATAAACTCACTTGTCAAATGCAGCATATGCTTGACATGGACCACGATGTTCACACAAACTGCGTATAGCAAATCGTCCTTATCACCGTTAGTTTCAAGGTCCAAATTCGTCTGGCAGTCCTCCATTTCTATGATCGCGAAGGTCAAGGTCTTGAACAGGAACCTGACGAGGATGACGTCAGGCGACAGGTTCGCGCAGGTCTCATTAACACTCTGCACGTTCAGCGGGTCTACGTCCGGCTTCACGTTGAAGAAGATGGATTGAGGAGATATGCAGGTGGACTTTAGGTAGTTTATGGATAGCAGAATCTCACTCTCCGGTATCAGCACCAAAACTTTACGTATTAACGTCATTATAATGGATAGGTAACGTAGCTTTTGTTTGCGTGGCGTTGTTGCCTGTAAAACAATTACTTTATTAACATAAGAGCAATATCTACAGGTCGATTGGTATCTTCTAGGTTACCTTGAACGTCTAGAAGATTACCCCTTCCATCAAAATTACTTTTCAAAAATCCCAAAACTCGTTTGAACTAGTGATACGAATAACTATACATACATGTGAGAGCGAGATACCAAATTGGTAGCGGGTAATGGTAGTTTTGCCATTTTCTACCGAAAATCCTACCACTGTGTTACTTAGTCAATCTTTATTAAGGAGTGATGGAAGGGAGCGGAATATAATCTCCCCCTCCCCGTCTCGCCGCGCGCATACTTAAGGGGCGGTACAGCAATTTCGGTTAGCACTATTCTACTTAAAGATACCATTAAAAATTACCTGATCAGGAGGTGCCTTAAACAGGATCTTCAATAAAATTTCCACTCTACTCTGTTCCAATAACACATCCTTGTATACAGAATCCAAGAGTCGCTCCAGGGAACTAATCGCTTCACTGGAGTCTATCTCGATGCTCCTCTGTGTCAGGAGGTTCAGAAGGGTATCGCTGGCCAGCTCTGACCAGCGGTAGTAGCTCTCCGGGTGATCTTGCGACAACGCGAGGACACACGAAACTAGATCCAAAACCTGAAAATTGTACTTATATTTAATTCCACTTCATTCCGCGGGGCCCGCACTACGTTTGTGCGTGTACTTCATAAATTCCATTCTTGGTATCTTTTTTGTCTTACATATAAGAGCAGTAGTTTGAAACTATGTTTCTTTTTTATGCATAGTCACCCAACCTCTTTGAGGTGGAATTTCGGAAAAACCGTTCTTATCAGCTGATAGACGGCAAGGCATAGACCTGCCCCAAAGATCGGCACGACCTATTGCTATTTGACAAAAAGAATATTCGTACAAGTTTCAAGTCTCTATATCTTATGCCTCTTTCTCTTTCTTCCTTACTCTTCTTATATATACTAAACTTTGAGTAGCATGAATCAGCAGAGAAAAAGCAGATAGTTATGCTCGGAGTTTTGCTGTGGGATCAGAACAGAAATGAACGGCCACGCCAAGAGCTCGAAGAATTGCTCATCTAAATTACCAACAGGGTACTTCAATCTTCTCATGCTATCGCTAGTCGTTAGGACCGAAAGATTCTCGAAGTTGTTAGGCGCTTAACAAGGTAGACAGACAACATGATTAAACTCGCGGGAAGACTCTAGACGCAAGACCCGTCAATGTGATCTTTGAGGGAGGCCTATGACTTGCAGGGGTGTTTCTCTGATATGAAGAGATGGCTATCATCATCTTCATAACAGAGAAACACCCCTGCTATAGCATTTCATGCAACCACTTGACCAAGTCAATTTCCTTCCATCACCAAATTGTTGCCCTTCTATTTTCTAATTCTTCTTAATTTAAAATTCTTTCCTGACACATGATGTGAACTTACCTTGTGTTGGTGCATTGTCTTCTGTAGCATATAGAATAGAACTTCCCTCGTCGCCTGGGCCTCTTGCTGTTGGGCGCGACCGAGCACACTGCTGCCTGTGACATTTAGAACTTAACAAAGATATACAGGATATCCCAAAGAGCAAAGAAACCTTGGAATAATTATGGTTGGTGTTCAAATAATCACATATAACTGATCACCTACTATGGTACAATCTCTTCGTTCTGATGTTGCTTGTTGTTAATGCTATATCTCATGAGAAGGCTCAAGAAAACCCAGAAGACAATGTAGAGAGAGGATATAATAAAAATAGCCCACGTGATCGGTCACGTGACTTTGAGTAGTAGTGGGGGGGGGAGGTGGCATATAAATAACAAGCGGCGACGGGCTGAGCTCACTCTGTGTTTGGCACTAATCGGTGTAACATAACTCCTGAAGATGCCCCGTGGAGGGGTGAAACACGTGTCGAGTGATTTAGCGGTGGTAGTTGTGTAATTCGCATTGTTTGCCAACACTTTTTATAAAGCATTGAATAAAGAGCAAAAAAGCGGAAGGGAGATATTTGACAACCTATTATTATAACTTTCTCAACTTCTATATAACATATGGCGATCTTTGGAGGAATCAATGTATTATGGTAATTAAATAAATATAAATTAGTGGTTTATTATTATGTCCCACCTCCCATGTTACTGAATACCCTCACGGCTACGGGCTCCAAGCCGGCTGTACACTCCAAATGAGCGCCTGATGCCATCAGACCATCGCACAGTTGGATCAGCTGCGAACATAACCATATATGATAATAGTCAATATCAAACCTTTATTATTTAACCCTTAATATGATTTACAAAAGTGATTTTTTTTAATATTACTGCGTTTGCTTGAGGGTCTAGATGAAGGAAAAAACAGATTTTTTTAAATTTCGTTGGGAAGAATATTATGCAACAGTAAAATACGTACAGCCAACCTATAAATAAAACTAATAGTAATATGAACATTCGGTTTAAAAGAATGGTATCAAAATTGAAACTCTAGGCTATTAAGGGTTAAGATCATCAGCTTAAAATTACATGAGCTTGTAAAGCGCCATCTAGCGAGAAGAACAACAAACTCAGTTATGTATATTTTATGTGACTGGACGACAACAAGGCATTTATATTTTTGGATTGAGAACACTTAAACCAACTTTGTGCTACTCCTACTGACACCGCACTCGTTTCAGCCCATAAACGCCCACTGCAGGGCGACCTTTCCCAGAGACATCTATGGGATGAGAGGGAAAAAAATATATGTGTAAAAGATCAGAACGCGATGAATAAAACGTGAAGAATGTAAGAAAGGTGATAAAATTGCTAGGAAAGGAAGAAGATCAACAAATATTCAAAACTTCAAAAAATTTTTAACACCAAAAAGCGGGGACCTTTAAACGTGTCTAGGTTAAAGTATAAGAAATATGTGAAGGTGCTCTTCATTGCACGACTACTGCTGCATAGCGAAAGTAGCTATATATTGGTCCTTTTCTTACTTAGGATGGACTTCCGTAAAGTAACGCCTGAATCTATTAGATATTGTTGCATATTTTTTAATTAAAATTAAAAATTTATCTAATTCCTTCATAAGATTTGCTAATTTTAATTAAAAGAAAGATAAATAAAAAATAGATTAGAAGATTTTTTCTCTTTTTATATACAACCTTTTTAATTACATCAAAAAATTCTCTATCTAAAAAATAACTAAATTGAATTAAACATACCTTAGGTATCTCTATTATCTGCTTAGTGTGATGCTTGGAAGAAGACAGTTGAACCAAAAACAACAAAATACTGTTGACTAGCTCGCAGCAATTTCTGTTGATAAAAGAAGAAAATTCTCTTAGAATATAATCCTATATATGCAGGGTGATATGCTATAGATATAAAACCTGTAAGGTTGTGAATGCTATACATCCTTTGTTGTCAATTAATATACGGTATACTCATAAATCAATTATTTCAGGAACAATAATAAAGAATGTAATAAAAAGGATTACAATTACCACATATTAAATTCAATTATTGTTTGCCATCATCACTAGCAGGCCTGTATTCGTTTATTTTTATTTTAGTAAACTTTTCACTCACGGTATTTCATGCTGTTCGACCAGGTCCAGCTGTTTCATTAGGAACCCTATGAAGATCTGGTCGCTGTCCAGCATGCAGTAGTTGACTCTCAGCGCCAGCAGTTGGTTCAGTAATGATAACACTTCACATTGCAACGGTACGTCATTTTGCATTGTGTAACTCTGTAAATAAATCAGATTTATTTTTTATTTATCACCAGATCACCCGACTGATATTGTTCCACTATATATTTGCTAAAAAAGTAAGAATAGGAAAGTAAAAAAATTGGAATGTAAATTAAAACCAAAGTATAGAAGTAAGAAAGGCGACTTAAGAAATAAAAATAAAATATGTACAGATATTATAGAAAAACAGAAATACATTGAGAATAACAAGAGATAGGCATGTAATTAAACTGAGTGAAAAAATTATTAAGAAAAATATTGTTTCTGTCCACCCAAAATAGAGTGTACATATATACATATATAGTAAATGTTATTTTAAATTTGCTTAATAAAATAAGTATAGGAAAGTAAAAAAAAGAATGTAAATTAACACAAAGTAAATAAACAAAGATAAAAAATGTAAAACAACATTTTTGTGGACATTGAGGAGTAAGGAAGTCTAAATAGGAAAGAAAATATAATTAATAAAAACATTGTCTCTGTCTCTCCACGATAGGGGGAGTACGAGACGTCCTTAAAAACGGGGGACATACACATATATAATTCATATCTCACCTTCAAAGCCTGAATAACGACAGGCTCGAACAACCTTATGTATCTCTCCAACTCTTTTTTATTCGTACTCCATTTTCTATCAGTCTTGTTCTTGGAAAAGTTCTCCAGCGCAATGAGCAACTGCCTCTCCACCACCATCCTCGGATTCTTACTGTCCAACGACAGCTTCTGACTTGCGTTCGAACAAACGCTGCTTCTTCTAGAATCTTCTGTGCTATTAATCGAGTTCACTAACATCACGTCCTGGTAGAAGTTTGTTTTGGTTGGTACGTCTGGATTATTGGAGATACTCATGTAATCATTGTATTGGTTGATCATATTTGTACCGAAAAGACATTTAAGCAGTTGCGTGATGCAGTAGACGGTTTTGTCAGGACATAATGGCATAAGAACTTTCAGATAGTAAAGTATTTCCTCTGTGACATATCCGAATTCCTTCTCCGTTGCCAATTCTAGCTGGACAGCGAGACAGTTCAATACAGTTGCTAGGTAATCGTAGAATATGCTGCTTTTAGGGTCTAAATTAATCTGAAAAAGTATATATATAAATATTGGTATGTTTTATTATTTGACCCATCACAAACTTATGTACTACTTCTAATGCCACTCTAAAGAGGGACCTCGAATTTTGTTTTCTAATTATTCTATTTCATATTTTAAAGAAAGAATAAGAAAATAACATATTTAATCTATGATCATATACAATGCGATTAAAATAAGAATAGGACGGGCTTTCGGCTAACTTCACTCATATAAGTACGGTCAGCATTAAATATATAAAATAAAAAAATAATAATAATTGTTTTTGTTGATTGTTTAATTTGTTCTACAATGAGCAAAAGAGGTAGTGTTTTACATCGGCGAGCTCGAGAGATTATCAGCAATGTTGATAAGTACTTCGAGGAAGAGAAAAAACGTGCCATTATGTTGTTGGACCAGTTAAAACAAGCAAGAATTGTACCAGGGCCAGATGGCAATATTCATATATCGCGTGATGTATTTGGAAGTTTCATTAAGCATTTGGAAACTGCTTCGAAGGTAACCGAGCGAGTGACTTTAGCCACTGGTATTATTTTTTAACATTGCTTTTTTTGCACACTATACCAAGTTCCCGTTGTGACGTCACAACATGGCGCTAAGCCGGTCCTATTCTTATTTTAATCGCATTTTACAATCTATGAACAAATTTAATATATAATCTTTAAATAGGTAAAAGTGTGATACTTTTTTGTATTATTAAAATGGTTTTTACTTTATCAAGATGAATATATATGGTACATATACCATAATTAAATTTTTCTAAATTATTGCCTGTCTGTATGTTTGGTCCGGCTAATCTCTGCAATGGCTGGACTGATTGTAACGGAACTTACACTGTCAGGTAGCAGATGTAATAAGGAGTTACTCATGCTTACTTACATTTAATTTTTTCCTTTTTTTATTGAACACAATAATTACAGTAAAAGCTTATGAAGACACGCATATAAATATTTCTTAATTGTTCCGTAAGGATGGTGTATGTGTGTTACATTATATGAATGAAACAATAACTTATTCATTATTAATATATATTAATACATATATGTATATATGTTTGTATGTAAGCGTTAACTACCCATTACTTGTCATATTCTCATACAATAATTGTCTTTAAGAAATTGCCTCGTGTGATAAGACCACGTTGTACTTTTTTTACTACTTACTATTATACAACATATACATATATTTTACAACATGTACAATAAACATTATTAAATTTAATAACATTTTAATTATTGTATGTACCCAAAGTAACATTCAGAGAAGTATGTAATATAGGTATACTTATAAATATATATATAATATAACTTCATTTATAAGCTAAAACCAACCTTATGATTGGAGTACATAGCTCTCAAATTCTCATACAGCTTCATATAAAAGGGTTCGTTGAAGAAATGACCCGCGAAGTTTGCTTTCAAACTGGTTGCCGGGATGGGCACCTTTTTCCTCAAGGAACCTTTATCGTCAGTATCTTGCGGTGAATTGCCGGCTTTTCTTTGTATTGGGTCTATAATGAGAATACATATATATTACACACAAAAGGCACATAATTAGTTTTAAAATACGAGTATAAGTAAAAATAAAACATTATGAAAAATAATTTTTAAAATTATAAAAATTAGAATAAACAAAGAAGAAAAATTCTATATATGTACATGTTTATGTATAGGTGTAGATATAGATGTAGGTGTCGATGTTGGTGTAAGTGTAGATGTAAACGTATGTGATGGAGGTTTAGGTGTACTTAGTGAAGGTTGCAATATATATGTAGGTGCAGATGCTGGTGTAGGTGTAGGTACAGATGGCGGTGAGGGTGCAGATGTCAATGTAAGTGTCGAGTGGGGATGTTAGTGTGAGGTGTAGATGTTAGTGTAGGTATAGGTAGTGTAGGTGTAGATGGAGTTGTAGATGTTGGTAGTGTAGGTGCAGATGTCGGTGCCAATGTTGTTGTAGATATTAGTGTAGATGTACGTACGTGAACGTATTGTAATAGCAGGTATAGGTGGTGTAATAATAGGTGTAAGCGGGATACCAGTAGATGTAAGTGATGTAGTAGTAGATGTAGGTGATTTAGTAGTAGATGTAGGTGGTGTAGGTAGTATTGGTGTACGCGCGCGCGTTTGTTTATATTTTTGTTTATGTACAAGCAGACACAGCACATACAATATTGATATTTTTAAATGATGTAGGAAAATATATCTGTTGCATTAAAATGTTTAAAATAAGAAAAATACATTGTATGGGATTTCTCAGAAAAATTTATTTTCGTGCAAAAATGCTTCTAAATTGTACAGATTGCTTTTAGTTATTTTGCACACAGAGACAGTTTTACATAAAACGTCCATAACTACGGATTTTAATTGATTTGATACTAGACGCTTGACATTGTTAACCTTTCGTCATGTCTTTTAAGTATTACATCATCATGATCGTCTTACGAATATCACCGTAACGAAATACGATGATAATGATGAACTAAAAACTGTATAGCTTGAAGCAAACATACCTTGAGTTTTTCTCCTGACAGGACTTCCCGGTAAAGCAATACCGCTCCTATTCAAATGGACGTTAGGATTAACTTCCTCTATCAGGTGCACCAGCACATTCAGCATCTTCAGCGTCACTTGTAAGAACTTCTCTGCCAGGCTTGCGACCTTCTCGTTTTCCAGATGTTGCCATTTCTCAGTAATATTCTGGTAGTCCCTTTCGAATATATCCCGGTTTGTAGTTTTGTGACGCATTACATTGTGGATTTCAACTGTAATGTATTGTTACAAAGCACGAGTTACATCTGTTATGAATCTCAGAACTCTCTAAATAATAAACACTGAACCCTAAGATCAAGTAAGCACCAAAAAAATAAGTCTAAACAAAGCTAGATAGTTCTAGTATAATGGTCTGTATAGGAAATTCATCCTTGCACTAAATACATAAGTACCGTATTCCCGTAAATAAGCGTTACCTTACTTGTAATTTTTTGCGTACGATTCTAGGAAATTCTAAACGAGTACTATCTCGAACTTACAAGAACCTTTTCCGTAGTATAAATAACTTTACTCACCATAACGACAGTTCAATTTAATGGTGGTCAATTTAATTTCAGATTCAATCAAATTAATATCTTCTATATAATCTATACATCTCTCATTCTCCCTCTATCACGCACTCTTTCACTCATATCTCCAATATTCTCCTCTCAAAAGACAAGTGTTATTTACCTGGATATATCATACAGCACAAATTCAACATTAAACTTCTTGTTGCAACAGTTCCATTGCAGTAATCTAAACTGTCTAGGCAATAACTCAAAATGCCTTGCTCTGTGAACGCATCCTTATGATTCCACGGTGACCAGCGCTTGCAAACCAGTTGGAGGGCTTCGAGAAGACCGTGCTGTGGAATTTTTTAATTAAAATAAATTAGATATATGTATTTTACAGCAATTTTTATAGCAATACTTACAGTATTATATTTATATTATTTAATTTATATATATATATATATATACATATAATACGTACGTATACATATATATATATATAAAAATACTCGTGTCATGGTGTGCGTGATTCAACTCCTCCGAAACGGCTCGACCGATTTTCATGAATCCTAGCGCGCATATCGGCCACGGTGAAAGAATAGGACAACACCTTAACACTTAAGGGTGGTTCACCCCTAATTTTTTTATGTTTTAGACAAAAAATTTTGTTTATATTTTTTTATGATACAGCATATAAAAATATATACAACCCTAAATTTTCACCCCTCTACGATCAACACTTATTTTTTATTTGTTAATTAAAAACATTAATTTTTTTGCAAGAATTTTATTTTTATTTTGTCGTGACTTACAATGAAAAATTTCATTCTTTGGCAAAACGTATACAAACATACACATGTAGATATATACACACACGCACATACACGTATGTGTGTGCGTATATTCGTATTCGTATGCGTGTACGTGTGCGTGCGTGCGTTTCTGGGTACGTGCGTGTGCGTGTGTATTTGTATGTGTTACATGATTTCAATCAAAAATAATCCTTATTACTTACAGAGTAAAACTTGCAATTAGATGACAGTAACCTCTGCACCAAATCACCGATGATCATCGCCAATGCGTCACAGTCCTTCAACGTGTCTCCGTCTTTCACTTGCTGCGGCAAATCACTGTAGAAATAAATCTTTCTGACCAAATCCAGGGAATAGCCTTTATGATCGAAATTGAAGGCTTCACTTTGTTGCTTGGCAATCTCTGCCATCATTGTTGATGGTGTTTCACGCCTTGGTGGATATATTTTCGGTACAATGCTGGAAATTCCAAAAATTAATAAAACTATTTTTTCTCTTTCTCTTTCTTTTTACAAAGTTTATATATTTGTTATTATTTTAGTTTTATATTTCTGATAAATCCTGCAAATGTTGTCTTGACATAGGTATGATTAATCAATTAGAGTAAATAAAAAAACCTCAAAAATATAGTGTTTATTACAACGCTTTTTATACATGTATATATATATATATATATATATATATTAAGTATATATATATATATTAAGATAAACTATACTTATATATTATATTAAGATAAACTATACTTTATTAGAAAAGGTCTATACCGAAAAACTCCCGACCAATCTCATGAAATCTCTTGGAATTTTCTGGAGTGGCATGATACCCTGCTTCTGGACAAGCTTATGTTGGATTCCTACCCACTAAAACCCTCTCTTGTAAGGGGTATGCGTTGATGATCCATCAGGTGTCTACACCCCAACCCTAAATACCCTCGATTTTGAATACATTTTTAAGAAGTTCTTTCATGAAGTAGAATTTTATACTGTCATTGACTTCAGGGCCTTCAACAAACTCCAGCGCTAAGGGGAGGTACTGCCTCTATTGGGAATATATAGGTAACATAATAATACTTACTTTGCTATTGTTTGTGCCGCCGCACCTCTGACCTTTTGATCCTGATCCCCCAAAAGACGATACAGGGTGTCCATAATTTGTTTACTCCTTGTATAATACTCAGGACAGAGCATAAACAATCTAAAATACAACAATTTTTAATTATATAACAGAGTATTTACTTTCAATATTGATAAATTCAACTTTCAATTGATTTATATTCCAAAATGTTACATATTTTTACAGCATATATATTTAATCAAAGTATAATAGCAAATAAAACGATTAAATTGCAAGCGAGTAACAAAGATATAGTAAGAAAAGGACTAATATGTAGCTACTTCCAATGTACAGCAGAAGTCGTGCAATAAAGTACACCGCCCGCCAGCCCGCTGATAAATGCGCATGTTGACTCTGTGTCTCTGTCATGTTCACTCAACAGACTTTGTGTTTGGCATTATTCGGTATAACATTACTCCTGAGGATGCCACGTGGAGGGGTGAAACACGTGTCGAGTGACTTAACGGTGGTAGTTGTGTTTCACATTGTTTGCCGCATGCGCATTTATCAACGCGCTGGCGAGCAGTGCACTTTATTGCACGACTACTGCTGCATGGCGGAAGTAGCTATATATTGGTCCTTTTCTTACTTGATATAATAATGTACATATTATAAATTGTTAAATATCATTTAAAATCATCAACTGTTGAGTTTCTTCAACGAGCCAGTGGTAGCTTACTACTTATAATGTTAAAATATTCGACGATTCAAAAGCACTTTTTAAATGCCTACTTAAATAAAGGTATTTTGAATTTGAATTCAGAATTTGGAAGGCGTAAACTTCCCCCGAACATCTCCAAGTCTTTCGACGATCTTGACTACGTCATCAGTCCACCTAGAGGGGTTTTGCACATTCACCACATTATCTGGTCATGATCATCACATGATAAAATGATTAATACTCACTTGTGGTAAGGTAGTTTCATATACAGCTTACAAAGGTTAACACGACAGAGCCAGTAGTTATTGTTCTCCACTTTAACCAAAGAGTTCAGGATGTTGATGACCAGAGTCCAGTGGGCGCTGTTGAAAAGCGCTGCAGACAGGTTGGTTAGCGAAGTCAGGGTGTGATTCACGGTCGAATGTATTTCATCGGAGAGACCCTGTCGTGACAAATTGTTAATTTTAATTTAATATCGACTAAAAACATCGATTAAATAAACGTCAAACCATCTGTTCTTAAATATTTCGTGTGAGTCTTGTCAATCACGTCCCTTCTTCGTCTCACTGCTCAAATACCTCAGGCGGTGGCTTTGGTATGCGGGAAGGGCTAGTTAACTGGTGAGGTATTTGAGTAACAAGGACGGAGGAGAAAGAAGGTTAAGGAATCTATTCTTAAATATCTCGTGTGAGTCTTGTCAATCACGTCCCTTCTTCGTCTCACTGCTCAACTCTACTACCTTAGGCAGTGGCTTTGGTGTGCGGGAAGGGCTAGTCAACTGCTGAGGTATTTGAGTAACAAGGACGGAGGAGAGAGAAGGTTAAGGAATCTGTTCTTAAATATCTCGTGTGAGTCTTGTTAATCATGTCCTTTCTTCAACTTACCGCTTACACAGCTCAAAAGGTGAATATACTATGCGCGCCAGTGCTAGTCTCATGCAGAGGTACTTAATTAATAAGGACGGAGGAGATAGAAAAAGTTAAGAAATCTGTTCTTAAATATCTCGTGTGCGTTCCATTAATCGCGAACTTCCTCTACTCACCACTTATACAGCTCAAACAGTACTATGCGCACAAGTGTTAAATATCTGCAGAGATATTTGAGTAACAAGGACGATGTATTTAGACTATCGTCAAGCCATCTGGTCTTAAATACCCTCGTGTGCGTCATGTCAATCACGCCCTGCTCCATCTTATCGCTCACATACCCCAGAAGACAATAGTGTGCGCACTAACGCTTGTCATCTGCTGAGGAATTTGAGTAACAATGTCGTGAGAGTTAAACTAAAGCCAAGAAATTTGATCTTAAATATTTTGTGTGCGTCCCCGCTCACATACCTCTGGCGGTGGTATGATAAGAGGTATTTGAGTGACAGATATGGGGAACTTGACCAACGTAAAGCCTTCTTTCCTTTCTTAATATCTCATGTGGGTCTTGTCAATAACACCGAGAGCCGTCTTATCGCTCACATACTTCAGACGTTAACGAGCACTTCCGCGGGAACTTTAGGCAGACGACAAGCAGTCTGTTCTTAAGTATCTCGTGTGCGTTTTGTCAATTAAGTCTTCCCCTGTCACTTACATACATGACGTGGTACTTTCTGTATAAAAATGGTAATTTAATAATTATATAATTATAACTTACCTTTAAAATAATATCCATTAATTTATCGATGCCGAGAGAGTCAGCTATATCTCTCGCTGTCATAGCATAGCTTCTCCATCTATTATAGTCACCGTGCGATAGGTCTAACGCAGAGTTCAAATAGCTAGCTATACAGACCCTAACCATACCCCTGATCTGAGGGTCACTGTGACCTTCGAGTAATCCGAATACATCGCACATATGTTGAAACTCAAAATCCCTTTCACTTCTATCTTCTATCTCTATCTTTTGACATTTGACTTCACTTTCATTGGGAGGTAAGTCGGTGCGTTTGAGAGGTTTCTTCCTCTCGTTCTTATTTAGATCTTTCAATGCATCTAGGTTGTCTAGATTAGTTGCCGACTCCCCAAAGTGATCGAATTTCATGTCTAAATCGATGCTAGATGATAAAACATCACCGCTGCTTGACATAGGATAACCTGATGATATAGGGTCGTTGCTGCCGGACATGTTGGAGTTTGATGTGAAATTACTGTTTGTCATATTAGCGTTTGTGCTATCAGCGCTTATTCCGCTTGCAACAAGGTCTATTTTCGCTAACATCTTGCAATCTAGAACATTCGATTGTGTGTCTTTTGAACTCTTTCGTTCCGGACTGTCGGTTCTGTCGGCTGACTTCTTAGACGTCTGTAAATGTGACTGCGTGTTCGTTTGTGTGTCTGTGCTTTTGTTCGATAACTCTTGGCTCGTGGACTCCGTTATGGAGTCCTGGTAACATACATTCCTTTCAAGTATGAAATCACTTATGTTGTCCGGGCAGAAATCTACACCTTCTGTGGAGCCTGCAGATTAAAAACATTACTTTTATGCTACATCTTTTCAAAGTTACGATCAGTATTTTGGATGAATACCACATATCTGGAAGATTTTTGGCCTAAGGATACATCAGTTTATTTATATGAGTATCTAAACTATGGCAATATACAGAGTGATTTGTTATAGGTATAAAAGATTTAAATAGGTGAATATATAAATAAATGGCTTGCAATTAATTCACGGTACAACACGTCTAAAAATAAATGGTTTCAGAAATAATAAATAACGTAATGGTCGTAGGAACCACATTACTTCATCGTCAATGGCACATCGAACACGGAAATCCCACATCATTGTGAAATTCTTCCGTAGGCTGGTAGGTTTTGGAGGTAATTACAATTTAAAGTCCAAGGTAGAAGTATATTGATCAAACTTAGCCTATGAAAACAATTGTCAACCAATAGATATCGTCGTCTAATCACAAGGCGGGAATTATTGTAGAGCGCTGTCTCTTTCGCACGACGTAAATGTAAAGCGCTCTGGCGTGGGATTCCCCTGATCGATGCCGATGACGTAATGTACCGCCTATATTTCCATACAAATTATAGATTAAAACGTAACACCTGATGTTAGCTGTCAAACTTTTGACATATGTCAAAACAATTAAAATAAATTAAATTTACCTTCGCTATGTCAATTTAAATACAATAATGTAACAGTAAGAAGACTTTCTAGACAGGAAGTAACATAAGTAACTCGCCTGAATAATTGTGCATTTTCAAATCGGCATCTTTATCTATATACATGGTGATCGCTTGTGGATAAATGCGGAGGATCTCTGAAAGACAGTTCAGAGCTGACGCCTTAACAGACACCCTTACCGACCTGTAATGTTAAATATTTGGATGAATTATTATATTAAGATACTAGCTGTGCCCGCGACTTTGTCCGCGTGAAATTAAAAAAAAATATTTTTTTTTTGGGTTAAAATTTTTTTTAAAAATAAAAGTGGCCTAAGTTACATCTTGCTAACCACATACGTGGCTTATACAAGTCCCATCTAAATCAGTTCAACTATTTCAGAGATTACCCGAAACAAAGATAAAAGACACGGAAATTTCTAAAGCATATAATTTTTGTGTATATATATATATACAAACATACACAGATATATATATATATGTATATATATATTTATATACATATATATACATATATATAAATATATATATATATATGACTGACGAACTGACGCTTTGTCCATCCGATATCCTTAACGTTCTAGAGTTCTTGGAAAGGATGTCGGATATTTACAAAGTCTTCCAAAGAGCTATTTTGGCAAAGTTAAGTCTAGGAAATAGATATAACTTCTTGCGCATAATTTTTAATAAGCCATCTACTGATTTTATAACTATCCTACCTGCTGAGTTTTTACTGCAAGAAGAGATGAGAGGCAATATATGGTAGCAAGGTATAGAAAGGAACGAAAGAGAAAATGATGGATAAAAGAAGAACTAGTAAAAGACATTGAGACGGATAAATTAAGATAAAAATTATTATGTAAATAAATGATTAACAGGATATTGTACCCTTCCATCCATTTTAAGGAAGGTACACGAGGCCCCGAAAATGGAGTAATTAAAAAAAACATACCGATCAGGGATAATTCCACCCTTGTTGCCAGTTAACAGAAACTTTGAAGCCAAGAGTCGAGCGCAGTACTTCAACACAACATCATCTTCTACGGACGATCCAATGTTGATCTAGAACAAATAATATATTGAATTATAATTCTGTAATATCGGGACATATCTTCCATAAACATGCCCCGAATACTGGAAAATGTGAATAAGGAGTGGTAATTTATATGGGATTATAGAGGATATGTTCCTAGGTGACAAAATAAAAAATCAATTTAATTGAAGTTTTTGAACATTTTGATTAATTATCTTAAGGCTTGCTTGGCAGTTTTTAAAAGATCCTTCAATTCAAACTTATTACTGATAAGAATTCGTTCCATAGACGGATCAATGTTCATAAATAGCGAAGCCACATTTGCCATTCTTAAACCATCACTAAGATTCTTCAAATTAAATGTCAAGATTCCAATGCTTATTGAAGCCTGTATTATTAAAATGACCACTACATTTACTACATGCATATGTATATATACGGTACATATACAAAAATTACATTTTTGTCTCTATCTGTTTGTTACAGCTAATCTCTAAAATGGCTAGACAGATTTTAATGGGACTTATACTGGCAGGTAGCTAATGTAATAGGGAGTAACTCAGACTAACTTTATTTAAGAAAAAAAAACTTTTTTTTTTTTAATTTCAAGCGAACAACTATTAAATAGGTAAAGATTACGTACCTTGAAACCACTCTCATGCGATAAGTTATGTTCATCATCAAAGTGATCCGTCTCCTCTATCTCCTCCAGCTTCTCCGTCAAGTCCTTTGACAGTTGTTCCGCATCTGGTATCCTTATTTCCGTATCACTCACCGGCGTGTCCGGAGTCTGTTGAATGAAATGTTTATTTTTACCTCACTTACTCTTATCACCAATAAACACGTGATGATATCTCGTTATTCCAGTAATATATAGTGCTATAGACACCAATTTCAATGTGTGGAATTAAATGATATGCTCATTTAGTATATATATATAAACTTATTTGTAAAGAGCAACTGTTGAGTTTCTCGCTAGCTCTTTCTGCAGAACTACCTTCCGAGCCAATGGTAACTTCCTTCCTGTAAGGACCTACTCACACTGCGCCTAGCTCGTGGTCGACCTTTTCAACGGCCAATAAATATGCATGTATATAACGTGATGAAATATGCATGTGGCCGATCAAACGTGCTATTCCTTTTTTTATTTTTAACTTCGTAAATTAGGCTCCTATTTGATTTAAATATATAACTTTGTAAAATGTTTTTATGTATTAAGGACTACTAAAAATGCATTGACATTAAGTCTGCTTTTAACTTCGCACGTTTGACGATTCGTTTTGAACTTTGCATGTTTGACAGTTCGTTTTGAACTTGACGTGTTTGACAGTTCACTTTGAACTTCGCATATTTGAGAGTTAACTTTAAATTAAGACAGTTCACTTTAAACTTAGAGTTTGACCGTCCGCTTCAAACTTTGCGTGTTAGACGGTTCGTTTAAACCTTCGCAGCGACCATCAAAAATCAAAAAAATCCATTCAAACCTATTTTATTAAAAAATTAGTCAACTACGTTCCAATTTGAATTAAAAAAAAACTTGCACCAAAAATAAACCGCAAATAAAACGGAGTATAATTGTATTGTACCCTATTGTCTGAACAATGGTTTCAATAGCACTATATACCTGTCTCAACCCGTACCTGTATAGTAAGATCTTCTACACTCAGACTCGGAGTTGTTAATTGCAGTAAGCTGCCCAACTGTAGGGCTCCACTGAACATTAGTTCCGGCTCACGGGGCTCCGTTAGCGGACTGGGGGCAGTGCGAGTTGATATCACACTTACTGAACCTGAAATACAAATGATGATATATAATAATGAAAATTTTGTATTAATGGTCTATTATTAATGTTATGCTATGTTGACTATCATATTAGAACATGGGTATGCCTAGGTATCTGATATATATATATATATACTACACATTTTGATTATGTTCAAAAGTCTTCTAAATCAGTACAGTAGTTTATTATTTACACTCACATTATATCTACCTAGTTATAAAAACATAAGAATAAATTTATTTAACTTTATTCACAGTGATCACTTTATGCAATATTGTTACAAAGCATGAGTTACAGAACCCTCTAAACAATAAACACGGAACCCTTGGATCAAGAAGTGTCGTGAACACGCGTGATCTAAAAATTATTTATAAATTTTTGTGTACTTTTCTCGGAAATACTAACCGAGTACTATCTTGAACTTACTAGAACTTTATCCGTAGTATAAATAGGTGCACATGCCCATGTCGACAGTTCAGTATTGTTGTTCAAGTTATAAGATTAAGATCTACGATCAGTGATACAAAGTAACTATTTGGTAAGTTATTTGGACAATGATTTCTTGAGCGATTTGGAAGCGTAGTTTGGACTAAGCGAAAGTATACTTTGTGTTAAAGTAGGGTGACCATGTGAATTGTGAATAAAGGACTCCTTGTGAACCAGTGGTGTTTCATTTCGTGTCAGAACCTACAGTACGTAACAATATGATGAGAAATATGTGTAAAGGCTTTAAGGCTTTTATATCTACAAACAATCTCCCTGTATATTCACTGTACTGAGTACACATGATTTAGTTGTAAGAACACTTACTAATATTCCTTCTATGTCCTTTCTCGTTCTGTCTGTCATCTAGACAGACTAGCCTAGGTTGTTTCTCCAACAAAGCCTTCTTTTGCTGACCATTAGCTTGAGATAACAGGACGGACAAACATTCCATTACTGCGTTCTGCACGTTGTGTTCCGTTGTCGTCAGTTCCAAATAGTGAATACACAATTGATATAGCTGGAAAGATGACACAAGGCATTATGGTCAGATATTGTAAAATTAGTATTAAAACCTTGATATCTAAGATTTTGAATTACTAAATTTTGTAAAACTAGTTTGAGTTTTCAACATAAAGATATGACAGAAAGTGGTATGTCTCTTTAGTCATAAATTCGTCTAGTTAGAGTGGTATTGTAGTTTACATATTATAATACATATATTAAGGATGTGTTATATATCTATATGTAAATTAATCCCCGTTTCTCTTGTTCATGCTCTGTCAAAAGTTCTCATGGAAATGAAATAGAAATTTGGAAAGATTCTTCTTATGTTTCATAAAATATAATGACCCTTGTAACTTCTCACATACACGCATATGGTCTTCGCATTTTTTAAAAGTTCGCTTTCAATTTCGTGCGTTTGACAGTTCGCTTTAAGCTTCCGGCATTTGACAGTTCGCTGTGAACTTCGTGCGTTTGACAGTTCGCTGTGAACTACGTGCGTTTGACAGTTCGCACTGAACTTCGCACGTTTGACATTTCATTCGTTGCAAATATATATTGTCGTTTAATGGCTGTATGAATTATTGATTACGAAATCAATTTATTTATTTCACATTTAGTCAATAAATAAAGTTGTAGGTAAATAAGTTATGTAATTTTTTTTTATTAGAATATTACTGGAGAATAACTTCTGACAGTACACAGTGCTTTAATTATAACCCAATTCATTAAACATTTAATCTTACCACAGATTATGATGACCCATGTAATCAAATAGATAATTAAAACCAAAACAAACCTCTAAATAATCCTGTACACTGAATAAATCATTATTAGTGAATCTCTCCATGTCGTTAATCTGGAACATGGCTTTGATAATGCAAAACCATCCAATTACGGCCGTGTCACTGGCTGCTATTGGCCACAGGTGTTCTAGAAACAAAATTTTATAACTTTAATAATATGTGTTCAACTAATTCATAACATTATAAAAGGTTGTCTGGTAGATCGGATCATACCTCAAGCCATAACACCGCCTCTTGTACCAAACAAATTACAAAGTACAAAAATGAATAAACTATTTTCATATACATATACATATCTATTTTCATATACATATATATTTATATATATATACATATATATGTATATGAAATACTATTCGGGACACCTATGGTTTCGCAGAAAATGTACTATGGCTAAAATGATGATTTATGATGATTTAATATATTATATATTAATATACATATGAGACAATATTTCTCGACTGTGTATATACATGCTTCAAACAAACAATAATGCATTGTTATGAAAACAGAGAAACAATATTCAAAGTTTATTATTTGAATTGTCGATTCCTTTAAAGTTTATTCTGCTATATTTTATATTATCACTTTAATGTCTCAAATACCAACTGCTTTACCGACCGGAGACCGCAATGGACCTGGATCATAACCATTATTAACAGCGCCATCTATGTAGTGTCAAGGTTAAACAGCCACTGTTTTACCGACATTAAATAAGCAATAAAAAAACTAGTTACTTAACATGTATAATACTTATTTTAATTTGTTTTATTATAAGTATATATGTTATATACGTATGTATGTATGTTTAAGTATGTATGTCTATGTATGTTTATGTATATTTATGTTCATTTGTTTGTGAATGTGTGTTTTTTTTGTACACGTGAACTACCCTTTATAAGTACTTTTATCTTTTCCTTACTGTGGTTGTCTGTAAGAGATTGCCTTGTGTGATAAGACCGCCCCTTGTACTTTTCTGCATATTATTGTATCTGTATATTGTGTGTCTTATCGTGTACAATAACGAATATTAAATAAATATTAAATAAATATTAAATAAATAAATACTTAAATAATAAACTAACCAAACACCCGTCCGAGTATGTTAGTGAGCAGGGGCTCCCTGTGCGAAGTCAGATGGGCAACGCATGCCGCTATTCCTCTTCTTACTGAAGCCTCAGGGCAATCCACGTGCGAGAGCAGTGATTTTGATAGCTCTGAAAATATATCAATTTAATTAATACTAACATTTAATGGGGTTCATATGAAGGCTCAAGGTCACCCGGAAATCAATGGAGAGTAGACCTCTCGGACCCTTCTCGGAGTTTCGCTAAAAAATGAAGGTCCAAGAGAAACCAAGGTCACTGACGTAGATCGAAGAATTGCTCTGGTCTCACGTGGACGGAGCATATGGCCAGTGCAATCATTGGGGCCGAAAAGTTCACGAATACCGATCACGAGATAGTACGAGATCAGTTGGTCTTCCACCGGGTGGACCAGCGACATAGTTTAAGTTGTGGGCTTGAAGAGAGCAGAGGAAGACAGGTCATTGTTGATTACCGCAGTCTTTAAAGTAAATAGTAGTATAAAACAATGTTGTAAAAAATCCAACTACGAATTTGCAAGTAATAAATGTGTCAACATATGTTATTCTCAATATATATATCTATAATAACTCATAATAATTAAGAACATCTTTATTGTTTCTATCCTAAGAAGACTACAAGGCATAGGATTCTCCCAAAGACATATATATATAGTGATATAACGTACTTGTTATGCTTGTCAAATGGATTGCGAGACTGTCTAATATCCTTTTGATGAAAATGATCAAGTCATTTAAAGTACTTACCAGAAATCTCCTCATCTGTTGTGTATTCAGCAAGCGCATTCAATATACGAGGCAAATTCAACTCTAACGCCTCCACAATTAGTTGGATTTCGTTTGTATGATGTACTATTTGACTTAATTTTGGGAACAGTGTTTGTGCTTGAGTTCTTATCTTGCCAACGCCGGGACGCAGCCAGCAGTCTCCTAGGCATATTCTGGATAGAGCTGCCCTGATCCATCTAGAAAATAATACAAACTTTTTTTGATCACCATACTAAATGCACAGGTGATTAAAAGCAACCAATATTAAAGATGTGTAAATTTTTTTTTCAGCAGACGCACACTTCTGGCTTCTCCCCAAGGTCTCCACGATAACCGATACTGCCCTATCTATATCCCGCTGGTCCGCTTCCCGCAACCTTAACTATGTCATTGCTCCAGCTAGTGAGAGGTACACACACCGCATCCCTGCCAGCCTGTGGTCACCGTTTGAGAACCTTTCGTCCTCAACAGCCATATTGACGAACAAACAATTTTTCGAGCTACATGGGTGCTCTTGGTTCTTCTGATAATCCGTTCATAGCTCATTTACTATCAAATGTATTAATAGGTAAACCAAAACAAAAGGTTCAAAAATAATAAATAACAATGATAATAATAGCAAATAGTAAGAAAGGCATTTTCAAAATTGGAACAGTAAACTATGGTGATCATAATAAACTATTCAGTTAATCATCATCATTTCACCTGTAGAACAGCTATTATGGCTGGACATTGTTTGCTGTTCTTGCGAGTACTAAAGCAAACTATACTAGAAATTGCCAATATATATCTCATTATTTAATCTCATAAAAATATACATTTCAGTTTAATTTTTGCTATAAATGAAAGCTATGTAAGGGACTAATATATAGCTACTTCCGCTATGCAGCAGTAGTTGTACAATGAAGTGCACCGCCTGCCAGCCCGCTAATAAATGCCCGTGCGGTGAACAACTTCCACTGTTAATCTACTCTAGACGTGTTTCACCCCTCCACAGGGCATCCTCAGGAGATGTTAGACTGATTTGGTCAGTTCGGCTTATTGCACGACTACTGCTGCATAGCGAGAGTAGCTAATATTAGTCCCTTTCTTAGTTAGGAAGGACTTCCACGAGGTAACGCCTGAATCTTTTAGATATGAAAGCTATGAGTCTGAGTGGTGGTGAAAAATTGGTGCCATAGACAAAAGCTACAAGTCTGACTTGTAATTATAAGCCAAAGGTTTAAAATAATCTATGTCACGGCAGTTTTTGAAGATTTTCCATTCAAACCCCCTGGGCTGTATATGACCTACACTTTAAAAATTAAAAAAGAAATTTAGAATGTACGCTTTACTCTTTTCAATACTTCTATAATCTACTTCTATAATTAACAGAAAAAAGTTATAAACTTTAATATGTATTAGTAGTGAAGTTATCTGTATTGAAGCCTACAATTCATTTAAGAATCCTTTGTTTTTCAATGAGAACTGCAAATGGCCTGAACGGGAAGTTCAGCGGGGGTCATATACACCCCACATGGCATGGAATGTGTTAAATAAATATTTATTTATATGTTTCTATTAATATGTCTAAAATTATTATTAGCACTTTACCTTGCGCTTTTGTTATAGTCTATTTGATTTTGAAGAATTATATTGGTTTTGTAAGAGTGGAAGGCAAAGCCACCTGCCACTGCTCGATTCAATGCCTCATCTCCAACTAGACGTACTTCAGCCTGTAATGAGAATTACAATTAAGCAAATGGACAATGTAATTAATATAAATGGTCTGTACTTGCCAAGAATTTATACAAGTGTTAAATATAAGGCTACATCTGGACAAGATGTCATTATGTACTTTTGCTCTGAAATTGGTAGATTTTAAACGTGTTAAATATATATCTACACCTGGACATGATGTGAATATGTACATTTACTCTTACATTGGAAGGTTCTAATAGGCTTACAACTAGCCTTCTATTGGGACATATTTCTATTTGATCTGTGAATCAACATGTTTTTGTATTGATAAAGGCTCTTTGCACATCATTGTTGTTGTTTCAGCCCATAGACACCCACTGCAAAGTGTTGATCTGATACCATAATTGCCACTCTTTGCAGACAGGTTAGCGATTGCAGTGTGGTATTGTGGTATGAAGAGGACACTGCCGCTCATCATTTAGAATCTTGTTTGTTAAACAGTGACAAGAATAGGATGCTATATAACTAATACACAAATGTAAATTTCATATAATAAGATATCCTGTGAATCAAACCAGAGACCTATGATTGCTAGTCTCTAGTCCGCTTGGCTATGATTGCTCATTTTGCAGATTATCATAATCATCATTTTAGCTACAGGATGTCTCGGGGAGCTCAAACTTTGCTAACTTTTAACAGGTTTTGGGCTAGGCACCCTAAGCATCTCCCTCACAACCATTGAATCTACTAATGCCACTTTGCAGTAGTGCAGAAGTGCATGTATTTTATAAAACCTCTCCATTCTCAATAAGAGCAGTTAGGAGCAACCTGTAACTAACATTCATGTGATGTAACTTCTTTTCAGGAAACAGTCAACTATTTATATGATTCCTTTAAGTGTTGCCAGTTGATAAAACCAAACAGCAATATGTACAGGAAAGTGATTGAATGATGATTTATACCTAGAGAATCAATTATTTTCATTTCATTTACTTAGAAAGGGTTGAATGGAGGTTGTGAAATCGCTTGACACATTGTAATAGAAGATATTTTAATAGTTGTTAACTTACCAAAGTGAGTCATTATTACTAGTGCATAATATAAAACACAAAAATGTGTCTTCTTTCTTTAGAATTTACACCTTCTACTACAATTTATTCTTTTCACTTATTTTATATCATCATTTTAGCTTAAACAGTCCCCTGTTGTAATAGGCCAACCCCTTAAATATCCAATAGGAACTGTTAGTTGCATTTTATGTCCAATGGCTTCCAACAATCTTAACAAATTTATCACCTTGAATGAGGACATTCTAAATTGTGATCGACAGTCTATGGTCTTCATTCCAAAACTTTAAGGCTCTAGTAGCAGATCTGGGCGCAATGTCACCTATCGATTCCCACGTTAACTAGCCAATTTGCTGGTTGATGTTGGATGCTTACATCCGTTCTACGAATCGCATTCCGAATTTTATGTCTCTTGTTTACAATATTGAATTTAAGTGTCGTATATTAATTCTGTCAGGTACATATAGTGCAACAAACATCTAGAAACATGTTATTACTCACACTATCATTGCTTGCCAAAGATAACAATGTTGGCACGGCAGAATGAAGGAGATTTGCATAATGTCGAGCGCAGTTAGGGCGACTGCCCAATGCACCTAGGCAACGACCGAGCGTCCCAGCCGCCGCTTGTATTTCATGTCCCCTGAAATTATACCATCGTAAAATATAAACTCAAAAATATCATGAATTACATCAATCACAATTACACACAACTGACTTTGAATTTGCTTCGCCGCTTTTTAGAAACTCCAACGATTTCTCTGCCTTTTCTAATATATTCATGACTGCTCATTTGTTCAAACAGCTGAAATGCACCATAACTATAATGTTAATGATTTTGTAAATTGAAAACAAATATCCATCGCGAAATTCTTACAAACAAACGAAAAGAAAATCAATTTATATGACGTTTGGGAATACGTTCAAAAATTTAGTGATGCATTTCAAGTTTTGTACACTAACAAAGTGACATTCGAATTCAAAATTATCACATAGTATAGTTTAAAGTATAATTTCATGTAAATTATATAAAATCAAATGATGTATACACGGTAAGTTATATATATGTACGAAATGTAAACACTATAATTAGAGCGGAAAGAAAAAACAATAATTATAATATAATTTAAAGTTTATCAATTATAATGGATTTTATATAATAAACAATAAAATGTGTATAATAATCCTTTAATAAATATAATAAATTTACGGCAATTACCATATATATATATATATATATAAGAGATTGTCGTGGACACCTTTATCCAAACGTTTTCAGATTTAGTTTCAATTTCTGGTTTTTCACATTAGTAATTAAAACTGTATACATTATTTATATAATAGCATTTCTCTTAGGTTCATTCATTCCACTACGGATCTGCAAGCTTAGTGAAGGTCCATAAGGTGGTTAAATATAAATCAGCTTAAAAACTTACAAAACACAAAAGAACTGATATTTTACTTTTATGTAAAGCGCCCTTTCATTAGTATTAAAATATTTTAAATCGAACATAGGCGATTGTTCCCCAGTCCTATGAATTTCCATAGACAAAAAATGATAACACAAGTGACATACCGATAACAAAGTTTATAAAGGTCAAGAGAAGTTTTTGGAAATAGCCTATAAATATGTCAGAACAGGGCGATCAAGACATTAACGTTATGCTTGGATTAAAAACTGTACTAGCTCAAATTGAGTCCGCTGTATCTAGACGTAGTAAAGTAAGTTTTGTTATGGTTTTGCCGATCTATAATAGCGTTATAGTAATTTAAGGTTAAACTTTAAAAAGATCAGATATCATATTAAATTAAAACAGTTTTAACATTAGTGTTTCAAGCCGGTATCTCTTTTTTTTCTAAAGAAGTGATATCATTAGGGACTTATCTCCTTTACTCTTTTTATACATTTATATCTTACACTATTTGAAACCGTATAGGATGAATAATGTAGTAAAAATACGATATAGTTTATTACCGTTAGTGTACTGTGGCTATCTAAATGGCAAAATATGTGAATGCTGAACAAAAGCGAGTGAACGGGCGTAACATTTATTGGGAAATATTGTTTCTTTAACCCTTAAAGGTCCATGCCGCCACAGTGGCGGCATACACAAGTCGGCGCTGTTTTAGCGGAAACATATCATTAAGAGGGCATGAAAGATTACTGGATCAGTAGAGTTGAGATCAATATAAAGTTAGGCACTCTATATATCGCAAGTGTTATTTTAAAATAAAAAGAACAAAATATATCACCAAATTAGTGTGCAAAATTTGAATTTATTTTGAATTTAAGTAGTGTTATTTCAAAAAATGGAATTTAGCAGTGATTGTGAAGATAATGAGAGTAGTGATGGTGAGATAGAATTTGAAGCACATAATGAAACTATGAACAGTGAAAGTGATAATAGTGACAATTACATAGTTCCTCCTAAGAGACAGCATGTACTAAGAACTGACAGTGACATGAAGAATAGTGAAGATGGTGACGAATATCATTTAGAACACATAGAAGGCGCAAATAAAAATGATAAATGGAAGGATGTAACAGAAAAAGACAATTTCCTTTTTAGTTTTACATTCAAAGCTGCTGGGCGAACTGCAAGACCACAAATATCTATATAACAAGACCATTGGACATATCAAATTATATTTCATGGGTATATGAATAGATCAAATAGTGAAAACCACTAATAATTTTGCACATATGAGGTTGAGTGAGTAAAAGTTTGGCTTTCATGGGTGAACATTACACATGAAGGCCATACCTTCATTGGTGTAATTCTAAATATGGGAACAATGCCACTTGTAAACATATTGGAATATTGGACAACTAGGATCAACAGCAGAATTCCTTTCTATTCAGAGGTATTCACAAGAGACCAATTCTGTCAATTTTTCTGGATGTTACATCTACAAGGCAATGCATCCTCTAATAAATCTTTGAGAACCCGAGTTGGAAAGGCAAACAAATTTTTGCAATTTATTGATTCAAAGATTGCAGAGCATTTTATGCCTGGTAAGGATATTTGTGTGGGAGAATCAATCAACAAGATCAAGGGGAAAATAGGATTTTAATAATATAACCCCAAAAAGCCGACCAAATGGGGCATAAGAATTTATGTATTGGTGGATTCAGAAACCGGATATGTATACTCTACACTAAGGAAGTTTAACAACTGGCTTTGGAGAAACTAGAACATCCTGTTAGCTCTGGAATTCCATTTACCTTAGTTAAAAAACTTCTAGACAACATTCCAAATGCCAAAGGCCGTCACCAGTATACTGATAGATACTTTTATATCCCACTAACAAATTAACTTTTAAAAGTAAAGGTTCATTTAACTGGTACAGTAATGCAAACTCGTAAATACTTGCCAGTTACTATAAAGAAACCAAAATTTTCTGCAAATTCAACTGTGGCTAATAAGAAAGAAGATACATTAGTTCTTTATTGGAAAAGAAAATGAATCATAACTTTCCAGAGCACCAGTGATGCAGCATCACTTATATCAGTTACAAGGAGAACACACAGTGGTGCCACAATAAACTTATTGACACCAATTGTGGCTATACATTATAGTAAAAACATGAGACCAGTTCATCATGCTGACCAATATTCAGCATCATATAGTATAAGAAAATCCCTTAAACGGTGGAGAAAAAAGAGTATTTTTTTGGGGCATGGAGAGGTGTATTATCAATGCTTAAAGTAACAAGGCAACAGAGAAACGAAACACTATTTACACATATTAGTAGCAAATTTCTAGCATCAAATGCCATCTACTGAACAACCTTCAACATCAAGCGTAGACATTTGACTAAATAATCAGCTTCACATAATTCGTTCAGGAACCAAAAAAGACTGCAGTATGTTCCGACAGGAATACTCCAGGGAAAAGAGAAGAAACACATAAATACTGTGATACTTGTACTCGGAAGCCAAAATTTCACATCGGTCATTGTTTTGCAAAATATCACACTGAAAAATTACGGAAAATAAAAATTTATGATGTTACGTATTATAAATACTATAAAACTCAATAAATCAGTTTTAATGAATTCTGTTTTTTAAAACATCTATGCATGCTGATATTGTTAGCCCGAGGGCTTTTACAGCTTCATCGGAACCAAGTTCATGGAGCTGAAGGATCTGTGAACTCAGTTCTAAAATAAAACAGAAGCTGGACGCATTTCGGTTGTATGATGTTGTTCGTGTAGTAAACTGGTCTGCCAGACTAGAGTTATGAGCATGGACCACAGGCGAGCTAAGGATGAATCTTGATTCAATCTCGCCCATGGAGTTTTTGGTTAGTGAGCGAGCTCCTAAAAACAAGTGTTGTATAACATGCATATATTTTTTTAAGCCTATAAGTGAGAAATAACTCAGTAAATATAATTTGGTCCAACTATCTGGTACTCACTTCAGAGAAATTTTGCCGATCAGGTGAAACTAAATATTGCAAGCAATGCCTTTTCTTTAGACTTGAATAGGCGCCTCAAGAAGGTAGCTACTTTGCAAATTAGTTGATTAAAGTTGAAGGGGCTTTTATGACTTGATTGTCAAAGCGTACAATGGTGTCGCTATAAATTATCTTAGTGGCTAATAATATTAATAGCATGCAGTGTAAGACGTCCGCTAATAAGGTAGACAGATGACCTAGTTAGGGTCTTGAGGAGATCCTGGATGCATTCCTGTAGTAAATCTATGAGGGAAGCCTATGCATAGCAGTGGATGTCTTACGGCTGCAACTGTGATGTTGAAACAGCTTTCCTGATAAACCATTTATGAAATTACAGGATCTACCACAAGTTATACCAAGATTAGTTGCAGTATCGAAAATAAAACCAGCCTCTTTAGTGGTTCAGGCATATGAAGCGGGACAAAAGCATTTCGGGGAGAACTATGTGAATGAGCTTGCAGATAAAGCCAGTGATCCACTGATACTAGATAAGTGTAAGGAAATAAAATGGCATTTTATAGGCCACTTGCAAACAAACAAAATCAACAAACTCCTCGGCTCTCCCGGTTTGTTTATGGTCCAGACTGTTGATTCAGAGAAACTTGCTGATAATTTGAACAAACAGTGGGTTAAGTATAGAAAAGACGATGAGAAACTTAAAGTTATGGTGCAGATTAACACTAGTGGAGAAGAAGGTAATGTATTTTTTTTTACACAGGATGATTGGTTATAGGTGTCAATAAAGATCTTTACAGCATTTACACCTATTTCCAGTCACTCATATATAGTGATCACTACTAAATATGTTCTTTAATTTTTTATAATTAGAATGCAACAGGCCAATAATTTGTTGCAGTGCAAAATTTGAATTTATAAATAGTTAACAATAATTAATTTTTATGTGTAATAATCTAAGTTTTTAAAACTATATTATCATTACATTGTTTATTATTTCTGAATCTATTTATTGTCTCATAAGGTGTACCATATATTAATGCTTTTAAATCTACAACCAATCTCACTGTATATATATGAGATAAGAACATATATAACTAATTATATTATCTCTACAAATATCAAATGCCAGGAATTAAATGCGAAAAATTTCTGATCTCAATTTATTTGCTGTTTTAATTTTTTTATTACAACCTTTTATATCATTCTATATTTATTAACTGTTGTACTAGTTTTTTTAATTATTAAGAAATATTTAAAAACATAAATGTAGTCATTCTCAAGTTATGGAATGACTAAAAGAAATAGACATATTTTTTTTATACATAGATAGAATGTGTATCTGAAATAATAATTAAATATATTGCAATAACATTTCAAAGCAAACTGTGATTATATTTGATTAACTATATTTTACAGCAAAAAATGGTATAGAACCATCGGAAACAAGCAAACTTGTAGAACATATATTGAAGAATTGCCCAAATCTTGAATTTGTTGGTCTTATGACAATTGGCCAATATGACTATGATATGTCAAAGGGTCCAAATCCAGACTTTATTACATTGGCAAAATGTCGAGAAGAGGCTTGTCAGAAATTAAATTTGGACATAAACAATGTCGAGTTGTCTATGGGAATGTCCACAGATTATACACATGCCGTAAGTATTGTCTTTTTACATGAACTTATGATATATTTTCGTAAAAATAAAAATTAATTTATAAACATACTAACAGAATATAAGTAAAATATAGTTTTAAATGTATGTGTTCAATGGTAATAACATTAAAAATGGCGGCATGTATTTTAAACTGTTTTGAACAGTTATATATTACAGGAGTTACCTTGATGAACTGCATAAATAATTACAAATATAGTGATTATCTCATAAATACTTTCTGGAATTCTATTAGGTGGGCCAGAAAGTAATGTGAAAAACCGATTGATTTTTACCGTTCCTGCATTTGTATACTAGATGTCAAAAGGTTGTCGATAACGATGGTGAACATATAGTTGATTAGTAATAAAAACTTAAAAATGTAGTCGCGTGAATTTAACTCAAGAAAGCGACATTACTTTCTGGTCCCCCTAATATATTAAAATACAAGAACACATAATATGTATATAATATTCCTAATTGACTATAATTTAAACTAAATGTTTTTCAGTTCCATTAACTCTATTACTTATAGGTGCCACTTGGTACAGGCCTCTCTAAGATCTCTAAACTCTGTAATTATGGTACAGTATGGTCCAAATGACTTGTAAATGATATAATACATATACCTAGAGGAATTCATTGACATATTTTTTGGAACATACTGATTTTCGAAAGTTGTAAGACCATACCATTACCCATCATATCTAATAGATTCAGGCGTTACCTTGCGGAAGTCCATTCTAACTAAGATTGGGACTAATATATACATGCGCGTGCGGCAAACAATGCGAAACACAACTACCACCGTTAAATCACTTCACACGTGTTTCACCCCTCCACGGGGCATCCTCAGGAGATGTTATACCGACCAGTGTCACAAGGTGCTCACTCGGTATTTAGCACTGGTTCATTGCACGACTACTGCTGCATAGCAGAAGTAGCTATGTATTAGTCCCTATCTTAGTCATTACCCATCACTCTACCCATTTCCAATGTGTTTCTATGAAAAATCGAAGTCAACAATTTATTTATTGATAATTAACATAGTGTGTTTTAAAATAAAATGTGAACCGATAGCCTTGTTAAGGAAGACACTGGATGCAAGCTATGGAATAGTTCTATGTCCAACATTAGATATCCTCTGGCTGAGATGAAGATATGAAATTTCGTATTTTTCATTTTTATAGGAAACTAAGGATTTGGAGCTATTTACTCTACCCTGGATAACGAATCTCTCATGTTGCATGAACTTCAGCTGAAGCTCCAGAAACTCCTGGAGAATATATGTTTAGAATTAGTGCTGCACTAATAGATATTAGACTGGCATTGCATCTATGATCTCCATTACTATTGAAGCTAATATTGTTCCTATATATTTATCTATTTGTTTCTTTCTTTTCCAATATTTCAGATTGAGTTGGGTGCTACAACAGTTCGGGTTGGGTCAGTTATTTTTGGGGCTAGACCTCAGAAAAATTAATAGGTATATTATTTGTATTAGAAAATGTCTTCCAAAATGCTTGAACTTATTGTTATGATAGCTATAATAAGGTTAACAGATTATTGACCAGAGAAGTCGTTACAATATTCCGTTAATTTCAATGTCATACAGTGATAAAAAAACATACACTGAAAAAACTTATATAAACATATAATAGTATTAGCCCTCAATATAATAGTGGGTATTCTCATAACCCATTTTATTGTCCCAATAAATCGGGCCATAAAAAATATGTATTGTTACAATTGTGGGGAACAATAATAAATATCACGGAGGGTGATGACGAACATCTGATGGAAGAGGGTGAGGAACATCCTCCTGGTCATTCCTTTCCGTATCCAAAATTCCACTTGAGGGTAGATTCTCAAATTAAGCACAATTTGTCGCGAATCACTTATTATCATTAAAAGAAAATAATAACATAAATTGTTATTACAAATAATCGACTTAACAAAGAATGATTAAGACAAAAGAATAGAGTTGAGTGAATGCGATGTTTCCGGCGCGACGTGCGCGCACTATGGCTGCCCAAGCACGACTACCTCGCAATCGCTTGCGCGCACGCCGATTACACCCGAACGTAGACGACCTCGCTGACCATCCGAGATTTCTATACGTTTGGCGCTCTTCAACTCCGACATATATTTAATTAAAAAGAGTAAATAATTAAAACGCTATAGACGGTTTGCTATGATCTAAGTACTTTTATTACAGATTATACATACATCGTTAGTCCACAACTAAGACACTAGATGACGCTAGTGGTAAATAAATATTATTTTGTTATATTTATTTAACAGTGGACAAAAAACCTTGGCTGATTTTACACCGCAGGTCGGTACTCCCCTGGTGGTGGTGGTCAGCCAGCAGGTCGAAGTGGGGAGCGCCGGTAGTTGACAGAGTATGTATGTTCCGGTGTGAAGTACGAATAGATTCAATCTTAATGACAGAAGCATGTTTTAAGTTTAAAACTCACACCTGTGAATAGATGTCATCGCATCACATCACCCACAAGCACATCAATTGTTCGAATAAATAATATATAAAATCATAATGAAGAGTATTTTTAAAAGAGAATAATGGAAAATTTATCATTGGGGTATCTTTAATGATATGCTATGTTATGTACATATATATAAATATATATATGTATTTGTGTATATATATATATTACATTAAGTTGTTAAAACTTAACTATAGGTCTCATAATGTTAGTTTCTATAATTTGTTATTACCAATAAAATTGTTAATGATTTGAAATTTGTATTATTTATAATTAGCATAAAAGAGTTTCTGCCCACTGTAACTGAACATATCATGGGTATTAAAAATGCCCTATGCCCACAAAGCATTAAGTACTAGAGGATAATTAGAGATACATTGAAAAAAAAATTTGAGTGTATGAAGGGTCTAAGGAACTATTTGAAAGTAAAATTGAATGACATAACAAAATGCACACTATTTTATATATATACATATATATATATATATATATATATATACTGCTGCGGAAATGAAAATTTGTATAATAGATGGCAAAAGTTTGTTGATAATAATAAAGTAACATTTCTTTCCCATCCCTGTAATAGAATTTATTAAAATAAATGTAAATTAGATCAGGGTTTTGGGATGTAACAAACCAAAACAAAGCTAGAGTATGCATTATCTGATTGGTAAATACCAATACTTCCAAAATAGACAAGTGAAAGTATTTGCCACAGTAACGAAAACAAAAAGTCACTTCATGAAAAAATAAAAAAAAACAGGTTTAAAATATTTTTAAAATCCATTTTTATCTGTTTGCTACAGGTATATCGCCTACCAAGTATTGAATACAGAATATTGCACAGACTAAAATTGTTCCAAATTCAAAACAGTTGCATAATTCTTTAATAGTTTTTATATAGATTTAAGCATAGTTTTATATCTAAATACAGAAATAAAAAGAAATTTCAAGTTATTTCTCCCTATTAATCATTGATAGGTTTATAATAATATGTAATAAAGTTCTTTTGTAATTTATTTGAAAATTCAAGATTTGCTTAAAGTTTATTTACATTTAACTATAGTATATAAGTGTTATTTTGATCAATGACTTTGCCATCTTCTAGATAGTGACATGATGCTTTTGCTGTAGAAATTTTGGGGCTCCTTTATAAAAAAATGTGAGAAATATTTTTGACAGACATTCTTTTGCTTTTGGAGGGGAAATCTTCCGGATGTTCAAGATGCCCCACCTCTAGGGGGAGGACAGGGGTATGTGGGATTCCTACCCTCCCCGGTGGTCGCCCTCTGCGCTATACGGGGAACTGCGGTATCTCCCGGTCAGGGATCGCCACGCGGTCTTCCCTCGCGCCGTGCTATTTTCGATAGCCCATCCCGGGATGTCAGTTATCCATTTATTAACCTGACACTACTTAAAGAATTCATAAGATACCTAAGCAAAAACTTGGAAATTTAAAGAAGCAAGGTCAGGGCTGTATGGTGGATGCATTATTACCTCTCAGCCACACCTTTGATTTTTACTGAATACCTAAAACATACTTCTTGGTCACATGTAGCCAAGCATTGTCATGATAAAACACCTCGACCCTTTTATTAGTTAATTACAGCTGTTTTTTCCCAACTTCTTGGTTTAACTATTACTTGAGCCCCCTATTTGTTCTAAATGTTCTTCATCATCATCTTCACTATTATCCAATTTACAATTCTTAGTATATTGTCTCTTAGGAAAAACTATGTAATCATCGTTATTATCACTATCATTGTTCATAGTTTTATTATGTACTACAAATCATTATCACTACTCTCATTATATTCACAATAATTCCTACATTCCATTTTTAGGAATTACACTGTTTACATTTAAAATTAATTTAATTTGAACACATTTTGAGTGATATACACAGTTATTTTTCATTTTAAAATTACATATGTACAGTTGTTAGCTTTCTTTCGGTATCAACTCTATTCTTTCTTACTCTTCTTTCATTTTATTCACATATTGCTGCCATACTTACAGCATCCACTTTTACGACTTGCTAATGCTGCTACTGTGGTGGCATTGACCACAATAGGTTAATGTCATCAGTTTTCTGGAGTAAAGTTTGAAATTAATGGTACTGCCCAGTGGTAATAGCTCATAATAAATAATCCTACACACAGCATCACTTAATTGCAAATTAACCTGGCTGAGTTTTTTCAGTCAGTGAACCATGGCCTGTCTTGTACCATGACTTTTGTGTATTCAAAAACGGTTCGGTTTCATTACGTCTTAATAAAATATCACAAATCAGCATACTGTTTATTAGGTTTCTTTGAGGGAGCTCGTCTGATACGCACGTGTCGACCTTTTTTGTATACCCCGCTTTTTTCAAATGGTTCAAAACTGTTTTATGATCAATTCTCAATTGTTCTGCTATATCATGACTACTGATATGCCGATCTTGATCTACTTTTTCTAAAATCGCTTCTATTTTATCCGTAACGTCAAAATTCCCGGATTGAAAACGCTTAAACCAACCTTGCGCTACTCTAACTGAAACTGCATTAGGTCCATAAACGTCACAAATTTTTTTCGTAGCCTGCGATGCATTTTTCCTTTTTTGAAGTAAAATTTTAAAAGGTATCGAATTTCTTCCTTAGAATCGCTCATAGCGACAGAAAGAATCACAAATAAGAAATAGCTCCAAACAAAAATGTTCCTAATTCATTACTTATTTAAAATGTAACATTTTAATGTCATCAAAACTAACCAGACACAAATAAATAATGCATCACTCGTTTTTTAAATTTTTACAATCGATTAAAGAAAGCTGTACAATGACAGAATTTTAAAAATGTTGCCTAAATTAAAAAGAGGATTTTTCATAAGTTTTAAAGTATATTTTAGATGATAAAAAATAGGAAACAAGTGCTATCGATTAGATCCTCCTCTCGGTAGCTTTGATTTAATTTAAATAACATGTACAAAATAATCTTCAATCGATCTTTGGGGGTCTTTGCAGTGGTCATCTAACAACTGATATAATTATGGCATAAAACATTTATTAGCCATTGCAAACAATTTATCAAAAGTTGTTTTATAAATAATATTAAAATAGTAATTCTTTCAGATAGCATAACGCTTTATTTTCAATTTTAGAACGAATCTACATGATTTTCGTGGTAGGGATATATGTCAACTGTCAATAGGGAGCTCGCAGACGTTTGTGAATTGTCAACTCAGCAGGCTTGCGTGTATAGTGAGAGTACACAAAGAATATTGTACTCATAAATAAAATTCATCACAACAATTAATTTTATTAATGGTAATCGCAGATTAAGTGTGAGACTGTATTGATACAATTAAATAAGTGATGTGTTGTTATTAGTTTGTGTGAAGTCAAAAGTTAGTTGTGTCCTGTTTGCAAGTTCATCAAGGCCGTGCTACTTGTCAGGTACGAAAAAGCTTAAAAATAATAGTGACTAATAACGAACGAGGAACTTAAATGCATATACTTTTACGCCCAATGTCACTCCAGACGGAGACTTGTCCTCTTTTACTTATTGGCATAGTGTTATTATATATAATTTTTAAATAATTTATTTTACGTTTTCATATATAAATTTTATATCAACCCGATTAGTCCCATGTGCAAACATCTATCTCTCTCTTTTTTTAAATATTATTTTTTTTTAAATTGCTTTTAGTTCATTTAATATTACATTAAATGTTGGATAAAGTAACATGCAATCATACACCCTCGGTACTTTATATTTTATATTCATTATCGTAAAATAACAGTCAATTGTACTATTTATGTTCTCTGCCAGCATAATTATAAGAAAAATAATTTTTATTTTCTCATAATTTTAAAAAATATTATTTGACAATTTATAAATTCGATTTGTTTTTTTTTTATTTTTGTGAAAAGAATGTTTTGTCAGACAGACATTAGCACAATGTATCTTTTTGGTTAGTAATTATGAAACAAAGATGTATTTGAATAGAACAAGTTTCGAAAAAAAAAAAGCTAAAATAACTGTCTGTTTGTATTGCTATACATTATCATGGTCTTTTTACACTACAACTCCCATAGTGGGAATGTTGTAACACTATTACATTTAAATTGCCATTTGCACTAAGATGACAATGGTGTACATTTTCTCCACATCCTGCTTACATAATAGTGTTATTATCATATGTCAGTATGTTGATCCTATGAGAATTTTTTTACCATACATAGGTTGATTGTTTATAGTTTTAATTATATGGCTTATTTGTCAGCAAAAAGCTTTTCCATCTATTTTAATCAACCTACATACAGTGATCACTCTTAAATATGTTGGATTAGTTTTTTTTTTTGGAATGTCACAGGCAATAACTTTTGTCAGTACATAGTGTGTAGGAACAGATAATAAACAATAACTAATTTTAATTTTGAAAATGATTGTTTTTAGTACATTATCATAATATTATTTATTATTTCTGAAATCATTGATTTTTCAATTTGGTATACAATATATTAATAAACATTAAATAAGCTATGTAATCACCCCTTTAAAGATTTTACATCTAATGTCAGTCACTTTGTAAATGTTTATACAATATATTCTCAATGTTTCTGAATTATCACATATTAAATTTAAAAGTTATTAAACAAATCATATAAGAACTCCTTAGATTGTAAATAATTATACAAAAGAAAATCCTGTGAATGAATGCTCTAACACTAAACATTTGAGAGTGATCTTTAATAAAAATCCCATCAGAACTTTTTGGACCCTTCTAAGATTGAAGTCCTTGTGGTCTTAACCAATTATAATTTAAACAATGTGATTATATGAGTGCTAAATGTATTCACATTTTTACCATATTATTCTTCTGACATTCCTTTTATAACATATACCAGGTATAAACCAGCTTCAGGTCTAGTTTTAGGCTAGTTGTTCCAAGTGTAGTGTTGTTGTTGTTGTGAGTGTAGAAAGTTGAAAGGTGTAAACACTACTAGTAATTTCACTAATTTTTTTTGGGAGGCCGATGTCTTGAAATAAGCATCTATTGACTGACATGAGCTCTGGCTCTACCATAAAACATAGACAATAGTGTTGACAAGAAGTATTTCAGAAGATTGTGACATTTGCCAGTAGGAGTTTGATATAACTCCATGTAGGATTTCTCCATAACTTTAAAATAAGAATAATTATGTATAATGCAAAATATGAATAATATTGAAGACATTATGTTATTAAAATCTTCAGCAAAATAAATGTAGAAATAAAATGTAATATGATCTCTTTAACATACTTGAAAAAAATTTAGGTATAATATGATAACAAATGTACTTGACTATTGTATGGCAAAATAATAGATGTGTATTTGTCACTATAGGAATCATTTGAGAAATTTTAGCATTGTTACAATAATACAAAAAGAATTTACAATACACAACAAATGCAACACATATTCCAGCTATGCTTGTACATAAATGCATACACATACAAATAAGTACATTTACTCACTGTCATACAGATACACTCCACAAATTATATTATTGTTTTTTGAAAGTACACAAATACCTCCACTTTTTGTCGTGGTTACGTTTAAAAAAAAACACGACGCAAAGTGGATTAGGATTTTTTATAGCAAACCACGTAAAGATCTGAAATAGTTTCCAGGGTTACGAAAATACTACTTTTTAAAAAGAAAATTGAACAAATTGAACATTTTAAAAACAAAAATAGTATAAAATTTTATGCATGTAACATACAAAAAAACCCAAAATAAACTATTAAATTTCTTTATGAAAAATAAAATCAAAATTAATGAGTGGTCATAGTGGTTGTTGTCATAATATTTACTGAACAGCTTTTTTTTTTCAACTTAAAATAAATTTCCTTATAGCATTTGATATTTGTAGCAGCCGTTTGGGATGCTTTAAAACACCGTCGGCTGTAATGGTTAAAAAAAACTCCATAAAATACAATAAAATTACAACTTGAACCCAAAACAACGCAACATTGAAAATTTGATGATACACAGAGAAATTACTATTGAAATTATTGAAACATTGCAAAGCGAGATATTGGTGTGTTATATAATATGAAAAGAATAGACTGTAATCAAATGTAATTGTAACCACCTTGATATCTGCAATAAAATTATAAAATAATTAAAATTTTTGGTGTATCTGCCTGTATGTACTGGTTAATCTCTGAAACTACTGAACTGATTTAGACAAGACTTATACTAGCAGGTATCTTTGACGTAATAAGGAGTAACATTTATTTATTAAATTTCACATATACAAAGTCATGGGCACACCTAGTCTTAAAATAAATATTTATAAGAAAATGTGAAGAACGACAGAAGACAATAGTTAGTCCTAAATTAAAGTCACAGTAAATAGCTTCATCTCAAAATAGTCTCATAGTGATCTCAAGTGGAATAGCTTCTTAACAAGCACAAAATTTGGATCCCTAGGTGTCACATTTTATTTTGAAATAGTGTTAACATAGTGAAGTAACATACATGTATGTATATACATAGTAAAGTAACATACATGTACAAGGCAAGAAAAAAATTGAAAGACAGAAGCAATGTTTGTGTTGACATGACCAAACTTTTTTAAATTTTAGTAACGGAACCAGTTATTTAAATCATGTGATGTCATAGTTGGATAGACTGAATAAATTAGCATATCTGTGCACAAAATCAACTTACCTTGAACAGATTATTTAGAATGTTATACAGATAATAAATATTCAGAATTAGGTGATTAACATAAATCTTTTTATACTTTTTTTTATTAGTGTCTTTGATATATTAGAGGTACAGAAAAGTAATGACGCGTTCTTTTTTAGTTTTTATTTGAAATCAACAATATATTCACCTTCATTATCAACCTTTTGCCATCTAGTATACAAATCAATGCCGGAACAACAAAAATCAATCGGTTTTTCTGTAAAATATGTCAACAAAAAAGACATTACTTTCCGATCTAGTTTTATTTTAGAAAAAATCTCAAACAAGTTTTTTTATTTTATTTTTAATTTCACGCAGGCAAAGCGAGCACAGTTCCTTATATACATATTTTTTTATGGCCCCTGCTATTTACACATAATTTTTCAGAGTTTTATCTTTATTCGACACTCACTTTCATACTTCTTTTATTCTTTCCTTTTATCCTTCACAATATCCTGCAATTTTATGTTCTTTCATTCCTTATTGCTCTCATCGCCTGCCTTTCCTCATCTTTTTGCTCTTAGGTGGCTAGGTACATTTTTATTTTCCTATATCTTTATCTTTTGATATCACAGATTTGTTTGGATTTGAACTTTTTGATACATTGCTAGATTTGTCTTATATTCTATTATTATTTGATAAGTTTGTTTACATGTGCTTTAATTTCATTTTTGATTCCAGTTTTTCTATTTGGTTTTGTTCCTTTTAATAGCATCACTTACCACCCTATATACATAATTGTATCCCGGAAGTCGAATTCGTGACCAACGATCTCAAGTCTAAGTCCTCTACTACTGCTTATACCGCGGTTTGTTTTAGTAATACATTCTCTTATGTTCTTTTGTGACAAAATTAATGAACAGGTTTTTATTTAGTTTAGCAAGCCTTGACTTTTATAGCTGGTCTGTATCACATTTAAGTTATTTTGTCCTTTTTTAATACAACCTTGATATTTGGCTGTCGCTTCCTTTAAATTAATATAAATCTACACCCATCCATCCGATGGCGTTTTTGAGCTTCTGTCAAAATATGAGGTAACAATTTTGGACAAAACATACATATGCTTAAATTCTAAGATCCTGGTGGAGCTCCAGGGGTCCACGGAAGATTCAACCGTAGTATACGTTGTAAAGATGGGTAAAATCCTTGATAAAAAAAGAATGATTTATATCTTTTTGATCTTGAGATATATATCACTCTTTTATATCTTTAGCTCAGAACGGCTCAGAGAGAGAATAAGGCAGCTGAGATTAAAAATATATCCTTTATATCTTCGACTTTTTTAGCTCAGATTTTGAACTCAGTAAGGCGGAATAAAACGTGTGAAATATTCCTATTAAACATTTTATGTCTTTGTCATAAAGCACAAAAAAGCTAAACGCCCGCGCGTGTGATGCTGTCGTTCCGAAAATCCGTAGTTTACATTTTTAATACAAACATGTAAAAGTTATTTGTCTCTCTCTATTTTACTTGTGCATTGCTATATAAGCCCATCTCTCTCCAACTCTGATTGGGCAGTAACTCGTCACGCAAATTGAGTCTTAAGTGTAAAGGTATAGAGATAAAATTGCAACACACGCGCGCTAGAGAGTGATTATATCTTTTGCAAAGATGTATATCTTGTCTTTAGCTTGTGAGATTCCCATCTCTACTACGTTTGTGTTTACAATTCGTAAGCGAGGATCCATGTTGTTCTACTTTCGATAGTGACGAGGAACAGAAAGTATGAATACATAAAATTCATTGTATATTGCTGAACCGTATGATTTTATTGCAGTAGTTTGTTGGTAGAGCGGTTTACTACGAGCGTCGTCGTACAACTGGAACGCGACTGTCCAGCTTCTGTTTTATATTTAAGTTCACGTACCAGTGGCGTAGCTAGGGGGTGGCGAGCGGGGCGGCCGCACCAGGCACCACAAGCAGGGGGGGCACCAAAGTTGAAAATAATTTTTTTGTTTTTTTTTTTTTTGAATGATGAATAATAAAATGTTAAAAGAAAAATGAAAACCATAATTTAAAGTAAATAACATAAAAAGAATATCGAATTTTACTATTTTTGTGCTAAAAAAGTTGTTAAATAATAAGAACGTTAAAAAAAAACATCTAATGTTATTTTATATATATTTATTATTATTTTGAACCAAAAAAAATTATTTATTAACTACATTCTGTTCTGAATTTTGAAATTATTTAGACTCTTGGGGGGGGGGGGGGGGGGCACTAAGCCCCAATCTGCCCCAGGCCCCAAATACCATAGCTACGCCACTGTCACGTACCCTACCGCTCCGTGAACTCAGTTCCGATGAAGCTGTAAAAGCCTCCGGGCTAACAGCATCAACTTCAACCGAAACCAAATAGTTGTTTGTGATGCAATAAAGTCATTGTTTGTGTGTATTAGCATTGTTATCTCGATACGAGGACGCAAACTTTTAGACCAGTGATTCCTAAAGTGGTCTATATCGACCCCTAGGGGCCTATGACAACCTGCAAGGGGTCTACGTTAGCGAAAAAAAATTTGGGGGTCCTTGAAATGAAAATGGGGGTTCACGATAGTGTATATCAACACATACACTGATAGTACCTATTTACTTACATCATACCATCTTATAATATCAAATCATTTACATTATTTATATTTTACATAACAGATACAAAATTTTATTTTGAGTAGTTTTAATTTAAATTCAATTAATAAATGTATAAATTAACATGTGTTTTTACTTTAAGTTTTTAACACTAAACTTCACTACAGTTAGAAATTTACAGGAAATCAATATCAGGTAAGTAGGGGGTCTATTATTTTTAATTATTGAGGAAACTTAAAAATAATTTATACAATAATAGGTGACTTATAAAAGAATGGGTCATTACAAGTTTTTGCCTTAACGCGATTAAGATTGTGTGGACGTAAGCATTGTTTTTTTTTTTTTTTTAATTAGACGATTCGAAACCATGTCGTAAATCTTAATGACATCTATTATATTAATGTCTTTTATATCCACAATTCATATATTAGTGGTATTGATATATTCTCGTGCTCTCTCGTATATTTGAAAAGACAATTTCGTTCCAAATTATTAAGTACACACAATACAATTTAAAGCATAATATAAATAAATAAACAAACATAATATAAATGTATAAACCATAATCTTTGATCCCTGTTTTGTAATGTTTTTATTTGTTATGTCATTGTTTAATTGAGAGATAGTTATAAGGTAACAATTGTAACTAATTTTATATTTCAAAGCTTCTAAGTTTGTACTTTCTTACTGCCTTTTGTTACTGTTTATCTCCAATAAAGTAAATAAATAAAATAAAAATAATGACTTTGTCATTAACTATGTAGTTGTATTATACCGGTAATGCGAAGTTATCGAAGAATTTGGCGGGAATAATAAATGACCGGTTTATTTGTTACATCCCTAGCGGTATTTGTTTTTAATAGCAGCGTCGCGGCTAAGTAATATAACGGCGCTCTCATAATTACGAGCAGCACAATCGAGCTGCCTCTCTGTCGTAATTTCTTTTTCATACGTCTATTTAATGTAGCCATTGAGAGTTAAATTTCACTTGTCACTTTCTAAAATGCTACGCCTTAACCGAGGTAGGGCTGTGCGTTTCAATATTATTATCCGTAAATTGTCTAGTGATTATTGTTTTTATATCGATATTAAATATGTAGCGAAATAATCACAGTTGTCGAAATGCTTTCGCTTATCTGTCGATCCATCGGTCTACGCATGCGCAAAATGTAAGGACGCGCGGCGTATGATTTGTAGGCGGTTGTCAAAACCGCGTTTCGCGCCGAAAAATATTATGAAATATAATAATGGCGAACGGCGTCAAGTGACATATGTGTTGTTGTTTTGTGAATTTGTATTATATCTTTAGTGCTTGATGGAATATTGAATTAAAGACTATCTTATATTAATTTTGAATCAATGTTTATTATGTACAAATGAGTGGTGAAAGTTTTATGTAAAAATTATTTCATTCGAATGAAAAATAATTTATTACGGTGTTGGTGTATCTCAGAAATCCCCAAACTTTTTTTGTGTCGTAGACCCCTTGCCATGTTTTTCCATGTTGGGTAGACCCCCTACTTACCTGATATTGATTTCCTGTAAATTTAATTGTTTATCCCACATTCGTATTTATAGAGTGACGAATTGAACAAGTCAGTGCAAGGTAGCGAAACTCTGAGATTGCGACTTTCAGGTTTTTACAGGTTCAAAATGTATTGCGACCACAAAGCGAATACCAACATCCTACAACTTACACAATTTTATAAACATATATAATAAATTTTTTACTTCATAGGTACTTTTATAAATAATGTAAATGTTTTGATATTATAAGATAGCATGATGTAAGTAAATAGGTACTATCATATAGGATTCATATAGGAATTTAACCCAACTTATAATTTAACTATACTATAATAACCATGAGTTTTTATTTAACAATTAATTTGAATGAAATTGCTAACTCTACTCGTCCGGTGAGCTATTGTTGGGAGATCATACCAGACATAACAGCTGCGTGTAGGGTGACCATTCGTTATTGAATGAATAATTGAAATAGATTATATTTCAACGCGATGATTATGTCGGTGATTTACTATTATTAGTGATGGGTTTATCCGTCGATAGGTACGTCGTAAGATAGTGCAATACGTTTCGGAATACTGTGAATTTTCCTCGTCTAGCGATTCAAAATCAAATTCATCTTCACTCGAGCATTTTACATCACTTTGTTTCATGGTAATGGGAATCAAACTTACTTACATTCTACTTAGCAACCGCTTATTTAAAGTGTGTACAATGTACACCCACATATATATATTTTATGTATGTGGGAATGGAACGTAAGAGTGAAGGAAGTGAGCGATTGATTGATGAATGAATGAAGCGTAGGAATGAATTATGGCATTCTCTGGGAAGATGGCGATGGGCCGGTTTGTATCAACTATGTAAAAAGTGAAAAATTAACGTGTTTAAAAATATCTAAAAACATCTATTATTCGCCTGCGTGATTCACTCCCACATGTATATACATATAAATAAAATCAACTTTAGCTAACTTCATCGTCGATGCTCATTTTAGAAACTCGCATAGCTATATATCAAAGACGTCCGACGATATTCTATTTACATTCTATTGTGAGTTCTGTAATTTGAATCCTTCACTGTAATCAGTATTTCCTTTCGTGTGGATATCGTGGTATTTGTTTTTTGGTCCCGATGTTGGTCTATCGTACTACCCTTGCTGTGGGTGGCCAGTGTTTTTCACGTTCTATTTATTTTCTTTCTTCTCTTTTATTCATCTGCCTTTCTTCTGTCTTTCTTGTCCATGCTTCATTACCTTCCATGCATCGTCTTTTATCATTCATCACAATTTTTAGGGTATCACAATTTATTTTTGTTACTTTGTAATATCACGTTGGAGTATTACATACTTAATTTATAATTCTATGTTTTCCGCTTTATATTTTAACATACATAACATTACTTGTTTTTATTTTTCGTTCCGAATTTTCTACAGTTTATAATAATTCCGCTTTTGTCTTACCATATCTCTTACTATCCTGTCTTGTTCATGTTTATTATATTCTACGCAATCTTTTTGCAGTACGCCAATCCCCTGGTATTTATTGACTTTCCCATTGACGCGTTGCCAGGAATATTTTACAGTGTCGCATCTTCTCTTGTTTGTGTGTGCTGGGTTCTGCAACCAAGCGGCGCTGCGCCTATTTTGCGCTTGGGTTAGCTGGTACTCAAGCCAACTCAACTTCTAGAAGAATCTCGGCAGATATCGTTGGCGATGTCAGGAAAGCATCTCGGTGATCCGAGATGGTGCCTCTATACACCGAAGGTAGTACGTTCTTCTTTCAGGCACGTCCTACACAGAAGACTATCTATAACACCAAAAGTAAACAGAATTTTGTTAAAAATACTCTCCTACCTACCATACCCCTATCTCTGCCACTAGCCAGAGTAGGATGTTGAAAAGCCTTCGGCTTATGGTAGACATTGCCTTTTTGTTCATCGGTACTCCCCATAGTACATGAATTTTGTCGCTTCACACGATGATACTATGATATTAATTTTAGGACAGAAATTAGGTACTTAAAATTTCAGGACTGTCCGAGTTGTACAGTATAATTGGACAACCTATACATCCAGTTTCTCTTGGTTCCGATGTCATAAGCGTAACCGAGTCCACGGTTCAGATTACGTCGCTTTCTTTGTTTTGCTGAGTAGATGATTTCGTCGCAATAACGACAAATCCCGTAATTGACTTTTATTTAGTTCGTTTTTTAATGGAGTCCCAGGCGGAATTGAAAAAGACTGTTGAAGAATCACAAGCAGTGCAATCGCGCTTTTCCTATATATACTGTCGTCCAAAAGTTTGGAAGTAGCGAAGTTAAAATCAAATAAAACAAAATATAACGATCTTCTATTACTTATCTAATGTATAAAATTTCCATGTCACAATGTAAGTTACCGTACTCCTCCGAAACGGCTTGACCGATTTTTACCAAATTTTATATGCGTATTCAGTAGATCTGAGAATCGGCTACTATCTATTTTACATACCCATAAGTGATAAGGGTGGTCCACCCCTAAATTTTATTTTTATTTTTGGATAAATTTTTTGGTTTTTATTTTATTATGATACAGCATACAAAAATACATACAACCCTAAATTTTCACCCCTCTACGATCAACCCTTATTTGTTAATTAAAAACTTTATTTTTTTTTGCAAAACAGCGTTGGCAGGATCAGCTAGTATTTATTTTATTATAGTAAAGTTACTTATTGTTAAATATAAACTTAAAAATTTAACAATAAGTAACTTAGACCGAAGAGAAAATTAACAACCTTTTGATTTAATGATTTCAGCACAAATTTTAGACATTCTATCAATTACTTCTTAAAATAATCTTCATCTAACTTACACGTGCCAATACTCAAGTGCGATTAAACCCAAAGAAGTTAAATATAAAAAATAACACCGACAGCAACACTTCGAACCACAAAAGAACGCAACCGCAGTCTTGAGTCATAAAACACCTGTTTCGTCAAAATCTAAGAAATGTGTGAAACATGTGGAACCACCCCTTTGTTAATATGTAAACAATAGTAAAAAGCTGCATAGATAACATTCATTATAAATTTTTAACGCCTATAGCAGATGTTGTTTCGTTTTGGCCAATAACAGATGCGCTTAAAATTTTTTGGACGGTATGTATGTATTAAAGTGCCCAAGAAGCGCGATAGTGCTTGTCTGATTTATTCTCCAAAAACATCAAACGCTTGTTGTATGTGTATCACACTTTACGTGCGATTTTTTTTGTTTTGATAAACACCGATGCTACTAATTATAATTGTTACTCTGTATTCAAATTATTTGTAAATATTTCAAGTTCGTTCGATATTTTTTTTTAAAAATAACAATAAAATTAAACTTTTTATTTAAATATTACATTAATATTCATACCACTTGACTTTTAAGACCCAAGGATGCCAACAGAAAAAAACTGAACAAGCGTTCGAAAATTAAGAAATTACCTAAACTAAACAACAAATGATTACTTTGCGTTCAAAATTGATGCCACTTTTTTTTTTAATTCTGATGTATCTCTACAGATAAATTATCAAGAAAAGGGATAAATTCTGAACAGCGAGTGATTGATTATCGAAGTAAAATACAAAGAGATCGACGTATAGATCGTTTTAACAAATAGCTTTGAATCTTTTGCGCGTATTTCAAAACACACTACATAAAGATATCTGAAATATGTTGTTTTTTTTTTGTTTAAATGTGACTAGCCTATAACTTCTAAACACCCATTAACGTAAAAGAAATTTATGAATAAATTGAAAGTAGGCAGGAAATCTAAACATGGATAGGTATGTCATTATTTCAACAACCAATCAACATGTGCGCTTTGCAGCAATATAACCTGTTTGAACGAGAACATAGTGATTAAATTCGTTTGAAATAATTCTCGAACTGTTTCATCGGACCAGTTTTTCAAGATACATGCGTAATGTGATCTCGCTTCCCGTCTCACGTTATGGTTTGAGATTGCAGCCTCTTTTCTGACCTAAAAAACTACATTGATGTCATATAACTTGTTTTACTAGAAGTAGATAAAGTTATTACATATAAATGTATGGTTTATGAGGTAGTGGTTTCATAACAGTGTTCAGACTAGGCTTTAGACCAGTGATTCCCAAAGTGGTCTATATCGACCCCTAGGGGTCTATGACAACCTACAAGGGGTCTACGTCAGCGAAAAAAATTTGGGGGTCCATGAAATGCAAATGGGGGTCCACGATAGTGGATCTCAACACATACACTGATAGTATATATTACTTACATCATACTATCTTATAATATCAAAACATTTACATTATTTATAAAAGTACCTATGAAGTAAAAAAATCATTATATATTTTTATAAAACTGTGTAAGTTATAGGATGTTGGTATTCGCTTTGTAGTCGCAATACATTTTGAACTTGTAAAAACCTGAGAGTCGCAGTCTCGGAACTTCGCTACCTTGCACTGACTTGTTCAATTCGTCACTGTATAAATACGAAGTTGGGACAAAAACGTTTATTCGTTTCCTGAATCGTGAAAAGGAAAGTACTAAGAAAATATTAAAAAAAATATAAACAGATAGTATATCACACAAATTATAGTGACTCAGTGTTATTTTGTTAGAGAGTGCTGGAGAAGTTAGAAATTTACAGGAAATCAATATCAGGTAAGTAAGGGATCTACCCAACACGGAAAAACATGGCAAGTGGTCTACGACACAAAAAAGTTTGGGGAACTTACTCTAGACAGACTAGATATCAAATTTGCAAGATTAATTCTAGTTCCTGACATAGACGAAATTGTAAAAGTACAGAGGAGAAATAAAAAATGCCGACAAAAATTCATTAAATACTGTAACAGAATTATAAAAAAGGTTGTATGACATTACGTAATTTTCAGCGGGGCATCGAAATGGGAAATTCCAAAGAAATAAAATTATTTATTTACGTCGATATAATAAACACGAGCGAAGCTCAAATGAATATATCCTTCGTTAGATTGCCGAGTGGTCGACGCTGTCTTCTAATCCTCAGTAAGAAAAGGACCAATATTTAGCCACTTCCGCACATGCAGTGGTAGTCGTGCAACAAAATGCACCGCCCGCCGGCCCGCTGATAAATGCGTATGCGACAAACAATGCGAATCACACAACCGCCACCGCCAAATTACTCAACACGTGTTTCACCCCTCCACGGGGCATCTTCAGGAGTCGACGGTCGACATCAGCGGAAGACCACTGTATGCGCGGAAGTGGCTAAATATTGGTCCTTGTCTTACTTAGGATGGACTTCCGCAAGGTAACGCCTGATTCCATTAAATATTCTAATCCTCACTACACGCGATCAGGTAAGTTTCGTCTTAGCTGCCTCAACCTCCAACGGAGTGTCAAATGTACGTTCTGTAACACGAATGCTTTAGTTTTTAGTACAGTTCACGGACTCTTCCGCTCCGTGAACTCATATCCGACGAAACTGTAAAACCTTATGGCTAACAGCATTAACTTCATTGAAACAGTAGAATAGAAGCCTAAAGAAGAAAGATATATATAAGATATTCACCCTACTTTAACACATGATACGTCCATTACGTATAGTATTGTTACGTACTGTGGGTTCTGACTCGAATTGAAACACCACTGGTACACAAGGAGTCCTTTATTCACAAATGAGATGGTCACCTTACTTTAACACAAAGCATACTTTCGCTCAGTCCAAACTTCGCTTCCAAATCGCTCAAGAAATGATTGTGCAAATAACTTGCCAAATAAATCATCTCTCGCGCTCAAGTCACGGACCCTTTCGCTCCGTGAACTCATGTCAGATCAAGCTGTAAAAGCCTCAAGGCTAACAGCAATAACATGATCGAAACAATAGCATAGAAGCCGAATGAAGCAAAGAACAAAGATGCGCAAGAACAAGCCAGAAGAGAATCGAGAACCAAATCAATTAGCAACAATTAACTAGTGTGTTTCTTATACTTTCGACGATAGACCTATCTCCTACAAATTGTATATAAAACAATCAAAGGTTTCACAAGTTATATATAAAGTAATGTTAATATTTACTATATTATCAATACAGTCATTGGTATCATTGCTTGTTCGACCCAGCGGTGGGTTGGAGCCTCTTGCAAGATATATCCTCGTCAGACAATTGTGTTCAATATGAAGTATAAAGATAAGTCTGTTATAATTTTCTTTAAGTTATATGAAATTAAGAAAGGGACTAATATATAGCCACTTCCGCTATGCAGCAGTAGTCGTGCAATGAAGTGGACCGCCCGCTGATAAATGCGCAAATGCGCGTGCGGTAAACACCGTGTCTAGGTGTTTGGCACTGGTCGGTCTAATATTTGAGGATGCCTCGTGGAGGGGCGAAACACGTGTAAAGTAGATTAACGGTGGTAGTTGTGTTTTGCATTGTTTATCGCACGCACGACTCCTGCTGCATAGCGGAAGTAGCTATATATTAGTCCGTTTCTTAGGATGAACTTCCGCGAGGTAACGCCTGATTCTATCAGATAATATGAGATTATTAAGTCATATATTGGCTTCCTAGAGATTTAAATGAGCTTTCATTGCTGCAGCGCGTCTAGCGTAAGACCTCTTTTAAAGTAGCAGAGGTCGTGGACTCCTGTGAAGCCTCGGCTTGTGCTGTCTATTACAATTTTACCGGACTAGGAGGCTGTTAAGGTATTAGATGGTTTCGATGAATGCTCCATAACAGTGTGCGTCTATCAGCTTTCTCGTCGTTAAAAATAAGAAGGTATTACGATTTCTAAAATCTACAATTCGGCCAATTGTAAATTATGACAAAGCCATGGGAAAGCATTCCACGGTCGTCGACCACGATATCTCTGTGGTCGGTGCGCTTTCGAGTCGAATTGTTCGTCGATCGACTTATAACCGGTAAGGTAAACTCGAGAATCCGTCACAGAGGTGAATTAGCATCGCTTTTGATCATTACGTAACAATAAAACCAAACATTGAAACAAATTGGCTATATTAAATTGGTGATTGACGCCGTTAGCCGACCTTTTACAGATTCTTTGGACTCAGGGCTCGCGGATCCAAAATCCTAGAGCTTATAAATTAAAAAAATCTAAGTCATTTGCGTCCTTCGCATAGCATGTTACATATAGTATTATACTACGTACAGTATATTACACATAGTATTATTACTTACTATGGGAAATGAAACACCACTAGTTCACAAGGAGTCCTTTATTCACCAATCAGATGGTCACCCTACTTTAACACATGATGCGTCCATTACGATATTGTTACGTACTGTGAGTTCTGACTCGAAATGAAACACCACTGGTACACAAGGAGTCCTTTATTCACCAATCAGATGGTCACCTTACTTTAACACAAAGTATACTTTCGCTTAGTCCAAACTACGCTTCCCAATTGCTCAAGAAATGACTGTCCAAATAACTTGCCAAATAGTATCTTTGTATCACTTGATAGTAGGTTTAATCTTGTAACTCGTAAAAACAATACAGAACTGTCGTTATAGAGAGTACACTTATTTATACTACGGATAAGTTTCTAGAAAGTTCGAGATAGCATCCGGTTAGAATTTCCGAGAACAGTACACAAAAATCTATACATAACTTAAGGTCACGTATGTTTGCGTCACTTCTTGATCCTAGGGTTCCGTGTTTATTGTTTAGAGGGTTCTGTAACTATAATAGTATCGACTAATTATTATCTACTCAATTTTCGCAGAAAGGTGTGATCCTTTTCTCCGAAGTCATTTTAGCTGAATTGATGTCGCAGTTGTGAGAGGAGCGGATCGAGTCATCGGTGATAAGCGCTGTGTCGCATACGGAAACGACTTACTTATTCTCTGTTATTGTTGGAGCTGTTAGCTCGAAGGCTTTTATAGAACTTAAGAAAATTTCCCTGCCTGACGAGGATATATCGCGCACGAGGCGACTGTAATGATAATTTAATATATAAAATTCCCATGTCACAATGTTAGTTACCGTACTCCTCCGAAACGGCTTGACCGATTTTTACCAAATTTTATATTCGTATTCAGTTGGTCTGAGAATCGGCTAATATCTATTTTTCATACCCCTAAGTGATAACGTTTGTTATGTAGAAATATAGATATACTCCATCGCTTGTTGACAACTGATTCTCTATAGCGGTTATTTTAATACTACATACAGACAGAGATTGTTTATTTGTATAGATTGAATGACCCTCACAGTATTTTCTAAATTTATCTTAACCATATTCCATTAACCCAAAATTTGATATAGCGTGTTTAACACAAAGAAACTCTTGACCCCGAATGAGTCAGAACAAGCGCTGCAGCCTACTCGAAGGTTGCACTGGCAGGTTTACTAACTGGTCGGCGGTTAAATTGAACCGTATAGTTAATAGTTAACTGTTACGCGAACAGTTAACGGAGCGTGTGCAATTACTCTGTTACGATACCGTAGTTAGTCAAGTATCGGTTACTTTTCAAGTTCATTCACTAATTGAAAGATTTATTTAATAGTTATCTTATTAATTATAAATTTAAATTTATGTTTAATTATTGAAAGGACTTATTTATAATAAAATAAAATATAGTAATAGCGGGGAAAGTAATGTCGCTTTTTTAACTTAAATTTTTAACAAGTTTTTTTTCTAATCAACAATATATTTTCCTTCGTTAACAACAAACTTTTGCCATCTAGTATACAAATCAATGTCGGAGCGGAAATCAATCGGTTTTTCTATAAAATATGTCGACGGAAACGACATTACTTTCCGGTTCCACTATATATAGTACTAGCTGATCCCGCAAACGTTGTTTTGCAAAAAAAAATGATATTTTAATTTACAAATAAAAAATAAGGGTTGATCGTAGAAGGGTATTTAGGTTTGTATGTATTTTTGTATGCTGTATCATAATAAAATAAAAACCAAAAAAATTTGTCTAAAAAATTAAAAATAAAATTTAGGGGTGGACCACCCTTATCACTTAGGGGTATGGAAAATAGATAGTAGCCGATTCTCAGACATACTGAATACGCATATAAAATTTGGTAAAAATCGGTCAAGCCGTTTCGGAGGAGTTTAAGTTTGAACACCGTGACACGAGAATTTTATATATTAGATTTAAGCACCATTATGTGGTTTTTATGTGAGTGGAGACCCAATACCTGCAGCGTAAGACATCAGATTGAATAGGTATTTTCGAACAGTGACAAGCCAAGATGTTCTTTCTTCAAGTTTCTATATGATGAGCAGTAGCGTTCTATGTACCATAATACCACACTGCGATCACCAACCTGCTTAGACGTGGGGAATAGGGTAAATCCACCCTTAGGCTTATATAAGCAAGGCCTATGTCTTGTAGTGAATATATATGGCCTGAGTATATTGTTGCATTGGAAATCTAAATCTTTATCTTACAGTTTCAGATTTTTAATTAAACCACATCGCAATTGTACAATATTATGTTTCTATTTGACTTGCATCTTGTCTTTAAAAGATTGTATGCATATTAAAAAACAAGGTCAGTGAACGTCTTAAATTTTTACACCGAACAAAGCGTATGCGCAAGTGTTAAAATATCAAAAAGATCGTCGTACGAATGCATCTTAATGCAAAATTAATGACACTGTCCTTGAACTATGCTTCAAATTCCACTACTCTACCTCCATAATGTATTTACAAGATATTATGGTGGTAGAGTGATAAAACTGACTGTACCAAAGTTACGATTGCAAAGTAATTAGATTATTGTACATTATTGGACTACCGTTTGCAAAATTCAATGAACATATTAAAAACAATTAGACGAAAAAGGCTTAGTCAATAAACGGATATTTAATCTCGAAAATTATTTGTAAATAAGCTGGATAATATCTATTCTGGCCCAGTCTCTCAATTGAACAATTACAAAATGTTTAATGGAATCAGGCGTTACCTTGCGGAAGTACATCCTAAGTAAGAAAAGGACCAATATTTAACCACTTCCGCACATGCAGTGGTAGTCAGTTATGTTACACCGATAAGTGCCAAATACTCTTTATCGGTGTAACATTACTCCTGAAGATGCCCCGTGGAGGGGTGAAACACGTGTTGAGCGATTTGACAGTGGCAGTTGTATAATTCGCATTGTTTGCCGCACACGCATTTATCAGCGGGCTGGCGGGCGGTGCATTTGTTGCACGACTACCACTGCATGTGCAGAAGTGGCTAAATATTGGACCTTTTCTTAATTACAAGATGTGGTTTGAAGTGAGCTCCCTGGTGTATCCCACGTGCACAAATGTTTATTGTGACGTCATTCACAAATGTGTGCTCTGTGTCCCGTTGCTGTTGCATTTGTAGCGGCTTAAACTGGTCTTTATCTGTAAATAATGTAACTGAATATCTTTTTATATATAGATAATTTCTTTCGACTATGTAGGTAGGTAGTAGGATATTCTTCAAATAAACAATAATGCGTTGTTATGAAAACAGAGAAACGACATTCAAAGTTTATTATTTGAATTGTCGATTCCTTTTAAAATTAAACGTGATATTTTATATAATTACTTTAATGTCTTAAATACCAACTGCTTTACCGACCGAAGACCGCAATGGACATTATAACCATTAATAACAGCGCCATCTATGTAGTGTCAAGGTTAAACAGCCGCTGCTTTACCGACATAACACAAATAAGCGCGGCAGAATACAAAATAGAATTATTAAAGACTAGTTTCTTTATATATTTATCTTGTATTAGTTTTCACAACTGGTTTAACCCATTGCAGATCGGCGATGAAGTGGATTGTATGTTGGGCAATGTGTTGCACAAATTCGCATAGCAAGCCTTACGTCACAAGTCGCAGATCTATATGAAACTTAACTTTCTTATATAGATACAGAGTTAAACTTGAAGTATAGTGGTAGAGATGAATTTAAAAATTATAGCAATCATAAAATTCATCAAATAAAATGTAGTTATTGATCTTTCTACAGAAGGCTTTTTAGGTGATACAATTGATTGTATGAAGGAATAGGATGATTAAAAATTTAAGTGTGGAGATGATTTTAGTCGGTGAAAGTATAATAATTAAATTCAAAATTAAAAATATCTTTATTTAAGTAGGCATTTACTATTTATTTTTTAACATTATAAGTAGTAAGCTACCATCGGCTCGGAACGCTGATATGATACTTAACAGTATTTATTTTAAATGAATTTTGATTTAAAAAAACTGAATTCCACACATTTAGATAACTTAAACACTTTTGTATGCTATAATTAGATTTATTTAACAATATAGTTTTAATTTTAGAGTTACAGCTAAGAAACGAAATGTCTAAGATGTGTTGTGGAACTTTATCATAGAAATCATATATATATGTATAAACAAATATTTGTCTGTATGTCATTTATAGAATTGTAAACTATGCTTTTGATTATATGATAATCTTGAGTAAAGTTGTTTGCTAAAATCTTATTGTTCTGGTTCCTACAAGACCTCAGTAGAGGTCATCGTAAGACGCTTGGCGAAGGTAGCTTTTATCTGGTTCTGTTGAAAATCTATAGGAGATGTCTATGCCCAGCGGTGGACGCTGAAATAAATATATTAAGCTTTTCTATTTCCTTGTCTGGGAATATATAAAATCTGTCTTCTGGCACCTGGAAGTCATTAATCAGTTGATTGTGTTCCGGAAAACAATTTGTATATACAAAATTCTCGTACAGTCAGTCAACTCTAAGAGTGGTCATCCGGCCGTCACGCTGGTGGGCAGTGGTCGGGTACGGCTGACCGCGTACCGTGGTCATACGCGAGACTGTAAGGTCACTGTTACTTGCCATATGACTCTTGTATGACGTCACTAATTATAAACTCTAACGTCTAATGCAGTGATTCCCAAAGTGGTTTATATCGACTCCTAGGGGTCTATGACAACCTGCAAGGGGTCTACGTCAGCGAAAAAAATTTCGGGATCCAGGAAATGAAAATGGAGGTTCACGATAGTGGATCTCAACACATACACTGATAGTACCTACTTACATCATACTATCTTATAATATCAAAACATTTACATTATTTATAAAAGTACCTATGAAGTAGATAATTATTAATATGTTACGTATATTTTACGTAACAGATACAAAATTTTATTTTGAGTAGTTTTAATTTAAATTCAATTAATACATGTTTAATTTAACATGTGTTTTCACTTTAAGTTTTTAACACTAAACTTCACTACAGTTAGAAATTTACACGAAATCAATATAAGGTAAGTAGGGGGTCTATCCAACACGGAAAAACATGGCAAGGGGTCTACGACAAAAAAAAAGTTTGGGGAACTCTGGTTTAATGTATACGCATTTCATTTTCGAAAGGTTAAATTATGAGACGGGAATATATTTCTTTTGTTTTTTTTTTTAATCTATTATTAGAATCGATGTTCCTCAGACATCAGCGTCCGTGTCTTTATTTACATTCACGATTTTTATTTCCGATTTTTTTGCTCAACTTTTTGAGTGTTAGTGGTTAAATATTTATCTTAACGACGTCCTTGCAATGTCTTGTTTTTAAAATTATTTTTTGTGCGACCACTTCCTCGTCCTTACTCCATATTGGTATCCTCAGGTTGTGCGGCGGTTGCCGTATTCACATCGATGAACCTTGCGATCGCATCTTGAATCTCGTCCGTGCAATACACGCGCGAGTTCGTGCGACGTGATATTGCTACCGCCGCATGTTGGACACTGTTATACAGCTTGAAGGTGTCTGTTGTTCGATGGATAATGTTGACCGCCTCGCTCTCTAGCCTCTGAACCTCGTGGATGGTGAACATCCTTGAACCCACCTTTGTACTGTAGCCTTGGCTAATGAGAGCTTGTTAATTGGCTTGGATGTGAGTTAGGTACAGGGTGTTTCTCTGTTTCGGGACATGTATGTTTCCAGATTAAAAAAGTCTGCTCAGCGGTTGCACCATCTCCTTGGAAGAATATATACTCTCGCACACCTTGTTTAAAATGATGTTTATGATGAAAGATAGGAACTTCTCCAAAATCTCTTGCCAGAATCTGTCTTCTGGCATCCGAAAGTCTTTAATTTCCTTTGTTTTGGAAAAGAAAAAAAGAAAGTTTCTTTATTTTTATTAGCTTCCTTCTTTTTGTAAGGGTCTATAATTAAGTAAAAAAAATTGCCAAAATTACACATTTATACAATTTAATATGTCTAAATCGTTTTGAACTTTAGGAAAATTCCATAGAGTAGTTGTAAGTGTAACATATATATATAAATATATATATAAATATTCACGATATCCTTAATATTATAGCTGCCACTTGAACCGACGGCAAAATAATCGTTTTGTTGACAGACGTCAAGCAAGCGCGATGCAACTTTTTTTTTTATCCTTTTGGCGACGCATTTGACCTCTGTCTCGCCTGATGTTAAGCAATGACGAGGTCTAAGGAACATGCTTGCCTAGAAGAAACCTATTCACTCTTGACTTGAAGACTCCCAAGTTATAGTTAGCTTGAAACAACGATTTAATGGAATCAGGCGTTACCTTGCAGAAGTCCATCCTAAGTAAGAAAAGGACCAATATTTAGCCACTTCCGCACATTCAGTGGTAGTCGTGCAACAAAGTGCACCGCTCGCCAGCCCGCTGATAAATGCGTATGCGGCAAACAATGCGAATTACACAACTGCCACCGTTAAATCACTCAACACACACACAACGACTCCGGTAGATTTTTATACCTTCGATGTTCAAGTTTCAAGTGTATGGATGTAGTGAATCTGTGCGTCTTGTTGTCCGACGGAAGAAAGGTGAATAAGTTTTATCAAAATCATCATATATTTAGTGCTAAAGTATACAGGATGATTGGTAATAGGTGTGAAAGCTCTAAAGTTTTTTTGTCGATAAATAAACTATACATTCACCTAATAAAACTTTCTTTCTTTCTTTCATTTAAATCACCTGTACAGAAATGTATAAATAAATAGATGTTTATCATTCTTTATTGCACAAAGAAGCCATTAATAATTTTGCAGACGTTTAAGTATATTTTAATTTAAAATACAAAAGAACATGTTAATTTTTAAAAAGAGAACGTTTTAAAATTGTTCCAACTATATCATCTCATTTTGATTACCATGAGCAACACCGTGTCCTAAATATTCCATATTTAAAATCAACGCGAAAAGTCGTTATTCGTATAAAAAAAGTAAAGGTAGCCTCACACGATTGGAATGTCGATACACGTTATGCTATGTAACTATGTCGTCGGGTACGGAAACGAGTCAGTGTGGTACCGGGTTAATGGTGTACATTTCACGCTTACATATAATCTCTGTGAAATTAAACTTTATATACTACAGTACAAGGTTCAATTTATATTGTAGTATTTATATTAAAATTTATAAATGTTCATTTAGAAATTTGCTAAAGTAATTTCAACTCTACGGGCTTGTAATTGAGTTTAATTTTCATTTACACAGTTGATTACTGTAACCGTGAAAATCTGCAAAATAAATGCTCCATTAAATAATTATTATGACGTAAGCGATATAATCGTATGCTTTCTATTTATATTAATTTTAATGCAAAAGAAAGTGGACCTTATTATTGAAGCGTTTAAATTGAATTTAATTTAGTAATATTATTTTGTAGTTTATAGCAGCTAGGGTAATGATTTTCGTTTGTTTTCTTAAACGCTCGGCCACTTTCGCCGAACGTCTCGGCAAATAAATGATTTACTTACTGTGATACAAGTTTATTACTTTGGATCTATACAGGGTGATTATTGAAAGGTGTAAAAGCTTTAAAGGAGTAAGCATTTAGCTCATTTGTTTTCAAAACCCTGTCACCCTGGACTTTTATCTATGTCGACGATGTAGCGATCTTTTAACATCACGCGGCGTATTTGAACATGCTATTTGCATATATACATATATGCATTTACTACAAGGCATAGGTCTTCCCAGAGATATCTATGGATAGGTTTACCATACGTCCCGGTTTGACCGGGAGGGATAGTCCCGGTTTGAGATCCCTGTCCCGGCCGGTCTGCATTAGCGTCCCGGTCATACTTGAACAGCACCGACACCCCAACCAATCGTTCCCCCGTGCCACCCGCGCCAAAGACGAAACAAAAGCGAGCGAGAACGAGTGATACCGACTGCGTGCGCGAGCGTATTGAGGTGCCAAATTTAAAAAAAATTGTGGAGTTTGCTATGTGTCTACCTGGTACTTCAGCGCTAATGGAAAGAATTTTTTCACAGATAAAAAAAATGTGGTCTGACGATCGGGGGAGGATGGAAGAATGCGTTGTGGAAGCCTTGCTTACATGCAAACTCAACTTGAACATGTCATGCAGTGAATTTTGTACTTTGTCTCTTTTTCTTTTTAATAAAAAATAAATTCACATTTATAATATGTTTTCAATTCATAATAATTTTCATTGCATTTCAAATATGAAAAACACAAATTAAGCGAAAAGCAAAATTAAAATGAGCCTCTTTGTCTTCTGCGTCCCGGTTTGGCTCTTCGTAATTATGGTAAGTCTATCTATGGATCCCTCCATATATACCATAATTGCAAGCTGGGTAAGCGTGTTGGCGACCGCAATGTGATGGACAGCAGCGTCCTTTAAGGACCGTCCTTAAAGGACGCTGCTGCCCATCCTTTGGAAACTTGTTTGTGAATAGTAGCAAAGGTATATAATTAATAATGTGTAAATTATATGAGATTGTATCTCCGGAAACGAACCCGCGACTTACGTTCGCACATCTCAGTCCTCTACCGCTATGCTGCTCATATATCATTTATACTTCAAGATAAACATATAAATAGGCACTCCAAAAATATAATTTTATTCGGACATTTATAAGCACTCTATACTCTCTGTCTTGTGCCTTATTGGTTACATTTTTATACCATACCATTCAAGTCTATATAAACAGAAATAGAATACATAATGAAATTTTAAAACGATTTAATTCATATTTAATGGAATCAGCGGAATTTGCGGAAGTCCATCCTAAGTAAGAAAAGGTCCAATATTTAGCCACTACCGCACATGCAGTGGTAGTCGTGCAACAAAGTGCACCGTCCGCCAGCCCGCTGATAAATGCGTGTGCAAATTACAATGCTTGTAAATGGAATAAAATGAATAAAAAAATTCGAACAAAAGTCGGTTGTATTCAACCATAAACAATAGGTATTTTTTACTTTTTAATGATCATTGCGACTTGTCGATGACATCGACTTTCTATTTCGATAACAAATTGATTCTATTTGTATATTTTTTACATCTCTACCGTTATGCTTGCTTGCTTTTAGTTGAAGTTGATGATGTTAGCCCGGGGGCTTTTACAGCTTCATCAGAACTTCGCGAGAGCGGAAGGGTACGTGGACTCAAATATAAAACAGAAGCTGGAGGCATTTTAGTTGTACGAAGTTGTTCGTATGTAGTAAACCGCTCTACCCTAGTAGAGTTGTTTAGTATTGATGTTGTGTATGCGGCTTGGGACGGTGGACCACAGGCGAGCCAAGGATGGATCTGGATCCATCCTCGATTCGCCCATGCTGTTCGCGGTTTTTTTTAATGGCCCCCGCTATTGGGGGCCTCTCGTACCCCTAACTTATTGGGATCAGGGACTTCATTATTCAATAATTTTTTCAGTATTTTCTTTATTAATCACTCTCTTTCACGCGTCACAATATCTTCCATTCTTTACTTTCGTCCTTCACAATATCTTTCGTTTTGCTCTTTTATACCTTCTTTCTTTCCTCGCATTTCTTCCATCATCTTACTCTAAGGTGGCTAGGTACATTTATTTTATTTTTTTTATTTATTTATTTTGTTCTTACATTTTATTTTTATCATTATTAATACATAACAGTTCTATACATAATTTGTCATACATTTCTCTTTATTTTGTTAAAATCGTTTACATGCTTTTGTTATTTCATTTCTTGTTTCTGTTCCTACTCGGTTTTATTCTTATCAATTGCATTGCCTGTCACCCTGCGTGCAAAGGACAGGAAGTATGGGCGAAGATTGTCGTCGCCCATCATTAAGGCGATGTTCTCTACATTCACTTTTAGCTTTAGCTGTTCGCGGTTAGGGAGCGGGCGGCCGTTATGGTCGACTCTTTAATGTACAGGTCAAAAAGTTCTAGTAGATCTTTTGGTACAAAATACCGCAATGTAAAGACGAAGGTTTGATCAATGTGTTGCCAGTGACGATATATGGATCCCAGACGTGGTCGCTTACGATGGGGTTCATATGAAGACTTAAGGTCATTCAGAGAACAATGTAGAAGGCTATGAAAGAATAAAGAGAGATAGAAGAAAAAGAAAAAAATTGTTCGTTAAAAGCAGCAGTGGGTGGGGCATTTGCTCTTGCAGCTGACGGTCTTTGGGGCTGAAAAGTCGATGGATGTGGGCAGTTTCCAACAGGTCCTGTTAGGAATCTATGTAGGAGATCTAATAGACCTCCTACAGCACAAACGACGATTATGATGGTCCCTTACAAGGCTGATACAAATACGTGTTTGTATATACACCTACCCCCCGATTTACACGGTAGATACTTCCCTGAGAAAAACTTGTAAATCGAAAAGCTTGCAGAAAATGCATAATTTTGCTATTTAACAGTTGTGATTTTTTTTTCAATATTTTTAGGTGTACACAGAAATAAAAATAAAACGCCATTGACAAGTTAAAATATTTAATATATTACGGAAATACTGTTTTTTTTTTATTTAATTACAATAAATTAAACAGAAGAACAAAAAATATAACTAAAGGCGTTATTATCCTTTATCACTGTCAGAAATTACTCATTCTTTTTTTCGGAATCGAAGGTTCGAATTCATTTTCATCACTCGAAGTTACTTGTGCCGATTCGATGTTTAAAGCAGAAATATTTACATTATGAGAGATGGTAATAAAATCGGTTGCTAAAACAAAAAAAAAAACTTATTTGGAAAACCGTGTAAAAGCGAAAACGTGTAAAACGAGTACTGTGTAAATCGGGGGATAGGTGTATTCGCGGCTCGCGTGTGAAAAGAATTGACCTCAGTGTCGATGCGAAACCTGCTTCACCGGTTCCTAATGAATATTTCTGCTTATAATTCGATATTAGGTAACGCAAACTTGACATTAAAACGGTTACGAACTATGAATTTATTATGAGATTATTCGGTTTTGTAATCGTGTTCGAAATTTAAATAATTACCTCTAGTTTTGTATGATCACAACATTATTTTCACTCTCTGATGAAGGATCCTTGATGTCGCGAAACTTTCTTGCAATATGCAATAATTTGGAAATTGTAAGTTAGTAAGTAATTGTAAATAAATGATTCTAGAAAAATGATAATAAAATGTATAAAGAAAAATGTAAAATTGTGAGAAAATGTGGCGAAGAATGGAAGGCTGCATTGAAGCAGTATGCAAATAAAATCAATAAGAATGACGGAATGCGAAGGAAGGAAGAAGAGAGGAAGGATGAAAGAATAAAAATAATTATATCTATACTGAAAAAGCTAGTGAAATCAATGTCCATGTATGAAAAAACATAAATAAAATGAGATAAAAAATCAAAATTAGCAAAATCCTTTACTCTTGTGAACCCTGTTCCACATGTTGTGGTGAACGAGAGATCTCCTGAAACGGGGGCTATATAAAAATGACGTTTTACGGGTTACTTTTATGATGATGCTTGATGACATGTATCTATTTTGTGCTTCAAAAGAAAGTTTTTCGTGCAAGCTATAATCTGACACAGAATATTTAAAAAAAGATTGTGAGAAAAAAATTTTGAGAATATATTGTCGATACATAACGTAACATATATCTATACAAATAAATAAAATTGGTGTGTCTGTAATATTAAAATACATGTTTTTTACTATATGCATATAATATACATGTTAGATATACCAAAATATATTTTTTAATGTTTCTCTGTCTGTCTACTTGTTCCGTTTATGTCTCTGAAACGGCTGAACCGATTTTAAAGGGAATTATACATGCAGGTAGCCGATGTAATAAGGAGTAACTTAGGCTACTTATATTTTAGAAAGATATTTAACGGGAAAAACACTAAATAACCTAATGTTTATTGTTTCTATCCGGAAACGCTGTCGTGCCTCGCGACTGGTAGAAGAAAGATCCGTATGAAATAGCGGCAACCCTTTCCCAATTGTGTGCGTTAGGTAAAGGCGAAAAAAGATATTGTTAAAAAACACTAGAGATTCAAATTAGAATTAATTTAAAAAACCGTGTTAAGCTAATCAGTATACCATATAAACACACCACCAAATGGAGTTCAGACAACGTATAATCACACACCCACACACACATTTATATATATATATTTATATATATATGTATATATATATATATATATATATAAATATACAAAAAATTTACAAACTTAAATCGATTACATTTTACTGTTATTCCGTTTGCAATGTTATTGACATTACAGGTTGTTAACCTCAGATATACCAAAGCCTTTATATATCCTGTCAAATAGAGGCTTTGTATTATTTTGTTTCGTTTGTGTGTTACTTTTAAAAATATTGAACTAATGCCGTACGATAGATAATAATATAAGCCTGGGTTGCTTCAATTAAGGTAATTAACATGTGATAAGTGTCTAGTTCACTGCAGCTGATGGCAGTTGAGATCGAAAGATTCTTGATGGCGTGGGTAAACATCCCTTTAGGTAGTCGCGAGACTCGATGGACATCGTGCCGGTCTTTGAAGGAGACCTATGGTGTTGTAGTGGGAGTCTAGTGTAGGGCTAAGTAAGAAAAGGACCAATATTTAGCCACTTCCGCACATGCAGTGGTAGTCATGCGACAAAGTGCACCGCCCGCCAGCCCGCTGACAAATGCGCATGCGGCAAACAATCCGAATCACACAACCGCCACCGCCAAATCACTCAACACGTGTTTCACTCCTCCACGGGGAATCTTCAGGAGTTATGTTACACCGATTAGTGCCAAACACAGAGTCCTTAACTAATCTACTATCCATTAAATAGTATAGGGCTGGTGAATATAAAGAATTAATAAAAAAAATCTCTTTTCAGATTTTCTTTTACCATCGCGACAGCGAAAAGAAAAAGTCTGCTATGAAAAACGAAATCAGCCACAATGAACAAGCTTAGAAAACTGATCGTCGATAAAAACGTTCCGTGAGAATATGTGAATTGACGCCATCTGTCGGCGGACCTGTGAACCACCAAGTGAAAGTAATCCGTCATGATGAAACTGAACCTGTTCAAGCGGTCCATGATATTTGCGACCTTCTTCGGTTCGTGCCTATGTATCGCATTGATTGTGGGATCTCTTGGGACAACGCACTGGATCGATGCGAGGGCTAGGAGGACGTCAGACCCTCTGGTGTCGGTGGGGAGGATCAATTTTGGACTCTTCGAAGGTCAAAAGATGGTGAACTATCGGTACGGTTGGAGGAATTATAACTTTAGCGGTAAGTGCATATGTAATCTAAGAATATAACGAATCAAGAATCTCGATATATTATCGAGAATAGTCGAAGTAGATAAGCGGACTGGCAAATTGAAGTAGCAGTTGTAACAGAACTGATGGCTGTTTTAGGTCCTGAATTTGAAACTATAGTCTGTCCACTCATGGACTTATGATCTTGTCGAAATTTCTGGATGAAGGCCGGTTCCGACTTGTCTTATTGTAAATCTGTAGAGTAGGCTTATGTCCGGAGTGAAAGGTAAAAAATGATGATAATGGTGATGAAACTTTTTTAAATACAACACAAATTTAGTTTGTTATAAAGATCATAGCGTACGTCTATAAATATCTCCCTTTGCTTGATGATAAATCCCGAGCAAATCAGGTCAGTTAGTTCTGTTTTGTTGTCTATTTGTTTTAAAAGGTTCCTGTTAATAATTAAATACCATTTGCATGTATTAGGTAATTAAAATAAAAAATAAGAAATCAAATATATCACGCACCGGCGCGAGACCGGCACTGCGAAAGTAATTCGTTCGATCAGTGCCGGCCTAGCGTTTTTTGGAACGTAGCGGACACTTTATCGTACTCATATTGTAAGAGCAATAAAAAAAAAGAATAAAAGGTAACTGAACAATATATCGCCAACGATTAAAACGTTGAAGTGTAGTGCAGATTCCTTGGTATGTTACTTTGCGCGATGCCGGCATTTTACTGACTCAATAAATTTGGTTCAATAGACATCTCGCGCCGGCGCGAGACCGGCCCCTCATTGTAAATCCCGAATTTCGCGCTGGCGCGAGACTGGCATCTTAATAAATCTCTTTTTGGCACGTTCAGAGATTGAGTTTTTTTATTTGTACTTACCCTGATTTTTTAGTTTTTTTTATTTATTTTATTATTTGCGTTCTCATCTTTTTTCTTTCTCAATGTTATTTATTTATTCATCTCCACAAATTCTTTATTTTTTTATTTATATACATTTATCGCCTCACTTTCGTCGTCTTCCGACCAAAATACACTAGGTTTACAATTTTGTTTTAATTTCTTTATTTGGTTTATTCTTAAATTTACATTACTTAATAATTTAAATTCTACTTTCCCATTTTCTTTACATTTATCACAGATTTAACTATTTATCTTGACTAGTCGTCTATGTATGTTTTTGGACTACTTGTTCCTTTTAATAGTCGCTCCTGTGACCCTTCTGCAGTACTAAAGGTTGCACGACTCTCCTCTTTGTCCATAAGTGATGCGATGTTCCTTTCTTCGACCCCTTGCTGCAACCAGAATACGGGACAGCTGGTAATCAGTTGCGCCAAGGTTTGATCCACCGCAGGGTCATAGGTACACGACGGACTTTTCTTGAGTTTAAACCTATGCAGGTACTCAGAGGATGCCCCCGTGTCCCGTGAACGTCTAGAACAGAACCGTGACCATATTTAACAGCGACTGAGCTTGACATTGAGGTTAGAAGTGAGTTTTTTTTTAGTAAATGTTTCGGTGAAATTTTCAGTTAAGACGGGGACACACCCGGCGCGGCGGTGGGCGTGGTGCGGCACGGCAGCACAGCTCGGTGTGTCACTGGCCGCATCAGGAGGGGCTTGTGTACTTGCAGCGTTAGCATCTGCCTCCCGCGATCGCTGCTCACCCCGTCCCCTTCTCGTGTGCAATTGTTCTGCAGGTATTTTTTTTATTCTAACCTGTGTCGCTAAGGTGTTTTGTTTACAATGTGTTTCTTATTATTTTCTGAGCACAGTCAATTGGGACAAGGGTTGCCACTATTCATGGAGAAACTAATTATTAACTATAATGCTACCGAAACCACTGTACCGCGCTTTGGGTATGCGCGTGCCGAGACACGGGGGGAGGCAGTGTGCCTGCCTTTACGAGAGCGAATCAGAAATCAGGAGATCCATGTGTGTCTTTGTAAAGTTAATTAAACACGGTGTAACATAACTCCTGAAGATGCCCCGTGGAGGGGTAAAACACGTGTTGAGTGAATTAACGGTGGCAGTTGTGTAATTCGCATTGTTTGCCGCATACGCATTTATCAGGGCGCTGGTGGGCGGTGCACTTTGTTGCACGACTACTACTGCATGTGCGGAAGTGGCTAAATATTGGTCCTTTTCATACTTAGGATGGACTTCCACAAGGTAACGCCTGATTCCATAAAAAAATAATTAAACACTTTTTAAAGGAACACAACTTTCATTACGTTATTAATTATAAGTTTTACAATTGTCTCAACCTCGTCGTGTCGCCATCTTGTGTGCGCCGCCTTGATATAGAGTATCCAAGTCTATCCCTCCTATTTGTCTATGCTGCGTTCATACACATACACTACAAGATGAACCAAAGTTACCGGTGGACCAGCCGATTGGCAACTTGAAGTGGCAGTGGCCAGGCTATGTAGCGCTCAGAGCATATGGCTTATGGGACCTCAAGGTTTTGGAGTGGAGAACATGTAACTACAGGTGTAATGTGTGACTTTCACCCCCAAAGTGGACAAGCGACCTTAAAGTTGTCCAAAGAAGCTGGATGTTGGCTTTCAACCTGTCTTATTGAAATTATTTGGAGGTGAAGCATGTAAGCCCAACTGTGGACGTGTTTCGGTTGAATGATGAACAATGTGTTTTCAGTGCTATTCAGCATGGGAGCGATAGCGGTGTGGCTCACGGAGTACTTCCTGAGGCTGCAGCACAATGTCATGTCGGAGGAGGACCTGGCGAGCACCTGGTCATCAGCGGGCATGGCTGACTTGGGGCTGTCTTTTTGGTAACTATGTATTTATTACGCAAATTCTTTTATTTCATATGAGAACAGGGTCCGTGTGCACACAATCACGCAACACACACATGCGCGTGCATACACACGCGCACACCCACTCACACATGCATATATATAATTCGTAGTAGAGACTTATAACTATTCCTCAACCAACGGTTCTGGAACGTTCTTAAACACGTACCGCTTTGCTGAATCTCTAATTGAGGAAGTTTGTATGCTTTGGATAGAATAAGAAGAATCAATGAAGTGTGAACTTTTTTTGACAATGAGAAAGTAGTAAAAGATCATTTGATCACCATAGACTTTTCTTATGCTTGTATGAATACATTAGTCAAGAAATTGCAAATATGAAGATTAGAAATTAGGCGTGACATACATGACAAAGTAATGGAGGGTTGTTTTAATTTGATAACATATGTAAATAATATTTTCAGAGTATGAATTTCATTATGTATTTTCAGGATGGTGGTAGCAGCTGCTATATCAGCGTTTGTAAACAACGTATGTATATTGATTGCAATGGCAGACGGCAGGGAGATTGACACCATAGCTCCGGCGCTCGAGGAGAAGGTCAATGGGGCCATCATGCTGTACTGAAATCTTCCATCCAGTGCACAGCTCAAACTAGTTCTTAGGTAGTCCCGACTGAATATTTTGTATGGTACATTAGTCGAATTCTAGATGCTTCTAGAACTCTATAGAAGTCATCTGTTTAAGTAATTACTAGTAAATAAGTTATGTATACAGCGTGTTGTAAAATTTGATTTAACACAAAGGTCTATCACCAATGTTTTGTACCAGTAACGACTTACTTGAGGTATAATTTGCAAGATTTATGTATGATGTTTGTATGGAGATTCTGACAAGTGAAATTAAGCGATGTATCCAAGTGTTCCAAGTGGCAGTTGTCAAGCTATATTGTACACCACGTCTGCCCACAAGTTGGACATGTATTATAAAGATTTAATGAAGGCCCATATCCAGCTGTGGACTAATCAAATAATGATGATGAAATTAAAAAGCCGTTTTTATATAACAGAAATATAGTAACGGCTTCAATAAGTAAATTTGATTCGAGTTTTATGAGTTTTGCGCTATATACAGTGCGAACAGCCTACCATCGTCATGGTTTCACAATTATAACATAGGAGTCTTCAAGACAAGAGTGAAAGGGTTTCTGGGCAAGCATGTACCATCGTAGACCTCGTCATCGCTTAAGATCAGGCGAGATATAAGCTAAATGCTTCGTCTGTAAAGGATAAAAAAATCCTTTTTGACCTCATGGACCTCGTTTCGCGCGAACAGCCTGTCGAAATAATAGTTTCTAAAGTGAAACACGTTATTTCACTTGTATAATTAAAATTAACCCCTTTCATAATTTTATTCAACCCTTGCGGGTAGAATTTTATTAAAATTATTGTTAGCACCTCTATTCCGAGAAAGAAATATCTCTAACACATTTGGAAGTCTCTAAGCCTTATTTTTTATGGGCACCCGTTTTTACTTCCTTATTCACTGTTAAAGTGTGTTGTGTTAGCCCGAAGGCTTTCACAGCTTCATCTGAGTTGAGTTCACAGAGCTGATGGGTTTGTGGACTTAAGCCCATTTTTAGGGACCTCTCACTTATCTTGTTTAATAAATTTTTCACATTTTTTTTACCCTTTATTCAAAATGTTGAACCTTTCTTCACACATTTTCAGTTTATACATTTTCAATAGGACCGAATAGTAACGGTCCACACTGAGTGTCTTCCGACAAATGGATCACTTCCAGTGGTTATCTGTGGTTATGGATCTCCTTATTCCTGATGCGACATTTAAAGTAATATTTCATTCAAATGACGATTATTTGGCACAAAATTAGACATTTCAATTCATATAAAAGCATATGACGTCACAATATACTCACCTGTCAAACGTATTTGACATACGTCCGAGCTTGTTGCAAGACGCTTAGTGTATGACAAAATGTATCGACATTTACTACTGGCGCCATCTATTAGCAAACAGTGTGAACTAAATTGTATACCTAATGAGGATTTATTTTTAAAAAATCATGGATTCTTTATACGTACAAATATAGAAGTGCTTTCCTAAATAAGTAAACTCTTTAGGTGAATGTGCACAAAATATCCGATCTGTGATGATAATCTAATATATCTATGACTCAAAATTATTCCGTCCTTGGTTATACTGAGTGTATGCATAGCTATTTTTCTGTCTACTAGAGTGTGTACACCATATCTAAAAATCAATGGTTTCAGAAATAATAGATAACGTAATTTTAATATAGTAAGAAAAAAGCGTTTTCTAAATTCAGATTACTAAATATTAAAATCAATTATTGTTTACTGTCTGACCCTGCAGTCTTTGTACTGCCAGAAGTAATTGCCCTGTCGCATTTAAAAAAAATGCAACATTGGGATCACTTTATACATGATGATTGAAAATAGATAGAAGAAGCTTTGAAGTTTATTTTCACATCTTAAACGCTTTTATGTCAATAATCAATCACTATGACCGATTAATATTTATATGTATACATACACATATGTATTTTTATGTTTCGACGAATCTAGAATTTCAGTTTCAAATGTGGTACTAAAAATTGTTATAAAGTAGGTGAAGGGGGGCATAGTAAATGTTATTTTTGTTTGGTTGGTCCTTCCAGACTTGGTTCCAGCAGGATAGGGTCACTTGTCAATTAAATTCAGAATATCTTTATTTAATTAGGCATTTACATGCGCTTTTGAATCGTCGATTATTTTGACATATTTAGTAAGTAAGAAAAGGACCAATATTTAGCCATTACCGCACATGCATTTGTTTGCCACTTACGCATTTATCAGCGAGCTGGCGGGCGGTGCACTTTGTTGCACGACTACCACTGCACGTGCGGAAGTGGCTAAATATTGGTCCTTTTCTTACTTAGGATGGACTTCCGCAAGGTAACGGCTGATTCTATTAAATATATGTAGTAAGCTACCACCGGCTCGTTGGTATTTGAGATGTTTTTTTTTTATTTACAAAGAAAAATTACCTTCCTATTTAAAATACGATATAATTTTCCCTTTAACCTAATTAAATGTATTAATTTTTAAAAATACATGAATTTTTATATTTTTAATTTATGACGTTGATTTTACAAATTTTTGAATTACGTCAATTTTTTTTATCTATTCGTCCAAATTTCCATGTGACGATCGTCTTCAAATGAATATATCGCAGATAACATCTTTAAATCACAAGTCTAGTGATGGTTCATCACAAGCGTTTGTATTATTGCATTTTGAAATTACTGAAACTAATACATTATTAATTAATTTAAGTTATATAATTTTAACTCCAAATACTTAAATACTCTAATTAGATCACCATTATATCATCATCAGAATTGTATATATTCAACTGTAGTTCTTTGAAATTTAAGTAAGTTGAAAGAGCATGTGTGCTTGTCCTTCTCTGACCTCTTGCACTTCCTCATCTATTTCTATCTCCTTTACACACCTTCAACTTCCTACTCCCACTTTCCTATCACCCCCTTTTGTCTAATAAAACTTTATGATGACAATTATACTATCACCCGTTTTCATGTTACTTTCCTACCACATCTTTATTCCGTCCATTGTATATTTATTTATAATTTTCAGAAAACTTTAGCTAGATCAAATAAATATAAGAAATTATTTATATAAGAAGGTTATTAAAATGTAAGAAAGGACCAATGTATAGCTACTTCCGCCATGCAGCAGTAGTCGTGCAATTAAGTGCATCGCCCGCCGATAAATGCGCATGCGGCAAAAAATGCGAATTACACAATTACTGCCGTAAAATCTTTTAAATCGTTAAAATGGACTTCCGCAAAATAACGCCTGAATCCATTAGATATTAAAAAGTTTTTGCAAATATAAAAAAAAATAACTTGTCAATTATCAGAGAGACGAAATAGAATGCTTTTAATTCTCACTTCTTTTTTTAGATAATTTGTTCTCTGTTATCTGATTTACCAATCATCTTCGTTTTTCCTACTACTACCGTCTCTAGCTTTACTTCCTTTACCTCCTCTCTTATCTCCACATCTGATACTCCTTCAGAAGACTGGAGGAGATAAGAATCTCAACTTCGTCTTCTTTTTTGTTTCTTCTAGTAAGATTGCTGCAAATAGTGAAAAAAGCTTTTATATATTAATTTTGTATTCTTTTTTAGTAGTGCCATTAGGTTAGAACTGCGCAGAAAATCTCGTGTGTTACAGTATTCAAAATATTTTAATACAAACTCGTGTATTGTTTTTTGTAAGGAATAAAAATTAATATTTTTTTATATGTGCATTTTTATTTAAATCATCATACCAATATGGCTTGGATTCTTTCGATTTGTCAGATGACCAACCTTGGTCAAAATCATAATTTCAAGGGATGTTCACTGCTGGACATATACATCCCAATAAATTTTCAATACTACCTGTTTGTACTGGTCTGCATCCAGCGTCTACTGGCAACAAGGTTGTTTGTCCACACGTGAGCGAGCGTCTTACGCCTTGTCCAAAATACTAACCTAAAATAATTTTTGGTCGTGTATTTTTTAATTAGAATTATGTTCTATAAGTTATTGCAATTAATTAAAACTAATTTTAAATAGAATATTATAATACGAAAACTTGTTATAACTAAAGTATATAAGTCGAGAACTAGATAGAACTTATAACGCGGTCTGCGTGTGCGCATACACATATGCAGGCTGTTACGCGTGCCGCGGTCGCGCGCCTACTGCGGTCCGCTGGCCAGCTGCATTCCACGCGGTGGCGCCATTTTGTGCCGCGTTTAAACGGTTGGTGCTGCGTTCGCGTGGACTGGCGCCACTATTATAATATTTATTTAAATCAACTATAACAAATGAGTTCTTAAAATAAAGGTAAAATGATCTTTTGGCAGCTTAACGCGCGTCTTATTTTCAGCTGATGAACGCCCACTGCAAGGCAAAGACATTTTTCGTCTTTCGTTCTTGACATTTATGCATCATCTTTCATCCTTCGCCACAATTTTCGCAATTTTACATTTACTCTTGTATTTTTTGATTTTTATTATGCTCTTTATACAATGTTCCATTGTTTAAAAGGTTTTTTGTGTAATACAAATTTATTTACAGTTAAAACTATTCCTTATTATACTTATCATAGTTGCTTTCGCCTATATTATTTTCAGTCTTGTTACATCTACCACTACTTTGCAAAACTGCACACAAAAACGTGAAGATTCTTATCGTCTCTCATGAGGGACGTTATACTCTCGCTGGTGAGCATTTTCCTCATATATACTTCACAGCGGTTGTACCAGAAGATCTGCTGATCCAGTTCAGTAAATAGTAGTACAGGCCTGAGCCGAGGTTACGCAGAGAGTCATGGAGCTTCGCTGCATTTACAGAAGTCTAAAACTAGGATATGAATATATTTCGGAACATTTCTCACATGACCTTCATAATGGAATTCCATATGTGACATGTGGTCCCGTACTCTTGGAGACGAATTATGGAATTCTCCTCATTGAGCTATGGAAGCTTTGGTTGTAAGAAGTTATTTAAAAAAATAAAAGTTTACTATTGTCTCCACTTTATTTGGTATAACTGACCAAGTAATAATGTGTGACGTCATCAAAACACTAAAACGACACTCCGAACTGTCTACAAAAGGTCCCTATGTTCTAGTAACTTTAAGTCTTTCAAAGGCAATAAATCTTAATAATACAAAACAGAACGAAATAAAATATTATTTAAATAAGTAAACACAAAATATATAATAAATTACGTACAATAATTAAACGAATCTAAGTAAATAAAAACAGATTAAAAATAAATATAAACACTGTTTAAAAAAGTAAAGAAATTATGTAAACATTGCCTATTTGTCCAGAACCGAAAAGAGTGTGTGTGTAAGCAAATACACGCACCATACACGTTTGTGCTACAGTGGACCTGTGTATGTGTGTGTGCCATTCGAATTTTAAATTTATGGAGCATAACATAATTAAAATTTCTTGGAATTTGTTCAGGCCTGATGTCAGAAATAAACGGAATCCATTTTATTTTAAATAAATTTCCGCTTTATTAATTTGTAAACGCGTATTAGTCAATAAATGAATATGTAAAAGACAAGAATCTTTGGCAAAGAATATTATTAGATTAATTATTTTGATTTCATTTAGGCTGCATCTGTCAAAATGTGTATGCATAAATCGATATTGTTATTTTTTTTAAAAGATACTGCGCACACAGAGTAAAGTCAAAAATAAAATAGAAAAAAAAAGTTGACGATCAATAAGTCATGTTTAAAGTTCTAAAGTTCAAAAAAATAATTATATCTCATATCTTTCATTCGAATTTTAAAAACGTATTTTTTTACTAGTTTATTATTACGGGATTTATTTTCTCTGAAACCATTGATTTTTGAAAAAGCTGTACGATACATAAATTGATAACAAGATGAACTATATATTCATTATTTTAGCTTTTGCACCTTTGACTAATCAACCTGTATAATTAGACGCACGTAAATCTCAGCAGTTTTGAAGAGAGTTGATTATCCAAAAAACTACGCGAATTAGAAGGAATGTAACATTCGAAATGTTTGAATTAAGAACACTGAATATCAAAAATGATTTTGTATTCTCTATTTGAATTCTGGAATATTCTCGAAACTTGCTTTGCCTTATTTGAAATCTAGTCACGTAGATGGGATTCGATTGAAATCTTTAGATTGTGAATTTGTTACTTGAAGCCTTGTGGACGTCATATCCTTTATCATAAAGGTCTGCAGTCTCAGGGGAGCGCTGCTGAATAAATCGAGCCGAAGGTAAACTGCGCGCGAGCTTGGAAATCTAAATGAATGCCGCTTGTGAAGCATTACTAAGTGTTCTCGAACGAAATTAAAGAGAGTTTTTTTTATTTTACATTTTGCAACCGACAGTCGTAGGGACCAAAATCTATTGAACAAGATGCCTTGTAGGCTTGTAGGCTCGCCATTAGGTGTACCGACAACATTATCAAGATCTCGGGAAGTCTCTGCTTGCGGGCAGCTCAAAGTTTGGCCTATGTCTTGTAGGTTTGAAACGAGAGAGGCTGAACACGGTGCTCGGTATTGATGAACCGCGTGACAAGTTCAATTCTTCTTTGTAATGTTGATGTAAGATATTCAATTGTAGAAAAAAACACTCCGAGTTTATTATATTTATTGACATAACATTTGTCATTGAAAATAAAGTTTTATTATTAATTTTCAGCTTATTATTTTATATCTATTATATTCTGATACAAATATATATATATAGAGATGATACAGGAGTATATTGATATTAATTTTTATTATACAGAACTTTAATAGCTTCGTTTCTTTTATAATTTTACCATCCACATAGAATCATTTGCACTGACCACTTGAATATGTCATAAAAAGAATCCAGCGATATATTTTCATGACGATTAGTAAATGTCATCAGCAGTTAAACCTTCTTTTGCACAGCTTTATAAAAATAACGCCTATAGAATTTTAAAGAGTTTCTTGCTGGGTTTTTCTGATCGGTTAGGGTTGAAACTAGCAGTCAACTTACATTTAAATTCATGTAGGGATGGCGGTCTAGTTATCAAGACGTTACAACAATATCAGCGAGGTCTCTTATTGTCAATCGAGGATTTTCAAGCACCAAATCCTTGATTTTTGAACGAAGTTCTCGTCGGCTTTTAAAGTTAATTTTACTTTTTTTTAATCACGAGTATATATAAAACTGTGAAAGGTGCAATATATTTTTATGTGCACTTTAAGCCGCCCTTTCCTTCATCATCCAAATCCACATCTTCATCCAAAAGTTGTTTGGTAGAGATCGCCTCGAGCCATAAAAAAACCTGTTGTATCACCTCTATATTAATTATTTAATCTTAACAATTACCTATTTTTATTACATTTACTTTTAGATGTAATTATATTGTTATTTTAGTGAATAATAAAAGGTCAATACCAAAAATAAATAGTAATAAAAAAATTTGAATCGAAAACTAATGGTAGGGGTTCAGAACTAGATCTAACCATTTAGAACGACAATGAAAAGTGTTTGTCGCGTACGATCAACGAGCTGAATTTATTTCTTTTGTCCGGCACAAATAAGTGAAAGTCTATCGATTCTCTTTAAGATTTTTAAGCTTTGTCTACAATTACTCAAGATTTTACTTTCCCTCGCTTAAGTAATTTTACTTTTAAAGTTAATACGACTGAGGTGTTCAAAGTACATAAAGTAATTTAAGGTATTTAGTGCATATTGTGAATTGTTTTTAACAATTAACACAAAAGACACTCTGATATGTTTACAGTTTGATAATGCGCGTCGTGTGCGAGTGCTGCCAGGTTCAGGGTTGTTTACTCTAGGTCCCTACCGACACCCACATTTAATAATTTTTATAACATCACGCGATCTACACGCTCCCTCTTTTGTTCAAAATTAAAGCCGATGTTAAATGGAATCAGGCGTTATTTTATGGAAGTCCATCCTAAGTAAGAAAAGGACCAATATTTAGCCACTTCCGCACATGCAGTGGTTGTCGTGCAACAATGTGCACCGCCCGCCAGCATGCTGACAAATGCGCATGCTACACAACTGCCGCCGTCAAACCACTCAACACGTGTTTCACCTCTCCACGGGGCATCTTCAGGAGTCATGTTACACCGATTAGTGCCAAACACAGAGTCCAGAGAGGGGTGAAACACGTGTTGAGTGATTTGAGGGTGGCAGTTGTTAATTCGCATTGTTTGCCGCATACACATTTATCAGCGGGCTGGCGGGCGGTGCACTTTGTTGCACGACCACCACTGCATGTGCGGAAGTGGCTAAATATTGGTTATTTTCTTGTTTAGTATGATGATTGCCCACAAGGACTTATATTGATTGGTGATTGCCGCTGTCAGCCTTTTTTGCTCTTACAGCTTCATTGAACTGCGCTTCGCTGAGGAACATTAGGTTCCATGGGAGCGCGCGTGAGGCTGCCACTCTGCGGGGTATGGGAGGATCAACCATATCCCACCTAGGATAACCCATACCCCATCACTAACTCACTGCGTAGCATAGAACTTCCCCACCAAAGGTGTCTGTTCTTTGAAGTTCAAAGAACTGTGTGTATATATATATATATATATATATATATATAAAAATAAATATATATATATATATATTTTTATATATATATATATATATATATACATATATCGTTCTGTTTCTAAAGAGGCCTTTGCTTGTTGTAAAAAGATAACGTCATTGAATTAAATAATTTATTTTTAGATATTTCTTTTTATATTTCTTTTGCTGTAAAAAAATCAAAAAAGTTTGCATTTATTAAGTAAATGAACAAGAAAGGTTAAACTGAATTGCGTAGATAGACGATAAGATTTCCATTTCATTTTACGAATCTCTTTAAAACCGCGAGTCGCGGGAGTACTTTAAACGTATATATCAAGAAAGCGACGCTGGAAAAATCTTGTAGACATTTGTTTTACATCTGAGAAATGTGATTTCACGTTTCAATGCACGTTTTATTGACATGCCATTTGTGGTTCTTAAATATTTGAAATAAGAACGCATTTAAAAGATTTTTTTTTAAATTCAACATCAAAATATCTTTAAAATATAATATTATTTTAATAATTTCTAATCACCAGATTAAAATTAAGTTAACTTTAGAACGTAATGCGCCTTCTACTGAGAATAATTAACAAAAAAGGGTTTATATTTTTTAAGTACAACCAATTTTTTTTAATATTTGCCTCTTTATTTAGTTTTTTTTAATGTTATTTTGAATAAAATAATAAAATTGTTTAATATACAATTTTTCGTTATCACGAACAAATAATAATTAGCAATAAATAAACAGATGTAATATAACTCACTTCGTAACAGATAAAAAATAATAACAGTCAAACACCCGAGTGCTAAAATATGTTGCTATTTTAAGCCACGATGCTAAATTGCTAAAACTTTAACATAATTAAAAAAGCTATCATTTTAAATGATAAAATGCTGTAAGAAAAAAAAATTGTGTATGAGTAAAAAGACCGATATAATACCGTGGATTGCCAAGTTGAAATGGCAGTAGGCAAGTCATATGGCGCGCAGAACATCTGTTCTGAGCATCTGGTCAAGAGAATCTTAAGATTCAGTGAGAGATACCACTGATGGGCAAGCGCAGTGAAGGATGTTCATGTAGGTCGATAGACTATCATATCAGAGTGGTCTGAAGACACTTGATGCAGACTGTTTCCAACCGGTCCTATTAGGAATCAAAGGGAGAGGACCATGTCCAGCGGTGGGCATCGTAAGGATGAAATAATGATGATGATCATGATTATTATTGTTTGTATATGATTTATCATCCACTGCGTGTGTTCAGCTCATGCAACGCTACCTTATTCGCTACACTTTACATTTAAATGTCGTTTGATATGATGATAATGTTATTTAACATACTAAAGAATTTAGCAACTCAAAAAATAGCAAGTTACAAAATAGCACGCCAACAAGCCGATTTCACGATCCTTTAACAAAATTATTCGCACAACACAAAATGGCCGCTCGAGGGTAATGGCGGCACATCCGCCACATTTGCCGCCATTTTGTAACTGCCACGATAATAGCTTCCGCGTTCCGTAATTATGAATTGTGAACTGTTTTGGTGAAAAGTTTCGTCGTTGTCTCTTTATTTTAATAAAATAAAATGTAAAAATTAAACACAATTACATATTTATCCATGTATTTAATAATTGAAAGATAGATAATTTAATACGTCTATTTATTTTTTGCCGAAATTGTCAATTTTTAGTTTTTGTACAACTTTTGGTCACCAGAAATGTGAATGGACGGCGATCACGACACCGTAGCAGACCACAACACTTCAGCGCTGGTTACAACAGCTAAAACAATATACCACCGAAGTCCGGCATAGAAGGCGTAATACAATGAGCGACAATATATTTCATATTACGATCTTCGAGAGGAAAACGACGTGAAAAGGAGGAGCCTGTATATAGATCCAAAAGAAGATAATTAAAAATTAATTTTAAATTCCAATCTCAGCCACTTATCACCTATTTACTAGACACATAAATAAACAAAATTTATTAGAAATAAAGAACGTGTTTACTCATTTTGTATTGTGTTATACGATACGATTACAATATTGTGTAAATCTCTCCTTTGTCGTGAAATAAATTTATGTTTATTAAACAAGAACTAGACAATAAATGAATAAAAAAATCATTCATCGTTTTCTTTCAAACGAAGTTAAATATTAGTGTGGTGAAGATATCTCTAGAGAACAGTTCTGGCAGGCAATAATTCGACTTATTTTCTTTATCTGTAAGAATATATAACTCTAAATTAGTTTTCGTTAAGCAAGTTACAGTTGATTGTTGAGCATCTGTGGAATTAACTGAAACCGCTTTGGGAGGCTTTGCTGGTTAACTTAGTGAACTTATTGAGTAACTTTATTAGTTTAAGAACTACTGAAGAAATACAAAATTATCGTCTGGCGCTTTTTGAACACGTTAATACAGGATGTTTGATTATACGTGTACATATTTTAAATTTGTCAATTCACATTTGCCAGCAAAAAGTTTTTATATCTATTTTTAAATATCTGTGTAAAATGATTAGTCTAAAATATATTACATTTTTCTATTCAAAACCGACATGCTAATAATTTTATTCATAAAACCTGTAGAACAGATAATAAATAATTACTTTCAATACGTAGTAACTCGAATTTTAAAAACTACTTTTCTTACTATATTTATATTGTTATTTATTATTTCTATATTCATACATTAATTGACAGCTAATGACCTATGTACTCAAATCTTTTAAAGAGTTTACATCCTGTATATGGACTATGTATTTTCACAATAGTTTTTTTTTACTTTTTTTCTAAAAAGTTTTTCTCTCATATTATTCGGCACGGCTCATTTCTGTAGTATAAAATTGAATAGATATCACCAGTGTAACCCAATAAAGGCTTTTAGGGCATAATACTGAAATAATATAATAAAATGTGATAACTTTAATTCAAAAATCAATTTCAAATCTGCCATTGCAATACCCGGCGATAAATATTGTACATCGACCTTTGGAAAGAGACAATCGGCTAATTTCGGCTTCATAGCGTTATCGTTGTCGCACGACTTACAAAACGTAACATACGTAGTGTGGGACAGTGATAATGCTCTACGAGGCCGAATTTAGCCGATTGTCTCTTTCCAATGGTCGATGTGCAATATTTATCGCTGAGTATTGTACATACTATACATCAATTGACAGTAGATGAGCTATATATTCGCTCCTTTTAAATTTTTAGCCTATAACTAATCACCCTGTATATTTTGATGGACATAGGCATGTATGGAAAATGTATCTTTGAGCCATATATAATTGATTGTATCACTTTGTCGCCGAAATGTTTTGAGCTCAGGTGCAGGAAAGGATATAGGAAAGTTACATCGCCACTCTAGTTAGCCAAAAAGGAGGGCGCCAGATCTTTTTGGAGTACTGCAAGAGGATAATCGGAAAAGTAATAAAAAATAATAAGACGTAAGTCAATGGAGGAGATATAAATATTTTGAATAAACTAAAAAACGGAATGAATATTGTAATACAGAAATGTATAAGTTAATGAATTCAAAATAAAACTTAATTCAATAAAAATTATAAAATAAGGATCAAAAATAAAAATTAAGAATTTATTGTAGTTTCATTATTTGTGAAAATTAAGTAACATTCACATTATGACATTAATTTTGCACCATCTGTTATTTGAAAGTATACTTACGTAAGTATTTACTATATATGCTATATTCTACTACTACGTACTATATACGTTATAAAGTCCCTACTGTTATTTATATCATCTCCATCCAAGTTCCAGAACGGTCTCTCTTCGGATAGAGATCGTTTTGGGAGATAAAGAAGTCAGCCATACCTGCTTTTGAAACTTTCATGTGTCTTTTGATTTTCAATCTTTGTTATATTGTTGTTTATTATTCAAGTATAGTAAATAATAAAAGTATTTAAATAACACAAAAGGATAGATCTAAACATTACATTTGCAATTTATTAGCAACGATGACACGAAGACACTGATCCAATCGATAGAGCTTTCACTGGAGCATGCATAGTAAGTACGTTTATGAATTAATCCCGGGAGGTAAACACTTCGAAAAGGGTTGAGACCGACCGTATTCGATAAACCGTGCGTGGAATTTTAAGTTTTTAATCAGAAATACCTGAATTTTGTATGACCGTAATTCAAAAAAAGAATTTTTGGAATACTAAAGCGAGCGTGCGTGGGTACGTAGCAAGCTTTTTAGAATAATAGAAGGTGCGAGGGCAGAATGGGAAAACTTATACTAAAACCAACGTATTTTTGCGAGAAAGTTGAGGGGCAAACTGACATGCGCTCCGCGTCAAAATCGTACCGAGACTGGATTCCGCGCCGGCGCAGCCGCTGCACTGAGTTAGCGGGGTTTGCGCGGGCGACGGCGGGCCGTGACCTACATAGCCGGCCGGCAAGCAAATGTCGCAGCTAGACTGCTAAAATAAATGTTGCGTACAATGTCAGTTTGACCCTAGAATATTTATTTATTGAATACACATAAACAATTACAAGTAGATATAATTTAAATTAATTTAGGTGTTTAGGTTTATGTAAATAAAATCTTTTGTATTAAAATAAATGTAAATAAAAATTTTGGCAAATAACAATTTAAATAAAGTGACTAGTGTTAGTGAGATCACTACAACGGATTTATTTTTGAGTATTCCAAATTGTATTGTTAATATGTATAAATTTTAGCTGTATTAACAAATAAGAGAAAATTGTGTAAGAAAAATTGTAAAAAATTATAAAACGATTTCGTGCTTCGCAGCTGGGAGAAGAAAGATCTGTATCAAATAGCGGCAACCCTCTCCCAACTGTCTGCGTTTAGTTTAAGCGAAAAATAAATATTGTAAGAAAAAACACTAGCGATACAAATTAGAATTAATAAAAAAAAAACAGATTTATTTCTTATAAATGGCGACCATGAGGGATACGGCGTTGGGAGGTCGCCCTCTAGGTAGGTCGATGGTATAGTAAGGCTCTTTAGGAGAAGCATATGCCACGTAGTGGGCTTTTATTGGCTATGAACGAATGAATGAACTTTTCTATTGGAAAAGATTTGTAATTTAATACAGGGTTGTGGATGCTGTTAGTCTTTTGTTACAGCTTCATGGGTCAAAGGAGATCTTTGAGCTAAAATTTAAATTTCTCCCACTTCAACCTCCGGGTGGTGTTGGGGGGAGCACACCTTATTTTGCAGCAATTGACGTTATTTTGGTTACTTTTGTAGGTCTCGGTGTGGAAATTTCTTTATTTCTGACTTGTATTGGGCGTTTATTGGCTATGAACGAATGAATGAACTTTTCTATTGGAAAAGATTTGTTATTTAATACAGGGTCGTGGGCGCTGTTAGTCTTGCGTTACAGCTTCATGGGTCAAGGGAGATCTTTGAGCTAAAATTTAAATTTCTCCCACTTCTACCTCCGGGTGGTGTTAGAGGGAGCAGTCCTCGTTCTGCAGCAATTGCCGTTATTTTTGTTACTTTTGTAGCTCACGGTGTGAAAGTTTCCTTGTTTCTGCCTTGTAGTAAGCGTTTATTGATTATGAAGGAATTAATGAACCTGTGGATTTAAAAAGATTTGTTATTTAATACAGGGTCGTGGGCGCTGTTAGTCTTGCGTTACAGCTTCATGGGTCAAAGGAGATCTTTGAGCTAAAATTTAAATTTCTCCCACTTCAACCTCCGGGTGGTGTTGGGGGGAGCACACCTTATTTTGCAGCAATTGACGTTATTTTGGTTACTTTTGTAGGTCTCGGTGTGGAAATTTCTTTATTTCTGACTTGTATTGGGCGTTTATTGGCTATGAACGAATGAATGAACTTTTCTATTGGAAAAGATTTGTTATTTAATACAGGGTCGTGGGCGCTGTTAGTCTTGCGTTACAGCTTCATGGGTCAAGGGAGATCTTTGAGCTAAAATTTAAATTTCTCCCACTTCTACCTCCGGGTGGTGTTAGAGGGAGCAGTCCTCGTTCTGCAGCAATTGCCGTTATTTTTGTTACTTTTGTAGCTCACGGTGTGAAAGTTTCCTTGTTTCTGCCTTGTAGTAAGCGTTTATTGATTATGAAGGAATTAATGAACCTGTGGATTTAAAAAGATTTGTTATTTAATACAGGGTCGTGGGCGCTGTTAGTCTTGCGTTACAGCTTCATGGGTCAAAGGAGATCTTTGAGCTAAAATTTAAATTTCTCCCACTTCAACCTCCGGGTGGTGTTGGGGGGAGCACACCTTATTTTGCAGCAATTGACGTTATTTTGGTTACTTTTGTAGGTCTCGGTGTGGAAATTTCTTTATTTCTGACTTGTATTGGGCGTTTATTGGTTAGAAACGAATGAATGGACCTTTGGATAGGAAAAGATTTGTTATTTAATACAGGGTTGTGGGCACTGTTGGTCTTGGGTTACAGCTTCATCAGTCACAGATCTCTGAGCTAAAATTTAAATTTCTCCCACTTCTACCTCCGGGAGAGCAGACTTCGTCCTGCAGCAATTGACGTTATTTTGGTTACTTTTAGTTAGTAGAAGTTTCCTTATTTCTGCCTTGTAGTAGGCGTTTATTGATTATGAACGAATTAATGAACCTGTGAATTTGAAAAGATTTGTTATTTAATACAGGGTTGTGGGCGCTGTTAGTCTTGTGTTACAGATTCATCGGTGAAAGGAGATCTATGAGCTAAAATTTAAATTTCTCCCACTTCAACCTCCGGGTGGTGTTGGGGAGAGCCGACTTCGTTCTGCAGCAATTGACATTATTTTTGTTACTTTTGTAGTTCACGGTGTTGAAGGTTCCTTCTTTCTGGCGGCCATCTTGCATAAGCATGTCTAAGGTTGGCGATTGATACGAAAAAAGAATTTTATAATGCATAGTTATGTAGTCAGTGATGTTTTACATGCTTCACGCATTGAATTTATGTTTAGGGTCACGATACTCTGGATACGGAGTAATGTTCGTCTGCATTTGTACCATCTGTTACTTATCTTTGGCATCGTTGAGCACAGAATGAAGTTTGGTGACGAGTGACGAACGGATTTGGTCCGACAATCTGATGAGACTACAAACTCTTGGATATTTCCTCTCGAATTTTCAAGTCACCATCACGCAGCATAAGCTTTGTCTAAAGTATAGACGAACATTATTTTTAATTACTTGTTGAGGGTACTTAAAAACTAGTTACAATAGAATAGGTGACTTATACATTTAGCATTATTCACATTGCAAGGAAGTGCAAAGGAATCATAATCCTGCATAGAAGACAGTTACTTAATAAATTTTATATCATATACAGGATATTCTGTTGAGACGCGAGTACATATACAAGATTCTGTTAATACACGAGCACTTTAATGCAAGAATTATAAGTCTAACTACAATACTATATGTATATTTACTGTCACGATAGCTTCTTCAATTCAAGCTAGAAATAGTTTGTTCCGAAAAAATGGAATAGGTAAATAAATATTTACACGCGAATTATTTTCGGAGAGAAAACTATTCGTCCGCAAACTCTATATATATATATATATATATGTATGTATATATACATATACATATATGTATGTGTGTATGTGTATGTGTATGTGTGTATATATATATGTATCATAGACGTAATTGTGTTTCTCTGTAAATATAGAACTTTTATTAAAAATTCTTTGCAACGACAGATTACAAAAGTTATTGATATATCGCAGTTCATACTGACAAAAATAACTTTTCTATTTCATTCTATCACAATATTCTTTGTTTGATTACATTCTGTGATGGCTGGTTTTGTTTTCGATGGATTCCTGACGTTTTACAACGAGATACATGTGTTTTAAATTATTCTGTTATTTGTATATTAATAAAAAGTATTTTGTTTTTAATATTTTATCCTCAATTTCTTTAATTTATTTTCTAACTATATAATTAAAATTCTGGACTATTGAAGATTAAAGCATATCTCAAGCTTTCATTTAAATTACTAGAAAATTCTGGTACAAAAAAAGACACAAAACTTGACGGAAAGTTAAAAAAAATACAAATAAAATTTAAATCGTCTATATATTCTAGAACAGGTCCCGCAGGGTATATAAGTCGAATATTATTCCAAAGCACGCAGTCTATTAAGACGAAGCGAACCTGGTAGAAAGAATGAGTGATACCAGTGTGGTAAACGTGTAAACTTATGAGATTTGCGTCGAGTTACCCTTTGAATGCATTATCGACGAGACACAGAAGAAGCCAAGGATCCCTCGTACTTTGTCACTTAATGGAGAATCCCCGAAGTGATATAAGAGCTCGGAGATGTTCTTAGTCCGATGAAATAGTAGTCTGTAGTGGAACAAGCCGAGGCTGCTCCGGGACTTTACGAGCTTTGCAACCTTAAAAGAAGTCTTAGGCCAGGTGCCCTCTGCGCGCTGCCGCCTAATGACCTACCTTTTTTTAATGGCCCCCGCTATTGGAGGCCTCTCGTACCCCTAATTAGTTGGAATCAGGGTCTTCGTTTACAAATAGGTTTTTCAGATTTTTCATCTTTATTCTTCACTCACTGTCATACTTCTCAATTTCTTTTATTCTTTATTTTATTACTTACGTATTTTTTTATCACAGTTTTCTTTGGGTTGTGCTTTCTTAATACATTACTACACTTTTCTTCTTCTATTTTTAGTTTATTTTTCCTATTATTAATTGACTATTTATTTTATGTGCAGTTTATTTGGTACTTACTTATCTATACTGTTTTGTTTCTATTAACAGTGTCACTCACCACCCTACGAGCAAACGATAGGAAATGGCCTACTTCGAGCGCATCAAGCTACTCTCCTTGCAACTCCTTCAAGATCAAGAGGCGTCCCAAAGACGTCCATGTCACTACAACCACATGGTTCCCACGAAAAATCCGCCACATTACACTCTGCAAGCGCCGCTCCGACAACATCAACAGCCACTGCACCTGCTATACATCGCACGTTATACCGTGTTCGTCACAATAGAATGAAATATTACTCACCACACCCCACGATCCGTGGTGGCGGCCCGCACAATCGGCGATCAGTGGGAGGATCCGGATCCTCCCTTAGATTGCTGAGTGGTTTATGCTGCCGTCTCAAGCTGCCGACAACACTATATTACACATCTTTACGCGTGGTAAACTGCCACCTTCGTGGGAACGTCATCGTGCAACTGGGGTATGGGTGCCCAGTGATTCAATTCATGAAGCTGAAGATGTAGCTGTAAAAGCCTCCAGGCTAACAGCAGCTGCTTCAACAGAAACTGTAGTAATCCTGCCGCCAGCAATCCGCTCAATTTTCAAATGCCATTTGGGTAAGCATCGATGGACCAAGTACCTTAGAAAATCATGCCTGTTGAGATAAAACTAGAGCATCGCTTCAAACCTAAAGCCTGTAACAATATACTGTAATAATATTCCGGACCCTCTTTAATCTAGTTAAAATAGATTCGAAAAGTCGTTAAATTATTCAAGAAATCTATTATATATTCATAGCGCGTAATTGGCGAATTAAAATTAGGAGGCAAGGGACTTGCAAGTCATTGTAACTTTATTGTACTAAAAAATAATATAATTATAATAATAATAAATATTTATAGCACATAATAATAACAATAATTTAACTTATGAAAACACAGATACATAAGTAAGAAAAGGACCAATATTTAGCCACTTCCGCACATGCAGTGGTAGTCGTGCAACAAAGTGCACCGCCCGCCAGCCCGCTGATAAATGCGTATGCGGCAAACAATGCGAATTACACAACTGCCACCGTTAAACCACTTAACACGTGTTTCACCCCTTCATGGGGCATCTCACCTCAATCACACCTTAACTCTCACTCTCACTCTGTGTTTGGCAATAATCGGTGTAACTGCATGTGCGGAAGTGGCTAAATATTAATCCTTTTCTTACTAATGTATCTGTGTTTTAGTAAGTTAAATTCTATAAAAATGTGTGCAAAAATAATATTTGTAACAAGCAAATTTGGAATATATTCTATTAATAGAAATTAAAATAATATTAGAACAAATAATGTTTGGAATAATACTTGGTATAACTATTGTCCATTTTCTAAAATGAGCAAATTCGAAGACGAAACAAAAGGACAGACGACTTTGTCTGGATCTTTCTCCAAATGCCTTACCATGACCTCGGCGACGGAGTCGGGGTGATCCGCAGCAAGTAAGGAGTTGAGGTACTAGGTCACCGCCGTGGAAACTACGGTAGTGTGCGAAGGCATTTCCGTAGTTTTGACAAAAGGCGTTTAAGACCGGCGTTATCCTTTCGGTGCCTCTGCAGAGGAGGGGTATCCTTTGCAAGATTTCGCCAGGAGTAAAAATGAAAACGCCAAAAAACTGCTTTCGAACGGTACCGCTGGAAATATACGAAAGAGGCCTATGTCCAGCTGTGGGCGTTTAAAATAATGACGAAGACAAACCAAAACAAGTCCAAGCAAAATGGCTGTCCAAAATAAACTAAACATTCAAAATAGTCAAACTACGGCATAGGTGAAGGACATGAGTACCAACATAACGCCACAGAAAATTTGAAAATCGAACACAAAAGAAAATCGTGCGTATAACAGGGGAAGTCCTCTTATGGCGTGTGGGTGGCAGTTCAAACATGCAAAACAGTTAATCTTTAAAAGCCAACGAGTAATCCTTATTGTCAACGGCACTGGGATCCGACGGGTGTTCCCGTATTAAGTTGCTTTGAGAGTACTTGCAAGGGATTACATTTCTATTTCGTTTTATCAGAGTTTTACAACGAATTAAGACGCAAAAATTTATATTCACGGTACAGTGTATTCTAAGGACGCTTTATGATAAGAGCTGATGACAATATTTCGAACCATTTTGATACTTGCCACCTTTTCCTTGGCTTATCTAATTATCAGCTTGAAGCTGTGAACTCGGTAAGACAGCATGCTGTTCGACTTATAGGTGATGAGTGATGGTGATGAGATGACAAGTTAGTATCTCATAAACAATTAGATAAATTAGAAGAAAACAAGATTATAAGAAAGAAAACACAAGTGAATGATATACATATTAAAATAATAAATCATAAGTGGCGGGCCGGGAAACTCATAGAGTGGATACAATTTGACGGCAAAAAAAAGAAAGGTAAACCAAAAAGAAGACGAGTTAGTCGATCGCAGTTTGGTATTACGTTACCCAGAGGACGCTGCTGCCCATCCTCTGAAAACTTGTTTGTGAGCAGTAACAATCCTTTATAATTAACAAACAGTGTGAGTTATACAACAACGTACTCTGGGAATGAAACGTGTAACGCACGATCAAAAATCGTTGTCTTCTACCGCTGAACTTGGCTGATACGTGTATTGTTTACAGAATATGTGATCCTAATATTACATTACCCTATTTACCTACATACAATGATTACTGTTTAACAATTAAAATCGGGAATAATTGTTAAATAAATACAACATAATGATATTTATTTACCACTAGCGTCATCTAGTGTCTTAGTTGTGAACTAACGATGTATGTATAATCTGTAATAAATACTTTTAAAAAACTTTTAAGTTAAACGGTTTTTTGATACCCATGTTGTGGTGGTTGTGAAAAAATATGTAGCTAGTCCGCCATATTGGAACGGCGTCCATCTTGAATTTTAAATTTTGACATAATCATCGTGTTTTACTAGTGTAGCCCTTTCATTTGATACCCATATTGAGGGGGTTAAGGAAAAATATGTAATCCGTCATTTTGTATCTGTAGCCATCTTAGATTTATAATGTTATTGATTTTATTATATTGTATTGTCATCTAAATTAAATGTGTGTACCAAATTTCAGATCAATCTGACAACGGGAAGGTGCTTAAATTTCAATTTCTAATTTTGACCCAAATAAACAAATTCCGTACGGGTCGAACTAAATAAAACCTTTTAATAATAAAAGTACTTAGTTGATTGCAAACCGTCTATAGCGTTTTAATTATAATACTACAAAAGCAGTTAAGTGTCCAATAAAATTCGAAACGATTTTCGAAACGGATATACACAATAATACACAAGAACATTAATAGCGGTCACCTGTGACAGGTGTAAACAGATGTTCAGTGTAATAGATCTTTCCGTCCACAGTCTGACAGAAAGATCGATTACTTTGAATAAGGTGAGTTATTTGTTGAAGAAGTTTCAAAATATGTAATGGATTCAAGGGTTATCTTGCGGAAGTCTATCCTAAGTAAGAAAAGGACCAATACTTAGCCACTTCCGCACATGCAGTGGTAGTCGTGCAACAAAGTGCACCGCCCGCCAGCCCGCTGATAAATGCGTATGCGGCAAACAATGCGAATTATACAACTGCCACCGGGCTATCAGGCTAAATATTGGTCCTTTTCTTACTGAAGAAGTTTTATTAACACCATAAAGTATTGAGATATCGAATGCATGACATTCAAAACGCTTCTCAATTCCACGATCACTGGTAGATTTTTTATTTATTAGTTCATTCCCTCTACAATTTGGTTGGCAAGGAAATTACATTTCAGATAAATTAGATTTTTGGGGCTTTTAATTTTTATTTCCTACCTTCACGATATCTTTTATGCTTTCCTTTTGTGTTTCACATATTCTATTTTTCCTCATTTGCAAATCTTCTTTCATACATCGACTTTCTTCGTCTAAATTCCCTGATCACAATTTTACATTACCTATAACAGATTTTTATGACTTATTTTTACATAATACACTTTATTTATATTTTTACAATTATAGTTAAAACTATTATTTTTTTAATCATTATTTTACCGGTATTTCTTTTTATATGATTTTTATTATCACTCTTGTTTATTTCGTGTGTGTCTTATTGACACTTAATATCTAGGGTTAAGTTGCATTACTATGTAAAAAAAGGACTAATATATAGCTACTAGCACTATGTATTTGGCACTGGTCGGTGTAACATTACTCCTGAGGATGCTCTGTGGATGGGTGAAACACGTGTTGAGTGATTTAACAGTGGTAGTTGTGTAATTCGCATTGTTTGCCACATGCGCATTTATAAGCGAGCTGGCGGACGGTGCATTTTATTGCACGACTACTGCTGCATAGCGAAAGTAGCTGTGTATTAGTCCTTTTCTTACTTAGGATGGATTTCGAAAAGTAACGCTTGAATCTATTAGATATCTTATTACTATTTATTGTGATCTGCACCACCTTTAAAAAAAACTAAAGGAATGTAAGGTGCCGATTGTCGTCGCCCATCAGGAAGGCGATGCCTGCTCCCTCTATCTTTCTGCTCATCTCGACCTCGGAGCCCTCTAAATACAGGACAATTGACAATGATGCGCACCACAGTCTGGTTCACCTCCAGGTCGCAGATGCACGAGGGATTTTTCTTGAGCTTGGGTCTATATAGGTACTCAGAGAATCCCCTGTGACCCGTGAATATCTGGACCAGTCACTGTTTAAAATGATGGACTTTTCGCCAGTTCATTCGCCTAAACCATAGTTCCCCAAACTTTTTTGTGTCGTAGACCCCTTGCCATGTTTTTCCGTGTTGGATAGGCCCCTCTTCTTACCTGATATTGATTTCCTGTATATTTGTAACTGTAGTGAAGTTTAGTGTTAAAAACTTAAAGTAAAAACACATGTTAATTTAAACATTAATTAATTGAATTTAAATTAAAACTACTCAAAATATAAATTTTGTATCTGTTATGTAAAATATACGTAACATATTAATAATTTTCTACTTCATAGGTACTTTTAAAAATAATGTAAATGTTTTGATATTATAAGATAGTATGATGTAAGTAAATGGGTACTATCAGTGTATGTGTTGAGATCCATTATCGTGGACCCCCATTTTCATTTCATGAACCCCCAATTTTTTTTTCGCTGACGTAGACCACTTGCAGGTTGTCATAGACCCCCAGGGGTCGATATAGACTACTTTGGGAATCACTGGTCTAACTAAACTATACTTGGCTAGTTATAAAAGTGAAGAGACGCGAATACATTTGTAAATTTTGTCAGAAATCATGCCCAGGGCTAAATAAGAACTTCTTAGTATCTAAATATATAATTAAATTCGAGTATATATTTTCGTTGTCATTCTAAACGTAGCCATGGCCAGTCTGTTGTATGCTCCCTCGTTACAGAAATAAACATAGACAGAGGCGCTCGAAATACCGCCCACTATTGATTTTATCGTCGCTTGCTTATACATTGCTTACACAGTAATTTTTTAAAACTGGCAGCTTTTAAATGATTTTTAAAAAATAGAAATTCGAAAATGGAACTGTCACTTACTTTCACAAAATGGCGGCAACTTAAAAAATTCGTTACGGTGTTATAATGGCGAAAGAAATAAAAACAAAAATAAACTCGTTATAGAAAAATCTTTTCCACAGATTTTCGTTTAGCATATCAAACGCTGCAAGTGATTACATACCGAGGCAAGCACTAGAATGGAATCCTTAAGGAGAGCAAAGACGTGGCCGCCCAAAGCAAGCCTGGCGGCGGACGATGAAGTGAAGGTAGTTGGATTGACGTGGAGTAAAGTAAAGCGCGAGGCTCAAGACCGCTCGGGATGGCGACGTACTGTGGACGCCCTCTGCCACATCTTGGGGACATAGGAATAAATGATACAAAAAATTTAATAATCCTTCGTGGGTCTGACTGTACATAAATGTAATAATGTTTCACAATAAAGACAGAGGACAGAGGTTGTTAGCCCCTGAATGCAGGCCGCTTTCAAGAGGTCCCATTGAAAATCTATGGGGTCAATTCCAACAGTGAGCATCTTACAGCTGAACTAATTATCATTAGAATGATATGATGTGAGATTCATCGGGTAGATAAGTCATGTCGTATCAAATAAATAATTGTTCAGAGCGTTCGATTCTCCATTCCTAACTTTGAAATTATGCACTCGATACTTAATAGGCGTTATTAATACAAAGTTTCAACGATTTTCATAAGTCAAGTTAACCAAAAACACCTGTTGCTCATTTAAGTTATGCACCTTTATTGCTAAGTAAGAAGGAAACTTTTACTCGAAGCTGTTTAAATTTATCTTTAAGTACAGTTTGAATATTCACAGAATTTTATAGCAGATTTTAACATGGACTTTTATAAAAGAACATTAAAGTAAAGAAGTTTAAGGAATTTGAAAGTTGAAGGCTGTTTTTATTTATTTATTTATATTATTATCCACATGAGATTAATAACAGGATTAACAACAGTAATTTTGTGTTGAAGTTTTTGGCTGTTAGCTGTTAGGCTTCATAAAAATCGAGCTTGTGGAACTGCGATCCGAAAACTAAAAAAATTCTGAACGATTTTATTCAGTTTACATCATGACGATTTTTTTTTTGTGGTCCCCTTTATTGGGGACCTCTCGTCTCTCCTATCTCGTGTGTGACAGGGACTTTTTATTTCTAATAATTTGTTCATATAATTTTTTAATTATTATCATTCTCCTCTTTCATGTATCATATTATCTGTCGTACTGTTTCTTTCGTTCTACAATTTTCCCAGTCTTTTTCTTTCATTCCATTAGCCATACATCCATCCTCAACCACTACATTATAGGTTTCCTTACTATTTTATTTTGCAACATTACATTTATTGTCCATACATTTAACGCATATTTTCTTTATAATGATGATATTATATTATACTGTTTATTGCACTATTTTTGGTACTACTTTATTTATTTTATTTCTATATTTTAGTGTTTGCTTTACTTTTTTATTCATATTCAAGTCTATTTGAATCTATTACTGTGTATATCATGACGTTTGCACGAAGAGGGATATTACTTGTGTAGGTGAATAGTGTAATGAACGAAGTCTAATAAACGATGCGAAGTTAGGGAACTCTAGGCGGTGAAGGATGAGAGCTTGTCCCTCATATCTACCCTAGTTTGAACGCGTGGTGACCAGCACTCCTGGAGCCCGATGTGGTATGTATATCATAGTGAATAACGTGGTGTGAATTTATTTAAATTCCGGGTTAAAAGATGCGTGTAATTCAGAGTGGTATTTACACTGATTATATATGCGTCACAAAAATATTTTTAAAAGAAACTTGAATCAAATTAAAGGTACGAATCAAAACACGCCTTGATCTGTGAAAAGCAGACAAATTAAGACAGCTTTTTGTGTCCACTTTTTTGATTTCGATATTATTTACGAAAATAAACATACGAAATGTATCCCTTTTTACATTCTATGTTTATTTTTAGCATATGATATAATTTGTTACATATTGCGTTGCCTAAGAAATTAAGTTAGAGCCTCCATGAAGGCACTCCGTCAGAACCTTAACAAAGTTATTCGCTATATGAAGTAGTTATTAATATTGTGATGTAGCAACTCAGTATTTTAGCTACCACCTCAAATAATGTGTCAGGTGGCGCAAATTTAATGTCATATTGTGAATATGCCTTAATTTTTACAAATGGCATCAAATCTGACCGTAGTTTGAAAAGTATAATGTAAATATATAAAGAATTTTTTATAAATAAGCAATAGTATACTTTTGCACCATCTGTTACAAACATTGTTAGAAAAATAGAAGTATCAAGAAAAACCAAATTCAATTTGATACTGTGTGATTCTGCCTAGGGCCGGTAGTTTTTAATGTGGTAACAATACGAAGTCCGAAGTAGTGTGTATATTCATTTGAACTTTGCCCGTATTTATGCCAATATAAATGATTAATTGTATTTCTGTGGAATTCCCCTTTTTGATGCGCCGCTGATTATGACGTAATATTGCCTCTACAATATATTATTTAGCAGAAATTTTGTAATTGTGATGTTTCATGATGTACATGTTTCAGCAATAATATAATACTGTTATGTGTCGGGTCGGAGGTTAATTAAAATGCCACTTGTACTTAGAACATTTTATTTCATTACACCGAAGTTAAACATAGCAATAAATATTGACTATTCGCGGACAATTTCGTAACTTTGCGAACACTTCTCGCTTAAACTTCTGATTAGGTGCAGACTTTCGCTTTATTATAACTTCGCATCACTGACGAGATGTGAGATGATAAACCGCTTTCTTAGTCTTAAATACCACATGCTGGTATTTCTAGATGGTTCAACACCGGGTTGGGAAGTGAAGTAAAGAAAAAACAGATCCACCTGAAGGACGAGCCTTTATTGTAGTCTGTACCATATATCATCTCATCGCTTCCAGCTGCAGTGATAGATGCAACACAGCGAGAGACGCACAATAGCGGAGTAATAACTTTATTGTCTTAACTACACCACCTGTGTCCTTTTTTATGTCGCGCCGTCAGCCCCGATGAGCTCGTTTGTGAAATTCGCCCTATGTTCCCGACGATCTGTTTTAGTTTCAGATATTTGAGCGGTCATCAATATAGCAATACATCGGCCATGGAGAGAGCTCTACTAGATGAAATCAGGAGATCTAACATCTGAGGATGCTCCGTGGAGGGGTAAAACACGTGTAAAGTAGATTAACGGTGTTAGTTGTGTTTCGCATTGTATACCGCACGCGCATTTATCAGCGGGCTGGCGGGCGGTGCACTTCATTGCACGACTACTGCTGCATAGCGGAAGTAGCTATGTATTAGTCCCTTTCTTAATTAGGATGGACTTCCGCGAGGTAACGCCTGAATCTATTAGATAAAACAGATGACTGCTGTTTCTGGAGCGGTGACCAATGGCCTACAAGAGCAGTACCTTGTAAGGTCGTTGGAAGGTGATTTAGCATACAGGCCGCTACCATCTGGTCATATTGGATCTCTATAAAAGAGAGCTATATCCAACAGTAGACGTCTTGGAGTTGAAATGATGGTGTATTGAATCTAATATATATACCTAACCATCGCATTATAAATGCTCAATCTAGAATCAAAACATAACCACAAGACAACGTGTGTGTTTGCGTGTTAATATTATTATTTAAAAATCAAAATATTCTTTATTCGAATACGCTATTACGAGCACTTTTAAATCGTCAATTAAATGTTGGCATTGTTTTTCCTACTATACGCTGCCACCGGCTCCAAAGGCAGTTCTGCGCAGAAAAGCCAAAGAGAAACTGAACAGTTGTTCTTTAGAAAAGATAGTTATATAAAGGGTGCTGAACCATAATTAGCTTCTGAGTAAGCATCAAAAAAATTTAATCCACGCAATCACATGTAATTATGCTAAAAGTGTAGCCAGATGACTATACTTTTCAATTAGTGTAACCGGAATTCTGTCCAACGACCGATATCTTCGTGAAAATTAATGAAGCGATCATTAGAAGTTATCGGATGGAATATCCGGAGATAATTCTAGTGATATATTATCGGAATTATTATCGGAAATTCCGCTTTCAAATTACTCTGTTTTTACTGGAGATATAATATTTTTTTGTTCTTTTCCTTATGTAGGGATGATATAAGTATTTTGTAAGCAGTTCATATGTTACATTCACATACGTGCATCCATTTGGAATTATTTCCAAAAATAGATCAATTTCCGAACGTGACTAGTCGAGCAGACTGTATAAAAATAACGTAAATAAGAGGAAATATTTATAAGATATTTCATGATATTTTTGTCGAGGTAATAATCATACGTGACCCAAATTCGATATATGGCACTCGGCTTTCCTCCGAACTAGTTTGCCATGTAATTCATTTAGGAGTGTATATATATATATATACACAGTAGGGCCAGGCGTACGGACGTTGGGGATTCAACAGAATTTAGTTATCGTATAAATTGATGAATGTATATATTATTAGTTTTCAAATAATTTGTGGTACATCATGTAGGATAACAACATATATCTCGTTAGATATGAACTGAAATCAACACTTTTTGTGAATATATAGTTTATGAGGTATGCCAGACAATTTTTAACTGGAAATCTCTGTGACGTTTTGTCAGTTGTGCGACAGAGATAACGCTATACGAAGCCGTAATTATCCGATTGTCTCTTTGCAAAGGTCGATGTGTCATATTTATCGCCGGGTACTGTACTTCCTTTTCCATATCGTTTGCTTCGCCATGTCAAGCTGGATTACGAGGCACGGGGGATTCCCGGAGTACCTTCTTCGGTTTAAACCCAAGAAGAGTTCCTCGTAATTTTATGATCTGTGGTGGACCTGGTCACCGGCTTTTCTGCATTCGAAAGTCACGGGAAAGTTCTCGAAATTGGAACAGAGAGAAAGATTTAAGTCGGCAATATCGCATCTTTAATGATCGACGTAGAACATCGCCCCGCATTTCTCTGATGTCACAGTGATATATCAAGGAGTATATAAATAGAAATAAATGTGATACAGTAAGAACTACATGGCTAGTCAGAATATAAGTGAAATGAATGTAATAATTTAATAGAATATACCAAAAATGATTAAAATTCTAAAACAAAGTGACATACAAAATAGACCAAAAATTACAGAATAAGAAATAATTCTGTCTATGGAAATTGTTGAGAAGAGAGTGAGGTGATGTATGGAAGAAAGAAAAGAAATTGAACTTGTTTCATTGAAAAAATATTAAATTCAAAAATAAAGTCCCAAGATAAAGGTGAATGAAAGGTCCCTAATACAAAGGGTCATTAAATAGGACCAGTAAGAAGCAGACAGACAGAGTCTTCCAGTGAATCTAACGGGGTCATATGTCAAGCTCATGGATGGATGTGCTACACTGTATTTAATGGAATCAGGCGTTATCTTGCGGAAGTGCATCCTAAGTAAGAAAAGGACCAATATTTAACCACTTCCGCACATGCAGTGGTAGTCGTGCAACAAAGTGCACCGCCCGCCAGCCCGCTGATAAATGCGTATGCGGCAAACAATGCGAATTACACAACTGTCACCGTTAATTCACTTAACACGTGTTTCAACCCTCCAAGGGGCATCTTCAGGAGTTATGTTACACCGATTAGTGTCAAACACAGACTCTGTGTCTGACCACTGCATGTGCGGAAGTGGCTAAATATTGGTCCTTTTCTTACTCAGTGCTACACTGTGTTTGTCAGTCCGCGATGTCCATGTCAGAACATTATTTTCTAACAATAAAACAATTTCATGCGCCGACAGATTATAAAAAAGGTACATAATAACAAATCAAAGTAAATTCAACAAACGAATTCGTAATTGGAAGAACACGTAGAAAATATTTCTGTCAAGTTAATTTTTTTGTTGTGTTGTGTGTTTGAAAGTTTTAATTGAATTTATGAAATTGTAAGGCTTTATAAAAATGTCATGGAAGTTTATTTAGATCAGCAACGAAATTACGACTTTAATACTTATAAAACATTCTTCTGTTCTGCAACCTATACTTACTTTTATAATAGAAAAATGTTTAACTACTTAATAATATGATAGTTAATCGTAACAATTTACTGGTACTAGTAAACTATATATAGTTGATTGATTATAACTGCAAAAGCTTTAAGGCAAATAACGTAATAATAATATAACAAGAAAAAGGATTTTTATAATTCGTATTACTACATATTAAAATTAATCATTGTTTACTATTTGACTCTGCAGATTTTGTACTGCCAGAAGTTACTGGCCTGTAGCATTGCAATAAAGAAACAAATAATATACAACATATTTCAGAGTGATAATTTTATAAAAGTTAATAGGAAATAGACTTTACGTCTATAAAAATAGCTTTAAAGATATTGGCTAACAAATGAGCTTTATACATATATATACATATATATATATGTATATATATATGTATATATATATATATTTATATATATATATATATGTAATATGACCAATAAATCGATATATATGTCATTTACTCTTATTATAAACTATCTAATAGAGATAAGAATAAAAATGAAATATCAAATATCAAAAATAGGAGGCGAAGAAAGAAAACTCATGTGTTTAAGAATTGTGAATGAAAGAAAAGAGTAAATAAGAAAATTTAATGTTTAAAAGTGGATAGAAAGAGAAAAAGTGGAAAAAAGAAATTGTTAGCAAAAAGCTTTAGTCTTTTTTTAATTTATATATATGTATATATATAAATATATATATATATATATATATATATATATATATATATATATATATATATATATATATATATAAACAATCTGTATATATGTCATTCACTCTTATTATAAACCAACAAATGTTTTCATAGATAGAATAAAATACGTTAGAGAGAGGTTAACAATATCTTCACACCAATAGAGTTTTGTTCCTCTGAGTTTTTCATCTGGCAAACTTTTAGAAACAAACGGAATCGTTCAAGAAGTTTCCGAACTTCGATCGACTGCTAATAGCTGTACAAGGAAGTTCCATTAAAATGGATATTATTTTTGTACGTTTGTTGAAAGTTTTAAAATATGTAATGGAACGCATGACGCGATTTATATATTTATGTATTTTATTTCTAGAACAAAGTAAATATAGCGCTGTTTCAATCATCCTTTTTTAAATGAAAGAGACAGATAATACGGCTTCTTTAACGTTCATAATAAGTAATTTAAAGTAAAAAATTATTTAAATTTTCAATGAAAAAGATATTTAAGCCAAACAACACTCTTGTCTTCTTCACTCTTTTTTTACTGATGCAGACTATCATTTTGCGAATATTTAAAGACATACTTTTATACGAAGCCAAGACCTGAACGATCATAATTCTGAATAGTCAGAAAATTGAGAAAATTGATATGTGGTGCTGGAGACGGAAGCTCAGAATGTCGTGGACCGCGCACCGAACTAATGTTTTGATCCTCAAAGAACTCAACATGTAAGAGAGCTTTTTTTTTTCTATTTCGTGGCCTACGCTATTGGGGACCTCTAGTCCCACCACCTATTTTGTTGAGAACATGCATTTACTTTGTTTATTAAATTTTTCACTTCCCCTTTGTTATTTTCATACTCTTCTTCCATTATTCACAAACTCTATCATTCTATTTCTCATTTCATAATTAAGTCAATTTTTCTCTTCCGTTCTAATATCCTTTCGTTCATCCTCAATTACTGCAGTTTAGTTTATTTATACAATTTATATATATCACAGGTTATTTAGTTAATTTTAATTCTTATACCTATATATCACAGTTCTTTCTCTTACTTTTAATATTAGTATTTATATGTTTAATTTATTTCTATTATAATTAGTTCTAACATACATTTTTGTATTGCACTGTTTATCTTATCATTTGTTCGTATTTATTACTATTTTGGCTACTATTCTGCAGAAGTAGAGAAAGGTTTTCCTGCCTTCTTTCTCTATCATAATAGAGGCGATGTTTGCCTCTTCTATCTTTCTACCTAACCTGCATTTTGTCTCGATTCGGGCCCTCCCGAGTATATAAGAGAGGTTATCGTCGAATTTGCAAATATGAATTCTCGAATACTTCTGACATGTCACTCGTGAGGACTCAATGGAACGTTTGATGATACTGCAATAGGAGACAAAACATGCCACAAAATAAAAGAACTCGTAAATATAAATAAAAACTAATTAAAAGTAAGTAAAATTAAATATCAAAGATTGTGGCGAAGAAAGAGAGGCGGTGTGTGTAAGAATCGTGAATGAAAGAAAAGATAAAGAATGAAAATATGTTTGAAAGAGGATAGAACGACAGAAACTTTGAAGGAAGGAGATATTGTTAATAAAAACCAAGTAAAAAAATTATTGCTCAAAAGTCTCTGCTATATAAGATAGAGAGAACGAGAGGCCTTCAAAAGCGGAACCCATAAAAACGCATTGCATTGTAAACTTTAATTAAGTTCAATACTTCGCGTTGTACCAGCTAAACGAATTCTAGCGCTTTGCTCGCAGATTTATAAGCTGTCAAGATGTCGAGCTGTCGACGTTGGAGCGAGACAGCTTCAATTCGTCACAGGCAACGAGCGATTCACGCCACTAGATAGAAAGACCTAAGTTGAAGTATTTTATTATCTCTTTTTGGACATTTTTTTAATTCCGAAATGTTAACAAAGGATCAATAAAATGTATAATTGTGTTTTCAAAGACTACATAGGAGACATTCCTAGAACAAATATCGTACTGAATTTCATTTGACAAATAGAAACTAAACATGTAGAGCGTTATCTCTGTCCCACACTACATATGTGACGTTTTGTCAGTGGTTGTAATTCGTGCAACAGAGATAGCGCTGTATGAAGCCGAAATTACCCGATTGTCTCTTTCCAAAAGTCGATGTGTAATATCTATCGCCGGGTACTGTACATTAATTCAGTTCTTTAGGTAAGCAACTGCACTCTTTTAAGCATGATCATTTTTTTTTAAATAATTAGTTTCGAATTTAATTCTTTATTGTTTGTATTTATTCCTTACATTATTTATTAATTTTATTCTTTTTACATTTTGTGTAATTGCTGGTTTTTGTGGTCACTTTTATCTTCTTCCTTCTCACGTCAAGAGAATAATCGATTCCCGCTTTGTTATCGCTTAAAAATACTTTTTTTTTTAAATAGGACCTTAATAAGTTTTGTTTTTTAATTTTCTTGTCGCCCGCTACCAGATATACTCTTTCTCCAAATAACGCTACGATGACCGGTTATAAACATATATATGATTGTTATGTACAGGCAAGAATAGATTTAATAAAGAATTTTCCGTTCGATGTTTGTTGAAACTGCCCCGTCAAACGAACTTTGACGGGGCGGGGATGTCCCGGTCGATTGGATGCAATTTATTTCAAACTAAATACACATATAAGGGTTTGTATTTATAACAAACTCTTATCTATTTTTAAACATCCGTTTTAAAGTTATTAATGTGTAATATATTACATTAATTAATTCTTTCTATTTACATGCGAAAGGCTAATAAATTCTAGCACAAAATCTGCAATGACAAATTGTAAATAATTATTTATTTTAATATATTGTCATAACATTAATTAAGAAAAGAACCAATATTTAGCCACTTCCGCACATGCAGTGGTAGTCGTGCAACGCATTTGTCAGCGGGCTGGCGGGCGGTGCACTTTGTTGCACGACTACCACTGCATGTGCGGAAGTGGCTAAGTTTTGGTCCTTTTCTTACTTAGGATGGACTTCCGAAAGGTAATGCCTGATTCCATTAAATATATAACGTTAATTGATTGCATATGAGCTATACATTATACCTTTTTATTCATAACAGATCATACTGTATATTGGTATTATAGTTTTGAAGTTCTTAATATATTCTGTTTGATGAACGAACGAACGGCACCAGAAATAAATAATTCAAGTGAAAGCTAATTATCAACCTGCGTTTAATGCCGTTCTCCTGTCTTTGACTTTAACTATCTCATCTATTATTTATACCATCCGCCGTGGTAATGCGGTATCTGAATATTATCCTAACACACTAAATACGATCGATGAAGCTTTTAAATTATATGCGGCCAAACACTTTTATAATCTAATATTTAAATCAACATTTCGCAAGCCGCAATCAAGCCGTGTTGAAATAAAGATTTCATTTATTCAAAAAATTCAAATTGTAACTTTTAATAGAACTTGGTCGTCAACTCATGCATAATTTATTTCTAAATCTATTTTATTTTTGACTTTACAGTACTCGGTAATAAATATTGCCGATCGACCTTTGGAAAGAGACAATCGGTTTATTTCGGCTTCGTAGAGCGTTATCTCTGTCGCACGAAATACAAACAATCCGATATCTATTAGGAGATGTAAAACAAGTATCACTTGCTTTTTTATAATTATTTTTATATATATTATATATTTCTTTATACTTTAGGTTGAGGTAAAATAAAATAAAAAAGACATGTTCACATTATGTTTACGTATTTAAATTTTTAGGAAAATTACAACTGTACATAATAAGCACCATCATACCTATTTTTATCTTTATTGTAATGTCTCATTTTAACCGTATAAATTATATCAATATATAAAAAGAAACAAATGATACTTGTTTTAACAGCTCCTAATAGATATCGGACTGTTTGTATTTTGTGCGACAGAGATAACGCTCTACGAAGTCGAAATTAGCCGACTGTCTTATTCCAAAAGTCGATGTGCAATATTTATCGCCGGGTATTGTACACTGTTTCGCAACAACACATCATATATTTAAGTTTAAAAACACAGTTTTATACACATACACTTTATCAGATATAGCCTAAATTAAATGAATTATCAAGCGATATTACTGCCAAGGATTCTTGTCATTTAAATATTCGTTTATTGAATAATAAGCCTTTCCCGTCCATTTCCTTTGTGAAAATGGTTTATTACAAACGAATTAGAGACTTTCTACAATCAAAACCTTGGTTAAGCTAGTTTTTCACGCTGCCTTACATATTTATTTTCATTATGTGATAAAAATTAAGAGTTTGGCTGGCAGGTGATTAATGAATCCGTCATATAGTCCTTGCACCTTCATATTTCGATCTGTTTCTGTTACAAAATTTTTATAAGAAGTGTTAAGTAAATCTCAGGAAAGACTTGTTTGTGAGCAGTGGGAATCGAACTTGCGATCGTCGTCGGTGCATCAAGTGGTGGATCTACCCACGCCGCGTCTACCGGCTTATGGTACACCACTCTGAACCTTCTGACCACAACGGCCTTCAGTTGCACAAGCGATATGCACCGCTCATTGCCACTTCAGACGAGCAACTGCCACTTGAGACAGAGCAAAAGAGTATACCAAAAGTAAATTAAATTTGATAAATAAAGTTAAACACAAAGTAGACTAAAGAAATTTAAATAAAAAAAATGTTACTGCGATACTGTGGAAATTGTGAAAAGAGAGTGAAGTGATGTATGGATGGAGGAAAAGAATGAAAAAAGTAGAAATTAGAATGGAAGACATACGAAAAGAGCGAAAGAGAATGTGATTCATGTAATAGGAGAATTAAATAGGAAATATCTGAAAGAAAATATTAAATTGAAAAATAAAGTCTCTGTCCCTCACAAGATAGGAGTGAACGCAAGGTCTCCAATAACGGGGGTTATTTAAAAACAATAGAGTTATTAATACGTCGATATTATTTCCACAGATGTCTAAATATCCATGTAGCTTTTTTTAAAAAAAAATTTCCGTGTGGAACAGCCATGCGGACTACTTCACGCAAAAGTCTTTTATTACAATCATCATATAAAACCTCCTTACTCCTAAAGGTATACAACATAAATGTAGCTAAAATAGATAATTTCTAACATAACTTCCCGTGACATGAATAAGTCTTTCTATATTTTAAGTCCAGCGCAAAATATTCAAGTCAAACTAATTTAACACCGCAAAATGTCGGCGACGTTTCCAGAGTAAGTTCCGAGTTATTCCGTCTTAAAGTAAATGCAAAATTTCTTAGCATTTCAAACGAAATCAGGTTTGTTTCAAACTCAATGATTAGATGCATGTTGAAGTTTTGTTTGCAACTATATAGGGTTTTATAATGCAGCCAAGGCGTATATAAGAGTTAAATAGATAATCTAATATATAAAATTCTCGAGTCACGGTATTCGAACTTGAACTCCTCCGAAACGGCTTGACCGATTTTTACCAAATTTTACATGCGTATTCAGTATGTCTGAGAATCGGCTACTATCTATTTTCCATACCCCTAAGTGATAAGGGTGGTCTACCCCAAAATTTTATTTTTAATTTTTTAACGAAATTTTTTGTTTTTATTTTTTTATGGTACAGCATACAAGAATACATACAACCATAAATTTTCACCCCTCTACGATCAACCCTTATTTTTTATTTGTAAATTAAAATATCAATTTTTTTTTGCAAAACAACGTTTGCGGGATCAGCTAGTATATATATAAAATACCTATTACATTGTGAACGATTTGCTGTGATTATAAAGCTTAGGTATCTCCAAGCGAGAAGTAATTAACTATTTGCTCTAATATTCAAATTCAAATTTGTTGTTGATGTTTCAACCCATAGATGCGTATTGCAACGCGTATTCATTTAACAATGCAGCCAAGGCGTATATAAGAGTTAAATAGATAATAATATATAAGATACCTATTATATTGTAAACGATTTGCAGTGATTATAATGTATTATATAGTATTTCCAAGCGAGAAGTAATTAATTATTCGTTCTAATATTTACATTCAAATTTGTTGTCGATATTTCAGCCCATAGATGCATAGTGCAACGCGTATTCATTTTACAATGCAGCCAAGGCGTATATAAGAGTTAAATAGATAATAATATATAAAATATCTGTTATATTGTGAACGATTTGCAGTGATTATAAAGTATTATATAGTATTTCCAAGCGAGAAGTAATTAATTATTCGTTCTAATATTAACATTCAAATTGTCGATGTTTCAGCCCATATATGCATATTGCAACGCGTATTCATAGGGAAAGCGGGGCGGTTTTACTTATAGTGCAGGGTGTGCAATGCTCACGGGCGCCTCAGGAGACTCCCGGAGACGGCAGAACAGAAATTCGATACATTTCGCCTCTATTTCACGGTCCATAACACTTAAAACACTACGCAAAACATGAACTATCGCGGTTCGTCGCTTAGTTTCGTAACAGAGATGTGCTACAGGCGTAAAAACAATGAGTGTTATTCTGCCGTCATAAGAAGAAAGGCCGTGAATAATACTATACTGTACTTATAAACTCATCACTACGCCATTGGTGCTCGATTTATAAAACTTTTTTTTCTTAAAGGTCGACTTTCAGGGGCGGCTTAACCTATAGTGCAGAGTGTGCAATACACACGACTACCGTTGTCTCAGCGCAACTTAAGAGCATCGCCTTGGAATCTATCGCGGTTCGTCGCTTAGTTTCGCAACAGAGATGTGCTACAGGCATAAAAACAATGAGTATTATTCTGCCGTCATAAGAAGAAAGGCCGTAACTAATACCATACTGTAAGCTATACCTACTATAAAATAGCATGTTGGAATATGAAAAAACTTTCTTGTTATGACGACAAAGTTAATAGTTATAGCCGCGGAAAGGGGAGCTAGGGGGCGGCAAGGTTTCATTGCACACGGGCGCTGCACGAACTAGTGCCGCCCCTGAGGGAAAGTTATAGACACCTTTGAGGAGATAAACCATAATCGCCACGCTTGGCAGGGGGATTGGCGATGTCAGTGTGATATTACGGTACGCAGAGGACGCTGCTATCCATCCTTTTGAAACTAGCACCTAACGATTTGCACCTGTTTCTATCTCTCTACAATTTACGAATATACGGATGAATAAATAATAGGAAAATATTAAGTGGTTTTATTTTATTATTAGTATATACATTTCACATATATTAGCGTCCGTGCTTTTGTTTTTACAAACACATTTAACATTTACAAATTTATTTTGTTACATCTATGTTTACATATTCTCTTCAACTTTTATATTACTAACTTAAATCGTAAACTATTTAAAACAAAGTTGAAATAAACTATTACAATGATTTTTTAATTTTTATTAAAAATGGAGGAGGTATCAAAAAACTCGTCTTTGCTCGTAAAACAGAATGCAATAAAATGGATGATAAACCGTAACATTGTTACAACAGGAATAAAAATATTGTTATTGAAATGTAAAAAAAAATTTAAAAGACAAGCATATAATGTTTTATCTAATAGAGTCAGGCGTTACATCGCGGAAGTCCATTCTAACTAAGAAAGGGACTAATATATAGCTACTTCCGCTATGGAGCAGTAGTCGTGCAAGTTATCTGAGGATGCCCCGCGGAGAGGTGAAACACGTGTAGAGTAGATTAACGGTGGTAGTTGTGTTTCGCATTGTTTGCCGCACGCGCATTTATCAGCGGGCTGGCAGGCGGTGCACTTTATTGCACGACTACTGCTGCATGGCGGAAGTAGCTATATATTACTTCCTTTCTTAGATATAATCTTTTGTATTTGTATATTCTAACAAAATTGGTGAAGGATAGAGGCATGAATGGAATGATTTAAACGTAAAATAATGAAACTGTAATGAAATAAAAAAAGAGTGAGAGAAAAATAAAAGAAAAATCTGAAAACATGTTACGGATAAATAAAATCCCTATCCCATTTAAAATAGGGGCACGTTATGCCTTATTATGGCTAAATAAAGTCCCTGTTCCATTTAAGATAGGCGAACGAGAGGTCCCAAAAACCGGGTTAAAAACCGTCTGCTCCCTACTAATACAAAATACTTCAGCCGATGACCTTCCAACTTATCTCGCCTTTTTATATACCAATCGACTTTAAACGAAGAATGCTTAACCTAGATGCATTTCAAAGGCTTGTATATAAATTTCAATCCCCTGGAACTACTCTATTTCGTAGTTTTAATATTAATTAACATGAAAATGAATTTTAATTTTATCATCTCACAGCTTTCTTGGTAGACTAATGACAGAAGATATCTGCCAGTCGAATTCAAATAAAAAACAATAAATCAATGTAACATATTTCAGATTGATCGTTTTATTTATAGATTTAATGTAAAAATAAATAAATAATTTTTGAAATCGTGATGTATCACGTCAGTACAATACCCGGCAATAAATATTGCACATCGACCTTTAGAAAGAGACAATTGGTTAATTTCTGCTTCGTAGAGCGTTATATCTGTCGCACGAAATACGACGAATGATAAAACGTCACATAGGTAGCGTGGGACAGAGATAGTGCTCTACGAAGCCGAAATTAGCCGATTGTCTCTTTCCAAACGTCGATGTGCAATATTTATCGCCGGTTACAGTACATAGTTGTAATTAAGTCACTATATATATTTGCAACGTGTTAGTTGTCAAAAAACGACCTGTCAAACGCAGAGAGTACAAAGTGAAAATGATTCAGCGATTATTTTTGCCTATAGTATGTTTAAACTTGTAATACAATCACTTAAATAATAACTGGTTATATTAAAATATCGTCAAACAAAACAGCACCCCGTATACCAATGATTCCCAAGGTGGTCTATATCGACCCCTAGGGGTCTATGACAACCTGCGGGGTCTACGTCAGCGGAAAAAAAATTGGGGTCCATGAAATGAAAATGGGGGTCCACGATAGTGGATCTCAACACATACACTGATAGTACCTATTTACTTACATCATACTATCATATAATATCAAAACTATTACATTATTTATAAGTACCTATGAAGTAAAAAAATTATTGCCGTTATAGTTTATTTTATGTTTATTTAATGTTACGTATATTTTACATAACAGTTAATGTTACGTATATTTAACATACATAATTTAAATTCAATCAATAAAAATTTACAGGAAATTAATATCAGGTAAGTAGGGGGTCTACCCAACACGGAAAAACATGACAAGAGGTCTACGGCATAAAAAGTTTGGGGAACTCTGCCGTATACTGTAGTTGAATAAATGTAAATAATCTTTGAAAAAATATGATCACTTTGTCTCCAGCGGTCAGACTTGGTGCTGCAGCTTATGCTGTTAGAAAGATATAAGGTTCCTCTTATATTGATACTGATAGGATAGTATATTTTAGTTATTTCCACAACATTATGTCCCATGGATCAATGCTTTGGGGTAGTGGTGCGGATATTGAAAATACATTTGTTTTGCAAACGAGAGCCATTATTATTTACGGCTTATGCAAACATAATATAAATATATGAACCATAATCTTTGATCCGTGTTTAGTAATTTTTTTATTTGTTTTTTCATTGTTTGACTATAAATCATTATACGTTCTCAGCGAGATAGTTATAAGGTAATAACTGTAACTAATTTTATATTTCTAAGCTTCTAAGTTTGTACTTTCTTATTGCCTTTTGTTACTGTCTATCTCCAATAAAGTAAATAAATAAATTATGGCCGCGAATCTCCTTGAGAAAGTGATTTAAAGAGGTCAATATTCTTACAGAGGCTTCACAATATATTTATGATATTATTTTGTATATATACAATAATTATTGTAAATTAGAATAAATGGGAGATGTTCATAGTGTAATTACAAGGCATCGTGAAAAACTGGCTGCAAGTAAAGTTTCAACTGAAAAAAGTTTCTAATTTATTTATAATAAACGGAATCGGGTTTTTAATCAAATTACGGAAAACATTATTGGACTACGTTTTACAATAATTCAAAACGCATATTAAAGGTAAATAGATGGAAAAGGCTTATTATTAAAAAAAACGAATATTTAATGACAAGAATCCTTGACAGTGATGTCGCCTGATTATTTTGATTACATTTAGGCTATATCTGATAAAGTGTATATGTATAAAACTGTGTTAAACTTTATTAAAAGATGTATTGTTGTGGAGTTTCTTCCTACTTCTTCTCCACAACTATAACACCTTGCGAATAATAGTAGAGTTAAAAATAAAATATAGATAAAAAAATTGTATTTTTACTCGCAAAACATCTGCTTACAAATTGTCGAAGTCTTCTTTAATGTATGCTTGCCAGGCTGGACGAACAATACCAGGCCCGCCATTCCTTGTGATATCTCTACAGAACTCAGTTTGAACTAGGCACTCGGCCAAAGGCTTGGTTATTCCTGTACATGGAACACGACGACATGAAAACGACGATGAAATTCCCGCTGCGTTGAAACAAAACGAAAATGCCAAGTAAGCAGTGGTAATAATTAGACGTTTTTGAGCTGTGTATAGTTTTATTGCTTTTTGTTAATTAATTATCTATATCTATCTACTTTATAAACGTCAAAACGCATTGACATTTGACGCCATTTGTAAAATTAAAGGTGCGTTCATATTATGACATTATTTTGCGCCACCTGTTTATGTTCCAGTAAGTACACACATAGAACTCATCAGAATAAGCATATATAAATATAGATTTTATACGCTGATATGACAAAACTTGTAATAAATGTTATTTCATCATAAAAAGCATAATCCAAAGAAAATGCCAAATAAGTAATGACAATAATTAGACGTTTTTGAGCTGTGTATAGTTTTATTGCTCTTTGTCAATTAATTATCTATATCTATCTACTTTATAAACGTCAAAACGCATTGATATTTGACGCCATTTGTAAAATTAAACGTGCGTTCATATTATGACATTATTTTACGCCACCTGTTTATGTTCCAGTAAGTATACACATAGAACTCATCAGAATAAGCATATTTAAATATAGATTTTATATGCTGATATGACAAAACTTGTAATAAATGTTATTTAATCATAAAATGTATAATCCAAAGTAACATTGTACTTATGTTTAATAATTAATGCACAAACCATTAGGTAAATTGCTTTGATTTATCCGTTATGTTACCGCCAGGCAACCATAACATATCAAATGTATTATTTTATACTAATTGCTCCCTTGAACGTATATTGTTTCTATAATTTACTTCTAAGAAACTTGGAAACGCTCTGACCTAATCATTATTGGTCGCTTGCGGGTAAATAAATATTTTTTCGCGGTATAAGTGGACTGTATTTGCGGGGCAGTTGTGCAAGTTTCAGTTCGTTACAAAAGGAAAAGAAATAGTAAGATAGTAAGCCAAGGGCCAAGAAACTCACCATACGAGTATCAATTCTGGTCCTCAGAGTCCTGAGAGCGGCGCGGATCTTGATCCTTTTCGTAGATTTGATTGTCTGTTGTATAGTAAACACACGCGGCGCGGATGCGGTTAGTAACAAGGTCGAAACAATTATGGTAGACGAAAGAAAGAAAGTTTTGTCACAGTTTTTTAACTTAAGCGTCGTATTGAGGCGTGAGTGCGGAAAAAGATAGGAATATATGGAAAGGACAAACTGACAGCTACACAATTATTTAATAAATTTCGAATGTAAAGTATGAATTTAAAAAGGTAAATGTATTTATAATTAGAAAAATTGTAAATATAATATATATTACGGCGTAAACAACTGTAATGTGGTGTCAATGTTTTTAGGTTTCATCTAGAGCAGAGTTCCCTAAACTTTTTTGTGCCGTTAACCCCTTGCCATGTTTTTCCGTGTTGGATAGACCCCCTACTTACCTGATATTGATTTCCTGTAAATTTCTAACTGTAGTGAAGGTTAGTGTTAAAAACTTAAAGTAAAAACACATGTTAATTTATACATTTATTAATTAAATATAAATTAAAACTACTTTAAATAAAATTTTGTATCTGTTATGTAAAATATACGTAACATTAAATTAACATAAAATAAACTATAAATAAAATAACATAAGCAATAATTTTTTTACTTCATAGGTACTTTTAAAAATAATGTAAATGTTTTGATATTATAAGATAGTATGATGTAAGTAAATAGGTACTATCAGTGTGTGTGTTGAGATCCACTATCGTGGACTCCCATTTTCATTTGGATCTGGATGGACCTCCAATTTTTTTTTCGCTAACGTAGACCCCTTGCATGTTTTCATAGACCCCTAGGGGTCGATATAGACCACTTTGGGAATCACTGATCTAGAGTGAACTTGTAAACCAGTTCGTTTTAGCGAATCGACGCCCACTGTAAGACATAGACTTTACTGCAAATATATCTATGGGGTTATATACTGTAATTACCACACTTGGTAGGATTTGCGATACCAATGTGGTATTATGGTACACAGAGCACGCTGCTGCTCAACCGTAAACTTGGAACAACAATCGGAATAACAAAGGCACGGATACGCTAAAGTCTGTAGAATAAAGAAGAAAAAAGATAAGCTCTTTAAACTCTTACTCGATTTATGTTCATTTCTGGATGATGATGAATTTAATCTAAATTAAGATTTTATTCAAACGATCTAAAATCAGACTGGTCTCTCTTTCAAAACGGTTTTATTTAGTTCTACCCGCACGGAATTTATTTGTTTATTCATTTGGATTAAAATTATAAATTAAAATTTAAGCACCATCCCGTTGTCAGATTGATCTGAAATGAGGTACACACATTTAATTTGATGACAATACAATATAATAAAATCAATAACGTTATAAATCTAAGATGGCCGCCGATACAAAATGGCGGATTACATATTTTTCCTTAACTCTCTCAATATGGGTATCAAATGAAAGGGCTACACTAGTAAAACACGATGATTATGTCAAAATTTAAAATTCAAGATGGACGCCGTTCCATTATGGCGGACTAGGTACATATTTTTCCACCACCACCACAATATCGGTATCAAATAAAACAGTTTAAAAACCGTTTAACCTAAAAGTTTTTTTATTATATTTATAAACACCAGGAGACTCTCTTTTGATAAAAACTACCATTTAGCTCCATATTACCTTCCTTCAACGTAAAACTACGAAGGTTTCAAATGCATTCTAATCCGGGAGAACTCACTACAAATTCAGACCGGTTTTGTGTGGTATTTTTGGAATATCCTTATTGTAATTTGAATCCTTTGCTGTATTATCACTAAGACGCATGCAAGACATAGGCGTTCTTCCAAAGATATCTATTGGGATATATACCATAATCACCCAACTTGGTAGGCGAATTGGCGATGGCAGTGTGGTATTATGGTACGCAGGGCTTGCTGCTGCCAATCCGGAAACTTGTTTGTAAGCAGTGGTAATCCTATATAATTAATATACATGTGAATTATATAAGATTAAGAAAAAGACCAATATTTAGCCCCTTCCGCCCATGCAGTGCCCGCCCGCCCGCCTGCCCGCTAATAAATGCATATGCGGCAAACAATGCGAATTACACAACTGCCGCCGTTAAACCACTCAACGCGTGTTTCACCCCTCCACGGGGCGTCTTCAGGAGTTATGTTACACCGATTAGTGCCAAACACCGAATGACTGAGTTCACTCGGTGCATTTTGTTGCATGACTACCACTGCATGTGCGGAAGTGGCTAAATATTGGTCCTTTTCTTACTTAGGATGGACTTCCGCAAGATAACGCCTGATTCAATTAAATATTATATAAGATTGTATCCCGGAAATCGAACCCGCGATACAATTGCAAGTCTTAGTGGTTCTCAAACTTTTATTGATCATTATATTAGCTGATAGAAGCCTTCTACGAGGTATAGGTATCCCTCAAAGATCGTTATAATGACTGGACTAGCGCTATCCACATCTAGAGACTTACTTCGACGTTGTGTCGTCAGTCTACCTAAAGATGGGTATGCCCACACCTCATCTACCGCCTCGTGGTGACCACTCAAGTATCTTTCGTCCACAACATTTGACTGTTGCATGAGTGTTGTGCTCCATGCACTGCCATTTCACACAAGAAATTTTTAGATTTACGTCTGTGACCTTACATAGGTCATTTGAACTTTAATAAACAATGTTTTAATGATAAAAACAGATATGAATAATTTAATAATTTACATTTAATGTTACACACTTTGCTTCTTACATTTGTTTTACATATAAATATTACGTAACATTTAACAAGAAATGTTTAATTTTCAATATGTACATATTTCGCCACAAATGTCCAAGTCTCTCACCGCACCGAAGATTTCTCTTGTAAATAGCTATTTGCGATACATACGTAATACATCCAAACTGTAATTTAAAAAAAAATTATATACATAGCAAACACGTTTTCTGTTTATATAATTTCGAGTGAAAAGTCTTGTACATTTAATATTAAAATCTAGAATATACACTGCTTTGTAAGAGAAAAATTCTACCTTTTAATCGCACACTTTTTTAACAATTAATTCTAATTTGAATCGCTGCGGTGTTTTGCATAAAATGTATTTTTTCTCGCGTTTACCGAGCGCAGACAGTTGGCAGAGGCGTTGTCGCTATTTGATACGTATCTTTCTTTTACAAGCTACGAGGCACGATGGCGTACATGTATGTAAATTTTTTTGCATGGGTAAATACAGTTAAAATTATTTTATTCCAAGTTGAGTCAATGTGCCGGGCCAATTCATCAAAAGATTCTGCTGTACATTTTTTCTTGAGAAGGTCCGGTAAGTTGAACGGAGGTATATTAAGGGTTTCACATAAGGTCACGTGGTTACGTCTTTTGGATTCGAATTAAGAAGAAACAGTTATTATTTTACCGTGGTGGTTATTACGTACGGAATAGTCCCCACCCTTCCTCCTATGATTACCGTAGGAGCTGGCTAATGGAAATATCCATGAATGATGAGCAATGGCATCTCCTTAACATATTTAAAAAAAAACTTCGCTGGCCAATCTGCAATTCAAGCGTGGCGGGAATCCGAACACCCTCTTTAAGATGCACAAAATAACCAAGCCCCCAGTTCCCTGCAGCTCCACTATTCCTGGTGAGGATAGCAGCCATAGTAACGTTTCGTGGTAAGAACTGGCCTTTATGATATAGGCTAGGCCTAGTTTAGACGTCAGTGCTATTTAAAAAAAACACATCTAGCCGGTTTAGCCCATAGCGCCCATTGCAACAAACAGGCTTTTCTCAAATATATCTGTGGTGGGATATACCATAATCACCACGATTGGTAGGCGTTTGGCGTTTGCAAAGTAGTATTATCATCCTCTGAAAACTTGTTTGTGAGTAGCTGCAATATTATACATTTAATGCACAGTGTGAATCCAGGTTTCAGGTCAATATTATATAAGGTTGAGTCCCGGGAATCGAAACCGTGACCAACGGTTGCAAGTCCCAGCTCTCTACCGCTGAGCTATGACTGCACAAAAAAAAACGTCTAATGAATATAAAATAATCCTTCGCTGCTTTTCGTTTTTTTAATAGAATCAGGCGTTACCTTGCGGAAGTCCATCCTAAGTAAGAAAAGGATCAATATTTATCCATTTTCGCAAATGCAGTGGTAGTCGTGCAACAAAGTGTACCGCCCGCCAGCCCGCTGATAAATGCGTATGCGGCTAACAATGTGAATCACACAACCGTCGGCATCTCCACGGGGCATCTTCATCAGGAGTTATGTTACACCGATTAGTGCCAAACACACAGTCTGCCTCTGTTGTTGCACGACTACCACTGCATGTTCGGAAGTGGCTAAATATTGGTCCTTTTCTTACTTTCGTTTTTTATTTAGACTTTCATATAAGACGAGGTGGCCGAGTGGTTAAGGCGTTGGACTGCTAATCCAATGTGCTCTGCACGCATGGGTTCGAATCCCATCCTCGTCGTTACACATTTTTTAATATTTTTCCACCAGTCGCGAGATGTTCCAAGCGATCTCATGGTAAACCGCACTCTGACTATTCAGGCTTACTGCTGGCTTAGCTTACTCTAGATACAAACATAGTTCACAGAAGGTAGATCTAATTTATCAAAGGTGATATATATTTAGATCAGCGACATTGTATTTCTGGAGCCAAGTTCAAAATTATAAAACATAAAAGCCGTTTCGATCTAGGAGTAAATATATTTTATCTCAAACGATCAAAGTGTTTATCGTTTTAATTTTAGCCGTAGGATCCACTGGGAGCCAATTCAATAGGAACGGCTCAAAGGGTCTTGCATCAAATATCTATTGTAGATCGTAGCAAAGACTTTTGTGCTGCTTGTGGCTGGATATTTAATGGAATCAGGCGTTATCTTGCGGAAGTCCATCCTAAGTAAGAAAAGGACCAATATTTAGCCACTTCCGCACATGTAGTGGTAGTCGTGCAACAAAGTGCACCGCCCGACTGTGTTTGGCACTAATCGGTGTAACATAACTCCTGAAGATGCCCCGTGGAGGGGTGAAACACGTGTTGAGTGGTTCGACGGTGACAGTTGTGTAGTTCGCATTGTTTGCCGCATGCGCATTTGTCAGCGAGCTGGCGGGCGGTGCACTTTGTTGCATGACTACCACAGCATGTGCGGAAGTGGTTAAATATTGGTCCTTTTCTTACTCGTGGCTGGATATCTTATGCTGCGCTTGTTTTCCGTCTCCTCTTCAGAAATTTGAAGCGCTAATGTCTTTCTATTCTGTGCGTCACGTGTAATGCATGTAGTCATTTTAATACTACTACTGCTCTTTTATTGATTATTTCATTACTGATTCTGTCTAGTAGTATATATTCCAGGTATATAGCCTTCTATAGCTTTTTCATAGCCTTCTCTCTTCCATTATTTTATTATCATTACTGCCAGTATTAATTAGATATTTATTTTTAAAAAATGTAAGGACTGTTTGTTACTTAAGAGCTAGAGATTATTCGAAAGATGTTTCTAAACAAATTATCACAATCAAAGAAATCAAATAATTATTGGTATAATACTCACGAGAGAAAAAAGATATCATTATAATGAAAACCAAAGAAGCTGATATCCAATCCATAGAGCTCAGTAAACAAGGATCTTCTAGAACACAATGCACCCCTAGTGCAGCCAAGATAGAGTATCCGAAGATCACGTCGACAAACATGCCCCAAACAAATGTCAGGATTAATGATTCGTAATCCTGAAATAAATTACTCACGATAGAAAAAGGAAAGAAGGTTTATTATTAGTTCAAATTACAAATTACACAAGCCTACTCTATAGGTCATTACATTGACCGGTCTTATTTTGCCTGCGACCAGCACCTTCGCGCGGTCTTGATTATGTTTGCCCACCTAGTGGGACGTCTATCCACACAGCGTCTACCGGATCTTGGGCGCCATTCGAAATCCTTTATACATATACAAATATATATACATGTATCTAATATAAAAAATTTCCATGTCACAATGTTAGTTACCGTACTCCTCTGAAACGGCTTGACCGATTTTTACCAAATTTTATATGCGTATTCAGTAGGTCTGAGAATCGGCTACTATCTATTTTCCATACCCCTAAGTGATAATGGTGGTCCATCCCTAAATTTTTTTTAAACAACTTTTTTGGTCTTTATTTTATTTTGATACAGAATACGAAAATTTATGATACAGTATACAAAAACTTTAATTTTTTCGCAAAACAACGTTTGTGGGATCAGCTAGTATGTATATATATATTTACATATATTTCACGTTCTCTGCAATGACATATAATTTTTATACACATTTGCTCACTTTTATGCAGGTCACAATCTTTGCTAACCTTTTTCCTAAATATTAGATTCTTGAATCATTGACGTCTTATTTGTTTAATTAAGGTATTGATGGATTAAGATATATAAAAGCAAGTAATTTTTGCTCAGATACTATGGCGATGGCTTCTATAAATAACTTATAGATAAATTAGCAAAAAGAACTATTCTCTGAGTCTACGTGTAGATAAATTATGTTTGACCCTTCACATACTGTGTACAATCAATTTATGTCGTGCTACCAAAACCGCTGTACCGCTCTATAGGTATGTGCGGGTAGAGAGGGGAGTAGTATCGTACGTTTCGTGCCATCGCTGTCGACGCTCACGGCTAGCTAGGCTATATTGGTGCTGGACGCTGTTAGCCTTTCTGGCTTTTACAGCTTTTTCTTCTCGCGGCAACGTTCATGCTCTTTTTTCATCTGCTCCCACTACGCTATGATTTTCAATTGTGTAGTACAGCGGTTTCTTTAGTTATACACCATAAAAGTTACTAAGTAACGGATCATTCTAAGTCAGGGGTAAGCAACCTTTTTAATGAACAGGCCAACTTCAATTTTAACACTTATTAACAATTTACTAAACTTTATTTTTAATAAACATTAAAACAAGAAAATATACTGACTTTATTAAAACAAACAAGATGACAAGGTAAATACGAATATACTTGCAAATTTTAATGAGAAATTTGGCATCGTTTTATCCATACAACCGTATATATATGTACGCAGCTTTCTAATCATGTATCACTCAGTTTTGATCGGTTGTCATTATTAATTATTTGCTTTGGTTTAGTATATGCCACGATTTTACTATTATTAATTTTTTAACAATATATCGATGAGAAAAGGTTGAAAATAAATTGAATTTTTTATAATAAATTGAATTGAAGTGGTAGGCGGGTCGCGTGTTGCTCACCCCTGTCTTACTTGATATATGTTTCAAATTACCCATACAGTAGACAACAGCAGTATGATTCCCATAACCATGTACACGAAAAATAGCAACGTCAAACCATATTTGATGGTGGACGTAAAATTTGCGAGCAGGTTTTTTGTATCTGTAACAACTAAAGTTATTATTTTAGTTTAATAAACTTCATATTTTTTATGTCTGTTTTTCTGACGTTACATTGCAGTCATATATGTATTGCATAGATATATAACGGCTTAATGTGAACAAACTTTAATATAGTATGTATTATATTTGATAATGTTTATACATTGTTTTTATTATTCTTCAATTGATTTGATTTAATATTCTATTATTACTTTTCCTTTTTTTTATTTCAGACAGATTTGAGATAGCGAGTAGTCGCTAAACACGGCCTGCGGGAGACCTAAGCCTTACAGGAAGTATCTCTCTGCTGGGAAGAAAAAGAATACTATATTGTACTCCTAACAGAAAGATATATATAACGTAACAACAACTAAAAAGTGCAATAATCGGTCTTATTAAAAATGGAGTTTTTCCGAATTGAACTCTGATCTATGGGTAAAAGTAATACACACATACACACACACATGTATATATATATATATACATACATGAATTATCCATAATTTCCTAACTTCTTAACTGTCAATGTCAAAGTGTGTCTATGACTTGTGTGAAACAAATATTGTATTTTTTCCCAACATTTTAATCTTTAATCATGAGAATTAATGTTAAAACTAATTAAAAGGAGATAAATGCTTTGATGTCGTTTCTTTCATTTCAAATAATCATCTTTGATTTTTAAACTTGTGTGCTGTACAGTATTAACGAAAGTAAAACTTTTATTTCACATATAATTACCGTGTCAAAAATGCAGCGATACTCATATAGAAAAATATAATCAGCATATTTATGAGAACGTGTAGAAAGTTATTAAATCTACAAGAATTTTTATTACATACTAAAAATTTTATTAGATGTAATTTCAATTACACGTATCCCAGATAATTTACTCTATAAAGTTTTGTAATGAAAAATTCCCGGTATGAGAATGATTATATGAAATGTATAACCATATCTGCTTGTTACAAGTGAGAGGACAAACTAAAACTATATATTCGCGGTAAGAGGCTTTGAAAAGAGTTCCTTTTGCAAGGATTCCACCAAACTCAGTCGCTTTTTTAAAAGTTCTGTTAGGTATTATATGAATTCTTCCACTAGTGAGAAAAGCGGGCGTTAAATATTTAACTAAGCTAGCTTACCAAAAAAATAACTGTTATAGCTTGCTATCTATAGGTTTAATGAATGCTATGTAGAAATACCAATGTGCTAAAAATATCTTTATAATTCGTTGTCCGAATGAAGTTAAATATTAAGAAAATTAGTTTTCCCGTTTCATGCATAGCCGACGCTAACGCCGATGGCAATGACAACGCCGACGGCAATGACAACGCCGACGGCAATGACAACGCCGACGGCAATGACAACGCCGACGGCAATGACAACGCCGACGCCAACGCCAACGCCAACGCCGACGCCAACGCCAATGCCAACGCAAACGCCGACGCCAACGCCAACGCCAAAATACCGGTATTATTAAATAAATACGGGTTTTTAATAACGGACAAAAATCGTCCGGGATTCCGGAATCGCGGTATTGTAAGCCCAGAGTCTGCACGACAGAAAGTAAGCAATTTTTAATTTTAATCTGTACTAATTCGAATTTTAAAAATGATTTTTCTAACAGTATTCATTGCGTTTTCGGATTGGGTGGTACCATACATTGACAGCAAATAATTTATATATAATATAGCAATAATATATATATATATATATATATATATAAACAAATCATTCTGTATATATGTTATTATAATGATATTAACATACAGAGTGTGTCGGTGAAGTTCTTTAGCTTGTTGTAATTAACATCTGTGTTTAGTTCCAGCATTGACAGTCCTGCTACTCCAGTCATCTGTGAACATCAAGAAAATACTTTTTAGAATATAAAGTAAGAGGTTCACTGCTGGGCATAAATCACCTCCTAAGACTTTCAATAGGAACGGGGTTTTTTATTGGACCTCCTTTTTGAGGACTTCTCGTTCCCCCCAACCTTGTGTAGAGGGACTGTGCAACTCTGGCAAATATTTTTTATTATTTTACTTTCTCCTTTCATCTCTCACTATCTCTTATATTGATATTTCCTTCACTATCTCTATCTTTCTTCACATTCAAATCGTCTACCGTACATCACTTTCCTTCCCTCATATTCGTTTCTAGACAGTTTACTACATTATCACAATTTTGAGTCAATATTTCTAATTTTAATTTTATGCAATTATAGCTTATTTATAATATTTTCTTATTTACTAACTACCTATATTGCTTAATTCATGATTTCCTTGAATATAAATGGTTGGAAGCTGCCTGTATAAAGGTTCTTCCGACAAACTGAGCAATATAATTGGTCTACATCGTAGGTGAACTTCCCTATGCTGTGCTAGTTCCGTGGTCTCCGTTCCAGAACCTTCGAACCCTGCCTGACACTTTAACCTACCAATCGAAGCTTTCTAATTCAATCTTGTAGAAGCCTAGCCCTCTTTAAGGCTTGTTAAGCGAATGCTAGCTTGACAATGGAGCTAGCAGTGAGATACCCGGAATTAACTGAACAGATCTTGCAGATTTTCAGAGTTACGTCTGTTATTTTAATGTGTCTACGTATTATCCCATTCTTGAATCAACGTCGTAGAGAAATGCTGAGCGAAGTCTTCAATTGTTGATTTACTGTGATATTACTATTATATGAACATTATAAGAAGTATCACAAAGTATCATATCTGGTCTAATTTAAATAGATCAAAAAAACATCACGATTTAAACAAAGTAATTTAAACAAAAACTTATAACGTTTATAAGTATAATAAGGATTATATAAAAATTCAACGCTATCTATAATATATAGAAGGACCCGAAAGTAATGTCGCTTTCTCAAGTTAAATTCACGCGACTACATGTCTATCAAATTTTTTTTCTAATCAACAATAATTTCACTTTCGCTATCAACAACCTTTTGCTATCTAGTATACAAATCAATGCCGGAGCTGTAAAAATCAATCGGTTTTTCTGTAAAATATGTCGACAGAAATGACATTACTTTCCAGTCCACATAATATATTTAATAATAATCGAATACTTTACACATGTAAGTAGGAATACATTCCCAGTTTAATTTTATAACATTAGTAAATAATAATTGGCGAAGCTCTCTGAAACAGTTTTAAATATCGAAAGATACCTCAAAAAGAAAATGTCTGTCGGAAAAATGGTTTGCCCAATTATGAGATAACAAATAAACTTTAAAACATTTAATTTTTAAGTTATAAATAAAAGTCTGTGCGTTATTGCCCCGCGTGGCTTACACTGCCTTTTGAGGGTGTCGTCTTTTCAGTTCACAGACGCCCACTGCAAGGCATAGGTATTTCCGACAGATATTTATGGCGGATATACTATAATCCCCACGATCTGCAGGCGTGTTAGCGATCAGTGTGGTATTACACTACGCAGAGGACACTGATATTCATCATCTAAAATCTTGTTTGTGAGCAGTGGCAAAAAAATTCCTTCATATTCTGAACTACCGAATCCATTGCCCCCGGAATTCTCATAAAATGTTTTTAAACAGATACCGAATGTTATCATTGAAGGATCGACGTTCTCTAATGGACGCCACAACACTTATAAATATTTGTGGTGGCCATGTAACTGTTCGGAACTGTTGTTTTTAAAAACCATTCGTAATTTCAAAGATGCCAAGAAAAATAATTTAGTTAAGTTTTATGAACGTCTCCTCAACTTTTCAGATGGCTTTCGTAAAATCCATTCTTATCTGATTTGTTCCATCCAAAAATATTTCTATCAAATTTCAAGTCCCTAAAATTTATGGTTAAAAAGATATCGTAATAAGACAATGAACCTAACCGGTAAACAAAACAGGAACCTATGCAAGGTCAACATGACAATATAAGTTATTCGTTTATTGGACGCAAAATAACTATTATATGCTGGTAAAAAATCCCAAAAATTCGGGTAATTATCTGAAGTAAGCATTTTAGCAGTAGGCAATACCCACAATTTAAATGTTGAAAATGTAATTTTTCTTTAGTAAATTACATTTTTTAACAGTAGTAGCCTAGATTCGTTGGATACAAAGTTATATTATTCACACTTACACTGCGAGCGTCTAGCGATTGGTATGATGGTGTTATTTGCCCTGATTCCAAAGAAGCAGTAAAAGCCAAAACAGCTAACAGCGTCGAGAGCAGTAATCGAATAAAGCCATTAAAAATAATAATTATTTTTTATCTGCCTCTAGAGATTTATTAATGAAAGAAGTACATGAACTTTTGTATTCTAGTAGAAAAAATAAAATAAGTAAGAAAAGGACCAATATTTAGCCACTTCCGCACATGCAGTGGTAGTCGTGCAATAAAGTGCACTGCCTGCCAGCCCGCTGATAAATGCGTATGCGGCAAACAATGCGAATCACACAACCGCCACTGCCAAATTACTCAACATGTGTTTCACCCCTCCACGGGGCATCTTCAGGAGTTATGTTACACCGAATAGGTGCACGACTACCACTGCATGTGCGGAAGTGGCTAAATATTGGTCCTTTTCTTACTTAGGATGGACTTCCAGAAGGTTACGCCTGATTCCATTAAAAAATAAAATAATTTAACATATTTCAAGGCGATCGCTTTACACGAGGAATAGTTTTAAAAGCATTAAATCTTTTTGCTAATATATAATAATATAATTTTTGCTATACGTGAAGTTTTCACACGTGTACCATTCTGTATATATTACATTATATGCTGTGATATCGTTTAATAATCTGTTCTGCCTTATATTATTTTATTCAATTGTACACTTTATGTCAAAAATATTCGAAATAAATAACAGTATTACATTAGTACGTACAATTGCCTGTATAGCTATAAATAGCAAACCCAGCCTCAGAGATATGAAACAGCAACAGTATCTGTAATGGGGGAATATCTCGCACATTTTATGCACTTTTAATTTTAAACGAAATCCATTGTAAACTGTTATAAATGTTAATGAATTTTGACAGCGAAAGATGACTTTTTTTTTCTTTCTAGGCAAAGATGATCGAGTATAAGGACAGGGCATAAACTTTTTTTTAATTATACAAAATTAAATATCACAGCACCATAAATAAACAATTAAAATAAATAAAATTATTTCCCTTTTACGGACGAATCATCAATTTTAGCTATATTTTCCTATGCTTTTATGTACAGCAAAAAGTTTATATATATTTGTATAAATGGTTCATTTTAGAGACATAAACTTATTACATTGGCCTACTTATCTGTTTCTTTAGAAATAATAACCTGTAGTAGGTAACCAATAAATTTAAGTTTAAATCCAAAATTACAATACATATTTTTTTTCATAAATAAGTAAATTTTGGACGTGTACAACAGAAGGCCATACGTCTCCATAAATTTCCAATAGGACCGGCTGGAAGCGACTTGCGTTCAGCGACTGAAACCTCTGTACCGCGCCTGAGGTACATGCGGCGAGACGGGGAGGGGAGGGATCCGTCGCTCTGTTCCTTTAGTCCACCTTCAATGCTCAGAGCATTTTTACGTCCCCTTCTCGTAGCGTTTTCTAAGAGCCATTCTGCACTATAATTTATATATACAAACATATACATACATATATATACAAACACACACATTTGTTTATATATACATAAATCTTTATTTTAAATTTGAGAAATCAAAGACACTCGAATGATATGAGACGAGTTTATGACGCTTTTTTTTTCAAAATAATTCAGCGATTTTGGTATCTTTTTCTTGACACTTTCACAGTTTTGCTTTTTTCCATTTTTAAAACATAACTGTTTTGTACTTCAACATAAATATTTGACAACCAAGTGAAATTTTTTTTTATTGCTAAAGAACAAAAGACATCCTATATTTCACAACTAAAAACGTTTGGATTTGAAAAAGAAATTATCTTTTTTATCGGTTCAAAATTCACGTGTTTAGCTAGACTAAAGAACAGTAATCGATTTGTATTGATATGTACACAGATAAAGATACAGAGAATAACATATGATTTATGATTGACCCCTAAATTATTTCAGTTCTTTATATATGATTTGTGTTTCGCCATGGTGAGGAACGTGGTAATTGTAAACCATACATTAATTATAAGCAGGCCATAAATAATTAAGAATTATGAAATTTAATCTCTTTTCATTTCGGAATTCGCCCATGATGTAAAAGATGTACAACCAAAATTTGTTTGTTACAAACAAGGCATCAAATATTCGTATAAGAAATTAGAGATTACACGTGCGTTGTTAAAGACGAGGAATTTGTAAATGAGACGTAAATTATTTAATATAAACAAAGTATTAAATGTTTGAGTACATATGTATCTAATTACAATAATAAAAGGTTGTATAAACACAAAACCCAGAGATAAATATAGTATATATGTTAATGAAGTATATGATGGCTATAGAAATAAATAATATTGCAATATATTATGCTATTCTTATATAATATAGCACCATGCGAAATTTCAAAATTATTCTTTGATTATACGTCTCTGATACTTTACAAAAGAATTTCATCACCTAAATTACCATTTAACATTAAATAAATTGTAAATGATAATAGCAAAGTATGTTTTATGTTAATTTTCTAAAGAAAAGCAAAATCGAAACGCCAACGTATCACTGACACTTCATTATAATGTCAGAACGTCATTCAAGATGGCGGACACCTCGACAGGTGACATCTCCGGTTCATCATATGTTTGTCTCTTTCTTTCTTACAATCAAATACGTAATTGAATTGAATTGCGTATTTTGACAGTTCCTTAATTATCTTATTTGTTTTAATCAATTTACAATGTTACATTTTCGTGTTAAATTAAAAACCTAATGCTATGTTTTATTTTATCTTTCTGTGACTAAAGTTTTTTTTGGTATTTATGTCATTCTATAAGTGTATATTTCTATAGTCCTGAGTGTATCTACATATCTACTTAATGGTTTCTTTATAATAATAGCCGATGGAGTAACCGTGGTTGCTCAAATCAGCGCAGCGGATGACCACGTAACCCTGGCCAACATCCAGAGCGTAGAGTGACAATCAAATTTTCTCCTGAAATATAAAAGAATGAAATGGATATTTTAAGCAACGCTTCACTTTAATATTAGTTGATTAGGAAGGTTTATGTCATGTACTAAGTTAAGTTTAAACATTTTATTCTTTCTCTTTTTAATCTCATAACTATTAGTGTATTATCTTCTATGGTGGCATCCTTACCCTGGGAAAAATTCACAACCAAGCCGATAAAAAAGTTTTCCTTAGCCAAGGCTATGGTGCAGAGACAGGTTCAAGAATGGTCACCGTCCACGAGGCTCAGGCGCTAAAGAGCGGGGCGTTATACAGGCACTGTTAAACAGTTGTATCGTTGTTCATCGAGCAACAGACACAGCTGTATAACAGTGTCCGCACGGCGGTAGTAATATCACGTCACACACGTGCGTGTATTGCACGGACAAGACTCAAGATGCGATCGCAAGGTTCATCGATGTGAATACGTCAACCGCCGCACAGATACTAGCGCACTACCTGAGGATGCCAATATAGAGTAGGAAGTGGTCGCACGAAACTTAAATTTAAAAACTGGACTGAGACTTAGTAAACTATTTAATATACAAAAACGTGAGCAAAAAAACATTCGAAGATGTTAAACGTAAATATAAAAACAAAGACACGAACGCTTATCTCTGTGGAATATATATCCTAATAAAAAATATCTTCTATCTGTATTATACATCTACCAACAGCGAGTTTTCATGTAATAACTATAATTACACTAACTGATTTACACTGCTGGCTGGAAGTGGCATGTATCCAGTGTCTTCTGACAACTGACCTCTAACAAGATCATCTGTCAACCTTGAGTGTAAATGTAATACGCAGTTCTTTTTATGGCTTCCATTTTTGGGAACCTCTGGTGTTCCCTTAACATGTGACATTGTTTATATATAAACTTAAAAGTTTAATGATGGCATTGTACAGTAACACGATTTGATTGTACTCTTTATCGAATTGGAATCTTGTATTTTCATTGCTCGCTATAAATTATAGAAAGTGGATGATAAAATGAATGTATAAAAAATAATACCGGCTCTTTTCCTTGTGTATCCCTTTACTTCTATTGGTTGTTATTCTTTTCGTACGTTTGTCGCGTACTATGTTACGCAATTCGTGTCTGTGTGCGGTGGCTATTGTTTCGATAACTGTGATATCGAGCTTGGATCGGACCAGATCGGGTCATCGCACGACGTTGCTTCGTGTTCACCGTCCATCAATTTTGATCAAAAGTTTTTAAGGCTACGAAGACCATCAAAAAACTAAACTAGCAAATGTAAATATTCTATTTAAAATAAATTACAATGTACCAAGGCTCTCCAATCCATCCGTATGTATATCTAATAGTTCCACTAACTATATATAAAATAGTATAATATCGGTTGGCACCATGATATATATCTTTTTACAGCCTCCTTTCATTCGGTTCATAAATAACCTTAATTTTTTCCGGCAACTTTTATAATGCCTTTTTTTACAATTGACTTCACTTAATATAATGCTATAAGTGAAGGCTTCTAGTTGAACTATTGTATAAGTATAATATATATGTATAACATTTATAAAAAAGAGTCAAAAACAAAATAGATAAAATAAATTTGACTGTCAATAGGAGTCCAGTTAAAAGTTCCAATTTTGAATAAATTTATTTTTTCTTTATCTTATCTTAATTAACAAACGGGCAGTGGTAGCCCGCTATAGACTATTAAGACAGGCTTGATTCCCAGGATACAATGTCACATAATTCACTACTTAGTGCATTAATGATATAGGATTGCCACAGCTCATAAAGAAGTTTCCAGACTGCAATCGCCAACCCGCATATCTAGCGTGGCATGGTATATCCCCATAGACATCTTTGGAAAGATATATGCCTTACGACAAACTTCTTTCATACGAACAAATAAAAAAATAAATTATTTATCTGGATATAATGATCTTCAGGGAAAAAACCTGACATGTTTCCGACGTGGGTCGCGTGTGATATGTATACAGAGACATAAGTAATCACGAAATGTCATACGTTACTCCGAGCCTTCAGATTTTACTTATTATGATTTGATTTACGTTTTTATTCTGTTTCATAATATTTCCTTTTATCTTACTCGTAATATTTGAATGACTTTTATTTTTCGTAAAGATATTAATTCATTTTAGATTTTTATCTATTGTTTCGCAACATCTTCATTTTAGCTGTAGAACCTCCATTTATCGACATAGGCCTCACGAGGTATTAATTACAACAATAGTAATATATGATTGTCTTATAATAAACTATACAACAAAGGTTGCCGTAAAATAGATTTAAATAACTTGATAAAATCAAAAACTGCTATGTTAACAAAGAAAATAAAAATGTGATGAATGAAAGAAATTGTGAATGACGTAAGCAAATTCAAAAATAAATTGTAAAAGGAGAAAGATAAATAAAAATATATAAATACAGAAAAAATATTTAAGCCGATATTCCTGGCTTTATATAAAACCACGGGAACCATGAAAAATCTATGAAAGGTTATAAGGAATGGATAGGAGTGAAAGATGATGGGATGGAAAATAGAAGAAAAAGTAAAAGATATTGAGACAGATATACGAAGAGTGAGATAATAAAATATTTGAAGAAATATTTAAGCAAAAAATGTCTCTGTCTACTTCAGATACGAAAAGAGCGAGATGTCATTAAAAACGGTGACCATAAAAAAGAATATAATACACATGAAAAATAAGTAGTAAATAAGGATCTTCTAGAACAGAGTGGACTACTATTGCAGCCATGATAGAGTGTCCAAAGATGATGAAACCTACGTTAAAATAAAGAGGAGAAGACGAACTACTTTTCTAAATAATTTGAATCTTTTTTTGTAAAGACGCACGGAAGGTTATAAAACTTAATAAGACTTTTTTAAATTGTTTCTTTTGGTCAGAACACGATTGTTTTTTTTATCAAAATCTAGACTTAAAAAAAATAACTTTGATTCTGTTGTGGGTGACATGTATTATTTTAAAAATAACTGTAAATAAAATTTATATTTAAATTTATATGTTATATATAATATACGAGTATATAATAGAGTTAGTCTATACAAAAAATATTTGTATAGACCAACTCTATCGACTAGCAAATATGTGCAATCTTCTACATAACGTCCTGTATATATAACATTTAACTAGAGATAAATCTAACCATGATATCAGTTAAAAGTAGGATCAAGAAAACTGTAAAGAAAAAAAACAGTAACATATATATATATATATATACATATATATGTAATAAATATGTATATATATATATAATAAAAAACAGTAACATATATATATATGTTATATATATATATGTTACTGTATCCTTATAACCTTTCATAGATTTTTTATGGTTCCCGTTGTTTTATATGAAGCCGGCTATCGGCTTAAATATTTTTTTCCGTATTTATATGTTTGTATTTATCATTCTCATTTAACTATTTATTTTTGAATTTGCTTACGTCATTCACAATTTCTTTCATTCATCACTATTTCATTTTCTTTGTTAACTTAGCAATGTTTGATTTTGTCAAGTTATTTAAATTTATTTTACCGCAACCTTTGTTGTATAGTTTATTATAAGATAATCATATAATACTATTGTTGTAATTATTACCTCGCGAGGCCTTTGTCCATGAATGAAGGTTGTACAGCTAAAATGAAGATGTTGCGAAACAATATATAAAAATCTAAAATGAATTAATATCTTTACGAAAAGTAAAAGTCATTCAAATATTAAGACAAAAGAAATATTATGAAACAGAATAAAAACGTAAATCAAATCATAATAAGTGAAATCTGACGGCACAGAGTAACGTATGACATTTCGTGATTACTTATGTCTCTGTACACACATCACACGCGACCCACGTCGGAAACATGTCAGGTTTTCTCCCTGAAGATCATTATATCCAGATAAATAATTTATTTTTTTATTTGTTCGTATGAAAGAAGTTTGTCGTAAGGCATATATCTCCCCAAAGATGTCTATAGGGATATACCGTAATTGCCACGCTTGATATGCGGGTGTTGCTACTCATCCTCTAGAAACTTCTTTATGAGCTGTGGCAATCCTATATCATTAATGCACAAAGTAGTGAATTATGTGACATTGTATCCCGGGAATCAAATCCATCTTAAAACTTTACTGCGCGCTACCACTGCCCGTTTGTTAATTAAGATAAGATAAGGAAAAAATAAATTTATTCAAAATTGGAACTTAACTGAACTCCTATTGACTGTCAAATTTATTTTATCTATTTCGTTTTTGACTCTTTATATTGCCAAAAATTTATTGTAAATTACGTCTCTTATAAATATTAAGGGAACACCAGATGTTCCCAAAAACGGAAGCAATAAAAAAACGACCTTGTTAGAGGTTAGTTGTCAGAAGACGCTTTATACATGCCACTTCCAGCCTGCAGTGTTAATCCTACGGCTAAAATTATGATCATGACATGAAAACGCGGTGGTGGTAGATGTATAATACAGATAGAAGATATTTTTTATTAGGATATACATTCCACAGAGATAAGCGTCCGTGTCTTTGTTTTTATATTTACGTTTAACATCTTCGAATGTTTTTTTGCTCACGTTTTTGTATATTAAATTGTTTACTAAGTCTCAGTCCAGTTTTTAAATTTTCGTTTCGTGCGACCACTTCCTACGCTATATTGCCATATTCAGGTTGTGCGCCAGTATCTGTCCGGCGAGTGCAATATTCACATCGATGAACGTTGCGATCGCGTCATGAGTCTCGTCCGTGGAATACACGCACGAGTTCGTGTGATGTGATATTGTTACCACCGCGTGATGGACACTGTTATACAGCTGTGTCTGTTGCTCGATGAACAACGACACAGCTGTTTAACAGTGCCTGTATAACGCCTCGCTCTTTAGCGCCTGAGCCTCGTGGATGATCACCGTTCTTGAACCTGTCTTTGCACCATAGCCTTGGCTAAGGAGAACTTTTTTATCGGCTTGGTTGTGAATTTTCCCCAGGGTAAGGACGCCACAATTGTTATGAGACTAAACAGAGAAAGAGTAAAATATTTTAATTTAACTTGGTACATGACATAAACCTTCCTAATCAACCAATATTAAAGTGAAGCGTTGCTTAAAATATCCATTTAATTCTTTTATGTTTCAGGAGAAAATCTGATTGTTACTCTAACCTCTCGATTTTGGCCAGGGTTACGTGGTCATCTGCTGCGCTAATGTGAGGAACGACGGTTACTCCATCGGCTATTATTATTAAGAAAACATTAAGTAGAGATGAAGATACACTCAGTACTACAGAAATATACACTTATAGAATGACATATAAATAGCAAAAAAAACTCTAGTTACAGAAAGATAAAACAAAACATTGCATTAGGTTCTTTATTTAACACGAAAATGTTACAATGTAAATTGATTATAAAACAAACAAGATAATTAAGGAACTGTCAAAATACGCAATTCAATTCATGTATTTGATTGTAAGAAAGAAAGAGACAAACATATGACGAACCGGAGATGTCACCTGTCGAGGTGTCCGCCATCTTGAATGACGTTCTGACATTATAATGAAGTGTCAGTGATACGTTGGCGTGTCGATTTTGCTTTTCTCTAGAAAATTAACGTAAAACATACTTTGCTATTATCATTTACAATTTATTTAATGTACAGTGTTAGTTTAGGTTCTTTTGTAAGGTATTAGAAACGTATGGCTCAAAGAATATTTTTGAAATTTCGCATGGTGCGATATAACATAAGAATAGCATAATATATTGCAATATTATTTATTTCTATAGCCATCATATACTTCATTAATATATATATACTATATTTATCTCTGGGTTTTGTGTTTATACAACCTTTTATTATTGTAATTAGATACATATGTATTCAAACATTTAATAGGTACTTTGTTTATATTAAATAATTTACGTCTCATTTACAAATTCCTCGTCTTGAACAACACACGTGTAATCTCTAAATTCTTATACGAATATTTGATGCCTTGTTTATAACAAACAAATTTTGGTTTGCGTTCTCTTGCGTATCTTTTACGTCATGGGCGAATCCCGAAATGGAAAGAGATAAAATCTCAAAATTTTTAATTATTTATGGCCTGCTTATAATTAATGTCTGGTTAACAGTTACCACGTTCCCCACCACGGCAAAACACAAATCATATATAAAGAACTGAAATAATTTAGCAGTCAATCATAAATCATATTTTATTCTCTGTATCTTTATATGTGTATATATCAATACAAATCGATTACTGTTTTTGGTCTAGCTAAACACCTGAATCCTTGGACCGATGAAAACGAAAAAAAACAGTAACATATATATATATATATATATATATATATATATATATATATACATATATATGTATATATATATACACATATATATGTATATATATATAATGGCAAGATTTATATCTTGTTAATTATATTTAATCGTAAATAAATTTTTATTTTAAATTCAAAACTAAAATATAAGAAGAAGATGAAGAAGGTTTAACATATCTTGTTGAACTTTTAGAATTGTTATATGTTCCATAAATAAATAAATAAAAACAAAATTTCAACGATCTTCTGAATAACCTACCCCTAGATCATACGAGTAATTAGTTACTACATAAGTAAAATCTAAAGACTCGTTCATTAATTCGTTAGAAAAGGATAGCAATTGACATCAATCGGTCTTTCTCATTCAAATCAAAACCTGCAATTACCTTCGCCGTCCCTTTACAAGTTCAAAGGAATCAAAGCGAACAGTTTGTTCGTTGTTGGGAAAATTCAGGCGAGTGATTCCCGGGTTAACCCATTGAACATTTTTTTTTCATTATTCGGTAAAAACATTTTTCCCATGGCTTCATTCTGAAGAGAATTTCAAATCCGCAAAATAAACTTTAAGGATTTGAAATCAAATGGTGTTTAGATTTAAATAATGTACTGTTGAGAAATTCTGGTTTTGCTTGTTGGATATGTTTCTGCATATTCACTCTTGCGAGGGCACGAACGTGCCATATTGATCTTACACATGATCCTGTAGAGATACTGCACCTGCCACACATGCAGCCATGTCTGCCTTCTTCCCTTTTCTTCTCAGTGCCTTTTCCTCTCCTCTCTTTTCTTCATGTCCCCACTTTCTCTCCTCCTACTATTTTTTCCTCCTCTGCTACTTAGCTCTTTATCACTCTGTGTCAATTTATCTTACTCCTCATTTTTTTCATTTTCTCCTCACTTCACTACTTTTACTACTCCTCTTTTACACCTCTACCCACTCCCTTCCTTCCTTTTTCTCCCTTTTTCAACACACTTCTTTCTAACTCCAGTGTCTCTTGCGGTATGTTTTTTTTGCTTGAAATCAGTTCTTAATTTTTTGTATGAATTTTCAAGAATATTTATCTATTTAGCACTAATATCTCTAATCTATGTGCTAAAGACCAAGCAAAGTTATTATACAAGCGTTCGCTGTATATTTTTGAAATACTTTGAGAACTCCTTCTAGCTTTAAGTCGAAAGATGACATTACAGGTTAGTGCGATATGATTCCAGTTTATGTTGAATATGCTCTACTGTTTATTCAACTTATAAAGTCTTCTAGTGATCATTATTAATGATACTACATGAAAAATAGTACGAATAAATAAATAAAGTTGTTCCTTTAAAAATTTGTCGAGAGTTAATCAAATACAGTATCCGGCGATATATATTACACATCGACCTTTGGAAAGCGACAATCGGCTAATTTCGGCTTTGCAGAGCGTTATCTCTGTCGCACGAAATACAACGACTGACAAAACGTCACATACGTAGTGTGGGACAGAGAAAGTGCTCTACGAAGCCGAAATTAGCCGAATGTCTCTTTCCAAAGTCGATGTACAATGTTATCGCCGTTACTGTACGACCTTTTGGGTGCAGGCAATGTTGCTTTAATGGCCTTTTTCTTTATTGTCTACATGTATGATTTATTTAAAAATATGCGAAGTACCTAATTGTTGCTTATACGTGGTGGAAGTTGGTGCTGTTAGTCCGGAGGCTTTTACAGCCTCATCGGAGCTGAGTTCAAGGAGCGAAAGGGTCTGTAAACTTAAAAATTAAGTTAGACGGGCGCGTACCACTTGCATGATGTCACGTAGTAAAGCGCTCTACCCGAGTAGAGCTGTGTAGTGTTGATGTTGTGTGTATCTATTGTATCTATCTAGTGTGTATCGTCTTTGGCAGCGTGGACCACAGGCGAGCAAAGAAGGGATCCAGATCCAACCTCGGATTGCCCTCGCTGTTTGCGGTTAAGAAGTGGGCGGCCGCTCTCTAAAATCAGGTGTTGTGGTGTCGTCTAATTGTTACAAAGTCGAGAACTGCCTGTATTATAATTTTAATGTATCCTTCTTAAGAAAGATAAGAGGCGTGGCCATCGAAGTTTCTAGACCGCTAAAACTATACCATACTCTTATAACACTTGCAATATTCGACGTTAATAAAAGAAAGGTAAACTGTAGAATCTCTTCACACGCGATAGCGGTGAGAAAGTTTTAATGAATGTGCCGGCCCTGGATCAGGGCTGCCAACTTTTACGAGGTGCAAGCTTGTTACACTACCGTCATTATTTTTTTTCCAAAGCTACTTGAAACCTATTTAAAAACTTCTTACAACTGTAATTCGAATTTTAAATTACAATATTTACTGGCAATAATTTATTATGATACTATAATTTTATATATATACCCTTTTTATCGTAAGTATTATTAAAGTTTGGTATTAAAGTAAAGGAAGGGTGTAATTAGGCTATAGATGTCGAGTGGCGGTTGTTTAAAATGTCGTTCAGAATAGCGGATCCATCTGCGTACAACTTCGCTTCACTATATCGTAAGTCCGGCTCAGCCCGTGTACCGCGTCATGAGATATAGATATATATATATTTTTTTTAAATAGAGTAATGGTCTATGATTACATGCGGATCCGTGACATGGTCCCTCACGATGAGCCTAATGAGAATGTTCTAGGTCACCTTGAGAACAAAGTAAAGGGTTGTGTTCGAAGTTTTGCTGCGAGATCGATACAGAAATGAGTAGTTCCGTAAAAAAATACATTTAAAAAACTTTTAAGTTAAACGGTTTTTTGATACCCATATTGTGGTGGTTGTGGAAAAATATGTACCTAGTCCGCCATATTGGAACGGCGTCCATCTTGAATTTTAAATTTTGACATAATCATCGTGTTTTACTAGTGTAGCCCTTTCATTTGATACCCATATTGAGGGGGTTAAGGAAAAATATGTAATCCACCATTTTGTATCGGCGGCCATCTTAGATTTATAATGTTATTGACTTTATTATATTATATTGTCATCTAAATTAAATGTGTGTACCAACTTTCAGATCAATCTGACAACGGGAAGGTGAATAAATTTCAATTTATAATTTTGATCCAAATAAATTCCGTACGGGTCGAACTAAATAAAACCGTTTAAGAACCAAGATCACCGACGTAGTTTAAAAAATTGCTCGTCTAAACTGGAAGTGGGCGCGGCACATCACTCGTGGATCAATGGACGCTGGCACTGAAGGTTCTGGAGTGGTGACCACGAGTTGGTAGATGCGGCGTGGGTAACACCCCCACTACCCCCCACGTGGACTGACGGTATATTTAAGGCTGTTGGAAGTCGCTGGATGCAGGCAGTGCAGGACCATGGCGATCTTTGGGGGAAGCTCATGCCTTGCAGTGGGCGTCCATCAGCTGAAAAGAAGAATGTGGTAGTAGGAGAGTGTGTGAATGATATATATACATATATATATATATATATATATATATATATATATATATATATATATATATATACATACATACATGTGTGTAAGAAAAGGACTAATATATAGCTACTTCCGCCATGCAGCAGTAGTCGTGCAATAAAGTGCACCGCCAGCCCGCTGATAAATGCGCATGCGGCAAACAATGCGAATTATACAACAACTACCACCGTTAAATCACTCAACACCTTTTTCACGCCTCCACGGGACATCCTCAGGAGTAATGTTACACCGATTAGTGCCAGAATATATTAGTCCTTTTCTTCCTTAGAAATATATATATATACTAGCTGATCCCGCAAACGTTGTTTTGCAAAAAAAATATTTTTAATTTTCAATTTAAAAATAAGGGTTGATCGTAGAAGGGTGAAAATTTAGGGTTGTATGTATTTTTGTATGGTGTATCATAAAAAAAGAAAAACAAAAAATTTCGTCAAAAAAATAAAAAATTTTTTTAAGGGTGAACAACCCTTATCACTTAGGGGTATGAAAAATAGATAGTAGCCGATTCTCAGACCTACTAAATACGCTTATAAAATTTGGTAAAAATCGGTCAAGCCGTTTCAGAGGAGTTCAAGTTCACGAGAACACCGTGACACGAGAATTTTATATATTAGAAGATAAATATATATATATATATATACATATATATATACACATATATATATACATATATATATATATACATACATACGCGTGTGTGTGTGTGTGTGTATAAACTAAATATTGAAGAAAAAAAGTGTTATTAGGCTTGGCGGGTATAAATAACGTCGCACTAAAGTTGTGTAGTGTTGGATATTTATTGTAAGTACTACAACTATGTAAGTAATTTCAGTAAAGTTAAATTATTCTTAAAATAGTGGTGAAGCTAATTCTCCGACATATTTAAAAAATTTTACAACTAACTTTTTACAATATGGTTACATTATATTAATAAAAAAACGATAAAGATATTAAATGGATTATACCAAAAGAATATCATTTTTGTACACCTCAATCACAATACCTGATTCATATTAAAACCAACTTTGAGTAAAGTTACCACAAACACCTGTTGAGTTTCGTAACTTATTCTTATTTCGCTTAATACATTCTCAGGGATACGAAGGCTTTTAAGGAATAATCTACGATCATTGTCGCTTACCGGGAAATATTTCGTACTTTACTTTGCGTGTTTTGGTAGATAAATATTGTTATCGACGCCTGAAATGTGATTAACTTTTTTTCGCCTGTAGAAGCACTGAAGGACATAGGATTCCTCATAAGATATCTGCGGTGGGATATACCACAATTGAAATGGTATTATAGTACGCAGAGGACGCAGCTGCCAATCATCTGGAAACTTCTTTGTGAGCAGTTGCAATTCTACATAATTAATGTACAAATGTGAATTTTATTTAAAACTATATCGCAGGAATCGAACCGGCGACCTATGATTGCAAGACAATCCTCTATTGTTACGGCTGCCCCGCAACTTTTCTTTCCCATTCAACACTAAATTACAAAAAAATATCTTTGTTTTTTAATTCCTGATAGAAAAATATTTAACACGTTCACTGCGGGCCAAATTTTGAATAACTTTCAGCTGGTGCGGCTGAGGTCGAATCAGCCTCAAGCTGAACTTCCTAGTAGTGCGGTTGAGGCCTTTTCTGCCTCATGTTTCAATCATTTTTTTTACAATATTGAGTCAATGCTTCGGAGACATAAAGAAAGCTATATTTTTTTGTCATATCTCATACGGTTGAGTGTAAACAGCCGCCGCACTAGAGAGGAAACACGAGTTTTACGCGCCGCACCAGTGCAAAGTCTACCATGAGGCTGAATCGACCTCAAGCCGCAGTGAACGTGTTAATGTAACTATATTATACATTTTGAACACATGTGGGTTAAATAATAAAGATAGACAAAAAAATCATCGCTTTTACTGATAGCATAAAAAAATTATTTGTTACTATATTATAAATATAAAAATGAATGTAGAATATATACCAACACGAGGTAAGCTTTCTTCTCACCTTCGTGCGATGATTAAATTTAATTTCAGTATAAATCACGGACCCTTCTGTTCCGTGAACTCATGTCAGGTGAAGCTGTAAAAGCCTTAAGGATAACAGGATTAACTTCACCAAGAAATAATAAATAAAAAGATGATTCATTTCATTTATATTTATTTTCATTTGAAACAATTTCTATTGACACACGTATGTCAAGAAGAACTTCGTAAGAGTGTATAATTATAAAAAAATGATTTAAACTTTACTCCTGCATAACAACATATTTCAGATTAAAATATGTATATAAGAAGGTTTCAAACACGCCATGTGCAAAAGCCATACAACAAATACATCACAAATATTCAAAAATCTGAAATAAAATTAGTAAAATATATATTCAAAGTAATAATTTCATACAAACTCCATTCCGCAGCGCCCGACTTCGAGAATCCAGTTCTGTTTGCACAAAGATGCAAGATAATTTACAAACTCGAAACTTTTCCCTTTGCGTAACTTTAAAGCAAGTAATGCTTGAAATTTTTTAAATATATGTTACATAAATAGGATACTACATATAATAAGCAAGACTAAGTTCATACGGCATTAATGTTAAGTTGTTCCAAAAAAAAAAAAACTTTCAATAAGTTTCTATATACACATTGATTTGGTTATAAGTATATATACTTTAAAAGGGTGAAAGTAAAGTTCATTTGTTGTCAATTAATGTATGGTAAGCTATGATAATATAGTAACAAAAATCGTTTTCATAACTCGCATATACTTATTAAAATAAATTATAATATACTATCTGTTCCTGCAGATTTTGTGTTGTCAGACGTTATTGGCTTGTATTCCAATAAAAAAAAATAACAGAAACATATTTTAGTGTCATCACTGGATACAGGATATTTTCAGAAGCTTTTTGCTGTCAGATGACTGACAATAATTATTGTTATCATTGACCTCTTCAAGCCTTTTTATATACACACACACATTACTCTGATAGCTACAATGCTATCCTCGCTTTCGGCCTGGGAATTTATGAGCGCGTTCTCAACGACCATATTAAAGTATTGACGAAAAATAGAGCAGGAGGAAGCTGGCCTGAACAGCCGCTTTATCAGGGAAAGCTACGGCTAAATCTCCCCCGCGAAGTAATGCTAGGCTATGCCGTGGGGACCAGGGATACCGAAGAAAGAGGATTGTTTTTAGTCGGTATTGACGCCTAGATCGAGTCCGACATACGGGGCACCACCATTAGGCCCTATGATACGTAAACGTATTTTTAAACCTCTTCTAAAAAATACACACACACACACTACACTGTATTGTATTGGGGAACCGGAAAGTAATGTCGTTTCTATCGACCGATTTTATAGAAAAATTATTGATTTTTATCTCTCCGGAATTGAAAATTTGTATATTAAGAGTAGATGGCAAAAGGTTGTTGATAACGAAGGTGAAATTATTGTTGATTAGAAATAAAAACTTGTTAAAAATGTAGTCATGTAAATTTAACTTAAGAAAGCGACGTTATTTTTCGGCCCCCCTAATATATACAGTCAACCTGTATACGCTGGAAAGGAGATCTTCCTTATTCTTAAAGCATTATCAAAAACTTATATTAACAGTTCTAACTTCACTAACACATTTTATATTTTAATTACAGAATGATTTAAATTAGTCGTAACAGCTTTAAAAAGGTTAGTTTTTGTCAATCAATGTTTATGGCCAAGAAATATTAACAAATGTTTACCTTTTCATGAAAATTAAAAAAAAATATTTAAAATAACTAGAAAGTAAATAAACTGACGTTTGGATTAAAAGGCATTGATAACCAAAAATATTAAATAATGTTTATACATGAAATCCTCTTTTTATTTACGTAATATAAAAACCATTCGAACGATTTAAAAAAAAAAAACAAATACAATTTTGAAAAAGGAACCTGAATACACAGGACGAGTCAATATTGTTAGGTAAACTAAAAATTTCAATTTTGAATGAAATGAACCGGAGAACAGGGTATAAGTTGGGAGCGGTACGCATGCCCGGGGCAGACCTATAATAGAAACAAATACGAAAATACATTGAATTTCGTTTGTATTTTAGGATTTGTTGATTAAAAAGGTTAACAGGTTTTCCTTTATACTTGTATACTATGCTTATATATCCTTTTAGGGGTTGAAGGTTAATTACCTACCTACCTACCTAGCACACATTTGTACCTTCTTTTCTTAAAGGCGAGTATAATAAGTCCTCTCTTTCTATCTCTATATATGTATATATATATCCGTCTACAAACCGTGGCGATTATATATCCCCACATAAATGTTTTTGAGTGACGCCTATGTCTTGCAGTAATCGTAAATGGACTGAAAAGATGTCGACACCCCCAAAACGCAAAAAATTAAAGGACCACATATTTAGCCACTTCCGCACATGCAGTGGTAGTCGTGTAACAAAGTGCACCGCCCGCCAGCCCGCTGATAAATGCAGAAACGCTGATAGTGCAGAGTGCACTCTGTGTTTGGCACTAATCGGTGTAACATAAATCCTGAAGATGCCCCGTGGAGGGGTGAAACACGTGTTGAGTGATTTAACGGTGGCAGTTGTGTGATTCGCAATGTTTGTTGCATGCGCATTTATCAGCGGGCTGGCGGGCGGTGCACTTTGTTGCACGACTACCACTGCATTTACTTTTCTTACTATATATACATAGTTAGAAATAATATATACACATATACATATGCAGAGATTCATTACTATATCTTTGGAACTATGAACTTCCTCTAGTTGAAGTCTTTACTATTGAAAAACAATTCCTTTCGCCGATTAGAGGTCAAGTAACAATGATTTTTACCAAATTCTACCTGCAAGGTTGAGGAAACGATTATTAAATAATGCTTATTTTCAAACTATAGTTCGCCTCATATAAACATAGAGTAATATTTTTTTTTCTAAAATTTAAATACCAAAGATGTATTTTATGAAAGCGAACCCGAAAAATTGCCTTGTAAAGCCTGTGAAATGAAAATGTAGATTTTTCGATATTTCTCCTTTATTCCTGCGTATTTTTCGCATAACATGTCTTAAAGGGTTTTTGAAATTTTAAAAGCTAAAAAAGTAACGAAAGGTGTACACAATGTTAGTTGAGAATTCAGATATATAATACGTAAATGTAGTAAATAAATATAAAAAACAAAAACAAAACTTTGCCATCTTTTCTGATATCCGAACAAATCTATGCGATCTATTTCATGGGGTATAAAAATTTGATCTATAGCATATTACTCGCATAAAGGAATGTATCAATCACTGTAGAAACTTTTTATTACTTTTGAGAGACTTGGAAATAAGTTTTTCTTTTTTCAGAGTAAACGATTTTATTGTTCGGTTTTAATATACCATTTATATCAGTAAAAATGTATTTACGTCTGTGTTTAGATTTTAAATATATAGTATTATTTTGAATCTGACTGCATTCACATTATAAAGTTTTTTTTTTTATATAAGTGTACATCCTTTTATTGATTCCATTTGTTTTCAGTACATCTGGATAGACTGTTGTCTATAGATCGCTGTAGAGATTCTTAAAAGAACCAAGCTCTCCGACGTAGCTTAAAGAATTTTTCGTCTGAATTGGCAGTAATTGGGGCATATCGCTCGTGCAGCCGATGGCCGTTGGGGCTGAAAGGTTTTCGAGTAACCAGGAATCGGTAGACGCGTGGGTAAGCCTCATTCTAGGTGGACTGATGAAAGAGTTGTGGTCGAAGGAAATCCCTGAATGAAGGCAGCGCGAGACCAATCATCGCGATCTTTGGGCCAGACCTATGCCTTGCAGTGCACGTCCATTCGCTGAAATGAAGATGATAATATGTTATATACATACATATATATATAACATATCATCATCTTTCATGTAGCTTCAAATTCATCATCGCTATACAGTCACATGTTTTGTTGGTCCACGTCTACTGTTGTACATGGGCCTTCCGCATGGATTTATAATAGCATTGAACATTAACATTGCACGTAATCACTTGCTGTTTTGTATTTGCAACTGCAAGAGCTGTCAGGAAGCTAGAATTAGGAAGAACAGTGGAGAATGGCACCATAACTTCCAAATGGAAGACAAAGAGTGTCGTCATCATCTTTTGGAGGTGTGGCCGAAAAATAATAAAGGAGTTTATACGTAAAAATGCAACGTAAGAGTAAAGTAAATATAGAAATAATATAACAAAAGCGTAAGAGTCTGATAATTAAACAGAATTGTAAAAATTGAAAATATTAAAAATTTGTATAATAAAAGAGATTAATAAAAAATTTGAAACCGTACTGTGATATACCAAAAGGGTTTGGCGAAGAAGAAGACGCGAGGAGTGGTAAGAGAGTGAAAGAAAATAAGAAGAATTTAAGAAGAAAATAATAGAGATTATGAAGATACAAACTGAAATGTTATTTATAATAAAAAAAAACTCTTTGCACTAAATATGATAAAAGGTGCGAGAGGCCCCAAAAACAGAGCCTTAGCAAAAGGAGCTTATGTAAGAAAAGGACTAATATTTAGCCACTTCTACTTTCTTGGCGGTGGCAGTTATGTGATTCGCATTGTTTGCCGCATATGAATTTATCAGCGGGCTGGCTGGCGGTGTAGTTTGTTGCACGACTACCACTGCATGTGTGGAAGTGGCTAAATATTGGTCCTTTTCTTACTTAGGATGGACTTCCGCAAGGTAACGCCTGATTCCATTAAATAAAAAAGAGCTTAACAAGGTTTGTCTATTCTCCTTGTAGGTGGACGTCCAGGACCTTATAGGCTCCAGTGGCTATCAAATCTGCACTATGTGGTAAGCTGACTGCTGCTTCAACTGGACAGTTCGCTGGTCTATCGATTATTTTCGTTGATGTGCAGATCTCCTCGTTCCTAATTTAAAATCGTAGAGAAATCGACCTAATTATCTCGACTTCAAAATAAGTTAAATTGTTATAGTTTTAAAAAATATACACAATATTATAACTTAGTATTACAACGTAATATGTATTTCTTTCAAATTAGAATAAAGAGTCATCTCTACAAAATTGGTGCTCGATTTATAAAACTTTTTTGTTAAAGGTCGACTTTCAAAGGCGGTTTAACCTATAGTGCAGGGTGTGCAATTCACACGGGTGCCGCCGTCTCAGAGGACGCTACGGCGCTCCCTGAGACAGCTAAGAGCATCGTCTTGGAATCTATCGCGGCAACAGAGATGTCTTAAAGGCATAAAAACAATGAGTATTATTCTGCCATCATAAGAAGAAAGGCTGCAACTAATAGCACACTGTAAGCTATACCTACTTGTAAAATAGCTTGTTGGAATTTGAATAAACTTTCTTGTTACGACGGAAAAGTTAATAGTTATAGCCGCGGAGGGGGGGGCGGGTCAGGCTTAGGTGGGCGCAATATGGTGCAATAAGGTCAATATCATATCAAAATTCAATAACTTTTTATTTAGTAGGAAGATTGACATGAAATTTGAAATAGAAATAGACGAATAAGTAGAGATTTAAAATATATTAAAGAAGTTTATTTTATATTGTTAAAAATAATTAATATTGTCAAGTAAAAAATGTATATAATATAGAAATAAACGAAACTTTACAAGCAAGAATAATTTAACATAATTATGTATAAATTATAAAATTATTATTATCAGCTAGATATATTCACTAAATATGTATGTATCAATAAAAATAATAATACTAAACATAAATGCCCGATGTGCCAGGGTTTCATTGCACACGGGCGCTACACGAGCTGGAGCCGCCCTTGTCGACTTTCCTTGTGTCCTCAAAGCGTTTTGGAAATATTATATCAGAAGTTATCATTTAACTTTAAAAGGTCTTTTAATTTAATATTCATTTAAACTATATCAATATCTAAGAGATTCGTTAACAAAATCAAACCGTATTGTTAAGACAAATTTGATACCGAATTACAATCCATTGTAATTTAAATCCGTCTTTAAGGTTGTTGGGTTTATATTAAATTTTAATGAAACGAAAGACTTCATTAATAAATTGAATTACGAACCTTTGGCTAACCTAATGAATATATTATACATTCTTAATTTAAATTTGTTTTCTTCTCTACACATGTTTGCTTGCTTTAAAGAAGTATGTATTACCAACAATATACTTACAAACATTCTATATAAAGTACAATTATTTTGAATTTGTTTGCTTCTCTGCATCTGTTTGTTTGCTTTAAAGAAGTATGTATTACCAGCAATATACTTACATACATTCTATATAAAGTGATCACTTTGATATTACAATTGAAATGCAACAGATCAATAATTTCTGGCAATACAGATTCTGCAGGCATAGATATTAAACAATTATTAAATTTAATAAGCAGTAATTCAAATTTTGAAAACAATTTTAACTATCTTTTAACTTTTTAAAAAACCTTTGTTTTTATGATACTTTAATTGATTTTAAATGATCTATACATTCAGCCCTTATAGGCTTTTATATCTATAACCAATTTACATGTATACTGTATTAAATTCGATGGACTCTCCTAAGTCCTAAGTAAGAAAAGGACCAATATTTAGCTACTTCCGCACATGCAGTGGTAGTCGTGCAACAAATGCACCGCCCGCCAGTCCGCTGATAAATGCGTGTGCGCATACTACATAGTGGCTAAATATTGGTTCTTTTTTACTTAGGATGGACTTCCGCAAGGTAACGCCTGATTCCATTAAATCTCCCAAGTCCATCGCCTAGTATCCAAAAGAACCTATGGATCTAGAAATATAGACAACCATATCGGCTGATATGAAGATTAATTGAAATATTTCAGTAAAAAACGGACGCATACACTTCTTTACCAATCATCATCATTTATGCTATAGGATGCCCATTACTGGACATAAAGCTCCCACATAGATTTCCAAAAAGACCGATTGCAAGGTATCTGAATCTAGCGTCATTTGACCGTCAACATTTGTTGTCGTATATATATATATATATAAATGTAAGAAAAGGACCAATATGTAGCTACTTCCGCACATGCAGTCGTAGTCGTGCAATAAAGTGCACCGCCCGCCAGCCCGCTGATAAATGCGCATGCGGCAAACAATGCGAATTACACAACTACCACCGCTAAATCACTCAACACGTGTTTCACCCCTCCATGGGGCATCCTCAGGAGTAATGTTACACCGATTAGTGCCAAACACAAAGACTCTTCTTGTGTAATCTTTATTGCTCGACTACGACTGCATATGGGGAAATAGCTATATATTGGTCCTTTATATATATAAGTATAGATATATATATACAAAATTTGTGATGTATGTATGAATACACGCGCTTTGGAATCGTCGATTATTTTAACATTACAAGCAGTAAGTTACCGCCGGCTCTAAACGCTGAGCCGGCCAGAAACTCAACAGATGATCTTTTAAATAAAATTTAACAATTTTTAATGTGTACATTATAATACGAATCATGTAAATGAGTCAACAAACCGAGTTCCACACATTACAATAAAAAAAAACTCTTAAATGCTATTATAAGATTTATTTAATAATATACTTTTAATTTTAAATTTACAACTAAGAAAGGGTATATCTAAGATATCTTGTGGAACTTCATTATATATGCGTACAGACAGACATGAAGGATTTGCTAATATAATATAGCATATTAAATATTATTGTTAAATAACATGGATCATTTAAAAATAAAAGTAGAGTTTAAGCTTAAAAAATATCTTAAATATTTTAAACAGGGAACAAATGATCTTTTAAAATTATTAGTGAATAAAATGGCAAATGACTTTATATTTGAAAGAAGAATATTCACAAACAATAGTTCGCAACATTTATGTTCAGGTATTTTTTAAAAAGCATCTATTTCTGGTGAAAGCTACGTACTCGTATTTATATGAGTATATATTAACAAAATTGAAATACGCGAAATGAATTTCAGCACGACCATTAAACCTCCACGGGATATAAACGATAATCCGTCAGATTTACGAGTTCAATGCGGCTTTGAGTGCGCTTTGTGAGATTAAAGCCTTCTTATATATCACCTGTGTAGCTCATACGACTTACAAATAAATTTAATATCAAATAAGGTTTCGATTTTCCAAGTTATTGACTTGTACGTATGACCTTAGAAGCCTTAAAATTGTTAAGTGAACCACGGAAAAGATGGCGTAGCATAGGATAACGTCCCACAAGTGGACAGACGAGTTTATTAAGTTCGTTGGAAGGAGTTAAATGCAGACTGTAACCAAACGGTTCAACCATGGCTTTTAATCAGCAGGACGTTTTACCGAAGGTATGATGGTCATTGTGATGATGATAAAATTTTTTGTTATTTAGATATAAAATTTGGTGTATTTCACCTCACTTTGCCTCGTGGTTACGTTTCAAAAAAACACGACGCAAATTGAAACGCCGCAAAGTGAATTAAGATTTTCTATAGCAAACCATGTAAAGATCGAAGATAGGTTCCAGAGTTACGAAAATACTACTTTTTAAAAATAAAATTGAACAAAGTAAACATTAAAAAAAAAACAAATTAACTCTGCCAATAAATAAATTTGAAAATTATTTACCTTTTTTGTAACTAGAAACATGCGTAAAAATTAATATAAATTTATTATTCTCTTTTTAAAAAAGCACAACACTACATTACAACACACTACATTATTAAAACTGAACTCTAAAATTATCAAAACAAAGTGAAAATAAAATTGTATTCAAATTGCATTGTTTTTAGTTAGAAAGGGAATCTCCGAGTTTTGATGGCATGGCGCAATTAGAAACAAAAGTGTTGCCATCTTTCAGAAAAAAAAGAAAATTGCAAAAAATAATTAAAGACTCGAAACCAAAACAATGCAACCTCGAAAATCTAACGACGCATAGTGAAAATTAGTCCTAATTAAGCAGCGACACAACTTCGAAAAAAACGCAAAACGAACGACGCAAAGCGAGGTATTCGTGTAAATAAAGTTACAATTCACAAAATTTTAATTTTACTACAATATATTTACAATAACAACATATATTACAACAGAAAAGATATATACTGAACATATTAATTCATTACTAGAAAAGTATTGTAAATAAAGTCATTTCTAAAGTTGTGTATTATAAATCGATAAAGATATAATAATTTTGAAATTATTTTTTATGAATACTGTAATAAAAAGAAAAAGGTCTTGTGTGTTGCCAGTGATAATATACAGACCTCGAGACTTGGTCACTTACGAAGGCCTCATAAATAGACTCAAGGTCATCCAGAGAGATTGATCGCAACAGAAATGAGGAGATCCGGAGAAGAATCAAGTTCGCCGACGTAGCTTGAAGAATTGCTCGTTTAAAGTGGCAGTAATCGGGGCAAATTACTCGTGTAATGGATGACTGTGGGGACGAAAGGTTCACGAGTGGCCATCATGATTCGGTTGGAGTGGCAAGGTTTCCTAATAGGAGGACCGACGATATATTTGTCTCTGTTTGCAAGTAGAGTAAGACCGTCGTGGCATTCTTTGTGGAAGGTATATACGTCGAAGGTATATACGAAGGTGTATACGCCGAGTAGTCCTCGCTTCGCGCTACATAATTAACACATTCATTCACTACACTATACACCTATACGGTTATAGTTTCTCACGTTTGGTCGTCATCGCCGCTACTGTGGTACGTTCCGCAGCCCACAAAATTTCGGCCTGTGGACCCCTGTTCCACGGGCTCCATTCAGATGAAGCTGTAAAAGCCATAACCGGTTAGCAGCAATAACTTCAACAGATAAAATGGAAAATGGAGGTATATACGTGGCTTGAACTAAGACAAGCCAGTTACTTTAGATCAGAGTTCCCCAAACTTTTTTGTGTCGTAGACTTCTTGCCATGTTTTTCCGTGTCGGGTAGACCCCTACTTACCTGATATTGATTTCCTGTAAATTTATTTTTTTGTCCCACATTCGTATTTATAGAGTGACGAATTGAACAAGTCAGTGCAAGGTAGCGAAGCTCTGAGACTGCGACTCTCAGATTTTTACAAGTTAGAAATGTATTGCGACCATAAAGCGAATACCAACATCCTACAACTTACACAATTTTATAAACATATATATTTTTTTTACTTCATAGATACTTTTATAAATAATGTAAATGTTTTGATGTTATAAGATAGTATGATGTAAGTAAATAGGTACTATCAGTGTATGTGTTGAGATCCACTATCGTACTCCCATTTTAATTTCATGGACCCCCAAAATTTTTTTTCGCTGACGTAGATACCTTGCAGGTTGTCATAGACCCCTAGGGGTCGATATAGACCACTTTGGGAATCACTGCTCTAGATATTTCGTGACAGCTGGTAGGTAAACGAAATTAATTTATTTGAGTTTGGAGCACAGGTAATTTGGTTACGAGGTCTACGCGCAAAGTTCATTATTGCGGGGCACGCTACGTCGTAGCACCGTAGCACCGTAGCACCGTAGCACCGTATACAACGCTAACGGAATTAACTCTCGCGTATCGTGCATTTACTGTATTGTATTAAAATATTTTCATTTTCATTCATTACATTTCATATATATGAAAGCTTTATATGTTTACCTTAACTCAGTATAATGATTTATTATAAGTAAGTAGGAAATAGTAATAGTATTAATAATATGCTTTAAAGGCGTCAAAGTATTGTGGGTGGAGTTTAACAGGTTAGGTAGGCAATGTTAGAGACAACATCTAACGAACTGAAACGCTTGGATGAAAGATAGATAGTTTATATTAAAAGTCATCCGCCTACAACTTAAGACACCAACGCCGTAATAAATTATTTGTTATGCGAATGAAATAATTTTTATATAAAACTTTTACCACGCATTTGTACATATTTAACATTGATTCAAAAATTAATATAAGACAGTGTTTAATTTAATATTCCATCAAGCACTAAAGATTAAATACAAATTCACAAACAACAACACATATCTCACTTGACGCCGTTTACCATTATTATATTTCATTATATTCTCCGGCGTGAGACGCGGTTTTGACAACCGCCTACAAATCATACGCCGCGCGTCCTTAGTTTTTGCGCATGCGTCAACCGATGGATTGACAGATAAGCGAAAGCATTGACAACTGATTATTTTGCTACAGTATAATTAATAAAGTTCGTCACCATATAAATGTCATAAAAACATTGCGTTTGCATAGCTGTTTTCTGTCTTGAGTGCTCCGTACGAATTATATATAAAATTTAATAAAGATATTCCAAAACAAAACGAAATGTAAGCACGTATTGATAGCCATAGTAACAGATAATCACAGGATGTTTATAATTTATTTATCTTTATAAAAATTCTTTACCTTTATCCTAGTTAAATTAACATTTAAATCTATTTTAATCTTTATATATGTATAAGTAAGTATGATAATATATTAAAAAAACCACAAAAAATATGCTCGAGTTAAACACGTATATATATTGTATTTATTAAGTTTGCGTAAATTGCGTATTTGTAGTATCGATATATTGGTTTCAGGTGTTCACTAAATAATACAGTGTTGTCAACCTCTGAGATGTATCTTGAAATATATTCAAATGCATGTCACGTCTAGGAAGGTCTTAGAAATACCTCGGCGCAAGGCGACGCATTTCCATAAAAACACGCCTGGATAATTTTTTACGGTCACATGAACAAAGATACTGCGCGTATAGCACGGAAGAAAGATCTAAGACGCGTTTTTAAGGTATAAAAATTATAAAAGCTTTACCTTCCTTTCTTTGTCGTGTTTAATAAATAATAACACATATAGTTGCATATTTTTTTAAATAAACCTTTTGAATATATTCACGTTGGAAATCAGCTAAAACATATTCGCCTTACGGTGTCACCGTACCGGAGATTGGTTTATTTTTTCTATATAAACTCTAAGAGAAAAGTGGCCCCTTTTTTTGATCAAAGTTACAAAATTGATTATAAATACTAATGATGACACCGTTACATAAGATGGTAAAATGTAATCACACAAAATGGCACCTGTGTACTTTAATTGAGAAGTAGTAACTCAACGAGAAACGACTCGGACTTGAGTTTAAAGATCTCGGGTTCGATTTCTGGGATACGATTTTATATACTTCACACTAAACGCATTAATTGCACTGCCATTGCTCACAAAGAAGTTTCCAGATGAAGAGCAGTAGCGTCCTCTGCTTACCATACCATAACTGCTTACCATAATTGGTATTATTACAGTGTGGTATCTGCGATCTTCAACCCACCTACTAAGCGTGGTGATTATTGTATATCTACACATATATGTCTATGTTGAAATCATAATAACAATATTTAAAAATTAATTTAATCCAGGGCGATGTACCTCTGAACATAACTATGTTGTACATCTCTAACCAAGTCTAGAGGTTTGACAAACGTGGGATTTTCAATCTGGTTTTTAACTTCCTTGAAGTTTCTATTGAAAGAATAAAACTCAATCCAAACGGAATTATCAGGTCCGTTTCGATTTACAAATTTAAATTTATAACAAATTATAGGTGAAAAATTTAACGAACGAAATTAGATTTTAATTTTATTTTTGTTTGTCAACGTAGAGAATCTTAAACTTCGTGTCATTCCGGATTCAGTTGTGATAAGTACTTAAAAAACTCCGTAAAGAAATAATAAGTAGTACCAACCAAATAAATTGCCTGTTAGTTATTTTATTCGCAAGGTATTGTTATATCTTTTTTATACATATTTATTAAATTAAACTGATTATTCTATTTATTTTAAGATTCACGAAAATTGGTCGAGCCGTTTCAGTTACTAAAAAGTAAGTGAATTTATTATTACAAAAATATATGTACTAGATAAGTATAACATACTAAAAGATAGGCCTAGCATTAGAGATCGTTCTACGAATGATAGCTCTGCATAATAAAGGGTATCTGTTCAGTAAAGATAGCAAGTAGGAAAGCTTTTTAAAATTTTATAAATTGTGATTTCTGTACATGTATGGTATGTATTTATATATATTTGTATATATATATGTATCCATATGTATTTATTAAAAGTGAGTGAATTTATTATTGCAAATGTTCCAATTATATATATATATATATATATATATATATATATATATATATATATATATATATATATATATAATGATGTAAAAAATAAATAGATACACGCTATAGTTATCTGAAATCCTTCAATAGTTTAAGCGAACTTTGGAACGAGGAACGTGCTCCGGAATCGGCAAAGTTGTAACGACTCAAACTATTTCCCTTAGCTTGAACAATTCACCATTAGTGCCTCGAATAAGCCTACAAATGACTTTGGGGCAATCACAACCTGAAAATATTTTTAACTTGTATATAGATAGACGCTATTGAAATGAATAATGAAGTTTCTTCTTGCTTCTACTCTACAACCACCTTGTGAAGCTGGGTCAAAAACAAAACATATATAATTATAAGTTGACGATCAATAAGAGTTCTGGTAAAAATTCCTATTTGGAATAAATATAATGTATCTTTTATCTTTTTATATGCATCTCCAAAATTTGCCACCATGACCGGTCTTGCCATGCTTGTATCCAGCAATTTTCTTCGGTCTACCTAGTATGGGCCCAATCCACGATACGTCTACCGGGTCGTGGTCGCCACTCTAGAACTGCTGACACTGCCACTTCATACGTTTGACTCTTCGATCTATGTAAGAGATTTTGGTTCTTTTATATAATAATTCCAGAATTTAAATATATGCCTTTAATGTAATGTCAATGAATCTGAGAATGATAGAAAATGTGAAATTTGAAAGAAAATTAAAAGATTGAAAGGAAATTGTAAAGGATGATAGGGAGAGGGTGAAAATAGAAAAGTTTGTGAAAAATCATTTTAAAATATATCCCAGTTCCAAAAATAAGATAGCGCAACCAGAAACCTCCAATAATGTGAGTCATAAAAAATAAATGACTTTTAAAATGTTTCATTTAGCCACAAAATTATACTGCAGAAGGGTCATAGGAGAGACTATAAAAAGGAACAAATAGGCAAAACAATATGTATAAAACTTGTCAAAATAAGTACTTAAAACTGTGATAAATGTAGTGTGAAAATTCAATTATAAAGTTATGTAAATACAAATATAAATAAGCAAATAAAAATAAAGCAAAACAGAACGAAATGTAAACTTGTAGTATTCTTGTGGAAACGCGACGAAAGTGAGGTGAAGAATAAATGAATTTGTGTAAAACAAAGGATGAATAAATAAATGACACTGAGAACGAAAACAAAACGAGAACGCAAAAAATCCAATAATTTTTTTTTAAATAGTCCCTGTGTATCATAGATACTACTGTACCCTAGACACTTCCCTAAGTGTGGCAGGTCCCCAAAATCGTGAGCCTAAAAAAAATAACTATAAAAAGATTCATGTAGTGTTTTTATTAAATAATAATTTATATTACTATTTGCTACATTTTGTACAAGTTTGTATATTTTTATAAATGTGTATTGATATATTGTTACTATAAGTTATTGTAATTTTAGGCTAGCTTACATTTGTCAATGCTCGTTATATATTCCAAACAGAGGTTGTAATTGATTAGATTTACTCTCCGGCGGTCTCACCTGCGCACTCAGGGACTTCATTATAATTTCAAATGTAACAAGCCAACACAGGCCAACACCTCCGTAATCACCCAAGTCTACCTAACTTTGTTCTAAACAATTTGTTTGTTGTAAGTTTCTTCGAGGGGGAAATTCAGATATTATTAATAATAAATGTTTTACTGTGTTTATAGCTTGCAGGTAACTAAAGTGTTTCGACAATCTGAATCTTCAAACTCAATTTTGGGGATTCTGAGTCCGTGGTGGCGGGCATAGCAATAAGGAAGGCATTCGAAAAAGCAGGTCATACAGACCTGTGGAGGCATTTCGTCGTATCCTCGACAAAGGCTTCACAGGACGCGACCTTCAGCAATTAAGATAAACAATCAGTGTTCGATGGACCTAATTCTTTATGAATATTTATGAAGTTATTTATTTAGTGTTTTAACAACCTCTGTACTGTCAGAAGATATAACATATAACTTATCATTGCATGGATTTGCTAAGAGTGACAGCTGCTACATGGCTTCACCTACCACAAAGGATATATTTTTGGAGATTCTGAACTAAACACACGCATTACTATCTGTTAATTCAATGCATGATAATTTAATTTATTATTTGAATTTAGATAATAAAACAATTAAAATCTATATACTTTTATCTGCACTTTATTTTCATCTATTTTATAATTGTATTTAAAAACAGTCACTTAACTTCTACGCTGGCTGGACTGTCGTTTTTTGTAGCTGCTGCTTTCAACAGGTTCTATTTCAAATCTAAAGGGTCGTCTTAAATGAGTTTCTATTTACCGTAGTCAATAACTCGAGAAAGATTTCACAGAGTATTCATCTTTATATAAATTGCTTAATACTTTATAAAAGGTTCTTATGAGAATAAAACTTACTCTCGTTGGATGTGAATAAATAAATAATATAGTTAGAGCTCCTTAACATCAATTACAAGTTACCCGAAAGACGGTCTGTCTTAGCTATGATAATAAAATAGAACCTTAAAGTGGACTAGCAAACGCACGAAGCTCATACCGAACTGTCAAACGTATTGTCTTTAATTTAAGTTGCTTTGCAACTTTCAGCCTATAGAAGCCAACTTCAAGTCATAGGCCTCGAAGAAATCTACGGGTAAATATACCATAATCGCCAAAGACGGTATCGCAGTGTTATGGGTTGCAGAGGATGCCGCTGTCCATCCTCTTGAAACATATTTGTGAGAATTGGCTATCCAATATAATTAATGCAAAAAGTATGAATTATATAAAATTGTAATCCGGGAATCGAATCCGCGATCTACTATCACAAATCTCTATCTATAGTTGGGCTACCACTACGTTGATATTTTAAATGGATAAATATAAATTTATAAAATAAAATTAAACATAAATATGATTTTACTTGGATTATACATATCAAAGCATTAAAAGAAGAATCATCCTGTAATAATTATAAGTAAGAAAACTTCTGTATTTATTATTGCTTCCCGTTGCGAGCACGTAACCGTGTTTATTATTCCACAGGAAAATTGCTTCCGTAACAATTTACAGATTACAAGGACCCCTTGTTTTTGAATTCTGCGCGGCTTCGGACTGCCTTGCTATTTACATGTAATTGGTGTTTAAAGAATGAATCGATTAATCAAAGTGTGCACAAAGGTATTTGTTTAAATATTTAATGGAATGAGGCATCACCTTACGGAAGTCCATCCTAAGCAAGAAAAGGAACAACATTTAGCCACTTCCGCACATGCAGTGGCAGTCGTGCAACAAAGTGCACCGCCAGCCAGCCCGCTGATAAATGCATATGCGGCAAACAATGCGAATCACACAACTACCATTGTTAAATTACTCAACACATGTTTCACCCCTCCACGGAGCATCTTCAGGAGTTATGTTACACCTATTAGTGCCAAACACAGAGTCCAAATATTGGTCCTTTATTTGCTTATTTGTTTAAAAGCAAAAAAATTACATATATAACCAATATAGTATGTACTCCTACGAGAATTTTCATACACGGTAATCATTATAATAGCCTATAGATGCCCATTGCAAAGCGTGGTCTTCCCTCAAAGACCGCCATTATGACCGGTTATGTGCAGCCCACATCTAGAAACTTCTTGGGTCTTAATCACGTCGTCATCTACCTAGTGGTCGCGGACTCAGTCAGTCACACGAGCGTTGCGCTCCGCCTGCTGCCATTTCAGACCAGCGATTATTAGAGCCACTACAGACGTGACCTTTTGTCTGCGCATCTTCTCATTTCTTTATCCCTCTTTATTTTCATGTGGTTGACCTTGAGCCTTCTATCACCGGCATCATCGACACACTGATCAAAGACCTTCTTCTTCAAGCGTTGTGATATATTATTAAATTCTACATATACATTTAATATCTAATATATAAAATTCTCGTGTCACGGTGTTCGAACTTGAACTCCTCCGAAACGGCTTGACCGATTTTCACCAAATTTTACATGCGTATTCAGTATGTCTGAGAATCGGCTACTATCTATTTTCCATACTCCTAAATGATAAGGGTGGTCCACCCCTAAATTTTATTTTTAATTTTTTAGACAATTTTTTTGGTTTTTATTTTATTATGATACAGCATACAAAAATACACACAACCCTAAATTTTCATCCCTCTACGATCAACCCTTATCTTACATTTGTTAATTAAAAACTTTAATTTTTTTGCAAAACAACGTCTGCAGGATCAGCTAGTATTATATAATATACAGGATGATTCAATAAAAAAGAGTGCTATAGTAAATAATTTTATTAAAATTCCGACACGAGACCAGGCAAAATATAATATGTATAAAGTAGTTTTCAAATTATGGCGTGACCAAGAGAAATATGATACGTTTCGGGATTCACTTTTGTACGCAGGTAGATTGATTATAAGTGTAAAGCCTAAAAGGATTGAATGTATGTATGTACGTCGTATCAAATAATAAATGGTTTCATGAATATATATAAACTTAATGTAATGTAGTATGAAAAAGAGTTATAAGATTTCGGATTATTACTTATTTAACTTTGTACTTCTTAAATTATTGATCTATCGCGTTCGAATACAAAATATGTAACATTTTTCAGAGTGACCACAGGGTACAGGTTGTTCGGAACAATGTAAAACCTTTAAAGGTGTTTGTTGATAAGTAAGCTGTACATTTTCTTATTTAAATCTATACCCACACCAATATTTATATATATATATATATATATATAGTTATACATACATATAAATATATGTATATGGTATTACATATATATACTGCATATATAATAATAGAATAAATTATACATATATTTATTCTATTATTATTACTATTTTCGAAAGCCTTCCTATTATCTAACTTTACTGAAAAGATACCCTTTATTATGGATAGCTACTACTTTCTGCTATCGTTTCTAAAGCCTTCGGATGTATTAGGCATATATCTTAGGTTTATTATGTAAGTGGCAAAGAATTTAGTTAAGTCTGACCAAATATCACTACAGAAAGCTACTAATCAACACTGCATTTCATCATACGTGATATAAAATAAAAAAAGAGAATTAATTTGTATTTTTTTCTTTACATTGTATTTTAGATTATCCTAATATAAAGTAATGACGATCCAGATAATGAAGTTGAAAAGCTACTTAGAACAAATCAAAAGCGAACCCTTGAGTTTAATTACAATAAATTTATTCATTGATCTGCCGTCACCAATCTCTCAGCTCAATGCGAGGGGAACCCAACTTTGTGTTTTATCGGAATTCTTGAACAACCGCTTTATATCTCCTACCTGAGTTGACTTTAAATTTACGTTATTAAAACTAATTGAGATGTTAAATTAAAACTTTTATAGCTATGTAAATATAATTTATATAAATATCTGTTTCTGTTGTGTTTCTATTTATCTTTGTCTACCTAGAACTGGTTTGTCTCTGTCTGTCAGTTAATCTTAAATCATCATATATATACACAAACAATACATTTAACAATTTTTAATAAATTCAAATAAATAATAGAAGCCCATAGTGTACCTATAAGGCTGTAAAACTGACTGTACCAAATTTTCGAATGCAAAAAGATAAAATGAAAAATAAAATGCCGCAAAACATTATTGAACTATCATTTATAAAATTCAAATTACCTTCTAATAATAAATTGACGGTAAAGGTTTATTATTCAATCAAACGAATATTTATATGACAAGAATCCTTGGAAGTCATGTCGCTTGTTTTATTTGTATTCATCTATGTTATATCTGATAAAGTGAATATTTATAAATCTATGTTAAACTTTATTAAAAGATGTGTTGTTGTGGAGTTTCTTCCTGCTTCTTCTCCACAACTATAACACCTTGCGAAGCAAAGTAGAGACAAAAATAAAATAGATTCAAAAAATCCAGGTTTTCTTATCTTTACAACAGCTAAAATGAAAATATATTAGAGACACCTAAGTATGGAAATCCAAATAATTACAAATTACTTACATTCGTGTGATTATTATTTCTAAATTTAAAAATAATATTTTGATGTAAAAATACGCAGTGGTATCCTAGAGGTATAAAACTAAGGCTTGCGTACGTGTTCACATTTTGTGTGTTAATAATAGGATTGACACTGCTCACAAAGAAGTATCCAGAGGAAAGGCAGAAGCGTCCTCTGGATACCATAATGCCATACGATCACCAACCCGTCTGCCAAGCGTGGCTACTATAGTATGTCCCCTATAGATATCTTTGGAGGAGATTTTTAACGATAGTATATAGGTGACATTTTATTGCTAACAATAAGGCATTAATTTTTATTTATTTATTTATTTAAAATTATTGTACACGTTAAGATACATTTAATAAGTTTTACAATAATATACGAAAAGGGACAATGGGCGGTCTTATCACACAAGGCAATCTCTTACAGACAACCATAGTATGGAAAAGGTAAAAGTACTAATAAAGGGTAGTTTACGTGTACAAAAAATACATATTCACAAACAAATGAACATAAACATACATAGACATATATAGACATACATAGATACGTGTATAACATATATACCTATAATAAATAAGGTTTAATACATATTATAAATATAATAACCATAAAGGCATTTTTTATGGAAGTTTAGGAAGTTCTGATCAAAAAGACGCGGCGATTAATTTTGGAAGTCTTTTCTCGAGAATTACTTAAGAAACAGGTGGAAATCTGTTGTTGCTATTTTTTTATGGCCCCCGCCGTCATTGGGGACCTCTCCTTCCACCCCCTATTTAAATAGAAACAGAGTTTTGTATTACTTAATAATTATTTTTTTCACTAGAATTTTTATTTTCGTTCTCGTCTTCCATAGTACACAATATCTTTTTTGCTCCTATCATTCTACAATTCCATTTTCCTTTCTCAATCATTCCATTCATTTCGTACATCCTTAAACACTTCAGTTATCCATTTCTATTACAGTAACACAGTTTTAATTGGTTTAATTATTTTCTCCACATCGGATATATTTTACAATTTCTTTTCCATCATTATTAAGGTAATATAATCATTGGAATGTAAAATCGATTTATCTTACTGAAAAAATTATGAAATAAAATATTATTTTGTAACTGGCTATTTGTAAAATCTCTTAGTAAGAAGCTAGCTTGGCAGCACGACTGTGATAAACAATTTATCAGCGCAGACCGGACGGGCACTTGACGAACCCATCTTGACCCAGTTGAGGACGTGGCTGGATTGTAATTCGAATTAATGGTAGAGGGAAAAGTTAAAATAGACCTCTGACTTTACTTATATACGTTTGGTATAGATAAACAGATGTAGCTAACAGAAGCTGTTAATTTAGTAGTTAAATGTGTCTTTGTGGTTGGAGTTTAACAGGTTAGGTAGGCAATGTTAGTGACACCTAACGAGCTGGAGATCAAATATTAAACGCTTAGATGAAAGAAAGACACAGTTTATTTTAAAAGTCATCCGCCTACAATTTCAGATACACCAACGCCGTAATAAATTATTTGTAATACGAATGAAATAATTTTAATATAAAACTTTCACCACTCGTTTGTAAATATTAAATAATGATTCAAAATTAATATAAGATATATTTAACACGTTCACTGCGGCCATGAGGCTGAATCGACCTCAAGGTCGATTCAGCCTCATGGTAAACTGCACTGGTGCGGCGCGTAAAACTCGTGTTTTCTCTCTAGTGCGGCGGCTGCAAAAATGTTGATGAACATGAGGCAGAAAAGGCCTCAACCGCACTACTAGGAAGTTCAGCTTGAGGCTGATTCGACCTCAGCCGCACCAGCTGAAAGTTCTTCAAAATTGGGCCCGCAGTGAACGTGTTAATTCCATATTCCATCACAGCACTAAAGATTTAATACAAATTCACAAACAACAACACATATTTCACTTGACGCCGTCCGCCATTTTTATTTCATAATTCGGCGTGAGACGCGGTTTTGACAACCGCCTACAAATCATACGCCGCGCGTCCTTAGTTTTTGCGCATGCGTATACCGATGGATTGACAGATAAGCGAAAGCATTTTGACAACCGATTATTTCGCTACAGTATAATTAATAAAATTCGCCCAGACAGCAATGGAGAATACTGGAGCATTTATACTCCGTAATACTGGCCACTACAACCATATTACTTTCACCTTAAATCATCCTTGCGCATTCAGTTTAAAATTCGAACGCCGATTTGAATTAGGACGCCATCAGTGATGTGGTCGCTGTCCTTAGTTTTTGCGCATGCGTAGACCGATGGATTGACAGATAAGCAAAAGCATTTTGACAATTGTGATTATTTCGCAACAACGTAATAGGTCTTGGACTCAGTTTATCTATTTATTGAAATGTCCTATCTATATATAGCACGCAAAACAGATGACTGCTAGAGCGACAAAGCGGACAGACGTTCGTTTGGGGAGACTGTGGGCGTCTCACACTGAAATGATTGTGATGACTTATATAAATACTAACACAGCTGCCACTATAAATGCTAAATATTATATATAGAATGTACACTAAAAGAGAGCTCTTTGAGTGAAGAAAAAATAATTATTTTTATGTCACGTGACTCGCTTTAGACTTCTACTGAAGCTGTCACAACAGACCACCGCATTAAAACACGTCGCTACAAATAGTCATTGCAATGTTCCCGCAGTTTCAATAGCCATTTAATTTTTCCAATATATTCTGTGAATATATTCCGTATGGAACAGTCACGCGGTTTACTTGACACAACAGTTTTTTTTTTCATTTAACAGACATTAGTTTACAGAAATAATAAAATAACGTAATGCATTAAAATCGTTTACATAATTTCGATGCTTAAATAATAAAATTAAATATTGTTTACTATTTATTCCTGCTGATTTTTTACTGCCAAAATTATATGCTTTTCGCAGTAAAAAAAATGGCGATATTTTTCAGAATGATGAGACAGGATTTTTGTGAGTAAGTTTAATAGATTTAAAAATTATTACTGACATGTACTTAGTCTGGCCATAAATACTGTTACTATTCAAAAAAAGAAAATATTACGTTTGAATTTGGAATCTGTCATTTTTATATGATTGCTTGATGTGTTTTCTTATTTTCGCGCCATTATATTGTTAAATATTTTGTTATATTAAAATGGAGTGGGGTGATAAAGAGAACCGAATCGCTGTGATTGCCTTACATAAAGTAGGTATGGAGAAAAGTGCAATTTTTAAAACCCTCCACCCGCTTGGTATTAGTCAAATGTTTGTTTACCGGGCTATTGATAGGTACAATGATACCTCCTCTGTTTGTGACAGAAAAAGATCTGGCCGTCCACGTACCGTTCGTGTGAAAAAGGTGATTAAAGCAGTTAGGGAAAGAATTCGAAGAAATCCTGTCCGTAAGCAAAAGATTTTATCTCGGGAGATGAAGATAGCTCCTAGAACCATGTCGCGTGTATTAAAAGATGACTTAGGACTTGCAGCCTATAAGAGACGTACTGGTCACTTCTTAACTGATAATTTAAAGAAGAATAGGGTGGTAAAATCCAAACAACTACTTAAGCGGTACGCAAAGGGAGGTCACAAAAAAATTTTGTTTACGGATGAGAAAATTTTTACAATTGAGCAGTATTTTAATAAACAAAATGACCGTATTTATGCTGGAAGCTCTAAAGAAGCTTCGCAATTAGTAAACAGAGTACAACGTGGGCATTATCCCACTTCAGTGATGGTTTGGTGGGGTGTTAGCTATGAAGGGGTGACTGAGCCATATTTTTGTGAAAAAGGTATTAAAACGTCGGCACAAGTTTATCAAAATACCATTCTTGAGACGGTAGTTAAGCCTTTAACTAACACCATGTTCAATAACAAAGAATGGTGCTTTCAACAAGACTCGGCACCGGGTCATAGAGCTCGATCCACCCAATCTTGGTTGAAAACTAACGTTCCGGACTTTATCAGCACTGAAAACTGGCCGTCGTCAAGTCCTGACCTAAATCCATTGGATTATGATTTATGGTCAGTTTTAGAGAGTAAGGCTTGCTCTAAACGCCATGATAATTTGGAGTCCCTAAAACGATCCATTCGGTTGGCAGTGAAGAATTTTCCTCTAGAAAGAGTTCGTGCTGCTATTGATAACTGGCCTCAACGTTTAAAAGACTGTATTGCAGCCAATGGAGACCACTTCGAATAAACATTGTATATTTTTAATAGTTATATATTGATGTATTAAACTAACTCACTATGAAAGGAATAAATGTTACGTATAAAAAAAAAATCGTGCTTTTCTTTATAACAATATTTATGGCAAGACTAAGTATATTCGCCTCTTTAAAATTTTACATATATAACTAAACACTCTGTATAGTTTGGCAGAGTATTATTAGAGAGAATACGAACTGTAACACTAGTTTTATATGAATTGACCAATGAAATCTTTTGGGTATTCGTTAAATACATGTATATATATATATATATATATATATATATATATATATACATGTATTTAACGAATATATATATATATATATATTAGTGATCGCAAAATATTTTACATCTATATTTGTAGCTAATGACGATGTAACATGATATTTATACATGGATACATTTACTATTTGTCCTATTGGACTACTATGGAAGCGGCCTATCCAGCTGTGGACACCCTAAGACTGAAACTATGGTTACCATATTGAAAAAAATCTTTTGCATTGAAACAGTTCATTGCAGTATTTATATATGTACACCAATACCCCACTTTGCGCCGTTCCGTTTTGCTTTTTTTTCGAAGTTGCGTCGCTGCTTAATTAGTATTAATTTTCACTGTGCATCGTTAGATTTTAAAAGTTGCGTTGTTTTGGGTTCGAGTCGAAGCGTTATTGATAACATACTATAGTTTAAAGATAATTATAACTAATTTAATATTCATTATGTTATAAAATAATGCAGAATTTATCCTAGAAGCCTTTTCCCGGCGTCGGCAAACAAACTCGATACGACGCGGTGTTCCAGACGATAAATAATAAACACTTCTTCCCGTGATATATTGCTCTAGAAAATTCTATAATTTTATCTACGATGTATAACGTATTCACTAAGTTGTGAATTTTATAATTATATGCATTATCTGGGTCGATATGTGCCATTCTCAGATGATACTGTGGAAAATATACTCTAGAAAATAGCCTGCACAATCTACTTTTAATATATAAAGTGTCGTTTGTTTATATTCAGGTCGTATAGTGATTATTTTAGGTTAAGTAGAGTAATTATTTCAGTTTGCATTTAAAACGTGTGTACTATTTTCAAAGCAACGTTTTTTTTTAATTCCTTATAAGTCATGAGAAATTATAATTATAATAGTATAAAAGATGAAATTGTCAAAGTAATAAACGAATAAATAAGAGAATTTTAAAGCCTTAAATGAAGAGTATAAATTAAAATATCGGTTCGTTTTATTTTTAGATAAAAGCAATTTCGTTCAAGGAAACGTAAAACCTATTTAGTTAACAAGAAACGTGGAAGACTGCAAACAAACTGCTTTTCCAGATAGATGGTTGCTTACGCTATTGGAAATAGATTTAATGCATTTCAATTACACTTTTAATAGCAAATTTTTATTATATTTCTTCCAAGAATGTCATATACACCATTTTTAAACATTTGTCAGTACCTTCTAACATATATATACACATATAATTGAATATATGTCTATATGTATGTCTCTACTCGATAAATTATAAAACCTTTTATTTTTAAAAAGTTTTTTTGACACTGTAAGTACACTCCTTTAAGGCTTTTACGCTTGTAGCTGAAATTTTCATTATATATTAACTCCATACGATATGTCTGGAACTAGCAAGGGAAGAATATTCTTTTCGCCGTTTAGAGGTTAGGTAAGAGAGAATTTTACAAATTTCTTACAATAGGGGTTGATTGGGCGTTTTTTACTTAAAAAATGCCTATTTTTAAAGCAATCAACAATTAACAAAACTAAAAAAAACTCCTATAGTTATATTGGCATGTTAAAATATCCAAGAATGAACTTTATAAATTTTTTCCGCCACTAGGTTGTGTAAATGATGCAAAGTGGGCAGAGACAGCTAATATCGTTATCATCATCCCAGAGTTAAGAAAGCGAAGCTCTTGATGGAAAAAAAATGTACCTAGACAGCTAAGAGTAATAAAATGATGGAAGGAAGGCGATGAAAGCAAGAAGGAATGAAAGAACAAGGTGAAAGATATTGTGATGGAAATAAGGTAAGAATAAAAGAAATTGGGAAGTATGACAGTGAGTGAAGAATAAAGATGAAAAATCTGAAAAACTTATTTGTAAACAAAGACCCTGATCCCAACTAATTAGGGGTACGAGAGGCCTCCAATAGCGGAGGCCAATAAAAAAAGAAGCCCTTGACGAAAGTTTAACCTCCTCCAAAGCCTTCGACAGCTAGTAAAGTATATAAGCATATACAGACAGAGCGTGTTCTGACGACCTTAACTAACAGCTAGTCTATATGTATATATAAAAATTAATGTTTGTTTGTCTATCCTTATACTCAAGAGATTCAAAAACGATATATAAATCTAATCTCCGTGAATTTTTAAAAAAAATTAGTTATCCATCTAGGCATCAAAACTGCCTTTTTAAATTTTTAATTTGCTGCATAACAGAAACGTGTGAAAGGTTACACCTAGTTCTACATAAAAATAATAAATTTGGATCAAACTTATTTCTATATATTATTGATTATTTATATATATTAAATGTGAAATAAATTAATTTAATAAACATTGTAATGCTCTAACATGGTGACTATCTTCAATTATTTATATTTTATTATATCTTTACTTAGTGGTGTTTAGGTACGCTTGTAGCTTGTACTTGTAGCTTGTGCTTGTAGCTTAAGGTATGCAGAGAACGTTGCTGCACATACTTTGGAAAATAATCTCTCTGTGCTTGTTCTTCACCGGGACAACACGGTGAGCATTAATAAAAGGTGATGGTTATAGATACGGTGATGAGCATTCTTCTGTTAAATAATTTCTTCTGGTGTTATTTTCTGTACAATATTACATGTAAAGAAGCAGAATTTTACTCTTTAGTCTGCGGTGTTTTCAACTCGAAGGCTGTGTAAATTACTTAAGTTGAATGACTGCACGACTCCGACGTCACGTCTTCGACTTTTCAAAGTTCAATGCGTAAGTACACACAAAGTTTCGACAATCTTTGGAGATATAAATTAACATTTTGCAAAACCAATGTTTGTTTTCAAGACTTAATTGCTCTATTTCAAACAAGAACTACTAAAATAAATTCTACTATAGTTTTAATGAATTTTAAGTGATGATACAGTTTAATGGAATCAGGCGTTACCTTGCGGAAGTCCATCCTAAGTGATAAAAGGACCAATATTTAGCCACATTCGCACATGCAATGGTAGTCGTGCAACAAAGTGCACCACCCGCCAGCCAGCTGATAAATGCGTATGCGGCAAACAATTACAAACACAGAGTGAACTCTGTTTTTGGCACTAGTCGGTGTAACATAGCTCCTGAAGGTGCCCCGTGGAGGGGTGAAACACGTGTTGAGTGGTTAGGCGGTGGCGGTTGTGCGATTCGCATTGTTTGCCGCATACGCATTTATCAGCGGGCTGGCGGGCGGTGCACTTTGTTGCACGACTTTTCTTACTTATGATACAGTTTGTTATCACCACCGCTATCATCATGATCATGTCAACAGATAGACTTACACTGCGAGGCGTAGCCAAAGATCGTCACCATGAGCAGTCTTATGCTATCCTCATTCAGCGACTTTCTCCTACCTTGACTTACTTAAATGAATACATTTTTGAAATCGATAAAAAAAGAAACGAGACCAAGTTTATTTATTTATATTTTTTTATGCAGTAAAAGAAACAGTTTTTAACTTCTAGAAGTCAAATAAAAATGTTTTTATCTACTCAGAATTGAAGGCTTTGACAAACATCTTAACTTTATTTTAAGTTGACGTCAATGAAGAAATTTAATGAATTCATTGAATTTAATGAATTTAATTCCAACTTCTATTAGACCACCACGTAGCTTTTGGACGCCCTCTCCCTTTTGGGATTTCTGGGAGGCTTAAGGCAGTTTTAACCACGTGGTCATCTGGTTTTCGTTGAATGTGGCCATACCATCGCAATCAATTTTCCTGTAATTTTCTGGGGATCGGTGCTACCTTAAACGAACCTCTGATATATTCGTTCCGTATTCTGTCCATTCTAGTGACGCCACCCGACCATCTAAGCATCTTCATCTCATTGACATGAAGTGTTTGCTCGTGTCTCTGACTTACAGTCCAGCATTCCGAGCCGTAGAGCATAGCTGGTCTGACAACTGCTTTGTAGACTATGTATACGAATATGTAAATATAAAGTGAATATTCAAGTAATAAATAAAAAATCATTAAATTTTGGTTCATTAAATGAAAGTCATTGAGATTTTTTTTAGTTTTATCCGAATTGGCTATGTTTAGCGAATCCTTAATTACAAAATCGGGAAGTTTACTTATATACTAGCATTTATTCGCTATTCCGTACAAAAATCAAAAGAATATTGAGGTTAACAGAATGTTATGTCCAAAAATATCAGAGTAATCCCAAGGTTTTATCAGATATTTAACTTAATTTGTACATACACAATAATTATATTAAATTCGAAAAAATATGAGGCGTTCAAAGTGTATTTACGAAACCGGTGAAAAACTGCACCAAAGTTTCTACTGCAAAAAGTGTCTTATTCATTTGTAATAAACGGAATCTGATTCTTGAATAAAATACGGCCAAATATCACTGGATTATTATCAACAAATTTTAAAACGCATATTAAAAATAATTTAACGGAAAAGGCTTATTATTCAATAAACGAATATTTAAATGACAAGAATCCTTGGCAGTAATGTCGTCTGATTATTTTGATTTCATTCAGGCTTTATCTGATAAAATGTATATGTATAAATCTGTATTGGTAATCTTTATTAAAAGATGTGTTTTTATAAAGTTTCTTTCTACTTTTTCTCTACGACTATAATACCTTGCGAAACAGAGTAGATTCAAAAATTAAATAGATTTAAAAAATGAATACAAAGTAAGTTGATGATCAATAAGAGTTATGTTAAAAGTTCCTATATTAAATAAAATTATTTTATCTTTATCTTTAATTTCTTTTAATTATAATAGAGTAAATACAGGGGGTATTAGAAAAATAATACTGCTCCCCACATATGTAAAGTATGAAATATGTTGACAAAACAAAATGTAAATCTCTTTGTAAATATGTGAATTCATCTCTTATTGAAGAAGGAACAGATACGAACACTGGTGGTAACTCACACCCCCTGCTAACTGCGTATAAGGGGATAATTAATTTAATAAAACAAAAAGATACTTTTTACCCTACAGGGTGATTAATAAACACATACGATGTAAACAAAACCTTTTGCGACCCAAACAAGGAGTACAAAAAAAAATTAATAAATTTCTCTCCCGCGCGTCACGTACCCTTGGTAAATCAGTTGCGGGCATCAGATGCGTCCCTAGGTTAGAAGGCAAAACTTTTGCGTATAATTTACATGCGTTGAGTACGGTCGTTAAATTTGTTCATTCGGTATATTTTTAAGGTCAAGTGTAGGAGTGGGACGTATTTGTAGAGGGACATTTTAAAAATAGCTAATTTTATTTTAGAGCCGGTTTATTTTAAGATTTATCTTCACTCAAATTTTCTATTTAGGGCCACGGTTCTTTTACGTATTTAAATATGTTTATCAATTCTCTTGATTATACTTGATAGAAGCGTTGCTGGAGTTTCTTCTTGTTTTATAAAGTTATTAGGTAAGGTTCAGCCATTTCGGGAGCTTTTGTATTGGAATTCTATACATAATAGTAGTATATAACTTCGGTACCTTAAAAGTTGTCTTAAGCTAGAGGCCTTCTGCGCCCTACTACCTTGTATCCGTAGAACCTGTAAATGCCATTTTGGTACAGAATATCCGGTTCAAAATATACAACTGTTATAATTTTAATAAAGGTAGTTTTATTTTTTCTTAAATGGCAACACTAATCGACCCAGTCACTCTTTTGTGACAACTTCCAGTAAAAGGATTAAGAGTGGTGGGGTTGAAACAGCGTTTTGATTATTGTGTCGGAAGCTCGGTCATTCGTTAGATAACCATCGAAGTGATAAGTTGTCTAGTGGAAACTATGCTAGTTGGCCTATAAGAGTATTAAAAGTGAATAAAAGTATTTACTGTGCTGTGAATTGGAGTTTTCTGATACAATCATCAGTATACGGTTATAGAAAAGAAAACGTCTAATTAGTCCGGCTTGTACTCGGCTCAGGATAGGTTAATAGAAATGGTCTTTTCTTCACGCATGGGGACATCTTGCATGAGACACCCCTCCGCTGCGGTGGTAATGAAAAGGTCATGTCAGACTCCTACCGGCTGAAGCCCCGCGGCCTTCTTGAATGACTTTTGTTAAAACTACGGGAACGCTTTCGCATACTACCGTAGTTTTAACGGCGGTAATCTAGTGCCTCAATTTCTTGCGGCGGATCACCCCGAATCCGTCGCCAAGGCCATGTTTTTTTTTTAATTGTCCCCGCTGTTGGGGTCCTCTCGTTCCCCTATCTCGTGAGGGACAGTGACTTTTTATTTCTAGTAATTTATTCATATTTTTTATTATTATCGTTCTTCTCTTTCATGTATCATACTATCTGTCGTACTGTTTCTTTCATTCTACAATTTTCCCAGTCTTTCTCTTTCATTCCTTTAGCCATACATCCATCCTCAACCACTACATTCTAATACCAAGGCCATGTTAAGGGGGTTGGAGAAAAGCGCGACATAACATCTTCCGACGTCCAGGTCTCTGACTGCGGATGGGGAGCTCACATCTTCTTTCTCTGTCTCTCTCCGCAGCTTCCTTCTGCAACATCACTTTTTCGCAGAAGGTTATATCAGCGCGCCATGACTACCCGCTATGTACTATCGCCTTAGCAAAGCCGGGTAAAGATAGATCATTCCCCAAAGTGTCGATGAGTTCCTGGCGCAGCTCATCTCAAGCTGTACACTCCTCAAACGTTAGCTGAACCGTATCCTCTTCGTTACCACCACAGTGGCAGATGGTTGACAAAAAAAAAAATACAAAAAAAAGCACGAAATGAGTGAAAAATGTACATGCAATAAATACAATAAATAACAGATTTGAAATATATTTTAGAATTAGAATAAGTCTTTATTTCTCCGCTATACTATAGTTTTATTTAATATTGTAACATAATATCCTGCGATGTTTTGCTTAAAGGATTGTGGAAGCTTGTGATTTATATGTATTAAATTATATCAAGTTTACCATTTGAATCGAGATTACATTAAGCACCTTAATATACACCAATACCACAGTTTGCGTCGTGGTTATGTTCCAAAAAAAACACGACGCAAATTGAAACGCCGCAAAGTGAATTAACATTTTCTATAGCAAACCATGTAAAGATCGAAGATAGGTTCCAGGGTTACGAAAATACTACTTTTTAAAAAGAAAATTGAACAAAGTAAACATTTTAAAAAACGGTAATAATATAACTCTGCCAATAAGTAAATTGAAAAAATATTAACCTTTTTTGTAACCAGAAATAACACGTAAAAATTTTTATAATTTTATTATTCTTTTTTAAAAGCAGCACAACACACTACATTACATACAACACACTACGTAATTGAAACTAAACCCTAAAATTAGCAAAACAAAGTGAAAATGAATCTATTCAATAGCGTTGTTTTTAGTCAAAAAGGGGATCCCCGAGTTTTGATGGCATGGCGCAATTAGAAAGAAAAGTGTTGCCATCTTATATAAAAAAATTAGATTCGAACCCAAAACAACGCAACCTCGAAAATCTAACGACGCACAGTGAAAATTAGTACTAATTAAGCAGCGACGCAACTTCGAAAAGAGTACAGTGCCAAAATACGTATTTTTTTGTAAAGTAGGTTATATTTTTTACTTATTTTTCATATACAAACAAGTGTATACAAAATCCGCACAAAATTTTGTTTATTGCATATATGTATTAAAATGAAATGAAGTTATTTATTAAAAGAAAATATCAATTTATTTATATCACAATTTGTGAGATAAAAACTGTCCCTCGAGTAAATAAATCGTTCAGAGTTCTAACACTTAGATGATTAGTAATATCTCTCTCAAGAAATGTTATACCTCTAGACTAAAAGAAAATTAATAATTCTTTTATGGTAACACTGTGATGTTTCCAAATTTAAAAAAATCAAATGAAACAAAAACTCGTGGTTAAATTCATTTTATATTTTGAAGGATTTTTTAAGTGTTAATAAATCTTTGGAATATTGTAAATGACCACAACAGAAATCATGTTCGGAATCATCGCAGCTTAAATTTGATGGATGCCGTATGTTCACAACAGTTTCTATAAAACTGGGTCCTCCTGAAATTTTTCTCATGAAGTAGTCACTTCAAATTATTCTTTGTGGATAAGATTATACATAAATAAATATATTTTTAATTGTGGATGCAAGCGACACAATATATGAGATAAATAAAACTTTAAAAAACGTAACATTGAGTCAGTGCCGAACAATCATGAAGTACACATGAATATTCGTAATTCTAACAAAAGAAATATTGAATTTTATCCAAATATAAATGTGAAGTTAATAAAAGTATTGCGAATTAGAAATGGGGACACATAAAATGGCGGCGATAATTTCAGAGCACACGGAAGTTCGCCGCGTTTCATTTCCTCTGAAATCACATGCGGGCATATGAACACTGGAACAGGAAAACTGTACGCTATGTTTGTGAAACAAATCAAATTTTATGATAATATTATTTTACGTAATATTCAATTTTTGTTTCTTTCAATAGTATGTTTTAACACGTTCACTGCGGCTTGAGGTCATTTCAGCCTCATGGTAGACTTTGCACTGGTGCGGCGCGTAAAACTCGTGTTTTCTCTCTAGTGCGGCGGCTGTTTACACTCAACCGAAACATGAGGCAGAAAAGGCCTCAACCGCACTACTAGGAAGTTCAGCTTGAGGCTGATTCGACCTCAGCCGTACTAGCTGAAAGTTCTTTAAAATTGGGCCCGCAGTGAACGTGTTAACTCGACACTGTTACGCACTAATGGATAGTTATATAATTGTTTTTTTATTTTTATGTAGGAGTCTTTTATCTCCTGAGGTGGCAGCGGTCAGGGTGGACCACTCACGCAGCTGAGGGCTGTTAAGACATAAAAGTTCGAGTGGCGACCACGAGCAAGATGACGTGAGAACCAGGATCATCACTTACTCAGACACTGCTCCCGATTTGCATCCAAAAGACGTAACCACGTGATCTTATGTGAAAACTTTAATATACCTCCGTTCAACTTACCGGACTTTCTCAAGAAAAAATCTACAGCAGAGTCTTTTGATGAGTTGGCTCGGCACGTTGTCCTAAATCTCAAAGCATTTAACGGTCTTTAGCGCTTGGGCAGCGACTTGAAATAAAATAAATTTTAGCTGTAGTTACCCATAAGAGAAAATTGTGTAGGAAAAATTGTAAAAAATTATAAAACGCTTGCCTTGCATCTGGGAGAAGAAAGATCCGTATAAAATAGCGGCAACCCTCTCCCAACTGTCTGCGTTTAGTAAAAGCGAAAAAAAAATTGTATAAAATATCACTAGCGATACAGATTAGAATTAATAAAAAAGAACTAAGTGGGCAACATTGCCAAGATCAGGGGAAGTGGAAAGTGGCCAGTTTTCGAGCCTGTGCCTTACAGTGGGTCTCCGACCTGATGACATAAATAAATAGATGATTAAATAGATAATAATGAACCATAACTGTTTAATAAAGTATTATATATATGTTTCTTATGTTTTTAAGACACAAGTCATATCATAATCATACATCTAATCGCAGGCACTACATTCGTAAACATTATATTGATGAGCAACCAAAGTAATATTTGTAGATTAAAATATTTCATAGGGCGCACAATAAAAAAAAATCCAGTATTATAATGCTTTATTAATTATTCACGTTTTACAAATGCTAGATAAAATTAAAATGGACGAATTAACATTCATGGCCATAACGCTTCAGCGAGGGTATTAAACGTTGTTAATTGGCGGATTATAACAGATTTGTCGCAAGTCATAAGCTGTAGCGATTTTGTACTAAAATAACTTTAACAGGTTTAATATTTTTTTTTACAATTTAGATAAGACTTTAAGATTTAATGGAATCAGGCGTTACCTTGCGGAAGTCCATCCTAAGTAAGAAAAGGACCAATATTTAGCCACTTCCGCACATGCAGTGGTAGTCGTGCAATAAAGTGCCAGCCGATTAGTGTCACTCTGTGTTTGGCGGGCTGGCGAGCGGTGCACTTTGTTGCAGTCCTTTTCTTACTGAGACTTTAAGAGTTAACTAGTCGTAGATACTAGTTCAATAGAATGTATTGTCTATCAAACATCGCTTATACGTGGAACTTTTAAATTGTGTATTAAATTTCAACTTTATTCTTTAACGTTAAGAAACCTTTTCGTGTCTTTTATTTAATAGAAGATCGGGGAATAATATAGACGGAAAGATATAATGTTCTCTCTCTTTTCAGCCGACAGAACTTACGAAAAATCTAATACTAATATTTTAAAAACATCATATTCGAATTTATTGTAAAAAAACAGAGACAATTTAACAGTTTATTAAAAATAAATACGAGTGATAATTACGATAATTTTATACTATATATCATCATCATTTCAGTCGGTAGAGGTCGACTGTAAGGTATAGGCCTCCCCAACGTCCGCCATGATGTTCGGTCTTGAGCAGCCTGCGTCCTCCCATGAAATTAACTTTGTAGTCGATCCATCTAGTGGAGGGCCTATCCGCAAGAAGCTTTGGGCCCCAGTCATCGGTTGAACGAGCAATGTGCCTTGTACACTGCCACTCCGACGAGCAATTCTTCGATCTACTTCAGTGACCTTAATTCGTCTACAAACGTCCTCATTTTTTATTTCATCTTGCAGCAAAAATTTCGTATATATCGATTCGATATCGATCAAAAAACAAAAATAATTTACGTAAAATTATAGAATCCTGGAGAAAAGACAGAAAAAGTAAGGCAATGTATTGAAGGAGAGTATGGAAAGTTGAGAAAGAAATTAGTTTATACAATGAAAAATATTGGGAAGGACGAAAAATAAGTATAGAAATAAAAAAGTGAAAAAATTGTTACGTATATAAAGACCCAGTCCACCCGTGATAGGTGTTGAATGAGAGGCCTAAAAACGAAGCCATGTAAAAAAGGTGGTGGTGCATGAATTTTAAACTGTGTCAGTTTTTAGAGGATGTGTCCAGTTTCTAGTCCTTTTACCTTCTTCATTGCTGTTTTCATTGGGTATAAGCGCAGCATTTGACCTCTGTTTCGCCTGATGTTAAGTAATGACCTAGAAGATGCCTATTCACTCTTGGTTAACTGAAATATAAGCTTCTCTAGATTTTCTTTGCACATTCGTATATTATTTAAGTAGTAAAATATTTAAAATAATTGAAATTACTTTTAAACAGAGACAAAGACGAAAATATTTTGAATTATTGTAAAACCTTCAACAGTTTGAAACTTGGACCACGCACAAAAGATAAGCACATGTCGCGGTCCCTTTATTATTTCAATTAAGCTACGGACTGCGTCGTATCACGAATCCAATTAAATATTTTTGGGGTAAGCAGAAATAAACCGTGAAGAGGGATTGCGATTGCAATTTAAAGCTTGTTATGTTTTATATACCGCGCAATTCATTTGTGCGACCCATTGAAATGATTCTCTTTGAGCGTAGTTTCAAATTATTTTTTTACCGGCTTACAGCCCTAAATCTCCTTGAGAAATCGGTTTCAAGAGGTCAATATTTTAAACAGAGTTCTCACGATATATTTATGACAATATTTTGTACATTTACAATAATTATATGCAAAAGTTTCGACCGCAGAGAGTCTTTAATTCATCTGTAATAAACGGAAACAGATTTTTGTATGTAAAACATTATTGGACTACCGTTAACAAAATTCAAAACGCATATTAAAAATATAAAATTATAAAAAATCTTATTAATTAATAAACGAATATTTCAAACACCAGAATCCTTGACAGTGATGTCGTCTTATTATTTTGATTTCATTTAGGCTATATCTGGTAAAGCTTATATATAAAAAACTGTGTTAAACTTCATTAAAATATGTGTTGTGTAGTTTTCTCCTACTTATTCTACATAACTACAACACTTTGTAAAAGAGAGTAGAGTAAGAAAAGGACCAATATATAGCTACTTCCGCACATGCACTGATAGTCGTGCAACAAAGTGCACCGCCCGCCAGCCTGCTTATAAATGCGCATGCGGTAAACAATGCGAATTACACAACTACCACCGTCAAATCACTCAACATGTGTTTCATCCCTCCACGGGGCATCTTCAGGAGTTATGTTACACCGATTAGGTCCAAACACAGAGTCACTCTGTGCGGAAATGGCTAAATATTGGTCCTTTTCTTACTTAAGATGGACTTCCGCAAAATAACGCCTGATTCCATAAAAAAAATAGAGAGAGTAGAGTCAAAAGTAAAATATATTAAAAAAGTTGACGATCAATAAGAGTTCTGTTAAAAGTTCCAATTTTGAATAAACTAATTTTATCTTTTATCTCTATTTTCGTGTTTATATTTTGTAAAGAATATTCATGTGATAATAAAGCTTGCAATTTAATTTCTCTACGTTTTTATTTAGGATGTAGTAAAAATGAACACAAAAATACCCGCCTGAGTTTGTTGTAATTTATTTATATATCAGGGCGCATTTGCAACCGACGTATTTTCAATTTAAAGGATGCCACTATAAAGGAGTTTAATCTAGTTCAGAAACTATCTATCCAATTGGCTCTTCTGGCATTATTTCTGTTACGTACAGGAGACGTACATGTAAATAAATGTATAATTAAATATTAACTTTTTATAACCTAATAAATACATTTAAAAAACTTTTAAGTTAAACGGTTTTTTGATTCCCATATTGTAGTGGTTGTGGAAAAATATGTACCTAGTCCGCCATATTAGAACGGCGTCCATCTTGAATTTAAAATTTTGACATAATCATCGTGTTTTACTATTGTAGCCTTTACATTTGATACCCATATTGAGGGGAATAAGGAAAAATATGTAATCCGCCATTTTGTATCGGCGGCCATCTTAGATTTATAATGTTATTGATTTTATTATATTGTATTGTCATCTAAATTAAATGTGTGTACCAAATTTCAGATCAATATGACAACAGGAAGGCGCTTTAATTTCAATTTCTAATTTTGACCCAAATAAATTCCGTACGGGTCGAACTAAATAAAAACGTTTAATAAAAACTAATGATTCCCTGTAAGATGTTTTTTTAAAGAAATTGGTGATATGTCGGGTTCTTCTTCGTATATTTTTAACGACATGGTATTTATGCAACAAACATATATACAATGCAACAAATGAAAATAAATTCGTAACGGCTTAATTTTGTATTCAAAAAATTAACATATCCTTCATAAATTTGAATTTATGCAAACATATTTAAGTTTCAAAATATTATTTAGACCTTCTTTTACTTAGTTTTATATATAATATTAGTATTATTATTAAATAAATCTTAGTATAGAACTATGGGGGAACTTGGTTAGTTTACGTATTTATATAATTGATATATCCACATATATGTAACACTAAAAAAAATTATTTAAAAGAGTAACTGTCGAGTTTCTGGTAGGCTCATAGCAGGTCAGCGTTCCGAGCCAGTTAAAATAATAAATAAAATAATCGAAGATTCAAAATCAAATGTAAATGCCTACTTGAATAAAGTTAATTTAAATTTAGAACTTGAATTATTACTTCAAACAATATGAAGTAATGTGTAGATGAATTACAAAAAATATTTCATTAAAACTTGTTATTTCTTGACGGTAAATCAAGTACAGAGGTTTCTATCCGCTACCTGTTTAATTAGAGAACGAAATTAGTTTCAAAATTACGCAAGTGGCTCAGTCAGATAAGAGTACGAAGGCGGTCCATGCCGACCTCTCACATTACAAGTAATAAAGCGCACCTGTACATACAACAGAGTAATACGGTATGACCATACAAAAGTAAAATATTTTAAAAATCGTTCGAAACTTCTCGAAAGTTAGCTTTTGTTCAATATGAAAACGTCAATGAAATATATGCCTATTATTAGGCTTACCATAATTACGAAGAGCCAAACCGGGACGCAGAAGAGAAAGAGGCTCATTTTCATTTTGCTTTTCGCTCAATTTGTGTTTTTCATATTTGAAATGGAATCAAAATTATTATGAATTGAAAACATATTAATAAATGTGAATATATTTTTTATTAAAAAGAAAAAGAGACAAAGTACAATTAATACAAACAACACTAAAAATTTGCCCGGTTTTATTATTCACCCACGCTTGCTTTATATTTTTCACTAGAGTGCACTTTCTTCAGAATCGTTTTGTCGTGCTTAATTTTGTCATAAAATTCACTGCATGAAATGTTCAAATTGAGTTTGCACGTAAGCAACGTCTTCCATCCTCCCCCGATCGTCAGACCACATTTTTTTTTATCTATGAAAAAATTATTTCCACTGGCGCTGAAGTACCGGGTAGACACATAGCAAACTTCACAATTTTTTTTTAATTTGGCACCTCAATATGCTGCTTGTGAAAATGGGTGAATAGCTGGACCCATTTCTCGGAGTAATTAGCTTCATTAGAATTTTGGAAGAAGCTTTTTGCCAATAACACCTCATCAAACAGCTCATCAATCATTAATTGGGTTTTCGATTGGGGTTTTTGCATTTTATTTATGTTTTCTGCTGCCTTTTCGATTTCACTCCAGTTGAGCTCATTTTTCAAGCAGATCCACTCAAAATCTTCAGCTCCGTCGAAGCTATTTTCTGCATGCAGCGCTCATAAAAAGCATGGACGTCACTCATGAAGTTTTCGACATTTATGGACTCTTTCAATTTATTTAAGAGTTCTTTAGCTGCTTGTGGAAGAAATTTGTTTTTCATCCTGTTTTGAAGATTGGTTTTTAACTTTGCCAACTCCATACCTACATCTGTCGCCGTTGAGTTAGTCTTCTCCATAGACTCAATGGTCTTGTTGAATACATTTAACTGTCCGAGCACAAACCAAAAATAAAGTGCTCCAATTTCTGTTGTGAAGAACTGTCGCAATGCGAACGGGCAGTTTACTTTACTTTACGATTGGTTGGGGTGTCGGTGCTGTTCAAGTTTGACCGGGACGCTAATGCAGACCGGCCGGGACGCCGGGACAGGGATCTCAAACCGGGACTATCCCGGTCAAACCGAGAGACGTATGGTAAGCCTACCTATTATCCCTATACAGATACCGTCTTTTGCTGTAAAGTGAAAAAACAGCGAACTCTGAAGCAGAAGAAAAATGTATTTTTATATAAAGGGTAGTGGTTGGAGAATCTGATCTGATTTTACACTTCAGGTCGGTATTCCCCTGATGGTGGTGGTAAGCAGCTGCGTGATTTCCCGGGACTGGTCAGGCGGCAGCAGGTCAGCGCAGGGAGCACCGGTAGTTGACAGAATGTGTTCGTGCCGGTGCGAGGTACGAAAAGATCCAACCTCAATGACCGAAGATTATTTTAGTTATAAAACTCGCACCTGTGAATAGATGTCACAGTTATAATATACATATATAAATATAGGTATAATTTGTTCCGTTGATAGTAAACTAAATGGCTTGCGATAAAAGAAGGGAAGAAGACGAAAGCAGTTGATGTGATTGTTTACTATCGAAGTTACCAACATGTGACATTTCTTGTGTATATATATATTGTGATGTGGAAAAATGTTTATTTAAATATTAAAACAATTTGTGCGCGGAAAATGAATAATTCGCCTACGCGCGGTTGCGCATTGAACCATGGCTCAAATCCGACTCTCGAGAACTGCAACGGCCGCGGGCGCACGTGCTGCGTCTTGGCTACCTGCCAAGAGCAAGCAAGAGCGCGTATAGTGCACGCCGTGCGAGTGAGCGAGATGAGTGGGCGAGACGAACAAAAGGTCAAGCGTTGTGACGACGTCCACGGAAACTTACACATATGGCGGCTTTTTATATAGCAATATTATTACAATATTTTTTTAAAATTTAAATTAAGACATCTGGAACGCTAGCATGCAACGGTACACAAGATAATTGATATTACAAGTTCGAAATAAAATTAAACTTACCTCACAGACAAAGCATGTACGCTATAAGTAAATTACTAGACTAAATGATTTATCTTTATCTGGTGAACTCTCTGATACGTCATAATTTTCGTTAATCATTGTTTTATTATCTCATACAGTTTTGATTTCTTTCGTGCCATTATGCGATTCAATATTAGCTTTGTCAGTTTTATCATTCTTTTTTATATGTTTAAATTTTTCGACTATGTTTCGGTCTGTGTTATCGGGTTCTTCGCCTATTTTTCTATCTCCTTTGTTAATACAGGGTGTTTGGGTATAGATGTAAAAGCTCTAAATGGATGAATATATGACTGATTTATAAGCAAAAGTTTTTAAGGCTTTAGAAATAGATGTAATATTTAATCACCATGTATACACTAATTTATTTTTTTAATTATAATGCAGTAGCCTAATAACTGGCAGGTATAGAAAGTAAATAATAAGTAGTTTTTTTATTATATTATAAATACGGTTTTATTATTTGTGAAACTAATATTTTTGGACTTATACACCTATGACAAATCATCGACGGTTTATCTGGGTGTCACAACCGATTCTAACTTGAATGAAAGCCTCACATCGAGGCTTAGTACTGAAGTTTATGCTGTTAGGTTGCTAAAACGTCACTCTGATATTGATACAGTTATCATAACGGTTTTTTAGTTATTTCCACAGCATTGTGTCCTATGGATTGGTGCTTTGAGGTACTGATGTGTATATAGAAAATATTTTTGTTTTGCATCCGAGTTATTTACGGCTTGGGGCCGCGAATGTTCCGGAGAAAGCGTTTTAAATAGGTCAATATTCTTACAGTGGCCTCACAATATATTTATGACAACATCTTGTACGTTTACAATAATTATATTAAATTTAAAAAAATATAGGCGACGTCCATAGTTTATTTACAACGCACTGTGAAAAACTGTCTGTACCAAAGTTTCGACTACAAAAAGTTTCTAATTCATTTGTAATAAACGGAATCAGATTTTTAAATCAAATCCTGCAAAACCCTATTCAACTATTAATTACAAAAAATTAAGAGGAATGCTAAAACTAAACTAACAAAAAAGGTTTATTATTCAATAAACGAATATTTAAATAACAGGAATCCCTGGCAGTGATGTCGCTTGATTATATTGATTTTAGGCTATGTCTAATAAAGTGTATATGTATAAATCTATGTTAAACTTTATTAAAACATGTGTTGTTGTGGAGTTTCTTCCTGCTTCTTCTACACAACTATAACACCTTGCGAAGCAGAGTAATCTGGCGCTATGTTGTGTTACGAGTTTTGTTAAAAGCTCTTTTTACTATCCTATATTAACGTCGCTCAAAGAGCCATGAAGTTCTTATGCAAGTAATTTCGTTGGTAAATTGCATCAGAAATTAAAAGATACGTAGACAGTTAAAAATAACAGATATAGTCCAGCGAAATAGCACGTTAAAGTGATATTGGGCAATCCATATAGCGTTTATAACAGTTGCGTTTGGTTATGCTATTTATAGTTGATAATCCTGTTAAGATTAAAAATCGCAGATTGCAGACGGCTTCTAATCAGTGTACTTGAAATATGCGATATCTATGTTCAGTTGTGATCTTCCTGTCTAAAATATCGATGATGATAAGTTATCTGAATTTACTTGACTAAATTGACAAGTAAAAATTCTTGGAAAGTTACGTAAAATTTTTATTTATTTTTTAATTGAAATGGTTAAAAAAATATTTCTTCTTTGCATCTCCCAATTGGATTTGATCTCTTTCAAAAGTACTATATGGTTGTTTAAATGTGAATGTTTATACGTTAGAGTATTCTTTTTTTATACAAATAGAAGTTTAAAATAAATAAATTTATTTTGGAAATGAAACCACTGTGATAACTACACTGTGGTAAAAGATTTCGTTGAATCACCACTTCGAACGCCGGAAGACAGAATAAAAACTGAAATAAATCTAACACGAATGAAATGTTAGCAAGTGAAGCTATAATTTTTTTTATTTTGTACAGACCCTAGACATAAATTCGAGTAGCGTAATAAAATTGCGTAGTAAAACATGCTGAAAACATAAACTTTATTATTGTAATATAATTAGATTAATGTGTTTACTAAAGAAGAAATAAGAAAGACATATTGAATTTTATTCTGAAAGCCGCAACGTGGGTAAGCCACCCATTAGGTGGATCAAAGACTTAGTCAAGGTTGTGAGATGTTGCTAGATGCAGACAGCGCAAAACTGCTCTTCCTAGCAGGTCTATTAGTTGACACGATGTTGACGAAAACTCCGTGAAAGCCTTCCGTTACTCTTTTATAAAAGATGCATGTATCTATATATACACACTGTGTGTTTTTTTGTGGCCCCCTATATTGGGGACCTGTCGTTCCACTCCTATTTATTTGGAAACAGGGTTTTTAATTTCAATTTATTTTTTTCACAGTCCAGTTTTATTTCTCTTCTTTCATTTGTCACATTATCTGACCTTCCTTTCTTCCATTCTACAATTCCTTCTATCTTTCCCTTCTATTCAGTTTCTCTCATCCATCCTCAATAACTGCGCTTTGCAGTCTATTATTAACAATTATTACTGACTTTATTACGTTTCCTAAAGTTATTTTTATCGCAGCTTTATATCACGATTTATTTAAGTTACATTTTAATTTATTTCTATTATCATTTTTTCTACCTTATATCATATATCTACCTTCGGTGTTTAAGTTTTATTTCTTTCTGTTACTTTATTCACCACAAACCTGCAATAACCGAGAAAGGTATCTTTTGTCTCTTTTTCGGCCAAAATGGAAGCGATTGTGGCCTCCTCTACCCTTGTATACTTTCCAGCATGCATGTATGTGTGTGTGTGTGTGTGTGTGTGTGTCCATATCATCATGTTATTGCTTGTCTGAAATGGCAGTGAGCGGAGCACATCGCTCGTCCAACTGTTGGGACCGAAAGGGTTTTGGAGTGGTGACTAGGAACCAGTAGATGCAGCAAGGGAAGAACCCCCCACTGTGTTATTGTGACAATGGAAGACCTAAGCCTTGAAGTGGGCGTTCATCTGCAGAAAAGACGAAGAAGAAGATATATATATATATATATATATATATATATTTATATTATATATATATATGTCCTCAAGGTTTTGATGTTCCATCTCATTCTGCTCACTTCTTCAATTACATATCTATTTATATTTTTTGTAGCGTATAAATTAGTTCTATCTATATTTTTTATGATTCCAATGATCTGACAATAATTGTACCGATTTTTTCCTTTCAGTTAGCTAAAAGGTTGTTGTCGTGAGGGAGATAAACAATGTCTATCTCCCTCACGACAACAAACCGGCTTAGTCAAAATTTGGTATTATGTCTTGTATGATTTTTTTTATGGGTAAGCTCATAAAACCCCTGTCTTGGGTTCACGTGGACAATTTTGTTTAATAATTTATTCACATTCCTTTCTCTCTCTCTTCTTAAGTCCTTTGCCTTATATGTTATTTACGCCCAAGTCTGCTGACCTCGAAGGCAGGTTACTTCGACATCGGTGTTATAGGAAATTTATGGAAGAAGTTATGACCAGCAGTGGGCTTGCGAATGAAATGATGATGTCGATGAAAGATATAGGTATTATGCATTAAAATAAATAAATACATTCAGGGGCGGTTTAACCTATAGTGCAGGGTGTGCAATGCACACGGACGCCCCCTGAGACGGCGGCGCCAGAAGAAAGGCCCTAACTGTAAGCTATTCCTACTTATAAATAAAGCTTGTAGTAATAAATAGCAAAGTTAATAGTTATAGCCGGGGGAGTGGGGGGGTCAGGTATAGGCAGCGCCAGGGTATCATTGCACACGGGCGCTACACGAGCTAGAGTCGTTCCTGAATATACAATTAACTAAAGTAAGTTTCTTAGAATAATAATGGAATTACGAATCGAAAACTCCAAAAAGCCTTCTTAAAGTAAACTTACTTAAATTTAAGTTATTTCACGGTTAAGTTATCGCGAGTGGAAACTTAGAATCGTATTAAGTCGAAGGAAACATAAGGCGAACTCAATACCGCTGCCGCAGATTTAATTACATCACCGCACTCCGTCTCGCTTCTTGCTCGCAAAGTTAAACTACGTATATAACTTACTTTATACATTTTTAGTCTGATGTTATACTCATACATACATAAAAGGTTAATAAGAGGTATATATAAGTATATACGTATGTATATTTGTATGTACATATATATTAATAAATACGTGGGAAAGATACTACATAAATACGAATAATTAAGAGATGCTACAGAATATCCTATTTTAAAGGCGAAAGAAGTGCTTTTTTAGCTTTTTGTGATGCTGTCATCGATAAATATATACATATATATGCGATAAATTCTATAACTGGTTGTTTACATAAATATTAAAAAAACATTAATTTGAATTTCGAAAATTTTCTTCTACGTCAAAAAAATAACTTCTTTCCCGCCATTATTGCATGTTTTTTGTTTAGGAATTATATATATATACACATTTATCAGCGGGCTGGCGGGCGGTGCACTTTGTTGCATGACTACCACTGCATGTGCGGAAGTGGCTAAATATTGGTCCTTTTCTTACTTAGGAATAACTTCCGCAAGATAACGCCTGATTCCATTAAATATCCAAAATCATGTAATATGTACGAATATATATATAGCGTTCTTATTTTAATGTGTACACCATCGATACGTTCTGTAATAAAATCGTTTTATGAATTCGTAAGTAACGTTCGATGGATGTCGAACTTCCATATATTTACACAATGGATCATTCGAAGCCGCGTTTTATTACGGGAGCTCGTTGTTTGTGACAATTTTATTGTTGTACCCAGAAAAAGGACTTGATATGTTTTGTTATGCTGACAGGAATGAAATTTGCATTTTACTTTCTTTAGGTATGTTTAGTTAGATATATTTATTATCTGTTGTTATTTAATTTATTATTTTTATTCAAGTAGGCATTTATATGTGTTTTTGAATCGTTTGTAGTTTTAAATTATATTTAGCATGTTGTACGGCTCAGAAAATAAATCTTTTGAGAAGAGCAGGCCGGATATTGAACAGTTTCCCTTTTAAATGAATATTTAGTGATCCTACATGTACACATTATAATATGAATCATGTAAATCAGTCAATAAACTAACTTTTAAAAACTGCGATCAACTAAAAACTTAAGGAGTGCTCAATTAATATGAATAATATTTGCAGAACGAAATTAATTCGACCGACGATTATTATGTTGTTGTCGCATTGACGTATTTATGTCGTTGCGTAGTACTCATAAATTAAGATGTGTAATAATATTGCTACATAAAAAGCCGCCATATGTGAAAGTTCCCGCGGACGTCGTCACAACGCTCAACCGTTTGCTCGTCTCGACCACTCGTCTCGCTCACTCGCACGGCGTGCTCTATACGCGCTCTTGCTTGCGCCTGGCAGGTAGCCAAGGCACAGCACGTGCGCGCGCGGCCGTTGCAGTTCTCGGTGAATCGGATTTGAACTAGGGAACGATGCGCAACCGCACAAATTATGTTAATTATTCAATAAACGTTTTTCCACATCACACTGGGGCCCAACGTGGGGCGGCAAGGCGCAAGCAAGAGCGCGTATCTTGCACGCCGTGCGAGTGAGCGAGACGAGTGGGCGAGACGAGCAAACGGTTGAGCGTTGAGACGCCGTCCGCGGGAACTTTCACATATGGCGGCTTTTTATGTAGCAATATTATTACAGATGACATATGTGGGGTTGCCCACATCACTTTTCTCCAAAGACCGTTCTATGAAATGTAAAAGTTTGTGGATTTTTTCACTCTGTGTCCTTATCTGGTCTGCCTGAGTTCCTTACTTTCGCTTTCTTCTCCCTCTGTCATGTCTTCTTTTTTCTAGCAACACACATTAATATATATAAAATCAAAATAGATTAACGTAATATATTTCAGATTGATGAGAGTTTTGTAATAGATTTAAAAGCTTTAAAGTATTTTTACTACGGAATTATATATATATATATATATATATATATGTGTGTGTGTGTGTGTATTCGTGCCTTTAAGGTTTTCACGCCTATAAACTTACTCCCTGTATTTGACAGCAAACAGTTCTGTATAAACAATACTACTTGTTCGACCTTAGAGAGTTGGTACGGCTGAATAGATAAAATTATGGTTATAATATATTAAAGTTATATATTACTTAACTTTGAGTAACTTATCACTTAAGGGCCATATATCTTCGAGTTGTTTGCTACGTAAATAAATATATAGACGAAAACAAGATTAACGGTATATTAAAAATGATTATTGCTATCTCTGTTAAAATAGCAGTTTGATATTTCTTCAATAGGCACTAATAGTCATAATTTTAATAGTATAATGTCAGAAGTTTCTTACGTAATTAGAATTTGATTTAATAATTTATTTACACATAGTGGTGCCCAAAGTAGGATCTCATTTCCCAAGGTGGACAGCAGAAGACGATGGGTGCAAGTGACTTTTAACAAGTCCCATTGGAAATTTATGGAGCAGCCCTATGCCCAGCACTGGACATCATATAACTTAAAAGGTAGTTATTGTATACATAGCAGAAAGGAAAACAGTGTTATAATAATATAAAAAGTACAGTGGTCGCCATCACTCCAGGCAATTTATTACAGACAAGAAAGATGTCGACGTGTACATTTTACGAAATAGTTTGGAATAAAATAAATTTATAATGTATTTAATATGATAAATACAGGCATACATTTACTTACATGCACATTTATTTATACACAATTAAAATAAATAAGATGGAATAAATAATAATAAACACAAACATAAATAAAAAAGTACCAATTCAATTTGAATAAAGTTCACACTAGCTTAAGAAAGAAAAGATAACTTTATAAATATATGAAATCTTACAGGAAAATAGTCCTTATGATAGCAATTTTGTACGTGTTATAGTTACCAGTAAGGTATTCGACAACTAAACAGCCTTTTTGGTAAAATATTTGGCCGTGTACAATTTAGAATGCGACGGCATTTTAAATCACAGATTCACTTATGATATCTATGATTTGCCACTTGTATTATTGATAAATTCGTATCTTATTAGATTTTTGATAAGGAGTGAAATGATTGAAAAGAAAAAGTAACAGATGGGATGTTTTTTTATAATGATTCTATATAAAGTAAAGAAAGCCGGCCATGAGCCTGAGAGTAAGCTTTATTTAGAGTTTCTCTGTGTCGAATCACAAATGAAGAGACTTGTACACGAACACATAGCCTAGCGGATAAAGATTAAAGTGGGGGGACACATAGTGAACTGTAGTGATTGGCTTTGGATTCTTGAGGTTTTTGGAATGGAGGCCACCGACCAGCATGCACAGCCTTGGACGTCCAATTACACAACCTTGTTACGATCGTCGAAAGTCACTGGACCCAGGTCACTTTCAACAAGTCTATTACATGTATTTGCAAGAAAGAGATGGCAGTGTGAGATAGAGTTGGACGAAAGGGTAGAAAATGGCACCATCGCCTCTCGCCTGCAACAAATTTCTAAAATACTGTAAAGGATTATAAAGGAGGTGTTATATCAAATTAATTTAAATTGAGAAATAAACGTGGCGAAGGAAGAGAGACGACGCATATAAGGAATGTCAATGAAAGGAAGAGAAGAAAACAAAATGTAATCAATGAAAGAAGATATAGTAATAGAAGTTGTAAAGGATGAGGAGGAGAACACAAAGAATAAAAATCATTGTAAAATAAAGTCCCTACCCTAAAACACGATCTATTAAAAAAACTGTACTATCAGAAATCTATTGGAGATATACCTCACCAGCATTGGACTTAGTGCAGCTAAAATGCTGCCTTTTAAAATTAATTATAGAACGACAAAAGCTCCAGCCTTAATATGCCAAGCTTGTCAAATATAAATTACGTTCGTACTATATTTCTCCCCCTTTTAACTCGAGTGCTCTTGACCTGAAATATTAAGGGCTCTCGAACATGGAATAGTATTGTGTTTTCTTGTAAGCACTATACAGTATATTCTTTCTATTATCAAGCATATCTGAAGTGCTTCGTATAAATATGAAGAGGATATGACATTTGCATTATAATGATCATTTATTTGTTTACATATTTTGTTAATTAAATATATACATCGGGTGGTTTTAATGCTATATTATCTTACAGTCAACTAACGAGACCCACCATAGTAAGTTTTCTTTTTTAATTATTTTATAAAGACTAAATAGGCTATATAACAACTAGACCTCCGGAAGCTATGATGTCCTCACAGACGGACAGACCACGTTGTTAAGATCGACCATAGAATTTGAATGAATATCGCTTCCTTTCAGTATTATTATAAATGTGGGGAAAGCCAAGGTTCAGCATTGAACGTGTTTTAGCTGAAATAATGACCATGTAGATCTCAATTTGTAAGTATTTTGGAGAAACGTCGTATTTTTGTAGAAAAATTTTAATCAGAAATTTCCTTATAATTTAATAGAATCAGTCGTTATTTTGCGGAAGTCCATCCTAAGTAAGAAAAGGACCAATATATATCTACTTCCGCACATGCAGACGTAGTCGTGCAATAAAGTGCACCGCCCGCCAGCCCGCCGTAATCGGTGTAACATAACTCCTGAAGATGCCCCGTGGAAGGGTGAAACACGTGTTGAGTGATTTAGCGGTGGTAGTTGTGTAATTTGCATTGTTTGCCGCATGCTTATATAACAGCGGGCTGGCGGGCGGTGCACTTTATTGCACGACTACGTCTGCAAACCATGTAAACACGAGGACAAAAAGAATGCGGAATGTCTGTACGATATAGATCCTAATAATAATAAAAAGCAATACATATTTGACAATTACTTTCATTTAAGATATCACGATATCTGTGGGTAATTTATATTCGTTGTTTATTGTTTCGGGATATGTCATCGATATCATATAAGCTGATTTATTTTCACTGCAAGAGTTTGGCCTCATTGATGACCAGGTCTTTTGCTGCCAACATCCAGCGACATCCACGTCTACTGACTCGTCGTCGCCAATCCAGAACCTCTCAACCCCAACGACCATCTGTATAGTTATATGTTATCATATAGTATCATCATATATATGTAAAAAGAATGCGCGTCATATCCACGTTTATCCTGTTTCAAATTACCTTGATTTATAACTAAACATTCCCGTCGCGTTCAGTATAATTTACAGCGTAATATGAAATAAAATGTTAAACAATCGTTTTCTTTCCACCCAGCATTCTATGTGATTATAATAAAATTAGCATTTATGCATAAATACTTTTTTTAACATAAGTAATGAGACATTCACTGGTAAATTTTATTTGCCACTGTAATAATATTGCTACATAAAAAGCCGCTATATATGTGAAAGTTCCCGCGGTCGTCGTCACAACGATCAACCGTTTGCTCGTCTCGCCCACTCGTCTCGCTCACTCGCACGGCGTGCACTATACGCGCTCTTGCTTGCGCCTGGCAGGTAGCCAAGGCGCAGCACGTGCGCCCGCGGCCGTTGCAGTTCTCGGGGAGTCGGATTTGAACTAGGGATCGATGCGCAACCCCTCGTAGGCGCATTATTCATTTTCCGGGCACAAATTATGTTAATTATTCAATAAACGTTTTTCCACACCACACCACAAGTTAAATATTATGATGACAGAAATTTGAAGAACCGTATTTCAAAACATCCTAAAAAAATAATAAACAATAAATTTTATTTCAGACGTGGCTCATTCAATACATGTGAGTTAGTAACATCACCTTCACCAGATAGACCGACGACATCTCGTATGTTGTTGGATATATGCAGCTAAAGACCGGCCCTCGTGGTGATCTTTGAGAGAAGCTTGTGCTTCGCAAAGTGCGTTCATAGACTGAAAGGAATGAATTATTGAATGGTAAAAAACCAGTATTTAAATTACTAGGTGAACCGATGATGTAGTCAAGGCCACGAGAAGTCGCTGGATAAAGATAGCACAAGTCCGGTCATCGTGGTGATCTTTGAGAGAAGCTTGTGCTTTGCAAAGTGCGTTTGTAGACTGAAATGAATGAATTATTGAATGGTAAAAACCAGTATGTAAATTAGTGCCGGTAGACGCGTCATGGGTAGACCTGCCACTTGGTCGACCGATGATGTAGACAAGGTCACAAGAAGTCGCTGGGTAAAGATAGCACAAGTCCGGTCATCGTGGTGATCTTTGTCAGAAGCTTGTGCTTTGCAAAGTGCGTTTCTAGACTGAAAGGAATGAATTATTGATTGGTAAAAAACCAGTATGTCAATTAGTGCCGGTAGACGCGTCATGGGTAGACCTGTCACTAGGTAGACCGATGATGTAGTCAAGGTCACGAGAAGTCGCTGGATAAAGATAGCACAAGACCTGTTATCGTTGTGATCTTTGGGAGAAGCTTGTGCTTTGCAAAGGCGTTTATAGACTGAAGTGAATGAATTATTGAATGGTAAAAACCAGTATGTCAATTAGTGCCGGTAGACGCGTCATGGGTAGGCTTGCCGCTAGGTGAACCGATGATGTAGTCAAGGTTACGAGAAGTCGCTGGATAAATATAGCATAAGTCCGGTCATCGTGGTAATCTTTGGGAGAAGCTTGTGATTTGCAAAGTGCGTTTATAGAATGAAAGGAATGAATTGTTGAATGGTAAAAAAGACCCGGTGACATGTATGGGACTCCCACTAGGTGTACCGATGATATGATGGATACAGGTAGCAGAAGACCGATCATCGTGCCCACGTTTATGGGAAGCCTGTGCCTTACATTAGGCGTCTATCGTCTGAAATGACGATCAATTATTTTTGTACGTGTTTGATATTATGAAGAAAGAAAGATGTTGAACCAAAGAAAACATGAAGTACGAAAGAAGAAAAAAATGGAAAACAAAATTTTAAAAAAATGTTTACTCTTTTAAAAATAGTCTCTACCACACATAGAACTGAACGAGAGATGTTTAGATATGGAGCAAATAAAAAAATCTACTAGAATGAATTTTAGAGTTTCTTTTAAAGAATATCACGAAGGTTCGGAAGCATTGACTCTAGTTCTATTGTACATTAACTTAAATGCTGAGACCAACACTCTATGGAGTCACTCAGCGCATAGGCCACCAACCCTTAGTTCTGGGGTTGGGCGATCTCTCTGTGTCCATTTAGCATTCTGAGTCAAATTCGACGGAGAGAACCAAACCGCGTTTCCGTTTAACACTTTATACTTTACATTCTGTAAAACCAACGTAAAAACATTAATATTTAGACATTTATTTTTAAGGATTAATGTAAACAACGATCCTTATGTAACCTTGCAATAAAACTGAAAGTTTTAAATTCGAAATTAGTTAACAAAGAGGTTTTATATCACAGCTCGGTGGAAGCTTAATAAAGTTCGTTGTCTGGAAACGCCTACCTGGAAATTGCATTTTCAAAGCTTTGCCTCTTTGTTTCATAAACTTTTTTATGCTCCCTCTATTTTGACTGAAGCTTTTTCTTCGATGTCACATACCATTTTTTTCGGTTTCCTATCAAAGTTTTTTTTTTAATTCTTTGTGAATAGCGATGATATAATTCACATGAACTATCGGCTAGGATTCGAATCTATGACTTGTGATCATAAATTATAGCATCTTGAGACTATACTACCGGTGATCATTATTTAAATTTTTATAACGTTTATGCTCACATATGTGGACGAAAATATTAGTTAAAGTCGTTGAAACACTCAGGAAGTAGGTCGCCCATGTCCACTAGTGGACGTCTCACAGATGAAACGATGATAATGATGATGTTAGAAAAATATTTCGCTAAATGAGCTACAAATTTACACTTAAAACTTTTAGACCAATAGGCAATCATCCTGTATACAACACTTGTGTTCACTAAACTTAACTTATTAACCTTCAAGTTTTGGCTTGTAGTTTAAGCCCATAGATGTCCACTGCAAGGCATAAGCCTTCCCTAAAGATATCTATGGGGGATAAGTCATAATCGCCATGTTTGACAGGCGGGTTGGCGATCATAGTGTGGTATTATGGTACGCAGAGGACGCAGCTACCCATCGTATGTAAACTTGTTTGTTAGTAGCAATCCTATGTAATTAAGGCACTGACTGTGAATTATATAAGACTATTCCGGGAATTGTACCCTTGATCTATGATCGCCAGTCTCAGTGTACCACTTGGGTACCACTGTTCGATTTCATGAATATTTTATGAATTCTTATCCAGTATTTCCCAACGGGTGGCTCACGCCCTATAGAGGGTAATTAGATTTTTAAGTGGAGCAATTCGCAAGTTAACTTAAAACGAAATTTAATAGTTTCGCTTTAATAATAAAATGTATGGCTTTAGCTGAACTAATATAGAACCTTAAGATGTTATGGTACATTTTTATAAAGCCTTATTGATTCTTAGATGGATAAAAGGTCTATGGATCTTTAATAACAGGTCCTATGCTCTAATACTTTGCATTATATTAAAGCCTATAACATAAAATCCTTAAATGACGGTAAAAGCCGTAAAAGCCTATTTAAAACATATCATCCTCTCACTTCGCCCTCAGGGTGCCAAAACAAAATGACGTTACGTGTACTTTACAATGTATATCGTACCTATCTTCCCTATTCCTTGAGAAATAATAATGTACATTAGCAAGTCATTGCGAAAGTAACTTTATTACGATGTATTAAGGTGTGTAATAGGTTTGTAGAGTAACATAGCTTACTCAATTACATCATGTGTCATGTTACATTTCGTTCTTTATTAATAAGTAGCAAAAATATATAAACAGACATAATATATTTAAGTATATATTTAACCATTGCTTTGTATGTTTTTGTTCAAAGTGTATTTGTGACACTGTTTTCATAACTAAAATATTAATTATTAATATAATTATGTAAAAAAATTAATGTCTTTTTATATGACAATTTCTTTCGGCTATGTAGATATATGTTATAAATAAACCACAATGCATTGTTCTGAAAAAAACGACATTTTAAAAGTTTATTCTGCAATATTTTAAATTATCACTTTAACATTTTAAATACCAACTGCTTTACCGACCGGCGAGCGCAACGAACGCCTTCACATATAAAAATGTATACCTATAATAGATCAAAAATGTGATATAGTATAAAAACAAAGAAAGTGTAATAGTTAATGTATGAGGAGAAGAAAGAATGGTATCGGATAAAAGGAAAAATGGATATGAAAGAGAAAGAAAGAGGAATTGTAGAAAGTAAGAAAATGAAGGAGTGAAAGATCATAGGAAGAACGATAGAAGAGCAAAAATTAAAGTATGACATGAAAAATTTATTAAATAAAACAAAGTCCCTGTCCCACAGTATATAGGGGTAAGAGGGGCCCCCATATCCGGAGCATTAAAAATAAACGGACGCCATCATAACACCATTGTTAATAGCGCCATCTATGAAGTGTCAAGGTTAAACAGCCGCTGCTTTACCGACCGAATGTGCTTAATTTAATCTTATAGAGAAATCTCGAGTATAATTATCTCCATGGTTCTTTGAGCGCTTATGAGCTTGCCAGTGATGCCAAAAGTGAAAGACTATGTTTATGTGACATAAGTTATACAGATATCACTTATGGACAACGAGGAGAGTCGCGGGACATTTCTATAGTACTGCAGAAGGGTCATAGGAGAGACCATTAAAAGGAACAAGTAGGCAAAAAAACAAGTGTATAAAACTAATCAAAATAAATGTTTAAATCAGTGATAAATGTAAAGTAAATAGGAAGGTAAAAATTCAAATATAAAGGAATTGTGCGTGAATGTAAGAATAAGTCAAAATAGAAAAAAAATGTAAATCTGTTGTAGTCTGATGGAAATGCAACATAAAGTGATGTGATAAATGAAAGAAGTAGGAATAAATGAAAGGTATTATAGAAATTTGAAGGATAAAGGTAAATCAATAAATGAAATTGATAAGGTAAAAAGTTGAGAAAGCAAATAATTACATATGCAAAAAAAAATTTTTTTTGTAAAAATAGTCCCTGTGTACCCAAGACAGGACAAATACGAGTGGCACCCAAGAATGAGGGTCCTGAAATAAAAAAAAGTATAAAACACAATAACCATGATCACTTAAGTCAATAAGTCTGAAAATGAAGATGTTTGACCAGTGTGTGTTATCGATAATGACTTATTGATCGGATACGATGTCGTTTATGAAGAGTTTTATTAAAAGCACAAGGTCACATAGAGACAAATAATATATGACACGATAGTGATGAAGTCATCACAGGTAACACGTTAGACCTTAAAGCACAGTGATATTCCAAAATATTTGTAACAAATGCTATATGACATGATGGTGATGAAGTCATCACAGGTAATACATTAGACCTTAAAGTACAGTGATATTCCAAAATAGTTGTTAAAGATTTCTAGTAAGTTTAAATGGAATGAAACCTGTGCACGAAGCCATTCGTTATTTAAAATGCATGGCTTGACGAGACAAAAGATTTAATTGCGCCGCGGAGGATGTACGAGATTAATGAAGAGGCGACAAATGTATTCAGTAGAGATGCAATTCTACACTTTAAAATGTGAGCATACTGCTTAACAACGTGCTTTGCTTGTACTAATATTTTAACCTTATGCTTGATCCAAACAAGCCAACACCTTTTTTTTAAATATAATTATCAAATACAAGCAAGATCTTTCTTTTAATAGTAAGTTATTGTAAGTAATCTTTTTTAAAACCTTTAAAATCAGCGGGATTACTTCTTTTTGGGGCCTTTACGGTATTTCAAAGTAGCCACCATTTCTTCGGTAGCTTAAAATTGTATTGATTTAAAACATGATTGTACAGACTTATTAAGATTAGGGGCCACTCGGGCAAATCATGAACTGATGGCGGGTCGGCCGCCAGAAGTATAGGTGATTAAATTTTTTTGGTTTTATTCTGGAATAGAATTCAATATTTTTCGAATGTACGAGAGTATTATATTTGCTGTCGGCGGGCCGCGGTCTGTGCATCCATGATTTAAAATGAGTAGTAGCTAAAACCTAAAGTAGTAAGAGCTCTGATAACTTAGAGGTAGATGACTGAGTCTTGCGATCGTAGGTCACGGATTCGATTTCCCGGATAAAATCGTATATAATTCACACTTGCCTGGATTGCCATTGTGTGCAAACAAGTTTCCAGATGATGGGCAGCAACGTCTCCGCATACCATAAGTAGTTACATATAACTATGTTTTGCATATTAAATTTATAAAAGTATTTATTTTTTTTAACATTAAACCGTGAAAAAAAAAATAGCATTGAGTAATAATTTTCCACGAGCATAGCATTTATTTTTTTGGTTTCTATTTAATAATTCTGAAATCTGTGAAATCAAAAACATTTCTAAATAAAAATAATATTTGTTTTCAAAATATTACGTTAAATTTGCGTTTATTTATTACTAAACCATAACAAGAGGTCAATATTTTTTATTTATTTTTTCTTTTACAATAATTTAGGATTTATGATATCTGGATATTTAAAACTCACGAACAATTCACGCTTCCTATTTACCCGGCGTGAAGTAAAGTGGCTGCAATCGAGAGATAAGATTATAAAGATAAATGACATCGGTCTCTTGTGTGTCTTGCGTGATTTTATATCACATCTTATAAAGTATTTATTCAATTCTTTATTTTAGAGACTTTTTATACTAATGGTTTGAAGTCAAGTCTTGTATTTCCTTCTGTTCTACATGATATTGCTCAGAGATACATTCATATAATTACGGGTATTATACTTCTATCCTCATTGGCAAAAATAAATCGCTCAACGACATCAAGCGGGCTATGGTTGGGTTTTTTCTAGATTCGTAGACGTAGAGATTTTTTATAAATAGCCCCTGTTTTTAGGTGACTCTTGTACTTTCCCTATCTGGGTACACATGCAATATTTTTACAAAATACTTTTTTTTTTCAAATTATTTGCGTTCTCTATTTTTTTCCTTTTCAATGTTATTAATTAATTTATCTATTATTCTTTTTTTCCATTAAATTTTTCTTAATCAATCCATTCATCACCTCACTTTCATCACCTTCATACCAGAATATTAAAGGTTTACATTTTGTACTGTTTTGCTTGATTTTTATTTCTTTATTTACTTTATACTTTCGTTTACATTCCTTAATTATTTAATTTTTTACTTTCACATTTATCACAAAATTTTAGTGTTTATTTTGATTAGTCTTAAACATATTTTATTTGCCTACTTGTTCTTACTAACAATCTGTACTAAAACCTTTCTGCGGTACAAGGTCACGCTATTCTCGTTGTCCTTAAATGAAGATATTTGCAAGTAGACGTTGCAGTGGGCATACAGCAACACGCAGAACAGAATGTCGCTTGGATCTTGTGGTTCTGGAGTATATACCATGAAGAGACTAGAGCAGAATAGGATAGGCTAATGGAGGCAAGATTCTATAGGTCTTATTGCAAATTTATGAAGTAGGCTGAGTTTTACAGTCTACATTCCCCAGTTGAAATGATGAAGATGATATAGAATATATATATAATACATATATATGTAACAGAAAGTACAAACATTAGTACAACATTTTATTCACACCTTTACTCCAGACATATACAAAAACATTGTTACAGGAGACATATAATATTGCATACCGGCAACTTTGAATTGAAATATTTGACATTACATTTTGATATTCCAAATTTGAATTTACACTATGAAGCTAAAACTTACCGTTGTATTTTCTCAAGGCGGGAACAGATGTTGTGTTGTGGAATATTGTGTTCATACCATTACACAACCCACATACATTAGATAAACGACATCTTCGTGTCCCTTATTACTCTTTAATAGTTAAAAAGAGTAAGTATAAATAACGTGAGATATAGTAATTTATATTTTTAGAGACTGTGCCATTTTACTTGTCTCGAGAAAACCTATGTTACCAACCAAAAGTTCTTCACCGAAAGCTTTCAGAAAGGTTCAGCCAGTTCATCTTAATTATGATATCGGCCGATGAACGGCCGCTTTAGCTCAATGTCTGCTCTTGCACCTGCAAATACGGAATAGTGAGTGATTACGTGCTCTGTTAAGGTCCAATCCTATTGGAAATCTATGCGGAGGGTCCCTCAAAAGAGACTTCAAAGTGATGGTATTTCTAAAGTTATATGAAAGATTTTATATCTTAAGTAAAAAAAGGACCAATATATAGCTACTTCCGCCAATACAGTAGTAATCGTGCAATAAAGTGCGCCGCCCACCAGCCCGCTGGTAAATGCGCGTGCGGCAAACAATGCGAATTACAAAACTACCACCGTTAAATCACACAACACGTGTTTCACCCCTTCACGAGGCATCCTCAGGAGTTATGTCACACCGATTAGTGCCAAACACAGAGTCTTTGAGAGTCTTAGAGTCAAGACTCTGGCCACGGGCTGACGGATATTTATATACATTTGTGTGTGTCTGTGTGTGTATATATATATATTGTTTATGAAAGTATTGTTTTTTGGATAGGGTGTACCTTATTCTTTCCAGCCGATACGTCAACACTAAGTCTTAGGTCTCGGGTCGATCAGGCGCTGCCCATATCTAACGACTTCCCGCGACTTTGACCATGACATCGGTTCACACTTTATCTTCCGACTCGTGATCCTTTCGTCTCCAAAGGCAGCTGGTTGCATGAGCCATGTGTCTGGCCTACTCCATACGAGCAATTCTTCAAGCTTCATCAGTACAGAGCGAAAGGGAAAGACAGTGGATTTGTGGAAAGAAAGAAATGAATGAAAGATAATATGAAGTATGAAAGAAGAGAAAGAAAAAAAATGTATGTGAAAAAATTTAATAAATGTAAATAAAAAGTCCCTATCCCACACCAGATAGGGGGTACAAGAGGCACCCAATAGCGGGGGTCATATAAAAAAAAAGCTTCATCAGTGGCTGGTTCCTTTGCGGATCTTCTCATTTACTATTTGATATATGTATAAATTTTGAAATAAATAGTTAAAACTGTGGGATAACTAATCATTCTATTTAGCTAGTTAACCTGTTAAAAGTTACGTAACAGGTTGTTTTAAATAACAAGCGACGTGAGACCGTGGTATTATTTGCAGTTTCCCCAGGCTCATTGCACCATAAAACTTGGCATGTGGCGTTAAGCTCTTGAACCTGCGCTATACGCCGTGTACCGCAGCGAGGCTTCAGTTTGTTCCAAGCACGCCTGTCGACCGCACGTCTGGGGCGGTTTTAACACGTTCGGAATTTGAAAATAAATATATTTTGTGCGTTCCATTTAGTGTCGAGTGCAAATGGTGGACTTTTTATAAATTACTTTCGAAAATTAGACGAGTTTATTGTGTTTTTGTGCATATAAAATACTTTTATTTTGTGTGTTTTATCTGATACGATATAAATTAAACTTTGTATTTTTTTTTAATTTATCTAACCATGATCATATTTATGTTTTGACGTTAGGAATATTTTAAATATCTTGGTAAGTTTATAACATATATATTTATATTTAATAATTTTTTGTTGCAAATTATAGCACCCATTTTTCTAAACTATTTTATTAACAAACATTTGTACTAACACACATTAATGTTTTTGTATGTTTTAATTATTTTATGTGTAAATTATGCATATTTTATAACCACATGTTTTTTTTTTAATTTTCGATCGCAATTTAAAAATAGGTAACCTGTTATGTTTTGTGCCAAATTAATGTATGTAGTTTGACATCTTAATAGAATACTTAAACTTAAAAAATACTTCAGTTAATAAAATTTAAGATTCTTGAAACGAAAATACGAATTTTTGTTATAAATTTATAGTATTATAAATATCCATCTACAGTATGTTTTGTATATTAAAGATATTTTGTAAGAACGTATATACAATGACTATTAACCCTTAGTAGCCTGATTCACGAAAGTGATTTTTTTTAATATTACTTTGTTTGCTTGAGGGTCTAGATGAAGGGAAAAATAGATTTTTTTTTAATTTCGTTGGAAAGAATATTAAACAACAGTAAAATACGTACAGCCAACCTATGAAAATAACTAATAGTAATGTGAACATTCGGTTTAAAAGATTGGTATCAAAATTTAAACTCTAGGTTATTAGGGGTTAAAAACCAGTCTAAGTTTTTTGTGGTTTCTTCTCAAATCAGGGCGTGTAACTTTCGTGGCTGTAAGATGAATGATTACACTGTTGTGTTAACTGCAAATGTTAAGTGAATTGTAATATGTATAAATTATTATAGAAATATAGTATAATGAGCATTAGTAGTTCAGCGATAGAGGACTGAGACTTGAGATCCCAGTTCGCGGGTTCGTTTCCCGGCATACAACCTTTCATAATTCACACTTAGAGCATTAATTATATAGGATTGTCACTGTTCACAAAGATATTTTGAAATGATGGGTAGCAGTGTTCTCTGTGTACCATTATACCATACTTCGGTCGCCACCACTTCTTCCAAGCGTAGTGATTGTGAGTATATTCTCCATAGATATCTTTGGGAGAGATCTATATCAGTGGGCGCCTGTGTTCAGAAAAAGTTATTTTAACTAAAAATAGGAACGAACTTAAAGTTAATATTTAATTTTGGATGAAAATTATACTGAAAAATAAAAGGTTAACTAATTTGCTATTTTCACTTCGTTTTTAGAAATGAAAGCCTTAGTTTGAACTATATCCAAATTTAATTATATTTATTCAACTTAGAATGGATTTTTTCTCATATTTAAGTCAACATAATTTTTCTAAGAGCTAGAAACAACTTTTAAATATTATAAAATTAGATATTTTTATTATTAGTTATATATTTATTCAATGTTTATTATAAATCTGGACGCAAACTAATTATTTTAGAGGTATCCTATCCCTTTTGAACTATCAGGATGTATGAATAATAAAAAAATTGGTTTAAAATAGATGACACATACTCAGTTCTTTATTTCCAAGATAGAACAATTTAAACAACAAAAATTCAAGCGCTTTCGACAGCTGGTAGCACAAATACAAAAGCATATTGTCTTGTAAACGGTACTAGGCGCTGCAACATTATCTTCTGATAAATCAAAAGTATGCTAATGACGAAAAAAAAAGAAGAAGAAAAATTCTAAGACTTTTTTTTTTAATCTACATATAGGAACTTTTTGAACATTGTCTGGGATCCTATTGTAAAGTGTATACATTCCCTATAGGAGGATATACCAATTCGATGAAATCTAATTATAATTATAATACAATGTGTATATCAAAATACCTTTGGATATCGGTAATGATTTCCAGTAAATCATTACACATTTTTATATATAGGTTGAGATTCAACAGTTATAAATATAAATATAAACTTAATTTATACAACATTGGAACTTTTAACATGACTCTTATTGATCACAAACTTATCAATTTTATTTTTTACTCTACTCTGCTTCGCAAGGTGTTATAGTTGTGGAGAAGAAGCAGGAAGAAAATCCTCAACAACACATCTTTTGATAAAGTTTAACAATACAGATTTATGAATATATACTTTATCAGATATTGCCTAAATGAAATCAAAATAAACAAGCGAAATGACTGCTGAGGATTCTTGTCATTTAAATATTCGTTTATTGATTTTCTTCCGAAAATTTACTTTTAATGTGCGTTTTGAGTTTTGTAAATAGAGACAATACCAGTGACAGCCCAGGCTGGGTCTCCTTTTTGGGGAAGCCGGTGAAATTGTAATAAGTAGCGACGCAAGCCGAGGCTTCTTCGGGAACCTTCGTGCTTTCCTACCTTATAAGTGTAACTAAACCTTAGCCTTACGTTCTTTTTTGATGGATGAACACGCTTATACATACAACGTACACAGGCAAAGAGCCGATATCAAAGGATAAAGCAGCAACATTTTTTTTAGTCACCAACGTTTTTCACTAAACTCTATTATTTACATCCCCACCTTTCTTCAATTTTTTTAATGTAAATTATTCTTCCTTATTTTATTCCTCGCGTTTTCTTTCATTACTCCTTATTCTTTGTACCTTTCATACCTCACTCCACTTTCATCGACTTCTTCGAATCTTACAAGTGTTTTTTTTACATTTTCTCTATTACTATACTTTTGTCTATTTACTTTCTTATAAATTATGCATTTACTTTAAAATTTCATGTTTTTATTTATTTCTTCTCTTTTATTCTCTTATTGTATATAGTAATGATCTATTACAGTTCGTTAAGGATTTAATTTATTAAACAAACCTGTTTATCTTTCTTTATACAATCTCCTATTACCTTTCTGCAATATTCGAGGAAAGTGCGGCTGTCCGGACTGTTCATCGACAAGGTGATGGTGTCTTCACTTATCATATCCTGCATCCAAGATTGATTCTACCTTCAGCGCGTCAAATACCGGATTGATAGAAGCAACATTATGAACGCTTGGCCGCCATAAACCATAATCCCGTTGGTAATTTTCCTGACAATAATTAAAAGCATTTAATACAAAAAGATAAGCTTCCGCCCTTTGCTTAAAAGTGGTATGAGGCTTCGTGTCTACTACGCCTTGGAACCACGAACCAGATGAATCTGCAAATGCCATTACGAAGCAGAGAGAGTCCAGTCCAAAAAGAAATAGTTAACATTTTAATTTAAACATTTTTATAGATACTTTATGGGTTAAATTAGAGTAGAACTTATAGCAATTTTTTTCTTTTAATCAACAATATACATCATTCTGCTCAGTCTCAACGAGTTATAGAGAAGGCTATGCTTGGAACACGGTACTAATAGATCTAGTTGGCAACGACCTGTACCCAGGAGACGGTGAAGTGGAGAGACGTCCTATGCTCAGGTTGTCGTGATTCCAACTCCAGAACGTTGAAACCACTACAGCTATACTTACGAGATATGTGACCTGCCAACTTTCACTTCAACTAGCCAATGCATTGGGCTAAGTCGGATACTTTTGTTCGCCTACGAATCTCCTCATTTGATCCTGTAGAGAAATCTCATGCATAACCTCTCCCATCTAGAAGCTTAAATAAAGGAACGAAGGAGATGCAAGAAACAAAATCTGCAAGAGAAGAATGAGAAATCATGTGAAGCGTAAAAGGAATAAACGAAATAATATGTGAAGGACGAAAGAAATTAAATATAAACTCAAAAACTTTACCCGAATTCTCCATGACACCGTTACCCGAATTCTCCATGACACGTTATGTGACTGAGAGCCTCTTAATGAAGCGTGAAGTAGAAGACCACGCTTCATTGCCATAATTAATAACTAATAATAGACATTGGTCGTAAACTTTCGACGTAAAACACGAAGGGATATTGGACTACTGCGATAAAGATAATAAGAAAACAAAATAATATTAATAATAAACTAAGGTAAATAATAGTTAAAAACAAAATTAAATAAACGAAAATAAAAGACAATGTAAATGTACGATGTACGAAAGGTAAGGTAAAAAAAGTAAAGGAAGATATTAAGGATGAGAGAGAAACGTGACAATAATAATTATCAGTAAACATTATTGACTGTTTAAATAGTTTTTGCTTTACCGCGGTAGGGAAGAACGTGAAAGAAATAAAAGTAGATCCCCAAAAACGATTGCTATGAAAAAAGAAAAAAAGAGATAGTGGATTAGAAGCTATCTCGAAGTTTCCTCCATGTAAATGGTTTCTTAATAGAAAATATTTTTGGTTGCCATCTTCCGTAGTGATAAATGAAATGAAAAAAAATCAAAATTCAATATACTCTCTCGTACCCTGGTCTGCTAGAGTTAATGTTTTAAAAATTTGTAATTAACCATAATGAAATATATATTTATATATATATATATATATACTGGCTGAAAGAAGGAGAAGATTCATAGAGATATTCATATTCATCATATTCACTATGTTCTTCATAAAGCACTACACTTACAAACTAATTTTTACAATGAACGTTGTTCAACTAAAATCCAGTGGACATATTTTAAAAATTAGTACTCTACGAACTTTTCCTATTGTTACTTACGTTTATGGTACATAGAAGTATTCTGATTAAGTTCATCCGTTGAGTCTGGTGTATTACTTATAATCACTGTAAAGTTTTGATTGTCATGTCACTTGATTACGTATTTGCATTTACTTATATTTTTGTTAAATCATAATTAGAAATCTACCGGGCATATTAAAATTAAACTTAAGGTGTTAATGTATAGCTCATTTATCAACAAAAAGCTTCACAACCGGAACCATCGCGTTGTACGGTTACTATTGCGGTTCTCGGGGCTGACGACCCGCGCAGTAAGTTTCTTATTACTTTTTGGTCTTCTTGCTTACTTTTACCGACCAGACTACTACATTTTTGGGTTTCGGGATAGTAATCTTCCGGATTCTTATATGATTTGTAATTATTTCTCAGGCATCAACTCTAAGCACTTTAACTTCTTCGGTAGAGGACTGAGACATGTGATCGAAGATCACTGGTTCAATTTTTGTGATGCTATCTAATATAATTCACATTTTGTGAATTATTTATGTAGGATTGCCACTGTTCAAAAGTTTCCAGAGAATATATGGCAGCGTCCTCTGTGTAATACTACACTGCAATCGCCAATCCGTCTATCACGCGTGGCGATTATAGTATATCTCTTCATATATATCTTTGAGATGGATTTAAGCCTTGCAATAGACATCTTTTGACTGAAAAAAGAGAACAGAAATCAAATCTGAAAAAAATATATCAAGCCTAAAACCTACAGTGAAACAAGCGCTTATTTTATTTAATCAACCAAAGATATTAAGTCCGGTTATGGACATAATAAGGCCGTTTGATATCATTTACTTTATAAATAGCTTGTTAAAGCTATATTAAGCTAATAACGTTTAATTAAATATTAATTAAGGATAAATATAAATTAAAGCTCGCTTCCACGGCGATGAAGACGACCATAGTAATTATTTTAATTGCGAAAATATATTTAATATTCTTTTTAATTTTTGTACTTTATGAATATTGGATACGTTTATTTATATTTTATATAATAGATAAATACATTTAAAAACTTTTAAGTTAAACGGTGTTTTGATACCCATATTGTGGTGGTTGTGGAAAAATATGTACCTAGTCCGCCATATTGGAACGGCGTCCATCTTGAATTTTAAATTTTGACATAATCATCGTGTTTTACTAATGTAGCCCTTTCATTTGATACCCATATTGAGGGGGTTAAGGAAAAATACGTAAACCGCCATTTTGTATCGGCGTCCGTCTTAGATTTATAATGTTATTGATTTTATTATATTGTATTGTCATCTAAATTAAACGTGTGTACCAAATTTCAGATCAATCTGACAACGGGAAGGTGCTTAAATTTCAATTTCTAATTTTGACCCAAAATAAATTCCGTACGGGTCGAACTAAATAAAACCGTTTAAAAAATAAAACACTATAGACGTTTTACTGTACAAGTTTCTATATTAAAAAAATTACTGTTAATGATTATTTATTATGAAATAAATGAGTTTTGTGTGTATCTAATGTAGATATAAAAATGCTAAGATTCGCAGCAAGCAATAAAGCGATGTCAAGCGCTGACTTTAATCACACCAATTACTCTGAGGGCGCTGAATAGAGAGTGACATTTGTGTGCTGTGAGAACCGAATGGGAACGCCTTGTCTTCAGTAATTGTTCTCTCGTACAGTCACGTGATTGATTTCGTGTATTAATCGTAAGTGTAAATCTGAAATTCCTTTTTTGAAATTTTTAATTTGGCACGGAAGGAATAATATTTAATAAAAGGGGCCAGCAGTTTTGTAGTACCAGGCATTTGATTTGGCACTTCGTACAAGCTTACATAAAAATTAACCTAGTGTGAACTAAACGGGACCGTCTTCTCTGCACTAATTGTTCCCTGGTACAGTCATGTGATTTCGTATATTAATCGTAAGTATAAAAACGAAATTCTTTTTTTGAAATTTAAAATTTGGAAGGACACGAACATATATCAAAAAGGAGACATCATTTTTATAGTACCTGGAATTTGATTTGGCATGTCGGAAATATTAAATTTACATACAATGTCTATATACATAGCAAGCTATACAAAACCGAACCTAGTCATCACCATCGTCATCACATCATCCGATAGACAGGTACGGCAAGGCATAGGCCTATTCGAGAGATCGCTACGATAATCGTCCTTGCGCTGCCCACTTTTATTTTTATTGTCCAACTAGTGGGTAACCTGTCCACTCCTTTTGGCTCCAACTGCAATCGGTCTCATCTAAACTAAGTTTATAGATTAGCGTACAAGTATATATACATATATATGTATACATACATGTATATATATATATATATACAATTTTCGTATTTCAATTTATTTGTGTATATATATACATACACACAAATAAATTGAAACCCGAAAATTTTATTACATTAATTTCAGCCAGTAATCTGTCTTCCATTTTTAAAATATCATTAGAACCTTTTTTTGGAGACGTGAAAATAAGAAATTCGTTTTTAAAATTTATGCAAGTCATCGTGAAAATTGAGGCCGAAAAGAAAATTGTAAAATGTTATAGAAAATTGTTTGTCTATGTGTATTATTCATATTTTTTGTGACAAAGGATTATTTATAATTTTATTATGTCAGTAATAAATTTATACTTTAATATTTCATATTTCTAATTAGTAAATATATTTTGTGCCGACAATCTAAACCAGTATTTACTTTAGCTTTATTAAAATTCTTATGACGTTAAATCCACTTGTAAATTACCCTCCTAAATATTCAAATTGCCAAGTAAGAAAAGGACTAATATATGTCTACTTCTGCTATTTAACAGTACTCGTGCAATAAAGTGCACCGCCCGCCAGCCTACTGATAAATGCGCATGCGGCAAACAATGCGAATTACACAACTACCACCGTTAAATCACTCATCACGTGTTTCACCACTCCACGGGGCATTCTCAGGGGTAATGTTACGCCTGAATCCATTAGATACTCAAATTGCCCTCCTATGGGGCGTGGGCCACCGTTGGGAAATAATGATCTACACCTTTCGTTACACGGTACACATTTTTAATGTCCAACATTTTCATATTTATTTCAACCATAGTCAGCGTCTACTGTTAATCATAGCCTACTTCTCCTTGTAGATTTCCAATAGGACCTGTTAAAAGCAGCCAGCATCCTAACCCATGAGCGGACATCATACGTTGATCTTACCGGCCCATTGTCTCAACTCCAGAATATTAAAATGTCAGCTAATCTAGGCGTTATGTGGTCTGGACCCTACCTTCTTCCACTTGCCAGTCTACTAGGCTATGTCATTTACTAAATTAAATATTATTTATGTTTTCTAGTGTTAGAAGTGTTAGACTTTAGAAGAAGTGTTAGAAGAATTTTAAAAAATAATTATAATTGACACTAAAAACGGATTAATGTTTTGGTAAAGATAGTTCTGAATTTGTGCACAGTTGTACAAATTAAAGTAAGTATACATTTCAAAGCAAGATTTTCAAAATGACAATAGAATGAAACGTTCAAAGAGAACGTTACATAAAGCAGTGCAGAGAGAACTCTAAGCATTTCCATGTTTTATTGTACTAAATATAGCTGATGAAGCGCTTTGGTAAAAACAGACGTTTCTTAAAAGCTAGAAGGTTGACCGTAGGCTGGCTTTCTTTGAAGTACGCTTTAGCCATCAAAGCGATTCTATACGAGACCACATTAAATTTGATATATTTTCGGCATCGATATCACTTTGTGGTCGTTTTACAACCGTACATTCGAATAAAAAGAAATATATATTAATATATACATCTGTAACGTTCCGTAAATAGATTTACGTAGTTTTTGGATAACGTGTAGCAGTTATTCTTCTTCTTCTATTCAGTAGTATGTCAATTCCAAAACATAGGCTTTCTCCTAAAATCACTAGCGACTTCTGGCGGCCTTATCTATGTCATGAGTCTACCTAGCGGAGAGTCTACCAGCCCATGAAGGCGACTCATAAATTTTTTGACCCCAATAGTCATATATTACATGAGCCATGTGCTCCGCCCATCACTATTTCAGACAAGCAATTCTGAAGATATTCCACACATATGTGATGATGGTGGTGTATATTATATATATATAGCTTCGCTACTTTAAAAGAGGTTTTTGACTAGGCGCCCTCTGTGCCCTGACATCATAAAATCGAGGACTCTGAGTCCTCGAACTAAAATTTGAACGCCGTTTTGAATATACATAAATATATATATATATATATATATATATATATATATATACGTACATATATATATATATATATATATATATATATGTACATATATCTCGGTCTATCGCACAAGGTAATTTTTTAAAGATAACTTTTAATTATTAGATCAAATTTTTCGTACGAATGCTGTGTGTTTACCCTTAACAATCAAGTCTTAACATACATACACACACACATGTATATATATCTATAAATATAAATATATACATACATGAATTTTCCATAATTTCCTAACTTCTTAACTGTCAATGTCAAAGTATGAATGTGTCTATGACTTGTGTGAAAAAAAAATTATATGTTATCCTAACCTTTTACTCTTTAATCACGAGAATTAATGTTAAAACTAATTAATAGGAGCTAAATGCTTTGAATATCGTTTCTTCCATTTTAAATAATTATCTTTAATTTTTAAACTTGCTTATACACACACATATATATATATATAGAGTTTGTTTACGATTGTATACTATTTACAATTTGAACACTAACGCAATGGCGATGTCTATCTCATTGATGGCTTCCAAATTCAAAACGACGTTCGAATTTTAATTCGAACACTCAAAAATGTTTTAACATTTTTTTGTTTTGTACTGTCACTGCTACCTAAATTGGCATTTAAGGTATCAGGGCACAGAGGGCGCCTAGCCAAAAACCTCTTTTAAGTTAGCGAAGCTCGAAGACTCCCTCGGGAGCCCTACATACTACTACTTTACTGGATTGTGAAGCCGCCGAGCTTTTAGATTGCTTCGGCGAACATGATCATTCAACTAAAAGATTTTTTGGTCGTAATTACCAGTCAGAGAAAGTTCTCACGTGAACTTTATATTCTATTTACAAGCCTAGATCAAAGAGAAAATAATTATCTAGTAATTTATTATAATCTGTGACAGTCAAAATTAAAGGAAAATACGTAAGAGGTTACAAAGACAGAGATATTTTATCGTTTTATCTTACGTAAATTCCCAGATGATATAATCTCGTTCAAACAATCAAAGATAAGAGATTATATCTTAGATTTAGTGCTTGTACGTATTCTTAACTAGGAATAAATAGATCGCGAGAGAGTATAGAGAAATCCGAATGGAAAATACCCAGGATTTAGCAAAAGTTTCCATCTATATTTATAGGTACTAGCAGATTATTATTTGTATATAGAATTTTAATATTTGTAGCACACTGGCACTTATAGAATCGAACATATACTTTTTATTGAAGCGATTATAGATGTAACAGATTTTCAATAAAATCTATAAAACACTGCATATAAAGTAATTACTCTAAAATATGTTACAATAAGTGCGTTTCAAATGCGACAGGTGAATAACATCACGCTACAATATTTATAGGAGCAGATAGTAAATAATTATTAATTTAAAAATGTACCAGTAGTAATATGAATTTGTTATGTGGAAAGACGTTTATTGAATAATTAACATAATTATTGCGCGCGGAAAATGAATAATGCGCCTACGAGCGGTTGCGCATCGATCCCTAGTTTAAATCCGACTCCCCGAGAACTGCAACGGCCGCGGGCGCACGTGCTGCGCCTTGGCTACTTGCCAAGGCGCAAGCAAGAGCGCGTATAGTGCACGCCGTGTGAGTGAGCGAGACGAGTGGGCGAGACGAGCAAACGGTTGAGCGTTGTAACGACGTCCGCGGGATCTTTCAGATATGGCGGCTTTTTATGTAGCAATTACAAATTTTAAAAACGCTATTTACATAGGTAGGTAAATAATTTTTATAGGTGTCGTCATGTGACGAAGTTAAAATAAATATAGCAATAAGAATTTTTCGTCTGGAGTTGCAATGTGTGGGACACATCGTTCATTCAACCGAAAGGAGTCGAAAGTTTTTAGAGTACAACAAATTGACAGCAGTGATGGTCGTAGAAAGTAACTGGATGCATACCATGTAAGACCGGTCTTTGTAGCGATCTCTTTGGGAGACCTATGCCTTCCAATGGGAGTCTTTTACCTAAAAAGAAGAAAGAAGAATAGACAGATGAATGCGATCGTCATAGTGATGAATAAATTCATTTAAAAAACTTTTAAGTTAAACGGTTTTTTGATACCCATATTGTGGTGGTTGTGGAAAAATATGTACCTAGTCCGCCATATTGGAACGGCGTCCATCTTGAATTTTAAATTTTGACATAATAATCGTGTTTTGCTAGTGTAGCCCTTTCTTTTAATACCCATATTGAGGGGGTTAAGGAAAAATATGTAATCCGCCATTTTGTATCGACGGCCATCTTAGATTTATAATGTTATTGATTTTATTATATTATATTGTCATCTGAATTAAATGTGTGTACCAAATTTCAGATCAATCTGATAACGGGAAGGTGTTTAAATTTCAATGTCTAATTTTGACCCAAATATACAAATTCCGTACGGGTCGAACTAAATAAAACCGATTAAAAACACTATCATTCCAGCCGTTTTCTCCCAGCTTCTTGCTTCAATCTCAGTTTCAATCACCGGTTATCTACTTCTTCAAAAACAGTTCGGTTACATTTCATTTCAGTAAAGAATATATGAGACACTATAAAATAATAAATAGAAATATAAAGAATAAGGTATAAAACATAAAAATAAAATGAAATTCATCGCGTATTTTATCATACATTACAATGAGAGTTGAGTTGTCGAAACAGTTTTATGACTCCGTAAGATTACACGAAAAAGGTTTTATGTCGGTATACAAAGGTAAACATTATATTGTTGCTGTTATGTTGGTACCTCCTTTGAGATCAACTTAGATTTACTGTGTCTACTTTTGTTATCACTTCGTGTTGGTTCAATTTGTCACATGAAACATTTAATGTTTTTTCGAATATGACAATATCATCTATATATGTCAAAAATATTGTGTCTTGTGATATACGAATTCTCCGGCGGATTTTTCTTTTACTTTTTAAACTATTCCCACAGGCATTGAGGCTTAGTGTCCTTTCATTTTCTTTCGTAGTTGTCACTTTTGTTAAGATTTTCTGCCCTTTCTTTCTTACTTCTACTTTTATGTCTTTATCTGTTATATCTAATCTTACGTTTTATTTACAATGTCTTGCATATTTTCGATAACAAATATATATTTTGTTCATATTTGTTTCTACATTTTACTACTATTCCTATACAGTATTTAATAAATTATTTTTTTTTCTCAATTCATTTTATTCTCCAGGTCTTACCTTATATATATGAGATACTTAGCACATGCCCAAGTTACAACCTTTTCAGGATTGTCGCAAAGGCAACCTGGACTATCTTTGAACTTAAATTGTTTTAAGTTTTAGCATAGCACTTGTATAAGTAAAGAATACTCAATTTTCTTAATAATTTTCACATCATCTGTCGCTTTTGGAAATAACAGTTTTTTTTTACAGTGTGCACTCTATTGTAACTTATATCCTATTAGGAGATATTATCTCAGGACAGCCTTCGTAATCCATCTTAGTACTCATCGGTGATTAAAATAACTTCTTTTTTATTTTATTGCGATCGTTTACTTATAATAATAAGATAGATAGGCAACCTTTTTAAGATCGTCGGAAAACGATGCAAGTCATTTTCTACAGGTGTTATTGTAAACCTATAGAAGCCTCTATTCGACCTTCGTCTGAATTAATAATTTAAAGCATACCTTATGATATTCACTTCTGAGAACCCATATAAATACACAAACTCTATCGAATTTAAACACGGCATGTTTGAATTTGTCTTTCGAGAACATTCTACGAATTTAATCAATATTTAACAGAATCGTGAATCAAGCTGGTTCGTTTCGTGTCATATCTTCGTGGAATCGGCTTCATCGGTACATTCTGTACTAGGCTTGATTTACTTGTATTTATTTGTACAAATTGTACATGTTTATATACTCCTAAAACTGTTCTTGTGCGGTGGTAAAGGATCGCATAAAAATCTTTATGTGTAGCTCTAAAAAAAAGTTTAAGTAACACAATTAAAAGGCTTGACTTGTAAAATAAATCGAAGCTTTAAAATAGGAATTGCTTATTTTAACGACTTATAATCGAAAGTATTTGTCCTCTGTCTCGCCTGATGTTAAGTGATGAAGATACTGCATGCTTGCCTAGACGAAACCTATTAACTTTTAACTTAAAGACCCAGTGTCCCGCATTCAGGGGACTCCGGTTCGACTTCGAGTGCCAGTCTGGTGTGAAAATCAGGGAGGAATCTATAGCCTCCCTGATAAGAGAAGAAAAAATCAAAGAAGAGTTCCTCCTACTCCATAGAAAAATAATAAGTATAGTAATAGATATAAAAAAAGCTAATAAACAAAAAAAAACGAAGTGATCTTGTAATAATCCTATACAGAAATAAAAGAATAAAAATGTAAAAGAGTAATGAGGGATGTATGAAAGGCGTTACAGAGCGAAAGGGAAAGACAGAAGAATTGTGGCAAGAATGAAAAGAACGAAAGATCATACGATGTATGAAAGACGATAATGAAAATAAAAAAATATGGTGAAAAAATTAAATAATGTTGAATAGTCCCTGTCCCACGCAAGATAGGGGGTACGAGAAAAAAAAACTTAAGAACTTCCAAGTTATATAGTTCCAAGTTACATATATAGTTAGCTGGAATCAAATACGTCAGCTGTTCCACACCTTAGCTGTTTGCACTATGAAAGTGTTATGTAACGTGCGGACGGCAAAGTGTTAAAACGTTTAGTGTAGGTTGAAAGGATTTCATGAATCCGTACTTCTTTTTGTAGTCTGAAAATGCAGTGTACAGAACATCGATAAACTAAGAATATTTTTATATTATTTATTTATACTATTAAATTTATACTGCCAGAAGTTATCGGTGAAGATATTTCAAAGTGATCACTACACACAGGATTAATATGTATGGTACAATCTATTCAAAATAAATGGTTTCGGAAATAATAAACATCGTTATTATAATAAAGTATGAAAATTTTTTTATTATTATCTCTATCTAGTTTTGAAGACTTCATTCTTTTATAAATTATTTTTTAAAATATTTCAGAATGATCTCTTTATTCAGGCTGTTGGATATATATATGAAAACTTTAAAGTTTTTTAGCTGACATATAAGCCATACATTCACCTGTTTAAATGTTTATACTTACCAATCAATGTGTAAACGTATCGACATTTAAATAACTTTCACGTGGTATTTTAGCTTTTACTGTTTCAACTAATAGCTTGCGGTTTCTCCCACGTACACGAGCGATAAATCAATATTATGTTATTGTGTTTAAATTGTAATTAAGTTTATCAAAGTGTAATGTTTTAGAATTATGTTATCTGTCATATACGTATGTATATGTCGTGCCGTTGTAGAGTCTTCTTTTATTTATTTCTTAATGTCGATCGCAGTATATACTTTAAAAATACATTATAATAAATACGGACACATAGCGCCATCTGTCGACGCCGTTAGAAATTGCAAATACACATGCACACACACGCACACATACGCACACACACGTCCACATACGCACACACACGCTCACATACGTACATACATGCCCACAAACGCACGCACACACACACGCATGCACACACGCGCACACGCACGCACACACGCATACCCACGCTCTCGCACGCACGCACAAACACACGCATGCACTCATGCACGCACACTGAATTTTGGTTTGACGATCCCATATATATAAAAATATATATGTATATATATGCACGCACGGCGGCGCTCCCGAACACAAGTGTACATTTTATTCTTAGGAGCGTAATAATCTTTTCACTATATTTCTCGTCACAACATTAACTTCACGGCTAAACGTCAAGAAAACGAAAGTGTCTAGTAAGGTACCTTTCTGTAGTTATAAGTAATAACTAAATGAAAACTTTCAATTTTTTTTTAATTGACATATATTTAAAATACATATATATATATATACATATATATATATATATATATACGATATAATGACATATGGTCATAGGTAACATATGAGTTGGGCATTTGTCCAGTTGTGGGCGTAAAATGGCTGAAATGAAAATGATGAAGAACTACTTTTTACTAAATATAATTTGCCTTTTAGCAAAATTTTCGTCCCGTCACGGATACAAAAGAGAAAATGAAAATCCTTTATCCTTTAGCAATTAAAAGGGCCTATATAAAATAACATCAAATACATAATAATCCTCTGGAAAATCCTTGTACGTTTTCCCATTACTCTCGCCAGGAAATTAAACCTTTCTTCAACAGGAAGAAACGCTCTATATTTTTCCTCGTCTTAGGCATATGTTACACAGCCAGCGAATATACGTTGAAAGCGAGTTTGAAGATTTTCAACTTTCAATATCTCTTTCAAATATAAAGGTATTTTTCTCCGTAACGTATTCCATATTGTACGATTCAGTTTAAATTTGTTATGTTTGTAGATTAAACATATTTGTAATGTATATTACGTGCTACCAATATGTTAATGTCTTGCGGCATGAGGAAGCCCCCAGTAGATGTCACGATTGAAAGAAACAGCAGGATATACATATATATGGGCACCACAAGACCGGTCTTCGTGGTGATCTTTGGGGAAGGCTTGTGCCTTGTTTAAAAAGAAGAAGACTGTGTTACCGGTGATGACTTCGGCACTGGCACATGATTTGTCTCTACGGGTCTCGTTACCAAGCTCACAGCCTTTTAACGAGCCATGGAGACGAATCAATTCAGAATTTATTTAAGATTGGATAAGAAACCGCAATAGAATGGTAATTCAAAGCGACGGTAAACAAGCGACAGAGAGCAAAGCTGGTCAAGATGGTCACTGAGACTATATCTTTCTAGAGTGGAGAACACCGATCTGCAAGGTCGACGCAAAACATCCTTCTATAAGGTGGAGAGACTATATGGTTGTCATATCACCTGGTTGCAATCCCTTTCAGTCTTATTGGAAATGTAGAGGGTACAATGGACATCTTGCAGCTGAAAACTTTCACTCTAACTAAAGTTAATGTAACAAGACGGAAGTACTGAAATAGATTCTTAAGTATAGTTCTAAATTGCTAATATCGATATATAGTTAAAACAGTGAGATTTACGTAATTCAATTTTAATTTTATTCTTCTAGATCATTAACGTGAAAATTTTAGAAAATTATTACGAGTTGCGACGTTTCCCAAAGCTAAATTTCGATTGTCTCATCGGGAAACATTAAAGAAAATTTTCTATTCACGAATCTCTCTCTGATTTACCAAAAGCTCACCTTCAGTTGTAAATCAATACGTTAGACAATGGGATTACCTGCCTCTCGGTGATCCGCGTACTTTTAAGAACTTAAATTCTTTGATTAAAATTCTCTTTTAGATTGGAAAGAAAAGATTTTATGAACAATACTATTATCAAAAATCACGTGATATCTAATGGCCTATTAATACACATAAAGACATCTTTGAAGAATATAAAAACTTGTTAGATTTACGTCAATATTACTCACGGAGTGCCAGTAATGAGGTCACATAGCGCGTAGAACACCATTTGAAGACTACGTCCCATTAAGATCAATGTAGGATGTAGATGAACAAATAACCTTTTCAAAATTGCCCAAAAAATATGTAACTGTAAATATATTAGGGAGGCCTATGACCAGCTGTGGACATCCTATTGCTAGAATGATGATGATAATTACTCAAGGAACTCTAATTTTTTATGTAGATTGTAGAGGTTTATTTTTATTAAAATAAATAAATAATTTTAGAATTAAAGTTAACTCGAATAGAGATTAGGGTTGGGTGCTTCCATCATCTCTATTTTCTTCGTCAAAATTAAAGAATACATTTGAATACATCATATTATTACGTAATTGCGTTTTTGGATTGGAGTAATGTAGTATTTATAATATTTAACTTTTTAAAACATGACTACAGTATTTCGTTTATACTGTGATACCGTTTTTGGCAATATAAACAGACAAGATTAGGATGCGTTAGTTAAAATTATGTAATGTTCGTGTTGCGGAGCCGAGTCGAACTGGCAATGAACAGGTAAGGAAGAAAAGGACCAATATTTTGCCACTTTCGCATATGCAATGGTAGTCGTGCAATAAAGTGCACGGCCCGCCAGTCCGCTGATAAATGCGCATGCGGCAAACAATGCGAATTACAAAACTACCACCGTTAAATCACTCAACACGTGTTTCACTCCTCCTCGGGGCATCCTCAGGTGTAATGTAACACCGATTATTGCCAAACACAGAGTCAAATAATCGCTAACCCCATCAATCGCTAATCACTAATAACGGTGGTAGTTGTGCAATTCGCATTGTTTGCCGCATGCGTATTTATCAGTGGGCTGGCGCGCGATGTACTTTATTGCACGACTATTGCTGCATGGCGGAATTGGCCATGTACGAGTATTGGTCCTTTTCTTACCATTATATTGATGAAATTTTTAAGTACACATAAAATAATTTTATACGATTAACAACGCATATATGACAATCCTAGATATCATAAAAACGTGCTACATAAAAAGTAATACTGTGATCAAAGAGTAAGGTGAGTTTGTTTATAAAATATACTTTTTTTCTTTCAAATTAATTTCATTGACTTCTGCAAAATAACGCCTGAATCCATTAGAAATATAATGGTTATTGGTGTAAAAGTTTTAAAGTGATAAATGTAAAGCTGATTTGTCAACAAGAAGCTTTAAATCTGTCGCACCTATTTCCAGCCACCCTGTATAAAGTGATCACTCTGAAATAAGAATGCAAATGGTCAGTAACTTCTGGTAGCACACAGCAGGGACTGACAGTAAACAATTTTAAATTTTAATTTGTAATAATCTAAATTTTAAAAACGCGTTTTCTTTTTATATTGCCATTGCGTTATTTATTACTTCCTAAACTATTGGACTCTGTGTTTGGCACTAATCGTTGTTACATAACTCCCGAAGATGCCCCGTGGAGGGGTGAAACACGTGTTGAGTGATTTGACGGTGACAGTTGTATAATTCGCATTGTTTGCCGCATACACATTTATCAGCGGGCTGACGAGCGGTGCACTTTGTTGCACGACTACCACTGCATGTGCGGAAGTGGCTAAATATTGGTCCCTTTCTTACTTAGGATGGACTTCCGCAAGGTAATGCCTGATTCCATTAAATATTAAACTATTGATTTTTGGATAGATATTACCATACATAAATCGACAGCAAATGAGCTATGTATTTATATCTTTTAAGCTTTAACATATATAACCAAATAGGCTGTATAAATAAAAAAACGCATTTAATAACGATCGAAATATTTTTCTTATTAAATGAGTATACCTTTTATAATCTGTGAGAAGATTCAACCCCGGTCAAATATGGTCGAAATAAATTTACGTACAGGTTAAAAAAGTTCGGATCTTAAATTATTCTTAAAATGTACAGGGGCTTCGCCCGTGTACGTCGATCCCCCTGTAGGCAGGGGAATAAATTGATGCCGTAAAATATCCCACGCAATATTTTCACGAAGTGAATTTTGCAAAATAAACTGCTTACAGAGTAATAGAGGGGATTTTGGGTCAAAGCAACTTATTTTCTTTTTTATATTTTCGTAATCTTTTATGTAAATTCATATGTTGGGTAAATTATCTGAAATTGTGTTTTAGATAAAGAATTAACAGTAAAGGTAAGCACAACCGTTCAGAATATTATTTATATCTACTCATTTTTTGTCCCAATAATTCCTATCACGTTTGGGACAGGGATAGTTCTTTATTTCGCGTCTTTACTTCGATACTTCCTTTTATTATTCACAACATCTCCCTTCCTTCTAGTATATATCTTCTTCCATGCATCACCTTCCTTCCATCATCATTTCAAGATCACATTTTGTACGTTTCAGCATTAATGTGCTATATATCTTCTATTTAGAATCAGGTGTGTGGAAATCTGTAGAAGAACGATAGTTACCGACATGACTCAGCAAGTTGAAGTGATAATGAGCGGGTCACACAACCTGCAAAATAAATAATTGCTGGGGCCTATAGTTTCTGGAGTCCAAATACAAGGTGTACCGGACCTTGTAGTGCGATACATTTCGCATTCAACCAGTCCTATTAGTAACACATGGGCGAATCGTATGTCCAGCTGTAATCATTTGAATATGTAGTAATCAGAATGTAGAAAACATTTTGTTGTTCTATATTGTCATAAATTTATTTATTGTTTTTGAAACCATTGATATTTGTATAAGGTATACCATATGTAAGTTGACTAAAAGTGAACTATAAAATATATAAAGTGAATATATTCACTGTTTTAAAGCTTTCACATCTATATATATAAACCATCCTGTACGTATACTTATTCTTATTCTGGCCAAAAATATTGTTATGATAAAAAATAAATATTTCTTTTGAATTTGGAATCTGTGATTTTTAAATGATTCTTCATTGTTTTTTTTTTTTTTTCGCACCAATATATTGTAAAATATCTGTGACATAAAAATCGAGTCGCTGTAATTGCATAACATAAAGTAGGTATGGTGCCAAATACAATTATTAAAATTCTCCTTACGCTTGGTGTTATTCAAATATTTTTGTACCGGGCTATTGATATGCACAATGAAACCTCCTCTGTTTGTGACAGAAAAAGGTCGGGCCGTCCACGTAGTGTTCGTGCGAAAAAAGCAAGCAAAGTATGGGAAATAACCTAAGCAAATCTTGTTCAAAAGCAGAAGATATATGAAGATATGGAGATAGCATTTAGAACCATGTCGTGTATTTTTAAAGATGAAATAAAACTTGCAGCCTATAAGAGATGCACTGGTCATTTCAACTGATATTTTTAAAAAAATGGGATGGTGAAGTCAAAACAACTACTTAAGCAAGAAAACGATCAATATATAGGTACTTCCCCCATACAGCAGTAGTCGTGCAATAAAGTGCACCGCTCGCCAGCCCGCTGATAAATACGCATGCGGCAAATAATACTAATTACACAACTACCACCGTTAAATCACTCAACACGTGTTTCACCCCTCCACGGGGCATCCTCAGGAGTAATGTTACACCGATTATTGCCAAACACAGAGTCTCTGAGAGTCTCAGAGTCAAGACTCTGGCCACGAGCTGGCGGGCGGTGCACTTTATTGCACGACTACTGCTGCATGGCGGAAGTACCTATATATTTGTCCTTTTCTTACTTAGGATGGACTTCCGCAAATTAACGCCTGAATTCATTATACACTTAAGCGGTACGCAAAGACAGATCACAAAAAAAATGATAATTGAGCAATATTTTAACAAACAAAATGACCGTATTTATGCAGAAAGCTGTAAAAGGCTTCTCAATTAGTTAACAAAGTACAACATAGATATTATCCGACTTCGACGATGGTTTGGTGCTGTGTTAGCTATAAACGAGTGACAGCAATATTTTTGTGAAAAAAATATCAAGACATCGGCACAAGTATATCAAGATACCATTCTTGAGAAGGTAGTTAATCCTATTACCAACTTCATGTTCAATAATGAGGAACAGTCCTTTTAGCAAGACTTTATGCCGGGTCATAACGATCTCCCACCCAATCTTGGAATACGAACGTTCTGGATTTCATAAAAGCTGAAGACTGGCCATCTAGTCTTGATTTGACGTATTATTGGATTGGATTGGATAGAAAAATAAGGCTTGCGTAATAAAATTTTCCAATTGAAGTTCCAGTGACGGAGTTCCATTCATTTGAATGCAATTTAACCATCTATTTTTAATCTTATGTTGTACTATTTTGGTCACACTAAAATATCATATTAGACAATAAATTATTTTTATAACATTTTAACATTGTTCACTGTGTTTGTATCTTTATAAACAATATGATTTATTTTTTATGGCAAAGTTTAAAGATATACTTGAACATAGGTGCGGTTGATTGTTGTCAAGACAGTAGTAAAAATAACATGTCCCACTTAGCAATGTCCACCGTGGCAAACGAACATTTAAGTACTTAAAAAAATATGTGAAAAATAAAAGCGTAATAAAATTATAAATTTGCGATAAAAAAATAAACCAATTAACATGAACGTGGTTTGTGTGTGTGCTTGCGCACGCGTGTGCGTGTAATCCCCTGGATGTAGATTTATAGTCAGTTTTAGACAGTGAGGTAAAAATAATTTGGACTCCCTAAAACAATCTATGCGATTAGCAGTGCAGAATTTTTATATAGATAAAGTGCGTGCTGCTATTGATAAAACTGTGCTCGGCATTTAAAGGATTATATTGCAGCCAGTGGAGACCACTTCTAATAAACATAATATTTCTTAATTGTATTTTATTAATGTACACAACTAGCACACTGTAATAGTAATAAATATTATGTATAATATAAAAAAAATTTTTTGGGACAATATATGGCCAGACTAAGTATATACGTATATGTATAAGTATATATACATATACATCCTTTATTTACGAGTTGATACAAACATGTCAAAATTGTAAACACTGCTAAAATGTATACAGTTCTTGTTTACCTGTTTACCTCCTTTAGACATTTTAAACGATAAGCGAAGATCATAGTACAACACTTAATTTTCGTTATTTAAGTAACATTTTAAATACCGGCTTAAATAAAGAAGAATTCTAACCCTTTAAAAATTAACTTTCTTTTATATCTCTGTAACCTTTTACTCCGTCAAATGGAACATTAAAAATATCTTAATTTTTTAATTGAAATTTTAAAATATGCCACTAATGATTCTAATAGAGTTATCGAAGTAGGAATAAAAATATTATTATTTTTAAGACGTGAAAAAATTCATGTACATATCTCGTTGAAAGATGACAGTCTCTTATCATCTTTAACAAATTCATTAATTCTATGTACAATTTTTGAAAAAGTATATTTTATCAATCATAACAAATTTACTAACTAACCTTTGTTTTAAAATTGCCTATACACAACTCCAAACTTTATACACCTATATCCTAAGTTCGCTATACAAAAGAAAATGTTTATGTAAGGCCGTGTTTGTTAAATGTATCAAATGTATACTTATTTCTCATCAAATATGGGTTTGTAACCGATATATTAGATTCAAAAGTATTTTCTCTATTATCACTTCTACGATATAATTTATAACAAACAAAGCTATACATCGTGCAGGAGTAAAAGTGCAAAGTGCAAAAGCAATAAAAGTGTTTTGAGGTAGCCACGATAGATTACCTGTCTAAATACATTTCTTTCTACTTAATCAGCACGAATGAGTTATAATATACTTGCTTGTATTGATATGTAAATTTAGTAAACCTTTTTCCATTGTAATATATTTATAATATTAATTTTAATCGATAGTCTTGAAAGTCATTAAAATTAAAGTAAATGAATCGCCAAAAATATTGTTAAAAGCACTTTTTTAAAAATAAATTAGCTTTCAATTGTAAAGTATGTTACAAACTATCCAAAAATCAACGATTTCATAATTACGAAAATTACGTAATGATAATATTGTGAGAAAAAGAATAATCAACTGCAGGCTATGGTGTTAGTAGTTAAAAGTCTGTCTCATTCATTTAGTTTTGAATTGAAAAGCTTAAAACTATGTATAGGTTGGTTGAAATAGGTGTAAAAACTTTAAAAGCGTTTTGTTGAAATGATCTATACATACATATGTTTATATATATGAATATGGTATGTGTAGAGATCAATGAAATGTCTGCACAGGCTAAAGAAAAGTGTATAAAAAGTCGAAACGGACATTTTTAATATATTTGGACTTAAATTAATCATATATTGATATCTTTTGTAAGTAATACAATGTACCTAAAACCTATTAGAAATACAAAATTACACTTGTGTCAGTATTTAAATACAATGTTATTCTATCATCATCATCATTTTCATATCATCATCATTTATTTGGACCCAGCGTAACTTCCATATCACAGCTCTACCTCCACCGGTCACTTTATCTCGTTGTATAAACGAAGCGATCTCATGTAAATAAATTTCATTTGATTTTAGATTGGTGTGATATATCGGTGTAAATATTATCTCCAACGTCATAAAATGTTTTACATACTTTTTTTACGATAACATTTGCGTGGATGAATTTATCTTGAAAGCATTGCTTATTATAACATAGCTATAAACCTAAAATGCCTAAATGAAATAAAATATCAAATGAATATAGTTGTCATAACGTCGATCCACCAAGTCAGGGTCTTCCCACGCCGCGTCTACTACTAGATTAATAAGTAATAATAATAACAATTTGTCTCAAAAAAAATCTTCATAAGTCTATTCATTTTCTGTGATAAATAGGTTTTTACAATCTCTAATTTATAACTGTTGAATTAAATGAATCAAAAAACAAAATAGCGTTTTCATATATCATTTATGGGGAAGCGCTAGTAACTCCAACATAACCATCATACAAAGGCTGCAAAATGGCATACTGCGTACCATAACAAATGCTCCATGGTTCCTCACGAACTCTGAAATCCACGAAGCTCTGGAGATCAAAACAGTAAAGAAGGAGATCCAGCAGTCATCGACTAATTATAAAAATCGGCTAGACAAACACCCAAATAACTTGGCTTCCGAATTGACACGCATCCAGTACAGCAAACGTCTTAAACGCCATGACATCCAGAGACTAGACGCTCGATGGTGAACAAGGAGTGTCTCCCGCCGGGGAGACCCCTTTCAAAGCTATAACCACTCAACAAATCCGCTTATAGTCCTGGGACTGATCGCAGATGAAATAAGGAACAAAAAAAAAATATATTTATCATTTATAATATCTGTACATTTAAAATCCTTTCATTATCTGTAAACGTCTGGTGTTTAAGTAGGAATTTGGCCAGTAAAGGCAAACTCCAAAGCTTTGCAAGAAAATCTTTCTAAACCTACTATCCGAGCCGTCAGCCCCAATCCTTCTCTTCGTAACGCGTTGGATTCGGCACCCACTCCTTGAATCCACTAAATACATAAAATTTAAGATTCCTCTAATTGTTTTTATGGCTTTGTTTTGGGTGCCTCTCGTTCTACTCCTATCATGGGTGGACAGGATCTTTATACATCATAATTGTTTTCACATAATTTTTAATTGTCTTTTGTGCTTCTCAATGTTTTTGATTCTTGCCTATAATTCCCTTCACAATATCTTTCATTCCTTACCATACTGTCCTTCCAAATATCGCGTCACTTTCTCCGCTTTCCTTTCAAGGTTTTACAATTTAACGTTTATTATTATTGTTTCTGTAAATTGACATATTGGAAATTCTTAAATGGTTATATACTTTCATAGCAATAAAAGAATAGTTGGGTTTATTTCTTTATTTTACATCTGGAATTAAACGTGTCGTGTCACTTCTAGAGCTTAAATTCAATATTAATCATAATTATTTTGTCTCTGTATATATATTATTAGACTACGTTCTCCGACTTTGTTTTAATGTACCCATAACTTTATTTTAAGCGTTGTCTTGTAATCTGATCTATAAATCTCACTGCTATTACTTCTGCGATACAAGCCTTACATAATGTGTGGAGCAACAATACTCATGTTGGCATCTATCAATTGTACATGTGTTCTTATTACTCGTTTCTTGTAAGTATTTCTGTACTTGGATAAATAAATCCATTGTTATTTTTATTATTCTCTAGCTTTTAAATATTTGTTTAACAATTTATTTACATTTCTAATATCAAAACTATTTTATTACTCTTGTTTCGTCTAATTCTAATCTTCTATTGTTATTTCCTTGTACAATTCTAATTGTTAATTTTTAATTCACAGGTCGTAAATCAACAAGACAGAAATGGGAAACTGTATCAGCGAATACCTTCACACGACCAGCGAATTCTCTCTAACTAAAGAGATAAACATGACTTAAATCCGTAATAAAAATAACAAAATGTGAAATATGAAAGTTGAAATTGTCTTGGCTGACAACCCGGAGAATATTACTTTGGAGTTTAAAGATCTATCCACTTCGATGTATCTCACGGACAGCTACGTGAACAAGTCGCTCGAGATCAACGAGACGACGAACGACCTGGTTTACACGAACCAGTTCGAAAACGACCCAATCATCGTCGTCTTCATCATCTTGAAATGTCTGATTATGCTATTCATCATTCTCGCCGCTATATTTGGCAATCTATTAGTCATTGTCTCTGTTATGAGGCATCGGAAATTACGTGTTATTACGAACTATTTCGTCGTTTCCCTTGCCTTAGCGGACATGCTCGTTGCGATTTGGGCAATGTGCTTCAACTTCAGCGTTGAAATCACTAACGGAGAGTGGCTCTTTGGGTACTTCATGTGCGATGTATGGAATTCTTTGGACGTTTACTTTTCGTCGGCATCGATCTTGCATCTTTGTTGCATAAGCGTTGATCGTTACTACGCTATAGTCCAGCCTTTGGACTATCCACTGATCATGACGAGCGGGAAACTAGGAATAATGCTTGCGGTTGTTTGGTGTAGTCCAGCTTTGGTATCCTTTCTCCCGATATTCGCCGGTTGGTATACCACGCACGAGCATCTAGACTTTAGGAGAAGGCATCCAAAAGTATGCAGTTTCACCGTTAACAAGGTGTACGCGGTGATATCTAGCAGCGTCAGTTTCTGGATACCTGGCGTTATAATGCTGTTCATGTACTACAGAATATATGTGGAAGCGGATCGACAGGAGAGGATGTTATACAGGTGGGTAAAACTTCTAGAACATTCTATTAAATTGTCATAGTGTTTAAAACAATTGAAAAATCTTGTAATACTTATCTTCGAAAGATCGGAGAACTCGTAATTATATTATAAACTTTCAAAATCCCATGTGATTGTTTTGTCACTACAAACTACTTGAGGCTGTCCTGTTACTAGTAAAAAAAACTACTACAGTCAAAAGTAAACAATTTTGGATTTTTATGCCTGAAAATGAATTGCAGTAATAACTGTACATATCTGTGAAATTGATCACAAAAAACAAAACAGGATAATTTAACACAATTATGTACATATAACCAAAAATATTTACCGATAATAAAGTGTAAATTCTGTGTAAGTCCTCTCTAGTGTACGACAGTAAAATTGTCACAAACAACTAGACAAAAACATCCGTAACAAAATGCGGCTTGAATGGGTCATTGTGTGAATATATGTTACTTGCGACATCCATCGAACGCTACTTACGAATTCATAAAACGAATTTATTACTGTACACGCCGATGGTATATGAGTTGTAATAAAAACATTACAGAAATATCAGTTCATATTATGTGATAATTACAAGCATATCCTGGCCTGTATCAAATTGTTCTACACGTGTCTTGAATGATAAAATATTCCGCAGTACTCAATAATTTTCACCGTCTAGATTACTCCAGGGCAGTGCTTTGAGCTAGCATTGAAGCCTCTTATTCAATTTTCAATTTTTTAATCAACATTTTACATTGGTATTACATTCTAATGGTAATAAGCAAGTTAACCATTCCATAATTTAAAAGTACATAAAAGGCTTATGTAGATTCCACTAGGAGTGGATAGGTCACTGAACCTTCCGCTTCGTGAACTCAGTTCAGATGAAGCTGTAAAAGCCTTAAGGCTAACAGCACCTACTTCTACAGATAATAAAATCTAGATAGGAATAACTGACATTCAGATTCCTCCAACGACCTTAATAAAGTTGTTTGTTCACTTTGAGGTGGACGTCTTACGTTGCGCTTGTCGTTACGTGATCTCCACTCCAAAACTTTAAGGCTCCAACGGTCATCTGTTTTTCCTGCTTCCCAATTGTCACTTCAATTTTCTAATTCACTTGCCTTGGACCACTATTGAAGTTCCTATTTCAAATTATAACTTAATTAAATCATCTAAAATATCCCATTTTTTATTTAATGTAAATTATGTTATTCAATGTATTATTAATGTTATATTCGAGTGATATTAGACTGTTAACCTTATCAGAATTTAAAACTTAGTATATTATACCGTGGCTTGAGAGCTTACAGGGAATATGTGGTAATAGGATGAGTTATGATACAAGGCACTGGTATAAGCACATGCGAATAAAAGAACTTTTCATAAAATTATTATGATTTGAAATACTGCAATTCAGTCTAGAAGTCTTGAAGTTGTTTTTTTCAGCATATAGAAGCATTAAGCTTCTATACGATGAAAAAAAAACAAAGAGTAAGGCTTCTAAATCTTGTCCTGTCGGCATTCAGTGACATCCCTGTGCGCCCTTGACTATGATCTCGGACCATCTAGTAGTCCATCCACACCGCATCTAATCTGAAAGTCTATTTAGTTAAATTCCACTGTAATGTAACTAAGGTATTTAAGAAAAGGACCAATATCTAGCCACTTTCGCACATGCAGTGGTAGTCGTGCAATAAAGTGCACCGCCCGCCAGCCCGCTGATAAATGCAAACAGATCTGTTGACTGTCTCTTTGACTCTGTGTCTTGTTTGAAGTATGTTTGACTCTGAAGATGTCCCGTAGGTGGGTGAAACACATGTTGAGTGATTTAACGGTGGCAGTTGTGTAATTCGCATTGTTCGCCGCATGCGCATTTACGAGCGGGCTGGCGGGCGGTGCACTTTCATGCACGACAACCACTGCATGTGCGGAGGTGGCTAGATATTGGTCCTTTCTTATTTAGGATGGACTTCCGCAATGTAACGCCTGAATCCATTAAATGATAATAATAATTAATCAATGTTTATTTATTTTAGGAGCAAAGTGGCTGCACTGCTTTTGGATAAGCATTTGCAAATAAACGGTATATCGATGGGAGACGTGATGCGCGAACGACACAGCATCCAAATGCAACCGATGGCGAGTAGCAAGATGAAACGGGAGAGGAAGGCAGCAAGGACCCTTGGAATTATTATGTCTGCTTTCCTTGCTTGCTGGCTACCGTTTTTCTTATGGTGCGTATTAGGTTTTGTTTTTATTTAGCTTAAATTTTCCAACACTAAAACGAGACGACGTTGTTTTATTGTAAGTATAAGTCGCATTACCAATAATATAAGCACAAAATAATGCTCGCAATCTCTTACTGTTCCGCATTTTACGACATGTGAACAGATTTGAAAATATAATTCGAAGTCAAAATATACAGTTTTAGCATCGCCTTTATGACGAGGATCGCAGGATATATGCAAAAATGATTATAAATAAGATAATAAAAATAAATAAATAAAAATTATGGTTAGGCAAAGAAAAAAGTAAATTTATTAATATAACTGTAAAATAAAGAAAGAAGACATATAAATAAATTATTATTGAAATAAAAGCTTTTAAATAAATATCAAATGATAATTTTAAAATAAAATGTAATGTAGGATGTAAAATAAAATTTAAAAAAAAATAATATTGTAATAAATATGGCGAAAGTTAGAAGATGATGCATAGAACGAATGTAAATAAAAGCAATAAAAAGAAAGAAAATGTGAGAGAAGGAAGAAGATAGAATGCCAGATGTTGCGACGGACGAAAGAAGAAAAATAAATAAAACTATACTGAAAAACGTAGTAAAATCAAAGCCCCTGTCCTAAAAATGACAAAGAAACAAGAAGTTCCAAAAAACGGGGACCAAAAAAAAACTGTAAACTCGATGGTCTAAGTCAGACATCTTCATTCCTGATTTGATCTCGTAGAGAAATCCTGGATATTACCCTCTTCATAGCTCGCTGAGCAGCTGTGAGCTTCACAATAAGTCTGAAAGTGAAATATCATATATTAATACAATAACATAATAGAACTAACACGTTGATTATACGTACAATATATAAATTACTAATATTTAATTTGCAATATATCAAATTAAAACTTTATTATATATTATATTCTATGGAACGTGTTTTTTTTCTTATAACTGTTTAATACCAGAGCTTGCTAACGAAAAGACATTACTATTAACATCATCTTTATACACATAACAATATTTTTCTTTATTTTTATAACACTTAACACACTACGTAAGCCAGCAACGGTGGTAGTTGTGTAATTCGCATTGTTTGCCGCACGCGCATTTATCAGCGGGCAGTGCACTTCGTTGCACGACTACTGCTGCATACCGGAAGTAGCTATATATTAGTCCCTTTCTTACTTAGGATGGACTTCTGCAAGGTTACGCCTGAATCTATTAGATATTTACTACGTACATATGTCTACCATAGTAGTTCAAGTGACTCGAATTTATGTTTAAGAAAATAAAAATTACATTTAATAAGTACAATTACTGCAGATTAATTATTAATAAAAATACATGAAGTCAAACGTATAAAAACGATAAGACGACACATGGATTTTTAATGCAAAAGATCAAAATGAATAATTTGTCCCGTTAAGGTATGTTTAGTGTAAATCATTTGCGTTATTCATGAAAGTTATAAAAACAAAACGGACAAACAAAATGTGATAAGTTTCAAACTGAACAACGTTTATTGGAAAGTTTCGAGCGATGTTCAGTTTCACAGGCTGCATAAACGTTTGCATTGCTATCGATTTATTTGCAGCTGTTTCGAACTTACAAGTCACGGTCGTACGCTAATACAGTTTGTGAGTTGTTTTAAGGCTTTAGATATAAGTTTTCTCTAGACACATTTTCTACAACCCTGTTAACACAACCATACGCGATCTAGATACAATCTAATGGTGTCAAGTCAGTCAAAGGTGTTTCTTAAACAGAGAAATACACAAAGGTTATATATATATATCACATGATAGTATATTGTACAGAGTAACATTGTATACAGTTGCCTATGAAAGAGTTACTAAGAAACCTAGAAAAAGGTATGAAAAATGATTTTTGAAGTTTTTATAAAAAAATATAGATGTATAGTGGATATGTCTGGGTAAGCCCCCAACATGTGGACCAAAGAGATAATTGATATATTTTTATTTATTTATTGTCCTGACAAAAAGGCTCAAAGACGCCGAGAAAAAGTAAAAGCAAATGTAAAAAATAAAAATTATAAATTAAAATTATTATTAAAGAAAACAAAATAAAAAAGCGGTAAAACCAAATGTTACCAGGAGTTGGAAATGAGGGAAAAAGGGTCATGTGTGAATATGTGAAGGATGCAAGGAAAGAGAAAAAGAAATTGTGAAAGAAGAAAGCAGAAAGATAGAAAAAGAAGAATTAATAAAAGTCAAAACTTTTTTAACGCGAAACTGTAACGTCCCTAACTCACGCAAAACAAGGGGAACTAGTGACCCTCAAAAACAGGGGCAATTGTAAATAAATGAATAAATAAATATACATACATATATACATATATGTATAGTATATATAATTTCTAATACAATATACCACGAACTCTTCATTCAAAACTAAATTAATGTTTTCAAACCTAATCATATGTATAGATTTAATAAACATAATGCAAGTTTAATGTAAATATAACACAAAAATCAATTACTGGTGCTAAAGCAATCCATTGTGGTTTATATATAGTAACAAATAATTAAGCCCTTTGTATCGTGTAAGCTATGCATAAAATTAATATTAAAAATACCTCTGTTTCTTTATTAACATATAAAAAGTACATTAGAGAAACTACAGTTCAATGTGGTTATAATGTTTACGTAAATTCTACGAAGTAGTTACGTGACTGAAAAAATGAAACAAATTTTCTATCCAAGAGCAAGCATTTTTTATTATTTAAATAGTATGTATGAAATAACAATATATCAGTATCTATCATTGTTTATCACCTTCTCGCCGAACAGATGCAATTTTGAAGGCATGCAACACCACCGTGCAAGACTCTATTAAACTTATGCAAAATAAATCATCCTGGAAAAAGATGGTAGCAGAAACTGATGTGTTTTATATTTAATGGAATCAGGCGTTATTTTGCGGAAGTCCATCCGTTATGTTATGTTATGTATATGTCCATATGTTACACCGATTAGTACACCCTGTGTTTGGCACTAATCGGTGTAACATAACTCCTGAAGATGCCCCGTACACGTGTTGAGTGTTTTAACGGTGATTGTTGTGTAATTCGCATTGTTTGCCGCATGCGCATTTATCAGCGGGCTGATGGGCGGTGAACTTTGTTGCACGACTATCACTGCATGTGTGGAAGTGGCTAAATATTGGTCCTTTTCTTTCTGATTTTTTTAACCACGACCCTCAGTCATGAGAAAGGAGAAAGATATATACATTTATACATAGTGTTATTTGTCCCAATTTCATTCATATACTATTGCCTAGTTCGTAATGTTGGTTCCGTTGGAAAGAACCTGGGAATTAAAATACTAACAACTCTAACTTACTTGATGTAAAACTTTCTCTTTTCTATTTTTATCGTTTTCTTCACTCTCTTTTTCTCCTACAGGTATATAATAACGGCGTTATGTGGAGACGGATGTCCATCACCACCACCGGTGGTAGCGGCTGTGTTTTGGGTGGGATACTTCAACTCGGCGCTCAATCCACTTATCTACGCATACTTTAATCGTGACTTCAGAGCGGCTTTCAGGAAGACACTGGGGTCATGTTGCAGGTACTTGACGACGTATTCAGATTGTAAATATTGTACTACTTGACGACTTATTCGAATTGTAAATATTGTACTACTTACGGATTATTCGACTTGTAAATATTACACTACTTGATGACTTATTCAACTTTTGAATATCATACTAAGTGACGACTTATTTGAAAATGTGGTACTATTTGAGGACTTATTCATTTCATAAATATCGTACTACTTGAAGACTTATTCAAGTTTTAAATATTCTACTACTTGACGTCTTAGTCATCGAGTAAATATTGTATTACTTGACGACCTATTCGACTTGTAAATATTGTACTACTCAATGACTTGTTCAACTTGTAAATATTGTACTACTTGTCGGCTTATTCGACTCGTAAATATCACACTACTTGACGTTTTATTAAACTTTTAAATATTATACTAAGTGACGACTTATTTAAAAATGTGGTACTACTGGACGACTTATTCATTTTACAAATATTGTACTACTTGAAGACTTATTCAAGTTTTAAATATTCTACTACTTGACGACTTATCCATCAAGTTAATATTGTATTACTTGACGACCCATTCGACTTGTAAATATTATACTATGTGACGACTTATTTGAAAATGGTGTACTACTTGACGACTTATTCGACTTGTAAATATTGTACTACTTAATGACTTGTTCAACTTGTAAATATTGTACTACTTGTCTACTTATTAAACTTTTAAATATTATACTAAGTGACGACTTATTTGAAAATGTGGTACTATTTGATGATTTATTCATTTTATAAATATTATACTACTTGAAGACTTATTCGAGTTTTAAATAATCTACTACTTGACGACTTATCCATCAAGTTAATATTGCATTACTTGACTACTTATTCGACTGGTTAATATTGTACTACTTAATGACTTATTCAACTTTTAAATATTGTATTACTTGAAAACTTATTTAACTTGTAAATATTGTACTATTTGGCACTATATTAACTTTTACTTATTTCACTTCTTTATGGCTTCCTAGCTCAAATATTATACTAATTGACTGCTTCTTTAATTTCATTTGAAGTCGACTCCCTCAACTCTTAAATGTATATAACGATTTTAGCTCTCTACGACCAAGAGTTTTCAGTGACATTAATAATTATAAATAGGATCATTCAACAAGAATCAAATTATTATTTAATTTTAAGAAAAAATGCAAGTGTTCATTTGCATTATTTCTTATGGCTTTATTAAAATAAGTGCATATATAAATTCATTCGAAGCGATCAACATCAAAGATCAAATCCGTGACGTGTTATTTTTTTGGTAATGACTTAACCATATTTAAAATAACAATTAAATAATCTGAACAAACATGAGTCTATTCAGTTCTATAAAAAATTAAATGATTTTCATGTAAATTGTTAATTTTATTTTGATTATAAATACAAAGTCTTAATTGAAAAATGTTGCACAAAAAAAAACACGTGTTTTTCTTTTACGTGACTTGCTACAATTGAAATGGGAATTGAATAAACTTCTTATTCTCAACAAAACGCAAATTCAAAAATAATACAATGCGTGTTATTGTAGCAGACTGGATACGTTCAGTATAGAATGTATTTATAAATTGAACTTGTGGGAGGAGAGACAATAAGGAAACGCCTGTCCCAATTAACTTTAGATTACTACAAATAATTCCGAATGCTAGATAAATATTTTAAGAACGTAACAAAACAATACGTGCTTTTTGATATAATACGGTATTAGTAAATCATTGAATATAACCTTATTTATTATAAATATACATGTAATATCCAAATGTACAGTACCCGAAAATAAACATTGCACATTGACCTTTGGAAAGAGACAATCGGCTAATTTCGGCTTTGTGGAGCACTATCTCTTTCCCACACTACCCATGTGACGTTTTGTCAGTCGTCTGTCAGACTACTAAATTTCGTTCCGGGATTAAATCGTAATAACGGTTTACCATTTGAGTTTCATTAAACTATTTTATTTACGTACAAGACTTTTGCAGATTTTTGTGGAAAACAATAACGGTGGAATAAACTAGTATAAAAAAATCTCGTCTATTTTACATTAGAAAAAATACTAAAAAATATCGCAAGGTCTAATACCAACTGTAGGTGCCGAATTCGACAGAGCCGGAACAAGCCCGCATAATTAATAATGCTATTTTATTGTAGATCCGTGTGTGGAGATATGGCACGCCGACACTGCTGCCCTCAACAGCTTCTACGCAGAGATCATCATCACTCCAACGCCTCATCCGACATCCACATGAACAACTGCGTCAAGTCTACCTCAGCTGATGTCCTCAGAACTCACCAGGCTTGCAGCTCCAGGGCAGACGATGTTGGATTTCCCACCTAAACATCAAGTAATTGCATATAATTTTAAATAGCTAAGGTTGTGAAACGAAAAATAACGTTGTCGTTTAAAATAGCATTTAACGATTCATAACGCTATGTAAGCTATTAGTTATTTGATTTTTGTAAATAAATATCGATATTAAATAAATTTAAATAAATAATTCTATGTTGTTTTAATATATGTAATGAATGTTTTATAAATATGTGTTATTTCATTTAAATATATATTAATATATTACGTATACTAGATGTGGCAAGATATATTTGTATGTAAAATATATATCTTTATAGCAGTATTATTAAATGTTAAGAAGCCTGATGATATTAACAATAATTATTTAATATGTTATAACGATTATTTATTGCTATATTTATTTAAAAATATTAAATAAGAAAAGGAACGTTTCGATCGAATTATTTTTGTATTTTTTAAAACAAACATGTATTATATTTATTAAGTTCAATTTATTATCGACACAAGAAATATTGTATATTTTTATGACACAGATTTTATCTTCTCGTATAAATTTTATAATACTCTGTAAATATTATATTATCTAGAACATGTTAGAATTAAATATTAATGTTAAAATAATTACTTAAATTAAGAATACTACGTGTAATACTGTTAATATTAATTATTATAATTAAGAATTCTGACAACATAAACATTATGATTTAGATACGGAATATTTACCAAGAAATTAAATAACATCAGAAGATGAAATTAAAATGAATTATTTCTATCCAGAAACATCTTCTGGGAATTCTAGGTCTTGTGCAATCTTAGAATAGGCCACGTTTTAATATTCATTACCACGGTGGAAACAACTCCAAGATTCTCATTAAATATGCATACAGGGTGATTGGTTATAGGTGTTTTAAGATGTGAATATATAACTCATTTATCAGTAAAAAGTTTGTATACTTTTCACACATATTTTCACTTACCATTTGTATCAAGATCACTCTGAAATAATTTACATTAATTTATATTTTTCTAACGGAATACTACAGGCGAATAACTTGTCAATAAATAATTTTAATATGTAGCTATCTAAATTTGAATCGATTTTTCTTACTATATCGAAACCATTGATATTATTAAGGTTGTACCATACTTTATTTCAACAGTCAATCTAGATATCAAAAGAACATCTAAAATCAATCACCTATATTAATTTAACATATTATTTACGAAAACTGAATAAAACCACATATCACATACAATTAACACTTCTTTATAATATTATTAATTTATTTTTACAATATTTTTACATTACGCTCCAGTTTCAATCGTGTGAATGTAAAAGACTAGTGAATGGAGAAGAAGTTAATTTGTTACAATACCAGAATCGGATTGAAATCCCCAACCATATTCTTAAATTAAATCTTTAGACTTCCATTAGCATTTTGATCTGATGAGAGCGCAGTTTAAAAAACGCTATAAGCAGCGTTATTTTGTTATAGCATTATGAATGACATGTAACATATTCGAAATTTTACGGCTTATTATTTTCTAAAATCTGACAGATAATTTATATATTTAAATTTTAATTTACTGTGTTTAAATATAATTAAATTAATCCAGTTCAAATATAATTGTTTCAGTGCTTTTAATGTTTTCGTTATAACATAGCCGTTTTTAAAATATAGCACTGAACGTCCACGCGAATGCGATATGGAATGAATGGCGCTATAAATAATTATATTTATAGCCATCCGTTCTTATTTTAAAATATTTTATTTTTAATATGAACAGGTTTAAATCCGAAATATTTTTATTATAAAATTCCATCTACTAAGTCATATCATATTCTTATTTAAATGTAATTTATATATTTTGTTTATCTACAACATACGTTACACAAAAAATAAATAGCTTAAAAATTAATTATAAATTGAATTATGTTCAAAATTTACAATATGTCATAATACGTATATATTATCTGTCTACCATTATTTTTAAGTTATGTTAGGTTTATACGATCACAATTTGTTAAGTTAATGCGTTTCGTTACTATTTTTTACTATTTGAATTTATCAAATATGATCAATATCACAGAATGTCCACTGTTGGACATAGCGCTTGCCCACATATTTCCAATATGACTGTTATGAAGTGGTCTGCATCTAGCATCTTTCGTCAACTTTAACAAAATCGTCTTGTATGTAAATTTCCAGAACCTTCCGAAACATCAACGGCCATCTTTAATTGTCTGCCCAGTACCTCTTAAATTTGTGTATCCATTGGCTATATCGAATATTTTCTTTAAATACTGTGAGGAAATCATATAATAACCGTCTATGGTTTAGACGTTATCAATTAAATAAAGAAGTCAATTAAAGTCACAGCAAATATTTATAAAAAAATATCACAAATATTTTGCTATTAAATATCTCAAAATTTAATCCGGAATTTATCGGAATGAGGAAATTTTTTGTATTTTATATATGTTTATTGTTATTCTCTGTTATAAATTTTAAACGAGGAATTTTAATGGTATGTCGTCAACAGATAATAAAATGTTCTCTCTAGATGTATATTAGATACCAAAGTCTTGATTGTAGTTATAAAGACAGTGTAAATATTATTATATGACATTAAGTTAAACAATATAATGTATAATTAAACATATCGTAAATATCTTCTGGCATTAGCGGATCGTGCCAAACGATGTAAGATATAATAATATTTATAAACATGTATATACATTTTGTACAAACAATTCTATGTTAATTTTTAATTTAAGCATAGTATATGTATGTTAATATAGTTGATAGAGTAATAGATTATTGTTTAGACAAAATACAGAAGCATTGAAAGACTTTCGTGCCCTGACATCACAACGGATATACGGTCGACAGATATTTTGGAAACGGATTAAAGTTTTGTTTAATGATCTTACTTACTTACTCCGCTGGCTCAGTGACCCAAAGTGGGTCTTGGCCTCCGAAGCGAGAGACTTCCACTTTCCTCTATCTTGCGCCATCGTCTGCCATTGGTTGACATTCAATTCGCGCAAGTCTGCCTCAACGCGATCGATCCAGCGATACCTGAGTCTACCCACTGGTCTTCGACCCCTCGGTTTTTCCAGGTACGCTACCTTCACGCTCCGATCCGATCCCATTCGCTCCAAGTGACCAAGCAAGCGGATTCGTAGAGCTTTATATTCGCCAATGATATTTGGCTGTGCTACTAAATTCTCAATTTCGGCATTCTTTCGGAGCCTCCAAGATCCGTCTTGATTTCTCGCTGGTCCCAAGATCTTCCGCGTGATTTTGCGTTCCGTCACCAAGACCACGTCAAAATCATTGAATTTTCTTACGTCCGCGACTTTAAAGGCCCTGTTTTTGTTGGAACACCATTCTCAGAAGAGCGTCTATCACGAAGGGCGCCTGTTACAACGTCTTCTCTGAATAGAATCTGCCCTTTGCTGATTCCATTCAGCTGCCTGCTTTTAGATTATGACGGTGTAACAGAAGGCCACGCCCGTCAACGCTAAAGATATAAAAACATACCCAACCTTCAAAAAATGATTGTCATCATGTCAATGGATAGATATCTACTAGCCTCAAGGCCTTGGACTACCCGCATCCATCGGACTCCCGCGATCTTGGATCAGCTAATTGCATCGCCCATGCCATTACCGTGATGTATCTGAATCAAATATCTAAAGCCAAATGCCTTTCGTTATTATGTCCGGACACGAAAACTTCGCGCGTTAAATAAAGCTGCGTATTCATTGTACGAAATTTTCATCACGTTTAATGTTACAAAAATTTAAAACAGGATTCTCCGCGAGTATGCCCTCGACCCGAAAGCTATTTTCCGGACAGTGAGCACGCAGCTTTACATGTTTATATATTGGGGAAAATACGTTTTCGACAGCATAGCATAATTAAGTAATTAATAGCGTGTCAGTTTAATTCAAATAATGCGATGTTTGGTTCATGACTGTGTATGTGTGTTTGATTAAATAAATACTATTTATTTATCTGTGTGTTGAGAATCGTTTTGTTTCTATTTCACAACTGTATAATCACACACGTGTCAGAAACGTTTTAAAATTTCAAATGTTATTCTTAAATGTCCAACCGACGAATACCTTGAGGTCGCCACTGCTAGGTGAATCAATGACATATTTAATATCGGAAGTCTCTGGATGTGAGCAGCGCTAGATCCGTCATCATAAGAAGGATATCTGAGGAAGTCTTATACTTAATGGAATCAGGCGTTACCTGGCAGAAGTCCATCCTAAGTAAGAAAAGGACCAATATTTAGCCACTTCCGCACATGCAGTGGCAGTCGTGCAATAAAGTGCACCGCCCGCCAGCCCGCTGATAAATGCGTATGCGGCAAACAATGCGAATCACACAACCGCCACCGTCAAATTACTCAACACGTGTTTCACCCCTCCACGGGGCATCTTCAGGAGTTATGTTACACCGATTAGTGCCAAACAAAGAGTCTTATACCTTACTTTGCGCGTTATCGACTGATATGATAATGGTGATGATTCTTGGAAACAAATAATACGTCCAACAATATTATTTCGACTTTCTACTTTGATTATAATCACAAAGTTTCTATAAAAAAAATTAAAAACAATGGCGCATCAAAATGATATTTATACACACTGTGTAAAATAAAAAGAAAGAATAGATAATATTATAAACAATTCAGTATTTTTAGTCCTATGATCAATATATTTTATGCAAGGATTAGTTATAGGAGTAAGAGCTATAAAAGGGGTGAAAGTATAGCTCCTTTAACTTATTTTCAAACACTTTGAACTATGTTAGATTAATTTATTCATTTATTCAATTGAACTGTCACTGGCCGGTAACTTATGGTGGTATAAAATCAGCAGATACAGATAATAAATAATAATTAATTTTAATATATCGCTATTCGAATTTTAAAAACGCTTACTATGTTTTCTTTATTATACATTAGTAAATGAACAAAATTTATAATAATTGACTGCACATTAATTATACATATACCGCTTTAAAACTTTTACAGTTATAACAAACCATTCTGTATACATAGAAATAAAACAGTTTTTCCCTTGGTTTTACCATAATATGAAAACAACTCTACCATTTTCATTCAACTACGCAGAAATTAAAAACAATACATAAAACACAAGAACTTTTGAAACTTCGCGCGATTAACAGCTGCTCAAATGGCTTTTGAAGATTATTCGTCTAGGAGGTGATAGTGCGCGGATGTGTAGTATAAAACCTCTTTTAAGATAGAAAAGCTCGAAGGCTCCCTGGGAAACTTCAACTCAGGTCTATATAAACTTCAATTTCACCATATTGGGAGGCAACTGAATTCTAAGATGGCTTAGATAAATGTTTCACGGATTGAAAAAAATCAAAGATCTCCGTGGGGGGCATCGACATGAACTGTCACTCGTCGATAATACCCGTGTAATCCATCTCAAGCCCCTCCGAGAGGGCCAGACCTAAACTTGATCAGTACTTATTACCTGTCTTACATTATCACTAGTTCGGAAAGCGGTTTTCTAGGAGTAGTGGCAGAAGAAACCCATGCAACGCTTCTGTCTAGAACAGAGTTCCCCAAACTATTTTGTGTCGTAGACCCCTTGCCATGTTTTTCCGTGTTGGGTAGACCCCCTACTTACCTGATATTGATTTCCTGTAAATTTCTAACTGTACTGAAGTTTAGTGTTAAAAACTTAAAGTAAAAACACATGTTAATTTATAAATTTATTAATTGAATTTAAATTAAAACTACTCAAAATAAAATATTGTATCTGTTATGTAAAATATATGTAACATTAAATAAACATGAAATAAACTATAAATAAAATAACATAAGCAATATTTTTAGTAAGAAGGATGAACCTGATGCTTTAATAATAAATTATCAACATTTGGCGTCAATTTTGTAAGGGTTAATCTTAAATCTCCTCGGCTAACGGTGTCTAGTCTGTGGACCCCCATTTTCATGAACCCCCAAATTTTTTTCGCTGACGTGCACTCCTTGCAGGTTGTCATAGACCCCTAGGGGTCGATATAGACCACTTTGGGAATCACTGGTCTAGAATGATCAAGGTTGGTGACCCCAGTGAGATACGACTTGCGATTGACAATTCGTATTGTACTACGCACGTTTAACAGTTCATACGCGTGAATTTACTTTGTTAAATAAAATGTGCACAATTATTTATTGTTCACAAAACTAATTTATATTTCTTATTTAATAAATAAATAGGTTAATTACTTTCTTCTTCGACGTGACTGTTGCTCGTGGCCAAATATGTCAGTCGCCGCTACCATTTTTTTCCCGGCTGTTCTATTAGCCAAGTTTCCAGCCCAAAAGACCGTATACATTTAATAATCTAAATCAGGGATGACCAACTCGCGGCCCGCAGGCTTTTTGCGAACCTTTTAACATGTTTATGCGGGCCTCCAAACATTTCGATTTAATTTCACGGATCCTTCCGCTTCGTGAACTTAGTTCCGATGAAGCTGTAAAAGCCTTAGGGCTAACAACATCAACTTCAAACGAAACCAAGCCCAGCCATGTATTTCGTAAATAAATATATATATATATTTTATCGATTTTCTGTCATCAATACATTGATATAAAATTAATTAAAATGTTAGTACATACTAAACTAAAAAAATCTGTTTGTGTCGAGTTACTCACACAGCGATTTGTTTAAACATGCAATACGCTTCGAATCTGCGCAATTTTTTATCTTTTCAAATTGTATATGAAAACTTTAGTTTTTTACATTTTTTATTTTAACCTTTATTATGTATATAATTTATTTTAGGTTATTTATAAGTGTCACTTTATGAGCGGGCCGCTAAACAATTTTAAAATTTTAATTTGAACCGTTCAATGAAAAGGTTGGTCACCCCTGATCTAACTTATTAATTTTATTACCAATAACACAGTTTTAAAAAGCCCAACAGACGACCCACGCTGGTCCTGTGCCGACTGTTGGATCGCGGAACAAATCCTCATCCTTATTTCTACTGTTCATTTTGACTTACGGAATTAGTCCTGGTCGTTCCCCATTCCCCATTCCATATCATTTCTTTATTTACGTCATTTAAATGTAATCAGACCAATGAAGCATTCCTGCAAGCAAAATCGCCTACTGCATTTAATACCAAGATGCGAGACTTATTTCCAGCTGAACCGAGTAACGATTTTCCTCAATTTAAATAATAATTTCTTTTATTGAAATGCTGTACAAACTTCTAGTTATACAAAGTCTGTTTCAAATCAAGTCAAAAGTTAGTAAATATACAATATATATACAAAAACATGACACGTAACATATACATTAAAATGAACATAGCTTGAATAATTATTTAAAAAAATATTTATTTTACACATCTCTATAAATAAGTTAAACATTTATAATCATATGAATAATGATTATACCAATAAAAATCTTTTTTATAATTATGTATCAATTATTTATTATTCTTTTTATTCTGTTTATGTCCCAATATTGAACGATTATTCCATGAAACATGAGTAAAGAGTAATCACGAGAGATATTTACATTACAATAACATTTTTTTTTTAAAAAGGGTGATGTCCGTAGGATATTTACAAGAAAAACTGTATGTCACAAAGTTTCGACTGCAAAAGTCTCTAATTCATTTGTAACAAACGAAAACAGATTTTTTTCATAAATTTCCGCAAAATTTTATTGAACTACCATTTGCAAGATTCAAAACTCCTGTTAAAAGTAAATTGAAGGAAAAAGCCTATTATTCAATAAACGAATATTTATATGACAACATTCCTTGATAGTGATGTCGCCTGAATATTTTAATTTCATTCAGGCTATATGTAAATCTGTAATAAACTTTATTAAAAGATGTGTTGTTGTGGAGTTTCTTCCTGCTTCTTCTCCGCAACTATAAATCTTGCGAAGCAAAGTGGAATCAAAATCAAAATAGATTAAAATAATGATAAGTTGACGATCAATAAGAGTTCTGTTAAAAGTTCCAATGTTGAATAAATTAATTTTATCTTTATTTTAATACACATACTTTATCTACATATTTTAAATAAAAATATTTTTTGTATAACTTTATAGTTTTTGTAGTCTGTGCGCAACCGATTCTCGGTTTTGAGAATTATGTGTCCTGTTCAAAGCCACATCAACTTGCCAATCCACTGGATAAAGTCTGTTACTTGTCTGTAAGTTCAACGTATCTCTTCCTTCATTGTTTGATCTCATAGAGAAATACCAGGCATAGCCAATGGTTTATTGAGCGACTGTGAACATGCCAAAGAGACCACGTTTCAACGACTAATGGTGCCGGTGACGAAACCAGAAGTGTAAACGTTAAAGTCCTCTGCAAATGGGGCGAACTGTACATCCTTGACACGTGAGATATCATTGTCGTAGTGCTTGCATATAACTGGCACGAGGACCATCAGCGGCATCCTCGATGGTCTTCAACTGAAACTTTCTATGGCTCAAAAAGTCTTGTTTCATGCATACGACTAACTAAGAGATATAGGACCAGTAGATTTTTTTGACTATTTTTTTAACCATAAAAGATTTTTTTATTAACTGTTTATAATTAATCTTAATGAAGCTCTCCGAATGTTATGGTTTTTTTTATTTCATGATTCATCGCATTCATTGGTTAAATTGTCTAATCGCATGTACAACTATATATAACTTTCGGTTTGAATCACATCATGCAATAAGTGCTAAGTAATAAAAATGTAAATGAAAAGTCGTATTTTACTAGACACGCAATTTTATTTATAAACAAGAAATAATAACATATAAGGTACTTAATATATAAATAAACGAATATTATTCTTCTTTTCAGCACGTGGACGCCCACTGCGGAGGATATGACTCCCTTAAAGATCGTCACACTGACCGTTCTTGCTTTGCCCGTATCCAACTACTTCCTGTGACTTTAACAATGTCGTTCGTCTACCTAGTGGTTGCCTACCTACGCCGCGTCTACCAGCTTGTGGTCGCCACATTCACCTTTCAACCCCAACAGCCAACGGTTGTACCAGCGATGTGCCCTGTGCAACTTCAAATGAGCGGGATCTATTCTGCGAATTTTCTCATTCCTAAATCGAACTCATAGCGAAACTTTATGCGTAGTCCATATCCAAAATAAATAAATAAATTCAATTAAAAGTAAAAGTTATATTGGACATCATATAGAGCAGTTGTAGCCTGGCGGTAGAGGACTGAGACTTGCGATCATAAATTCGAAACTTTGTGCATTAATTATATAGGATCTTCACAGCTCATAAACAAGTTTCCAGAGGATGGGCAGCAGCATCCTCAGTGTACTGTAATACCAAACTTGGATCACCAACCCACATGCCAAACGTGACGTTTATGTTGTATCCCCCCAATAGATATATTTGAGGTAGGCCTATGCCTTGCAGTGGGCGACTATCGGCTGAAAAAAGAAAAAGTTATATTTAATAAGATACTCTATTATATTTAGATTTCACTCAGTTACACATATAATCACATAAATTAATAAATATATTATATTGTATATTAATAAATAAAATTAAAATTTTCCTTCATTGACGGTTGTGGAGTGAAGACGACGGCAAGCTCCGTGTAGAACCTCTCACAAGGTGGGCAGACCTTATTGAGGTCACAAGACACTGGATGCAGGCTGCTTTCTACCGTTCTTATTGGGAATCTATAGCGAAGGCCTATGTCCAGCTGTGAATGTCTTATGGTTGAAATTATAATGATGTTTATATTTAAATTTTTAGTTTGATATTAAACAGTGTAACAGATAAATATAAAGTTATTTTAAAAAAAGAAATACTGAAGAAAAATAAATAGAGATGAAAGCAATATTTATTTAATCTTACTTATTAAATCTTTTTTGCACACTATACACAGTGAATAGAGGAATAAAATAAATAATTCATATGGTACAAAAGGCAGTCGATCACTCGAAGCAATCTCTACCAGACAACCTTTGGATGAAAATAAGAGACAAGAAGGAGAGGGTAGTCTAGGGTGTACGTTACAAATACATTCATATATACAAACATACCAATACAAATATATATACATATATTACTTTACTCATACACATGCATATATACAAGAATACTTATATGGGAAAGATACTACATAATTAAGAGATGCTGCAAAATATCCTGTTCATAATGATAATAAATCGAAATGTAAATCTCTAAGAAATGTGGCGAAGAATGGGTGGCGATGTGTAAATGACAATGTAAAGGATGGAAAAAAGAAGAAACAGAGAAATTGTGAAGGTTAAAAAGAGAGAGGGTGAAAATTAAAATGTAAAATGAAAAAATATTCATAACAATAGCTCTGTCCCTAAAAAGATACGGTAACAAGAGGTCCTTAATTGCGAAGGCTATATAAATTAAAAAAAAATTATAACATGAAATTTGGGACCAACGCGTATATATTCTTTTAATCGACTTAACTAAGGTGACCAAATCCAGAATTAGAAACTGAGAAGTTCTCTCATACAAATACACCCGCAAAACCTTTCATCAATCGCTCCCATATTAATGACTGCGATCATTAAAAACATTACGGGTCAGTGAATAGAAATGTAGTGGATGGTCTAAACTTGTATTCAGTTGGACTTCTGTCTGTGTGGGTTTTTTTTACAAATTTGTACCTCAATTCATAGCTGTAAGGTTTATGTTTGAATATTACTTACATACATTTTTTAATTCGTAATATATAATTTATATGTGTATAAACATACATACATTATTGTCTGTAATGTATATACAGAGTGATTATTTATAGTAGTAAAAGCTATAAAGGCGTGAGTGTATATCACATTTTTAGCAAAAATCTTTAAAGTACCTATTTCTAATCAACCTGTATAAAGCGATCACGCTGAAATATGTCACATTTTTTTTTCTATTGTAATGCAACAGGCCAATAACTTAATACACATAACATAAATTCAATTTGAAATAATAAAAAAATTAAAATGTTTTTTTTTTACTTTTTTCTCAATTTTTTCTTGATTATTTCTATAACCATTGATCATTGAATTAGGTGTATCATATGTTAGTAAATTTTGGAAACAAATTATTTATTTATTTATTTATATAGATATTATTTTTTTATTTGTTTTAATCCACGCTAGGAAATAAATACAAAATTGCATAGCCGTAAATATAAAAGTACAATGGGCGGTCATATCACACGACACAATTTCTACCAGACAACTATAGCATGGAAACATTAGAAGTATATATAACAGGTAGTTAATGTATATAAAGAAACAAAACATACTTAAATACAAACATACATGAGTAAATATATATGTACATATACATAGCATACATTTACTCATATGTACTTATAATAAATACAGTATTGAACATAATTATAAATAAAACAACGAACTTGGATCTCACATGCCCCAGCAAAAATAAAGAAACAGAGAAAAAAATTAAATTAAAAGACAAATAATTATTGATCTAGTAAATAATTCTCAACCATTTTTTAAAAATTAGTTAGCACGTCTTATATTCAATGGTAACTCATTCCACAATCGAACGGTCTGCGTGGTGAAAGATTTAGCCATGAACAAAGAAGAATGCGCCGGCATTTTTAATTTCAGATTCTCTCATGATTTCAAAGACCTCTTATGTGTATTATGAAGAAATTGATATCTTAATTCGAAATAAGAGGGAGTAAGGAAGGATATGAGCATTCCGGCATGAGCATTCCGGCGAAGCCACATATAATCCATAAGGTAACAAATCCAGCTTCGAAATTTGAAAAAATAATCATATTCAGAGTTCGTTCAAATATGAAACTAATACAGAAGTTCATGTTAAAAATTAAAAACAGTAAGCCTGATATATGGAAAACACGACCATGTTTTCGTAGCACGCGTAGCAGCGAAACGCATTCGTAGCAGATCGTAGAGGCACTCTTATATGTCGTACGTCTAATTTTTGATAATCTATTATAAATTTTAAAACAAAGAGAATTTGGTTGATGAATTGAATTCTGGAGCCTTTAAGAGTACGGTGATCAGATTTATTTTGTATGGGCGTGTACCACCTTCGTCTTTATCTACACTTCCCATCAGGTGAGATGGAAGATAAACACCTATTCCATTACAAATATATAAAAAATAACAGAATAAATAGATAAATATTACATCCTGGATCAAGCATATAACACTACACACTTTATCTAGATTTTTGCAACGCCTAGCTCTAGCCTTAATCTAGTGTAAAGCCATTTATAAAGCTATACGCGAATTCAATTACGAAGGCCGAACTGCCGAAATGCGATCCAAATGACCTTATCTATGGCAGCTGCGAGCGAAGCGCTTATCGGATGTACACCCGGCAGATGGGATCGAGAGACACGATAACAGAAGTCGTCAAGACGTGACTGAATAAACAATCCAATCTTAAAAAGACATTAAGCTTTTATGAACCTTTTTTTTCGCTTTATATTCAATTTATTTAACTATAACTTAGTACACTTAGTTCTTATTTTTGCAAGTTGATTACATATAGATATAGAACCTATATATATATATATATATCCAGCGGCTTTCCACTAGCTTAATTAAGTCGTCGTTCTACTGAGCCTTTTCAGTTGTTGTCGTCGTTCTAACTCATAGATGCCCACTGCAAGTCAGATACCTTCGCCAAAGATATCTATGGCAGATATACCATAATCGCCACGCTTAGCAGGCGTGTTGGTGATCGCAATATGGTATTATGGTACACAGAGGACGCTGCTGCCCATCCTATATAAACTTATCGGCACTAATCGGTGTAACATAACTCCTGAAGATGCCACGTGGAGGGGTGAAACACGTGTTGAGTGATTTAACGGTGGCAGTTGTGTAATTCGCATTGTTTGCCGCATACGCATTTATCAGCGGGCTGGCGGGCGGTGCACTTTGTTGCATGACTACCACTGCATGTACGGAAGTGGCTAAATATTGGTCCTTTTCTTACTTAGGATGGACTTCCGCAAGGTAACGCCTGATTCCATTAAATATTTTTTGTGTACAGTTGCAGTCATATAAAAATAATTCAAAGTGTGAATTATATAATATAGTATTCCGAGAATCAAATCCGCGACAAATGTTCGCGAATATCAGTTCTTTACCGCTGAGCTAATATTTCTCAATAAATGCTAAAAAAAAGTATAAATACTTTCCCTGAAAATAATGCGGTGGTAATAAAAAAAATCGAAAACAATTCATTATAATTACACGGAAATACAAATATACATCATTTTTATAATTATTCATCTTTATTTAATAACAAGCGAGGAAAGAAATGGTATTTCCCCAATTGTATTTCATTGCGGTTTAGATACGCACTGTGACCAATGAGATTTAAAAAATATTTTGGAGTTTCGTACTAGGAAAAAAACTTTGTTAAAACCGAGTTGAATATATACACGGGCCAAGAGACGTCCTAAAAACGCACTCGGGCCCATCACTGGGTTCCCACCGAACATGCACCACACACGCCGCAGACACTCACAACACTGCAAGTGCTAATCACACAGCACCAGCGATCACTTCACCTGCGACACTTCGTACAGGACATCGCGTCATTCACAGCAGAACAAAATGATACTCACCACACCACAACACCCGTTCTTAGGGCCGCCCGTTTCCCAACCGTGAACAGCGTGGGCGAACCGAGTTTAGATCCGGATCCATCCTTGGCTCGCCTATGATCCACGCTGCCGTCCCAAGCCGCATACACAACATCAACACTACACAGCTCTACTCAGGTAGAGCGGTTTACTACGTGCAAACGTCATCGTACAACAGGAATGCGTCTGCCCAGCTTCTATATTATTTTTAATTTTAAATCGCACTAGTCGATCAAACATCTCCTGAGGCTGCCCCGTGGAGGCTTGAAACACGTGTAGAGTAGATTAACGGTGGTATGTGTTTCGCATTGTTTACCGCACGTGCATATATCAGCGGGCTGACGGGCGGTGCACTTCACTGCATGACTACTGCTACATAGCAGAAGTAGCTATATATTAATTTGATTCTTAACTGTATTATTATATCAATTATGTATACACGCACACACAGTAGAGCGGTTTACTACGTGCGAATATCATGGTACAACTGGAATGCGTCTGTCCAGTTTCTGTTTTATTTTTAAGTTCACAGACCCTTCTGCTCCGTGAACTCAGTTCCGAAGCTATAAAAGCCCCCAGGCTAACAGCATCAACTCCAACCAAAACTGAGTTGTACATATACACTAATATCATATTAATATGACATATTTTCTTACATAATAGCCGAAAAAAGTCCACTGCTAGATATATGCTTTCCACATATTTTTAAAAGGATCGGTTTGCTTTAACCTTATTTTGCATTATTTCTATATATTTATCTACTAAACCGTTAACCTCAGAATTGATAAAATATTTCGAATCTCTCTTTTTAAACAAAATTATTAACCATAATATTGAATTTACTCTTTTTTTGGAAGAGAACTTCCTTTCAACTCTACGAGATCAAAGAAAACATTCCAAGCAAAATTTTAACAGACAAATTATTGCAGGTATTCATGTTTTTTCCGTGCTTTTAAATACTATAAAAAAATTCTCAGTGAAGTTGAAATATTTACAATTAATTTTATAACATTTTAGCAAAAACTGGTTTAAAATTACAATCGTAAAACTTGACTTCTTAAAGAGCACTATTATTTAAACTTATTTATATTTTTATATATATATATATATATATATATATATATATATATATATATACAAGGTAATTTTACTCAAAGGCAACATTCCTTCATTTACAAAAAAAAACGGAACTGCATTCACAGATTTTCGAAACGCGTAAAATCTGAAAAAATAACACCTCGCACTGTTACGGCATCGATAGGGTCAATCATAAGAATATATATATATACATATATATATATATATATATATATATATATATATATATATATATATATATATATATATATATATATATATATATATATATATACATATATATACATACCTTTGTACAATATCCTCCATGTACAGTAGTAACGCAATCCGATATTTTATCACTTAAAAATCCTTAAAATGATAACTGGATATATCATATGTTCTAATTTGATGAATTTATTAAATTTCGTCTTAAGTCGTTTTCACCTATAGATGCCTACTGCAAGGTACAGCCAAAACACAGATATATTTATGGCGAGATATACCATAATCGCCACGCCTGGCAAGTGGGTTGGCGGTCGAAGTGTAATATTATGGTATACAGAGGAAGTTGCTGCCCATCCTCTGGAAGCTTTTTTGTGAGCAGTGGCGATCCTATATAATTAACCCTTAAATGCATAATGATGTAAAACTGGAACATACCACTTAAACGTAAAATGAGTACTACGCTTAATAATAAATGCATAGTGTTGTATATCTGCAAGATAAGTTGTTTTTAAAAAAAAGTAAGTACAAAAAATATACATTATTTTTTTTCTAATTTTCCTTGCATTTTAGTGTACTTATCTGCAAGATAATATTTTTCGAAAGTATAAATAAAAGTCGTGCATTTAAGGGTTAAAGCGCATAATTATATAAGATTGTATCCCGAGAATTGAACCCATGATCTACGATCGCATGTCTCAATCCTTTACCATTGACTTTAGTACGAGAGAAATTCAAAATTCCAAATATATTAGTAAAAGATATACACGATGATTAGAAATATACGTAAATATATAATAGTAATATAGAGGATATATAATACGTACAAAAGTGAAATAGTAAATAATACGCTTTTAGGTTTTAAATATTTATCTCATTTTTAATCATCCTATATTTTATTTTATTTTTATTTTTTTTAATGGTCCCCGCTGTCGGGGACCTCTCGTTCCCCTATCTCGTGTGGGACAGGGACTTTTTATTTCTTATAATTTATTCATATTTTTTTATTATTATCATTCTTCTCTTTCATATATCATCTTATCTGTCGTACTGTTTCTTTTATTCTACAATTTTCCCAGTCTTTCTCTTTCATTCCATTAGTCATACATCCATCCTCAACCACTACATTCTAGGTTTCCTTACTATTTTATTTTGCAACATTACATTTATTGTTCAAATATTTAACACGTATTTTCTCTGTAATTATCATCTTATATTATACTATTTATTAAACTATTTTTGGTACTGCTATAATCATCCTTTATTAAGTGATCACTATGAAATATTTTATATAATTTTCTTTATAGGAATGCGAATAGCCACTATCTTCTGGTGGTACAAATCCAGGAAAATATAGTAAACAATGAACAAAGATATTTGTTTACCAATAGCTAGTCTGAAGTTGCAGTAAGCGAGGTACATAGTTGGTGCAACTGACGGCTGTTCTAGAGCGGCGATTACGGATCCTAAAAAGGCTTTTATGCTATCCATCATAAATAATGATCTGGAAGTACATCAAGACAAGGAATATAATTTCACGGTGTTGAATTTGGTTTAAAATACATCACTTTAAAAATAGAACGTTCGACTCTTTCCACTTTGATTAAAAAGGTTTTTTTCACACTTCCACAAACTTTTTTTCTCTCTTCAAAAAGCCAATATCTTCTTTAATTACCACATATTAGTAAATATTTTTTTATATATTGTAATGTTTAAATTTAATTAACATATCTGTTGAGCTTAAACTGTCATTGTTGTCTCCTTTTTTGATTTAAGGCTTTTCGAGCATTCTAGACGGGCTTTAATTAAATCGTGTCCGTAGAAAAGACATTAAATTTTAACCCTGTCACAGCTAACGCGTTTAGACAGTTATGATAACTTGATTTATGGAAGAGATAATTAAAAAGTGTAATTGTTTTGAGGGCATGTAGCAAGTTTAACTAATGGAATAACAAAATATATAATATTATATGTCTCTGAATGAATATCGTATTTTAAGTAGACTTTTTACAGGATATTTGTATATCTTCATCATTAGCAAATAGACGCCCAATGTAAGACATAGGACACAAAAACCACCACGATGACCGGTCTCGCGTTGTTCCGAATTCCAACAAACATAACTAAGTGGAAAATTGCAGGAAAAGCTAGTAGAAATAAAAGTTAAAAATAAGAATAAGTGTAAACAATAAAATAGCATATCTAATAGATTCAGGCGTTACTTTGCGGAAGTCCATCCTCAGTAAAGGACTAATATATAGTTACTTCCGCTATGTAGCAGTAGTCGTGCAATAAAGTGCACAGCCCGCCAGCCCGTTGATAAATGCGCGTGCGGTAAACAATGCGAATTACGCAACTACTACCGTTAAATCACTTATCACGTGTTTCATCCCTCCACGGGCATCCTCAGGAGTAATGTTACACCGATTAGTACCAAACATCGAGTGCACTAATCGGCAACACACGTAGAGTAGATTGAAGGTTTCGATGTGTGATTAAAGGTGGCTTTCCACATAATTTTCATAAGGAATGGTATCAGATCTAAGGCCTCCCTCAATGATGATGACAAATGTCGCCATATATTTCAATAATTCTTTAAAAAATAGTAAATGAAAAACGGTAGATCATAAAGCCAAGCGAGTCATGAATAGAGCAATACAGGTTTAGTTAATACTAACAGATAATAAAATAGACATAATTATATAAAAATAAACCTAGAAATGAAAATTAAAATGCAAATGAAATGGGACAACTGATTCAAAACTGTGAGAATGAAGCAAACTTTGGTCTAGAAACGAAGATAAGAGAAGGAAGGTGATGCACGGGAGACGATTTGAATATAAAAAAGATAGAGATTGTGAAGTATGAAAGGAGAAATAGATTTAGCAGAATAAAATGAAAAAATATTGTACTTAATCTCGGTTGAAGTTGACTCTGTTAGCCCGGGGTCTTTTACAGCTATATCGGAGCCAAGTTCAACGAAGCGGAAGGGCCCGTGAACTTATAAACTTAAAAATAAACAAAGCTGGACGGACGGGCGCGTGCCGGTTGCATGAAGTCATTCGCACGTAGTAAAGCACTCTACCCGAGTAGAGCTGTGTAGTGTTGATGTTGTGTATGCGGCTTGGGACGGCAGCGTGGACCGCAGATGAACCAAGGAGGGATCCGGATCCAACCTCAGTTCGCCCACGCTTTTCGCAGTTAAAAATTTTGTGGTGTAGTGGACACCATATGGTTCTGTTGTGTATGACCTGGTTTCCTGTGCAGAGTGTTGGAAGTACAGTGGTTGCTGATGCTGTGTGAAAATATTTTACCGGAGTTGTAACGTCCCTGCAAGAGCCTCTGGAGATCATTAAAAATAGAAGCCGTTGAAATCGACCTGCAGTTAGCGTTATCTTGTAGACCTTTTACACTACCCTTGCTGGTCCATGGTCTTTTCTCTAGATCCGTAAAGCATAAAAGCCTGCCTACTTACATCTCTACCTCTATTCCTCCCCTTTGCATTATCTCCCTCACTGCTGAAGATCATGACCATTCATAAAGTTTGCCTCGAACAGTTACGCTATCTGTGCCGGTCTTTTACGGTGTGTATTACTTCGGTTAATTTGGTTTCGAGTGTGGTACGGACCAGCGCAGGGATCTGCGGTCTGGTGGTCACCGTCCATCTAGCTGTCATCAACGTCAATGTAGCTGTCACAAATATTTAGAAAAGGTTCAAAAAGTTGGTATGATTACAATCCATTGAAACGAGTATCCAAATTATAGTTTTGAAACGACTAACAGCGGTTTTATACTGCAGCTGGCTTGCAAGAAAATTGACAATGTCATTAATTTCAAATATTAAAATTATTACATACTAGAATGACATTTCAATATTGTTGACGTCTATAAAAGCCGATACTGGGGGCATTCTAGGCCAGTTTACTTCTAGAAGAGAAGTGAAATACAAGAAGACTCAAGTGAGAACAGTAGGGAAGGAACCAATATTTAGCCACTTCCGCACATGCAGTGGTAGTCGTGCAATGAAACGCACCGCCCGCCTGCCCGCTGATAAATGCGTATGCGGCAAACAATGCGAATCACACAACCGCCACCACCAAATTACTCAACACGTGTTTCAGCCCTCCACGGGGCATCTTCAGGAGTTATGTTACACCGATAAGTGCCAAACACAGAGTCATCTGTGACAACAACACAGACTCTGTGTTTGGCACTTATCAGCGGGCTGGCGGGCGGTGCATTTCATTGCACGACTACCACTGCATGTGCGGAAGTGGCTAAATATTGGTCCTTTTCTTATTTAGGATGGACTTCCGCGAGGTAACGCCTGATTCCATTAAATAGTAGGGAAAGAGTCGCTGCGGGCAGAATCGCTGCTAGTTCCGTTGCCCGAACTCTAGAACATTAAAAGACGTGTTTTTATTGAGTCTGTGTTTCATTATCCCCAACTCACGATCGTGACAATAGTATGTCCGAAGAATTCAAGCTAGCATCACTTTACATATAAAGAAATACCACCAAGTGACTTCCCCACCCGCACAGTACGTGACTAAATGCGAATGACTAAACCAATCAATTGCACGGTGCCCTTTCAATCGTATTATGTGAAATCATTGAATACCATTTACGCATAAATTCCGCTTCAAATGCTCCGCTGGATATTAAATTCCTTTCCACATAGATGTCTCCTGTTCAATAAAGGCGATGATGATTTCATTGATATATATAGTAAATTAAATTTCTAACTTCATTCCTAAATTACGGAAAAATCTAAATTATTTATTTTGAAAATAATATAATAAATATAAAACAGATTAAACGTAACTAAACAAGACATTTTTTAATTAAAATTAATATCTATAGTAAGCAATAAATTACCCGGGGAATCTAAGAAACTGTAGCGCTGTCGAACGCTGTTTTAAATCATATTTTATTCTAATGTCTCCAAGATGGTGCACAGGGCGTCCACAGGATATCCCCATTCCGATCGGTTTTGAGCTTCGCGCTTTACTTCGCTCCACGTCATTCCAGCTGCCTTCACTTCTGCAGTGATCATCCGCCCCCAGGTTTGCTTTAGGCGGCCACGTCTTCGTCTTCGCTTTCTTTGAGGATTTCATTCTAGAACTTGCCCCAGTATGTGATCCAGAGATCCAGATCCATTAGCGGCGTTTGATCTGCTGGTCGATCGGCATCTCACCGCAGCGTTTCCAGAGATCTACGTTGGAGATTTTCTCAGGCCAGGAAATATCGAGAATACGTCGAAGACAGTTGTAACGAAGACTTGAGCCAACGCGAGATATCTCTGGTTATATGTTATAGATATACTGGTCTAATATCTGGTGACATTGCAAAAGGTTTGTGATAACTTCCATATCTGCTTGAAGCTTCGCTGTAAGAATAAATCGGAATTGGGGAGATATGCAGTAAAAAAAATAAAAATATGTTTTAAATGGCAGTAGGAGGAGCATATTTCTGTCTACCAGCCTACAGCTGTGGAAGCTGGTAGGTTCTCAAGTGACGACTAGGAACTGGTAAACATAGCATGGGTAGATCCATCTCTGGGTGAATCGATGACATGGCCAAGATCGTGGAAAGTCACTGAATTCGGGCAGGTCAAGATCAACCATAGGGGCAATGGGGGAGGCCTATCGGCTGACATGATTTGATTAGACTCATACGAATGCTGTGCATGTCTAGAATAGAAATAAATGCTAATATAACAGTGTAAACCATGCGGTCGTAGCAATATGACGTTACAAGAACTCATGTGTGTAATGCACGGACGAGACTCAAGATGCGATCGGAAGGTTCATCGATATGGAGTAGGGATGAAGAAGTGGTCGCACGAAATGTAATTTTAAAAACGAACATGACACCAATGATCAAAAAAAATCATAATAGTTAGTTGACTTAAATTAAGTTTTACATAACTTACAATTTAAATTAGTAAATCGTCTAAGAGACTTAGTAAACATTTTAATATACAAAAACGTGAATAAATAAAAAAACGCTTCGATAATATTACACGTAAAAATAAAGACACGGACGCTAATGTCTGAGGAATATAGATTCTATTTTAAAAAATCTAGTTAATAATGTAAACATTGTTTCACTTACTAGTCCATAACTTATACAGCCTTTAAGTAAATTTTATTACTAACATATATTCTATGGACTCACTAGATTCTGTAATAAAATTTATTATTATTATTATTGTTAATATGATGTCAGTGTTTATTGACGTGCCATGCAAAAAAAATAAATATGTTCTTAAAGAAAAAAAACATTTTTTCTCCGAAATAATATGCATGCTGTAAAAGCAAATAAAACCCGTATCACGGTTCGCGTGAAAAGGGTGTCGTGAGCACTTTTAAATCCACTCATTTTAACGCCGGCTTACAGAGGAAATATGGTAGCAATGGCGCCCTGTAATCTCGTATTTATAATGTTTTAATCTTTTGCAATCCACACTTCGTGGCTTATACGCTAAACATAATAATAATAAAGCTTTATTTCATTCCATAAAAATAACTTAAATTAGTAATTTTAATAATATTGTACTAACTTTATATGGACCCCCTGAAGGTAAAAGCCTACTTCAAAGCTTTCCATTTTTCTCTATCTATGGCAACTTGGAGCCACCTCGGGATCTGCCGTAGCCACGATCTCGTCAGCCCATCTGGTATAAGTATGCCTCTTGCTCTGGTACCTCGTGGTCCTGTCCATTTCATAACCCTTTGTGTCTACCTGTTATCAGCGAACCTCGCCACGTGACCTGCCCAGGTCCACTTTCTTTGGAGGGAATAGATAAGTGCATCTGTTATACACGTTTTTTTGCGGAAGGCTCTGTTCCTTATTTTGTATTTTAATTTGATATCCAAGTTGCTTCTCTTTATTCTTCTCTGAGTGGTTTGTATTTTGTTTCTAGTCTTCAGGTCAAATGTTCTGGTTTGGCAGCCGTATGACTACCTTCTTGGTAGTATTAGTGTTCTTTAGGTAGTGGGAGATGTGATTTGAATATGCCCTCTATATTTACCTACCTTACTTATACACCAAACATAGCTACTTTAAAATTAAATTGTTTTATTAACAATTATATTTATAAAAGGTGATTGATGTTTTTTATTATTATTATTTGTTGTTTCATGTATGGGTCGGTACGTTTCGAGTATAAATAATTTTTTAGACTTCTTTTAATCGTGCTCCTTTCTTCGCTCGGAAATTCTTTCTCTTTACTTCACATCCTTAAAAAAATTTAATGTCTTACATTCTTATCTTCTTCTACATATATTCTTACTTCCCTCATGTGCATTACTGATTAAATTTGATTTTTATATCACAGCACATTTATTAATACATCTTTTTAAAAAATGGCCACCTCTATTGGGGGCCTCTCTCTCTCCTTTACCATATTTATGGGACGGGATATTACAATCTAATTATATGTAACATACTTAATTAAAATACTTATTTACTTTCACAGTTAAACAATTTTTTGCATATTTACATAAGTTTCTGTTTTGTTTATTTAAGCTTTATTTACTTCAAGTTAGGGTTGTTTTTCCTATTCCCTTAATTTTTTACTCAACCTATACTATATTCACCTTTACCCCTATTAATTACGTCGATGCGATGCTGTCCTCTCTAATATTTTTTCCTCTCCGAATGCCGGTTAGTCACGAAAATTTGCAAGTAGTCAATGGCTTCGCTAATAAATAACGAAGAGAAGAGACCAAAATTTCTTTAATTTTGCAGGGAAATGGCAGCAAAATGAATCCATAGAAACAGAAGTTGAAATGTAAAATAGTAAAATATCAAATAAGGTAAAATAAAAAAGATATAAAAATAGAACAATTTGCGTGAAAATAAAATAAATTTAAATTTAGGGAATGGGGCGAGGAATGAAAAGTTGATATAAAAGGGAAATGTAGAAAGAAAAGAAAAGTACGAAAGAGCTAAGATACATGAAAAAAGAGCGCGGAAATAAAAGTATTATATGACAAACTTATTAAAAGTAAATAAAAGTCCCTGTCGTAAAAATAAAATATCGATACGAAAGACCTCCAATAGCGAGGGTCACAAAAAACCTTTTTTTCTAGCAGGAGCTCGAAATCGCATCAGATTTCTTCGAATGCGGGGTAATTGGCCACCAGCTGCATCACGGTCTAGTCCACTCTCACCTCACAGAAGCACGAGGAACTATCCTTAAGTTTAAGCCTGTGAATAATCCGAAAATACCCCGTGGCCCGTGATTATCTGGGCTAAGGCCGTATCCAACACGATGCTACGAATCGCGCGGTATTTATATCTTGTAACTATTTTTTCGATATACATCGATAGTTGACTTAACTGTTTTATTACATTTAACTTTTGTTTTCCTATTGTCAGGCTTACCCGAAACCTTATTTTAATCATAAGTTTTGTTCTTGTCGATTGTCTTTTGTACCACTACCTTGTAGAACCTAAGATGGAGAAGAATGCGATACTATTTTCTTCTATTCTCCTTGATATTTCCATCTCGAGATCAAGGCGAAGTCTTAGAAATGCAGGACAGCCGACGTTAAGGTGTACTACGGTCTGGTACATTCCCAGGTCATTAGTTGTTTGCGTGGTACATTGCTTGTGCACGTAACAGCCACTGGAGCCAAAAGGTTCTCTAGTGGTGGGGTCCCAATGCGGACAGCCCAGGATCGATCCTAGTAGCAATCCTTGGAGGAGGCATAAGGCTTGCAGAGGGCATCTGTCGGCTAAAAATAAGAATTACGTAACATTACTAAAGGTTTTTGATCATAGCAATCCATTTTTCGTTATCTGATACAGCCTTTCGTTATATAGATAACGAAGTTGCATCGCATGTGCAACGTATCGATGTGCCCAGCGAAGCGTTGGAATCGATTAGGCGGAAAATCATGTAACGTATTGGAAAAGCGCAAAATTCACGATAAAATTATGTCCTTCGTTGCATTAACTTATTTCTTTCTTTAATATAATAATTATAAAGGCTTTTAAGAATTTATTTACATTTGTTAAAATAGTGGTAATTAATTTATTTATGTGTTAGATGTTGTATGTCTTTGATCCTGGATCTCTCTCAAGGTGAAAGCCTTTCTTCCTTCTTCTCTAGTCTTACTTTCGCTTTGGATATAGATTACCAGCAACTTTAAGTATAACATCTGCCCCACTTTTTTAAATTTGGAACTCGTTTTTAAGGGCCTCTAGTACATTCCCTATATTTAATAACAGTAATATTTTTTAGATATTTTAGACCTTCTGTTTCTTAGTTTTAAATCTAACATTAAAAGTATATTATTAAATAATTCTCATTATAGCATTCAAGAGTTTTTAGTTGATCGAAATGTCTTGAACTCGGTTGTTGACTCATTTACATGATTGAAATTATAATGTACACATTAAAAATTATTAAATTACATTTGAAAAAGCAACTGTTGAGTTTCTGGCACTTAGCAGATAAGTGTTGCGAGTCGGTGGTAGCTTATTACTTATAATGTTAAAATAATCGACGATTTAAAAGCGCATGTACATTCCTACTCAAATAACGTTATTTGAATTTGAATTTGGTGAAAAGCAGTCTTAATTCAGCGTCTTCTGATGATGTTAACAAAATCGTCTGTTCACTGTGTGAGTCCAGATCAGAACTTTAAAAACCCCTTCGACCTTCTGTTTTACCCACTATATGATATCATAACTTACCAATCCGCTAAGCTATGTTAAATACTTTTGTTCAATATCAAAGAGAAATAACGACCAAAGTTTTCTCTATGGATTGACAATTGTACTGAGAAGGAAAGGTAGATCTTTTTACATCGTTCCTTCTTTCAAATAATTATCAGTACATTTGTTATTAGTTTTCCGTTCCGTCCTTCTTCTCAAGTTCTTATATTACATCTTCTTTCATTTTTTACATTAATGTGTACTCTTTGTTTTCATTCACAATTCTTCCACATATCTCTTTTAACTTCGCCGGATTCTTTTGGTATCACAATTTAGTTCACAGATATGTTTTTTTTTTTAATTTTGTTCCTTATTTCCATTATAACTGATTCTTACTTTTCAATTCTTACTCAACCTTGTAATTATTTTTTTTTTATTGAACATTGGAAGAAGTAAATTAGGAACTAACCTAGCGGTAGACTTTATTTTTAACATAATGAAGACAATCTAAATAATTTAACGACGACCATTTTTATTCCGTAAAATTTTTTACCATTTCCCTCCGAAATATAAAACAGAGGTAATTTAATTTTCCAGACCGCACTTTCATATTGAACCCTCGAGAAATATAATACAAAAAATTCGAAAACATGATATTCTACTTAGCGACGCCTGAGTCGTTTTAATGTAAAAGAACATAGACGATTTAACTATATATTAAGTATAAATACAAGTTAATAATTTTATACTAGATATCATTATCATATCAGCCAAGAGATGTCGATTCCAAGGTATAGACCAGAGTTCCCCAAACTTTTTTGTGTCTTAGACCCCTTGCCATGTTTTTCCGTGTTGGGTAGACCCCCTACTTACCTGATATTGATTTCCTGTAAATTTCTAACTGTAGTGAAGTTTAGTGTTAAAAACTTAAAGTAAAAACACATATTAATTTATACATTTATTAATTGAATTTAAATTAAAACTACTCAAAATAAGATTTTGTATCTGTTATGTAAAATATACGTAACATATTAATATTTTTTTACTTTATAGGTACTTTTATAAATAATGTAAATGTCTTGATATTATAAGATAGTATGATGTAAGTAATAGGTACTATCAGTGTATGTGTTGAGATCCACTATTGTGGACCCCCAAAATATAAATAAAAGCATAGTAAGGAACATAAGTAGTATAGCAAGTAATGATGCTTTAATAATAAATTATCAACATTTGGCGTCAATTTTGTAAGGGTTAATCTTAAATCTCCTCGGCTAATGATGTCCAGTTTGGGGACCCCCATTTTAATTTCATGGACCCCCCATTTTTTTTTCGCTGACGTAGACCCCTTGCAGGTTGTCATAGACCCCTAGGGGTCGATATAGACCACTTTAAGAATCACTTGTCTACCTAGTGGTAGACCTACCCATGCCGCGTCTACCAGCCCGTGGTGTATTAGATATGTGGAGAAAAATCCCCTATTATGTCTCTAAAACGTGTTTTTGCCAAAAAGTCAACTGATATCGTTCCATAACCACCGTATTGCTTGATTTGACTTCGTACGAAATGTAGCTATTCAGCAAACTCAAAAGGTCAATGCGAGGATGCCGTTTTGACGCGATTGAGGAGATAAAAACCGAATTTAAGAAGGTCTGGAAAGCTCTATTGTAAAAAGATTATTCCTGGAAAAAGCGTTAGAAATGGTGCGTTTTATCGGACGTGGATTATTTTGAAAGATATGAAATCGATTTGGAAGAATAAATAAAGAAATTATATTAGATATACAAAATTAATCTTACTTTGTCACAGTATTAAATCTGTTTTATTTCAGCCGTAAGACATATATTTCTGGACATAGTTATAATAAACTTTCAAAGCTATCTATCATCCGATAAAACCATTTGCAAAAACTACGTTCCCTCTGCGATTTAGTACATCCATAAGAGCATATGTATGTCATTTCTATCAATTTACGCTTTTTTGGCTTTCTTTATATGACGTACAGAATCTCTCATATTATATGTTATATAAATGATCAAATATACTATGTGATAAACCTAATGCTCAAAATAAAATTGTATTATATATCTCAGGCTTGTATAATATTAAAACCAAATATTCATTTAGGTTCGTTATTTGAATAAATACATTCTGTTTTTTATTACATTTCCAAGCTGTTTTATTTAAATCAAGTTATAAAACAAATCATTTCAATTATAACGTAAACGAAAACAAGATCATTCGAAATTTAATCTCATTTTTGTCCGTTTTTAATATCGAAACGTGGAGAGATGAGATGATATTATCATTACAAAATGGCGTCCATCGTGTTTCCTGTGGAATAGGATTTCGTTCAATTTTTATGCGAATGTTTTTAATTTGCGTTCTGTTTTTAGGTCCTTTTATACATCCTTGGAGGATTTAATATTTTATTTGAAAGGACACGATGTCCCGTTGGATTACGAATCAAGATAACTGAATATTGCGAAATATACATTTTTGTGATTATGATTTTTTTTAACTTATTTTTACCCTATCATGATAAAGCAAGGACTATTTATACAAATAATAGTTTTAACTGATAATTATTGTCATGATCCTCTCTCATTCTTCCTCACATCTTCTATTATGAAAAATAAAAACTTTTTACCTTGGATTTTGTAATACCTTACATTCCTTTTCTTATCTTTCCTTTCGTACATCCTCTTCCATCCCCTTCATTTATATTTCCTTTTATTTTATTTCTTTATTTTTGGTTTTTACATTTATTCGTCTTAGTTATGTATATAAAAATATTTTTTCCTTATTATTTATAACACAGTTTATTTTTATTCGACTATTAATACCATTTATTTAAAAACTTTTTATACATTTTCGTATAACGAGGAACTTAATGCCGAAGGCATTCTCTGCCAGTAAACCGTTTCCGTGGTGTAGATACAAATTGATAAGGCAGGTGAAACTGGTTAATACCATAAATGACTAGAAATAGAATAAAAAAGTAAATTCAAATTGAGAAGGAATAGAATCACATTAAACACATATAAATATGTTAATGGCTACTACGTAATATAATTATGTGTAAATATACCATAATATGTATATATATATATATATATATATATATATATATTAAGTGTGGTAATCGGGATGCAGGGATTGAATTTTAAAGTCCTTCGTGGGGCACAAATATTTATTTTAAAAAGAACTCCTAACCTAAAACTGCGCATGCTCCTTCGTCGTTCAAACGTCGTCTATCTCCCTTCCTCTTACACGCCTCTGGCTTGCACCATCTGACGTTCCTATTGACGTATACTATTACGTTCCATTCCACATATATATCATGATGATTCCGTCTGCTTGTCAAACAACAGCACTCGAACCTTCGCTTCGAATGCACAACATATTATCACAGTTAATAATCACTTTTCTTTCTTTTTTTATTTAAATTATTTGAAAAGGGTTCGATCCTCAGTCGGATACAATACAAGGAGAAAGAGAAGAAAGAAGAGTTGCCAGTTTATCGGTATTCTACAGGCTGTGTTTTGGAGAGTGTGCGTGGGAATTACACCAAATAATTCCCCCGTCTCCTTTCTTCAATTGGACAACAAGACCGATTTGACACATCCGTACACGGTGGAAATTCCTTCACCCGCACGAAGCCCGACAACAGTTATCTACCAGCGTTATTGTTTCGAGACAATTATAACTTAGAAGACAAGATAAGAATGAATAAGTTTCTTCTGAGCAAACATGTACCATCTTAGATCTAGTCATCACTTAAGGTCAGACGACACAAAAGTGAAATTCTTTTGCCTGTAAAGGATAAGAAAGAGAGTAGTGTCTAATAAAACTAGGCTCCGCAGGCATTCTCGCTATTTTATTCGCATTATAATTTGATGACGAAGGATCTAATCCTTTCGCAAGTGGTCTCGGATGCCTTGTATAAGCTAATACTGGTGTTATATTTGATTCACGAAACAGTTATTCAATAAATACATTTAAAAAACTTTTAAGTTAAACGGTTTTTTGATACCCATCTTATGGTGGTTGTGTCAGTCCGCCATATTGGAACGGCGTCCATCTTGAATTTTAAATTTTGACATAATCATCGCGTTTTACTAGTGTAGGTAGCCCTTTCATTTGATACTCATATTGAGGGAGTTAAGGAAAAATATATAGTCCGCCATTTTGTATCGGCCATCTTAGATTTATAATGTTATTGATTTTATTATATTGTATTGTCATCTAAATTAAATGTGTGTACCAAATTTCAGATCAACCTGACAACGGGAAAGTGCTTAAATTTCAATTTCTAATTTTGACCCAAATAATTAAACAAATAAATTCCGTACGGGTCGAACTAAATAAAACCGTTTAAAAATATATAGCGACGAAGATGCCTTTACTTCTATTGCATTAAATAATTGTAATACAATTAAGTGATCAGACCGGAGTTAAATTCTACCGCGAAATTTGTTTAAAACCTAGCCGCGGCCGGTATATGGGTCACGCTTTCAATAAGTTAAGTGCAGAAGTTTTAGTCTCATTTTGCAGACGGCTGGAAATAAATCGGCGGGCTACAATGCGGCCACTAAGTTAAAGTAGTGGTTGGCGTTCATTTTGCTACGGAACATAGTATACAATGTTGTTTTCTTTTAAAAAATCTTTTCTCTCTAATATTTAACACGTTCACTGCGGCTTGAGGTCGATTCAGCCTCATGGTAGACTTTGCACTGGTGCGGCGCGTAAAACTCGTGTTTTCTCTCTAGTGCGGCGGCTGTTTACACTCAACCGTATGAGGTATGACAAAAACAAATATAGCTTTCTTTATGTCTGCGAAGCATTGACTCAATATTGAAAAAAATATTGATGAACATGAGGCAGAAAAGACCTCAACCGCACTACTAGGAAGTTCAGCTTGAGGCTGATTCGACCTCAGCCGCACCAGCTGAAAGTTCTTCAAAATTGGGCCCGCAGTGAACGTGTTAATTTAACCCTTGATAGCCTAGAGTTTTAATTTTGATACCAATCTTTCAAACCGAATATTCACCTTACTATTAGTTTTTTTTTATAGGTTGGCTGTACGAATTTTACTGTTGTTTCTTTCCGACGAAATTAAAAAAAAAATCTATTTTTCCCCTTTATCTAGACCCTCAAGCAAAACAGTAATATCAAAAAATCACTTTCGTAAATCAGACTATTAAGGGTTAATATTATATTGTACATGCTCGAAAATATATAGGTTAATAATAGTAAAGAAAAAAGTACAACGCGATCTTATCACACGAGCCAATTTCTTCCAAATAACCATAGTATGGAAACAGTAGGAGTTAAATAAGGGGTAGTTAACATTTACAAAATATACTTGTGTATATAAACATACATACATATGTATATAGCATATATGCTTATACTAAATACGGTATGGTATGTAATTATAAATACAATAATAAATAACAACATCAAACTTGGATCGCATTTGTCTCAGGAAAAATAAAGAAACGGAGAAAGAAAAACCTGAATTAAAAGATAAATAATCAATGGTCTGGTAAATATTTCTTAACCATTTTCGAAAAACTATTTCAAATTTTATACATAAAAATTTAAATGTCGGTAATAATATAAAATTTAAATGTCATATTAAAATAGTTTTGTACACTAAACAAGAGACGCTTACCTGTACAAAACGCAGGCTTATCAGAAGGAGAAACTTTACATTTGGTTAGTCCAAACATATAAATAAACTCTTTCTTTTGGAACAATAGATATCTTAATATATAAATAAATCATATTAAAAACTGTGTAGTATAAAAACAGAAACATAATAATACTTTCAGTACAAATTAATTAGTAAAAAAGTTTGTTATTTACAGGAACGGAAAAGGACTAATATATAGCTACTTCCGCTATGCAGCAGTAGTCGTGCAATAAAGTGTACCGCCCGCCAGCCCGATGATACGATCGCACATCTCAGTCCTCTACCCCTGAGTCCCCTGCGTCTACGCTATTAATAAAAATATCAATACAATTACTATAAAATTTCTTGTTCTAAAAAGAGATAGAAATAATTATTTTAGCAAAATATCTAACAATTCTAAATATATGGCTTTTAAGTAAATAAAAATCTACGAGGTGAGCATTGAAATAAGTTTGTAATGTTATTGTAACGATCGTACTTAAAAGCTAACGCTGGTCCCTTCGGATCTTATCAGATTGAATGCCTCGATAAACTTTACTAGATTGGTACGAAAGAAAAACAAGCGTGTAATGGCGAGGGAAAAGTAATCGCATAATCTTTACGTAACAAAACTTATTCGCTTAACCTTCTTACTATAATTGATTATTTAATGAAATCAGGCGTTACCTCGCGGAAGTCCATCCTAAGTAAGAAAAGGACTAATATTTAAAAATTAAGGTAAGTTCACATTATGACATTACTTTTGCGCCACCTGATAAAACGACATTTCAACTCAAAATACGCCCCTGAAATGATTCTAAAGGCGCTACGATTTCAGGAGATAAACAATAAAGCCAGCAAGGTTTTTGATTCATTTTATAAATTGCCTATACATTAGCAAGAGCAATTTCACTTTCAAGTTACGTTATTGTCTAAAAGCCTTTTTAACTAACTAGCTGAGTCTTGTGACATCTTTACTATGTGTAAGAGAGACAGCCATAAAATCCATTTAAGCATTAAATATTTAATAGAATTAGGTGTTATTTTGCGGAAATCCATCATAAGTAAGAAAAGGACTAATATTTAGCCACTTCCGCACATGCAGTGGTAGTCGTGCAACAAAGTGCACCGACTGCCAGCCCGCTGATAAACGCGCATGCGGCAAACAATGCGAATCATACAACCGCCACCGTCAAATCACTCAACACGTGTTTCACCCCTCCACGGGGCATCTTCAGGTGTTATGTTACACCGATTAGTGCCAAACACAGAGTGACTCTGTGTTTGACACTAATTTCTTACTATAATTGATTGTTGATGTACATTTTGACACATTTATTGTGATTCTTTTTGATATTATAAAATTGTTTTACTGTTCACCCATCTAGACACTGCACTATATTTACATGTTTAGAGAGACTTGTTACATATATCACTATATATACGTTTCAAAAGATTTAAAAATATTGGTAGTTTTAAACATTATGTAAATGTGGTAAATATATAAAAAATAAGAAAAATGAAAATATTTAGCCACTTCCGCACATGATTTTTGTTTTTTGTTTTTTTTTTTTAATTATATTATTGACTTTTTCAATGTAATCATTGTGATCTAAAATAACTATACACCTATCCCCCGATTTACATGGTAGATACGAGAGTAAAACGTGTAAATCGAAAATTTTAAATTTTCAAGTCAAAACCGTGTAAATCGAAAAACTTGCAGAAAATGCACCATTTTGCTATTTAACAGTTGAGATTTTTTTTTCAATAACTTTAAGTGTACACAGAAATAAAAATAGAATGCATTGACTAGTTTAAATATTTAATATATCACGGAAAAACAGTTTTTTTATTTAATTACAATATTCATTAAACAGAAGAACAAAAAAGAAATTAGTCAAATTCTTTTTTTCGCAATCGAAGATTCAAATACTCTTTCATCACTCTAAATTATTTGTGCCGATTCGATGTTTAAAGCAGAAATATTAACATTATGAGAGATAGTAATAAAATCGGTTATTAAAATAAAAAAAAACTTTTTTTGGAAAACCGTGTAAAAGCGTAAACGTGTAAAACGAGTACCGTGTAAATCGGGAGATAGGTGTACTATTACCTTTATCTGCTTTAGTAACTATAAAATTATTGTCTCTAATTTTACGTTTTAATGATTTCGCCACTCTGATCTCGTCCACAGACGTGTTACAAGCTAAATCGTGCTTTTTTAGTTCCTCAGCCACCACCGCCCTGACTGCATTATCTTTACCATTCATCACGCATGCAATTTCTAAATCTATTGCTAGTTCCTCCCTTCATTTTTGATTTAGATTCGGTTCGGCGTGCGCGGAAGTGGCTAAATATTGGTCTTTTTTTACTTAGGATGGACTTCTCCAAGGTAACGCCTGATTCCATTAAATATATAATAAATATACAAAAAAATACTAAAAGACTTGTGGCATCCCGTCAAATTATCTTTTCGGTGATACGTCTGTCCAAATGTATTTCATCTAAACGTCTTGATATTATTAATATAGGACGTAAAGGCATTTTATTCTTTCTTCCTCAACTGGATATTTATCTAATAAAGAGAGAAAGAGATATAAATTACACTTGAAAATAAGCTTTTATTGCAACAACTACCCAATAAACTTGTATGCGTTTTTAACTATATATTTGTGGATTCATTTTGTTTACAATGAATTTTGATATATTTAACATTAAATCAAGAATTCTAAAAAACACTTTGAAAATAGATATTACATGTGAACAATATATATTTATTTATTCGCGACCATCAATAAAGAGTGAAATATAAAGTACATATATAGTACGCGGCGATAAACATTGCACATCGACATTTAGAAAGAGACAATCAGCTAATTTCGGCTTCGGCAGTACTGACTACGCGCTATGTGGCCCACCTATAGATACTTCAATTTCAATAAGTTTTTCAATAAGTTTTTCAAATTTTTATCTTTATTCTTCACTCACTTTCATTCTTCTCAATTTCTTTTGTTCTTACCTTTTTTCCTTCACAATATCTTTCATTTTGTTCTTTCATTCCTTCTTGCTTTCATAACTTCTGGTTCTACAAAGCCTGCAGAGACAGATAGTAAACGATAATTTTATAAAGTTTAAATCTGAATTTTTAAAAGGCGTTATCTTAGCATATTATGATTGCGTTTATTATTTTTGTCGTCGTCGTTCCAGCCCATAGACATCCACTGTTAGGCATACCCAAAGATATCTAGAAAGAGATACACTTTAATCGCCATGAAGGCGGACTGGCGATCGCAGTGGGGTATTATGGTAAACAGAGGTTGCCTCTGCCCATCCTCTGGAAACTTGTTTATGATGAGTGCAATTCCTATATGCTTGCCTACCACTGTTCTTATTTCGGTATCTAGATCTATATAGACATCTCAGAAAATGAGCTTCATTCACCTTTAAAAAGCTTTAACATCCAAATAATTCTGTATAAATAAAAATCACATAAACCATAAACACAAAAGCTGCATAACAAAACAAATTAAAATCCGTCAATTCCTGCGTACAAACTCGTTTGATGAAATAATAACAGATTATCGCTTCGAATTTCAACATTAATTTCGACTCAACGAAAATATTTCTCGTCGAATCGCCGATCAGTGAATTCATTTGAATATTCCGTTTGATTTAAATAATACTGAACTAGATAATGAAGGAAAATGAACGTAATTTACTTTTGATTAAATGCTAAAACACCGTCATAAGATAAGAGATTGAAATTAAGAGAAATAGTGACTGCCAGTTACGGCTACAGCAGAGAATAGAAGAGTTGAATATCGTCAGGTTGTTAGAAGAAGAGGAATAACTTCACACATTCCTAGATTATTGTCAAAAAGATCATAGATAAGGCACTGTAAGAATATTGACCTCTTTAAATCGCTTTCTTAACGATATTCGCGGCCTTAAGCCGTAAATAGAATGGCTATCCTTTGCAAAACAAATAAATTTTTAATACCCCCACCTGTATTCCAAAGCATCAACCCATAAGACATAATGCTGTGGAAATAACAAATACACTATCCTAGCAGTATCAATATTAGACTAACGTTTTATCTTCCTGACAGCATAAGCTGCAGCAATATGTCTAAAGATAAATGAAGAAAATCTACACTTCAAATTTATAGTGGAGGAATAATGTAAAGAAAGAAAATATTGAATACCGTATTCCAAATTCAAATTGTGTAAGTACATTAATCAAGTTTAACTTATATGTATATTGAACTAAGTTACTGTCAGTGAAACTTAATAACATGAGTTCTTGACTTAAGTTGTCAGATGTTGTAACATCGGTTGAAGATAACTGTCAGTTTGCGAATCGATTTCTAAAATTTATAACATCCTCTATTATAGATATTTCATTGTAAATAAACCAATATCTGCTACGAGGAAAAATAAAAACAACCGATTGTCCTGTGAACGCACAAAATTTGTTATTCTACAAAAGTTGAAATTTTTTCGGTGCATCCTTCTCACTAAAATACACGACAATGAAGAACATCTTATGGTGTGTTTAACAGGTAACAGGTACAAAGACGACCACTGGTTTATCGCGTCCACTTTTGGTCTATATTTGTATATGCCTTCGCCATAGATATCCAAGCGGCCTGTATCCAAAGTTACAGATTAGCGCCTTTAAAACTTTGACATTTATTTTCAAACATCCTGTATAAAATGATCACCCTGAAAATTAAAATATATCCATTGGAATGCGACGGGCCAATAATTTATATCTGCAGCTGTCTGCAGGGTAAGATAGTGAATCATAATTAATTTTAATATGTAGTAATCTGAAATTTAAAAACGCGTTTCTGTTTATCATATTCTGTATATCATTACATAATTTTGGATATGTTCAATAAACTCAGATGAACTATACCCTCTCCCCTTTAAAGCTTATACACTTAAAACCGATCATGCTGTATATTATATAATAATGTTACTTTTTTTATCTATAAATAAAAATTAACGCTTTAACAATAATAGCAAGATATTTACTGGCTTCATTTAGGGCAACCTCCAACATAATGGTTTAAAAATAACAAAAATTTTTAATCGACCTTTACTGTAAATGGGTCAGTGTTTTAAAAACCAAAGTGCGATCCGGCAAAATTGCTCGTGTAAAATATTATCCGGCCATATTGAAGTGTAACTATCAACGTAACAAGAGAGAACGGAGGTTAATGATAGCGATATGTCAACATTCATATTTATATATATATATATATATATAAATATGAATGTATATATATATATATATATCCAGGGCTTTCATGTGGGAATCACACTATCTACTACTATCTATCTAAAACTATTTTTTAAAATTCTTTCATTTTTGATAGATTATTTAGATCTTTTTTGAGATATATACATATATATATATATATATATATATATATATATATATATATATATATATATGTGTGTGTGTGTGTGTGGTATCCAGGGCTTTCATGTGGGAATCACACTATCAAAAAAGAAAAAACCAAAAAAACAGAAAAAACTATCAAAAATGAAAGAATTTTTAAAAAGTCCAAACAATTGGAAACCTTTTCAATGTTATTGTTTTTTATAGGTTGTCACGTTAGCCAATAAACGCCTCTCCCAAAGATGGTCTTACGGTCCCGTATGAGTCTTCCCGCGACCTATATATATACATAAATACATATATATATATATATATATGTGTGTGTGTGTGTGTGCGTGCGTGTGTGCGTGCGTGTATGTATATAATCTCGCAATCTTTAAAATATTTACTAAGTGCTTGTAATTACTTTAACAACTATTTTAAAGAAATTTATTTCATTTGAAATTTCATCATTTATTTCAGCAATATTAAAACGAAACGAGATACAAAAATGAATTGTGTGTTTACTTCCAACATACAAATCCTTTTTCACGAAATAGAACGCAGATAATTAAAAATTTAATGAAGATGATAACATTCTGGAATTATGTAAAGGCGATGTATACTTTAACGAAATGGCGAACATCTAAACAATTTTTTTTTTTGGGTTACAATGTCTGACCTACTTTAAAACTGGTTCATTAATTTCGTTAATATTTTACGCCCTTTGTTAAGTGGATTTCTTAATTCGACAGACTTTTAGAAGTTAACCTTATTAGATGGAAGAAGAGGAACATTGTTATTCTCTAGTACCACATGATGAAAGTAATTTTCTAATACATTCAGGCGTTACCTCGCGGAAGTCCACCCTAAGAAAATGACTAATATATAGCTACTTCCGCTATGCAGCAGTAGTCGTGCAATCAAGTGCACCGCCCGCCAGCCCGCTGATAAATGCGCGTGCGGCAAACAATGCGAAACACAACTATTGCCGTTAATCTACTCTACACGAGTTTCACCCCTCCACGGGGCATCCTTAGCAGATGTTAGACCAACCAGTGCCAAACACCGAGTGAGCTCCGTCCATTTTCATTTGATGTGTTAGAAGTTGTGCTGCTAGCCGGGCTTGGCTTTGTGCAGCTTCATAGAAATTGAGCCCGTGGAAACAGAGGTCCACAGACTAAAAAATTTACGCTGTGAATCGTACCTCTGTTACAACGAAGACGTCCACACGCGGAGGATTATAACCATGTAGGTGTATAGTTTAGTGAGTGGGGTGTAGTGTATATAGCACGAAGCTAGGACTACTCGGCGGTCAGGAGAGACACTGGTCTCTCCGGACCGGAGCTCCGTCCGTCACCACTCTGCCATTTATATGCTACCTTCCCCCACTACCACTCAAAGTCACGTGACCGATCACGTGAGTGATTTTTTTTTTGCTTAACGTACGCATAAGTTATATGCGTATTTACGTAGTAGATGATGTAATTTGAGTAATTTTCTATCAAATATATTAGGTGGCGCAGAAATAATGTTATAATGTAAACGTGATTTATTTTTAACAAATGAAAAAATGTCACCGTGCTTTATTAACTAAGATATACATATACACAGAATTAATTATAAATAAACTATGGAGTATATCTAGTCTAATACAGTGAAATTTATCAGCATTTTTAAAATTAAAGTAAGTTCACTTTAGGATATTGCTTTTGCACCACCTGTTGTATATGAAATAAATGTAGTTTTTTATTTTTAACTGCAGTAGATAGTTATGACTAACTCTACCCACATGCCCACCCTTATATATTTCTAAAATGTTATATCAAATTATAAAGAAAGAATGGAAAAAAAAATTAAGGTTTTATTTTTGTTTATTGTTATTTTTGTTTAGTATTATCATTTCTTTAATTTTTATAATATTAAAGGAACTTAATATTCTTTCCCCTCGTTCATCTTTTCAGATTAAATTTTAAAACTGTGTCGAATTACCGTAAATAAGTTACAGATAACAGAGAGCGTAAAAATTTGAAGTTAATGTAACAAATCTCTTTTCAGTACGAAAGTATGTCAGACATTGTTGCCGAAAAAATATAATTCTTTTTTGTTAGTTGTTCGACATTTTTTACATAATTCAAGTATGTTTTTATCTTTCTTTATTCTTTATTATCCATACCCCATTTCGTAAGAAGGATTTGTGATTTGTGTTATTCTTCTAAGTAAAATCGAAATTCTGTATTTCGTTAAATTTGTATTTATAAAAATTAAGTCGAACTACTTTTTTTGCGTTTGGAAAAAAATCTAGATACTTTTTACAAATCAACTTATCTATAAATGCAAAGGAGAATTGTACTTTCATACTAACTTCCAGTTCCCTTAATAATGACAATAATCCTTACCTTTTTGTTAAACAAATACACTTTTTATAATTAAGTTAAAGTCGCAAGAAATCGCTGAATACGGTCAACATATTACAAGTAATCATAGAGATAGTTGGTGCAGGCCTATGCCTTAAAGTGAACGTGTATCATCTTATATGGTAATGATGATGACTCGTATGTTGATCGGTGATGAGTTTTTTAAACTTCGTTTCTATTTGTGAGACGGTACAGTAGTAGAGTGCTGGAGGCTGCGTGAGCCTCATTGAGTCTCTTGCAGTGAGGCTTAGTGCTGCAGGCTTTGCCGTTAGAAAGATAAAACGCTACTCTGATATTGATACTGCTAGGATAGTGTATTTTAGTTATTTCCACAACATTATATCCCATGGATCGATACTTTGAAGACAGGTGCGGATATTGAAAGCATATTTGTTTTACAAAAGAGAACCATCCGAGCTAATTACGGCTTATGGCCGCGAATCTCATTAAGAGAACGTTTTAAAGAGATCAATATTCATACAGTGGCATCACAATATATTTATGATAATATTTTGTATATTTACAACAATCATAATAAGTTCAAAAAATAGGGGACGTCCATAGTGTATTTACAAGGCACTCTTAAAAACTGGCTGCACAAAAGTTTCGACTGCAAAAAGTATCTAAATCATTTATTATAAACGGAATCAAATATTTTAATAAAGTGCTGCAAAACATTATTGGACTGCCATTAATAATATTAAAATGCATATCAATTATAAATTCGATAAGCAAATATTTAAAAAAGATTTAAAAAAAATGAAAAAATTTAAATAAGAAGAATCCTTGGCAGTGATGTCGTCTCATTATTTTAATTTAATTTAGGCTTTATCTGATAGTGTATTTGTAAACTATTAAAAGATGTATTGTTGTGGAGTCTCTTCCTGCTTCTTCTCCACAACTATAACACCTTGCGAAGCAGAGTAGAGACAAAAAAAATAGATTAAAATAATTAATATATTGTAATTTAAGAGATATAAGAATAAAATAAAAAAAAATTTACCCGTATTGTAACACTTCTGCCTCACACATGGGAGGGAAAACGTGATCTATCTAAAATGTGGGGTCGTAAAAAACCTGTATTTGTTGTATTCTGGAGTTACGTTGCGAAGCAGAATAATAAATAGGTAATTAGTAGACGACCAAAAAGAGGTTCCAATGTTGAATAAAAGTATCTTATCTTTATCTCAAGTAAATAATCATAATTAAATATCATAATTCATCGTTATCACTCAGAGACAGGCTTAGTGTACAATAAGATCATCTTAAATTAGAAAACCGTGTCCATAATGACCAGTTGAATGAAGCCTTGTCGATTTTAAAAATGAATATCTCACCATCTCACTTATTGGTAAAGGATCATGAAACGTATCTATATATATCTGAATATATTAAATACAGAAGCAATGCAGTTTAGGTTTTTTCAATCTATTAACATAAAACACTATATCAAATTAATTTATCTCAATTTGCGCGATCAAAAGGAAAATTTTTAAAAAGGATTCTTATTTTGTTTTTCAATATACCTACCTCTCTCGCCTAAAACAAATTATGCAAATTTAATGTTAACAGTGTTGTATTTTAAAAGCGTAACAACCTTCGCCCAAGTGACAGCACTTAAGTTTAAGACACGAAATCGAACGCTGTTACGAATTTTACGTTTTAAAACGCTTTGCGGCTTCCATTCGTTCTTGATATATTTGATTTGAGTGATTTAACGGTGGCAGTTGTGTAATTCGCATTGTTTGCCAAATGCGCATTTATCAGCGGGCTGGCGGGCGGTGCAATTTGTTGCACGACTACCACTGCATGCGCGGAAGTGGCTAAATATTGGTCCCTTTCTTACTTAGGAGGGACTTCCGCAAAATAACACCTGATTCAATTAAATATTTAACGCTTAAAAGGATTTTATGGCTGTCTCTCTTACACATAGTAAAGATGTCACAAGACTTAGCTAGTTAATTAAAAAGGTTTTTAGACAATAACGTACCTTGAAAGTGAATTGATCTAGCTAATGTATAGGCAATTTATAAAAGTAATCAAAAACCTTGCTGGCTTTATTGTTTATTGCCTGAAATTGTAGCGCCTTTATTATTACAGCCGCGTATTTTGAGTGGAAGTGTCATTTTATGAGGTGGAAAGTAATATCATAATGTGAACTTACCTTAATTTTCACAAATAGCTCCAAATATCTTTGTGCTTTGATGTTTATGATGTAAATATATAAGGAATTAGTCACTTATAAGCAATTGAGTATGTCTATGTACTATTTATGAAAATTAAGGCACAATCATATTATGACATTAGTTTTGCACCACATTTAAGGAGAGCTTATTTTAATTCTGACTACTAAAGAAATAGTTCCTTTTATTTTTTTATGTACATAACCTATTTAATATATCCACACTATTAATTAGTAACCTAATTATATATTTCAATCGATTCAAATCAAAACAAAATTAAATTGGTAAGTTAAAAAACGACAGTTATTCTGATATGACATAAATATACACTTAATTTTAATTAAATAATCTTTATGTGTAATAATGTCCAAATTTGCTTAATTCAAACTAATTCTATACATGTGTATGTCATAAATGTCAAAGCATAGTGACATTTGATACTGTTTGTAAAAATTAAGGCATATTCACATTATGACATTACTTTTGCACCACCTTTAGGAAAAGCATAATATGATTCTGTTTTCTAAAGAAATAGCTCCTGATATTCTTTTATGTACGTAAACTTTTTAATAGATCCTTATTTTTTATAATGATACAATTTCTATGTTTGTATCGCTTTAAATCAATGCAAACTTAATTCAAAAATTGATAGTTATTCTAATATAACTTAAATATACACGTAATTCCATTTAAATAATTCTTATGCACCATAGTGTGAAAGTCGTAAATTAGTTATTATTAAACAATAATAACAACTAATTTACGACGCCATTTGTAAAAATTAAAGTTTATTCACATTATGACATTACTTTTGCACCGCCATATAGTCCTAATTATATTGGCAGAACGACCAATGCAAGAGTTCCTCCAATGAAGACTGGACTTACACTACCTGTATTCAGCAACTTCCTGTGATCTAACTACGTCATCGGTTCATCTAGAATATTCCAGCCTCAACATAATATTACAATTATAATATTAATATTATACTATTATTCGTATAAAAGTTATAGTCTTCTAAAATAAATAATTATGCATATTACGCATTAATTCTACTTATAAGTATAGTAAATCTACTAATGATTATTAATTAACAGAAGTTCCGCAGTGCAGTCAAAAGGAATGACGGCTCGACGCATTGTGCTCAGAACAAAAGCGTTGCATTAGGCTAATTACAATTTATTCAGTACATATATATGCACTGTGTTATATGTTCAATAAGAACGTTCGAGAAATTTTACTTGTATATTTGACATATAATAACTTGCCTCTATTTGTATATTAAGTACTATATGTATCATTATCATTTCAGCTGACATAGTACCTCGTATATTTCTAATGAGACCGAACGAAAGCCCTCTCCAACCATAGTCTTCCAACTTACCCAGGTCATGTGTCAACCATGTCTGGTTTGATTCCTACCTGATGATACTTGACTTGATTTCTTTAAAAAAAGTCATCAAGTTATATCTCAAAAATCTTACGTTTAAATAATATTATAAATAAAATAAATATTAAGGGAGTGAATATATTAAGCAAATATTAAAATAAATAAATAAAAGTTATCTCAATTCATCAACCCTATTTCAAACCTCTCTTTTCGTTCCTCCGACCTCCGATGCTCGCGTAAGCCCGCACTCGACTGGAAATTTCATACACAGAGATGTATTCAGAAATGGATGCGGCCAATTAAAATGTACACCGTTTATTTTTTATACACAAAACTAAAAATATATACAATATGTTTTTTGTACGCGAAAGCAAACACTGCTAAATGACTGTTTATATATGATTGGTTACAAATATAGAAATTTCAAAGGCGTGAATATCTAGGTCACTTGGTGTCAATTAATATCTGATATGATTCTTAAAATAACTTTTTTTAATGTAAGAAAAGGATCAAAATTTAGCCACTTTCGCACATGCAGTGGTAGTCGTGCAACAAAGTGCACCGCCCGCCAGCTCGCTGATAAATGCGCAAACAGCAAACAATGCGAATTACACAACTGCCACCGTTAAATCACTCAACACGTGTTTCACCCTTCTACGGGGTATCTTCAGGAGTTATGTTACACCGATTAGTGCCAAACACAGATTCTCTGAGAGGACGCATTGTTTGCCGCATGCGCATTTATCAACGGGCTGGCGGGCGGTGCACTTTGTTGCACGACTACCACTGCATGTGCGGAAGTGGCTAAATATTGGTCCTTTTCTTTCTTAGGATGGACTTCCGCAAAATAACGCCTGATTCCATTAAATACTATTTTTTATTTTAATTTAATTTCTTAGAACATTCAACTCGAGGAGTGCTCGATTGAAGTAGCAGTAGGCGAAGCACAGCACTCCGATCGTCGTTGAGGCCGAAAGGTTCAAGAGGCGACCACAAGGCAGTAAACGCGGTGTGAGTATGCGCGAACTAGCTGCACCGACGACATAGTAAAAGTCGCGTGAAGCCGCTAGATGCGAACAGCGCAAGAACGGACATCGTGACGATTTTTTGACGGAGCCTATATCTTGCAATAGCCATCTGTCAGCTGATAAGAAAAAGAATATCTGATACACGCTATCCAAAAATTAATAGTTTCATATATAATAACGTAAAGATTATATGCTAAGAAAAAGCGTTTTTTTATTTGAATTGAAGAAACTATTTACATGTCGCATTCCAATAGTAACATATTTCAGAATGATCACATTATAAACAATGTGTGTCATAATTACATCAATTAGTTCCCCCATCGCCTTTCTTCCATTGAACAACAAAATGTACGGATTTACAACATCTATACACTTGGTTGAAATTCCTTCCACCCGCACTAAGCTTTTTGATCGTACTTTTATAGTGCCAACAGCCAAGGTATGGAACAACCTATAGGCGTCATTGTTTCCTGCTAATTATAACTTTGGAGTCTTCAAGAGTAGATCATAGTAGACCTCATCATCGCAGCAGCTCGTGATCGGGTACATATAGTTTTCATATAAAATGTCAAGGAAATATTTCCCTAACCTATTATTAGTCGGAATATAGTCGTAAACGACGACGTCGACGATTTTTTCCTAAATTAAATTTAAGGTGTGCTCTGACAAATTTAATTTGATAACAATGTTCAAATTTACTCAAATTTTATGTGACTTTCCATCAGACTTGTTTATTTTCAGAACTCTTTCAATTCTTCAATGTAAATTTCAGCAGTCGCTTTTGAAAGACTTTCCTTATTCAAATCATCACTGACAACACAGTACGACTATGTTTTTACACAAACTAGTAGTAAATAAAAAGAGATGCAACTTTATTAAAATGTTATTAAAAACTTTATTGCAATCATAAATGTAAAAAAATCATACGATTTATATTTTCACGTGTCAAATATGACAGCGCAGTCGCGTCAAAGTCGACGTTAAAAGTGACTTTATCAGTCATTAGCGGAGTGTCGTGTCGATAGCAGCGGGGCGGCCATCTTGGATCGAAACAGCTATTGATCTAAGGGTCGCCGACGCACCGCGTGAGGAATGAATCGCTCAATATCGTATCAATCATTATGATTTCCTACTTTATTATTATCTGTTTGTGTAAAAAAAGTGATTATAAAGAAAATACAGCAATGATTTTTAATCATACGCAAGACTACTTTTATTTTCTAATTTTCATCATCTCCCATGACTACGCCCGACATGAATTCTGATGAAGGCCCTCCTGCGCTTTCGAACACATAATTTTAAAGTAATATTTAAGTCGCATTTTGTGAAAACAAATGAATGATATACGTGTGTTGTATGATGATTCGTACAGAATTCTATTTTCAAATTTCAAAATCATGTTACATGTTCTAGTTATAAGAACTTTTAAATGTCACCTTTGTAGTATGAGTCTGGCTTCTGGCGTTTTTTTTTTAAATGTTTGAATAAATGTAATGAGTCATGTAAAGCTGTATTTAGATCAGTTTTATGTGTTGTAATATTTAATGAATGACTTTCATCATAATCATTCAATAAATGCCCAGCAGGACCAGTTGCAGCAAGTACATTTTTTATTTTAAAGCGATAAGAGAATATAAACAAAGTGTGCGATCAACATCGTTAGGTTATAATGACTTATCATTAAAATAAATAATTAAATCATTAATATTTAATGAATTTTATACAAATCAGTTTTAACTAAAAACAAGCAATACTTGAATTTTATACAAAATTATTTATATTTACACTCGTGTAACAAAAAGTCGCTGAGATGTAATATCGTACGCAGAGGAAGTTGTTATTCAACATTTGGAAACTTAATTGTGTGCAGTGGCAATCCTATATAATTATTGCACAAAGTGTGAATTATATATTATTGTCTTCTATACGGATGGCATATCACTGGTCAACACTTAACAACATAAGGCCTCCAGCTGTGGAAATCCCAAAGCTTGTATGACGGAGTACATCTTAATTCTACGTTGCATCTTTTTTTTTTCGTACAGCAAATTTTACTTTTGTGTTGATTCTGTGTTGTTTTTAAAAAATAAAACAGCAGATGTTAAAGTTTTTTTTTATAGAGCATTCATTAAAACCTCAAAATTGATTAAAACTTTTTGCATAAAATAACGGTCTCCGTTATGAGATTCATTCAGATGATACTTACTATTTAGTCTTTTGTTCTCTTGCGGCGGAATTTTAATGGAAGCTTCGCTATTTCCTGTATTGAAAGCATGAAGCAATTTTTTTTTGCTGTGTTTTATTATTTCACAGCGCGAGTAGTGTTGGTAAAATCTATTTACCGATTTATTTATTCTTACTAACATTTTCTTCAACTAATATCAAAAATATTACGTCGATATTAAATAAGTATATAAATATATTCACAACTTTTCTGAATATCATTATCATCATATATATCATCATTATTTTGAAGAATGAATAAATAGATCGATTCATCGATGTGGCTACGACAACCACCACACAAATACTGGCGTACAACCTGATGATGGCAGTATGGAGTAGGGATGAGGAAGCGTAATCTTAAACATTGGACATTATTAGGGCATCCTGATAAACAAACAAGATAGAAATGATATAATAACCTAAGATTTAAGTCATGAAATACTTTAAGAGAGAGTAAACAGACAGAAACGCAAGTAAAAAGAATTTGGAAATATTAAATGTAGCTGTAAAAATAAAAGCATTGACCCTTATATCCATGGAATATCCTCTGATGGATCTAATGATGGTCCACCGATTGCATTCCCCATAAATTTCCGATAGCACCAGTTGTAAGCAACCCGTCCTCCGTTTTATATCAACCTTTATAAAGTCTTATGGATGGACATCCTACGCTTCCTGGTGCATGGTCTCCACTCCTATAACCAAAGACCTTAGCGGCTATTTGTTCTGCATATGTATCCCTCTCAAAAATTACGAGGTCAGAGTGACATACATCACATATTAAAAAGAGTCATATTTTTATTATAAATATTTTCGGGCTTCTTTACGGTCAATCACAAATATGGATTTTATCTTCCATTTTCAAATGCGTATATTCCATGAACTATGTTCATATATCTCTTCTAATATACTTTCAAAAAAACATGTTTAGAATAGAAATAACTTGAACTGTACCCTGCCTTAACAAGACATTAAACAATAATTCACTTTTTTTATTTTACATCATCATAATGCTTTCTCATACCCACTCTTAATTAGCGATATCAGACTTCACCATTATCAGTCATCATCGCATCACAGGATCCTGGGAACGTTTCATATCAACATGACTTCCCGCGACCTTGCAGGATCGTGGTCGCCACTAGGTAACCTGTCAGCTCCAACCGTTAGCTGCACGGAGAGGTCCAAGTGGGTAGTAATCCTACATACCCCTGTCATTCTGCCAACGGCAGGATACCTTGAACGTACAGAAGATTTTCCACCAAAAAAAAGATCCACAGGTCAGTTTGGTGGTAAACTATTCAATCAATTTGAAGCTAAGGTAACAATGCATAAACCAGTCAGATAACTTTCTTTTATAATTAACTACAGTTTTTATATAAAAATAAGACGCAAATATCACAACTTATGCCATAAATAATGTTGGTATTTATTACGATGTGAAATATTAAATTAACTTATTCATGAAATTTAAGTACGTAGCAATAAATTTTCGTGAGATACATTTGCCGCAGTATGTTTTATTAATAATTATATAAAAGACATATAAAAGTAAAGTAACTGGTATTGCCCAGCGGATAGTCAAGATATTTAATGGAATCATGCGTTATTTTGCGGAAGTCCATCCTAAGTAAGAAAAGGACGAATATTTAGCCACTTCCGCACATGCAGTCGTAGTCGTGCAACGAAAGGTTCCCAAAAGAGAGTGATTATCTGATTTGTGTCATTGATAAAATCCGTTTGCACTTTGGCATTTGCGACTTTACTCATTTTAGATGGTATGGCTTTGAAGGCATTTAATCTAGATCTCTCAAAAGCATCATGTGGTTCTATGTGGTATTTTCTATTTAAAAATCCTTGGTAACTCACCGTCATCAAAATGTATTAAGTATTTATATAAAGTAATTTTAATATTCTGTTTTTAAAAAGTATTAGGTATGTATTTAAAATAATTTTACAAATACTACGTTTTAATAACATTTAAGAGAATCCTTTGCACAACCAAAAATTCATTAGTTTTATTCACTTATAGTGCTACATAATAATTGCAAAATATTCATGACGAAATAATTCTAAGGTGAACTCTGTGACATTGAAAGAGAAATGAAATTCAAAGAACTTCTATGAAAACGTAAATTAAAACAAACAATAATAAAAAAACATAGTTATATAGACTCTATTTGTACATTGAATTATGATTTTTTAACTTACGAATGTACTTAATTTTAATATTACTTTGATTTATTTCATCTTTGTATTTAGCTATGTTGAGGTGCTATAGTGCTTTGCAATAATGCGTTTACATAGTGCATTGCTGCTATATGCATTGCTAAGAGATTGTAATGATGCGCAGCTATGTTGCGGTGCAATAAAACGCTGGTTTTTTTAAATTCAGCAAAGAGGTCATACAGGTTGTAACAGAGAGAAAGTATAGCATAGCAGTAAGGCAGTAAGGGTATATATTATAACTAAAGAATTGTAATAATTGTATAAGAATATACTCAGATAAATAAAAGGTATATAACTAAAAACCAGAATTAAATTTTACTATTATATAAAAGGAAACTTAGTCCATATTTTGGAAGAGAACAAATAGCAAGTAAGGTCTAGAAGACTAGTAAGTCAGAAAAAAATTGTAAATATGTAGCGAAAGCGTGTCATGATGATTAATCTGATGTTGTATAGGTGATGAAATTTTGACAAGAAAATTCAATTCTTCACCGTTAATATCAAACAGTAATTAAAATAAATAAATAATTTGTTACATCATTTTCTATTACAAATAAATTAAATAACTGGAGTACACAAACAAAAACAGAACTCATTTTGTCAATTTTAATGAACTATTCGACGATGAAATAATTTTAATTACTTCTAAGAGAGTATTTAAGAAGTTTCTCTCATTAAACGTTTGAGATCTGCCTACAGAGTTCAAATATCTCTTTTGACATAGCTCCAGTGTAACCTTTTACTTAAACAGGATCGAATTTAACTTTCCCCAAGCATGAAATGTTAAATTATTTTAATACGTTTAATTTTGATATTACTTCTAGTTTTAGCAATTATCCTTAAGTTTTACTTCTTTGTATTGTATTAAATTGTGCTGCGTGTGCCGCGTGTGTGAAGTGTATATGAAGCATGTGTGAAGCGTGTGTGATACGTCTGTGAAGCGTGTGTGAAGCGTGTGTGTCGTATATGTTGTGTGTGTAAATTATGTTATATTAGATTATACATCACGTAATCTAATTACGTTCGAATTTTGATTCAGCATTAACTGACTCTGGTTTTCGATATTGATTCAAACAATTTACGAGCTATTCTGAAGTTTGCACATATTCAAATGGCTAACCAAACTGACCACAAATGATAATAGAGTTGCCAGATGTTAAAATAGTGTTACATTTTTATTTTCGTCCGGAAATAGAACAAATAACAACCGTTATTAATAATTTATGTTTATTTTTAAAGCATTTATAGCTAAATTGTGACTGTGATGTAAGTTTGTGAGTCGTGAGTTTGATTTCCTGCAGTACATTTTATGTTAATTATTTACATTTATATATTTACAGTTTCGTTAGGTCGATTATCAAAAAGCACCCGTACTCTTCAAAATCAACCCAATTACAATGACTGTGGTAACATTACTAGAGTCTTCCGAATTCAAATTCATAGAACGATAGGAATAAAAATGATTTATAACAAACTATTGTAGTTATGTTTTATAACAATTATATGGTGATCTTATTGGCCAGCAGTACAAATCGTTGTTATGAACGCTGCAATAACTGTAGCATTATTATTATTATTATTATAGCAGTAAAAGCTTTGAAGGAGTGAATAAATAGCTCTTTTGGTATTTATTAGTGTATAGTATGCTCTACCAGAAATCAAAGGTTTCAGAAATAAAAAATAACATAATGATGATACAGTAAAAAAAGCATTTTCAAAATTCGAATACTACATATATAAATTAATTATTGTTTACTATCTATTTCTGTAGTCTTTGTTCCATGGAAGGTGTGTCAAATTGCAATAGAAAATAAATTATTGTTGTCACATATTTTTAAGTGATTACTTTGTACAGGTTGACTCGAAAAAAGTGTGAAAACTTTAAAGTGTAGAAGCTATATGATATCATCGTCAGCGACGCATATAAAAGGGGAATTCCACAGATATATAATTGTTTATATACATCGCGCGAAAGAGGACGTTCTACAATACTTCTCGAGTAGTCATTGGCTGCCGATTTTTATTAGTTGAACATTACAAATATGGGTTAAGTTTAAATGAAATTTTAGTTTTAACTTCGTGTTATTATTACCTTTGGGCATAGGAAAATTCTATAAAAGCATTTTTGTGACAAATGAGTGAATGTAAAAATTTAATGCTTTTACAGCTATTTCCGATCATCCTGTATATCACCGTCTACAGTAACATTAATTCAAGACTAACAAACAACAAGTGCTTCATAAATCATACAAAATAATTACGAGATTTATGCCTATTCAGATAATACGTGGAACATAACGTGAGTAACTACGTAACTTCAACTTAATACAAATAACTTATCCAATTATATTAGGTGTTGAAACGTCCTTCTGCTAATTAGGGCTCACTACGGGCGCGTATCACACCGTTACTAAGAATATATTTCTAAAATAATTTTTATTCACTTTTCTGCTCATGATTTTTTTTATGTTTGTTGTAATACTCTTATTTCTAGGTAATAAACTTATATGTTGAATTATTTTTAATTCAAGCAATTGTAGTGAAAGTTCATGGGACATGAGTTTGATTTCTTGTAGTACATTTTATGTGAATTAATATACTTTCAGGTAGATGCGTTTAGTTGGTTACGAACTATCTGTGCTCTTCAAAATCAACCCAAATGTATCAAAATAGGCCAAAAGGTTCTAGAGTGGCCACCTCGGGCCACCCTTACTTCTCAGGGGCTTGAAATATAGTTTACCAGCGTTTCTCAGACCTACAGAGTATATATTTAAAATTTCATAAAAATCGGTCAAGCCGTTTCAAAGCATCTTACACGGTTACATGAGAATTTTTTTATGAACATTTGTTTTTTTTTGTATGGATTTATTAGTACACGACTTTATTATTATTATATATAGTGTTTTAAAGATCTACCTGATAGTTTTCCAAAAGACATGATATTTCTTTTATTTATATACTTTTCTATTTACTAATTATCGTTTTTTATGTTTTTGCAAGATATTTATTTTCAGCCTGTGAACTCGAAAAAATTATTCAAATAGACGACCTAATGAAGGTTGTCTGCTAGTCCACCCACTGTGTGAACGTCCAGCGCTGCCCGTGCCAGTCCACGAGCTCATCTTAAGGATATAAATTAGGTAAATAAATATATTTTTTTCTCATTTTCATTATAATAACTATAATTACAGTACCTATTGAAAAATATTGCACATCGACCTTTGGAAAGAGACAATCGGCTAATATCGGCTTCGTAGAGCACTATCTCTGTCCCACACTGCCTATGTGACGTTTTGTCAGTCGTTGTATTTCGTGCGACAGAGATAACGCTCTACGAATCCGAAATTAGGCGATTGTCTCTCTCCAAAGGTCGATGTGCAATATTTATCGGGAACTGTAGTTGTTATGTTCGGTGTGCCTCTACTGGTCACTGTGAAATTACATTTCTAATTAGTAACGATTTCATTGGTCACTCCCGGATTCTAACACAAAAATCTTCCGTTACATCTCTGAGAACGAGACTGTCTTTCGTAATATAGGATTCAACGGTCCTCCAAGCGAGGTATGACATTTACATAGCCGGGAGCGACGTCCGGATATAATTGAGTTAGTTCCGGAATCGTCAGCGAAATCAAATCGCCTCTGCAATTATATAATTTATATTAAAAATCCTTCAGGTTTGATTTTAATTAAATAAACCTTTTTTTAGTAAAATCCATACTATACTGGACATAAGCCTCTTCCAATCTTCTAGACGACGTGATCTTGTGTTTCCCACGTCAATGGACTTCCCACGATTATATGTCTCTCGGTCTACCTAGCGTGGAGGGCCCATGCTAGGTAGACCGACGTAACGTCTACCTCTCATGGAGTACCACTCATGGAATATAAGAGTAAAAACACTGAACATTATTTTATTATGATTTCTTCTTCTTCTTTTCAGCTGATGGACGCCCACAGCAAGGCATAGGTCTTTGCCCAAAGATCGCCACTTTGACAGGTCTTGCGCTGCCCACATCTAGCGACTTCCAGCTACCTTGACTACGTCGCTAGTCTACCTAGTGTGGAGCTACCCAAGCTGCGTCTACCGGCTCGTGGTCGCAACTTATGAACCTTTGAATACACACGCATCCAATCCTGGAATAATAATTAAAAAAAAAACTATAATATACATATGTCTTATATTACTTAATTTGCTTTATAATCTGTATTTAACTTTTGCGTTATTACAGAAATATTATATTTTATCTGATCCGACCGACGCTATCCTTACTTAGCTATGAATAATGAATTGAATCCTAAAAGCGTGCCTAAAACATACACAGTTTCAAAAGCCACATTTTATAAAATCTATTTTACTTTCTTAAAAAATCTATAAAGTTTTTTTGTTTATTATAGCCTTGTTTCAGACTTTTCTCCCTGATCATATTAAGGACATGGCCTCTTTTATTTTAAATATTTTTTAGTAAATCTATTCTTTTCACTCTCTTCTTTCGTTCCTCACAATTTCTATTACTCTACATCTATTCCTCGCATTTCCTTTCATTCTTTTACCATTTATTTACATTACATTCACACTTCGCCTCTTCATCAAAGTATTAGGAAACTTTGTAGGAAGATTTTGGTAAAATAGATGTATGAAATCGTTAAAGCTGTTCTCATATTATGGAGGATCGAAGAAAAAAAGGAAATCATTCATATATATGAAGGAAGCCATAAAACAAGTTCGTAGAACGGAACGCAATATGTCATCGGGATTATCTATAGTCTGTGGTTAATATGTAACAGTACCGTAATGGCGGCATTATGTAGGGAGTGAGATTTCCTTTTTTTAAATTAATAATTCTGTTGCGCAAAAAAGTAATAGTTTTTTTTTTAATATTGTTGTGTTGCACCATATAAACTATTTGTTTTCATTAAAAAATAAATAAATTAGATATAATTTACAATTTAGTTTGGCTATTTAAAATTAATAGCTACATATAAAAATTAATTTGTTTATCTTTCACTTTGTAGTTTCTCTAATGTATTTTTTTAATTTAAAGTCTTCAGGTTTATCATTTAGAAGGTTTATCATTTATAATAAATTTTTATCCCTTCTTCTTTTGAAACGTTGCCCGACCTTTTGTGCCTAGCGGCCATCGGTTGCATTTCTATCCCTATATACAAATATCTTTAAATAGCAGCATCGGGGTGAACACGGTCTTAGTCAAGCTCTTCACGAGGCACAGGGGATTCTCCGAGTACCTTCACCGGCTTAAGCTCAGGGAGGATCCCTCGTGTTTCTGTGAACCGAGTGTGGACCAGACCGTTATCCACCTGGTAGCCGACTGTCCCACATTGTGAGGGCTCCAACTCGACACCGAATGGCGGTTGGGCGTTAAAATAAACCAAGAAACCATCGCCTCAATAATGAACGACGGACACGGTAGGCCAGCATTTCTGAAATTTTGCGAAAACTTTGTTAAAAATGTAACAAAAAGGAATAAATAAAATAAATAGTTGATAATAGAATTGACAAATCAAATGTTAATATAATAGACCAAAAAAAAAAAGCAAAAAATCTGTGATAAATTAAAAAATAACTGTACCGTAATAATGTTAACAGCATAAATGAATATAAATATAATAAAAAAATATAAATCAGAGATGAGAGGAAAGAATGAGGCGATGAACGAATGTTAATAAGAATGGAAGAGCAAGATAGATTATGTGAAGAATGACAGACGAAAATGGAAATAAAAAAGACTGAAAAAACGAATAAAGATAAATGAGAACCCTCTCCCAAACTTTTACAGGGGTAGAAGGAGAGGTCCCCAATAACAGGGGCCAAAACTATACATAAATATATATATATATATATAAAAATATTTTATATATTTATATATTTAATATATTTATAGACTTCGACATATAGTTGCCAAGAACATACAGAAAGACGGCATAACTGGCATTAAATTGTACAGGACTGTGGCTTTCTTGAATTAATATCTAAATAGCACTGGACGAGTCAATATTGCCAAGTAAACTCACAATATTAATTTTGAATAAAATGAACTAGAGAACTGAGGTAAAATCCAAAGACGAAGCCTTGCCCGGAGCGGTGCTATTACGGAAACAAATACGAATATAGATAGAATTCAATTTATATTGGAATATTATCGTTTACCGTTTTTTTTTTCACAATCGTCTTTTATAAGCGGCCATCTTATATTCTAGAAACTTCTATATATATCGATAAACAAAAATATGTTAATTTAAAAAAATATATACCTGTATTAATTATCAATGGTTGCTATGAATCAACTATCTTTTTAAACGGTTTTATTTAGTTCGACCCGTACGGAATTTATTTGTTTGGGTCAAAATTATACATTGAAATTTAAGCACCTTCTCGTTGTCAGATTGATCTGATATTTGGTACACACATTTAATTTAGATAACAATACAATATAATAAAATCAATAACATTATAAATTTAAGATGGCCGCCGATACAAAATGGCGGATTACATATTTTTCCTTAACCCCCTCAATATGGGTATCAAATGAAAGGGCTACACTAGTAAAACACGATGATTATGTCAAAATTTAAAATTCAAGATGGACGCCGTTTCAATATGGCGGACTAGGTACATCTTTTTTCACAACCACCACAATATGGGTATCAAAAAATCGTTTAAATTAAAAGTTTTTTAAATGTATTTATTATAGTTATGATTTGAAATCATGATCGTAATATCTCACATCTCGCAACACTTTAATAGTAGGGTGCTACACGCGTCACATCTACCAGCTTGTTGGCGCACGAGACGAGCGCCGCCCGCTGCCACTTTAGACATTATACCTCTCGTCGTTTCAGCTCATTGACGCCCACTGTAAAGATATCTATGAGAGATATACCACAATCAACACTCTTGGCAGGCGGGTTAGCGATCACAGTATGATAGTATGGTAAGTAAGAAAAGGACCAATAAATTGTCTGACGTCTTGTCATTGATACGAAGCGATGGTCGGCACGTTCCCGGGTGTCAAAGTAAAGCAGTGTTCACAGAGTTACGAAATTGTAAGCGATTAGTCAGTATATATATGTCTATATTTAAGTTCGACACCGTGAAATAACACATCTTTTAAGTACAAGTGGGATTATGATACGAATCCTACTTCAACGCTCATTGATACATTTTCATTTTCCTAAGTAGGCAATCGTCATCATCATTTCAACCATAGAACATCTACTCTAGGTCATAGGCCTCCTCCATAGATTTTAATTAGAACCCTATGGAGACAGCTTGATTCCAGCGTCTTCCCAACACCTTTACAAGGTCCTCGGACCACCTAGTAGAAATCTTTTTAAGAGTCATTTTATGATAACAAATTTTTATATGTAAGAAAAAGACCAACATTTAGCCACTTCCGCACATGCAGTAGTAGTCGTGCAACAAAGTGCACCGCCCGCCAGCCCGCTGCGCATGCGGCAAACAATGCGAACTACACAACTGGAACCGTCAAATCACTTAAAACGTGTTTCACCCCTCCACAGGGCATCTTCAGGAGTTATGTTACACCGATTAGTGCCAAACACAGAGTGCTCAAAACTTGTTTATGAGTAGTGGCAATCCTATATTATTAACGTACAAAGTGTGAATCGCATAACATTGTATCCCAGGAATCGAACCTGTGTCCTGCCATCGCAAGTCTCAATCCTCTACCACTGAGCGTCCGCTGCTCATATGATTCAGAGCATTAAATTAAATTTAATCGGCTTTAGTTTTTTGGTTATTCGTGGCATGTATATATTTTGTTTCGCCTTTATCTGTTTTTATATTAGTATTGTTATTCGTTCCTCTCTTTCTAATATGTTATTAATATGTTATCATTGAATTGAATGTATAATTGGATAAAATTATTTATGTGATTATGTTGTTATTTTTAATTATTTATATATTAATACATTTAATTATTTCGCCTTCGCTTCACAGCAAGATTGCCAACAACATTGTACAATAAAATATTCTGTAATTTTAAATGAATCTATTAAATATATAAAACACAGGAGTATGTTATTATTGCAAATACCTGTGAATTTTATAATTGTGACTGACTCTCAATCTTAAAACACCAAGGTAAATTTATTGCAAAATTTAAAAGAAAATTCATTTGATTTGACTTGTATGAACATTCCCGACGCAATGCTGTGACGAGGCAGATGCATCCAGACGCTGAAACCATTATTATGTTGAAGACGTAAAGCATTGACAAAACCACTGAATATAAGCCACCATCTTGTGAATGGACTTCCTAATGGATCCATAATTACGTGTAAAAGACTTGACAGAAGACTCCGGACAGTATTCAAGAGATCTGAAGAAGAACCAAAGGCAACGAAGAAGTTCGAAGTATGACTTGTCCAAAGTGGCAGGGTCCCGCCGGGACAAATCACCCGGACAGAGGTCTTTTCTCTAATTATCATATTATATATATTATTATACATATTTAAAACGTAAAACTAAGGAAAGGAAGATCAAAGATATCTTGTGGAAATTTATATGTGTACACACAGATAGATATCATAGATGAAGTAAATAAACGAATAAAAAATAATAAAACAGTTTCACAAAAAATATCACAAAATAACAGCAGTGCCAATATCCACGTTAATTACAAGCTTCGTGATGTATTCAATACCTCCCGTGGCGCGTGTTCCGTGGACTGATGATGACGTCTTTTGTTCCACCGGAACAATACGCCTCGGCGCCGGACGAGAATTAATACAGGTACCAATTTTTGCAAACTACGAAATGATAAAAATTTTAATACTTTAAAAGTTTTCACGGTAAATATATTGTGCAGTTAATCCAATGATATTTCAAACATTAGAATAAAATAATTTATTTATCGAATTATGTCAAATCATTAACAATATACAGGAGATTTTAAAACGTTCCAACATAGCCCTGATTTCCAAAGATCCAATATAAACTTTTGATACGAATTATATAGTATTAATTGTACTTGCTCTTTAAAATACACATACATACAAACTTGCCCAAAATCGCTAATAAAAAATGAAAAAACGAAAGAAAATTTCTTCACGTTATGCAGAAAAATCGCGGCAAATGCAATTCATGGAAATAAAAGTTTGAATGTAAGAAAAATTTTAAAAATGAAATAGCAAGTGATGTAAATAAAAAAATATGTAAAATTGAGGAGACGAAAGGAAGGTGTAGAATAAAAGAGAAAGTTTGATGAATTGTAATAAGAAAGGGAAAGTACGAAAAAACCTGAGACACATGAAAGAAGAGAAAAAAAGTAAAAGTATTGAATAAAAAAAATATTTAAAAAAAGAAAAATAAAAGTCCCTATCCCAGAAATAAGTAAGAGGTACGAACGACCCCAATAGCGAGCGCCATAAAAAATAAAAACATGTCCAAAGAAAATATACATGTATATGGATATAGTCTCTACTAATACAGTCGTTTATATGTAACTAGTTATCACCCGCCGCCTTGTGTATCGAATTCCCAACTTATCAATCACATATCAACTATCAGCTACACTTAACTACTAAAATGTCATGATATACAAAGTTTGTGACAGATGGTGAAGATGGGATATATCGTACTGAGGAACGCCTTAAACTTGATAATGACGAGAAACAAATCTACTTACAATCCAGACTGATTGAATCAGGAACCGGAAAGTAATATCGCATTCTTAAGTTAAATCCACGCGACTACATTTAAACAATTTTTTATTTCTAATCAACAATATATTCACCTTCGTTATCAACAACCTTTTGCCGTCTAGTATACAACGTTTTCCAAGTACGTAATAAGTTACCAAATGACATTCAAACATCGACATGCGCAGAAACGACATTACTTTCCGGTCCTCCTAATAGATGTATGTAAATACATATATACAACGCTGTGTGTATTTATTCTTCCAAATCAATTTTATCCCCTTCAAAGTAATTCCCGTACGATTGCAGTTTTTCCAACGATTTTTCCAGTCTTCAGAACAGTTGCAATATAAGGCTTTCTTCGATCAAGTTTTTATCTCCACAATCGTATCAAAACGCAGTACCCGCATAGCCTTTTGAGTTTGCTGAATAACCAGAAGTCGTATGGAGTCAAATCATGTGAATACGGTGGTTGCGTAACGATATGACTCTAGTTTTTGACGCTTTTTTTCTTCGAGTTACAAAACATTTTTCAATATTGTTTGGGATAAGTCAAATGATATTTGAACTCTTGTTATAAACAGTCGTACCAACCTACGAAAAAAATTACCAGCCTTCCTAATGCTTAGGAGTTTTTAATGACAATTTCACTTAACTTTTTGATCAATTGACTGTCTGCTACAATTATATATCAGATTAGTTAAAATATTCACAAACACGAGACAAAGTATGCAGTCTCATAATAGGAAATACGCGACAGAGACTCGGAGTTCATAAGATTCATTTACTCACGGAAGTTCAATATCCGTTGCGCCCCAAATGGCTTCTGTCTCACTCCCACTAAAACTCATCACTGGGTAAAATTTTTCATAAATAATTCATTTAATATTACCTTTATACCTAGATTCATTTAATATAAATGATCGGTAAAATTCTGAATCGGCAGTATCCCTTTTTTTCATGAAGTTACTCTAATAAAATATTTATTTATTTTTAATTAGCACGCCAACATCAAAACAATGTCTGAAGATAAACAACTGAAGTCTGTAACAGTTTTACAAATATATTCACTTATATATAAACCTTTTACAAACGAAAAAAATACACAACAATTGTAATTTAAAAAACAATAAAACAAGTTGTGTAACGTACGATTTGCAAATGAGACGTGTCAGTGAGAAATTTTTCCTTGACATCGCAACTGATTTGCATGTTTTTGATAAAACTGTAGACAAAGCACATCTGGTTTACTCTTCGGATTCAGCATGCAATTTCTGGCTAAAAAACTAAAACCGTTTAAAAACTAAAAGGACGTTTTGTCACAATTCCTGGCATTGAAAGAGCCATAAAGGAGCTGCTGAAGAGCCTTCTGATAAAAGCATTTCAGGGTTAAGTATACACTTAACCCTGAAATGCTTTTTTCAACTTAGCCAAGGAGAATACCTTCAAGGTAAACCTCCTTAAAAATTTAATGTAAACAATATTTTTTCGCAATAAAATCAGTCATTGTTTTTCTTGATCATGTTTCGTATGTTATATAAAACTTTAAATAATATTATGAATAAAAATACATATATGTATAATACATATATAGTGGTAAAGAAACCTTTATCATAGTCGTATTTGATCATTTCAATTTTAAGCACCTAATTGCTGAAGATAGGCCTCGTAATATTTTCAATAATTATCTAATAGATTCAGGCGTGACCTTGCGGAAGTCCATCCTAAATAAGAAAAGGACTAATATATAACTACTTCCGCTATGCAGCAGTAGTCGTGCAATGAAGTGCACCGCCCGCCAGCCCGCTGATAAATGCGCGTGCGGCAAACAATGCGAAACAACTACCACCGTTAATCTACTCTACTCGTGTTTCACTACTCCACGGGGCATCCTCAGAAGATATTAAACCGACCAGTGCCAAAAACCGAGTGAGACTTTTACTTTTTAAACGGTTTTATTTAGTTCGACCCGTACGAAATTTGTTTATTTGGGTCAAAATTAGAAATTGAAATTTAAGCACCTTCCCGTTGTCAGATTGATCTGAAATTTGGTACACATATTTAATTTAGATGACAATACAATATAATAAAATCAATAACATTATAAATCTAAGATGGCCGCCGATACTAAATGGCGGATTACATATTTTTCCTTAACTCCCTCAATATGGGTATCAAATGAAAGGGCTACACTAGTAAAAAACGATGATTATGTCAAAATTTAAAATTCAAGATGGACGCCGTTCCAATATGGCGGACTATGTACATATTTTTCCACAACCACCACAATATGGGTATTAAAAAACCGTTTAACTTAAAAGTTTTTTAAATATATTTATTAATAAGACCTGTCGGAAGTTTCGTACATCTAGCGTCTTCCAAACTTAGCAGGGTTGCCTATCTACATTGTCCGCATATATGCTACTTTCGCCCTTCTACAGAATTCTTCATTAATTATACGATCTAATAAAAATATCTCTAGCATTGCTCGTTGAATGACTTCGAGCTTGTCCACAAGACCCAAGGGTAGATAACAAAAAAATTGTTAATAGAATTAGAACCTTTTTTTATATTTTAAACGTTACATAAGATTTGACAATTATATCAAAACTAGCTGATCCCGCAAACGTTGCTTTGCAAAAAAGATAAAGTTTTTAATTAACAAATAAAAATAAGGGTTGATCGTAGAAGGGTGAAAATTTAGGGTTGTATGTATTTTTGTATGCGGTATCATAAAAAAATAAAAATAAAAAATTTTGTATAAATAATAAAATAAAAAATTTAGGGGTGGAGCGCCCTTATCATTTAGGGGTATGGAAAATAGATAGTAGCCGATTCTCAGACCTACTGAATACGCATATAAAATTTGGTAAAAATCTGTCAAGCCGTTTCGGAGGAGTACGGTAACTAACATTGTGACATGGAAATTTTAAAATATATATTAGATAAGTATAACAATGTACATTATATAGAATGTCATATGAATAGACTTAACATAAAGTATTATAAATATTAAATCATTTGTATGGAATTCACAATGAGTTAGAAAACTATTGTGTTCCTCTTCGACTGCAAGTGACTTATTTTCTTAGGAATATTATAAATGTTCAAATCTAGAGCATAGACTTGTGTTACGCTTTGTATATATAGCTTACCTATAATGTTCTATTTTAAACTGGACTTTTAACATTATACTAAGATGAAAATTTTACTGTTACGTACTGTGGGTTCTGACTCGGAATGAAACACCACTGGTTCATATGGAGTCCTTTATTCACAAATCAGATGTACTACACATTTATCACAAAGTATACTTTCGCTTCAAACTACGCTTCCAAAACACTCTATAAATCACTGTCAAAATCATATCATAAGATCATAGACCTTAACCCTATAACTCAAAAAACAACACTGAACTATCAACATGGGGAGTACACCTATTTATACTACAGAGAAGGTTCTAGTAAGTTCTTGATAGTACTCGGTTAGAATTTCCGAGAACCGTACACAAAAATCTATAAATAACTTCAAGTTCACGCGTTTTTACGGCACTTTTATGTTTGACGTTTACTAGGGTTCCGTGTTTATTATTTAGAGGGTTCTGTAAATCGTGCTTTGTAACAATACCTTCTAAAACCTTTCTTCGTGGCAAAATCGATGACGAATTTTTTCCATTCTGTTCACTGATTTCCTTAATGCAATAGTTATTGAGTCAAGTTATTAACTTGAACAGAAACTTAAGGTAGCGTCGTTCACCGTGGTCTTTTACCATATATCTTCCAGAAATTATCTCTGAATTATCATAAATTAAATTAAGAATTAGGTTAGTTTTAGATTCGCGGGAATTTACAAGATACGGTCAATGAAAGACGAGTCATTGTTATAAATTTTGGTAAAGGCATTTCGAGTGGGCGTCTCTCAGCTGAACGGAATGAATGAATGAAATTTAAGAACATATTTAAACAAAAACTTGTTCAAAAATCCTTTTATATTATGAAGAGCTTTTTAAATGATAATAAAACTTGTAAATGAATTGTTTTACCACTGTATTGTAATTGTAAAAGTGACCACAAAAACACAACTGAGTTTATTGTGGACTAATCCAAGAATAGAGCGCATTTAGGTTGAAGAATGGCTTTATAAGAGAACTCAATCTGATTCTAGTTTATATCTTCTTAGCCTACTCATGAGGTATGGATGTCACAACATGGATAATTAAAGGAAGGTCACTTCTTGGACCATTCTTCCAAGTAAGCTAGCAGTTCCCAAAACCATGTGATGACACAAGACTTCCAAGTAACTCCAAAAGCTTATTAAAACCAGATTTAAGTAATCCTATAACTTCTTGCAATCACAAAATATTTAAGTAAATTTTAGTCAAAAAAATAATGCAGTGAGTATATTATAAGTAAACTGATTGACATATTTTTCACCTCATTTACCACTCGAACTGCATCTCGTTCGAGCTGCCATAATTCGATTACATCGGCCAATATACCTGATTTACGGCAGGTGATATATTTAGCCAGAAGACACTTAAGTTGACCGATCGTTTGAATCTATATATATATATACATACACACATACATACATGTATGTATATGTACGTATGTATGTATATTTATATATATAATATTTATTTCTGTTTTAATATACAAATCTGCATAGCCACCATGATGGAAGAGGTGCCCAAGGAAGACAAGCAAAGTTTTAAAGGCATATATTCATCCGAGGAGGCGGGGTACTCCTTGAATAGACTTTTTACTCTGGTTAGAATATCCCTAAATAGAGAAACATCCTGTATATCACACAAACATCTCATTAGCCAAAGCTACGGTAAAGGAGTCGTTTCAAGAACGCTCACCATCCACAGAGGATAAGTAGCGAAGCATATATATATATATATATATATATATATATATATATATATATATATATATATATATATATATATATATATATATATATATATATATATATATATATATATATATATATATATATATATATATGTATTTATTTATTTATTATAAGTCTATTTGTTATAAGTTTCCAGTACAGATTGGTTCCAAAAAGAGTAAGTAAGGAGATTGGGCATCCTTGGAAGAGGCCTTCATCTGCAGCGGGTTTCTAACAGAAGATTACCAATCATACTGTAGAAATGTTTACCTTCTGTTTACAAATAAAAGGCTTTTTATTTATTTATTATATATTACAGGTCATCAGTGTTCCATACATAAGAACTTTTTCAAAAAACCTCTCGAGTGGTTTTGTAGTTTGTCATAGTGGGAATCATACCGGCACTCTACAATCATTAATCTCAATCTATAATCACTCAGTAAACCACTGCTTCAAAATAACAAGAGTAGTACAAGTAAATAACAGTAACGTACTGCGTTGTACTAATTGAATCGATGTTACGGTTACGTGACGTTAACGAGGATCGGCTAATTAGCAAACGTGGACGGTTCAACCGACTGACAAATTGAATTTTACGTTCGACGCGAAAAGAAAATTCTGGAATTATATCGATGGGAAAATTTCTGAATTTTGAAATTTTATGCTACATATCTAAATGGTAATTAATATATTAATCTATCAGACATTTATGTGATATTAATAACATTTTTATAGGTAACGGCATATGCCTTTAAATATAAACTCACGTAATGCCTTTGAATTATTGTGCTTTGTGTGGTTAAACAAAATGTACTTAAAAATCCACCTGCATTATAAAAGAATTCGAAGTAATAATACAGTTTGGATGTGAATTGCTTTAATTACTGTTCTAAAGATAATTTTAGAATTAAAATTCTTCACTACTCATATTATCTATTGCAGAGTTCCCCGAACTTTTTTGTCTAGTAGACCCCTTGCCATGTTTTTCCGTGTTGGGTAGATCCCCTACTTACCTGATATTGATTTCCTGTAAATTTCCAACTGTGGTGAAGTTTAGTGTTAAAAACCTAAAGTAAAAACACATGTTAATTTATACAATTATTAATTTAATTTAAATTAAAACTACGCAAAATTAAATTTTGTATCTGTTATGTAAAATATACGTAACATTAACTAACCAATTTTTATAATTCATTAGTACTATAAATAATGTAAATGTTTGATATTATAAGATAGTACGATGTAAGTAAATAGGTACTATCAGTGTATGTGTTGAGATCCACTATCGTGGACCCCCATTTTAATTTCATGGGCCCCCAAATTTGTTTTCGCTGACGTAGACCCCTTGCGAGTTGTCATAGACCCCTAGGGGTCGATAAAGACCACTTTGAGAATCACTGATCTGTTATATAAGAGAATTCAAATATAAAACTACCCGATCGGGAGATTAAAATACCTTGGCAACACAAATGCTGACCCCGAATCGCTGCAAAATAAAACTTCCTGTAGAGAGCAATAATAGCCAAGCTGTAGAATATTGACACTTACGATAGGAGGTTACAAGCACTTTGTGCATTAATTAAATAGAAATGCCACTGTTCAATTAAAAAAATTTCCTGAGGATGGACAGCAGCGTTCTCTTCGTTCCATAATACCACACAGCGATCGCTTACCTGTCAAGCGAGGCAATTGTTGTATACCCCCCAAAGATATCTTTGGAGGACTCCTAGCCTGTACAGTAGGTGTCTATGAGCTGAAACTACATCGACTATTAAATATACTACTCAAAATAAAATAGGGCCCACCATCATTTTGCCCCTTAATTTATGTGCATACATGATTATTAAATTTTTACAATTAGTCGATGTTGAATTAGGGTTTTACACATTAAATAAACACAAAATAACTTTTGAATTGTTTAATTTTATCGCAATACACTCAAATACAAATTTTTAGAGAAAATGAGCACTAAGTAGACTGTCAATAAAAACTTTTATAGTCACTGTTTGTTTTTAATAAACTTGCCGGGAGCTTTTCTTTAGTATCGAGTAGGACCTCCTTTGCTCCCTATGCACTCTCTGAGCTTGAGCTCTTTATATATGAAGCTATATAGATTGTTCCAAGAGCTCCAAATACTGTTTAACCTTTCTATATAAATATGCCAGGTGTACTAGTTCAATTTTTTATGTGTAGATGCATATCTAATTAAAAATCTAATATTTAAAAACAGTTTTACAAATTTTATTTTTAGCAATATAACAAATGTATCGTTTTAAATCACTTGTTCTTCAAGCTAGTTCTATCTTCTTCTTGCTTATTACAATCAACCAATGGCACTTCTTTGATGGTATAATTGTGGGTTTAAATAAATAGTATTTCAAACTATTTTCGTCAGATATAAATCAATGTTATTATTTTTTATTCACGTATTAATTTTCGCAATAGTTTAATGACAGGTTTTTTGCATTTATTACAATTTGCGGGCAAAAAATCGAATGTCAAATTCATTTCTTTTGTTTTTCATAATTATGTCATATTTTGGCAATCTTAGAAGAAACGCAATGTGTATATATATATATATATATATATATATATATATATATATATATATCTTCAAGTGCAAATCTTTTACACATATAGTTAATCAACAAAATTGGTTTATCAAAAATTCCAGCAAAAGAATGCCGATTTTTTTTTATTCTTACCTAACTCTGTCAGATTATTCGGAATGTAATATCAAATATTTCATCTCCGAACAGCTTGTACATTATTCATAGAAGCAATATGAAAAATGTATCGGATATTTCAGACTCATGGATACGTAGGTACATTACGACAAGTTATTGTAAAATATCATTTTTGTTTGGTTTCCCTAGAAGCATTATATTTGGGGTAATTATTTAAAAGTAAACGAATACATAATATAAATATTTTTCTCAACCTCGTCATATCTTCACTGCTGCATATAGGTCTACATATAGATTTCCAATCAGACCAGTTGGAAACCTACATCCAGGTTCTTCCGACGACCTTCACAAAGTCATGTGTCCACATTATAGGTGGACAACCTTGTAGCCCACTGTCCCACGTTTGGAAGACTTCGGCACGATTTCAAAAGCAGGTTGTTTAAAAAATAAGTGAGGACACCATCGCCAGCAAAATCCGACATGCCAGTGTTCCTTGATTATTGCAAAAAAAATAGCAAAACATGTAATAAATGTAAACAAAACTAATACAGGTAGTAGCTAAAAACAATAATTATAAAGAGAATAGAATAAAAACTATGTAATCTTTGATAAAATGTAAAATAACCAAATTATAAAATGTAAAATAAAAGTTAAGATAAAGTAACAATAATGTAATAATCAAAAGCTGTTAGTAAGGAACGAGGCAATGGAAGCAAGGCGATGAATGAACGGTAGAAAGAAAGGAAAAGAAAAATAGAAATTGTATAATATAAGAAGAAGAAAGATAGATCATGTGAAGTATGACAGAAGAGCGTGGGAAATAAAAGAAAAGAAAGTGAATCATTAAAAGATAAAAACGTCCCTGTCCCATAAATAAGATAGGGGAATGAAAGGCCTCCAATAGCGGTTTAATAAAAAAAAATAAGTGGACATTCCATGCTTTTCAGTCTTGATTCGATCTTTCAAAGAAATCCCGCGCATCAAAAGGACTCTTGACGCTTCAAACCGTCTTGGGAACCTCTGGAAGGAAGAGGGGTGTCATATCCAAAAGCAGACTACGGCTGAAATAATAATGACGATGAATCAGCGCTATATAGTCGTCGTCATTACAGTCCATAGAAGTCCACTGCAAGGCATACCTCCCCCAAAAGTGTCTATGGGCGAATAGACAGCAGTGTGGTATTATCAGCAGCAATTCTTTATAATTAATGCACAGTGTGAATTATGTTAAATTTTATCCCGCGAATCGAACCTGGGATCTGCGATCACAAGTCTCAGTTCTCTACCGCTGAACTACAACTCCAAATTAATAGATATTTTAGTTAAATAAAAGTTTTATTTATTTAGAAATACACAGGATCCTAGACGCTGGTGAGAATCTAGGAGAGGCCCATATTCGGTAGCGGATGTCTCACGGCTGAGATGAAGATAGTTAATAATCATTTATTATCATCATTTCACAGCATACAATAATCATAACAGCCCAGTGTCCCGCATTCGGGGGACTCCGGCTCGACTTCGAGTGCCTCCCTGATAAGCGAAAAAGACACCAAAGACGACTTCCTCTCATACTGCAAAGAAATAATTATAAAAGTAATTAACAAAAATAAAAGTTAAAGAAAATTAATACAAATGTAAATAGAAAATAAGAAATGTTAATGTGATATGTGATATTAATGTGAAGCGAAAAAAAAAAAACAATTTAATTAAACAGAAATAAAATTACAAAATGTTAATGTGTAACGAGAGAGGAATGAAAGGTCGCAGAGCGAAAGAGAATGAAACAAGAAATGTGGAAGAAAACCGAATGAAAGATCTTAAGATGTATAAATGAAGAGTAAGAAAATAAAAAAGATTGTGAAAAACTAAATAAGTTAAAACAAAAAGTCAAAGTTTGGGACAGGTCCCACGCCAGATAGGGGGTACGAGAGGATCCCAATAGCGGGGGCCAAAAAAAAAATAATCATAGCAAATTCAAAAAATAGGGGACATCCATATTGTATTTACGAGGCAAAACTGTCTGTACCAAAGTTTCTACTGCAAAAAGTCTCTAATTCATTTGTAATAAACGGAATCAGATCTTTTAATAAAATTTCGCAAAACATTATTAGACTACCATTTACAAAATTTAAAACGCATATTAAACATAAATTGAGGGAAAAGGTTTAACATGAATAGGATCGGAAAGTAATGTCGCTTTGTAAAGTTAAATTCACGCGACTACATTTTTAACAAAGTTTTTATTTCTAATCAACAATATATTCACCTTCATTATCAACAACCTTTTGCCATCTGGTTTGCTAATGCCGGAGCGGTGAAAATCAATCAATTTTTCTTTAAATTATCCATCTAATATTTAAATCACGACTCCTTGGCAGTGATGATCGCTTATTTTGATTTCATTTAGGCTATATCTCAAAGTGTATATGTATGAATCTGCGGTAAATTTTGTTTAAAAAAAAATGTTTTGTTGTGGTGTTCCTTCCGGCTTATTTCCACAACTATAATACCTTGTAAAGCAAAGTAAAATAATTTGATTAAAAAAAATAATAAGTATACAATCAATAAGAGTTTTTCAAATATAATGTTGAGTAATTGAATTTTATCTCTTTATATTATAGCACTGAACACGTGTAAAATAAAGACCGATAATATAAATGGGCTTAAAGTTTCTTATTGCATATGCATTTGCAATGACGAATGGATAGAGATTATTGTTTGAATCGACCATCAATCAATATCGGACCACCGCCTGAAATCAATTAATTAAGGTTTTGTTACCGTACTCATGGCGTTCTAGCGTTGGTTAAAATATCCCGTACGTTGTATGCGTGAAATTTTTGGAATTAATTAAAACTTCCGGCACATGTTTGTATTATGTAATGTTGATTTTAACAATCTGAATTATACTAAATATATAAGTAAGAAAAGGACCAATATTTAGCCACTTCCGCACATGCAGTGGTAGTCGTGCAACAAAGTGCACCGCCCGCCAGCCCGCTGACAAAGACTATGTTTGGCACTAATCGGTGTAACATAACTCCTGAAGATGCCCCGTGGAAGAGTGAAACACGTGTTGAGTGATTTGACGGTTGCAGTTATGTAATTCGCATTGTTTGCCGCATACGAATTTATCAGCGGGCTGGCGGGTGGTGCACTTTGTTGCACAACTACCACTGCATGTGCGGAACTGGCTGAATATTGGTCCTTTTCTTACTTAGGATGGACTTCCACAATGTAACGCCTGATGCCATTAAATACCAAATATATAAGACGAGTTATGATTAAAAATAAGAGGTAAAAAAGTAAACAAAATCATTTGTCATGTACTTGTATTTTACACATATTATATACTATTATCTAGTTATTAACGGAATGCCAGAGATGTTCAAATTGATAGAAACCACAATCAGATTTAACTTAAACTTTAACTTTAATTATAATTGTTAATTAAAAACTTTGTAATACGTGTAAGTTTATAGCTTAGTTCATATAACAAAAATTAAAATATGTTTATTCAAGTTACTGTTATTTAATTTACAAAGTTATTATAATTTACACAGTTATTTAATTTACAAGCGCTTTTAAATCGTCGATTATTTTAACATTATAAGCAATAAGCTAACACCGGCTGAAACCTGATGTGCTGAGAGCCGGCCGAAAACTCAACAGCTGTTCATTTAAAATGAAATTTAACAATTTTTAATGTATTCATTATAATATCAACCATGTAAATGAGTCAACAAAGTTCCACTTTCAATCAACTGAAAACTCTTGTATGCTGTAATAAGATTTATTTAATAATATACATTTAATTTAAGATTTAAAACTAAGAAACGGAAGATCTAAGATATCTTGTCAAACTTTATTATCTGCGTACACCAAAACCCATAAAGGCCTTGTCAACCAAATTGTATTATTATAAAAGAACGATTAAAAAGTATACACGCATATATTTAATTACACGTAAATATGTGTGTTTGTGTATATATTACATATATAGTGTTGCAGAAGAAAAAAGATCACCGACGTTACGAGAAGAATTGGGAGCGATGCACATTAAACTGATGGTTGTTAGGCAGACAGGTCCTCGAGTGAAGAAAAGGAACCGGTAAATGCGGCGTGGTTTAACCCTCCTTTGGTATTCCAACGATATAATTAAGGGAATATGATGCATATGCCTTCCAGAGGGTGTACTGGAGCTGAAACCACGTTGATTCTTACCTTGATCATGCCAGACAAACGTTAGTGGAGTTTCTTCTGTCACTTTGTCGTTTTAAAACTTTCCGAAGTGGCAGTAACATTAGCCAGTAAATATCAACCGATACTTAGTTTTTTTTTATTAATTATACTTTATATCGCTAGTGTTTTTTATACAATTTATTTTTTCGCTTTTACTAAACGCAGACAGTTGTGAAAGGGTTGCTGCTATTTGATACGGATCTTTCTTCTCCCAGCTGCAAGGCACGACAGCGTTTTATAATTTTTTACAATTTTTCTCACATAATTTTCTGTTATGGATAAATACAGCTAAAATTTATACATATTAACAATACAATTTGGAAGTTTTAGTTGGTACATTATTTTATGTCAAGTCGCTGCCCAAGCGCTACAGACCGTTAAATGGCTTGAGGTTTAGGACAATGTGCCGGGCCAACTCCTCAAAAGATTCTGCTATAGATTTTTTCTTGAGAAGGTCCGGTAAGTTGAACGGTGGTATATTAAAATTTTCACATAAGGTGATGTGGTTACGTCTTTTTTTTTAATGGTCCTCGCTGTTGGGGACCTTTCGTTCCCCTATCTCGTGTGGGACAGGGACTTTTTAATTCTAGTAATTTATTCATATTTTTTTATTATTATCATTCTTCTCTTTCATGTATCATCTTATCTGTCGTACTGTTTATTTCATTCTACAATTTTCCCAGTCTTTCTCTTTCATTCCATTAGCCATACATCCATCCTCAACCACTACATTCTAGGTTTCCTTACTATTTTAATTTGCAACATTACATTTATTGTTCAAATATTTAACACGTATTTAGATTACGTCTTTTGGATTCGAATCGGGAGCAATGCCAAACGAAATATCAACCGACTACGACGAGATTTCGCTCTCTGAGTCGTTTAAAGTCGAGGCGATCGGTGCCTAGCTGACAGCTCAAGCAAAGGTTCATTCAAGAAAGCTCCTCGCCTAGTTACACCTCTTCAGTAATGTTGTATTACAGGAGTGTGAAGTGTGAACTACGATACAACTGTCAGAGCTTAGATTCTAAAGGAACCCGATAAAGTAAATTACTAAGTAACGTACATGCAGTTAATCTTAGGCACCTTCAGCGCCTTGCAATCTCTAATATATACAAAAAAAGGATAATAGTATCGCTTTTCTAAAACAATAACAAGTTTAATAATTTTCATACATATTCCTTGTTTCATTACACGTATTGTTATATTCAAAATACAGTGTTTCCCATACGTTCGGCGAGGCTTTGCTCAACTACCTATCCTCCTGCGAAACCTTATAAATACAGACAGATATTTATCCCATAAGGCAGCCACGACCTATTATATTATTATATTTACCTTTGAAATCAATTCGTTAAATACGTGTTCTTTACACTACAGGTTTTTACGTTACTAATAAAAGGCATGAATAAAGGTTTGAATTGCAGATTAGTCAGCAAAAACTTTGTTATTACAAGTAACCTGTATTCAGAGAAATTGAAACGTGTGGTATTAAATTAACTCACCATTCACCAACGGCGCTGTCGCAATACAGAGAAAGCGCTCCGAGGGACCGGAGGCTTTGCGGAGTTTTGCAGCGAGGATGCAGACTTCGACGAGGTCTCCGTTGGCTAGGTTGAGCAGTACAGTTTCAATTTTGATTCATATATAAGAGAAAAATCTTTCTATCGCCTATTTTAGGAGCTAGATCACTTGAGAAAGAACATCAGATCATTTAAAACTTTAAGGTCATTAAAAAATTTAAAAAAAAGATATGTCCTATGTATATATGTATTATATATACCTACATAAATTACCATTTAACAGTAATCTTAAAAATTTTATAAATTAAACATAGGCGAACATGGTGAACATTTAAAGTAGTTTAAAATTCACAAAGTAGACAAATGATTAAAACTAAAAACTCCTGAATGTAACGCCTGTAACGCCTGAATCCATTAAATAAAAACTCCTTTTATTATTTTAATTCCGTTTCTACTTTAAGAATTCTCACTACAAGCATTAAGTCGCTAAAAATTTACGTCAATTCAACTTAACGACCTAAGGAGACAAGAAATGAAGGAAAATATAATAACCAGAGCTTCTCAACCTTTTAGGATAAAGGTCCTGAAGGTTTTTGTGGCTACCTAAGATTTAATTGACAACACTGTTTCTTTCTACATTTTAAATACACCAACAACTCGGTTTGAGTCGTTTCGTTTTGTGTTTTTTTCGAAGTTGCGTCGCTGCTTAATTAGTACTAATTTTCACTGTGCGTCGTCAGATTTGCGTTGTTTTGGGTTCGAATCTTTACTTTTTTTTTAAATATTCTTTTTTTTTTCTAAAAGATTACAACACTTTTGTTTCTAATTGCGCCATGACATGAAAACTCGGGGATTCCCTTTCTAACTAAAAATCAACGCAATTTGGATACAGCTTTATTTTCACTTTGTTTTGCTAATTTTAAGAGTTAAGTTTCAATTACGTAGTGTGTTGTGCTTTTTTAAAAGAGCATAATAAATTTATGTACATTTTTACGTGTTGTTTCTGGTTACAAAAAAGGTAAATATTATTCCTATTTATTTATTGGCAGAGTTATATTATTTTTGTTTTTTAAATGTTCACTTTGTTCAATTTTCTTTTTAAAAAGTAGTATTTTCGTGCCCCAGGAACCTATCTTCGATCTTAACATGGTTTGCTATAGAAAATCTTAATTCACTTTGCGGCGTTTCAATTTGCATCGTGTTTTTTTGAAACGAAACCACGACGTAAAGTGTGGTATTGGTATAATACGTCTTGACAATTTTAATCAACCTATCCAAACCATTTTATTGAGAAGCATAGTGATTTCAGCCGTAAGATGTTCACTGTTGGACGTAGACTTCACCCTTAAATTTCCTATAACACCGATTGGAAGCGGCGTGAATCCAGTATCTTCCGAAAATCTTAATAAGGTCTCGTGACCACCTTGGGAGTGGAGGTCCTGCACTTGCCGGTTCGTGATCAGAACCTTAAAACCTTAAGGCCCTATAAGCCATCTGTTCTGCGTACTACCTGGTCTGCCAAGTGCCACTTCAACTTGCCAATTAGCTGGGCTCTGTCGGTCTTTTTTCTTTGATCTACAAATATACTCACTCCCGATTTTGTCGAATGATTTTAAATTAAAAAAAATTGTGTGTAAAACTTGAAAAACGGTCCATAAGTTGAGAATCTCTGTCGTAAACAATTACTGTGTCTCACAAAGATGTATTGTAACAAAAGATGATAATATTCAGTGTTATTGTTGTACGGAAAATAAAACGGCCAAGATTGGACGTCGTAACGCTATTTCTCGCAATTGTACGTCCGTGAAAATTGAGATGAAATGTTTTCACATTACTCAGACGTTTATGGCTGCGGTTTGTACGAATTTTAATAAAAAAAACGACAAACAAAATTATGTTAAGCGCTATATTGTCTGGACGAATTTAAATTAAAACCAACGTTCTTTAAATTTATTGCACAATTACCATTTTATTGATTTTGAAAGCATTAAATACGCTATAGCTGTTCAGTATAGTATATATAATATTTAAATTATACAGATTTTAGTTGTAATTTATTCGGTAAAATATTATGTAATTCTGGTAACATAGAAATTAGCATCAATACTGGCAACTGTCACTTCTTCTCTTATTTTGCTTTGTTAGACTAAAATAAAAAAAACATGATGTCACTGGGAGCGACTACACGTTAGTGAAATGTCAATGTCAAACTATTTGACATTGACAACGTTAACATTTTTTTAATTTTTAATGGTAAATACAGATCTGTTAAAATTAGACTAGCGTTGGGTTACAAAGCAAAATTAAAGAAAAAGTGAAAACTGTCAGTGTCAACTATTTTATGTTCTGTACTGAACAATGCCTCATAGATTTAGAAATACTTATGTAAATGTAAACAAAAATCAAATGTCAAACTTTATATTACTGGATATATATACTGGATAATCTGTTATAGGTGTAAAACATCTAATAGAGCATCATCTAATATAGCTGTCATTTATTTTATAATTCACCCTATTCAAAAAAACAGTGGTTTCAAAAATAATAAATGATGATAAATTGTAAGAAAATAAATTTTCAAATTACAACAATTTAAAATTTAAATTTTTGTTTTTAAATTATTGTTTACCATCTATCCCTACAGACTTTGTACTGCCAGGAGTTAGCCAGTCACCTTTTAATAGAAAATATTAATTAATGTTACATATTTTAGACTGATCACTTTATACTAAATAATTTAAAAAACGTTGTGCTTTAAAACTTTTTGCTAAATGAACTATACATTTAACATTTCAAAGCTTTTACACCTATAACCATTCATCCTGTGTATCTCTAGGTATCACAAACCATGAAGGAAAGTTACGGAAAATAATATGTGAAAAGATTAAAGATAATACGATAGTACAGCGGTGAATTCAGGTGAAGAATTATTTTACATAAAAATGTGTTATAGGGAACATTAACTGGATTATAATTACTAATCTGGTATAAGTGATCATTTTCTTTGTCGTTGACGGCCACTGCAAAGCTTAGACCTTTCACAATGTATATATGTATATATAATATATATATATATATATATTTATATGTATGTATGTATGTATTATACCATAATTACGCTTAATAAACGATTTGGCGATCACAGTGTGGTATTATGGTACGCAAAGGACGTTGTTATACATCTTCTGCAAACTTGTTTGTGAACAGTAAAAATTCAACATAATTCATCATCGAACAAAGTGTCGAACCTATGTTCGCAAGTCTCGTGAAGAATAATAATATAATTAAAAAAAAATGTGTAACAAAAACTCCTTCCAGCGTTACCTAAAACCGTAATGAAAAGAAATAATAAAAATTAAAGAAGTAAATTTTATTTACGCTCTTAAATCTGTAGCTAAAGTGAAAACGCGGCTTTTGTATAAATTTGTGTGCATTTTAACGCCCGAGTGCAAATACCGCTCACAGACAACATGCCCCCGGAGTTCTCTCAACCTAGATTACTCTGTGTTACATAGGGTTGACAGTGACATTTTATTTATATTAAAAAAACAAAATTATAAAGAAGATATTTATGAATACATTTGTTCATAAATTATAAATTCACTACTACATTTATTTATGTAAAACATTTAAAACCTATTAAAAAAATAAGATGACAGCTGATTTTTTTTTAATTTTACTCGTAAAGAATAGTTACACAAAATATCTTTTTAAAATAATTTACCGAATAAATAAATATTTCCTATTAATATTTTTAATACATGTTTAGTTTTAACAATATCGTTTTGCACCTTAATAATATTAAACATAAATTATTGTTTTATAATATGATTTAAATATGTATTGATCTCCTTAAGAATGTTTCCTAACCTATTTGATGTTGTTGTCAAATTAATTATGTTAGCTGTGGCGCCATCTACTAGACCGCGCTAGAACCACGGCGATAAATGTTATGTAGTCGTTTATAATGACAAATAATTTTTTTTAATAATAAAATTTATTACATCGTCCGCTGTAACATTCCGCTCTCTATTTTTACAATAGTATTAAACATTTTAATATATTTATTTATATTAAGTATTTAGTCAGTTAAATATTATATTGTTTTTTAATGGCACCCGTTATTGACACAATGTTTTCAATAATTTTTTTCTGACTTATTTATTTTCATAATCTTTTATCTTTCACATTATCTTCTACAAATCTTTCTTGTATTTGTCACATTTTTTCTACTCTTTTCCATACTTTGTTCTCCTTACTTATGTCACCTTACTTCGCTTTAACCTGTCAGAACTACTTTTACATTTTTAATTTTATTTTTTTTCATTTACTTTTGTTCAATAAAATATTTTCATATTCCAATTTTTAAATTTAAATTTATCTTTTCCTTTGTTTAATTTTACATCACTTATTATCACAATTTGTTTTCTCATTCTATCATTGCCCGTTAATTTGAAAACAAACATAATTATGGTATTTGAATTATTTTATACTACAAAAATGATTGTTTTAACAAACTCTAATTATTACTATTTATTATTCTGCGTATATATTAAATGAAATAAATTATTTATACTAACTGGCTGAAGCACGTAGAGTTATCGATAGGGCAACACTTGAAGTTTAGCTATAAGAGTCTCAAATGAGGAAATCCGCAGAACTAAAGTCACCGCAGCTCGAAGAACTGCCTGTTTGAAGTGAGCGAGACAAATCGCTCATGCAAACGATGGCTGTTGGGGCCGGGATATCTTCGAGTGGCGCTCACAAGCTAGTAGAGGTGACGTGGATATTCCTCCACTAGAGGAACCGATGACGTAATGGTCCACCTAGTCAACGGAAAACCGGTCAAGAAGAACAGTTGCAAATTCGAAATTACAAAATTGTAGTTATAAAAATTCGTAAATATAACATGTATTTTTCAATGTGGTATTTAAATATTTAAAGTTTTTATAATAATAAAAATAATTAAAACATTATCAATCTTTATAATATTTTCATTTACTTGCAACACGCAAGAAGAAAATGTGTCGAATTTTCGTTACCCATTTGATCCAACGATAGAGCTCATGTCCCGCCATTTGTTGCAACACACGCCGATGCCTCTACGAACGCTCTCCAACGGAACTTGTACGCGGATGTATAAATTTATGGATGCGGTAAATCATAATGTATTTGGAAAAAAAAAGTGTTTTATACATCTTTTACAAAAGGCGAATTTTACCAATCATTACCTATATTATAACACAATAATTCACTGTATCTATAATAGATATAAAATTTCAATTAATTATTTTTTAGCACACTGCCTTCGAGAAGATTGCGCGGCGAAGGAAACATTTTCAAATTAAGAACTCTTTTAGTGTAAGTCGTAAGCCTGATGTCTCTGTTTATTCAATTAATTTATTTCGATATTCTAAGTGAATTATTAATATTGTGTCATCTGTAAAGGAACACATAATAGAATTTACAAGATAACTTTTAGTATAATTTTAATATGTGTACTCCTAGTGTATTAAATAAATAAATATCATGTAATAAATTTAAATTAATTATTTACTTTAATTTTAAATTTACTAAACTTGAAATAAGATTCCTAGCCCCTTATATGTGTTATCGTGAAAATATAGAGAAATAAATAAAACAAATTGTCTTTTTTAATTAAGCATTTATTATTTCGACCGCTTTAATCATGCGCTTCCTTATTAATTGATAATCGTTTGTTCTAAAATATTTACTAAATATAATCATAATGCAATTTTTAATCTGAGAATGGAGCAAAAAATAAACCCTCCTGAAACTGAATATAAAACGTGACGGCAGATTTAGTCATATTAAATAAATAATTGATGATCAATTAACCAGAATAATTAAAGTGCAGTTGCAGCTCAGCGGTAGAGGACTGAGACTTTACTCGGCGATAAATATTGCACATCGACCTTTGGAAAGACCCAATCGGCTAATTTCGGCTTCGTGGAGCGTTATCTCTGTCGCACGACCGACAAAACGTCACATAGGTAGTGTGGGACAGAGATAATGCTAAAATAACAGCTACGAATCAAAGGCATAAATATAAAAATATATTTCTATATGACATAATAAAATTTTAAAGCCGCGAATACGATCATAACATACCGAAGTTCGTAATTGAAAATGTCATAGCATAAATATTTATGTCGTCCACAGATATCCGTGTCAACTATATGTATGAAAAATCTGCTGCGATTTAAAATGCTGTGAAGTTTATTAATATTAAATAGAAATCTTGAAGTTTTATTTAAAAGGATATTGGTTATATTTTTACAAGTAGTATGCCGTTGTTCTAGATAATTTATAGAATTTTTGATTATCGTAATTACTCCTAACTCTACTATCTATATTATAGTAACTTGTATAATTCTATCTAAGTTAATATTTGGTTTACTTAATTATTATTGGTTGTTGTTTCGATTGCTATAATTCGATTTTTTCATACTGGTACAATCGCTCAAAATATCCAGCATAAAAGAGACCGTCGGGAACAAAGGTCCAATTCTACGATCGAGCCAGTCGGGGCTGACGGAAAGTTGCAAATTAGATAATTAAGGCAATAAAACTACATAGACTCTATTGTGCAAACCTCGCTCTCTTGTATCTTTTATTACAGCTGGCAGGCGATGAAAAAAAAAGTTTTTTGTCTGACGTCTTGTCATTGATACGAAGCGATGGTCGGCACGTTACCAGGTGTCAAAGTAAAGCAGTGTTCACAGAGTTACGAAATTGTAAGCGATTGGTCAGCATATACATATACATATATATAAATATATATATATATATATATTTATGGCTATATTTAAGTTCGGCGCCGTGAAAAAATAATACAAGCCCCACTTAACGCTCGTCGATATATTCGTTCAAGTAGACAATCGTCATCAACCATCATTTCAACCATAGAATGTCCACTCTAGGTCATAGGCATCCTCCATAAATTTCAATTAGAACCTGATGGAGACAGCTGGATTCCAGCGTCTTCCGAACACCTTTACAAGGTCGTGCGACCAACTAGTAGAAATCTTTTTAAGAGTCATTTTATGATAACAAATTTTTATATGTAAGACAAGGACCAATATTTAGCCACTACCGCACATGCAGTGGTAGTCATGCAACAAAGTGCACCGCCCGCCAACCCCCTGATAAATGCCTATGGGGCAAACAATGCGACTCACACAACCGCCACCGCCAAATTACTCAACACGTGTTTCACCCCTCCACGGGGCATCTTCAGGAGTTATGTTACCAGTTACACCGATTAGTGCTAAACACAGAGTGAACACTCTGTGTTTGGCACTAATCGGTGTAACAGGGCTGGCGGGCGGTGCACTTTGTTGCACGACTACCACTGAATGTGCGGTAGTGGCTAAATATTGGTCCTTTTCTTACTTAGGATGAACTTCCGCAAGGAAACGCCTGATTCCATTAATTTTTTTTATCTATTTATATATATATATATATATATATATAATTTTCCTGTTCAAGTGCAAAGTAGTTTTCACAGACGCCGTAATACTCAAGCTGTTAAAAACTTTACACTTCCATTTGTTTCAAAGCTTTTAAGTTTCAATTTTATAGTGAAAGTTTTGTAGTTGAATATTGGTAAGAAAAATACGTACGTAGACACTAGCTAATTCGTGGCTACCGACATAAAGTGGAGACCAAGACAAGATGGCCAACCGTACATCATACAGATTTGATCACCACCTGCAGTGGCGACTCTAGCTCGTGTAGCTCTTGTTTGCAATGAAACCCTGGCGCTCCCTAGGCCTGATCCCCCCCCCCCCCACAGCGGCTTTAACTATTAACTTTGCCGTCGTAACAAGAAAGTTTTTCATATTCCAACAAGCTATTTTATAAGAAGGCTGTAAGTAATAACTAAGTAATTTAATGGAATCAATCGTTACCTTGCGGAAGTCCATCGTAAGTAAAAAAGACCAATATTTAACCACTTCCGCACATGCAGTGGTAGTCGTGCAACTGGCAGTTGACTCTGTGTTTGGCACTAATCGGTGTAACATAACTCCTGAAGATGCCCCATGGAGGGGTGAAACACGTGTTGAGTGATTTGACGGTGGCAGTTGTGTGATTCGCATTCTTTGACGCATACGCATTTATTAACGGGCTCGCAGGCGGTGCAGTTTGTTGCACGACTACCACTGCATGTGCGGAAGTGGCTAAATATTGGTCTTTTTCTTACATAACTAAGTAAGTAAAGTGTAAGTAATATCTGCCGCCACCGCCTGCCTGTCCTGTCATATCATTGTTATACCATGATGGTCCATGAAGATGCTCTTAGCTGTCTCAGGAACCGCCGCAGCGTCCCCTGAGACGGCGACGCCCGTGTGCATTGCACACCACCACCTGACGTGATAGCCAATCTACGACGTAACCTACCAGCTCAGATGGTATAACCGCCTACGTCGACTAAACAGCAGATCACAGCCGCTATAATGCTTGATGTTGTTTAATCACAACCAACGAGACTCGCCACTCAACTGCTGCCTTTTTTCATAAATAAATGGTCCCCGTTATTAGAAACCTTTCGTTCCTCTATCTAATTTTTGGAACAAGCATGTAAACCTTCCTAATTTCATTCTCTCTTTCTCTCATCCTTCTCAATTTGTCTTCTTCTTCCCTCTTTCATCGTTCATATTTTCTATCGTTCTTTTGTTACATTACATTTCCGCATCACCATCCCTAGTCACATTTTAAGCCTAAACCTATGCAGGTACTTTGAGAATCTCCCATGCGCCGTGAACATGGGTCAGACACATGTTCACCTTCACTGTGCGCATACTTAAACTGCTCCAGCAGCCACTGGTAGTCACGCTCCCGTGATCAAATCTGAACATCATGGACACTGCACTTCATCAAAATTAACAGCTTCACCGAAACATCGCACTAAATATAGACGTTATCATACATCAGTAAATATACCACCGATTCGAAAAAAAAAACAACGTCATTGCTAACGCATTATTTCGTATCAACGCGATTCAATGCTTCATCACCGCGCTACACCACACAGCACCAGCATCCCCTGCACCTTCGACATTCATAACAGAACAAAATGCCACTCACCATACGACAACACCCGTTCTTAGGGAACGGCCATCGATTCCCTAACCGCGATCAGCATGAGCGAACCGAGAATTGAACTAGATCCCTCCTTGACTCGCCCGTGGTCCACGCCGCCGTCCCAAGCCTAATATACACAACATAAACACTACATAGCTTAAACACACGGACCGTTTCGCTCCGCGAACTGTTTCGATGTAGCTGTAAAAGCCCTCGTGCTAACAGCATCAACTTCAACCGAAACCAAAACAAACAAACACCAACACAAAAACAAGCAGGCGAACCCATTCTTAGAACGCCCCATATTCTCAGTGGAAGAACGAAATTCTACTGCGAATGTTTTACACCGTAGGTATAGGTATGTACCTACCCTCCATCAACGAGCCTTCCACGCCACTCATATACCAAGACACGCTGATTTGATTGCTTGACTTGATAGCCGGTATGAACTTCGGAATCAGCGGAGAAAAATATATCAATCCTACCTTTTTTAAATCTTTATCAATCTTACCTGCATATCTGAACTCAACAGAGCATAGTAATTACAACTGAAACTCAAACGAAGTCAATGCACTAGTGAAATGACTCTAGTTATTTTAATATTACAAACAGAAACACCAATTCTATTTATTGTATAGATATATCAAAGGAACATTCGAGGTTTACTACCAAATACGAGATTTAAAATACGCGCCATCTGTTGACTATTATATAAAACACGCAGAATCTAGTAATGCTAATGGGGTAATATACATACCACTACAATTTTATTAGTATATCTTCATTTAAAAGTATTATTTGCACCAATAATATAGCTTTCAATACCGACACTTAATAATATCCGTTTAAATTTATTATAACAGTATAATTGACCTTTAGCGGTTAGCGGACGAAAATAAGTAACCACCAAAGCATTATTTTCTTAAAAGCAATAATAATTTCAAATTTCGAACAACGCAAAGACGGCGACTACGTCGCTGACGGCGTCTGAATTCAAATAGGCGTTCGATTTTTAAATAGAACGAAAGGAATGATTTGGCATAAAATTATTATGGCTGCAGTAGCCAGTAATATAGTGATTGGTTATATGTGTAAAAAATTAAAATGATGAATATATAGCTCATTTACTTTTAATGTATGTTGCTATCAATTTGCTGTATGGTACACCCTATCGAAAAATAATAAATATAATAATTATAATGTATGAGAGGGACCTGAAAGTAATGTCGTTTCCGTCGATTTATTTTACAGATAAAACGTTTGACCTTTACCGCTCCGGCATTGATTTTGATATACTAGATGGCAAAAGGTTGTCGATAACGAAGGTGCATATATTGTTGATTAGAAATAAATACTATAATATATAAGAAAGGGACTACTTTCCGGTCTCTCTAAAACTAAGAATAACCATTGTGTTATCCGTCCCTGCAGTTTATGCTACCAGAAGTGATTAGCCTGTGGCATTGCAATATTAAAAATAAATTACAATGATTACTTTATACAGGATGTTCGGAAATAGGGCTTTTAAGCTTTTTATTCAGTCCTTCCTATGTAACGATATATTTTTATTATTGTGTAGAGTTCCGAGTATTATGTAATTATAGGTAGAAATAAAACAAGCACATATGAATACACTTTATTCGTCCAGTCGCCTGCATTGATATGTACGAAGCGAAAATAAACTAACAATATGTACAACGGGTAAATAAATTCCATAATCACGTCACCCTCGGGCGCCCGACACCCGAGGGCCTCTGCAGCTGCGTCCACATAAATCTTATTATACACGATAACCAAGAAATAAAATTGCAAATAAAAACAAGATTATTAAGAGTTGATCACTTTACAAAGTCTGCCACAAATCAATGTTCACTGTCCAACAAATCAACGTCGAGTGTCCCACAAATCAACATCGAGTGTCCCACAAATCAACATCTGGTGTCCGACAAATCAGTCGAAAGTCCCACAAATCAACGTCGCGTGTCCCATAAATCAACGTCAAACCGTAATCTGGCTTACTAATAATTAGAAAAAACCATGTCACATATTTTTAAACTAATCACGAATCAAATTTCTTTTCAAACACCCCGTGAAGTTCTTTCCTTTACTAAGACTACTAATCTTTACTCTTCAATGTTAATATTAGTTGCTCCACTACAGAGGCATGTTTTCAAACAGTGTACACGAAATTATTATTACATTCAACTCTTAAAAATACGTAACATAGACATTTTTATTTATTTTCTTGTCTATCTAGAACTTTATAATTAGCTAGTTGTACCTGCCTTGCGGCGTTAATTTATGGGAGAACTATTTACAATCAATTTTATTATAAAAGCTCCATATTGCGAAACAATATCTCATATCCGGATAAGATCCTTCTATATCACCATTCACTGGTAAGAGTTTCACACTTTTCCGTCAACAACTTTCTTGATTTTTCAAATATAACTTATTTATGAAGACAATCTACAAAACATTTACCGATAAATTTAGTTTTTCATATATATGTCCGTATTTTATTGTTATTAAGAATTTAAATCAGACAAAACAAAAAATAAAGGAACACTCACCAAATAACCATTTGATGTTAAGGTTTATATAGGGGTCAAAAGCCCGGTAATGAGGGAACTGACATAATTAAAAAAAATATTTGAAAATCATAGACTATAGATTACAAACACTCATGGCCTTGTCAAATATTAAAATAAAAAAAATCTATATTTTTTCACTATATCTCTCTAGTTGCAATATAATATTTAATCACCTTTTGTTATAGTGGCATATTATTATAACAATAGTGTCCATTTGGGCAAAGGATTAGTTTTAAACGGTCAAATCCTTGGTAAATTACCCACACTGGTAAAAATAGAACAACACTTAAAAGTTAAATTTTCAGTCGCCATCTTCAATTTTGTCCATTTTAATTTTTTTCGTGCTCGGCGAGTTCGGCCCGTTGTAAATAATGATTTCTTCAGTCGAGAATCCGACCCTGCGTCGTTTCTGAGCACGAGCCTCCTTGCCGCTGTCCACGCTGAGCCTTCCACTGCATTCAGAGTCGCTGGACATTCCATTAGTTGCATTCTTTATGATCAACAGGTCCTTCTCTATTTCTGTCAGTTCCCTTGGTTTAGAACGAGACGCACGTCTCTTGACCGTTTTATTTCTAATTGTTGGGGATATTTCAACGTTCTTACGTTTTTTGTATGTTCGCTTCGTTGGGACCTCTTTTCTGTTCTTCTTTGGTTGTGGTCCGGTCTGCAAACGACACAGTTGTTATTAAAATTAAGATAATAAATATTAAGAAAGAAGTGTAAATCTATTAAAGATAGCAACTGTATAAATTGACAAGGGTAGATAATATTTATTTATTTTGTACCACAGCCGAACAGGGGCCTCCCTATACATTTCCAATAGCACTAGCTGGAAGTGGCCTGTGTCCTCCTATGACCTTAACATGGTTGTTACTTTACCTTGACGGTCATCCCAAAACCTTAAACTCCCAGCATCTATCAGCCAACTTACTGAGATTAAAACTTTAATTTTTTAAAAAATTTAATTTTAACAAAAATCAAACCGATTCCAAAACTTCTTCCAAATGTATTATCCAAGAGCTATAACCACTCATTTATAAAGTAACATTAAAAGGATTCTGAGAAAACTTCAGTGGTGTTAAAGATATATAAACAATATAATATAGTGGTGTCAAAGATATATAAACAATATAATATATCACCCTGTATAATTGTACCTGTTTAGGTTTGGCTCCTATATACCCAGAGCAGCGCTTCGCCCCGCACAGACAACGTTTCTTCTCTATACCCGCACATTGCAAGTTATAATTAAATGTCACCTCACTGTTCTGTGAAGAAAATAAAATAAGTATTTAATTTGAAGCAGATGTTGCGGGTTCGATTCCGGCGATGGTGTTATATGTAATTCATAATTTGTGCATTAATTATATGGGATTGAAGTAATGCAACACTGCAGTTGCCAATCTGTTTGAAAAGCGTGACGATTATAATATATCCTCCCATAGATATCATTGGTGGCAGCCTATGCTTTGCAGTGAACATCTATGGGCTTAAATTACGAAACATTTTTTTTATCCAGTATACGACAGTCGGAAGGTCTTTAAACAATGTGTTAGTTTTAAAATGGGTCTCAACAACTTAAAATCACCCAGGGAACAATGCAGAGGACTTTGTTTAGTTACACTGCGAGATTGAATTTGAAATGAGATCAGCTGAAAAACAAAGCTCACCAATTTAGGTCTTAGAACTGGTCATCTGAAGTTTAAGTAGGTGGAGCATGCAGCAGGTCCAAGAGTAGCAACCAAGAGCAGGTAAGGCCTGTGGTCCGATAATAAGGAAGTCGCTGGGCAACGAAGGACCAGTCATCGTAAAGAAAAGAACAATTCTACATATACATGGATAACCTGAAAACAATTTTCTTAATATTTAAGTACAAATTCCGTCTTCAGCTTGTATTAAATTAAAAATGTCACGACTTATAGGCCTTCAGAGGGCATACTTACAGCAGGGATATCTCGCTTCGCGAACAGTCCCACTCTGACGTCGCCCAGCACGGTCCACTTTTGAGTTTCACAGTTGGGCTCGCAGCAGTGATTCATAAACCTGAAAATTGTTTGGTGTAAAACTTATAATACTCCTACTACTATTGTGACATTTAATATAACCATCATCATTTCAGATCTTGGAATGGCCTATGTCCTATAGTGGACATTGGTTATAAGCCATACCATGCTGCACTTATCAATTTGTGGTCTCCACTAAAGAATCTTAAGACCCCAGCAGCCTTCTGTTCTGGCCTGTCCACTACCACTTCAAGTTGCCAATCCGCAAAAAGATCGGTAATAACTGGCATTTATTGAGCGTTTTCGGACAAACATTGATCTTATCTATCCACTTTCGGACAAACATTAATTTATATATAATTTAGCTTTTATTTTACATTAAAATATCTTTTATTTCTGTGTAAAGGCCTCCTTCAACATCCTCTATTGCCTCCGGTGAACAGCAACCCTGAGCCTTATGGGCCCAGCGTCATCCTTTTTTCATCTTCTAGTTTTTCGACCTTGCTACATTTTCCATTTTTGCTTCAGAGCAACTAGTAGACTTTCATTTTTGTTTATCAATTTCATTCTTTTAATCTATTGATCTATGCAGTGTATAAGTGTTTGTAATTAAATCTGCAATCTATTTTTAAAATTACAGACCTTGACTACTAACCTTAAACTTATACGTTAAACTTAAACTAGTAAAAAGATATCTTTATCTTTAATGTCATAGTTTTCATGTACACTAAATTTTAATTTACTAAGTTTGAACAGTATTATGATTGTCAGAGCTTATTTAACTAAAGTTTAAGCGTTAGCTTATCATAAGTTTTAAAAGAAAAAATATTTTTTTGTAAAACAAGTCTGAATGTTTTATTTTAGTGAATTTATTTATTAGTAACTCATTAAAACCACATTCATAATTAAAAAAACTGTACATATGGATGGAAGACAAAGTTCATCTTCATCATATCAGCCGATAGACGCCAACTGTAATAGGCCTCCCCCAAAGATCTCCACAATGCCTCTGAGCTGCCAGCATCCAGCTATTTCCTTCGACATTAACAATGTCGGCGTCCATGGAGGGCCTAAACATGCCGCGTCTACCGGTTCCTGGTCGCCACATGAGGACCTCGTCCCACCTTCAAACGAGCAAGTCACATAAGGTCACCTTAGTTCTTCTCCGAATCGAATACCTTAAGTTAGTTATTACCTCGCCAAATTTCCCTTGGGTCCAGCATCGATCATCCTCTCTTTGTCCAACGTCAAAAAGTAGTAGTTCTCATCTCTTATCTCGTACTTCCTCAGCATTCTCCTCTTGAACTCTTCTTCGTCAATCAATTCTCCCACATACTCTATCACAAATTGTCCTGTAAATGTATTTTCAATAAATATTAACCAATAGTGTAGAATGTCTACCTACATGGTCGACAGACGAGCCTGTATTTCGGAAGACGCTGGAATAGCATTTGCAATTCCAACGTGTCCTTTTTTAACCTTTTACCTCTGGGTAGGCCCTGTGACCAGCAGTAAATGTCTTACGGCTGTAAGGTTAATGATGAAATGTGTGATCAAAGAGTAAACAAGGCTAATTTGAGGGTATGTATACACACATATATATATATATATATATATTTATAATTCATATATATATATGTGTATAAATGTATATATGTACTTATTTATTTATGCTATCCACTTTGCATCACTTATAGTCATAACTACAATATGTGTACAACCACAATATGTGTAATTGTGAGAAAAACGTGACAAGAACTGAATTCAACAAATCTGTTTTTTTATTTGAGGTATACATTCATGAGATCTATTATAATTTAAAAATCCTTTAGACCAAAAAAATACTAGAACAGATATTTTAATGATTTTAAAAAATAATGACCTGCTTTTATATCCTCAAGGGTCTTTAACCCCCAGCCTCTATGCGGGGTCCTATAAGGTACTAGCTTTGGGTACAGGCGCTTCTCGAAGGCGCGATTGTTGCAACGGTCACCTGCACGGCAGGTGGGACCGCATTCCGTTAGCAGCATCCTGGAATAAAAAATAATTAACCAGTGTTAAAATATTACTAAGAATTATTCTGACTACTATTTTTAATTAACATACCAGTAAAATCTTTAAATATGTAAGTAACACTTAAATGAGAAAATTCGTACATCAGCTACCGCCATGCAATGCGCACAGTTCGCGGCGCGCTGCCCGGTTCAGCAGCGTCACTTCTGCGGAACGTAAGGTAAGGAAAGTATCCCAAAATGGAGGGGAGAATGATATTCTGATGATACCTGTTCAAACACTGCGAGTAAGGTCCACAAGGATCCTCTTCATCAGGGTTGCATTCACACTGGGTCAGGGAACTCTCTTCAAGGTCCAGTCGCTTGCCACAAAGTGAACCACAGGGCTTGTTCACTTTCAGCTTCACATAATGAGGCGGTAGAAGAGATGATGCAATATCCAATGATTCCTCTTCATTTGGTGTTACATCTGAAAAGCATCAATAAAATATCAATCATTTCAAATGTACCAATTTTGATTTAATGCGGGGGTTGATAACATTTTTTATGGTAATTAAAATTGAAAATATTTATTGGACGTACAAAGACATACATCCATTAGGTGATAAATGCTTCAGACCTGATGACGGGTGAAAGAAACTCAACGAGGCTTGATATATAATTTAAAATAATATTTGCTTTGCATTTAAATAGTCTGAAATCCTCACTAGGTGGACTGACAATGCTGAGAAGAATTTGCTTCATGCAAGACTGGTCATCATGGCAATCTTTGGGGAAGAACCACGCCTTGCAGTTATTTACCCTGAATTATCTTATTCATTATTAACTAACATTTATAATTTATAGCGTGTATTATTGAAATTCATAGAGCCTTTTTTTTTTTAATCTATAACGTCTAGTGAATGCTGGGCATAACGGTGGTCATTGCTGTGTATGTCTACAATAGACAAAAAATATTTAGTCATACTATGTCATAGGAAACCTATATGACCTTGTAATATGCGTCTATTACGGTGATGAAATAACATATAGACGAGCATATAATTTTCATAGTGTTCTATGGCGTCATTTATAGTATAGTTACCCTTAGTACACATGTTCTTTGACAATTTTTTTTAAATCTAAAAATCAAAGCTTTCGGAACTGCACCTGGAATCCTTTCTATCTGGTGTTCAGTTACAAAATTAGCTAGACCAAATCAACCGAAATGTAAGTATTAGAGACATATTAGTCAGAAATACATGGGTCAATCAGTGACCCAATGGTCATAGTATGCTGACTCATAGTTAACATATTAATTATACTCACTTTTTAATATCTCGCAGGCTCTTTTAGCATGATCCATAGCCATACTGAAAGCGGCATCGATTTTCGACTTCTGACTTGAGACTTTACCCGAATCGCCTGAAATATTTAAACACAAGCCATTAAAATTTATTATAGACTTTGTTTAATAAACTTGATGATGATATTATTGAGACATTAGACACTTGATATTGTACTTCATCTTTTAACTATTTCACCTAATTTCTTTTTTTTTCCTATATTGTTCCACAATAGTCAAAGAAAAAAAATACTTAAAAACATTCATATAAATAAATTATAGTCTTCTTAAGTAACCTAAGGCTTTATTAGTAGATTTTTAATACTGTTAAATTTTCCTTTCATTATGTACAAACACATCAACATTCCAACTCGTAGACACCCATTGTATAAGTCTCTATCTATAAAAGAAAATATAGGCGATTATATCGCCATGCTTGAGTCTACTTTAATGTGCTTTTATAGTATGTAGAGTAGCTTCTGCATGTACTACAGTAACTTGTTTATGAGCAGTAGCAATCATATATAATGCGCAAAATGTGAATTATATTAGATTGTGTCCTGAGAATCAAATCTGCGACCGCAGGTCTCTTTTCTCCACCACTGGGCTACCGCCGCTCATAAATATAATAACTAAACTATTAAGGTCAATGTACACAAGCTTATAAAATAAATAACATATAAATGGATCTAACCTTCTTGGAATGGAAACACTCGACCTCTGTTCACCCAGTAGTGGTCGTACTGACCAAAGAACCGAACCACAAACTCCCCCAATGAATGCTTCACAGCAAGTATGTTCGTTGGGATCTCAGACGGATGCAAAATTATTCCTGGCCACCATCTGTAATAAATCAATAGATTTTTTATTTAAATATAAGATTAAATCATATTACAAGTTATTTAATGAAAGAGTTGTATATTAAATACAATAAACTGCGCTTAATTTGGGATAAAAAGATATTTATTATTAATAAATATATATACCCGGGGTGGCCAAGCAGCGCCTTGAAAATTCAATTTTTCAAGAGCAGTAAACAATAACATTTTAAAAAGGTGTTATTTTTTTGAGAATACAAAATATATATGTGGACATTAAATGTTACAGTAATTTTAAATATATTTTGACACATATGAAACTATATTATTTGTAATATAATTACATAAAATCAAAAGTGAAATCGGTTACATTTATAGTGAGCTACAAATAAGCATTCAAAGAACTGCAGGTTGGCAACCCCTGATATATACTTAATTTTTTTTTATTTATTGAATCTATATTCCACAGACATTAGCGCCTACAGACACAAGACAGGGCCTTTTGCATTACTTTAATAATTCCGATTTTTTTTGCTTGAGTTTCTACATGTCACAGTGTTTACTATGTCTCCTAAAGTAAGTCCTAACTTAAATCTTAGATATTTAAATCATTTTCATGTCTTGTTCATTTTTAACGGCGACCTAACAATGTCTAGTTTTTAGCATTGAGGTTGATGGGACCACTTCCTCACCCCTACTCCATATTGCAAAAATATATATTCTAAGTCAATAATAGTTAAAATATAAAATGGAAATATTTCTCAGCAAAAAAGCATTAAATTTTTTAAGCCTATTTAAAATCACCTGTGATATTGCAAATTATTTAATTTTTTCTATGAGAATGCATGGCAAAAACTTCCGAAGTAAAAAGTATGCAGGGAGATACAATAAAGATAAATTAATTTTATTATGTGGTAATACATATCTTCTCACTATATTAACATTACATTATTTATTATTTCTTAGTGTGCTTTAGTTTGAAATTTCTCCAGTAATTTAATTTGATATTGTGATAACTTTTGTGATGTGGAAAAACGTTTATTTAATTATTAAAACAATTTGTGCGCGGAAAATGAATAATTCGCCTACGCGCGGTTGCGCATCGAACCATGGCTCAAATCCGACTCTCAGAACTCCAACGGCCGCGGGCTGCAACGCGCGGCAACGTGCTGCGCGTCTTGGCTACCTGCCAAGAGCAAGCAAGAGCGCGTATCGTGCGTATCGTGCACGCCGTGCGAGTGAGCGAGACGAGTGGGCGAGACGAACAAAAGGTTAAGCGTTGTGACGACGTCCGCGGGAAAATTCACATCTGGCGGCTTTTTATATAGCAATATTATTACACTTTCTTTTAATTTTTTACTATACATGAATCCTCTAAGTGTCCTTCCTTCTCTTTGTTAAACTACCTAAATACTACACAATATATTTTAACATAGGGTTTCAAAATATTGGATCCTCGGCCACACACACTTTAGTTTTAAAAGTCATGTAACATACATACATATACATAAATCTTTGACCTAAATGTTTTAATACTTACATTTAACATTTTTACATGCAATCAAAAAAGGTTTAAACAGAGCAGAGATCAGCAACCTGTTTGTCTTTGTTTATTGTACACATAAAATATTGTAATATATCTTTTATAATATATACATACCTATAGTGTCCAAGTTTGACCCACACCATTTCACCGTACAGCGGCAAGCGACCAGTTTCACAGTCCTCGCACATATATCCACCTGGAAAAAGAAAACTTTACGGGTTAAACTTTCAAAAAAATTCTTCACAAAATTAACATGTTTTTGTTAAGAAAAGGACCAATGTTTAGCCACTTCCGCACATGCAGGCATTTTCAGTTATGTTACACCGATTAGTGCCAAACACAGAGTCTCTGTGCCCCGTGGAGGGGTGAAACACGTGTTGAGTGATTTAACGGTGGCAGTTGTGTAATTCGTTTTGTTTGCCGCATGCGCATTTATCAGCGGGCTGGCGGGCGGTGCACTTTGTTGCACGACTACCACTACGTGTGCAGAAGTGGCTAAATATTGGTCCTTTTCTTACTTAGGATGGATTTCCACAAGGTAACGCCTGATTCCATTAAATAAGTTTTTGTTGTTTTTTGTATATAGCAGCAGTTTCAAACTTGCAATCTGTTTTTTGCTGTCTAGTCAATGTGTCCTTTGAAACAATATTAAAAGTAGTCTCAGCCAATAAAATGTCACCCGGATGAGATAGTATCAGAGATTAGATGTCAAGTATCAGGATGTAAACAATCAACTAACTTTATATGTCTATTACAATGCACTTGTGAAAAGAGCCCGCCTAAAATTAGTATGACAGCTATTACAAGTGTGGTTTCACAATAAAAATGTTCTGAAATTAATTGTTATAATTTTAAGGATTTTTTTGTTAAAATAAAATTACATACCACATTGAGTTTGTTGTTGTACCCAGTAGGTGGTTTGTTAAAACTTAATATTAAGCAGACAAATATAAATGATTAGAATAATCTCATATAATAAAACCTATTTTGATTTATTTGGGTTCAATCTGGTCTATTAAACCAATGATTTGGGACGGGACCAGAAGAACTAGTTGATTGTGCATTACAATCCTTATATCAAATAATTAAAATAAACTTGATAATTTTATTTATATCAGGGTGTTTAACAATAATGAGAGGGTATGTACTAAATGGTGTGTACTAAAAAATTCTAATCTAAGATTTACTTCTATTTGTAATATTTTTGATCACATTCTCCTTCTTTTCAGTTGATAAAAGCCAACTGCAAGACATCATATCTACCGGTTCGTAGTCGTCACTTTAGAACCATTTCGGCAGCAACGACTCTCAGTTGCACGAGGTGCTCTGCCCACTGCTACTTCCTCATTTCTGATACGATGAGCTTTGATGAGGCCTATTGTAAGTGACCATCGTCTCAGATCCGTATATCATCACTGGCAACACACATTGATCAAAGATCTTCGTCTTCACACTGCAGTTTTTTGCATGGGATATTATTTTAGAGCTTCCCAAAAGCTGCCCATTCGAGTTGGATTAAGCAAGGGATTTCTTTCTCGAAATTGAACCTACCTGTCCGAATAGCCTTTTTGTTATAGTATATTATCATTAAATATCCTTTGCTCTACCTAACCACAGCGACCATATTAAGGACATAATAAAAAAACTAGGTTTGTAACCTAGTTCATTTAATCAATATGTTAGGCTATTATTAAGTATGGCCGTAGTATATTTACCTTCAGGCGGTTTAATGTTAAGGCACTCTGCATGAAAAGAGGTTGGGCAGTACTCGCAGCATATCAGAGATCCACCGAGTGCACAGATGAAGCACCAGCCTGTGTTCACATGACAAGGAACTTTTCCTGGCCTGTAAAAAACATATCATTTATGTACAGAAAGAAGGTAAAAACTATTTATATATAATAAAAAAGTGAAATTAATAGTGTCAAAAAACAGAACTAATATAAAACTTAATTTCCTTATGTAATGACTTTGATGAATGATTTTAAATAAACAAATATCTATGTTAGTGTTTATTAAATATATATACACAAACAAGACTGGTGCATTTTAACTTAGATAATGTTCACTTACGCTGAGGCAATATCTGAACCTAGATAGATCTGTGACAATTTTAATAATAAAAGTAAATATATCATATAGAAGCAGGCATATATGTATGTTATGGTAAATTTAAAAATACGATGATATATAGCTAATATAGGTACATGTTAAAGTGAACATAGCATGGAGACAATCAAATCAAAATAGAAAACTCTTTAAAGTTAATAAAATGACAAGAAAAACTAAATTATATTTGGTTCAAATTTTATATGTAGTTAAATTACTATGAATTGATAGAAATATTTCCAATGTAAATAAATTACAAAAGATTTGTTCAGATAAAACAATTTTGCTATTACTATATCAAGTATTTAAAAGTTATAACTCACCTATGCTTGTAATGCCTTGGACATATGATCTGGGATCCAGTCAAAACCTGTGTCCCAGCTGGAAGACATTTAGTGAAAGAATGATAGGTGGCTGGACACCTGATACAGCGAGCCAACTTATCACCGCTGAACCTTGTCTTACAACCCCTGGGATCATCGCTGACACAAGTATGACACACATGTCTTGGACAAGTCATGGGTTCAAAGAATCCCTTTATCTTTTTATTGTTTCTAGAAATTTCTCCAGAGTTAAACTGTGTTTGCGGCCAATGATCTAAGCATTCCAAATGGAAGTATCTATAGCAATGAGCAACTTGACACCTCTGTCTATATTCCACGCCATCTCTAGGAGAAGTTGGTGATTTACAGACAAAGCAAACTGGTGTGTCATATTCCAGGCATTTGTTACATTTGAAATCCGTATTATCGGAATTACGATTTTTAGAGGGTAGTTTTATATCTACTATTTTACACTTTCCCGCTTCTGTATCGCTCCAATCAAGTTCATTTTCACTGGAGTCGGAGAAATATTCATTTTGAAATTCATCAAACATTTCTTTCATTTTGGCACTTAATTGAACTTCTATATTATCCGCGTCTACTATTATATGAGATTCAGATTCAATATCTTCGATTGATATGTTTTCTTCTGAAGCATTCAGATCTTGAGATTTTTCATCGCTTTGACTACCATTATCTACACCATTAGAATCCACTGAAAGTTTTTGCTTGCGACCTCTATTTCTCTTCTTCTTTTTTCTACCTCTTGTAGGTGTTTGAGCTTCAATAACGGCAGTTTCTTTTTTGGTACAATCTACATGAAACATAGAGTGACATCCTTTACATTTAACGAGGTTGCCTGTCTTCTCACAGACTTCGCAAACTTTCTCCCTTATTAATCCTTTGAATAAATTTGGTTTGGGTCTAGTTAACTGGTCGAAATATTCTTCGACTTGATCATAGTCATCAATTAACATTTCTTCTTCATTATGATTTTCATTTGCTTGGCCGTCTTGATTGCTGTCATTTGTTTTGTGATTAGATCTATTTTCATACATATCATAACACTCATATTCACTATCTATATCTGAATAATCTTCATTATAATATGGTCTGATGATCTTCCTTTTTGATTTAGATTTAGGAATAATCTCCTCATTTTCATATGATTCTCTTACTACTACGTCTACTTTAGCCTTTTTTCTGACTCGTTTTGGAGGAACAGGTGGTTGGTCTAAACCTTTAACTAAAGTTGCATGATCTATATCGTCATTTTTTTTCTTATCGGACTTCGTGCTTTCTTCATACAACCATGTATTATATAGGTAACTGGTTATCTCTTCTTGAGATAAATGAGGATTTTCATCAATTAAAGCATCTTGACGTAATTCCATATACTTCAAAAACTCAGGGTCATTTAGATCCTTTTTTGGACACTTATTTGACTTTTTTTCAAAGTGCTTTTCAAATTTTGTGCGTTCTGTTCTTTTATTTTCTGACATTTCACTTATTTCTGAACTTAATGAAACACCATCAGTGTAACCATCAGAACTTTTGGAATTAGATTTCTCTTTTACCTTAGCATCATTGGCAGGGTCAAATTCTGAATTTGGATCATTGGAACTCAACTCTTCTGTATAATCAGAATCAACAGATTCCATTTCCTCTAAATCTGAAGTTCTATTGGACTGTTTTTCTGTTTCTTCAATTGACCTGTCTTCATTTTGTTCATTATTCTCTCCTTTTGAAACTATTTCTTCAATATGTTCATTTGTATCAAATCCAAGTACATTTTTAATTGATCTATTTAATTGAAAAGTATCATGAAAATCTGATTTATCAGACTTGGCAACCTTTTCATTTTTTAATAATTTTTCATTAATACAGTCTAATTCGATATCTTCTTTTTTAAGATTTCTATCAAGAAAATTATTTACTTCTATATTATTAGAGATATCACGTTTTAATGATTTATTTACATTTAGTTCAGAGCTTTTTACATTAACACATACCTTATCATTATTACTGTCAACTGAATTGTAATCCTTTTTAAAATTTGGTAAGCATACCATTTCACAATTTGACAAACTTTCTTCAATGGGCACAGGATTGATTTTCATGTTCACAATATTTTTAGCCGTTTCGTTATTTGAAAAACTACCACTAACTTCTTCGTCACTTTTGTGTTTACTAGAAAATAACTGAATGTTCCTATTTGGAAAAGATATAATTTCCTGATCTTGATTACAGTAATCTATACAATTTTCCTCTTGATTTTGATCATCGTCTGTATTATTTTCAACATCTCTATCGAGACTTTCAAATTGTGTATTATTACTACAAGATTCTTCAGAATCATGATGTGCAATGATATCTATATTTTTATTTTTAACAAATTTAGATGCTACATCTGATTCTAAATAGTTGTTTATTTCATTATCATATTCAAATACTAAATTATGTTTCACTGCATCCTCGGTTTCTGACATACTGTTTTCAGAGTCGTGAAAGGGTTCATTCTCATTTATAATTTCTAGTTCATGAAGCTTATTTGGTTTTGCTTGCTCATTTAAACTTAATACTGTTATTTCTTTAGAGTGCAATGTATTAGTGTTAAAATATTCTTGACCTAAATCGTTCTTTTTAACTAAATTATTTTCTTCACCATTATTACACTCTGTGTCTGGCTCACATGCATTTTCCATATTAGAACTTGTAGGGTAACTAGGAGTGTCTTTATCTTTTTCTTCGTCCATGGAAACATCTTCGAAATCACTCATTTCAGAATTTGTAGCATCAATCTCTTTGTCACACTTAACTGAATCCATACTCGCATCATCAGTAAGTTGATTATCTACTGTTTTATCTATTTGTTCTGAGATATCTAACACTTCATTTTCACCTTGTACAGCTTCCTTAAAAATATATTTATCTTCTAAACTAGGCAGTGTGTCTATACTTACTATTGCTAAATTATCATCTTGTACTCCAGTATCATATAAATCTACATGCATTTGTTCATGCGTATTTAATTTGGAAGATGTTTGTACTAAACTATTTCCTTGATTATTTTCAACTTTGGTAACAACACTTTCCTCATTTTCAACTGTCAATAAAATATCAGGTACCTCATTGGCCCCATTAGTTCCTTGAATTTTATTCAACACGCTTTTAGGTATCATGTCAACATCAAAACTCATTGCTTCAATGCCAAGGTTTTCATTAAAATCTTCTATTTTGACATGATCTTTATCTTCTGCTCTAACATCATTAATTTTGTGATATTCTTGCTTACTATAATCATGTTCATTCTGATGTGATAACAATTTACTTTCTATTTCATCTTGAGATTCATTTCTATTTCTTTTAAGACTTAATGATTTCTTTGAACGGGTCTCTTTAGATGTTGACCTCTTGTGTTTTGTATTACTTTGCTTCGATTCCTTGTCTGTCTTTGAGACTGGTTGTGATTTTAAAAAAGATTTCTCTGGAGTTTTAGACTTTGCTTTTTGCAACCATCGATCCATGTGAGACTGTCTTTGAATTTTTGTTATACCCGTTTTCGCCGCCATGTTGTCAAGGCATGCTGTAACAACTTCGGAGACATCTAGAGATTTATTTCTTGTTTTACTTTTAGAACGTTCAGTGTCGTTGTTTTTGGAATCGTCTTCGGAGAACAATGAGTCATATAAACTCTCGCTTAAAGAGACGTCACTGTTAGTTCTTGTTACTTTTTTACTTTCTAATTTCGGGGTTGTTTTTAAGTCTCTCGTCTTTTCAAGCATGTCGCGTAATATATCAATTCTTAACCTCTTTGGTTCTCGCATCAAAGACTCCGCCTCTTCAACGGACACAATCCACTGAGGTAGTTTCTTTTCTGATATAAAAAATGACGCATACAGCCTAGGATCACGTTTCTTAGCCTGTAAATGAAAGATGTAACTTAAAATTTCTCTACCAAAAACAGTTATGGGTAAGTAACCATGCATTAATATTATACCTCTGATGAAAACTGTTCCCTGGTGGTTTCAAATTCGAGTTGACCTGAAAATTTTCTCAGCATATTGTCTACTATCCATCCGCGTCGCCCGTTATCACCAAAGAATGTTACATGAAGGACATCTCGTTCTATCCGTCCAAACACTATAACCAATAAACAGTAAAGTTATAGCTTAGGCAGTTCCCGGATTGATATATTATAGAATATATAAAGGATTTAAGCATGTAGAATTCAAAACAGAATATATTTACAAGAATAAATTGGAAGCAAACATAAATAATATAATGTATAAATCAACCTTACTCAACTTTAGCTTTATTTAATATTACTTTTTGTAATAAAATATTGTAATATACATAATAATACAAGTATACATAAATTATAATATAACATATATTTGTTATCAAGCTAATTAAAAAATAAACAAATAGTTAATTGTACATTCAGAATTAATAACAAGATGACTGTACAACAATCAATATCAATCATTATATAATAATAAAGATATTATTATCCATATGTTTAGAAGATTGAATCGCTCAAGATCAAAACTTTTAATTTGAAAATGAGCCGCTTAAATGAAATATAATGAAAAAAATATTTCTAATAATGTTGCTTTAATTATATGTCCCAACACATATAAGTATAGAGCAAATGTTTTACTGTATATAAAGACAGGTATAAAACAAGGTATATAATACTGCACATAAGTCTCATATACACTACAGCTATGCAACAATTTGGTGCAAAGGTTTAAATTTGAAAAGTCAATTTAAAGTGTAGTTTGTGTACATAAAGCTATGGTATAGATTTATTATACTCAAGATATGGTATAGTTTTCTTCCATTAAACAATGTTATACTAATTAAGAATTTAAAATAAATTGTGGACAATGTATATTCTACATTTATTGCTGCAAGCAAATCAAAAGAGATCAATAAGACCTGAATACTGGAAACCAACAAAATAAAAAAAAAATAAAAATCGACCAAAAAGTATCAAATCCAAATAAGTCATAAATAGTAACTGAAATCAGTAAATTATTTGCTTTATGAAAGCAGTAAAACATTTTCTATTATTAATTTCATTTAAAAAGAACAACCATTTAGTTTCTGGTTGACCTCCTCTCAGCAGTTCTGCATTCATAACCAGTCATTACTACTTATAATATTAAAATAATCAATGACTTTAAAATGCATATAAATGACATATCAAATAAAGATTATTTGATTTTAAATTAGGAAGTGGAATTTTTTTGGAAATTATTTTTTACAAATTTTTATCTGATTAATCTATACCTTACAGTATACCCTACTATATAGACTTTCAGAGGCAATAAACAAACATTTCAAGAAATATAAAAACATGTCCTAATATTTTAACTCTAATACTCGGCATCTATATTGCAAGGCTTATTTAACTAAATTTCTTTTAAAACATGTGTAAAGGGGCTTCCAGACATACCAAAACATACCAGGCATCTCTTACATTACTATCTTTGATGATATTTTTAAAAATTCAGTAATAAAGTTATATTGAAATATAATGTTACTTGAATCAATATCACAGTAACTGCGTAATATGAATTGAGACAACCTTTTGGACATCTGTTTTATAAAAGGAGCTATTTACTGAATGTATGTGAGGAAAAGGTATCTTGAATGCATAAAATATCAAATCCTAACCCACATTATTTGATCCTTTTATTCATTAGGGTTTAATATACAACACAATTTGAAATTCAAATACCAACTGCCGAGAGATTGTGCTACAATAGCATGTAATTTTGTGAACATTTAGTATAAATATATTAGGAGGACCAGAAAGTAATGTTGCTTTCTAAAGTTAAATTCACACAACTTCTTTTTTAAACACTTTTTATTTCTAACCAACAATATATTCACCATCGTTATTAACAATCTTTTGCTGTCTAGTATACAAATCACTGCCGGAGCAGCAACAATTCTATTGCTTTTTTTGTAAAATATGTTGACAGAAACAATATAAATTTCCAGTCCCCCTAATATATGAAAAAGGTCAAAGAAGACCAGTCATTGGGATGACTTTAGAGGGTGACCTAGGCCATAAAGTGGGTGTATATCGTTGGACATAATAATGATATCACCAAGGATGACCTAGCCAAACTCAGGAAAGGTTCAATATATACAAAACATGTAGTAAGTGTATATTTAAATGTAACATGCGGGACACTTATTGTTTATGAAACAGATGTTGTTGTTATGTGGGGTCATTAAGGCCCTGCATACTCTAATGCATATAAGTTAAACTAAAACACAGTGTAATTCTGTGTGTATTTTTTTGAATAATCTTAATTTGTTAAAATTTAACAAGAGGAACCTTTCTACTTATCTTGTTTTTTGACAAATCTTGTTAATAATAAATATTCCATGCCTGTACTTAATATGTAATCAACCACAGTTTGTTTAATGTATAATTATAAAATAAATTAGATAAATATATGAATAAATAATTATATAAACTTTTCTTAGTTTTACTTGTAGGAAATTGACACAAGTATTATACATTTTAAAAATATATTATGAAAATTCTGACTATAATAAAGTTATAATTTAACTTTAGAACAGTCTGCAGTTCTTTATTTAAATTGCAAAGAAATTAGGAACATCCTATTATATCCAATGAAAGCCACAATTTTAAATAATGGCATCTATACTTAAAGATATTTGGCTAAGAAAACGTGGAGGCAGTTATCTATAATTTACTAATAGGCAAATTACCTAAAGAAATCAATTACGAAGCTTGTACTAGTGCACAAGCATGTGTAATTTATTATCTCACTCGCACAGCAAGTAAAGTTATCTATCTCAACCATTCACACCCAATTTTTTTTTATATAATAGTGTATTCATATTTAGCTAAGGTATAAACTTAAGGTAAATACAAGGAGACTGGTTGTAGGTGCAAAACCTTTAAATATGTGAATGTAGCTCTTTTGCAGTCAAATAATTTATGGTACACCCTATATACAAAGGGGTTTCAGAAATAGTAAATAAATATTTTAAACAAAATAATTTTAAAATTATTATTGTTTACTCTCTGTCTGTGCAGACTTTATACTGACAGAAAGGTCTGTTGATATATACGTAAAAAAAATTTAAAACTTTTTGCTTACAAATGAAGTATATATTTCTATCTTTTAAGCATTTAGACCTATAACCAAACATCCTGTATATTAACCAAAGTTGTAATATTTTATTCCAAATAAACTTACACTTTTTCTTAACAAATGTTCCGCTCAGTGGATCTCTTGTTATGATACAAGGCCAAAAAGGATATGTGCCCATTCTAGCCCATGCCAAATCTCCAACTTGATATTCACACTTCGCTTCCATTTCAAAAATATCACTCTTAGATAGTGATGATTTACCTTCTCGATTCTCTCTCTTTTTCTTTTTACTACCATCAAAATCTAATGTTTTCACAACTGATGATGTGTCCAAATACCCATTCTTTTGATTCTTATCTAAACTATATTTCTCAGAAGACCTTTCTAGGACATTCCCTAAATGAGTAGAAGATGGTTTATTTACTTTAATAGGTGAAAACATGTTTTTAATTAATGTAATTGTCTCCGTGGTTTCTTTTTCTTTACTTTGAATTAGATCCGTTCTTATGTAGACTTTTGGAAACTTCTTAGCTGGAGAGGCACTTCTTTTCTCCTCAGATCCAAATCTACTTAGCGATATGTTTTCATTGTATATATTCTCTATTTGGGTTTCCAATAAATTTTCTGTAGAACGCTTTGGAGTTTCCATCCTTAAAGGAGAATTAGAAGCATGCATTTTATAAACAGGTGATTGAATTTGTACAGGTGATTTATCAAATTTAGGTGATTTCAATGACTTAGTAACAGATTTCTCCGAATCACTGGAGTCTAACTCAGTCTTTAGCCGACGGGCCCTGCCATAACGACTTGTACTACAATTCTCCCCATTTGTTATAGGAGAAGTCACTCTAGCAGTTAAACTTGTCTCTAGTTCCCTTTCAACAAGAGATCTCTTCTTTGATTTAATTCTTACAGAAGTTGGACTGTCAATATATTTAATCTCCTCTGCACTTAAATTGTCCTCAGACTCGTCCATTTTGGGCCCTCATAAGTCATTAAGGACATGAAACGGGACGCTGACGTAATATGTTACTTCTGTCGCCAACGAAAATTTTCGATATAAGTTTTAAGGATTAAAATAAACTTCAACAAAAAAAATGGTTAAAATATCGTCTTAGCAGGTCAAATTGATTGCAATCTTCAGAAAATCTGTTCAAGCTTCGGCTGAAACAAAAGAATCGAAATAAAGTTGATCCAGTGTCAGCTAGGTTATTGAAATTTTTGAATCAAAATAAATCGTTTTTTGACGCCTTGTTACATTTTTATGAGTACAAAATTATCATAGGCTATATACTGACACGCTGTGCTATTTTAACAAGAAGCGAGCGTAATGGTTGCACACCAACCAAACAAATGGACGAAACCAATTTGCTAGTACACATCTCGAGTACTCGGAAACTTAATTTTCATTTTTACAAATTGATTTTAACCGATGTAAATAAATAAAAATTAGTTTCTAAAAGGCTATCACACACAGGACCCGAAACAATTAATAAATACTTCAACGCTCAGCTATCAAACGAGCAAAGTCCTATTTTGTTCCGAACTGGGACCCTATGTAAGTGTCATCCACGCGCCATCATATTTTTATCACAGAGAAAATAATGAAAAACTTACAAAAACAACTCCGTTAGAGACAATAATAGTCCCTAAGTGTAATAACCACAACATAAACACACAAAACATTAAATAATATCACACGAATTAAAATTTTCAATAGAAAATAAGTTCACCGACGCTTCATGCCGCGAAAAATTACCACAGAATGATAAGAATGTGTGCGTCGAGTTGTATAGTGTGAGAGTTTAGGTATAGACATAAAGTAAATAAAAACAGTGTATGTGTAGAAGTAAACACGCACACAAATATATAATTTCAGTTCAATGGCTCTTCCATTTTATTAACAGATTGCATTTATTCAAGACATACTTTTTTATTTCAGTTTATAATATTTTATTGTAAAATAATAATTAACGTGACAAATATAAGTTGCGCTATTTAAATGTAGCAATACTTAGAATTTAAATCGAAATAAGGCTTCGATGGATTTTATTCAAATGGTTTTAAGTAAAGAGATGTTTATGAAAGTACTAAATTAAGCGAACAAGCACATTATTATTATATTATTTCTTACCACGAAAGCTATTATGGTTTATATTTATTAATTTAAACTATTTTTGAGTTTTTAATAATATGAATTAGATGGTTGAGAGATTTTTGAAATCAACATATCACTGTTTATTTTAGTTATAAGACTTGCTGTCCTACACGGATAGCAAGTAAATTATAATTATTGAGTGAGGCGGATTGTAATAGTTCTTTACTTATACATTTTTAAGTATAGGGTGTGCCATAGTATTTGCAATCGATTTAAAAAAGCAAATTTGTCAGTAAAAATATGATAACAAGGTCACATTTTAAATAATAATTTATTTACTATTTTAAAAATATTCATTATAATTTATGTACTATTAAGAAATGTATAATTAATTTTAGAAATTGAGTATGTTCGATTTTAGCTGTTTGTAAATTGTCAGTCTAGCAATATTTCTCTAATTTTAAACATGCACAGAAACATATTAACAATTAATACATATTTTTTACGTGCTTTTAAAAAGTATTTTAATTATTTACGATGAAAATAATTTAATTGGTATTTGACAAAACAAGATACTGCTGATTATTTTCTGTATTTTTTTTAAAAAGTTATATCAAATAGAAGGTTCATCAAGTAAAATAACAAAATGACAGTTCTAATTTAAGTATCGAACAGTGTTTCAAGTTATCTAGAATAACACATTTTTTTAATTTGCATATCTCCCGGTTTTTTTGACATTAGGTCAATAATTTTAAGGTCAAGTACTTAAATGGTAAAATAGTGAAGTATTTAAATGTTGCAATTTGTGACTCATCCAATAATTTTGTTATCGAATTAGATGCAAAAAACAAAAATAATACTTTAATTTATTATTACTAATGCATTAATCGTTTACATTTTTACAAGATGTATTTATGCCTTTAGAAGAAATATTTCATGCGTAGTTGAAAACTCGGAAATAGATTTTTTTTTCATTCCATATAAATTTTATTTTATTATTTACTATGAAGTTATTTCAGTTTGTCGTTGAACTTTTAAAACTATTTAATATTATTGATAATTAAAAGATTTTGTTTTATTTATTGTCTATACTGATTCAGAAACTTAGACATTTAATTATCTTTTCAATAAATGTCAGTTGTTGATGATTACTTGATTACTTAGTTAACTTTTAACTGGTGATATTCAGTTCGTACATTATATTAACAACCATCCTTCAGACTTTTAATGAGAATTTTATTATTAAGGTTTGAAATTAAACTTTAAAATTAAGAATTAGTAAAAATGTCCGGGATAGTTAAATCAAAGGATAATAAACCTGAACCAATAGCTTATAGTGAGGTTGCGCTAAGGAATAATGCAGCAGTAGTTGAATACTGTAGAACATCCATGGCTGCGTTGTCGGGGTCCACAGCAGGTACAAAAATCTTTTTGGTGATAAAAATTTAAAAGATATTTAAAGTTAATATGACAAACAGAAATAATTTGTTTACCTTTTAATAATGAAACCATCATGGTTCTAAAATACCTTTAAACTAATTATATACAATAGATTATTCCATATTAAATGAATATAGAACGCTTGCTTGTTGTTTGCAAAATAATCCAAGACAATATATCAAGTTTACTAACCTACAATTCTAAATCATTCCAATTAGACTTGGTCAAACCAAGCAACAAAGCTTCGGCAATGAACACTCATCATTATATGATTTCTAACCCTTGAATGCTATTATCAAAGGAAAAAAGCTATTATTGTTGAAAACAAGTAACTGTAATATGTAATTTTTTCTGAAATATTTTTTTTCTTGACAAATCTACACTTTCTTTTTCTTATCTTTTCATTTAAAACTAAATGTACATCGTTAAATAAATATTGTTAAAGCATTCAAAAAAATTAAGTTGGTTGAAATGTGTGAAACTTGATTTGTTGACCCATTTTCATGGTTAATATTATAATGTATACTTCAAACAATCTTAAATTTAATTTACTAGGAGCATTTGTTGAATTTCTGGCTGACTTCTTGGCAGACCAGCATTCTAAACTGGTGGTAGCTTACCACTTCTAATGTTAAAATAATTGAAAATTTAAAAATAAGCATCAATGCCTACTTGATTAAAGAAGTTTACAATTATTATTTTATTAATTAAAGTTACAAGTTATGACCTTTGAAATTAATAATCTCATTTTGACACCACTGATCATGGCCGCCGATAGATGCTCACCGCAAGGCACAGACTTCCCTCGAAGATCACCATCACAACCGGTCTTGTGGTGCCTTCATGTGTAACTTCCTGTGAATTGCAGTAATCTATCTTTACCTTATCTACCAGCTCTTAATTGTCACTTGAGAACCTTTCAGTGACAATGGATGCCCACTGCCACTACAGACGATCTATTCCTTGCAATAAGTTAAAGACTTCAGCAGAGCACCTGATTTTTGAATTGATAATTGTTAAATAATGTTGATGTTATTAATAATATATGTTTTAAAATTCCAGGTGTTCTCGGCCTAACTGGATTGTATGGATTTGCATTCTACATGTTTGCAGTTTTTATCCTATGGGTGATGTTCATGATCAAAACAGGTTCAAACTGGCATAAATATTATATTTCAAGACAGAGTTTATTGACAAACGGATTCTTTGGTGCTCTGTTCACATATGTGCTGTTTTGGACTTTCATTTACGGAATGGTACATGTGTATTAGGTTAATTTATATTCCTATGGTAATACTTGATTATTTATTGACACAATTCAGCTGCGGTAATTAAATTAGTTTTGCTTTTGAGAGGGTAAAACTTAAAAACTTAATAGATATTTATTTAAAATAAATAAATTATCATTGTATTACAAATTTTATTAATCAAAGACCTTTTTTTTTGTCACAATATTTTAAAAGAACCTACAAAATTAGTCTTATGGTTCCAATATTGCTATTTGTTAATGTATGGCTCATTTATGCTAACTTATTTATTAACATCAAAACAAAAAACAAAAGTTGATAGTTTGATGAAGATGCATCTAATCCCTGGTAGTCAGTTTTGATGAACCTGGCTGGATTGACTTATCGTGAGACACTAGGACCCATTTTGATAAGTACTCTGGTAAAATTGTAACAAGTAGATGTCCAAGCTGATGATACCCAGGGAGCTCTTGAGCTTTTGCTACCTTACAAGAAGTTTTCGGCTAAGCACCCTTGGCATGTGCCCCCTCCCACTCGTGGAGTTTGCACATGTCATTTAGGTGGCAGTGCAAGTCAGGTAAAAGTAAAAATGTTATATAAATTATTAATTTTGTCTTGATGTATTTGCATAAAATTTGGGAATATTTTAAATCAATAGCAACATCTTTATATTAGATTTATAAGGGTGGATCAGAAAGTAATGTTTCTGTCTACATATTTTATAGAAAAACACATTGATTTTTGCCAGTCCAGCATTGAAAATTTGTATACTAGATGGCATAAGGTTGTTGATAACGAAGGTAAATATTTTGTTGAGTAAAAGTAAAAACCTTTTAAAAATGTTGTTGTGTTAATTTAACTTAAGAAAGCGACATTACATTCCGGTCCCACTAATACATGTTGCTATGTTCAAAATAAAAATATATTATCTATGGAATTACAAGTTAATCTGAAATAGTATATGTAAACCCAAGACTAGTTATAGGTAATTGGGTCATATAGTGTTTTATTTCATTGGTTTTTCTATGAATAACTTTAAAATACCCATTATTAAATGTATGACCAATGTAATTTATTTTAATTTCATAATAATCAAAGAATTTTAAAAAGTGTAAATAGCTTAAATAACATCATTAATATATTTTTAAACACATATAATTGATCCAATGAATATGTTAGAACTTATTAAAGAAATAAGAAAAATAATATCATTTAGGTATTAAACTGTATTAAATGAATACATGGTATATTCCAATAGTGGTTTTAAAAGTATTTTTAAAGAGTTATGTTACTGAAGAATTTGTGTTACAATAAAAATTATAAAAATTGTGCAAAATTTATTTACTAGCCTATTATGTCTTAAATATATATTCTATAAAGGGTTTTTTTTTATTATGGTTTTATTTTTGTGAAGGTATAACATTTCATATATTTTTGAATGTTGATGTATTTGATTTGGAAATTGTTGCTCTAGTACCTGAGGTGATTGAATAAAAGTGTAAAAGCTTTAAGGGCTTTCAAATCTCCTACACCTGTTTCTGATCATGTATAAAATGATCACATTAAAATATGTTATCTATTGGATATATTGTAATCTTCGACAGGCCAATTACATCTTAGTCTATCCTTTTTTGCTATGTTATTATTTTTAAAATTATTAGGCAATGGATGTGGTGTACTATATGTTAATTAACTGCAAAGGGCTATATATTAATCCTTTTGATACTTTTACACCTATAACAAATCCTGTGTATGCAGGACAACATATATTTACGGCTGAAATAGAGAAATATGGCGTTATAAGTATACTTAGGACTTTTTCCAGAATTTTAGACCTATTTATTTATTTCATCGGATTTGTTGATAGCTAAGTTCAATAGCCTTTTAGGTGATGATGCTTGATAGAGTAACTGGATGCATCCTAAAACAAAAATTCTTAGCTTATAGTCTCTCACTACTCTGACACATTTTAAAATAATTATATAGGTTTGGTTATCTTTGCATTTAACGATAATGATTTACCCTTATTTTGTTCAGTACAGAACATAAAATAATTAAAATATCTGGGTTTTAATTGTAATTTATTTGGTAAAATATTATGTAATTTTTGTAACATAGAAATTAGCACCAACACTGACAATTGTCACTCCTTTAATTTGGTTTGTAACCCAATGCGTCTTATTTAACAATAGTTAACAGCAGTTTTATAATCACTTTGCCTCTAGATGGCGCTTTTCGCAAACTTGTAATTTCATTACGTTACTAGCAACCACATCGTATCAAATTATTTACGCGTTATTATCTATGAAAAATAATTAAATACTTGTTACTTGGTTTGGTAATTTTTAAAAGATGTTACTGATTTAATAAAATAAAACAAATGAAACGGAATTATAATACTTTTCATAGATTTAAATTATTGTCAGTGTCATTTCTTTATATATTTGACATGAAAATTTATAAATCGTATTTATTTTTTTTCGCCCCAGCTGGTTAAAAAACAGAATTACGGTAGTAAAAAATCATTTCATAAACTATTTTCAAGTTAATTTCTCTAAAACGCGTTTATTTCATACCAATGGTAAAAATTTAGCGGGAAATTAAAATTTGGAACGAATGTATTTTTATTTTTAATTAATTGAAATTTCTTAATAACTAAAGGACTACAAAAGGTGTAGAGGAGATTGAATTGTTCTTATTGAAGGCTATAGATTAGTGATTCCCTAAGTGGTCTATATCGACCCCTAGGACTCTATGATAACCTCCTTGCAGGTTTACGTCAGCGAAAAAAAATTTGGGAGTCCATGAAATGAAAATGGGGGTCCACAGACTGGACATCATTAGCCGAGGAGATTTAAGATTATCCCTTAGAAAATTGACGCCAAATGTTGATAATTTATTATGAAAGCATCAGGTTCATCCTTCTCACTAAAAATATTGACTTATTGCTTATGTTATTTTATTGATAGTTTATTTTATGTTACGTATATTTTAGATAACAAATACAAAATTTTATTTTGAGTAGTTTTAATTTAAATTAAATTAATAAATGTATAAATTAACTTGTGCTTTACTTTAATTTTTTAACACTAAACTTCACTACAGTTAGAAATTTACAGTAAATCAATATCAGATAAGTAGGGGGTCTACCCAACACGGAAAAACATGACAAGGGGTCTACGACACAAAAAGTTTGGGAAACTCTGCTATAGATACACATTTATTAGGCCTTTCGACTTTTTTTTATCGGTGATTGATTTTGAGTTATACTGTCGCGCGTTTAATAGCAGCGACTGCATTGTTACTAACGTCTGTTAGTCGCATTTGCAATGTGCTGCGATGGGGAGAAAACGGTGGTTACTGAATCGTAGGCGATGGCAGACAGCTAGCGACCTCTACGCTACTGTATCGATGCGGGCGTGCGACAGCGTCTTTACTAGATCGCTACAAAAAGCCGCCGTAGACGAAGAGCCTTGGAGGACACTTCCATGACTGTTATTGATAATTCATTGAGATCGTAGCCTTAGTAAGAAAGGACCAATATTTAGCCACTTCCGCACATGCAGTGGTAGTCGTGCAACAAAGTGCACCGCCCGCCAGCCCGCTGATAAATGCGTAAGCGGCAAACAATGCGAATTACACAACTGCCACCGTCAAATCTCTCGCATTGAGTGGATGGACTTCCGCAAGGTAATGCCTGATTCCATTAAATACGATGTAGCCTTAGTCCAATTTTTTTTTATTCTATTATTTCTTCCCGGACGCCTTCGCGGCCTATCACGCACTCCACAGCATGGAGGTGGACGCAGTCTTAGTCCATCTCTTCACGGGGTAAAGGGGATTCTCTGAGTACCTTCATAGGTTTAAGTTCAAGGAGGATACCTCTTGCTTCTGTGAACCGGGCGTGGACCAGACCGTGATCCGACACTGAGTGCCGGTTGGGGAAAAAGATTGAGGAGGCGACCAACGCCTCCATCATGATTGAAAAAGGAAGAGAATCCTTCCTCAAGTTTTGCAGGTTGGTGGGAAAAACTGTGATAAATAAAAATAAATAAGTAAAACAAATAAATAAAGAGAAAATGAAAACTAGAATTATTGTATTAGGAAAACTGAAAATGTAAGAAGTAACAATATTGTAATCATGATAAATTAAAGAACTGTGATATATACAATAAGAACTGTGATATATGTATAGAAGGAAAATAAAAATAAAATCTGTGATATTATAAATAGTAATTAGTCCTAACTGCAGTGATTGAGAATCGATGAAAGGTTCAAAGAGCGGAAGAGAAATCATAGAATGTATTACGGAATGAAAGAGACAGAAAGATAGATATTGTAAGAAATGGAAGAAGAAAATAATAATAAAAGAAAGTAAATTTTTAATACAGAAAATCCTTCATAAAAAGGTGCCATGATATTAAAAAAAACCTTTTTTTTATAGCAACTGTGCTTGACAATATCCTTGGAAGATTCTGCTTGAGTTGGTATAATTATTCCATTAAAATAATTTACAGTGGTCACTTGATGGCTGTAAGATACCGATTTGATAGAAAATAATAGGATTCTTCAACACAAAGCATCGTCGGGTTAGCTTAGCTAGCTTTATAGCTCTACCATAAACGGGGCCTTCGGAGTCGCGGGAATTTAGGGTGGGGGCCCTAAACTCCCACTAGCTTCGGCGACTCTGAGGCGGACGATGGTTCGACGTGGTCTCGAACCATCGTGATAGCAACACGAGGGTTTCGGGGGTAGCGTATCCACGCATACCCCGGGATGGGCTATCGAAAAATAGCACGGCGCGAGGGAAGATCGCGTGGCGATCCCTGACCGGGAGATATCGCGGTCCCCCGTTTAGCGCAAAGGGCGACCCCCGGGGGGGGGGTAGGTTTTTAGTGGGTAGGAATCCCATATACCCTTGTCCTCCCCCCAGAGGTGGGGCATCTTGAATACCGGAAGATTTCCCCAACCGAAACAAAAAAAAAACTAGCTTTATAGCTCGTTAGGTATTTTTATATTAGCTTTATATTGAAAGATAACATGACTGTTAACTTTGTATATATTACCGTATTTTCATAAATTTCCTCGCAGTAACTTATAATAGTTTTAAAACAGCCATTCCAAAAAAATCAGCACAGGTTTTTAAGTTACCTGTTATTAATGGCCCAACTTAATTTCAAATCATTTACGTAATAAGATTATACACCTAATATTATACAATAAACGATTAAAAAAGATATGTTTAAAAAATATATCGTAAGGAGGTCGTAGTCGTGTCGTACAGTGAAAACGGTCGTCGATCTAAACAATGTTATAGCTTCGGCGACATAAGCTTAGTTAAACTGGTTAGAAGGCGGGCGCTATTAATTGTCTATCACAGCGTGATAGCTTGTAAATTGCTAACACGTACACGATAATACATTCTATTTTGACTTAAAAATAAAGTTCTCTATTTGAATTACGAAATTGCAATGTCATTTATTTTTTTTTTAAATTATATTAGGACCTTGAATAAGTTCTCGCTGTTTTTTTTTCCAAAAAAAAAAATATTTAAAATACAATGCTTACAATGACATTACTCAAAGTATTGTCCATCATTAGAGACCACTTTCTCCCATCTCTCTGGTAGCAATTGAATCCCCCGTCGGAAAAATGACTCATCTTTCGAGGCAATCCATGAATCAAGCCATTTTTCGGCTTCTTCTCCAGAACGCTCTTTGTTTTCAAGGTCAAAATCATTACTTTTGAAGCGCCTAAACCAGTCTCTGCACGTTGTATTCGACAAAGCATTGTCACCATATATCTCAACGAGAATTCTGTGTGCTTCTGCTGCAGATTTTTTCTGAATAAAGCAGTGCAATAAAATTCCCCGCAAAAACACTTTGGTGATTTGTTACTGTACGAAATTCCAGGCACAGAGTGCCGCAACGCCATCTTTCAAAAAACAGCGAGAACTTATTCAAGGTCCTAATATACAGTGCACACAAAATATGATGCAGCCAGATCTGGATGCGTCTGAAACTTGCAGCCTCCTTCTTGCGCTGTATTCCTTACTACTGCGTTCCTTTTTATGAAAGTTTGTTCCGGTTTCCGGCGGTGTTTATTGCTTTGGATACTGTCGTATTGAGTGTAGGTTGAATCGGCTTTACTTTAGGAAATTTTATTTAATTCATACTATTCTTATTTTCTTTTTCTATTCTACCTTTTCCATGCTATGGTTATCTGTAAGAGATTGCCATGTGTGATAAGACCGCCCATTGTACTTTTTTGTATATTATTATGAAACTATTTAAATCTATTCTAACGTATATAATAAAGAATGTTAAATAAAATAAATAAATAAAATATTACCTTTATATTAGACTATTTAATTTGTTTTAATGTATACGATCGGTTAATAAAAAATAAGCTAAACAGAATGAAAAAAAATTCTTTTTTTAACTGTGAAAAAAAGTATCAAATCAATCTTTTTAAATATTTTTAAATTTCGAATCGTTGCCTTTTACCAACAAACCTTATATGAGTGGTTAGTTGTAAGAAATTTAAATGACTGAATGTATAGTTCGTTTGTCAGCAAAAAGCTTGTGATCACTTTGATAATTATATTTTTTTTCTATATTAGAATGAGAAGGGTAATGGTTGAATAATTTATACGCTTTAAAAGGGTGAATGTGTCGTTCATTTGCTGTCAATTAAGGTACGGTACACCCTTTTCAAAAATCAATGGTTTAAGAAATAATAAATAACGTAAAAGTAATGTAATTAGAAAAACCTTTTTCAAAATTCGAAGACAGCTAATTTAAAATATGCATATCCTAAGAGTACAGAGTCACTCTGTGTTTGGCACTAATCGGTGTAACATAACTCCTGAAGATGCCCCATGGAGGGGTGAAATACGTGTTGAGTGATTTGACGGTGGCAGTTGTGTAATTTGCATTGTTTGCCGCATACGCATTTATCAGCGGGCTGGCAGGCGGTGCACTTTGTTGCACGACTACCACTGCATGTGCGGAAGTGGCTAAATATTGGTCCTTTTCTTACTTAGGATGGACTTCCGCAAGGTAACGCCTGATTCCATTAAATATGCATTTGCTGTCTATATATGTATATATATAATAAGTTTTATCATTAATTTTGTATTTAATAATCAAGTTTATTTAAAATATCGTGATTTAATTTATACTTTGAATTATTAACATATATTTCTCTACTTTAAAGTTTTTCATATTAACTTTCGCTTTAAATATATATCTAAGAGATTTTCTCTTGTTTTACACCAACGACATTCCATATGTGAACAGAGTTGAGTTTCCTCTATACGCAAATAACATCAGTGTACTTCTGGTCACCAACGGCGCCATCACCAAATGACTCTAGTTTGCAGCTAATGCATTAGGACTATGATGAATCCTTCCAAAAGCGCGGCAAAACTCTTTGCAACCGCTTCCCTCTGCCGACTTCGATCACAATCATGGAAAGTCAGATCATGGGTGACTAAATCCGCTATTTAGGTTTGATTGAAAATTTACGAATTTTATGCCATTCACGATTTCGTATTCGAAATGGCTGTTTTAAAAGTTTTAAAGGTGCGTTCATTTAAAAAGGACATTTTGTAAAAAGCTCTTAGATTTAAAATTTCACTAAGTAATCGGGGATTAAAAACCTTTCGCTTATAACGAATCTAATAAAATTCTTATGACTGTCACGAAGTTTTTGACACTGAACTATATTGGAATATCAAAAACACTTACCGCATCCATTGAATAAGATTTACTACTTTTCGTTGTACAAGCGTTGCAAGTTCTGCTCCGTTAGATTTATGACCGACAAACGTGGCGAAGGAATAAACTTGTGGGGAATCCCATTTATTAAAATTTTCATGTTAATAAATAATATTAGAACTTTTATGCAATCTTTACTGGATTTAATAAAGGATTTTCATCTGGATTAACCTAGCACTGTATTTTGAACCTTATTTGTAAGAGTGGAGAGTTGTAAATAAATTATCGGGGTAAAAGACTTGCCATATCCTGTTAAAACATTTTGTTTTGCAAAACTTTACACAGCAAACTATTGTTATGGTCAAGTCTTCATTATTAAGATCAGAACATCTGTTAGGCGCCCACTGTAAGGCATAAGATTTCCGTGAAGGTCACCACGATGACCGATTGCCTGCATCCAGGGATTGGCGATCGCATTGTGGTATTATGGTACGCAGAGGGCGCTACTGTGCATCCTCTGGAAACTTGTCTTTTGAGCTGTGGCAATCGTATATGCATGTGGCGATTTTCTCCCCCATTTAACATTGAAGGTTCAATATCTGACGAGACTTTTTCACACGCTTGTATAAGACCCGCATTGGAAATATCGAGATGTTAGATTTTATTGTGTATCTATTTAACCTATGTATATTATACAAGCCAACAACAATTATCTGCATTTCGCAAAAAGTTGACAAAGTGAGAAATGATATAAGATTGTATCCCGGGAATCGATTCTACGATCTGCGATCGCAAATCTCAGTCCTTTCCCGCTACCTTTGCTCATTGACAGTGTAATTACAAGAGAAATATACAGCTTATCTTATTGATTAGTAACACCGAGCTAAGGGCGTTTCTACTTTGATTTCAAATAACAGTCTACATTCGTAGAATATATACGATTGGTGTAGTAACACTGACTAAAGATAAAAAACACGTAAGTTTATTCAGATCAACCGACGTTTTTATATACAGGTTCATTGTGTTGTTCATTGAATAGCTGTATAGCTTTATTGTTAGCAAAATTCTGTACAATTTTTATACTTTTTTCCTATCATCCTGTATAAAAGGATCACTTTGAAATACGATACATTTAATAAATTTTTCTATTAACACATTCCATGCTATGTGGGGCATATACGACTCCCTACACTTTCCGTTCAGGCCATCTGCAGTTCTCATTGAAAAACAAAGGATTCTTAAACAAATGAATTGTAGGGTCGAATATAGATAACTTTACATTACGCATGCGCGTACGTAATGCATATTAAAATTTATAACTTTTTCCCGCTAATTATAGCTTTGCAGTATTGAAAAAGTGTAAAGCATACGTCATAACGACTTTTTTAATTTTTAAAGTGTGGGTCGTATACGCCCCATGCGGACTGAATGGAAAATCTTCGAAAATTTCCGTGGACGGAACGTGTTAAAATGACTTTAGAACTACGGGTAGAGTATAAAACTATTTTATAAGTTTTATGTTTAGTTTTTATTATGATTAACAATACAGAAAACCAAAAAATATGTACACAAAAAAAAATAGCAATCAGAGTTAATATAACACATTTGTCAATATGATGTTTTAAATCTTTTACTTTTTTAATTACTTTGTGTGAAGTAATCACTTTGAAATATGTTGCATTAATTTATTTGCCGCAGACTATAGTAGGCAGTACAAAGTCTGCCGGGACAGATAATAAATGATATTTAATTTTAATATGTAATATGCAAAACTTTGCTTTTTTGTTATATTATTATTACGTTCTTTATTATTGAGATTGAGAATTGAGAAGATTAATTACCAGTTAATAAATTTTACATTACCGTTTAAAAATAATATCAATTTTTATTATCTGTACTGTTGTATAAGTAAATGTAAAAGTTAATATAGAAGTAAAGAGGTTTAAACATTTAATTATAAAATTTTAAAAAGACGCACTCATTTTTAGTTTCCCGCATGCATTTTCGTGCACAAATATGCAAGGTTTAGTTTTTTTTGTAAGCAAAAACCAAACGCTTCTAATTAGATTCTGTGCGAGCGGGCGCAAAGACTTTTTTTTATTAGTTCCTTTGAACCCCCCGGCATGCACTTTTTAACTTGGTCGTGTATTCATGTAGTGACGTTTATTGAACCTAAATTAACACGTAGCGATAAATTTCCTTTTAATTTTTTGTTGTTACTATAAACCAATTTTAAAATTTATTTACAATACTTACGTTTATACATTATTGATATAATAATACATTTAAGAATGGAACTAATATATAGCTACTTCCGCTATGTAGCAGTAGTCATGCAGTGAAGTGCATCGCCCGCTAGCCAGCTAAAAAATGCGCGTGCGGTAAACAATGCGAAACACAAATACCACCGTTAATCTACTCTAAACGTGTTTCACCCCTCCACGGGGCATCCTCAGGAGATGTTAGACCGACTAGTGCTATTTAAAATTAAAAATAATACAGAATCTGGACTGACGCATTCCTGTTGTACGATGAAGTTCGTACGTAGTAAACCGCTCTACCTGAGTAGAGCTGTGTAATGTTGATGTTGTATATGCGGCTTGGAACGGCATCGTGGATCACAGGCGAACCAAGAATGGATCCAGATCCAACCTTGGTTCGGCCACGCTGTTCGTGGTTGGGAAGCGGCCCTAATAATGGGTGTTGTGGTGTGTTTAGTAGTGTTTTATTCTATTGTGAATGACACGTTGTCCTGTGCGGAGTGTCACAGATGAAGTGAACGCTGGTAAAATTCAATACAATTTGTAAATTGTGTGACATAAGCTATTTTGTATAACGTTTATTACTAGATATCTAACGCAATTAAAACAAATTCTGGTTTTCTAAGAGGATCGGTGGCGCTTGAAAATTCTTTATAATTTCCCAAAGGCATAGGATCGGTCACATCGCTCGCAGCTGAGGGCACGGCATTCTGTTTAATTAATCTCCCAATTTCAGTTTTATTTTCATAACAAATTTATGGAGTTTGTTCTTTTTTAAAGCAACTTTTCAATATAATTAACTTGAAGATTTCGTTGGATGTAAATAACAATGCATTGGTATTTATATATATAATGTTTGACATTAATGATTTTCACTTAAAACGAACCATCAAATAGAACCATATATTATTAGAAATAGTCTAAGTAATTTCATATGTTACGGGGTCATGTGTCAATTAAAACACAGTTCATTCAAATGCATATGCATATGTTGGCGACTTTAACAATGAAAACCAGAGAAAAATTTATTAAATTGTACTAATTGGAAAGTTTTAGATAGTTTTTTTTTCAATGGCCCCCGCTATTATGTGCCTCTCGCACTCCCCATATTTATGGGACAGGGCATTACAATATAATTATAATATATGTAATATATAACATCATTAATTAAAATACTTATTTACTTTCACAATCGAACAATTTATGTGTATTTACATAGGTTTCTGTTTTGTTTATTTTAGCTTTATTTATTTCATATAAGTGTTTTTTTTTTAATTAGACCTTTAATTTATTAATCGATCTGTACTATTTTCCTAGTGATAGCTTAGTGCGTGATAGTTTAGTGAGTGATAACTATAGCCTTTGATCGTATGTCATTGGTACGGTCGCTCAAGATATTGTCTTTAAAGCTTTTTGAAGACACATTTAAAATGTTCACTCCTTTTAAACCCTCACTCCGCCGAAGATCGAGCATCATGGCGTCGCTTAGAGCAGCAAAAGACATCAGAAATAACCATACCATGACCACGACCACTCTGTCAAGACCAATTATCTTATCTAATGGAATCAGGCGTTACCTTGCGGAAGTCCATCCTAAGTAAGAAAAGGACCAATATTTAGCCACTTCCGCACATGCAGTGGTAGTTGTGCCTCTGGTTCTGTGTTTGGCACTAATCGGTGTGGCATGGCTCCCGAGGATACCCTGTGGAGGGGTGAAGTACGTGTTGAGTGGTTTGGCGGTGGCGGTTGTGTAATTCGCATTGTTTGTCGCATGCGCATTTGTCAGCGGGCTGACGGGCGGTGCACTTTGTTGCACGACTACCACTGTGTGTGCGGAAGTGGCTAAATATTGGCTCTTTTCTTACCAATTTTCCTATATATTTAATGTTGTACCAAAAATAAACTTGTTAAAAATCTATTTTATTTAAATAATTAATAAATATGTTTTATATAATTTAAACATATCATGGCCACTCGGGTTTTATTGCATAATTGTACGATTAGACCTTTACACGTACATGGTCTACGACCTATACTTCCCTTTCTCACACCATTGAAAACTTTTAGGTCGCTATATAAAGTGTAAGGACCTTTGTGTTAGAACAATATCTCATATAACTTCTTGGCATTATTTTGGTATGAATGGTGATATAATTCCTCGTATAACATCACGCAGTGCTTTAAGAGCAAAGGCTATCATACATTGGCAGACTTTGGTCTTAAAGCACTGAGGGGTGCTGTTGATAACTTACGGCAATGAAATGTATTCTTTCTTAACCTCATTGGCAAGCATGCAGTCGCTTAACGGGACATAGAAAGCTAGGGGTTAGAGAGGGGCTATTCCCTACGAGATATAATCAGAAATGAGGTCTGTAGACCTAAGAAACTAACAGATATGGCTCTGTTAAAGTAAACAGATGACCTCTGGGAATTTAAGTGGTGTCGTCCACCCGAAGACACCGAATTTCACGATCAAAATGAAGAATGAGTTTATCAGATTTCAATAGCTGACAAACCTTAATAAGTGAGATAATGTATTTATATGTTATAAGAATTTTTAAATTTGAATTGTAATTCAACCGTTTAACTACTAAACAATTCTTGCAAGAACGCGAAAAAAACTGCGGAATATATTTTTTCTTGATGTTATCAAAACCACTCTCATTTAGAAAATTTTAAATCATTTTTAATAATTCTTTTTTAATAGGTTGTCCAATATCTCCCTTCCGCCTTTTTGTCTTTTGAATTTCGCGGCTATGTACAAAGCGCTACAGAGCTCGTATCTGGCAATACTATACATAATTTGAAAAGTCTTGACATAACCTACAAAACGACGCTATGCATGATTAGTTTGGATATTGCGTTCAACAGTTATAGACGTGTAAACATGGAGTTCACTAACGCCGAAATTCGCGCTATTTTAAAGTTTTCCTTCGTTCCTGTAAATGGCGAACGCCCTTGGTGGTGTAAAGTTGAACTCAAAAGGGGTTTGTGAAAAATGGCTGTCCGAGTTCTTCGCAAATAAGGAGGGGGACTTCTACGAGGGAGGTATTATGAAGTTGCCGTCTAGTTGGAAACAGATTATCGAACAAAACGGCGCATATTTGAACTAAATCCGATCACTGTAACCCTTTTTATAATGCATTGAATAAAGAGCAAAAAACTGGAAGGGAGATATTTGACAACCTGTTAGATTATAAAGTAACATTAAATATAAATTGTTTGTTATTGAAAACTTAGATTTTTGATTGAAATCTTTGATTAGTTATAATAATGCTGTCACTATACTACTAAAAAAGACTATACTACTATAAACTAAAATAGATCCTCGTAGAAAATCATAATCCGTTTTAATTACGTTAGATATCTAATAATAATTGTTATACAAAATATATTATGTCACACAATTTACAAATTGTATTGAATTTTACCAGCGTTCACTTCACCTGCGACACTCCGCACAGGACAACGCGTCATTCACTATAGAATAAAACACTACTCACCACACCACAACACCTGTTCTTAAGGCCGCCCGCTCCTTAACCTCGAACAGCGCGGGCGAACCGAAATTGGATCCGGATCCATCCTTGGTTCGCCTGTGGTCCACGCTGCCGTCCCAAGCCGCATATTTAACATCAACATTACACAGCTCTACTCGGGTAGAGCGGTTTACTATGTGCGAACGTCATCGTACAACAGGAATGCGTCAGTCCAGCTTCTGTATTATTTTTAATTTTAAATAGCACTAGTCGGTCTAATATCTCCTGGGGATGCCCCGTGGAGGGTTGAAACATGTGTAGAGTAGATTAACGGTGGTAGTTGTGTTTCGCATTGTTTGCCGCACGCGCATTCATCACCGGGCTGGCGGGCGGTGCACTTTACTGCATGACTACTGCTACATAGCGGAAGCTATATATTAGTTCCATTCTAAACTGTATTATTATATCAATTATGTATATACGTAAGTATTGTAAATAAATTTTAAAATTAGTTTATAGAAACAACAAAAAAATAAGAGGAAATTTATCGCTACATGTTAATTTAGGTTCAATAAACGTCACTACATGAATACACGACCAAGTTAAAAAGTGCATGTCGGGCGTTCAAAGGAACTAATAAAAAAAGTCTCTGCTCCCGCTCGCACAGAATCTAATTAGAAGCGTTTGGTTTTTGCTTACAAAAGAAACTATACCTTGCATATTTGTGCACGAAAATGCATGCGGGAAACTAAAAATGAGTGCGTCTTTTTAAAACTTCGCAATTAAATGTATAAACCTCTATACTTCTTTATTAACTTTTATATTTATTTATACAACAGTACAGATAATAAAAATTTATATTATTTTTAAACGTAAGTTCTAAAATGGTTAATGTAAAATTTATTAATTGTCAATTAATCTCCTGTATAACCTATTTAAAAATCGATGGTTTCATATATAATAAATAACGTAATAATAATGTAGCAAAAAAAGCAGTTTTGCAAACTACATATTAAAACTAAATATCATTTATTATCTGTCCCGGCAGACTTTGTACTGCCTACTATAGTCTGCGGCAAATAAATTAATGCAGCATGTTTCAAAATGATTACTTCACACAAAGTGATTAAAAAAGTAAAAGATTTAAAACTTCATATTGACAAATGGGTTGTATTAACTCTGACTGCTAGTTTTTTTTATGTACATATTTTTTGGTTTTCTCTATTATTAATCATAATAAAAACTAAAGATAACACTTATCAAGTAGTTTTGTTTTCTACCCGTAGTTCTAACTTCCATGTTTCCATTTTAATACGTTCCATGCCACGGCATTTTTTTAAGATTTTTATACTTCATACATATATACATATACTATCGGAGACGGTAAAGACAAGACCTACCATAAATAGCTCCGCGCCGGCAGGGGAACTGCACCAATTGGTATAATGTAACTGTTTGGAACTTTGGGAACAGTATCAACAAATGATGAATAGGTTAGAGAAGGTATGTAGTACGTGTTGAACTGTGTTTCAGTATGTGTCTAATATATAGCTAAGATAACAATAAAAATCGTCTTGTTGAAATCAGATGCATATAAATATTGAAGTACAGAGTACTAATAAAAAAAAATATTTGTTTATTTGTATTTACTTGTTATTATTATTCAAGACACCTTGTTTTTTGCCAGCTAATTTAGATTTACACTTACCTAATCGCAGAAACTCAATGTGGTTTGCCAAAGGCTCAAGAAAACTTAGATTTATAAATAATTGTCAAATATAAACATCCCGTAATAGTGTTCCGTATGGAATAGACATTTGGTTTATTTAACACAACAGTATTTTACTTAACATTAGGATATGAAACCTTTCTTGAAGTTGTCTATATTTAAAGATATATGAGGTACAAAAACCTACTTTGTATTACATACATTCACTTCAATTAACAATAAAAGAAAACGGAACACTTCGAACGTATGTAATTCATTAGGCATTCCTTTCATTAGAGCCTGATTTCCCGAGTGTTTTGTTTTGTTATCGTTTGAACTAAATGTGTATAGGATAGAGGGTTGCTTTGTGTAAACAAGTCGCTGTACTATCTTTAAGTTTTATTATTGTATTAGAATAAGTAACGTAGATTGGGTTTCCTCCGATTGAATACGATTATTCTTTTTTTTAATAATAACAAAAGATATAATAAATAAATTTATTCATGTCACCCGATAGACTACCACTGCAAGAAATAAGCTATCGAAGTCTATAATGACCGTGAATTACGTATCTATAGTTTAAAATATCATAATTGCATGTTTGCTGTGATTGATCGATGTACTACACAAGCTGCAATAATGCAGAATCCATTGTAAATACTACATTATTGCACACACATACAAACTATTTATGAAAACTTTTTGTAACGTAACTAGCTATATAAAGATGAATGAAAATGCCCCGTGGAGGCGTGAAACACGTGTTGAGTAAATTAACGGTGGCAGTTGAGTGATTCGCATTGTTTGCCGCATATGCATTTATCAGCGGGCTGGCGGGCGGTGCACTTTGTTGCATGACTACCACTGCATGTGCGGAAGTGGCTAAGTATTAATCTTTTTTTTTTACTTAGCTTTATAAGTAGAATGTACCGTATACTCACAAGGTGGACAGACTATCTGGTAATAATAATACGACCACGAGACCAGAGACCATGCGTCTGGTCTGGTCAGATCCGAACGCTGTAACTCACAGTAGCCGAAGCAAGATATATTGCCAAAGACCAGTACAGACAAATATTTTTGTATTCGATAAACTTGCCAAAAAGGATCACAGCACGCTGTAGTGATTGATATGGTGCATGGAGAAGATGAATAAAATAGATTTAAAGTTATACGATTTTTTGTTATGCAAAAATCCTTTACAGATGGGGATACAGTTGTCATGAAGTACAAATTGTTTTATTTACATACCGCGATGATATATTCGCAAGTTCGCTGGGGAAATAAGCGATTGTGAGAAGCGTCAGTTGACATTATTGCAGACATTACTCAAATTATTCGTTCTGTATTCAAAGTACCTGCAGAAAAGGCGTGAATTTGAGAGCGACAAAATACAAATTTTGTGAAGAAACACGTAATTAATATATACACGAAAATTAATACACACAAATGCAGTTGAAAACAGAACTCACGTGTTCCATAATTGGGTCACAAAATTACAATACTCACTTTAAAACTTTAATCTATGAAGTGGATGAGTTAAAATCTGATATTTTGTAATAAACCTAAGCCAAATCTAATACAGGATGATTATTTAAATAATAAATATTTTTATATTTTAACGGATGTTACAACTCGGGTAAATTTTTTTTTTCATTTTATACTTATTTATTTCACTATCACCTTTCATCTTTCACAATCTTATATATTACGGTTTTCTTTTATTATTAGACCACAGTTTCCTACATTGACAAGAAAAGGACCAATAGTAGTGCAATAAAGTGCACCGCCTCCCAGCCCGCTGATAAATGCGCATGCGGCAAACAATACGAATTACACAACGGCCACCGTTAAATCACTCAACATGTGTTTCACCCCTCCACGGGGCATCTTCAGGAGTTATGTTACACCGATTAGTGCCAAACACAGAGTGACTTATTACTCTGTCTTTGGCACTAATCAGCGACTAACAGTCACGTAGGTAGTGTGTGCCAGAGATAATGCTCTACGAAGCCGAAATTAGCCGATTGTCTCTTTCCAAAGTTCGATGTGCAATATTTATCGCCGAGTACATAATAAAATTCCACAACCAATTTAAGTTCTGCCAATGTAGAAATTAAAAAGCATTAAAAAAGTATAATATTCTATCCAATAATACTATACTGATGTTAATGTGTGGAATTAAATGTCAAGCATTTTGAACAAAACTATATTTGTAAAGAGCAACTATTGAGTTTCTCGCCGGCTTTTTTCAGCAGAACTGTCTTTTGTACCGGTGATAGCTTCCTGTTGTGGCAACAATGCCGACATTTTATGTTCATTGATGAATCGAAAGTATTTGCAATAGCCTATTCAAATAAAGAATAATTAGGTTTTTGACTTTGATAACGTTATTAATTTCTTTATTCTGTTACCGCTTTTAATCTCTGTTCTGTCGATGGGGAACTAGCTCAAGAGATTGTCGCATTTATGTAAATTTATATCGCTTACTTACATTATGGACTGAGTAATAAGTGTAAACAGTTATGAGTTAGTCGATAAGATAAGAAATAAATAACACATCATAAATGTCATGTACTGGGCACGTGTAGTAAAGAGATGTAACGTGTAAAGAAATTTATCGATATTAGAAAATAATCGTGTCGTTAGATGAAAATCGTTTAACGGCACATCACTAACAATCTGTCGCGATAGTGCCGCTTAAATTGATTACCACCCGCGGCTCGTGCCTGTCGACGAAGCTGAACTATTTTATCGATATATTTACTCGTAAATAGTTTATCGACAATCTTGTTACTGCATCGCGTTACTGGATATAGGTTAGATGTAATATTGGCAACACAGTAGCCATTTTTAATGATATATTTAAATTTAAATTTTATTTATTTAACACACGATGAATACTATCTCATTTTGACAACAAATTGAGACTACGACATGTTAAGATGAAATGTTGCAGACAAGAAAGGAACAGGCAAGAGATACTGGACTTTTCGGTCCCACGACCCCTAATGTAAGTGATATGTCGCCCCCCGAATATATATATGTTGTGATTTAGTATTATAGAAGACAGTTTAAATTTTTAGTGTCATAAGTATCAAGACAATGAACAAAATAAATAAAAGATTATTAAAAAAAAGGAAATAAAAATGTAAGTAAATGCAGTGTTGTATGTAGAAGATAGGAATCGTATGCGTGCTCGGAAAGAATGTTTAAAAATGCTACAGAATGTGAATGAAGGAATGGAATGAACGAAATTATGAAGGATCGAAGAAGAGCATGGAAATAAAAAAGAAACAAAAGAAAACATAAATTAAATAAAAGCACCTGTCTTAAAAGATAATAGGGGAACGAAACCCCAAATAACGGCCTTAAAAAACGATATCTTTCATTACTTTTGATAACATTAACGTTCATATACCACCTCTTTTACTTCGCCGTTTTCGCCTAGACTGCATTTTTACAACTTTTATTATTTTATTTATCTGTTTTATATTCCTACTTATATATATATATATATATATGTATGTATGTATGTATATGTATATGGCAAAGATTCTGGTGTGGGAACCCACAGAAGGTGGACACCATCTTGTTAAGGTCGTCGGAAAACATTAATTGCAGGCCGTTTCCAAGGGGTCCATTTGCAAAAGAATGAGGGAAGCCTATGTGAGCGGTGGACATCTTCGGTTGAAACTATGATGATGAATAAATTGAAGCCTCAGTGTGCACGTGGCACCGCCCTAAAGGAAAGAAAAGTTCTTTTTAAAATACCCTTTAAGATATCATGATCGCTATATATTGGCTATAGAAATAAAACTATAAAAATGTCCACGATTTCTTTGTATAAATAAGTAGATGTAAATTTAAAAAGTTTAACAATTCGGATCTAAAAAATTAGACAGAAACTATTTCATAAAGAAAAGTTTATTATCGATGTATTCTTGTTTCGAATGTTATGACAGACGTTGAAACTAACTTTTCGTAAATTAGGTTAGTTTCGTAGTTTTCGTGTTTAAAATTAAAAACGCACTCAACCGTATATTTGTTTTGAATTAAATTCAAAGTCAGTACAAAGTCAGTTACGATAAGTTCATCAATTTTCAGTTATTTATTACTTACTTTTAAATTTTCATTGTTGTTTTGCAACTCTGAACTTCGGACGACGCCGATAGATGGCGCTGGCAGTCGATTACCTCACGCTAACATTTGACGTATCAATAAGCGGTGGTCGCGCAAAAAGTTGCAAACTAATTGCACCAGGAACCGTTGCTAAGCATCCATTTATAATTTAACGTGGAACCTACAAAAAACAATTTTTTCAGTGAGTTATTTGAATAACTCGCCGTCCCAAGAGTGGGATACGTCCTCAAGTATCTTCTTCTCTTGTGTGACGTGATGGTAATAAAATAAACAACATTTCTTTTATTTATTTTTTATTATTACTCGTTCAGGAAACTTAAAAACTAATTACATTTTAACAGGCGACTTATAGATCAAGGGGTCATTGCAAGTTTCCGTCTTTAACATTATTTTTAGTACGTGCAAAAGGATCATAATCCTACATAGAAAGAAGTTACTCAATAAACAATAAACTGTATTGCACATACAGGATAAGGGTCATATATATGGACCGTTTATTTTAAAAGTGGTGTAAGTCCATTTTTGAGAAAAATGAGCTATCACGTAATTTATGCTTAATTTAATGTAAAATTTTTATATATAACTAGTCAGTGTTTAATTTCTCAAAAAAAATCCATGTTTTGTACAACTTAACACGTTCACTGCTACTTGAGGTCGATTCAGCCTCATGGTAAACTTTGCACTGGTGCGGCGCGTAAAACTCGTGTTTTTTCTCTAGTGCGGCGGCTGTTTACACTCAACCGTATGAGGTATGACAAAGTCAAATATAGCTTTCTTTATGTCTGCGAAGCATTGACTCAATATTGTAAAAAATATTGATGAACATGAGGCAGAAAAGGCCTCAACCGCACTACTAGGAAGTTCAGCTTGAGGCTGATTCGACCTCAGCCGCACCAGCTCAAAGTTCTTCAAAATTGGGCCCGCAGTGAACGTGTTAAAATCGGTCCGTAAATAAAATTGCGTAATCATCGATTATGAAAGTGGTGTAAGTCCAATTGACAGAGGTAGGTGGCATAGCATGATGGATGCCGATCAGTGATTTGTTATTTTTCATTAATTTTATATTACGTTTGACATTACGTATCAAGAGTTGCTAATTTAGGTTATATATTCTATTTTTTTTGTTAAAATGGCTAACTTCATATTAATATCAGATAGAGATATAGGTATGAATTAAATTAAATTAAAGAAGAACGGGAGAATTTCATTTCAAAATAATCTCCAAAATGCAATTAAAAAACAGATAAAAAATTCTAATAGGGAACAGGTCAATTGGTTGCAAATATGTTGGTTGAGGTTCCTCAAAAGTGCACCAAATACCATTTTTTATAAAACAACGATGACGAACGCATAATTTAAAATTATCAATTTATTACCTCTACGTCCTGGAAGACCGTTAAAATTTGAAAAAATCGCCCTGGAGCCTTTGTACCAAAATGCCAGACCTATTACGTACGGAAAATATAAAGACATGAGGCTATTACCCCATATACCACCGGTGCATCATGCATATTTTGAAACACTACCACATGAAGAGAATAAGTAAATTCTTTCAATTATGACAATGTAATTGGCGTCTAAAATAGAATTTTGTGTTGTGCGTATTTGTAAACAAAATTATATTAAAATGAAGTATATTTTAAGCGGTATTTCTATTTTCAACATTGAAATTAAACGATTTTTACAATTGTCTAATTTTGAAAGTGGTTTTAGTCCATTTACAGCACATAAATATGTGTTATCGTAGTCTGATTAGCCAAAAACAAATCTATATAAACAAATTAAATGTTGATAAAACAGTAGAAACAATGTCAGACCTCATATAATTTGCCTGTATTTTTAAATCAACAAATATTCTTCTTCTTCTTGAAGTGCCTCTCCAACTAGTGGAGGTTGGCTATCAGCTTCCTGCTCTCTTCCTTATTTTTGGTTCTGCGTAATAGCTCAGCAGCGCTGGCGATTCCGGTCCACTCTCTAATGTTACGAAGCCACGACTTCTTTCTCCTACCAACCTTCCTTTTACCAGCGACCTTTCCCATCATGATAAGTTGAAGGGGATTGTATCGTTGGTGTCGAAGAACGTGTCCCACAACAAATATAGTAACCTTTAATTTTCTCGAAATAAAAGAAAATGGACTTACACCACTTTCAAAATAAACGGCCCATATATAACAATTCGCAGCCACACGAGAACAAGCGTCTTTGGACGGCGAGGTTGCTTTGATAACCTTACGGTACGCCATTCCTCGGTCATATCAGATGTAAACGTAACTAGATTTTCTTTTCCCACTTCTTTTCTCAAAGCTAAGGCTTTTCGAAGTGTTTATAATGTTAGCCAGGCAATAGCAATCAAGTCGGGGCTTGCCCCTTTTGGGCGCCCTTGCACCAAGTCTGAGAACCTTTTAATAAGGCAATATAAATAAAAAGAATAAGTCAGGAATGTATAAATAAGAATCAAGGAAGACCTAACAAACATACATCAATATCATTTCAGCTGGAGTTCCACTACTGGACATAGGAACTCGTTGGAAGTTGGAATCTTAATAAGGTCGTCCATCCACTCTTTGGTTTGACGTCTCACGCTGCGCTTGTTGGTCCATGGCCTTCAAACAAACATTCATACAAACAAATGTACATAAATATATATACATTCAGATTTGTATGTTTTAGAACAGTTCCCCAAACTTTTTTGTGTCGTAGACCCCTTGCCATGTTTTTCCGTGTATGGTAGACCCCCTACTTACCTGATATTGATTTCTTGTAAATTTACTTCTTAGGTACTTTTATAAATAATGTAAATGTTTTGATATTATAAGATAGTATGATATAAGTAAATAGGTACTATCAGTGTATGTGTTGAGATCCACTATCGTGGACCCCTATTTTCATTCCATGGACCCCCAAATTCATCAAGTCATAGACCCCTAGGGGTCGATATAGACCACTTTGGGAATCACTGTTTTAGAATCTTGTGGAAAGGTATATCTCAAAACCATTTATCAAAAATGAAAACCAAAATGTTCCTCTTTCGAATAGGCTATTAAAAGCACTTTCGAATCTTCAATCACCATAAAATGTCGGTATAGTTGAAAGAAGCAACAAACCGTTCAGAAGGCAGTTCTGTTGAGTAGAACCAGCGAGAAACTAAACAGTTTTTCTTTACAAATATTAACAGTAATTAGCTTTCTGAGTGAGCATCAACAACATTTAATTCTACGCATAAATAAATACATTCCAAAAAACTTTTAAGTTAAACGGTTTTTTGGTACCCATATTGTGGTGGTTGTGGAAAAATATGTACCTAGTCCGCCATATTGGAACGGCGTCCATCTTGAATTTTAAATTTTGATATAATCATCGAGTTTTACTAGTGTAGCCCTTTCATTTGGTACCCATATTAAGGGAGTTAAGGAAAAATATGTATCCCCCATTTTGTATCGGCGGCCATCTTAGATTTATAATGTTATTGATTTTATTATATGGTATTGTCATCTAAATTAAATGTGTGTACCAAATTTCAGATCAATCTGACAACGGGTAGGTGCTTAAATTTCAATTTCCAATTTTGACCCAAATAAACAAATTCCGTACGGGTCGAACTAAATAAAACCGTTTAAATATATGTTGAATTTTGAAAAAAGAAAAATAAATTTTTGAGAAAATATAAGCACCTTGGTACCAGAGCAAATATTTTTTCTCTTGCAATACTAGTTAATATTAAACTGTATAAAAATATCTACCTATGACAGTAGGCCAGGCGCCAGAGTACAATATTTATAACTTGGAAGCAATAAACTTTTGTGTCGGAGTCGTAAATATTACATTGTATTGCTATCCTCTAATCACGTATACGTAACTTGGTGTTGCCAATATAAATGTATTCTTGCTATAAAAAAAAACCTGCAAAAAAAAATCTTCGGTTCTCTCGAAAGAAAGTTTATTTACTATATCTTAACCTATTGCATTAACGGAATAACTCTGTGAGTTTGTTCTAACATTAATGTAATTATTTAATGGATTCAGGCGTTATCTTGTGGAAGCCCATCCTAAGTAAGAAAAGGACCAATATTTAGCCACTTCCGCACATGCAGTGGTAGTCGTGCAACAAAGTGCACCGCCCGCCAGCACGCTGATAAATGCGTATGCGGCAAACAATGCGAATTACACAACCGCCACCGTTAAATCACTCAACACGTGTTTCACCCCTTCACGGGGCATCTTCAGGAGTTATGTTACACCGATTAGTGTAATTAATTAAAATATTATTAATGTAATTTTTAGGAACTATTGTAACTATTATGTTGGTAGAGTTTATTATTAAGACAGTAGTTGAGTGATGAAAACTTAAAATGCAAATAAAACAGATACATTTAAAAAAGCTCTATGTTCTATTATGGTTAATTATATTCAATTTATTAATTGCACATAGGAAAAATAGAATAAAAAGCTACATTTATTTTTCTACATTCCACACAATTAAATTTTCAAATGTACATTTAAGATTTCTACGAAAGCCTCCCTGCCTGGGCCCCATATTGGACAGACCTTGGGTTACACTCTCCTTTCTTACGAATATTTGAACAATTGTCTGCCAACGATATCTATCGAGCTCTTGTAGAGTGCTTAGATATCATTTTAATAATTCACTGTATTCATAACAGATTTTTAAGTACACAGCCTTGAAGAAGATTGCGCTCAAAAGAAATATTTTCAAATTAAGAACTCTTGGTTTCTATAGTCGTAAGCCAGATGTTTCCTCTTACGTGCGATCACTTTTCTATTAATTTTTTTATTCAATGTGGTCTTATCCTTTAAAAATGTTGTATATAGGAAATTTTTTAATGTTGTGTCATCTAATAAGGACACATAACAGAACGATTATTTATATTTTTATTGTACTTATATGAACTGCTGGTGTATCTAAATATTATTATAGTAAGTAAATAAGTAAGTTTTACGTATATAAGTAAAAATATCAACAGAAGACACACAAAAGTAATTTTCACGATGAAAAGCTGTTGATGTTGAAGGCTGTTAGCCACTGCAGCTTACAGCTTTGATAACTTGAAGGATTTAAAAGTTTAGGAGGCATTTAACAACAAGGGGAATGACAAACAAACCTCTTCTGATAAATAAAACATATGAATTTATTTTTTTTAGTTACACGATTTCATATATGCAAATATTACTTTTATATAGATAATTTCTCTCTGCACTGTTTTACGGTTAACTGGTACAGAATGCCTTTAGCAATAAGTTCGTTCTTATTCATAAATTGTTTGACAAGTGTTTAAATAAATACTAAACAATATACAGGTTGATTAGTTATAGATATAAAACCTTAAAGGAGTAATAGTATAGTTTTTTTGTCAGCAAAAAGCTTTGAAAATTGAACATGTATTTCTAATGCATCAAAAAAATGATCACACTGAAACTTTTCTGTTGGAATGCGACAAGTCAATAAATTCAGGCAATTAAGTTATGCAGGGACAGACATTAAACAATTATTAATTATTATAAGTAGTCGTCATTTCTGCCTATAGACATCCACTGCAAAGCCTAGGCCTCCCTTAAAGATATCTATGGGAGATATACCATAATCGCCACTCTCGGCAGCCGAGTTGGCAAACGCAGTTTAATATTATGGTACGTCAAGAGACGTTGCTGCCCAATCTCTGAATTAATTCTATTTGCGAGCAGTGGTTCGTTGCGATCCTATATAATTAATTAAAGTGTGAATTACATAAGATTGTATCTCCTGTATCCACGATCGCAATTTCAAAAATTTCATTCGTCTACCACTGTGCTATCACCGCTTATATGGTGTAATATTTACACTATTTATTATTCCTGAAGCCATGGATATTTATATAGGTTGTATAATAAGTTGTAAATGATCTACACATTCACCTATTTAAGGTTTTTACACCTTAGACCTTCCTATATTACTGCCTAAATGTAGCACGAAAGGGAAAAAATAAATTGTGATATAGATATAAGTTATATTAATAAAAGAAGAATAAGTAATTAAAGAATTGTAAAATGTGCAATAAATATAGAAAATCTAAATAAAAATTGTGTTGAAGTTGTGTTCCAGAAGGAAGAAGGAATAAAGGCGATGTATGAAATGTTATAAGAAATGAACAGGAATGAATGATAATGAGACAGAAAAAAAAAGAATGAAAGATATAAGAGTGAGCAAATAATAAAAGTATGTCAATAGATAATTATTAAAAAAAATTGTACCAGTTCACCCAAGATGGGGAAAGAAGGAAGGATGCCCAAAAACGGAGGCCGGATTATAAAAAAGCCTTTGCATTTATAACCAATGACCGTACATATTTAAGATTATTATATATAACGTAAATAATTCACTGGCGTCATAAAAATCGAGATCAGTAAAATGTATTTCTCTTATGTTTACGACTGATTTTTTACAGCTCAATCCGATACATTTATGTTGTTAAATACATAGTAAAATTCACCGATCGCATTTTATAGCGTTCGAGTGTGAAAGATCAAGTGTATATTGCTTAGTATGTTCTCACGTAACTTGAAAGCGATAAGTTAGTGAAGCTTGTTCTAAGTTATCTGCAGAACGTTGATCTATTATTGACATTTACTGTACATTTAAACGCATTTATCTACGTAATTTATTTATAAACGATGCGTTCAAAATTAAAACAGACATATTCATCATTATATCTGCCGTAAGACGTACTAATGGAGGGGTGAAACATGTGTTGAGTAATTTGACGGTGGCGGTTGTGTGATTCGCATTGTTTGCCGCATACGCATTTATCAGCGGGCTGGCGGGCGGTGCATTTTATTGCACGACTACCACTGCATGTGTGGAAGTGGCTAAATATTGGTCCTTTTCTTACACGACCTATGTTCACTCAGTAGTGGACGTATTGACCAAAAAAAACCGAACCATTAACTCCCCCAGGGAATGCTTCATAAACGAGCAGTGCCAATCCTGTATAGTATTGAATTGTATAATTAATGCACAAAGTGTTAATTATACAAGATTGTATCCCGGGAATCAAACCCGAGATCTATGGTTGCAAGTCTCAGTGTTCTATCGCTAAGTTACCTACCACTTGTAATAATATATCAGTGTCCTAATCACTGGCTGGTTACTACAGAAACTTCTCACTTCCTCTCTCACCTTCTTTATAACATTGGCTGAAATTTATTTTATGTTTAAAAAAAAACTATATTACCTACCTTTTCCTTTCTTCGTTCTCCTCAATTTTGTAGATAGTGACAAGCTTTCACAACATTAAGAAGTTTACTTAAGGAAATAATAAAACCTTCTTCTTTCATGTCTTTTCGGATCAAATTGTAACTCTCAGTCTTCTACTATCGATCGCACACACACGTGTACACAATAATTAAGGTTATATAGCGTTCAATTGATGAAGTTAGGTCCAAGTAATTACTTACAGAGTTTAAGTTATACATAAATGTAAATGACGACATAAGTTAGAGCATGTCATAATAAAATCCGGGATTGGGTCGTTGATGTAGAAATATTTCATTGCGTTTATTTCTTGGGATGGACACTTTATAAATTATATTTTTGTTTGATAATATCTAGAAAATTCCGAATTAGCGCTACTAAAATTCTACCTAAATAACTGATCATAATGGCAGTATTAAAGGGGGGTAAGAGTAGGGAAGGGGGGGGGGGCTATTGCTTTCAGCGGTCGCCTATCGGCTGCAATGATGACAATGAACCATAGTTATACTTCTAAACAAAGTTTAAAATTCTATGAATGTAATAAAGATCAAATTCGCATATAAAATAATATATAAAGTTTCGGATACTATCCTACTTTTTAGATGTTTATTTGCGATAAACCTGTTCGATATTTTAAAGGGATATAGACTTTAGCGACTTGAACCCAAAACTGCGACCAATCTTTTTAAGATCGTATCCCATTGACAAGGGTTTGTAAGAATATATTGCCTAACAATGTAAAGTTATAAAGTTCATTCTATTACGGGTTAGTTCCTTTTACATCTGTATTGTTTTATACTTATTATGATTTATTAAAAGTGTGTGTTATGTAATGATTGATCATATTATAATACCGTGATCGAAAAGTAAGATGAATTTGTTTATAAAATGTAAATAATTTATTTATTCTTCCAAATCAATTGCATTTTCTTCAAAGTAATCCTGTTCGGTAAAACAAACTTTTGCTAAAGCTTTTGACAGTTCTTGAAATAGTCGAAATAGCCTTTTTCTGGTATGGATGATGATGATGGAAGGATTGCCACTGTTCACAAATAAGGTTCCAGAGGTTGGGCAGCAGCATTTTCCGCGTAACATACACATACATAGCATATACTACGCTTCGATCGCCAGTCCTCCTGCTAATCATGACAATTATTGTATATCAACCTATGCCTTGCAGTGAGCGCTTGTGACCTGATGTGACGATGATAAACAATGAAGGTTAAGAGATTTTTCTTTTATATGACCTTATAAATAACCTCGTAATGTTTACAGAGACAGTCGATTAAGGTGACGAACATGTTTTTTCACATGACTTACACCGTTGCTCCAGTGATATTTGCAGATTGCGCTGGTTCTACAAGCTGCCATTTCAACCTTCATATTTCATCGGTCCCTTGCTAACCGTAACTGTCACGCTTTACGAGATTATGAAGAATCCCCTCATACGCCAAAGGTTCTTTATACTTAAGGCATTTATAGCAAAAACGAGAAACATAAAAATACATAATACAACTAAACCATTTAAGTAACTTCACAAGTAACCACTTAAGAAGAACTTCATGTATTGAGTTGATATTCTTTGTAGCGACGTTAATAAGTAAGGAAAGGACCAATATATAGCTACTTCCGCCATGCAGCAGTAGTCGTGCAATAAAGTGTACCGCCCGCCAGCCCGCTGATAAATGCGCATGCGGCAAACAATGCGAATTACATAACTACCACCGTTTAATCACTCAACACGTGTTTCACCCCTCCACGGTGCCAAACACAGAATGTAATCGCACTAATCGGTGTAACATTACTCGTGAGGATGCCCCGATTAGGATGGACTTCCGCAAAATAACGCCTGAATCCATTAGCGATATTAAAATTGAAATATATATAGCAAACGTAAGTAGAATTCCAAAAGCGTAAAATAAGTTATAAAACATATTTATATAAAAAAGAGTATTTTTTCTCGAGTAATAGGAGAAGGGATGAAGTCACCCCGTTTAAGTTACCTCGTTAAATTGTTAACTTTTCGTAGCTTTACGCTACGAAAACTCTAGCTACGAACGCTTACAGTTGAAATGAGAAAATTCCGAATCGTAAAGGACAAACTTCGTTAAATATTTTTGAAATAGTTAAGTCAGGAATAAGTAAAGGTCAAGTTGTTTTGCTTGTATTGTTCTGTTTATAATAAAGATTATATTTTATAACAACAATAATTATTTAGGTAAATTTGATTACATCGCAAAAGAACACCGACTGGTTCTGGACTCCCTGTTCTACAATACGAAACAGGATAAAGAATGGTATGAAAATAGCTCTTCATATATTCCGTCAAGGCATTTAGAAGTAAACTTGACTTCGTCTGGGAGCTCATATCAGCTGACATCATGATTCAGCCACTTACTTGCACTTTCAACCTGATAAAATTTAAATATACAAGAATCCTTGGCAATGATGTCGCCTGGCTATTTTGTTTTCATTTAAGATATATCCAACAGAAATTGTAAGGCCATAAATCATATTATATAAAGCATAAAGCATTTTGTTAAAATTCTTGCGTTGAATTAAATGTTGTTGACGGTCATTCGCGAAGCTAATTATTGTGAAGCACCTAATAATTATATTATAACTATATTTTTATATTAATAACCATATTTTTAAAGAGCAACTGTTGAGTTTCCGGCTGTTCTCAGCAGAACTGCCTTCTCAGACGGCGATAGCCTTTTGTAAGGATAACAATAAGATTATTTTATGTTAATTGACGATTCGAAAGTGCTACAAGCATACATATACTATAATAATAAAGAATATTTAAATTTTCTTTAGTTATGATTTTTTAAAGAGATGTGCTGCTGTGGAGTTTCTTCTTGCTTCTTCTGCATAACTATAACACCTTGCGAAGCAAAGTATAATCATATATAAAATATATTAAATAAACAAGATCACGATAAGAATCCTGTTGAAATTTCAAAATTAAATGAATAAGTTTTAACTATTAAGCAGACCGTGATCCACCTGGTAGCAGAATGTCCCGCATTTGGAGGGCTCCGGTACGAGACCGAATGTTGGATAGGAAAAAAGATTGAGAAGGCCACACTCGTCTCCATTATAATGGAAAAGGATGCAAGAGAGTCCGTCCTCAAATTCTTCAGGAAAGTTGCAGAATATGTAATTAATAGAAATAAAACATAGTTAAACATAAAATATTGTAAGTGTTATTATATATTTAATCTTATTAAGATAGATTTATTGAAATTAAAACAAAAAATGTAAAATTGATGTACATGAGAAAAATAAATAGACCAAATAAAGCTGTGATACTGCAATAGAAAATACAACTGAAGTGTTTGAGGATGGATGAAAGAAATGTAATGATTGAAAATGGAAGATGGAATTAAGGAATGATAGAAGGAAGAAAAAAAGTTATTGTGAACTATGGAAGACGAGAACGAAAATAAAAAATTCATGTGAAAAAATTGTTAAGAAATAAAAAAAACCCTGTTCCCAACAAAATAGGGGTGGAAGAGAAAAAAAAAGGAAAAAAAACTAGTAGTAACTAATGAATATCGTTTTGACGTTGATTTATGGGACAAAGTGTATTATTTAAAATTAGTATATATTATTTTTTTCTTAGTCTAACATTCATATATACTAAATAAGGTATTAAAACAAATCACTTAAGGCTATGTGAATGATGAAATCGTTTATCCAAACGTTTATTGATTACAATAAAGTCAATTATGCGACCGTAACGCGGTCTAATATCCGGTGAATTGCGTTTTCTGTGCACAGCAGCGAAATTCCCTTTCGCGATTTATTGTTCGACTGTCCCACTTGACGCTTAATCTAACTGTTTTATTGCAATCGCCGGCAATACGTGACTTTTGGACGTACACTAAATTAAACTGTTTTAATTGTAATAAACAGACTAATATTTCTAGGAGATGAAAACACATTAAAGTTAGATCCTATCGATAAGTAAGTACAAGTTGTGGTTCTCTCGAAGATGCTGCGAAGTCACCAAAGAGCTCGTTCATCTCCCAATCATTTGAAATAGTAGTATGTAGGGACTTGAGATTTTTCCAGACCTTGAACTTCGATAAAAAAGGTTTTATTACTGCCCCCGTTTTAAGTGCTCGAGGCTTCCCTATATATTTTCAGTAAGCGATCTTTAGGAGTGGCCTATACGTTACGTTACGTTACGATAGGTGCACTGGCGTCTTTACACTGAAAAAAATAAGCAGAAAATGATTTAGGTTATTCTGTGATCAAATATAAATTAAGTTAAAGTTAAAGTCCTGTCTACTGTAATTCAGAAGATTAAACCTTCTTTATCTGATAACGTATAACTTCCAACGCCGCGCTGGAATGATTTTATCTTAGTTTAGAAAGTAATCTCTGTTCATAATGACCTGCCTTGGTTTTAATTTAAAAATAACAGCTCTTATTTTTTATCTCCATATTTAATTAATTTTATTAAATATTACCATTTCTAACATACTTCACACTGGCTGATGTTATTGGCTAGACCTGTTCTAATAGAGAAAAAAGTGGACTTGTTTTATGTTTAAGGCAGGATATACATAGCATATATTAAAAAGTCATAAAGTTCGTAGAAAAAAAGGTTGTTTTTTTTTTAATCCATTTATAGTACAGGCCAAAAACCTTATTCGAGTTCAATAAGTAACAACACAACAGCAACAAAAAAACATTTCTCTCGTATTTAAGTCGGTTGTACACTATACAAAAAAACGTTACGTTTCTCTTTACGTAATTGCCTACTCTCAGCTAATAGTGTTTAGGTTAATTTTATTCCATTGGATCGCGGGCGTGCTGAGGGTTCATTATGGCTTTTAGCTCTAAACATTGTCTATTTTCTCTGATGTGAAAGATTTTAGAGATGTTACACATGTATTTTGGTAAAACTGGTGAAAGTCACATCAATTGCTGTCAATGTACATTACCCTATTCAACAATCAATTAAAAAAGAAGATATAACAAATGAAAGATGATAATAAAGTAAGATAAATTATTTTTCAATTCGAAAAAGTACATATTAAAATCAATTATAGTTTACTATCTGTTTCCGAAGACTTTTTACTTTCAGAAGTTAGTCCGTCTAAAATCGATAGGAAATAAAACGTATTTCAGAGTAATATAGGTGTATATACAAGTTGATTGTGAATAGGTGTAAAATCTTTTTCTTTAAAATTTATTGTGACGATTGTAATATACCCCTCTGTAAAGTTTATATATATATATATATATATATATATATATAAATATAAATAACACTTTTTAAAATTTATTAAAGAAGAAAGTTAGTTCTGTCTTAGTATTATCGGCCTATTGTCGGTTTTAATTTCAGTATAATTTAAATTTTTATTAACTGATATAACATATATATTACAAAATTTATTATAAAAATAATTACAGTTATACAAATTTAAAGACAGTTTGCATCTGATAATAATTGAAAATACAGAAGTTTAAATTCTCACACTACTGGCAAGGTAAGAAGCAATTAATTATTTAAGACAAAATCGAAAACCAGAGACAATATTCTGAACGTTAAAACAAAGACTTCGAAATTCAAATTGAGAGCACAAGCGAACGGCTGCGTAATTGGAAGCAATTGCGTGCTTTTGTGTTGTTGTGAAGTCGCTTAATTAGGCATTTCATTTTCCCCTCCACTTCTGAGTGAAGCCAGATAGGTACACGCCAATTATTGTGTTTCGTTTAACATTTATTTTTTAATTTAAAAAATAATAAATGACCAATAATAAACGCATAATATAGACTTTGATTTGATTGACTCTGTGTTTGGCACTAATCGGTGTTACTTGACTCCTGGGGATGCCCCGTGGAGGGGTGAAACACGTGTTGAGTGATTTGGCGGTGGCAGTTGTGTGATTCGCATTATTTGCCGCATACGCATTTATCAGCGGGCTGGCGGGCGGTGCACTTTGTTGCACGACTACCACTGCATGTGCGGAAGTGGCTGAATATTAGTCCTTTTCTTACTTAGAATGGATTTCCGCAAGGTAACGCCTGATTCCATTAACACGTTCGCGCGCTGTAATGCATGACAAATTTTGGCATTTTGACACACGTTTTTTCCATACTAAGTCCATAGGTGTACTTGCGTAGGTCCGCTTACCAATATGACCTACTACCATACCAAATGACAGAACGTCTTCAGGCGTCGCACGTCCTAGGGCGTTCTGGCAGATTTCTTTCTATCATAATAGGAAACAATACCGCCCGTCGACGTACGGTGGATTACTAGATTTCAAACTTGAACGCCTGTCGACGTAGTGTCGCGTTAGTTTGTTATCTTCTATCGCCCACCGACGTACCGCGCGCGAACGTGTTAAAAGCATAATATAGAGCTTACGTTTATTATTCTCACCCCCAACTCATAAATATTATCCTCTGTTTCTATTCACCTACTTCCAGCCTCTGTTCTATACAGCTTAGTAATATGGGTAAAAACTTTAAAAGAGTGAATGTATAGCTTATTTCCCCGCAAATAATGGTTTCAAAAATAATAATGCGTTTTTTTAAATTTGTTATACTACTTTTTAAAATTAATTATTGTTTAATATCTGTCCATGTAGACATTGTACTGCTAAAAAAAATAATGTAACCTCTTTCTGAGTGATTACTTTATAAAGTGTAATTGTAAATAGGTATAAAAGTTTTAAAACCTTTTGCTTTCCAATAAGTCATAACTTACATTGATGCATTTTAAATTCAAAATGTCTTTAACCTCTAAGAACAGTCTGAAGAAGAGTATTCAATATTGTATCCGAACTCCACTTTATAATTGTACTTGAGTGCGTGTATCGGAACGGTCGGCTTCTTTCACCGGCTTCTTTCACCGGCTTCTTACACCGGCTTCTTTCAACGGCTTCCACCGTCGGACAATAAAAATTGAACTAAAAATGTGCTTGTTTCATATCGATACCCAACAAAGAGACAATACAATTGTTCTGAAACTTAAATGTTATGTATATATTATATCAATCATTTAAATGAGCAGTGGTAGCAAAGATGTAAACAAAGACTTGCAATCACAGGTCCCTGGTTCTATTCCTATCATGAAGTTACCATAGGAAAGGAAGAAGCGTCATGAGCGATTATACCACCAATTGCCAAACCGATTGCCAAGCATGGTGATTATGGTATGCCCCCCATTGATATCTCTGCAGAAGGCATTTGCCTAGCAGAGGGCGTCTATGGGCTGAAACAACAAATGAGTCAATAAAGTTTTATATATTTCTTCATCAAATCAACCATCCACCAAAATCTCTTAAATGTTATTTTCTTCTTTTCAGTCAAGCACTCTTGTCAGTGTGATCGTGGTCATGTTCCGTTAGGTTTTGGTGCATCTCCTACTAGGTGGAGTAAGAGAATTAATTTATAGAGAGAATATAAAAATGTATTTAATAAAATACTCTTAATTTTAAATTTAAAAGTGTACACGTATGTATTTTCAACAATAAACAATAATAAATAAGAAAAGGACCAATATTTAACCACTTCCGCACATGCAGTGGTAGTCGTGCAACAAAATGCACCGCTCGTCAGCCCGCTGATAAATGCGTATGCGGCAAACAATGCGAATCACACAACCGCTACCGCCAAATTACTCAACACGTGTTTCACCCCTCCACGGGGCATCTTCAGGAGTTATGTTACACCTATTAGTGCCAAACAGAGTGTCAACAATCATCATATATTAGGGGGAACGGAAAGAAATGTCGCTTTCTCAAGTTATATTCACACGACTACATTTTTAACAAGTTCTTATTTCTAATTAACTATATATTCACCTTGGTTATTGAGTATACAAAATCAATGCCGGAGCGGTAAAAATCAATCGGTTTTTCTGTAAAATATGTCGACAAAAACGACATTTCTTTGCGGTCCCCCTAATGTATTTAAATAGTTACGGATAAATTACTCGTATAAAAGATTCAAGATCATATAAAATAAGGTTCTGTTATATAATTAAAGAAAAATTGTCGTCAATTATTCTTAAAGCTATCAGTCCATAGTCGATAGCGTGTGTTTATCAAGGAGATAAGGGTTGGGTAAATGTTAGTTCTATTCCACAAACATATCGTCTGGTAGTTCGTGCTAACATTAAACGCAAGTAAATCTACTCAATTTTTACAGATGTTTTATTTTTAGCCCAACTAATTAAACTTAGGTTTAACTATAAATTTTATTATTACACATATTACGTATAACACCGTATTTATTATAAATATATGTTATATATGTGTATGTGCGTTTATGTCTGTATGTGTATATATATATGTGTATATTGTACATGTTAACTACTCGATATTTATACTTCTATTGTTTCCATACTATGGTTGTCTGGAAGAAATAGCCTCATGTAATAAGACCGCCCATTATGTGTGTATTTTCTATGGTGTACAATAAAGAATATCAAATTATTTAAAATTTAATTATTTAATGTTATCACGATTTCTATTTAAGGCGTAGTCCAATGGTGGGCATAAAACCATTCTATAATTTTCTCATAAGACTTTTAGTGGCTTGTATTATATAATGTATAGGTGAGAAATTATAAATGCGAAAGTTTACTAAAAACTATACTGTGGTCAAAAAGTAAGATGAAATTGTCATTAAAATTTTCGGGGATTCGGAAGGCAGGTAATTTCTTCCTAGGTAAGAAGGACTGTCTATAGCAGTAGTTTTCAACCTTTTTTGAGCCATGTTCCACCTTAGCTTTTCTAAAATTCTTAACCCCTCCTATGTAACATAAATAATTTTTATATTAAATCGCAACTGTTTCACTAGTCCACTTTCGAATTGCCCACTTTAACAATGGAATTGTTCCACAGTGGCGCACAGGCCCCACGTTGAGAAACACTGGTCTATAACATTTGCTACGCGTCTGTTTGTAAAAAGGTTTAATTATTTTAGCCCCAAGACTCGATTGAAGCCAAAATCGATTAATTTTTTCGAAAAAAAAAAGTCAAAAACTCAATTCACATCGTTACGTAACCTCCGTATTCCCCTGTGACTTCTGCAGCAAACTTAATAGGCCAATGCGAGGTCGCCATTTTAATACGATTGACGTGATGAAAACCGAATTCAAGAAGGTTTCAAGACCTTATACGGGCTATACCGAAAAAATGTTGGCAAAAGTGCGTTTTACCGGACGGGGATTACTTTTAAGTGAAATAAATAAAATATTTACATTTTATAAACAAATTCACCTTTCTTTTTGACCACGGTATTATATCTATTATAGGATTTACATTAGTGTCAAAAATAGCAAACACACTCAGGCAAGAAGTCAGTGTTAGTACCACCCTTTTAGAGCACATTAATAATTAATCATACTGTATATTATTAACAACATGTACATAAATAAAAACATTTAAAAAACTTTTAAGTTAAACGGTTTTTTGATACCCATATTGTGGTGGTTGTGGAAAAATAAGTACCTAGTCCGCCATATTGGAACGGCGTCCATCTTGAATTTTAAATTTTGACATAATCATCGTGTTTTACTAGTGTAGCCTTTTCATTCGATACCCATATTGAGGGGGTTAAGGAAAAATACGTAATCCGCCATTTTGTATCGGCGGCCATCTTAGATTTATAATGTTATTGATTTTATTATATTGTATTGTCATCTAAATTAAATGTGTGTACCAAATTTCAGATCAATCTGACAACGGGAAGGTGCTTAATTTTCAATTTCTAATTTTGATCCAAATTTCCGTACTAAATGAAACTGTTTAAAAATATAGTAAGAAGTAAACATGTTTGCTTTCCTAATCATATTTCGAGACAAAACATCCCAGCAGTGATCACACAGCAGCATATATTTATTTATACTATCAAATATATATTTTAATAAGATATACACATAAAGATGTCTTGAACGTGATTATAGAAAATATATAAAGCTATTGCACACATGAATCGAAGGTTTATGTAAGTTAAGTTACTAACATAAGCACTGATCTATGGCTTTAATTTAAACGTATTGCGACGTCAATTGCAGTCAGCTGTACTTACGCAATGGACGGCGTGTTTAGTGACCATTCAGTTAATGTTTAGTTTGATTATTACAGGACATAAATAAAGTTAATTTATTTGTTGTTAACGTATTTGAATATATAGTATGTAATAGCTCTGGTAGGTTAGGAATGAAAATAAATTTTCTATTGTAATATTCTACGTGATGATTTTAAAGAATTACTGTTAACAAACAATCATTTTTTTATTGGACCCCGTTTTAAAGGCTTCTCGTTTTTCGCCTCTCTATTTTAATTATGAATTATTTTTCACAGATTTTAACTATATACATTTTCATCTTTTTTCAATCATAATGTGATATAGTCGTTCTTTTTTCATTCTTCACAACTCACACTCACATCTCATTCCTTTTCATTCTTTTTATTCCTTTCATACCCCCCATCACTTCGATCGTCTTCCCTCACCGAATACTATAGGTAACATTTATGTCTTTGTTTAATTTTTTTTTATTTTACTTTATTTATAGATTATACATTAATTTAAACTGTATTACAAATAAATAAATATTTAAGGTTCTTCATACATTTAACACTAAGCAAACTATGCAGTTTTACTTTAGTAATCCTCGCGGTACGCGGTGCCAAGTCGGACTGTCCAGTGTAAGGTAAAGAACTGTCTCTTTAATGATAGAGTCTCACATCTGTTAATATTTGAAACGCCATACGTCTTAAACTGTTTCTTTAAATCAGTAGAGATTTAAGGCAACCACAATATTGAATAAAAAGAATTATAATTACCAATAGTAAAAATTACTGCTGTTACTAGCTGTACCCTTTCTCGCTTTGAGTGGCTGGTACTGCCTTTTGCGAGTCAGCCTTTATCGGCTGACATGAATGAATAAATAAATATGAATGATTGCCCATACCAAGGTCTAGAACCACCTCCTAAGATCGCCACGTTGATTGAGTTACACGATGTTCGTATCCAGAAACATTCATAAAATCCATTCTGTAATTTGAAAAAGTGAGGAATTTATTTTGCATTTAAATATGGAATTACATAAAATAAATTCTTAGCTGATTTCTCTTAAATAAACGAAATATTGCTGTGAAATTTTAGGTTCCTTAACCTTTTGGTGCCAGAGATATATTGATGATTGAGTACATAGGTCGGAATTTCAAATATGTACAGAAAAAAAACAAATATATAGATATTAAATTAAAATTTACTAATAACGTGTGATAAAATTAATAATCAAATATATATACTATACATAAAAATTAAACTAATATTATATGTAATTATATCTATACACAATCGCCCAAGACGCCCACCGTAACACATAGGCTATCCCTAAAGATCATTATTATGTCTGGTCCTGCGATGCACATATCCAACGAGTTCCCACGTTATTAACTATATCAACAGCTCACCTATTGGGAGATCAAAAAAGGACCCAAAAGTATCATAGATAAACTAAAATGAAAATTTATTTCTGTCATCGAAAAAAGAGGTCCTTTAAAAGTTTAAAAAGATTCAACCCTTCTAATTAACACAAGTAACATTTCCACAGTCGACTTGCGAGTACAGTAATTTACTTGCAAATGAATAGTTTGATATGAATTAGATTTAAAAAAGTTAAAAATTAAAATATTCATTCACTATTTTATGTATTATCTTAAAAGTGAAATTAAATTTTCTTCAGATCGATGAAATAGCTAAAACTATTAGATGGTATATCCATATTTCAGATATCAAGAACGGAGCAAGCTCCATTTAATTTTTTACGACATAACCACAAAATGTTTACTGCCTCTGGAATATTGGCGTATTCCGGCGCCAGACGTAATAAAATTATCATTTACAATTTATAATTAATTAAACTTAATAATGAGTTTATTTTTGATTTATTTACATTATCTTTAATATTAATTTACTTTAGAGACGTCACTTCTCAGCATTCTATAGATTCACCTTTCTGTTTTTTTTATTAATTCTAATTTCTATCGCTAGTGGCATTTTTTACAATATTTATTTTTGCTTAAACTAAACGCAGATAGTTGGGAGAGGGTTGCCGCTATTTGATACGGATCTTTCTTCTCCCAGCTGCGAGGCACGACAGCGTATTATAATTTTTTACATTTTTTCTTATGCATAAATACACCTAAAATTTATATATATTAACAATACAATTTAGAATACTTAATTATATATTAGTTGCTACATTAAGTTATTTCAAGTCGCTGCCCAAGCGGTACAGACCGTTAAATGCCTTGAGATTTAGGACAATGTGACGGGCCAACTCATCAAAAGATTCTGCTGTAGAATTTTTCTTGAGAAGGTCCGGTAAGCTGAACGGAGGTATATTAAGGTTTTCACATAAGGTCACGTGGATACGTCTTTTGGATGCGAATCGGGAGCAGTGTCTGAGTAAGTGATCAAAAGTCTGTACTGTGGAGTCGTCACATGGGCAAGTCTCATTATCGATTATTTTAAAACGGTGCAGGTACTGCTTGCAGTATCCGTGACTGCTTAGTAGTTGTGTGTCACCTTCCTGGTGCGGGGTACAGTGCTTTGGGCTGACCACCTGCATACCAGGTTTATGTGGGCTTCCATGCACAGGATAAGCGTTCACTTTGCTGACTAGAAGAGAAGAAGAGAAACTCCGAACATACAAGGATGGGGCCTCATAATTTAAACAAAGATAATATTTGACCTCCGACTGTATTCCACGGAGGCGTTTTTCACTTTAATATTTATTGAATTGTAACGTGACATGAAGATTAGCTATTAAAAGAAACACGCAGATACAGTAAAGAAATATGTTTATTAATACTGATTTATACACAAAAACCAATTTATTCAACAATATACACACAAATCAAAGCTATGTTATGAGGTACCGTATCTGAAGGATTGCGCTTGATTATATCACCCCGTTCTCCAAGACATAGGTTCTCCATCTATGCCTGTTGGCTGATATGAATGCTTGAATATATCTTAAAAAATAAGTTCTAATTTATTAATAAATGCATTATGTAAAAATTATAAAAAATAGGTCTAATCTACGCAAATTATTAGGTAGGTTTTTTTCCGGGTGTAGAGTAGTTATTTTGGTAGATATAACAAAGTAAACTTAGTACCAATTAGTAAACAATTTACTATCTAATAGATTCAGGCGTTACTTTGCGGAAGTACATCCTAAGTAAGAAAGGGACTAATATATAGCTACTTCCGCTATGCAGCAGTAGTCGTGCAATGAAGCGCACCGCCCGTCAGCCCGTTGATAAATGCGCGTGCGGCAAACAATGCGAATTACACAACTACCACCGACTAGTGCCAAACACCGAGACTCGGTGTTTGGCACGGGTCGGTTTGTTTGTCAAAATAGACCCCTTGACAATTTTTGCATTGTAGCTCCCTAGTAAACCTGGGAATCTGTATCACGTCATAAAGTGGCCTTCAATAGAAGGCAGCCAACGTTTCTTTGGCACCTTGAATATTCAACACAAAGTTTTCCGTTTTTATTAGGAGATTGTGAGTACAGTGGGTGAACTAACAATTTTACATATTTGATATAAAACATTACAACCAGGGCTATTTCGTAGACCATGGTTTGCAGATTTGAAGAGTAATAGACATTTAGTAGTAAACCTTATTTTAAAGCAGAGATCTAGGCAATATTAAATCAAACAAATTTTCTTATTTGTTACAAAAATTGAAGACGACAGTATAAGTGACTAGTTAGTAAAGGCTTTTGTCATCCGCCGTTTCAAAGGGGAATCCCCGGAGCGACACTTTAAGAAATAAAAGGCATATAAAACTGCACCGCCTGGAGGAGTACTAAATTCTCGTCAGCGCCAGAAGTCTTAATGCTGTATAAAACTATTAAAAATTATTGCTATATTTCCTTTATTCATTTGATATATTACTATGATCTTAGAAGAAATAAAAACCGTATTTAATTTTTTTTAAAAGAAGAAATTTTGTCTATTTAATATCCAGCCTGGCCATAAAGACGGTAACTATAAATATAAAAAAATATAATATAACATTTAAATTTGGAATTTCTCGTTCTTATATATGATTAATGAGTATTTAAATATGGAACTTGATTTGTTGACTCATTTACATGATTAAATAATTGGTGGATTTCATTTAAAAGAGCAACTTGAGTTTCTGGTCGGCTGTTCTCAACAGATCGACGTTCTGAGCTGGTAATAGCTTACTGCTTATAATGTTAAAATAATCGACGATTCAAAAGCGCATGTAAATATCTACTTGAATAAAAATATTTTAAATTTGAATTTGAATTATGTGTGAAATATGTTTGTGATTTTGAAATGGAGTGAGGTAATACACAGACCCAAATTACTATAATAGAAATATACACAGTAAGTATGTAGAGAAATGCAATTTCGCACACCAAAAAAAATGTCATTGCTGGTCTTTTTTTTGTGAAAAAGTAGAATCGACAGAGGATCAACCTTATTCGAAGATACAATCTTCATAGAACAGGGTTAAATAATCTATTTAATGTTATAAAAAAACGAACACGTGAGACCTCAAGTATTCGTATTTCATGTTGCTTCTACACAAATTCCAGCACCTGTTTCAGTGGTACATTTTTCCCATGTGCCTTGGTGTAGTACAGAAGAACTCCGGTACATACAATAGAAGATTCTAGTACCTTTTAAAAGTACGGAGAATTATTAGTAAGGAGGTTTTAACGGGTAGAAAATAATAAATGTCATTATTGTCATTTTAGCACCCACAGTTGGACATATGCCTCCCCATAAATGTTCAAAAATACCGATTTGAGCGCAGATTACGTCCTGGATTTTCGACTTTCACAAGGTCATTTGTCCAATTTGTTAGTGCACATCTTACTCTGCACTAGTCGATTCTACCATACAGATAGCTACTATCTGTTTATATTGCTAGGGATAATAGTTGGTATGCTTAAATTTTCCAAGAAATTTTAAAGGTAGGTAATGAAAAAGATTATAAACGATTTTAATATTTCCAGGTTAATTCTTTAAATATAACACAGCTTACATACATTTTCTATATCAATGTGCAACTATTTCTCTTAATATTAATATGATAAATTTTAAAGCACAGTACAATTAGACGTCATTTGCAAAAATTAAGGCATTTTCACACTATGACATTACTTTTGCGCCATCTGGTATATGGTTCTGGTCTTTTAACAACTTTTTAGGGAGATCAATGCCTCGTTGTGGGCGTTTCCTAGAGACCATATATCGGCTGATATGTGGTAAAAAACTTATGTCCAGACAAAATAATCTATGGAAGGCTTTATGGTAAAAATAAGGGATCAACAAAATTAAAAATATCTCATCGAGCATCTATGTGATTCCTATCGTCTTATATCAAGTATATATTGATAACAAAAGGTTTATTACTCGATGAAATAGGTTTCGATCAAAATCTTATAGAGTTTATGATCCACACTTCACTTCGGGGTGCACCTTCGATAAGTTATATGGAGGGTGAAATCGCAGAGATTCTATTGTGCAGATATCGTCTTTGTCGTAAAATCTAGCTGTCAGATGATAATATGACGGTCGAATAGATAGAAAAGCTGGCTTTTGATAATTACTAATGACAAATTATAATCCGTGGATGTACTTTTTCTAATAATTTGTAAGAAATTGCGTTAAAACTTTGAGAATTCTAGTAAATTTAATCTAATATATAAAATTCTTGTGTCACGGTGTGCGTGATTGAACCCCTCCGAAACGGCTCGACCGATTTTCGTGAATCTTAGCGTGCATATCGGTCAAGGTGGAGAATCGGACAACATCTATTTTTCACGCCCCTAAAAGCTGAGGGTGGTCCACCCCTATTTTTTTTATTTTTTAGACAAAACTTTTTGTTTTTACTTTTTTAAGGTACAGTATACAAAAACCGCTCTATATTTCCAACCCTCTACGATGAACCCTTATTTTTTATTTGTTTTTTTTTAATGATTCCTAGAAATAACATACAAGGCAAAACAACGTTTGTGTGATCAGCTAGTAACTTATAAAACTTTGCGTTATTAGCTTGTCGCATTCCATTAGAAATAGTTAATTAATATAACATATTACTGAGTGATAATTTTATACAGGGCGATTGAAAATATATGTAAAATATTTAAGGCGTTTTAATGACACATTAGCTATACAGGGTTGTAACTTTGAAGCTTTTACAATAATTTTTCGTTTATATATATCCTTTGAAAGGGAAGGAAGATATTTTTGCTCCGACATTTTTTATTCACACTGCTAAGAAGTGAAAAAGTTTGTCTGCGTCTGTATTTCCGTATAAACAACTTTTCGATGGAGCACAATCAGCGGAAGTCGATGCAAGGAATGATTTTCCTGTTACAAATCTTGTGATAACAAGTAAAAAAGTCCATAAATGTCACAATTTTTTTTCGGAGTTTTGGTCGTTATCGAATATAAATACGAGTATATACAATAATGGTGGACTCATTTTGGCGGAAAAATGAACGTAGCTTCGCAGAATTTCATTAATTCGTCGTGTGGGTGCGGGGTACGGTGCTGATGAACACTCGTAGCAGGTTTAAGAAGGCCTTCATCTTTACCGACCAGACTCTTCGTCTTCATCTTCATCATGTTTTTGTGGCTCTCTTGTTACCATTCCATCTTGATCTATGAATAGTATAGGGCTTACGAAGTTTTACTTCAGTATTTTCTTCCTTATTTTTCTTCTTCTATCCTTCACATAATCTCCCATTTTCTCCTATAATATTTCAAAGTAAATTTAATTTGGTATTCATTATTGTGCACGTTACAAATATATACATAAGTTCATAATAGTATAGAAAAAGTACAATGGACGGTCTTACTATAAATTGTGATATAATATATAAAGTTAGTTAAAATTTCATTGTGTTTACGGAATAATCGTTATTAAATGTGAAGCTATAACTCAAATTTGTGTATGTTGTGTTTTCTATGGTTTAAGAATTACACAAGTTTTATTTTCATATTAAATGGAATCAGGCGTTACCTCGCGGAAGTCCATCCTAAGCAATAAAAGGACCAATATTTAGCCACTTCCGCACATGCAGTGGTAGTCGTGCAACAAAGTGCACCGCCCGCCAGCCCGCTGATAAATGCGTATGCGGCAAACAACGCGAATCACACAATCGCCACCGCCAAATCACTCAACACGTGTTTCACCCCTCCACGGGGCATCTTTAGGAGTTATGTTAAACCGATTAGTGCCTCTGTGTTTGGTGGGCGGTGCATTTTATTGCACGACTACCACTGCATGTGCGGAAGTGGATAAATATTGGTCCTTTTCTTTTTTTTATTTTCATATATAATTTAGTAATATACGTGTATATACTCCGAGTTGTGAATCAAAAAATAATACCAATAATTTAACCAAAGGAAGGTTTAAAGAAGCAAAAACTAAAGAAACGTTAATAATAATTCGTAAGAACCTCGAAGATGGACACGGATGATAAGAGGATGGCGCGGGTGCAAATGATCAGGGTATGACACTTTGACATAATACCTTATCAATTTTGTTTCAGGCATCGGTAAAATATAGATATGAAAATTTTTAATGTACCAGTAACAAACGATAGCTTTGTATAATATACTTTTGTTTATAAGTGTAAAAGGTTTAAAGTGAATGTTTACAGCTATTTACAATCACTTTGTTTGAAGTTATCACACTAAAATACTCGTATGTTACATTATTTTTTTTTTCTATAATACGATACGACAGGCCAGTAACTTCTGGGTATCCAGTATCTTAAAAGACAGATAGTAAACAATACTGTTTCCACCTCTGGCATGGAAGCAGTATCCCATTACAGCCTGAGTACCAGTGATCTTGACTCGATATAAGGGGGTGCTGTCAGACTTATATAGGTGATAACGAGTGAGGGTTTTTTTTATGGTTCCCGTTATTAGGGACCTCTCGTTCCCCTATATTGTGTGGAACAGGGATTTTTATTTTTTTTATTAATATATTCACACACTTTTATTTATTTTCATTCTCTTACTAGTTAGTGTGTAAGAATCTTGAACACCGTCTGCGAGTAGCGTGTCTGTCAATTTTCTACAGGATCCATTTTGGGGTCAGCGTTGCGGAACTTTACAACCGTATCCTACCATCCCCATTTCTGTATAAGACTAGTAGGATGTCGGTCCACTATCAACCTAACAGTGTGGAGTTTCCTTGGAGGCGTATCGAGCGTTTCAATTCACGTTTCTAATCAGCACAGCCCGAGTCCAACCATCTGCCAACTCCATTATTCCTCAAGAATTATAACCCAGATCTCTTCAGAGTCAGAGTGAATAGGTACTTACTCAGTCTACATGCTTCATCCTTGACCACATCGTCGACTTCAATCATCGAATTGGTGGTCAAAGATAGAAAGATAAGCGTAAAAATTTGAAGTGTTTCATTCAATAATTAACAGTAAATAAGCTATACATATACATTCACTTCTATAAAGCTTTTATATCGTATCATTTGACCACGACATCGGACCCCAATTGTTTTCAGAGAGCCGGAAGAACAGCCTATCCGCTTTTCCTGGGTTATCGACTTTCCCCGGGCCTCGTCTATATATTCATACTGCCTCTATAAAACTTTTACACATATAACCAATCTGTATAAGAGATTTCCACTTAATAATATACTCTTCGCGATGTCTGGTATAATTATGTATAAAATAGATAGAGCAGTATTTTTTCACTATTTACGTGTCATGCTTCTTCTTAGCCTTTCTAAAATTTTTAATGGAATCAGGCGTAACCTTGCAGAAGTCCATCCTAAGTAAGAAAAGGACCAATATTTAGCCTGTGTCACAGAGACTCTGTGTTTGGCACTAATCGGTGTAACATAACTCCTGAAGATGCCCCGTGGAGGGGTGAAACACGTGTTGAGTGATTTGACGGTGGCGGTTGTGTGATTCGCATTGTTTGCCGCATACGCATTTATCAGCGGGCTGGCGGGCGATGCACTTTGTTGCACGACTACCACTGCATGTGCGGAAGTGGCTAAATATTGGCCCTTTTCTTACTTTCTAAAATTGTTACGGTCCTGTATGTAACATATATGTCTTTTATACTAAAGGGAAAGGGTTAAACTAGTGACGAGTCCACTTTTGAATTGCCTCTATTAACAATCAATTGCTCTACTGTTGGGCGTAGGTCCCTACGTTGATAAATACTGGCTCAGAGACTAGAAATTTGGTAGGAATCTTCCTTTCGCCGAGAAGATTAGCTAAGAACGGGTTGTACTAAATTCCACTCGCAAGGCTTAAGTGGTTCTTTATTAATAAATTCCATATTTTGTTTTATGTGTATAAAAATTTAAAAATGGATTTTATAAAATAACAAGCCGCAAAGGCAGTGAGGGCCACGAAATAAGCGTTGGACAGCTTGTACATATAATTCTTCTTATTTTTTACCAGTCGCCATTACTATTAAATTACAAATCGACAAGGCTGTCTAAAATAAAATATTCTAATAAATACAGACATAACAAAAGTACAGAGGGAATGTTTTCGACGTTTAAATATTACCCTGAATTACATTCTATTATTATTTCAATTGTGTTTGATATTAAAGTCTGTATACAATTTAAGTATGAAATATGTAAAATAATATTTTAAACTGACATTGCTCTGGACTGTGGCATTATTTTTATAACTGTTTCAATTATTAAACATGACTTTTTAAACGGTTTTATTTAGTTCGACCCGTACGGAATTTGTTTATTTGGGTCAAAATTAGAAATTGAAATTTAAGCACCTTCCCGTTGTCAGATAGATCTGAAATTTGGTACACACATTTAATTTAGATGACAATATAATATAGTAAAATCAATAACATTATAAATCTAAGATGGCCGCCGATACAAAATGGCGTATTACATATTTTTCCTTAACCCCCTCAAGATGGGTATCAAATGAAAGGGCTACATTAGTAAAATACGATGATTATGTCAAAATTTAAAATTCAAGATGGACGCCGTTCCAATATGGCGGACTAGTTACATATTTTTCCACAAACACCACAATATGGGTACCAAAAACCATATAATTTAAAAGTTTTTTAAATGTATTTTTTATATGAAAATTAGTCTTGTAGTATACTTGGTATTTTGAATGTAACAGATGTGGGACTATTTTGCTTAAAGGTCAGATGATGGTGTTATTATGGGCGTAAAAAACCAGCCTGGTATCTGCACTAGATTACCAGTCTGATTTAGCCCTGCTTATTGTGAAAATTTCCAAAGTTTAACTACACTTAAGTGCTCTTTATATGTATTTTTGTCATTCAAACAACATATTCGCCAAGTCAGAAATAAAGCCTCTCACATCCTCAGTAGGCTTTACCTAATCAATTGCTCTTCAAGCAAACTGTCTCTCAGACACAAGCTGCACAAGGCTTGCGTAAGACCAGTTTTCTCTTACGCGAGCGTTGTATTCGCGCATGCCGCACCCACCAACATCAGCTCTATAGACGCTCCAAAACCGCTTCACGATTGGCAAGCGGATTGTCGATCGCTTTGTGGTATTATGGTACGCAGAATACACTGCCCATCCTCTGGAAACTTCTTTGTAAGCAATGGCAATACTATATAATTAGCACACAGAGTGTGAATTATTGATACAATCTCCTTCAACTTATCATGATGGGAAAAGTCGCTGGTAAAAGGAAGGTTGGTAGGAGAAAGAAGTCGTGGCTCCGTAACATTAGAGAGTGGACCGGAATCGCCAGCGCTTCTGAGCTATTACGCAGAACTAAAAATAAGGAAGAGAGCAGGAAGCTGATAGCCAACCTCCACTAGTTGGAGAGGCACTTCAAGAAGAAGAAGAATATTCTTTATTGTACACGATAAGATACATAATATACAGATACAATAATATACAGAAAAGTACAATGGGCGGTCTTATCACACAAGGCAACCTCTTACAGACAACCATAGTAAGGAAAAGATAATAGTACGGGAAGTTCACGTGTACAAAAAAATACATATTCAGAAATAAATGAACATAAATATACATAAACATACATACTAGATCTATAATTATCTATCTCTTAGTTCATTTCTTTTTCTTCTCTGAGTATGTAAGTCACTTAAACATACATACATACGTATATAATATATATATTTATAATAAAAAAGGTTTAATACATATTATAAATATAATACAACAATAAATAAAAACATCTAACTGACTTCGATCAGTATTGGTTCGATCGCACTTGCCTCAGAAAGAAGCAAGAAGAAAAAGAAATGAACTAAAAGATAGATAATTATAGATCTAGTAAATGGTTCTTAACCTTTTTCTTGAATTATATAAGATAGTATTCCAGAAATCGAATCAGCGATGTTTCGTACTAAGTAGCAGTCCAATACCAATAGGCTACTATTGCTCCTGAAAACGAATGAAAAAGTTAACATGATGTAGTTTTGAAATGATTAATATATTTTGAAAGTGATTTATTTTTCTCCGTTGACCATTTTAAAAAGTCGTTAAATTCATTCAAATAAAGGTTAGGTTGGCTTACTTCAAATTGGACGGGGAACGGTCCGATTTCGATCAAAGGATATTTACTGCCGTTTCATAGTTAAATTTCCCGAAAATAATGAGCAAATAATACGAGTTCCACCCTTAATAACATTATAAATTGAATGAATAATAAAATAGATATTATAAAAGGTTTATTTAATGGAATCAGGCGCTACCTTGCGTAAGTCCATTCTAAGTAAGAAAAAGGCCAATATTTAGCCACTTCCGCACATGCAGTGGTGATTTTAGCAACAAAGTACACTGCCCGCCAGCCTGCTGACTCTGTGTTTGGCACTAATCGGTGTAACATAACTACTGAAGATGCCCCGTGGAGTGATGAAACACGTGTTGAGTGATTTGACGGTGGCGATTGTGTAATTCGCATTGTTTGCCGCATATGCATTTATCAGCGGGCTGGCTGGCGGTGCACTTTTTTGCACGACTACCACTGCATGTGGAAGTGGCTAAATATTGGACTTATTTACTTATTACGAGTACAAAAGGTTTTCCAGAAATTACTTTGTTTTTAAAATCAAAACCAAATAATTTATCTTTGCAAAATGATTCATATTTATTATATTATATTTTAACACGTTCACTGCGGCTTGAGGTCGATTCAGCCTCATGGTAGACTTTGCACTGGTGCGGCGCGTAAAACTCGTGTTTTCTCTCTAGTGCGGCGGCTGTTTACACTCAACCGTATGAGGTATGACAAAGACAAATATAGCTTTCTTTATGTCTGCGAAGCATTGACTTGAAAAAAATATTGATGAACATGAGGCAGAAAAGGCCTCAACCGCACTACTAGGAAGTTCAGCTTGAGGCTGATTCGACCTCAGCCGCACCAGCTGAAAGTTCTTCAAAATTGGGCCCGCAGTGAACGTGTTAAAGAATAATATGTGATAATTATAAAAAAGATATTTCATAAATCTTTACGACTTCCACACATATAGGTGTCGATTATACAGGATGTTAAGTTTTAGGAGTAAAAGCTTTGTATATTATTATCAGTCATACTGTGCGGATTTTGACGGGATTTATACTGACAGGTAGCTGAAATAACTAGGTGTAAATTAAGCTACTTTTTTTAGAAATATTCTTAAACGAGGAAAATAAGTAAATAAACTAAGTAATTTTTTTGTCAAATTTAACACGGACAAAGTTGCGGCCACAGTTGTTAAAAAATATAAATATAAAAGATATAACCACTAATGTAAAATCAACCAATAATGTACAATATATTTAATATTAAAATACATATAAAATACACCAACAAATACTACATTTAAAAATAAATTGGCTCACCTTATAGTAACTTTTTAATTTACAGCCAAATAACTTCCTGTGGAATGTCTAAGTAACGGGAATAAATTTAAAATGATATATTCATTTGTTTAAAAATTGGCTACATTCGCGAACACTGCCTTCAAATTAAATATGGCTATATCTAGTTACATCGGAGTACTTGTTCTCCTTATTAATGCGATATCTAAGTATATTTGTTTCTCAGGAAATCTAATATATAGAATTTCCATGTCACAATGTTAGTTACCGTACTCCTCCGAAACGGCATGATCGATTTTTATCAAATTTTATGCGATTCAGTAGGTCTGAGAATCGGCTACTATCTATTTTCTATACCCCTAAGTGGTAAAGGTGGTCCACCCCTAATTTTTTTATTTTATTTTTTATAATTTTTTTTTGTTTTTATGATACAGCTTACGAAAATGCATACAACCTTAAATTTTCACCCCTCTACGATCAACTCTTATTTTTTATTTGTTAATTAAAAACTTGATTATTTTTGCAAAGCAACAAGGATCAGTTAGTATTAATATATAAATGAACTTATGTAGATATGCATTTTTTCCGCTTATCATGTTGTGTATATAATATATAATGAACAATGGTAGCTCAGTGATAGAGAACTGAGAGTAGTAATCGTGGGTCGATGGTTCGATTCCTGAGATAGAATCTTGTTTAATTCACACGTTGTTTATTCGTTATATAGAAACAATTAACTTTAGGTAATGTATACTTAGTCTTGCCATAAATATTGTTATAAAGAAAAGCACGATTTTTTTTTATACGTAACATTTATTCCTTTCATAGTGAGTTAGTTTAATACATCAATATATAACTATTAAAAATATACAATGTTTATTCGAAGTGGTCTCCATTGGCTGCAATACAGTCTTTTAAACGTTGAGGCCAGTTATCAATAGCAGCACGAACTCTTTCTAGAGGAAAATTCTTCACTGCCAACCGAATGGATCGTTTTAGGGACTCCAAATTATCATGGCGTTTAGAGCAAGCCTTACTCTCTAAAACTGACCATAAATCATAATCCAATGGATTTAGGTCAGGACTTGACGACGGCCAGTTTTCAGTGCTGATAAAGTCCGGAACGTTAGTTTTCAACCAAGATTGGGTGGATCGAGCTCTATGACCCGGTGCCGAGTCTTGTTGAAAGCACCATTCTTTGTTATTGAACATGGTGTTAGTTAAAGGCTTAACTACCGTCTCAAGAATGGTATTTTGATAAACTTGTGCCGACGTTTTAATACCTTTTTCACAAAAATATGGCTCAGTCACCCCTTCATAGCTAACACCCCACCAAACCATCACTGAAGTGGGATAATGCCCACGTTGTACTCTGTTTACTAATTGCGAAGCTTCTTTAGAGCTTCCAGCATAAATACGGTCATTTTGTTTATTAAAATACTGCTCAATTGTAAAAATTTTCTCATCCGTAAACAAAATTTTTTTGTGACCTCCCTTTGCGTACCGCTTAAGTAGTTGTTTGGATTTTACCACCCTATTCTTCTTTAAATTATCAGTTAAGAAGTGACCAGTACGTCTCTTATAGGCTGCAAGTCCTAAGTCATCTTTTAATATACGCGACATGGTTCTAGGAGCTATCTTCATCTCCCAAGATAAAATCTTTTGCTTACGGACAGGATTTCTTCGAATTCTTTCCCTAACTGCTTTAATCACCTTTTTCACACGAACGGTACGTGGACGGCCAGATCTTTTTCTGTCACAAACAGAGGAGGTATCATTGTACCTATCAATAGCCCGGTAAACAAACATTTGACTAATACCAAGCGGGTGGAGGGTTTTAAAAATTGCACTTTTCTCCATACCTACTTTATGTAAGGCAATCACAGCGATTCGGTTCTCTTTATCACCCCACTCCATTTTAATATAACAAAATATTTAACAATATAATGGCGCGAAAATAAGAAAACACATCAAGCAATCATATAAAAATGACAGATTCCAAATTCAAACGTAATATTTTCTTTTTTTGAATAGTAACAGTATTTATGGCCAGACTAAGTATATAGTAAAAAAACTTAAAACTTGTTTCTTATCAACATGGACATATCTTGGAAGACTACATCGATCGTCGATACATATGATAATTCTGTTTATGATATGTCCTTTTTTATGACAATCTTTTACACAAAATAATACTAAAACCATTGTAACATTAATCCGAAATATTACAGTGTGAATACACCCTTATTTTTTCAGTAATGTAATACCGTGTGAAGTGGCGTACTCATAAAACTGACCAAGTTATTAAGCTGCTACATAAACGTGTTTACCGACTACTTCATTTTAGAAAATTTATATTTAGTTTCGTGGCAATTTAGCTGAGTGTTGTAAATATTAGTTTACGTTTATTTTATATGTTTTATTTTATATTCATGATTATAATATCATCACCATCATGATCTTTTCAGTTGTAGCTGTGTAACGTTGCAAGTTAACGTTCCACAAATCTTAGTTAAAATTTTAACCAAAAAAGTATAAACACGAGAAACGTCTCATAAATTGCAATACCGCAAAAAGTTGTTCAATTCTCGGCGGGGAACGGTACATCTCAAGTGGCGTGGGATCGTGGAAGCGTGCTATCGGTTCAGCGGATCTTTGTTTTCATAAAAACGTTCTAATGCGCCTGCGCATCAGCCACAGCAGTTTACATCGATTGCCCGGGAGATGGACCCTGGCCTCGGTCGCGTTCACTAGCTATGTGGCGTCTCATGCACCGACGCACTCTCTTTGTGTCGGTTGCGTTCACCAGCTAGGGAACGTCTCACGCGCAGGGTCCAATTAGAATTTACGTTATAAATTCAAGTTAGGTTCTTTTCATTCTCGGAGCAACTTTTAAAATCACGCCACAACCTTTATATAGCCTCGCACCCTAAAGACATTAATATTAGGTAGCGTTTAGCTATCAGCTAGAGCTCAACTTTTTGTCTGTGTCCATAGTTCCATCATTATGATTTCACTTTTCAATTTGTTTATCTTTTCTATTTTTGTTTTACAATGTTTTCAATTTTCTAATTCCTTTCTAATAGTACACAATCACATCAACTGCTTTCGGCTTCTTCCCTTCCTTCGTCGCAAGCCATCTCGCGGTTTACTGTCAGCGGAGCAAATTGTACACATATTTATATATAGACCAGGCCTTCTGCCCACTACCCATTTCAATTAAATATATTTTTTTTTTCTGTTGCCGAGTTGCTGATTGTTTTTTGTTCACCTACTATCAACAGCCAACTAACGGTACACTGGCGCTCAAAGTAGGGCTCGAACCCACGACCCTGAATTAAGAGTCTCATGCTCTACCGACAGAGCCATCCGGGCACTTGTCCCCTGGTTGACACAGACCTCTACCATAGGGTTCCAATAGAAGCGGAAGGTTGGAGCGGCCTGCATTCAACGTCTTCCGACGGCCTCAACAACATCATTAGGGTCCTTTTCGGTGGACGTGCTACTTTGCGCTTAAAGGTCTAATCTATACACTATATGGCTTGCCCACTATATTGTTTCTTTTAATGTTAATGCTGTAAGTCCAAAGCCTTTTACAACGTACTAGGTTCACAGAATAGAAGGGTCAGTGAATTTTAAAAAAAATACTGGGGATTCGTAAAAGATAGAAGGAAAGTAAAATTGTAAATAAAACATTAGAAGAAATAAAATTAAATGTGATACCAGCTCTGATTATATCTACAAATTTAATTAGTAATAATGGTTTCAGCACTATATTTGAGAAGTGATGTGAAGGATGACAGATGATTAAAAGGTTGAAACTAAGAATGGATGAATATGTAAGTAATGAAGTATGTTAGAAGACTGAAAAACTAAATAATCACAGTTCAACTATCTAAAAGGAAATACTGGCAAGTAAGAAATCTTCAAAAAAAAAATTTCTAATTAAAATTGGAGAAGTCGGCGTCGCTTGTAACAATACCCCACATCAGTAAGATTCCAAAAAATACCACGCGTTTTTTACAAACCCTTATGATATATATGAATTTTTTTCTCTTTAATATACTATTATATATATAAAAATAATATTTGTTCTATAAAGTTTTAAAACGACAATATTGTTAGCTTACGTATATGAATATTATGTTACGTGAGAAATATGAAATTCTGCCTTTAAATGTAAGTCGTTCATTTGAATAGCATATTTCCGGATCGTACTATATCATTTTATGTTATTCCATTCGCTGCTAATGTGTTTTCGATGACCTTATGCTTTACATATTCACATTTTAATATATTATATTCTGCTTATATCTTGTATTATGTTGCAAAAATTGTGAATAATCAAATTCTTAGGTACGACTTTAATATTACTATTTAATATTTTAATGTGACGAGCGCTAAAATGTATGACACAAATGATGAACGAGACAGTCGGGGCTGACGGCTAGATATCAAAAAGATGTATATAATTACACCAATTAAGACAGTAGTTATGGGCCGCTATTGTACATCCCTCGCTTAATGCACCTTCTACAGCTGGCAGGCAGTGAGATGAAATATAGTACAGACTACTAGCATAGTTCTTCTAGTAGCTTCTTTATATTTTTATCTGATATTTAAAGATAGGTGTCATAGGAGTGGAGTTTGTTTACTGATGTCTCGTAAGCGATAGGAAGCGACAATAAGCGGTACGTCATCGTGTGTGAAAGTGAAGCAATATTTGTGGAGGTACAGTCTAGTGCAGTGTTTCTCAAAAGTGGGGCCCACGCCATACGATTCGATTGTCAAAGGGAGCAATTCGAAAATGAACTCAACACGAATTTTACTATTTTGCTTAGAATGTAATGTTAGATTTGATGCAAATCGAATTCAATGTTCAATAATTGCGATAAATAATTATTAGGGATAAATTCGCTTGTCGCGACTAAAATATCCACAGAGTGTATTGTGTCGTTAAGTGAACTTGCCTGTGTTGACAGGCTTCGCGTGCCTATCGCAACTTTTGTAGTGTTTTATAGCATTCTGTTGATTTAAATTTGAAATAAGTGTTTTAATATAAAAATTATAAAAGTTACGTAGGGAGGAAGAATTTTAGAAAGGCAAGGTGGGCACAAAAAAGGTTGGTAAACACTGGTTTAGTATTACGTGAATAATTAGTATTGCATTTGTTGTGAATGATGTTATGCTGCTAGCTGGTTTTGGCTTTATACAGCTTCATCGAAATGGAGCCAGTGGAAACAGAGGTCCACGGGCTGAAATTATAGGCTGTGGAACGTACCACAGTTACGGCGAAGACTACCAAACGCGGAAAACTACAACCGTGTAGGTGTATAGTGTAATGAGTGAGGGAGTTGAGTATGTAGCGTGAAGCGAGGACTACACGGCGGTCGGGAGAAACACGGGCCTCTCCGGGAATAATTAGTACACGTTCGTGACTATTAACACGTTCACTGCGGGCCCAATTTTGAAGAACTTTCAGCTGGTGCGGCTGATGTCGAATCAGCCTCAAGCTAAACTTCCTAGTATTGCGGTTGAGGCCTTTTCTGCCTCATGTTTCGGTTGAGTGTAAACAGCCGCCGCACTAGAGAGAAAACAGGAGTTTTACGCGCCGCACCAGTGCAAAGTCTATCATGAGGCTGAATCGGCCTCAAGCCGCAGTGAACGTGTTAATTATCTCGATACCGTGTGTGTTTTTTGAGTACAATTGGTATTTTAATCCGAGCATCACCATGACAAGTAACAGTATTTATGTTTTTTTTTCAGCGAATATGCGTCGCGTACTATAGTAATGATGGAACATTACACTTGAATTATTTACACCGCATGGTTGATACGTGTAGCGCTTATGCTTTTTACGGTTGTTCGTAAAAACGTCGCACTCGGAATATTTTTTTCTTGATTTGCATTCGATGTATATATGCTTTTATGTTAATGCCTTGGTTCATATGATTTATTTATATGTCTATATTATTTTTCATGTACATTATTAGAATCTGATTGATATCCTTTATAGTGATGCAATTAAATTTAAACTTACAAGGGTCTAAAAGCGCCCAGATTTGAAAAGAGTCCGTATCAATCAAAGACGGGGTTTTTCGTGGTCACTTTATATAGCTATTGGTCGGGGTGACCTATTGTTTGGTGATCATTTGAATACTATAATTATGTGTGAATTATTTTCGTCCTTCAAGCTGCAACCATCTGAACTACAGTTACCTTGATAGGCGAGGATACTTACCACTATATTACCAAGAAAGCGCTGACCAGCTAGGGTTTCGGCAGTGGCAACGATTTAAACTTTAAAGCGAAGTAAAGTTTAAATATTATGAACAAAGAAGAAAAGAAATCTGTCACTAATTTACAAAGACTGTTTACAAATCATGATTCTGACAATGGCTGCGACTATATTACTGCTAGGATCCAAATTCAAATCGATGTTCGAATTTCAATTCGAACTCGCAATTTAAAAAAATATATAATGTATTGTGGCGGTAGTTGCCAGTAATATGGGGCGTTATTATCTGTAATATATTAATGATTCTTTATAGATATTGTTTATGTTATAAAACTAAATATGAAGAAATATTGAAAGCTTCACAGTACGGATTTTTCAACATATACTATGACACTGTTACCAATTTAAATCTAAGAGACATAACAACGTGATCCTTTGCGAAAACTTTGATATATCTCTGTTCAACTTAGCGGACCTTCTCATGAAAAAATCTACAGCATAATCTTTTGATGACTTGGTTGGTACATTGTCTTAAAACTCAAGGCATTTAACGGTCTGTAGCGCTTGGGCAGCGACTTGAAATAAAATAATATAGAAATGAATGTGTAATTTAGTAAAAGTCATAAATATACAGATTATATACATACTCACTCACACACACACACACATACACTTATATATATAAATACAAATAAAAAAACGCTATCGTGATTCGTGGCCGGGAAAACAAAGATCCGTATAAAATAGTGGCAATCCTTGTCTCAACTATAAGCGGCCAGTAAACTTTAAAGAACACAATGAAAACAAAACACCCTAGCGTTACAAATTGGAATTAATAAAAAAATATATAAGAAATAGTTCCAGGAAATATGAGTAAAGAAGATAGGTTAAAAAAAATAAATAGTTCAAGTAAAAATTGGAAAAGTTTCCGCCGCTTGTAGCACCGCTAGAAGTATTATTGAATGTTTCGCGGCGAGTGACCTTCTTAACCTTAATCTTAAATAAATAATAAATCCTTTTTCCGGCTCTTACTATAAGTATATAGCGTGAACAATATATTACGTTACTCGTAGAAAATAGATGAACATAAAAAAGGCTTAAATAGAAATATAATTAAACAGCTATTACAAGAACATGTACTGATATTTCTAGTAATGTATTTCAAAAGTTTTTCCTTTATTGATATAGCTGTACCCTTAGCAACAAATAAAATCATTTAAACTCTAATCTTTATTACTATTTTTTCAAGTTATCGCCAGTTTCTGCTTTTAAATATTGCTTCCTTTCTCAAATCATACTTTTACTAAATATATTTTGAGAGGAATGCAAAGGAATTTCAAAATAGAATTATGAAAACGAATTTTCAAAATCTATATATATCATATATATCTATTATGCTTCTAGCATATAGTTCATATTTGCGTATGAGTTTCATTTTACGTAAATCGTTTCTCTTTTTCTGATGTTGTTGAGCAGGAAGTGAGTTATTTCTGGACAGTTGAACTTTGATGAATTTTTATAAATTAAAAATTTTCAATCTCAAAATCTTCTTTTATTAATTGTGAAGCTATGACAAGATTCAGATTTTAGCAAGATTTTAAACAGTGTGAACGCACAAAAAGACAAAACATTATACATAGATACAGAAGAGCTAATAAAGTTAACACCAAGTATAAAATATGTTACAATGACTAGATAATATATATTTTAAAATGTTTATTTAATTGTTTTTTTAATAAATATTCGACTATTTTAAAGAGTCTAAATAGTTTTTTCTGTTAATATAAGATACGAAATATATAGATAACGAAATATATATATATATACATATAGTTTAAATCATAAATCACCACGAGACGCAATAAATTGCGTTGAAATGGAACATTCTCGATGCAACAGTCGTGTTAACTAATTAGCTTGATTTACATTCACGTAGATTTAAATAAGCATTGTGAAGCCGTGTGTGATAACGCAAGAGATTTATCTAAAACTATTTCGCTGACAGTTTTATTAACGCTATTATAGTAATATTTTATACAGCATAGGTTGAGTCATTAATTTATTTTATTGGTGATTAGTGTCTAGACTATAATTTTTAATAATAGCATAGAATAACCATAGAATTACGTAAAATAAGAAATATTAATGCTAAATAGATACGAAATAATTTTAAAACTTGCATCATATTTCAACATTAGGAAAAAACAAATCGAAATAAAAATAATAAATAACTAATGTAAAGAAATGAAAAATTATTTACCTGTACTTGTTAATATCAAGGTAAATATATACAGGATGATTAAAATTTGGAGTTAATTTATTTTAGATATTCCGACATAATATTGTCCTTTGAATTGATGCTTTGGGGTAAAGTGCGGATACTGAAAATATATTTCTTTTGCAAAAGAGAGTCATCTAACTTGTTAGCGGCTATGGGCCGCGAATCTCTTTGAGAAAGCTGTTTAAAGAGGTCAATTGTTACAGTGGCCTCAAAATACATCGATAATAATTTTTTATACGTAGAATTAGATGAAATAAAAAATATTAATACTAAATCATTTTTTTATGGCCCCCGCTATTGGGGGCCTCTTGTACCCCTATCTTAGGTGGGACAAGGTCTTTATTGGCAATTTAATTTTTTTCACATAATTTTTTATTTTCATTCTCTACTTTCATTCTTCACATAATCTTTCATTCTATTCTTTTATGCCACAATTCTGCTTTCTTTCACTTTTGCTCTGTGTCCTTTCATTCCTCCCTCATTACTTGTTACATTTTATCTTTTTTCTTTCATTTACATTTTTATAATACTAAATCATAATATCAAGGTAAAGATATACACGATGATTAAAATTTAAAGTTAATTTATTTTAGATATTCCTTGGAGGATTGCTTGAGATTTGCTGAGGCTTGGAGGTAGAGTGCGGATATTGAAAATATATTTCTTTCGCAAAAGAGAGTCATCTATCTTGTTTGCGGCTAAGGGCCGCGAATCTCCTTGAGAAAGCTGTTTAAAGAGGTCAATATTCTTACAGTGGCCTCAAAATACATTGATAATAATTTTTTTGTACGTAGAATTAGATGAAATAAAAAAATATCAATACTTATTTATTTTGTTAATTGAAATGCGACCAGCAAATAACATCTGGCAGTATATAGTCTGTAGGAACAGAGAGTAGAGAGCTTTTTCCCACTATATTATCATTATTTATTACATATAAATCTATTGATATTTGGGTAGGGTGTAGAATTTATTAATTTGTATTGGTTGGTGCAATGTACATAAATAAGAAGACTGGACTAATTAGACTGGGCGCTTAAATATCTCCAGACCATTATTACAGACATAAAATATAAATTGGTCAGGACGCCATCTTGAGAGAGTAAATAGTGCTATACCCTACTCATAACATAATTGACAGCAAATGAGTATTTACCTTTTTAAACCTTTTACACCTATAACCAATAAAGCCTGTATAATCTGACGAAATTTATGATTTAGTATTTTTGGCACGTGTTATTTGTATGTGATAATTGATTTTATTTGCATTCATAGGAATTTTCGATAAAATAATTTATATGTACAATTTTATATTTCCCAAATGCGGCCCTGTAGCGTTTAATAAGTTCATGTCACGTACAAGCAGCCGTCCCTGGCGGCCCCGGCACACAACCTTTGTAACTTTCTTATAAAAGAGCATGTTTTCCTTCAACCACACGCCCGAAAATATTATATTATAATTTGTCCTGAACTTCAAGTGGCTTTTGGTCTATATTGGGTTGCCCATTAGGCTGTATCGACTCAAATAAGATATATTTTTCCATCACCTTTCTATAAATTTCTTTTAACTTGATACGATGAAATTATGAAGTTATTTACAAGAACAACGACGTTAAGTAATAAGTTATCGAGATAACTTAACGTCAAGTAATATAAGACTAAAACTTAAGCGTTCAACATTATATAACCAGCCCTTAGCCGCCCATTGCAAGATATAGGCCTGTCCCAAAGTTCACCACGTTGACCGGTGTTAAGCTGCCGCGCATTCATCTACTTTTTCGACCGTGAATTTACCGTGGATCCAGCTATTGGGTGACAACTTAAATTATCTAAATAACATTAAAATTAAATGCGTCGTCATCGTCATTAAACCCACAGATGCCTACAACTAGGCATGGGCCTTCCCCAAAGATATCTATGGGGGTATATACCAAACCAAGCTGCGGAGGATATTTGGCGATCGTAGTGTGGTATTATGGTACATAGAGGGCGCTGCTACTCATCTGGAAACTTGTTTGTGAGCTATAGAAATCCTATATAATTAATGCACAAATTGTTACTTATATAAGACTTTACCCCGAGAATCGAACTTATGAACTACTTCTATTTACTATTAGCTTATTTAAAAAGGACATATTTCATCACCATCGTCATCATTTCAGCCATAGGACATCAATTACTAGACATAGGAAAATCAAATAGACTTCCAACATTACCGGAGGGACATGATCTGCTTCTTTCGATGACCTGAAAGAGATCGTCTTTCCATTTTCTATTTATCATAATTTCTATGAAGAAAGAAAAAAGATAGATACAGTGTAAGCGTTCTAAGTTTCGTGAGAGTTTTTGTTTCGACCTAAAAACACGCACATTACGCGAGAGTTTATTGCCTGCGTTGGCGCATCGGTCAACTTCGGCTATTTCCGGCCGCCGCTCGCCATTGTTAGCTATGCTCGGGCGCTAGACGCACGCTTATTGCTACCGCGATTTTTGTCAACTCTTTACCAATGTAATAAGCCTTGAATTATATTCTCTCGTTTTTTTCTTTAGCTCAAATTAGTTTATATCTCTTCCTGTTTGTGCTAAATTCTAAATTAAACCATTCAATAGCGAACTTTATTCTTTGTTCTTTCTCATGTAACTATCAAACAGTCAGACATTAACTATATTTTATTACAGCAAACCTTTACAACACTCCTTTTGAAAGGATATACTTGACAGCTCCGAATATTATGTAAATAAATAAGTTGGTTGTATTGCAATAAAATCAATTTATTAACACTTAGTTTGATTTATTTATACTCATTTATGTAAGTGTTAATAAATTTAAGCAGGTATAAATCAAAGGCGATGGTATATTGAATTGTCACACTGGGGTAATTTATTCAACAGGTTTTAATTAATGTAGCATTTAATTTTGAAGTATTCAATGACTTTATTTTTTTAGATTTGATATATACATTAGTATGTATATAAGTTACCAGCAGGTTGCAAAGGCATAAGGAAGGCTATATAAGGCACAGAACAGATCACCTTTGAGGCTTGTACTGGGGACGCACATAGACTGGAGAGTTCAGCGCATGACTTCTACCTAGAAGGTTGACAGACGATCGTTAATCATCAGAAGATGCTGGATGGAAGTTGCCTATAATCGGTAATAATCTTGTTGGAAGTTTCTGGAAGCTTATATCCTGTTTTCGAAGTTTTATGAGTATAGCATAATAACTCAGAATGATCACTTTATTTATTGATTAAATTTAAAATAAATTAATAATTTTTATTAATAAATACTCCGATGTGGCGTCTGATAAATTTGTGGCGTCTGTACTGTCAAACGCGCGAAGTTCAAAGCGTATTGTCAAATGTGCGAAGTTCAAATCGAACTGTCAAATGAATGAATATTAAATTCCAAATAAAGTCATTATGTTTTTCGAAGTTTTTCAATATTCTAATCAATTTTATAAAAGAGGTAAAGTAAATGAAATCAATAAAGTAGTTCTCGACTTATCAATATAAATCTGTGGAATACATTACTACATATTGAAATATGTTACTGTTTACTATATTTCAAATACATATCTAAAAATAATATTAGAGCGTAAATAATTTTAAAAGTAATAATAGAGAATTTAAATTAATTATACTAATTAATAGTTTAAGGATATTTGTTAAAGTGATGACTAGAAAAAATCCCACTCAGTTTGTTTTGGGATCTCCTTGGATCAATGCAGCTAAATTTTAAGTCGACGAGTGCCATTGTAAGAGAGTTGAATTTCATTCTGTTTTTATCAAAAGTTGCTCTTCTCCCATTCTGTTTATTGACGCAAATAGTCACTATAAATGATATATAGATTAGCTTTTATAAGCTCGAGAAGCTAAAGTCATTTTTCAATTGAAAATCACGTCAAAGCTCGCTCAGTGTTAAACGGATGTTAGCGTTGTCATCAAAAAGCGTTCAGCGAACACGAGCGCCAGCTGACGTGATATCAGCAGTATTATTAAAAAGTCCGAGCCACATTACACGATCGTAAGTTGTATGGTGATGAATATACAATGTAAAAATCTATTTTGACCATAATTTTATATCATATTACATCTCGGACTATCAAAGAGCCACCTTCAGGCGTTCAAGTTCGAAATATATTTTTTTTAAATTACAAATTTTTCACTAGCAACAATTCAAAAGATATTTGTTTTCTTGCAGAAGTTATGTTTATTGAAAATCTATAAATATATATACATATATAATTATATATTTACACAAACACACACAGACTATATCTAATACATAAAATTCTCGTGTCACGGTGTTCGAACTTGAACTCCTCTGAAACGGCTTGACCGATTTTTACCAAATTCTATATGCGCATTCAGTAGGTGTGAGAATCGGCTACTATCTATTTTCCATACCTCTAAGTGATAAGGGTTGTTCACCCTTAAAATTTTTTTTTAATTTTTTAACGAATTTTTTAGTTTTTATTTCCCTATGATACAGCATACAAAAATACATACAGCCCTAAATTTTTACCCCTCTACGATAAACCGTTATTTTTTTTTGTTAATTAATTTTTTTTTGCAAAACAACGTTTGCGGGATCAGCTAGTATATATATATATTAATGAATGTTAGTTAGTCTGTATGTCCTTTATAGAATCGCAAACTATGCGCTTCATCATATGGTCATCCTTAGCAAAGTTATTGCGCATGAGCCCCTGAAAGTTTCTAAGTTATATAACCAATTTTTACGGATGGTGTCAATGTCATTACAATGCATTTTATATATTGAAACTGACAGTTTATGCAGATTTGAAGTGATACGATAACAGCGAAAAAATAATAACGTTTCGAGTTGTGGATGACAAAAGAATTTATGTAAATAGTAAACTTCATATCCAGCTCGTATAATTAAAACAATGAAAAAAACTAAACAACTTAATATTTTTTGTTACATTCAATGCGGACGAAGTCGCGGGGCACTACTCGTATATAAATAAAAGTGTTTAACATGTGATTTAAATTAAAAAAATATACATATTAATTTTACACTTCGTGATAATACTTTAAAATTCGGTGAACAGTTGATGATAGCACTTCCCAGCATTTCATAGAGATCTTCTTTTTTTCTGCAAACAGCCGCTCACTGTATGGCATATGTCTCCCGCCCAAAGATCGTCATGATGGGCGGTTTTGCGCCGCCCACATTCAACGACATGAATTATCCTACAAAACGATTACCTTGGCCTCGGTTAGGACTCACGAGTCAGCAAGCGGCTGGTATATAATATTGTGCCGGTTTTCTTATGTTTGGAGAACTCCGCTCTGATTCCGTGAGTTGAGATGGGGAGATAGATAGAGGGAGCAAGCATCACACCCTTAATGAAAGACGATAGTCTGCACTGTACATTCCCTGAGTATTGTATAATTGGTGTAGAGCATGGTTGCACAGACTTATTAAGACTAGGGGCCACTCGGGCTAATCATGAACTGATGGCGGGCCGGCCGCTAGAAGTATAGGTAATTAAAACAATAGAGAGTTGATAATAATTAGAATTCAATATTTTTCGAATGTACGAAAGTATTATTTTTGCTGTCGGTGGGCCATCAGTATTCGACCGGCGGGCCGCGGTCTGTGTATCCATGGTGTACACCATAATAAATAGAAAATGACTTAACCTTAGATACTACGATAAATCTAGAAATGAGATGTATTGTATAAAAATCTGTGAGATGTAAAATCGTTATCAGGGAATGTAGACGAGGAAATAAAGGCGATGCCATACATCGAAGTAGATTTACAAATGAGGAAAGATAGAACATGTGAAGGATAAAGGAAGATCTTGTGAAGCTAGAAAGGTTTATTAAATTAAAAATAAAAAACTTGAAAAACTTATTTTTCTGAAATGTGACTGTCCTGCCCTTCATAAGGTAAGGAAGGTTAGTCCTCAAAAATGAGGGTCATAAAAATATGAAGGTTCAAGTGACAACTACAGACTTTAGTAATGTAGTTCAACATTTGACTAAGCGCAGAGCTTAATGACGTGGTAACAAAAGATATATATTGAAATGATCCAGACCACTTTGAGTGGATGCGTTTTCATTTATGACAACTGTTATTATGATTTATTTTGTCTACGGTTGTAAAGACTATTTATGTTCTCAAATAAAACATAGTAAGTATAAGCGTTGCATGTATTTGTTTATTGAATGTAGTGATTTATGATTTCGCATCTTACATTAAATCTTTGGATGGAAATGTAGGTACTAATATTTTATTATTTTTGGGACTAACTCACAATTGGCCTGTCTCGTCTGATCTTATGCAATGACCATGTTTACAATGGTACACGCTTCTTGTAGAACTCTATAATATATGCGTACACGACCCGTAAAAGATTTGTTAAATTTTTGTAGACGAAATGTAGGCGTTACGAGTTTATTTACATTACTTGTATTTATCATGTGTCTGTCACTATTTTTCATATAAGACTTTATATTATGGCTCATAAATATTATATTATTAAAATATATAGTTTTTAGTATCGAATATTTAGTCTTAGCGTACCTCTACGCCGTTGCAGCTACGCCGCGTAGATGCTACGGAAAAAAGAAGAAATATATAATCGAAAGAAAAGAACTAATAAATAACAGGGCAGAATAACATAATTGTATTTGACATGACTTATTGTTCTGTTTATCGTTACTTCGCGACTTCTAATTGTTAATTTCTCCTGAGACATTAATTTACCTTCCATATAACACAAGACAGACTAAGTATGTTCATTTGTTGATATTATTATTCATTTTGGATCAATTATAGTGATAAGTTATGAGACGAATGCCAGAGTATATCCTACAAGACACTTTACATAGATATATACTATATACTACACACTATACATAGTTGTACTAGTGTTTTCAACTCAGCATGATCTGAGAAGAGACCACAGAAAACATTGTCAAGTTTGTTGTGACCACTTTTTACAGACATAATTAACGAAATAGAATTATTTATTCTCACTCCCAATAATATGCTTAAAAAATTACTTACATTGTAATACAATAAGCCTTTATGAACAAATTAATGTTACAGTAAATTATTAATGTCATGCATAGTTATTCGGATGTTTTTTTTGTTTTTAGGTATATATTTTCACAGCTTACGATCATGAGCTTTTCTCATCCATGTCTCACTTGCTGATGCTTTTATACCATCTTCCTTCTTTCCATAAGCATATTACAGCACCAGCGACCACTTCATCTGCGATATCCAGCACAGGGCATCGCGTTATTCACAATAGAATATAATACTACTCACCACACCACAAAAGGCGTTCTTAGGGCCGCCTGCTCTTTAACCGTGAACAGCGTGGGCGAACCGAGGTTGGATCCCGAACCATCCTTGGCATGTCTGTGGTCCACGCTGCCGTCCCAAGCCACACAACATTGACACTACACAGCTCTACTCGGGTAGAGCGGTTTACTACGTACGAACGTCATCGTACAACTGGAATGCGTCTCACCAGCTTCTGTTTTATTTTCAAGTTCACGGACCCTTCCGCTGCCTCCGAGCTAACAGCATTAACTTCAACCGAAACCAAGCTAAACCAAGCATAAGCATGTTGGTCTTCCACTCTTGTGTTTACCTTCTCTTGTGTACCAGTGTACACGTTCTATTACGTCGTTGGCCCCCTTTTCGTGCATCTGATATTATGTGCAGCCTATTTCAATCGCTTTGTTACTTTTGTAATATCTTTTTTTTCTTATTCTATCTTCTTTTTAAGCGTAGAATTCTTTTCTCCATATTGTTATAGATACACACAGATATGCTAATGTTTTCCTTATAAGAATATATGCTTCTATGCTAACAGCTAGGAATAGAAATGAAACGCGGAACTGGTCGACTTACACATAAATTTGCCTTTTGAAATAAATCAGAGTTCAATCGTGGTCGAAAAGCCTATAAATTAACTATCAACGGACGTTTCAGTTCTACCGCCCGGACGTGTTACTTGTCAGCGGTTCTATTCATGGTTTACATTCAGTACAAAAATGCACACTATGTTTTTTTTCTGTTAATAAATTTCTTATTTTTGCAAGCGTAATTTAATTTACTTACTTTATTTTACACTTGTTATCATTATGTCATACGATAGAGGCTCACTGTAAGGCATAGGTCTTACGTAAAGATTGTTATGACGACTGGTAGGTATTGCGCCCGTATCCAGCTAGTTATTCAAGCCCAAGGTTTTCTATAATCATAGAGTTCTGACTCTCGAAGAGCTTGCACCAAACTCTACCAGAATTTTTATTTGTAATTACTTCTCTAATACGAAATTTCGAGCAATTCATTCTCCAAACCATAATACCACGTATCGTTAGTAACATTTTGTTTTAAGAGATTGATAGAAGTATAAGTTTATTGATTTTTTATATTATTTACTTGTCTTAAATGCCAGTGGTGTACTCATTAAACAGGTTCCTCACTTTGTTCGTATAATATAATACAATTATAATTCATTTTACGAAAAACAAACTACGGAAAGAAAACTATTTCTACATAAATGATTGGGAATTTGAAGAAATGTAATGTTATTGTAATAATTAACATTAATATTGTAAACTTAAATAACATTTGCGCGTGCTTTAGTTTAAACAGCCTTACCCTTTATGCTTTAATTTACATTATAATGTCTTATTTTAAGCAAGTATGTATAAGTTTTATGAGAATAAATTATTTAAACTCACTTCCAATACTAAGACTTTTTAAATGCACCTGTCTATTTACCCTTGTAATCTGAAATGAATAAATAAATATCGTCATTATGAGCCCACACTGCAAGACATATGTCTCAGCATCCTGCGATCTTAACTTGTTATACTAAATAAATACATATAGATATATATGTACTTAGCTTTCTTTATCACACCGCTTCATTTTAATATCACATAATATTTAAGGATATATAGGCACAAAAATAAAACACAATGAACAATCATATAAAAATGACAGATTCCAAATTCAAAAGTGACATTTAGTTTATTTTTTATTATAACACTATTTGTGGCCAGACAGAGTATTTAAACAAAATACTTTCTTTTATACATTGCACCAAATCTATAATTATTTCTGCTGAAAACTCAATGTCATTTACTGAAGATAAATCATTTTTAGTTTTTTGTAATTAGTATATTCTGAAAAGGTTGTATATCTATCTCTGTTCTATATCAAAGTATTAAACTGTTTTCATATCACTATGATACAGTAGTCATCAAACCTAAATAGTAAATTTCGAAACGCGTAAATATCACATTACTTACGTATATTTGTTTATTGCACGGGTTAGAGACGCTTAAGGCGATTTCCAGCATAAAGGATTATATTTCGGCACGTTAAAATACCGTTAAATTTAATGGTATGTTCATAAACTTTGCCGTTATGTGTTATAACGACTCTTGAAATGGGCTTCATTTTCATCAGTTTTTGTTATAATATAATTTGCTAAGGTTTTGCTTATGATTAAGGGGAATTCCCTTTTTGAATGAGCCATACGGAAAGCCAAAGGAAGAGGTCTTTTGTTTTATTCAATAACGATATATTTTCTCTTCTTAGGTATCTCTATATATTTATATATTTAAACATTTCATGTAAAATCTATTCATAATGGCGAACTTAATGCCAAAGGCATTCTCCACCAGTTAACCTTTTAGGTGGTGCAGAGACAAATTAATAAATGTAGGTGAAATAAATAAATACTATAAAAGACAAAGAAGTAGAAGGTAAATAGTGACTAAGTTAAAAAAACACCTCAAACAATATCAAAGCTTCCTGAACTTTAAGTGGATCCAATAAAAGACATGAGCCTAGAGCAGTAAAAGCTTGATCTTTCCAATGCTTGAGTAAGTGTCCGCGGTCTTTATTTTGTACAAATGATCCTTACACAGCAAAAAGATTTTTTTTTAAATTTTAGGTTCAAAATCTACATGCAGCACTAAGTCATGGTGTTGAACTTGACGTAAACAAATGACACGACGTAACCAAGCGACTCAGGACTTATACTGGTCTTATTGAAAATTCATGGAAAGACGATGTTTAGCTGTGGAAATGATGATCATAAGTTTGAAGGTTGTACAATCTAATTGAACAACCTTTATACTATATATAGTATTTCAAGTTTCATCTTCTTTTTATATCTCGACATTGACACCTGCCATCTAGTTATCTCCCGTCGTATTATATTGTAACAATTTTATAAAAGGTAGTTTTATTTTTCTTAAATGGTGACATTACTCGACCCAGTCACTCTTTTGTGACAACTTCCATTAAAAGGATTAAGAGTGGTGGGGTTGAAACAGCGTTTTGATTTTTGAGTCGGGAGCTCAGTCATTCGTTAGATAACCATCGAAGTGATAAGTTGTCTAGTGGAAACTATGTTAGTTGACCTATAAGAGTATTAAAAGTGGAATAAAATTATTTACTGTGCTGTGATGATAACAATGATAATACATGCCCACTGCAAGGCATACGCCTTCTGCAAAGATATTTATGGTGGGGATATACATTTTACACACAATGCTGGACTTAATACTTTATAGGTGTTTTTCACTAGTCTAGAGATGAACAGAAGTGAGAATGAACAGTGGTAGCTCAGCTGTAGAGGACTGAGACTAATGATCTAAGGTCATCTGTTCGATACCGTGGGTACGATCTTAAATAATTCACTCTCTGTGTGTATAGGATTGGCAATGCTCACAAATAACTGCATACCATAATATAATACAACATTGTGATCACCAACCCGCACACCACGCGATTATATATCCTCCCGTAGATATCTTCGGGGGAAGCCTACGCCCGCGGGCGTCTACGGTTTTTTTTAAATGTCCCCCGCTATCGGGGACCCCTTGTTCCACCTATTTTGTTGGAAACAGTGATTTACTTTCTTTATTAAATTTTTCACTTTCATTTTTATTATTTTCATACTTTTCTTCCATTCTCTTTCGTTGACAATCTCTATCGTTCTGTTCTTCATTTCATAATTCGGTTATATTTTTCTCTTCCGCTCTAATATCCTTTTATCCATCCTCAATTACTGCAGTCTAGTTTATTTTTATAATTTTTATATATCACAGCTTTTTTACTTAAATTTACATCTTATATCTATATATCACAGTTTTCTTATTTTTCTTATTTTCTGTATTTCTGTAGATATCATTGGGGGAAGTCTACACCTTGTGGGCGACTACGGTTTTTTTTTAAATGACCCCTGCTATCGGGGACCTCTTGTTCCATTCCCAATTTTGTTGGAAACAGGGATTTACTTTCTTTATTAAATTTTTCACTTCCTTTTAATCATTTTCATACTCTTCTTCTATTCTTCACAATCTCTATCGTTCTGTTCTTCATTTCATAATTCTGTATATTTTTCTGTTCCGGTCTAATATCATTTCGTCCATCCTCAATTACTGCAGTCTAGTTTATTTATATAAATTATATATATCACAGCTTTTTTTAGTTAAATTCTATTTTCAATATTAGTATTTATATATTTAATTTATTTCTATTATGATTAGTTCTAATGTACATTTTTGTATTGCACTGTTTATTTTATCATTTGTTCCTATTTATTACTGTTTTAGCTACTGTTCTGCAGGGTGTCTATGTGTTAAAACGTCTAAGTGGTACATATCATGATCTAAAATTTGGATACGCCTTTTTTAATACATTATGATTATCATTGACTTGTGAAAAGGGTGTACCATACATTAACTGAAAATGAGATGAAAATTGTTTTATGCATTTACTCTCTTAAAGCCCATATAGCTAATCATCAGTATAATGTCGTTGGCTATCCTGAAGACATTTTGAAAATTTGGCGACCTCCAAATTCATAAGTATCCATCTATACCTTCAAAGTTGCAAATCGACAGTAATAAAATATTGAAGCTAACTCATTAATTTTAATACGCTCGCCCGAAAGCAATTATAACCAGGGATTCGACCTGACTTATAATGAAAGGCTTTTAATAAAAAAGCAGTCGTTGATTTTTATAATAAAACATCGCTAGAAGATAATTTACTGTTGCCCGTGTACATTGTGATGCAATTTTAGGAGTGAAGATAGCTCTAGAGTTACAAAGTGATTCATCTATATATATAAAAGAAAGTCGTTTTAGTTACACCACTTATAACTCAAGAACGGCAGAACAGATTCGGCTGAAAATTGGTAGGGAGGTAGCTTAGAGCCGGGAGATGGACATAGGATACTTTTTATCCCGTTTGACAGCGTTCCCGTGTGACTTGACATGAAACGTCAGTCACTATAAAACGTGGTGTAACAAAAAAGAATCAGACTTGGAATAACAAAACGCAAATGACAGCTATGTAATTGACGTAAAATGACAGCTATGTATTGACGTATGGATGACAATTTGATATTTGTAAGAAATCAATATTAAAACTATTTCTATTAAATAAATAATTAACAAGTGGATTGAAGTGAAGTGAAGTTTAATTAATAATGCCGCGACCAAGACGATCGAATCTTTCCCGACAAAGCCGTAATGCAAGAAGAATACAAAATACTGCAAATGAAAGGACTGAAGAAGAACAAGAATTTGCACGTGAACAGCGCCGCGATAGTATGGCTCGACTTCGTGCTTCTCAATCACGAGAGCAAAGTGAAGCAGCCCGTGAAACAGCTCGTTTGGCAATGCAGAATCGTCGAGCGAACAACAGAAGGCAACAAATAGATAATGTGCGACGCAGAACAAGATATTTAGCTGATTTGAATCGAGCAGCGTTTCGATACGATTGCAGCAATGATTACAGCTTGCATCCTAGCGTTTGCATTGGGCAAATGGACGTTGTTTGCGAGTATTGTGGTGCATTAAAGTTTTCCGGAGAAACGCCTGGATTATGCTGCCTTAATGATAAAGTGAAATTGCCAGTGTTGACTCCGCCACATGAGCCATTGTATTCATTGCTTTGTGGCGAAACACAAGAATCACGCCACTTTCTTGCAAATACTCGAAAATACAATAGTTGTTTCCAAATGACGTCATTTGGGGCAGACATTATCGAAGAAGGAGGATTTAATCCGACTTTTAAGGTATTTATTTTTGTACTTACATAGAATGTAGTTAAAGAATAACTTACTTTATCTATTGGTATGTATTATATTTGCTAATACTGAACTCTACTCTCCCACAGAAAAAGTGTTTATAATCCAGTTAATACTGTCTGGTTTTTATTTTGTAGATACAAGGACAGATCCACCATTGAATTGGATCATTACTACCTTTCGAAGATACACAGAATAAATTTTTACAAATATATTTCATGGGCAACATGGAAGAACAACTTGATCGACGCCTAGGGATCAATGCAGGAATGAAGCGAGCAATTATTCAAGACTTGCAGTGTATGCTTCATGAACATCATGCATTGGTCAGGTTGTTTAAGAGTGCTTTAGAGCAAATGCCAAATGATGACTATAAAGTTGTCATCAAAGCAGATAAACGACCATCTGGAACACACGAATGCACATTTAATGCTCCAACAGTAGACGAAGTTACCATCCTGATTGTTGGTAAACAATTGGAAAAACGCGATATTGTGCTTACATGTCGCGATACTGGGCAACTGCAACAAATATCTGAAACTCATCGATCATATGACGCATTGCAATACCCACTGATGAATTGGCAAGGAGAAGATGGATATTATTATAATATTAAAATGATAAATCCATTGAATGGTAAATTATCAGTATCTTAATAATGGTTAATTTCTGTATTATTTGTCTTTGAAATGGTTAATTATCAAATTTTGAATTTCAGGTGAAGAAACTACAAAGAAAGTTAGCTCAATGAATTATTATGCATATCGTTTGATGATTCGTCAAAATGCTGACAACTATTTGCTGCGGTTTCGTCGATTGTTTCAGCAGTATTGCGTTGACATGTATGTAAAAATAGAAACGGAACGTTTAACATTTATTAGGTTGAACCAAGCCAAACTGCGTTCTGAGGAGTACATCCATTTACGTGATGCAGTTAGTACTGAAGGAAATGCAGCTAATATTGGTCGATTAACTATTCTGCCGGCGATGTACATTGGTAGCCCACGACATATGCATGAATATGCACAAGATGCAATGACATATGTTCGTCATTACGGCCGGCCAGATCTCTTTATTACTTTTACCTGTAATCCAAAATGGATAGAAATTACTCAATTGCTCCTTCCCGGACAATCATCAAATGATAGACACGACATCACAGCACGTATATTCAGGCAAAAAATTCGGTCCCTGATGAACTTTATTGTTAAACAACGCGTCTTTGGAGATACTCGATGCTGGATGTATTCAATCGAATGGCAAAAGCGAGGCCTGCCGCACGCACACATTCTTATTTGGTTAGTGGAAAGAATTCAGCCTGACCTAATAGATGATATCATATGTGCCGAGATTCCTGATCATTAAGTCGATCCAGACCTACATGATGTTGTTACTACTAATATGATTCATGGACCGTGTGGTGCCATCAATCCCCAATCACCTTGCATGGTCGATGGAAAGTGCTCTAAACGATATCCACGGAAATTAACGGCGGAGACTGTCACTGGCAACGATGGGTATCCGCTGTATCGGCGTCGATCACCAGATGACAACGGTCGAACTGTCACAACGAAAGTGAAAAGAATGGATTTCGTTGTCGACAACAGTTGGATTATTCCATATTCGCCACTTATTTCTAAAACGTTCAAGACACATTGCAACCTTGAATACTGCAATTCAGTTAAGTCCATAAAATATATTTGCAAATATGTCACGAAAGGCAGTGATATGGCGGTTTCGGATTGCAATCCTCAAAGACCAACGATGAAATTTCACGCTATCAAGTTGGTCGTTATGTGAACTGTAATGAAGCGATTTGGCGTATATTCGCATTTCCAATTCACGAACGTCATCCTACTGTTATACATTTGGCGGTGCATCTGGAGAATGGTCAACGAGTATATTTCACGGCTTCGAATGCTACGCAACGTGCTGAAACACCTCCAGCAACTACATTGACCAGTTTTTTTGCAATCTGCCAAAGCGATCAGTTTGCACGAACTTTGCTTTACTCGGAGATGCCACGTTATTATACTTGGAATGCTTCATCTAAGAATTTTCAAAGACGGAAGCAAGGTGATGCGGTTCCTGGGTATCCAGATGTGCGTTCTACTGATGCTCTTGGTCGTATGTATACAGTTCATCCAAAGAATGATGAATGTTTCTATTTGCGATTGTTGCTGGTAAATGTGCGTGGGCCAACTTCATTTGAGACACTACGAACTGTTAATGGTGTAATATTCCCAACATATCGTGCTGCATGTGAAGAATTGAACTTATTAGAAAACGATACCCATTGGGATACGACAATCGCTGAAGCCATTATCTCTGCATCTCCAAGTCAGATACGCACATTATTCGCTATCATAATTTCGACATGTTTTCCATCAAACCCATGTAACCTGTGGCACAAATACAAGGATAGTATGTCAGAAGATATTTTACATCAAAGTCGTGTCAGTTCCAGAAATCACGATATTGAGATGAATGAGGAGATACATAATCGTGCTTTACTCTTGATCGAAGATATGTGTTACCTCATGTGCGGTAATTTATTAATGAGGTTAGGAATGCCAGCGCCAAATCGTGAAATGAATGACGCATTTAATCGAGAACTGGAACGGGAACGTGAATATGATCACCAGGAATTAGATTTAGTAGTTCAAAGGAATGTACCCCTGATAAATTACCAACAAAAGGAAGTTTATGATACTTTAATGAAGGCAATCGCTGATGAAAATGGTGGTTTATATTTCCTAGATGCCCCTGGTGGAACTGGCAAGACATTCCTAATGTCATTAGTTTTAGCAACTGTTCGGGCGAGATCCAACATAGCGGTTGCAGTTGCTTCTTCTGGAATAGCAGCCACATTATTAGAAGGATGCCGTACGGCTCATTCAGCATTTAAATTACTGTTAAATCTTCAAACTATTGAAGAACCAACGTGTAATATTGCAAAACACTCAGCAATGGCCAAAGTTTTAGCGGCATCGAAAATCATCATCTGGGACGAATGCACAATGGCGCATAAACGTGCATTAGAAGCACTTAACCGAACATTAAAAGATTTACGCAATGACTCGAGATGTTTTGGAGGAGCAATGATTTTACTGTCTGGCGATTTCCGCCAAATACTGCCAGTAATTCCAAGATCTACGGCTGCCGATGAAATAAACGCTTGCCTCAAATCTTCAAATCTATGGCGCTATGTGAAGAAACTGCAGCTGACAACAAACATGAGAGTTACATTGCTTAATGATACATCTGCTGAAGATTTCTCGGAGCAATTGCTGACTATTGGTAATGGTCAAGTACCTGTCGATGAATCGAGCGGATTAATATCATTTCCAAATAATTTCTGTAATTTTGTCTCATCAAAAGACGAACTTATCAACAATGTATTTCCAAATATTATTTCTAACTACAAAAATAATGAATGGTTGAGTGAGCGAGCAATTTTAGCGGCTAAGAATAAAGATGTAGATGACCTGAACTACATATTTCAAAATAAGATCATTGGAACAATGCATTCATTCAAATCTATTGACTGCGTCACAAATGAAGATGAAGCCACCAACTATCCAATTGAATTTTTAAACTCTTTGGACGTGCCTGGCTTACCACCGCACAATTTACGCCTAAAGGTTGGCTCCGTAGTAATCATGCTTCGAAACATAAACCAACCAAAACTGTGCAACGGTACGCGTTTGGTGGTTAGTAAATTGATGAACAATGTAATTTACGCTACGATAATGATAGGAAAATTCAAAGGTGAGGAAGTTCTCATTCCGAGGATCCCGATGATTCCAACCGATATGCCGTTTGAATTTAAAAGACTTCAATTTCCGATACGTCTTGCATTCGCCATGACCATCAACAAATCACAAGGCCAATCCTTAAAAGTTTGTGTTTTAAATCTAGAACATTCATGTTTTTCACATGGTCAATTATACGTGGCATGTTCACGGGTCGGAAGACCATTTGCGTTGTTTGTTTTTGCGCCTGATAATAAAACAAAAAATGTCGTGTATCACAAGGTACTTAAGTGAAGAGCAACCTATGTACTAAAATACAGAAATAATAATGAATGATTAATGTAGTTATTTAATTTTTTTTTGTAATTTTTCCAAAAAAAAAACACAATCTGCTTATTTATTGCCATTAAGGCGGAACAAAGTTCGCCGGGTCAGCTAGTAAAGAATAAAAGTTGCCGACATATTGACCCCTGCTTACCTTAAATCTAGATTTCTTTTCTTTCTTTTTTTTTTGAAGTTGAAATTGACTGCGCCTGCTCATTCTATTATGTTTATGGAGAAATCTTTCATTATTGTCGCTGTCAGGTTATGGAATGACTATGCTACCAATTAAATACGCTAAATCACTGACAGCATTTAAAAAGATGTAAATTTATATGTATATATATATACGAGTATATACATATACATATATAATTGTATGTATATATATATATATATATATATATATTACACACATGTTTATGGGTATAGTGTATGGATATATTTGTATGTACGTATACCCTAAATTACCTTCTCCTTCATGTCTCTCACTACATCTAAAGGTTGTCTGGTCGAGCCATAAGACGGCCTCTTGCCTTCGCCACTTCGATATAAATTGTTGTTTTTTTTTGTTATTATCTATGATGTACATCAAAATATAAAAAAAATAAAAAGTTGAAGTCGCAGTATACAAGCCAACTAGTTCGCGGAACAGATTGAAAAATCTAAACAAAATTTTCTTTATTCGAATAGGCTACAAGAACTTTCGAATCTTCATTCTACTTAAAATATCGGCATTGTTATCCCTACGGAAAGTTACCACCGGCTCGGAAGGCAGTTCTGCTGAGAAGAACCTGCGGGAAACTCAAATTGCACTTTAAAAATATTGTTTTATTAAGAGTGTTTGACAGTAATTAGCTTCCTGAATGAACATCGACAACATTTAAATCCACACATTAACATCAGTATAATATTCTTGGATAGAATAGTAATTATTTCAATATTATATTTTTAACATTGGTTTCAAATCTCTCTAGTGGCAGATTTGGAATTAATTGCGGAATATTATTGTACATACGTATACGTTCCACTTTAAAGACAAAAACTATACATCTAATTTATATACTCGTACCTTGTATAGGGTGAGCCATAAATTTTTGCACTTTTGAAACATGTGTAGAAATAAAAGTACAAATGCTATTTTGTTTATGATTTATTTACCGTAATTATCATTTATTAAAATTTATTTTTTAAAAATTACATCGTCGAGATGTGCTCCGTCTCGTGAATGTTTTCTTTTAATCGGGATATGGTCGTCGGTTTATTAAGGTATACTCGACTCTTCAGATATCCCCACAAGAAAAAATCGCAAGGTGTAAGGTCCGGGCTTCTGGGAGGCCATGGGATATCACCTCTGCGAGAAATCAATTTGTTAGGAAACAATTCTTTGACCACTGGTAAAGTCACGTTTGAGGTATGGCATGTTGCATCATCTTGTTGCATCCAAGTCTGGCTGTTGTATCCTTCAAATTCATGCAACTGTGGTGTCAAAAACTCTCTCTCACGGTTTTGCAGAAATCAAGTGTTGCTATTTGCAAAAATTTTTGGGCCACCCTATATTAACATCATGTCTATCACTGCCTTTTAAAATAATTTTGTACGTTTCTGCGAATAAACATATTGTTATAGATATATTTAGATGCAAGCGTAAGAATATGAGCTTTAATAATAACTTCTCGCAAAGAATTACGAGCTCCCATGCAATAAATGTCGAGCATTTAAGTTTGACACTTTCGGAACATTTGTGGCACCATTGACATCATTTGTGGCGATATTGTCGTTGCCATTATATTTGCCGGGTATCGAACCCGAGTATCGAACGTCATGATTCGAAACCACTACGATAACATTGTATATTTTTAATTTTAAAATTATTACTAATAGTACAATTCAACTGTAGCAAATAGTGCATTCATAAATCTCACCTATTATTATTGGAACACAATGGTTATTTAAATTTAGTTCGATAAATCAAAATTATTGGATACCGTCGATATTTCGTGGAGCAATGCATTTAAATAATACGAGCGAATGTATATTTTGTTTTTAATTTCGTTTCTCTAAACGATTTTAAACTTACTGTTGAATTTTTCCAGATTAATAGACGAATAAAAGTAATTTATATAGTCCAGTGAAATCGTTCTTTATGTGTCAGTGGGTAGGCTATATAACATAAAGCCTTTGAGGCCTTAAGGTTTTATCAGGGAGACCACGGACCTGAAAACGGAGTAGAAGGTTCATCCATAAGTTAGAAAGATTTTGTGAGACTTTGAAAGACGCAGTAAGCTGTTTTAGATCGATCCTATTGGATATCTATGGGGGAAATCCAGCAGTAGATGCTGCAGCTGAAAAGATGATAATGATGAATGCGTTTACCTTCCCTTTCTTTCTCAATCAACTCTTAAAACTAAAATTGTAAACTAATGCGTAATGTTATGGTCATGTATCAAAATTCTCAGGTTAACAAGGTTACTGCTGCACGCGGTCATATTGACAAACACATACCTTACATCGTGTTCGTAGAGAAAATTACCGCTTTATCCCTTAGTACGGTAGAAATATCTCAGTCAAATTTTACTCACAAATTTATTATTTTTTCATACATATATTGTGCCTTTAATTTAAAAACGCAGTTACATCTAATAGTTATGTATTAAAAACAATGATATTTCAATGCGTTATTGATTTACAGTTCATTTAAACCAGTGATTCCCAAAGTGGTCTATATCGACCCCCAGGGGTCTATGACAACCTGCTAGGGGTTTACGTCAGCGAAAAAAAATTTGAGGGTCTATGAAATGAAAATGGGGTCCTCGATGGTGGATCTCAACACATACACTGATAGTACCTATTTACTTACATCATACTATCTTATAATATCAAAACATTTACATAATTTATAAAAGTACCTATGAAGTAAAAAAATTATTATATATGTTTATAAAATTGTGTTAGTCGTAGGATGTTGGTATTCGCTTTGTGGTTTGTTACGTATATTTTAAATAACAGATTTTAAAATTTTATTTTGAGTAATTTTAATTTAAATTCAATTAATAAATGTATAATATAACATGTGTTTTTACTTTAAGTTTTTAACACTACACTTCACTACAGCTAGAAATTTACAGGAAATCAATATCAGGTAAGTAGGGGGGCTACCCAACACGGAAAAACATGGCAAGGGGTCTACGACACAAAAAAGTTTGGGGAACTCTGATTTAAACTGACAGTATCTGTGGACAAATATGACGTCACGTCGCAATAAAACAGTTCTCATAGGGTCTATATGACCTTACAACGTACTAGATGAAACTCGCGTGCAAACAGTGCCGCAGTTACCGTATTAAAAGAGAGTGTACCATTAGATGTAGCGACATAGACTTTGATATGCCAAATTAAACTCGTTTAAAGTGTTTTATTCTGTTTTTAATGTGGGTTTTAATTACGTATCTTATACGGGTTAGTTGTTTGTTTACGACATAGAAAGATTTCATCCTTTTTGAACGTCTATCCGAATTGAGCTTATAAAACTTTGTTTACCTTTTCTCTGCACCTGTACGTAGATGACCCAGATGTTTTACATATCGATTTAGCAGAAATACACCACTACCTCACTTTGCGTCGTAGTTACGTTCCAAAAAAACACGACGCAAATTGAAACGCCGCAACGTGAATTAAGATTTTCTATAGCAAACCATGTAAAGATCGAAGATAGGTTCCAGGGTCACGAAAATACTATTTTTTAAAAATAAAATTAAACAAAGTAAACATTTAAAAAAACAAAAATAATATAAATGTGTCAATAAATAAATTGGAATAATATTTACCTTTTTTGTAACCAGAAACAATACGTAAAAATTTACATAAATTTATTATTCTCTTTTTAAAAAGCACAACACACTACGTAATTGAAACTGAACTCTAAAATTAGCAAAACAAAGTGAAAATAAAACTATATTAAAATTGCGCTGATTTTTGGATAAAAAGGAAATCCTCGTGTTTTGATGGCATGGCGCAATTAGAAACAAAAGTGTTTCAATCTTTTAGAAATAAAAGAAAATTAAACAAAATTAAAGACTCGAACCCAAAACTACGCAATCTCGAAAATCTAAAATTTTCACTGTGCGTCGTGAGCAGTGAAAATTAATACTAATTAAGCAGCGACGCAACTTTGAAAAAAACGCAAAACAAACGATGCAAAACGAGGTATTGGTGTATACTCAATACGAATGTTAAATTTTTCTTCAATTGTTTTTAACCTTTTACCTTTATTTATCTTTCGTTTCTTTGACCGTGTACTAATTACCTTAATGCATGTTTGTGTCCTCCGTAAACCTTTTGTTTAGTAAAAGGTTCAATGTATTAAGAGCATGACAAATATTTACAAATAATGTCACGGAAGAACAGCATATATGAGTGAATGGTATTATATTTTACGTGATCACAATTCTCGTCTTAAAATATGCCAACAATTTTATTATTAGATCATTTATGTATGAACGAATGTTTCAAAACAAAACAAAGAGATTTATTTCCTATCACATAGAATTTAATTATAAATAAATTAATTGTTATATTTTTTTTAGGACAGACACATTACCAGTAATCATAGCTAGTTGAATTTTGGTAATTAACTCATTTACTCCTTGTATAAATAAACTAGACATCCTGTATATCTCCATTTGTCTTCAATGTCAAATGGTAGTGTCAATGACTTCATTTGTCAAATTCAAATTCAAAATATTTTTATACAAATAGACATTTACATGCGATTTTAAATCATCTATTATTTGACTAGGAACGCTGTTCCGTTGAAAAGAGTCGACCAAAAACTCAACAGCTGCTTTAAATGAAATTGAACAATGTCTGACGTAAAATTACAATATCAATCATATAATTGAGACGATAAACTAAGTATATCTATCAACTAAAAACTCTTGAATATTATAATTACATTTATTTAATAATTTACTTTTAAATTTAAAGCTAAAAAACACAGCCACCGGTATTGCGCTCCTTATTATTATATATTTATATAAATATTTAGTTGAATGCGACTCTATGGACTTTACTATGACTTATGTAAGTTCTAATTTTAAACTCGATTCAATTTATATTCCACAATTTGGAGTAAAAACAGTTATTTATGATGCTTTACATTATCTTAACGAGTGGTTTTAGCTTAAAGTATGTTTTTAAGTATAGATTTAAAAATAAAGGAAGGTCTTAGACAATAATCTAAATTATTTCGTACAATGTAACCATACCCGCTGCTTCTCCTGTTTACATACTATGGTTGTTTGTCAGGAATTGCCTCGAGGGATAAGACTGTCTGTACTTTTTATGTAATAACGCTGCTAATGTTTATTTTCTATATATATATATATATATGTTTATACATATATATATGTTTATATATATATCGAATGCTGGCCAATTATAATTTGTTATGAAAATTCGATTATATAAATGTTAAAAATTAACATGTTCCAAATTTAAATTGCATTATAGATCTAAAGATGTGATATATCACAAAAATGATTTTCCTTTGACATTTTAGTGCAACGTTTTTTACGATTTCAAATCAACTTTGTAACTTGATGAATCGTTATGCCTACTTCAATAAGGTTTTATGACGCGTCCTTCTGAAACAAATGGGTATAGGCTTAAGTGGGGTCCGTAAACTTTTACAAAGTCTATCTAACAGTTTTGAATTGGCACTGTGTGAATTTCTGTTGTTTTCTAAATTTAAAAAACTGCTAACGAGGATACAGTTTTTATATTCAGAACATATGCTCTTTACCATCGAGGAGGCAGTTGAAAAATAATCTAATGTGACAGTTAATTTATTTACCAATATATCTATACTCTTAAAATAATGAATAATATATAATGAAATACGATAACTGTGATTATATCTGGGGACCCATATATGACGAAGATGTCAGTGGTGATTTTATCAACTTGTCAAACAACGCAATTGAAACCTCGCTTTAAATGCGCTACGATTTTTAGTCATCAACAAGAAGGTGATGAGTGCTATAGAAATTGTTACAGATGATTGAATCTTTACATGGAAGCTAGTGGATAGGCCTGTGGAATGATTTATTAAAAAAATATAATCCGTAAACATTTTTTTTAATCTTTATCGATCAATAATGTTTCTTTATCTTAATATAGATATTCAATTAAAAAAAGAACTGTTTTGTTCTCCTTCGCAAAATATATTTCACTTAACTCCAATAGCATTGGAAACGATATAATAAAATAGAAAACCTATAAAAATCATTCCCTTTCTCTTCCGCCTTTAAATATAGCTTTGGTTCCTCTATAAGAGAGGGAAGATGACTTCAGTAAGCAAGCAAGTTAACAGCTGGAACTAACGACACTTTATCACAGGAAATGTCCCAAAAGGTCCACCGGGATATACCCAGCGATAACACAAATAACATAAATTGTAACAAAAATTAGCTTAAATATATTTCCTTATGCTGAACAAGGCCTCTCTATAATTTCTTACGAACAATATATAAAATGTCATCACATGTGCAAAAGGATATAAGGCTTAAAGGGGGGAATGCACAGTTGATTTGCTGCCAATTAATTTATGGTATACCTTAGTGTAACATATTATAGAATTAGAAATATTGTTGCTTTTAAGGTTATTGCTGACAAATATACTATAAGTACTGATATATATATGCCTTTGATTAACTGCTGATGGGATCTTTGAATTAAGAAGGCGGCCACATAGCAACTGCCGGATCGTGATAAAATATATGCAGATCATTACAAACAACGTGTTTATATAATATTTATTTATATCTTTTTAAATATTTTGTTTTTCTACTCAATTTTACTAGTATATTATGTTGGTTTGATGTAAATAATATATTTATCTATAATGTCATCAAAAAGTAAAATGAATTTGTTAATGAAATGTGAATTCTTTATTTATTCACCCAAAATTTTTTTATCCCTTTTAAAATAATCCCTCTTAAATAAAACACACTTTTGCTAACGCTTTTTGCATTCCTCGGAATAGTCGGAAAAGCCTTCAAGAACTTCGATAAGGTTTTCATCTCCTCAATTGTGTCAAAACGGCGAGCCCGCTGAATATGAATCTAGTTTTTAACGCTTTTTTTTTTCAAAACTAAACTGTTTTGATATCAGCCGACTTGACGTGAATTTGTTAATAAAACGTGGAAATCGTTTATTTATTCTTCCAAATCAATTTCATCCTTTTCAATGTAATCCCCACCGATAAAATGTACTTTTGTCAACGCTTTTTACAGTCATCGAAACAGTCGGAATAGTTTTTTTCCGGTATCACACACACCTTCGATTCAGTTTTTATCTTCTCAATCTTGTCAAAATCGCGTCACTGCATTGGTCTTTTGAGTTTGCTGAATAGCCAGTCGTTGCACGGAACCAAATCAGGCGAATACAGTGGTTGCGAAACGAACTTATTTGTATTTTGGACGCTTTTTTTCTAAAGAATTCGGCGATTTTAGCACCAATCGTTGCACAAAACATCCTTTAAAATGGTTTGGGATGCACCAAACGATATTCCAACTTTTGACAAACAGACGTTGGAATCCGCAATAATTCTATTTCTCTCTCTCTATATATATATGTATATACATATATATATATGTAATTTATATATATATATATATATATATATATATATATATATATAAATACGAGTATTGGATGTAAATGCATGTGTTTAAAATTAATTTCAAAACGCAAAATAAAGGTAAATTTACGGAAAAAGCTTATTATTGAATAAACGAATATTTAAATGACAAGAATCCTTAGCAGTGATGTCGATACATATTTAGGTTTAATATAGGCTATATCTAATATGGTGTACTTATATAAATCTGTATTGTTGAACTTTATTAAAACATTTATTTTTTGAGGAGTTTCTTCCTGCTTCTTCTTCATAACTATAACACAATACGAAGCGTAGAGTAGAGTAGAGTCAATAAGAGTTCTGTTAAATGTTCCAATGTTGAATCAGTGAATTTTATCTAACCTTATCATAGATATTTCACGTCCAATTTCTAATAGCCGGTTTTAGATTACAGAGGTTTAAGTCTCAACTCTCTGTACATTGCGAAGTTGTATTAAATTAAAAATAGCGAAGTACTTAAATTTGTTTTCTAGTGATCCTTGTTTTAATTAAAATTCAAGTCCACGGAAACAATGTCGTACTGTAATTTAAAGGCCTTTTCACACCACAATCATTTTAAGTACCGATACTAAAAAGTGATTTAAGAAAAATATTTTAAATATTAAATTATATATTCTATATATTTAGAATCAAAACGTATTTAAAAATGTTACCAGCATGTTTTACATAATTAAAAAACATTTCGACGCTTTTCTTTATTATTCATGTTTATATATTTTTTTACATGTAATATATATCTTCTACCAGTAGTAGCCCAGCGGTAAAGGTTTGAAACTTACGAACGTAGGTTGCGAGTTCGATTTTCGGATTACAGTGTTGTATATTTCACAATTCGAAGGGTGAATGGGATGGGTCCATACAAACTTAGTACAAAATTATCAAAACTATTATTTAAGATAACTAATTTTAAGTCATTTGTATGGAATGAAATAAAGCGTTATTATTATTATATTTAACACTTTTTGCATTAATTAAATAGGATTTCCACTGCTTACAAACAGTTCCAGAGGATAGACAGTAGCTTCCTCTGCGTTCCATAAAACGACAGTGGGTTATATATTATGGTTATGGTTATGTTATATCCCTTCATAGATATATCTGGGTTCAGTGCACGTGTTCCTATTGTAGATACTCTTATAATATATTGCCTGTATTAATAAGCCAAGCCAACAATAGAAATCTTTCTTCCAGGCATAAACGCGCGAAGTCTGTACATTGTGAAAGGGCTTTAAGCGTTGACTTTGATAAATTACGAAAACTACCTCGTCGGAGGCAAGCACCGCCAAGTTTTAATGAACCGGAAGTTGCATTTAGATAAGCTGCGAATTGTCCGGATGATTACTTTGATGTTTGCGACGATGTTCAGTGATTGTAGTGAAAACTTGTTAAGTGTTACCTTATGACGACACTTTTGAATATATATATATATGTGGGAACGGAACGTAAGAGAAAAGGAAGTGAGCGATTGATTGATGAATGAATGAAGAGTAGGAATGGATTATGGCATTCGCTGGGAAGATGGCGGTCGGGCGGTTGATGTCAACTATGTAAGACGTGAAAAATGAAAGTGTTTGAAAAAAGATTTACATCTATTATTCGCCTGCGTGATTCACTCCCACACACACATATATATATATATATATATATACATACAGACATTTGGCCGACAGAGATAATACCGAATTAACACTTTAAGGGAAATTGCATACGGTAAGGCTTGCACTGCCCGTATCCAATAACCTTGGCTTTGTAGTTGGAACACCCAATATTTTGGACTCCAAAGGCCGTTAGCTGCATGAGCAATGTGTTCCGCCCACTGCCACTACATACGAGCAATTCTTCGAGCTATATCAGTGAAGTAAGAAAAGGACCAATATTAAGCCACTTCCGCACATGCAGTGGTAGTCGTGCAATAAAGTGCACCGCCCGCCAGCCCGCTGATAAATGCGTATGCGGCAAACAATGCGAATCACACAACCGCCACCGCCAAATTACTCAACACGTGTTTCACCTCTCCATGGGGCATCTTCAGAAGTTATGTTACATCGATTAGTGCCAAACACAGAGTCTCAAACTCTTCTTCGGTCCTTTTCTTACTTAGGATGGACTTCCGCGAGGTAACGCCCGATTCCATTAAATACTATATCAGTTACTCTGGTTCTTCTGTAGATCTGCTCATTTCTCCTGCCTGCTCACAGCCGTCTTAATTATTCTTTGGGTAAGTTTGGGTAAGTTATTTAGTTTGTTTGGGTTTAATGAAGTCAGGCCCGTGGGTCGCTAGCGACCACTTTAACATGTTTATGCTGCTCTCCAAGCATTGAAAAACTTGAATTAGAAAACTGATTTATATCTTGTCCCATCAATATATTATTAAAAGATTAATAAAATTAAAATGGTACTACATACTAAACTATAATAGTTTGGTACGAGTACTAACACAACGACTTCAAACATGCAAAAATAACGCGACGAGAATTTGTAAATGAAGGCTTTACTTTTTTCTAAAAAGATTCAAATATTTTTATTGATATATTGATTATAAATATTGTTTTTTAGCTTATTAATAAGTGTTACTTTATGTGCGGCCCGCCAAATAGTTTTAAAATTTAAATAGACCTGTTTAGTAAAAAGGTTGCTCTCCCCTGAATTAGACTACATATTTTAATAGGTGAATCGTAAGTCAAACAAGAAGTTGTTCAAAGACAGTTGTCTATACTCAAAGCATGTTATGTCGGGGCCCACGGGTTGTTTTGATTGTACGTAGCATATAATGTGACAATTACAAGCTCAATAACACCAGGTCTGTCGTGTAGATGATGATGAGATGATGGTAAATAGAGAAGAATAACTTGGAGTTATGTCTTCACCTGGGATGAGGAGGTGTAAGGCTTTCTCCTAACTGATAGAAAGAAGACCCCAGAATAGCGGCCCAAAGTGTATAGATGAGGTAAATAGGGAACCGTTTGTGATAGAAGGCTTTAGGGAAAGCTTATATACAACAATGGGAGGATATAGGCTGCTTATGGTTTCACCATCAGCTTTTCTTACATATTTCCCATTGGATCGATTCAAGCCTGCATCCCACGTCTTCTACCTTATGGATGGATATCCTACCCCAGTCTGCTGTCAGGCTACGTAAGACGAAGTGGAAAAGGAATGAATAAAAGAAATTGTGAAGAATGAAAGTGAGTGTAAAATAAAGATAAAGCCCTGAAAAAATTATTTATAAATAAAGTCCCTGTCCCAAAAAAAATGAAAACGAGAGGCTCTCAATAGCGGGGGCCAAAAAAACAAAAGACGAAGTGGACGGTCTGGTACGCAATATTATATTATATGTACTACTGTAATCAAAAAGTAAGCTGAAATTGTCATATAATACTCTTGGCCACTAAATTTTTTCTTAGGTTTGTAGGACTGTCTATAATATTTGCCAAGTGTCTGTTTATCAAAAGGTTTTATCAGAGTTACGTGTTTTTGTCTAATGCGTCAGTCAAGTCGGCCGATATCAAAATAGTTTAGTTTTGAAAAAAAAAAGCGTTAAAAACTAGATTCATATTCAGCGGGCTCACCGTTTTGACACAATTGAGGAAATGAAAACCTAATCAAAGTTCTTGAAGGCTTTTCCGACTATTCCGAGTAATGCAAAAAGCGTTGGCAAAAGTGTGTTTTATTTAAGAGGAATTGTTTTAAAAGGAATAGAATTTATTTGGGAGAATAAATAAAGAATTTATAATTCATTAACAAATTCACCTTACTTTTTGATCCCAGTAATATGTTATTCACATAAAAGTATAATGAAAAAGTAGTAAAATTAAATAAGAAAACCTAAAACTAAATATAAATAGTTGAAATAAGGCCTTCAAGGCTACTCCGGAAAAAGACTGTTCCGACTGTTTTGAGGATTGTAAAAAGCGCGGACAAAAGTGCATTTTATCGGTCGGGGATTTCTTTGGAGAGGATAAAATTGATTCGGAAGAATAAATAAAGAATTTAAATTTCATTAACAAAGTCACCTTACTTTTTGACAGTATTATATTTATTTACATCAAACGAACATAAAAACTAGTGAAATTGAATAGAAAAACAAAATATAAAAAGATATAAAAATAATTTTATATAACACGTTGTTTCTAATGATCAGCATCTATTTTATCTCGACCCGGCACATGCTGTGTGCCCACCTTCTTAATTCAAAGAGCCCGATAGCACTTAATCAAAGTCCGCCCAAGACAAGCCTGTCCCGGGAAGCTGTTGTTTTCAGCAAGGACTCCATTAATTAAGACTGAAACGTGCGGTGTTATCATAATATTTTTAACACTACGTGAATAATATATATAGGATGTTTGGTTATAGGTAGTCACGGGTTCTATTCCCAGAATACAATCTTATATAATTCACACTTTGTGCGTTAATAATATAGGATTTCCTTTGCTCACAAAAAAATATCTAGGAAGCAGGGTTCCCTGCGTACCATAATACCACACTGCGATCGCCAACCTGTCTGCCAAGCGTAGTATACTTCCTTATATATATATATATATATATATATATATATATATATATATATGTATATATATTAATATTTGGGAAAGGCCTATGTGTTGCAGTGAGCGCCTTTGTGCTGAAACGGCGTAATGGTACATTCCTCATACAGAAATAAATGGACTCTGATATATATAATAAATAATGTTTCGAATATTTGAATTACTACATATTAAAATTATGTATGGTTTGCTATTTGTCCTTCTAGACCAGTATTTTTCAACCTTTTATGTGCCTTGTTCCACCTATGCTTTTCTAAAATTCCTATGCTCTCCTATACATATACATGTATATATGTAAATATATATATTAAAGCAAAAGGGTTACGTGTCGACTCCACATTCAATTTGCCCCCCGTGGGTGTGGGTCCCACTTTGGGAAACATTGCTGCAGACTAAATTAATTAATATAACATATTTCAGAGTGATCACTTTATACAGGTTTATTATATACGAGTAAATAGATGTAAAAGCTTTAAAGTTCTTTTGCTTATAAATGAACTGTATACTCACATATTTAAAGTTTTAAACCTACATCCAAACAATATATATATATATATATATATATATATATATATATATATATATATATATATATATATATATATATGGAAACAATTACTTTCTTTACACAGAGGGGGAGGGAAGGATTTAGAGAGGGTTAGTGAGTGAGTGAGTGAGAGAGAGAGACAGACAGACAGACGCGCGTGCGCTGATACCATCCCGTTCAGAAAAACCAAAAAAATGTGTGTGTGAATCTATCATTACTATAATTTTATTTATGTATGTCTATGCGCGTCTAATAATATGTCATAATGTAAATAAAAAATAAAATTACTGTAATTATTGAAAAAATCATTAATTTCATGTTACTATCACTCCATATGGCATGTAGAGATAATATCAGAAAAATGTGACACATATTTATTAGTGACAATAGAGCAAAGATATATTATGATATAATTGTATAAATAAACGAGTAACTCGTGCTTATTATTCATATATTTTAGTTCGAAAATTATTATTAATCCTATCTTTCTTAAGGTTTTATTGATTTTCATTTATTAATCATCTTCAAACTTTGTGCTGTCAAAACTTATTGGCCAGTCACATTTAAATAATTAAATGAAAATGTTTTTAGAAGTATAATCATAAAGGTATAGTTCACAGAAAGATCATTTAACCTTAAATAAATGTTTCTCAACGAAGTTTTACAATCTTAGGGATATGCCTTTATAGATTCACTTATAATTTGCACTTTGTGCATCTGAATGCAGTGGTTTAACTTCACAGACTGTTTTCGTAAGATACTTACCTTAATCACGTGCTTAGCGAAGTGCTAAGTGAAGTACAATCATAGGGTAATTGCTTTTAGAACGTCACTTTCAACCTTCTCTTAGTACTTCTGAATGTTGTGGTAAAATCTCACAGACCTTGATCTACATGATTAAACAGGTATGATTTCACAATTACTGATTTCAGAGCGCTAATTATATCTAACAACTAGTGTTTTTTTTCCTTACACCTTCCTTTTATTTCTTTGTAAGACCGTATGAAAATAAGATTTCTAAGAGGCGTGCGTTGTATCATAATTATTTCAATAGCGGGACGTGGCTGGATTTCCTGAAGGACTGTTTCTAAAGTTTTCTGACGACTTGAACAACTTGTGGTTTAAGGTTCTATTTCTTTGACACGTGGGGAAATCCTGCATAGGATACCCCTTGGTTGCGGGGGCAACAGTTGTATAAGATTGATTGACTTTAGTGGACTGTATTTAATTAGAAGGCCTTGGTCCAGAGAATGAATTAATTTATTAAGGGAAAACACGTGTGCTCGGTGGCGGTAGAGAGCAGAGAGAGCACAAATAAAAACATATTTTACCGATTCGCCAAACCATAGATAAAATCTTAACTAAAATATTTTTTGTTGGTACTATTGCCAACAACGGTCTTCTTGAATGCCTTTTGTTGAAACTACGGGAAGGCTTTCGCATACTACCGTAGTTTTAACGGCGGTGGTCTAGTGCCTCAACTCCTTACTTGCGGCGGATCAACCCGAATGTCGCCAAGGCCATGTTAAGGAGGTTGTATAAAGGCGCAGTATAATATATATTTATCACATATGTATATGTAGGAATCACGTGGCGACGCCTTCCGCGGTGCGTGGAAGAAGATGACCTCTGTCTTATTCAACGCAACCTTGAGTCTTAACCTGTGTATTCTAAAATCTATGGTGGGTAGAAGTTCTACTGTAAGATCCTATAAAAATATAATAAACAAATTATTAATTTTGAACCGAAAAATGTGTTTTTAGCATAATTTACATCTGATATTTAATTACAGAATTGACATTTCATCATCACTGTCATCTTTATTTTTAACTGAACATAAACATAATCATCATAACTATAAAGTAATGCGAGAATATGCGGATAGAATTAATGGCTTTCGTCTCCCACTTGCGATTTCTTGAATGAACGACTTGTTTTCATTGAAGTTTTTTTTTCATTCCCTTTGATGTTCAAAGCATTAACGAATTTTATTATTTTGAAATTAGAACGGGAGGTTTAATAAATCAAAATATCCGGAGATACTGTAGTAGAATTGAATTTTACGATTATGTATATTTTTTCACGCCTTTAAATTTTATGATATCACTTTGCCTGTCTTAATTCTTGTTTTTTTTTAAAAATGACTAATTTATTTAAGATTAATTAACATTACAACTCAACAGCACAATGTAACAAAACGAATTGAATTGTAAACTTCATAGATATACAACATTTTACCAGCTTAATAATACTTTTGTTAAATAAATTGAAATAATTTATATTCAGCTGATAGAGGCTCACTAGAAGACTCTAAAACAATGCCATGATGTCTGGTCTAGCGTCGGCTGCATCCAGGGACCTCCTGCAACCTTCACTATGTCGTAGTTCACCTAATAATAAGGTCTAATCACATCGTCTATCTAATGTTCTTATTAATCGTCATCATTATCATTTCAGCTCGAACCCGTCCACAGTTGGACATAGACCTTTAGATTTCCCTATAGATTTCCAATATTACTTGTTGCAGCGTCTTTGAACGACATGCAGCATGGATGTCCCATACTGCACTTGCTTATCTGTAGTCTGTATTCCAGTATGTTAATGCCCCAGTGTCTATAAGGTCTGTGCACTGCACACTGTCATTTCAACTCGCCGATCCGTTTTTTTATCGCCCCCGTTATTGTGGACCTCTTGTACACTCCTGTATGGTTGGAAAGGAATTTACATTAGTAATATTATTATATAATCATTTATATTACAGTACATTCTATTTATTTATATACATACACACACACACACACATAAACGTATACATTCCCTTCATATTTTCTTTACAATTCTTGTTTTACTTTTATTTTCATTTCCTCCTGTTTTTACATGCTTAATGCCAATCGGTAAGTCATTTACTCTCCCTCTTCTCCTCGTTCCAGATTCGTTGAGAAATCCCGAACATAGCTCTCTTCATAGTCTATTCAATGACTGTAAGCTTGAGGTCTGAAGTGAGAGACCAGGTACATGTCGTACTGTATCCCTCTGGAAATAGGCTTCTACTATATTTCTAGTAAGCGTCTTAAGATGATCTAGACCAGTGTTTCTCAACGTGGGGCCCACGTCCCACAGGTGGGTAGTTTGATTAAGAGGGGCAAGAAGAAAATGTACCCGACACAAGTATAATCCTTTTGCTAATATACATATATATATATATATATAAAAATATTAAAATTATGTTCTATATGTTACATAGGAGGGTGTAAAAGTTTTAGAAAGGCTTAAGTGGGGCGTGATACAGAAAAGGTTGGGAAGCACTGATCTAGACAAAGCATTTTGTTCACCTTGTAAGATAAGATGATACACATATATTATTGTATTTATTATTGTGTTTATTATTCTTTATATGTAATGAATTGAAGGTTAATTTTATTTATATCAGTCGATATATATTTAAAATTACAGTTCTAATAATAACTGCCAAGACGGTGAATAATTTAAGAGTTTAAAAACACAATTTCATTGAACTCCCACGTAATTCGGTGGCTGGCATTTGCAATCAAAACATGTAGATATGCGGAATACGTTTGTTTTCGAATGAATATGAATTGGTTTTTATACGTTCATTTCCTATTATATCTTGAATTACGATTTTGAAAGCTAAAATGTCTCCGAATTTGATTAGATTTATATGAACTTGTCGTAATGGATTCTTCTCCATGTTTTTAGAATAATTTATTTAAATGTTCATTTACTTACATCAGTCTCGTGTTCTCTGATATATTCTTATGTTTAGCATTATCTAATTTTGAACCTATTTATAAAAGGTTCCTCGTATTTTGTTTTTTATTACAATAAAGACATCGTGTTTAAATTATTGTTGTTTTTCGGAACAAATTAAAAAACATTTTTACTATAATTTATACGTCGATCTAATTTACATTGGCATTAAAAACTCATTAAATAAATGCTCTCACTCCGCCAAATGAGAGCCAATGACTACAACCACTCTGAAAATAGTGGTCGACTGAGAAGAAATCTGTCTCTATTATTTTATTAGAGAAGTGGTGGTCCAGCGGTATAGAATAATGCCTTGTGATTATAGGTCGCGGTTTAGTTTCCCGGGATACAATCTTTTATAATTCACACTCTATATAGGATTGCCAATGCTCATAAATAAGTTTCCAGAAGATGGACTGCAGCGGCCTTTGCTTACAGCACACTGCGATCCTCATCTCACCTGCCAAGCGATTAATGTATATTCCCATAGATATCTTTGGTGAAGGTGTATGCCTTGCAGTACACGTTTTTTGGGAGAAACGAAGATTTTTTAAAGTCATAATATCTCTATGTATTATATGCATCTCTTTCTTTTACTTGTATAATGAAGAGTATTAAATTAAAAGAAATAAATTAAATTATTTTTAATTTTCGTGTTATTTTTAGGTTGTTTTTTTTTCTGGTTCCCCTATATCGTGTGGGACATGGACTTTTTATTTCTACTAATTTATTCAAATTCTTTATTATAATCATTCTTCTCTTTCATGTATCATCTTATCTGTCGTACTGTTTCTTTCATTCTACAATTTTCCCAGACTTTCTCTTTCAATCCATTAGCCATACATCCATCCTCAACAACTACATTCTAGGTTTCCTTTCTATTTTATTTTGCAACATTACATTTATTGTTCAAATATTTAACACGTATTTTCTTTGTAATTATCATCTTATATTATACTATTTATTGCACTATTTTTGGTACTACTATATTCTTTTTATTTCTATATTTTAGTGTTTGTTTTATTTTTACCTATTGCATTTATTACCACCTTCCTGCAGTAGCTGAGGAAGCTTTAGGTTGTTTTAGTCAATCTACATTTGGAAGATTTTTAAATTACTTTCAAATCTTTGTTTAAATTATATTCTAATGGTGCATATCTGTAAGGGTGTCAACACCAGCAGTGTAAACACTTGCTTAAATCGTGAACTTTAATTAAATAAAAACACTCGTGCATTCGTCGTTCATCTCAAATCTGGCAGTCCCTGTGACATTCGCTGTCAATGTCAAACCTTACATCCTTCTAATCTAATGTTGCCCTATAACCATTTTTCTCCCACAGATAAATAAAATACACTGTAGTTATAAAATTAACATTTATTAAACATAGCACATATGAAGGCAGTGTCTATTACAATTGTTATATTTAAATATTATATTTAATTTTTGCACAAACATTCGAAATCATTTATCAACCATATAAGAACTATTTGTAAATAATTTAAATCAATATATAAAATCTCTGCTTCGAACATATTTAGGAACATGCGATGTACAATTTTATAAATATGTACATTATATATAAATGCATGATTTACTTGACGTAACGTCAAACGCACCGTAATATACAAAGATCGATGTAAATGAAACGATTGTCGGTATTGGCACTTTGCAATAATAACATTGATAGTAGATACTGTAAGAATCTTATTATATTTGTTTTTTTTTTATTATTAGTAATAATAAAGCTTGATAATGAATTTCTCTGATTCTTTCATTTTATTGTATATTCTTTTCAGATCAGGGCACATTTGGAACTTGAAACTTGAAGTCATCCTTCAACATAAACTTAGAAGTAATGATATTTTATCTTCTCTTGATGTACATAACTGATCTCCATGTAGAAGTGTATAATAATCATGATTCATTTCAGGTGTTAGACTTCTACTGGACATAGATTTAGAATAAGACCTGTTGAAAGCGACACGCTTCCATCAATGATCTTACTAAGATCGCCTATTCACCTGGTTGTTGCTCACAGCAGCCGTCAGTTCTGCACCTGCTCTGTGTGTGACCTGCACTATATCGTAATTCACGTAGTGGGAGGCCAAACTACGCCGCGTCTACCAAAGGTTACCTAATGTTCATATTCATAGTCATCACCGCCATTTCAGCTCTAATTCGATCACAGTTGGACATAGGCTACATCTATAGATTTTTAATAGGGCTTGTTAGAAGTTGCCTGAATCCAGCTTCTTCAAACGACTTTACATTGTAGGCATGGACATCCTACGCTGATCTGTGGTCTCGATTCTGAATGAGAGAATGTAAGAGCTCCAGTCGCTATCAGTTATTCGCACTTGTGGACTACACAATGCCTCTTCAATTTGCAAATCCGCATGGATTGCTGTCAACGGTCTTTTCAAAATTTAATTTTGGCATTTTTGAATTAATAACAATGTCCATATTATCATGTACGTCTAAAATGATTATCTGTAAATCGTTTCACTTAATCGTATCATTTGTAAATAACTACAGTTAGTATACAAAACATCTAAACGAAACTTTCATTACTTTTAAAGTCGTATACAAATATATTTTTACTCTCTCTGTCTTGCGATGGAACGCACACAAACCTGTTTTTACCTTCGCTTGCTTCGCTTACGTCTAGTGTTACAGAATATACATTATTTGTCTTAGCATCTAAATTCAATATTTGTATTTGTTTATTAGTGTTCACGTCAGTTTGTTCTGATTCTTCGTTCCAGTGATTTTCGTGAACGTCAACTTGTATGTTTGCATTTTCAGCCACATGAACATCATCGATGGACTGACTAACTTGATTTTCGAATCTAATTATTTCACCTAAATTATCGTTGAGTTCATTCATGGCTGCTATCATTTTCATACTGTTACGTCTTGTATTTTCAACATTTATTATTTCACCAACTTTCACTTGTTGAACTTTCGTATCAAAAATCTCTTTTACTTCTTTAACTTTTGTACTACTTCTATTTAGAATGTTTTTCTGTGACGACGCCCTGTTACTGTATCTTCTCCAAAAAGAATCAGAGGTGTTCTGACTGCTGGAGAATCCAGTCGACGTGGTCGTGTTGAATGTATCTCTCCTTTGCATATTCTCTCTTATGTTTCTGCCACATCGCATCAACTTATTTATCTTTAACAATTTCACGAAACCCTCTCTAAATTTAGAAGACATCAAATTGTATAATATTGGGTTAATAGCCGAATTCAAATACAGCATAACTCTACAAAAATATAACAGTATATAATATCCGTCTATACCTAACGACATTATTGTCTCTGGTGGGAATACGATAATCCATAGCGTTAGAGCCTTGAACGGTAACAGACATACAAAAAATGACAGTACTACGGTACCTAACATTAATATGACTTGTTTTCTATAACGCAGTACATTGCCGGCATTGTTAGAGTTTTTGCTGTGTTGAGCTATTATGATAGGGTTCTCCATTAGGTTCTTAGCGATGACGCTGTAAAGAACGAGTAGTACTCCGAGCGGGATGATGAAGAAGACGGCGATTATTAGAATGAAGAATAAAGCTGACCAGAAGGTGTCTGCTTGGGTGAGACATACAGGCACCTCGGTTCCGTCGTCGTATCTCTCGTAGGTGAATGTGGCAACACCGAGTATTGGACTGCAAAACAAAAAAATTTAAATTAATTTATTTTTACCAAAATTTAGATTAAAGAAGTCGATAGCAAAATAAAGCTTAGGTTACACTGCAGTAATTACACGTTTTGTAAGTGATATAAGAATTATGTCATATATTAATCATTACCACTCAGGCCATATAACTGTTGTGTTGATAAGTGAAGAATTTTGATTATTAAAGCAAAGTTTTTTTAGTTGATATTTTATTTAAGCGTCTTATAAATAAAATAAATAATTTTACCTAATCACCAGTATGTTCGAAGGAATTCAACAAAGTATTCTTTTATAATAAGACTCATTTTCAGGGTTGGTATTATAGTGTGAAAAACAAATACATTTAAAAAACTTTTAAGTTAATCGGTTTTTTGATACCCATATTGTGGTAGTTGTGGAAAAATATGTACTTAGTCCGTCATATTGGAACGGCGTCCATCTTGAATTTTAAATTTTGACATAATCGTCGTGTTTTACTAGTGTAGCCCTTTCATTTGATACCCATATTGAAGGGGTTAAGGAATAATATGTAATCCGCCATTTTGTATCGACGGCCATCTTAGATTTATAATGTTATTGATTTTATTACATTGTATTGTCATCTAAATTAAATGTGTGTACCAAATTTCAGATCAATCTGACAACGGGAAGGTGCTTAAATTTCGATTTCTAATTTTGACCCAAATTAATTCCATACGGGTCGAACTAAATAAAATCGTTTAAAATATAACATACATAAAATTGTATTTAAAAAGAGAAAATTTTTCTGGTAGGTTCTTTAATGTTCCTAATCCATGGTTGTTCACTAACGGACTGGCTACAATAACCTTTTTATAAAATTAAATATAATCAACGATTAAAAAGTTCATGTAAATGCTTACTTAAATATTTTGAATTTCGAACTTGAATATCCTACAATAGTACGTAGATTTTTACGTACTATTGGGGGATATTCAAGTTCGAAATTCAAAATATATACAAGCATCATTAGAACTGACTGTGTGTCATAGAAATATGCTAGAAGACCCCAATAATGACATTCTTAATGCACTATGGGTTCAAACACCCTCTCTTATCAGCACAGTCCAAGTATAGAACAATCTGCCGGCTACCTTATTTCCTGAAAACATCGAGATTCAGGGTCAGGGTGAATGAAGGTACTTATTGATTCTGCGTGATTTATCTTCGACCATATCTTCGCTTTCCAACAAGCGAGCACGTGGTCAAAGTCGGACTAGGAAGTGATTAAAAAACGCGTTGACTTCAGAAGAATCTACGACACAGTTTCATCCTTAATACGTAGAACAATGAAATAATAGTAAAGGTTGGGAATGATTACACCATAGTAAAAAAACTGGATTAAAAAAACATTAATCAGGTAAACATTTACATACATTGTGCTTTAGAATCATTAATTATTTTAACATTATAAGTAGTAAGCTACCATCGACTCAGAACGTTGATCTGTTGAGAAAAACGTACCAGAAACTTAAAATCCGATATACTAAAGTTCTTTTCGCTAGTTGAACAATTGTGAGCTTGTCAATAAGGCGAGAGGTGAGAGATCACGTTTCTGTATGGTCATCACCGGTAACATACATTGGTTGAATACTTTCGTCAGTAAATTTGTGTATAATATTAATAAAAATTTTGATTCAACTACTGCATAGTGTACGGGTGCGGTGTGTCTATATTGGGTTTCCTAATTTATATTTCTTTATTAAAACGTGTTATAATGGAAGTAAAAAATAAAGAGGTGACAGGGATCACCTATAAGTTAAATCATACAATAATTTAACGTATTGAGTACACACAATACAATTTAAACCATAATATAAATATATGATATAGATATATAAACAAACATAATATAAGTTTATAAACCATAATCTTTGACCCTTGTTTATTAGTGTTTTTACTTGTTCTATCATTGTTTGACCATAAATCATTAAATGTTTTCAGTGAGATAGTTATAAGGTAGCAATTGTAACTGATTTTATATACCTATGCTTCTAGTTTGTACTTTCTTACTACTTTTTGTTACTGTTTATCTCCAATAAAGTAAATAAGTAAATAAATACATGTTGTAGTTGAAGTCAGTTGATATTTTAAACTGACGAAACTTTAGTTAGAGTAATTATTACTAATAATTATCTACCTTACTAAGAAGTAAGTGACAAAAACATTAATTTAATTCTGTCAAGCTTCGATAATGGATCCGAGATTCAAGTTTGACCCAAATCGTTTGATAAATAATGAAATTCGAACACCTTTCGTTGGGTTAACGCGCCGTTTTTTGGCAATCTTCCACGTTACCGTGGCTCTGAGTACATTAATCTCAAAATTCGTCTGAGACCCATCATGCTACTTGAATGTACGAATCTAGTGAAATTTTTAACCGGGTTATATTTCCGTAACAGGCGTGAACAGGTTGAAAAATTGATTTTTTCATATCTGTTTTTAATCATAATAGGCAATAGGATTATTATACAGAGTTAATAAATCAGCGATAATAATATTATAAAGATAAAATCTCTACGTAGGTTTCATATCTTCAGTTTTAAAATAAAAAAAATAATATTTATAGTACTGTATGACAGATTTTTTTATTACGTGGTAAATCAAGACTTCTATATTGAAAGTAAATACGATATACACCAATACCTCACTTTGCGTCGTGGTTACGTTTCAAAAAAAACACGACGCAAATTGAAAAGCCGCAAAGTGAATTAAGATTTTCTATAGCAAACCATGTAAAGATCGAAGATAAGTTCCAGAGTTATGAAAATACTACTTTTTAAAAAGAAAATTGAACAAAGTAAACATTTAAAAAACAAAAATAGTATAACTATGCCAATAAATAATTTGGAAAAATATATACCTTTTTTGTAACCAGAAACAACGCGTAAAAATTTATATAAATTTATTAGTCTCTTAAAAAAAAAAGCTCAACATTCTACATTACAACACACTATGTTATTGAAACTGAACTCCAAAATTAGCAAAACAAAGTGAAAATAAAACTGTATTAAAATTGAAAAGGAATCCCCGAGTTTTGATGGCAAAAGTGTTGCAATAGTTAAGAAAAAAAAAGAAAATTAAAAAAAATAATAATAACTCGAACCCAAAATAATGCAACCTCAAAAATCTAACGACACAGAGTGAAAATTAGTACTAATTAAGCAGCGACGCAACTTCGAAAAAAACGTAAAACAAAACGATGCAAAGCGAGGTATTGGTGTGAAATAAAAATAGGTCCACAGTTTTCGTACTTCTAGTAATTTTACAAAGGTTTTTTGTGCTTTTTTAATTATAAATCCCTTTTATCGTATTTTTTCTATTTTTTATTTATTTACGTTTAGTTATATGCTAGCGTAATTATGGCCAGGGCTGTCAACTGCTACAATGGGCAAAAATATTACTACATATATTATATTATACGAAACGAATCTAAGCTTGTATTATGTTTTACTGTCGGTATGTCTCATCCTCCTGTCAGCTGATAGACTCCCATTACAAGTCTCCCAGTACAAACCTTCCCCAAAGAACCACACTATGAACAGTTATGTTAAAAAAAACTCTTGATAATGGCAGTGTGTATTTATTACCAAACTCTTTAAAATTTCCTACCACAAAGATTGATACGATAGTCGGTCCTGCGCTGCCGTAATCCAGCAACCTTGACTACTCCTAGTGGGGAACCGTTCCACGCCACATCTACAGGCTGTTATACGAGACTTACATATCTTATGCCATGTAGGGCGTACACTACCCCCGCTACATTTTCCGTTCAGGCCACTTGCAGTTCTCATTGAAAAACAAAGGATTCTTAAACAAACGAATTGTACAATCTAATATAGATAACTTCACATCACGCATGCGCATAAAAGCATATTAAAATCTATAACTTTTTCCCACTAATTATAGTTTTGCAGTGTTAAAAGTGTAAAACATACGTTTTAAACTACTTCTTTTAATTTTAAAGTGTGGGTCGTATACGCCCCACGCGGCATGAATGGAAAATCTTCAAAATTTGCCGCGGCACGGAACCTTTTTTCGAACGATTATACATATATGCCATTACTGTAATAATCAAGTTAACAACGGAATTATTTTAATATAAATTTCTAACTGTCTTTTACGCTTGGTTTTTTAAATTAGGTAAAAATACAACAAGTATATAATTACAAGGATTTATTACAGAGTAAAGGGGTTTTGTAGGAATAAGAATCATGGCATTATAGGATAGGCGTTGGTATAATAAAACCTTCTTCGTCTAACCGATTTAAGCATTTGTCAATATATTTCGTATAATAATTTAAGCCTTTAAAATATACATTTAAATTTAAATATAATACAAACAAACTTAATATTATATATCATTGTTAACACATGAAACTATATATATACTTTTTTAATTCATTTCTAATAACTTATGCAGGCGATAAATATAAAATTTTCACAGAGTAGTTCAGTGTAAAACAACCTTTTTTTGTTTACTTGTTATATATGCAAAGGATGTTCAATGCCAGATAAAGGCTTCTCCTCATAGTTTTTTAATGGAATTGGTTGGAAGTTGATTATATTCAGCGTCGTCGAAGGACCTCAATAAGGCTTTATGTACACCATGTGGGCGGATACCCCACGTTGAGTTTGCCGATCCGTGGTCTTCACTGAACTTTGGCTTCAAAAGCTACCTGTTCGTTAAGTACATACATAAATTATTAATTTTCATTTTCAAAATGTCTTATGTTCCGTTTGTTACATTAATATTGCTAATACTTTGAAAGCTTTAATGAGCTATTTACTCAAATAAAAGCTTTCCGTCGTGTTGTAAAAATTGATGATATTGATTAAAATAGATTTCGTTTCAATAATTACTTATTTAAATGTACTTAAATTTTATATAAATTTATTGTTTGTTACAAGAAGTTTTCATATGCTTTTTTATATTTTTCTTGCATTATCCTTTCAATAACAAGCTTGCTACTATAGTTTTTTTTATCGTGGATTGGAAGTTATTTAGTTGTTCAAATTGGAAATTGTGACAAATTTTAAAAAATTATCTTTATCTGTTTGTTTATATATATTCAAGTTAATAGATACATAAAAAACAAGATTAACCGTTAGTTCAATAACATTAAGATTCTAGAATGCCATTTTGAAAGTCAATATCTTATTAGACACTTTCTTACTTGTATGAATGAGGTCATTACTGTTCATCCCTTTCCGATTATGATAGTTGATATCATTTGTAAGTTCATTAATAAAGATACAGAATGGTAAGATGAGAATAGTTTCATGTGCTAACACAAACAACTGTATCTAAACAATCTACATATATCAAACGAAACTCTCAGGGTTCCGTAAGCCGTAATCGACACCGCTTGACTTAAAGCCAACCACGCAGTCGACCCTTATCTTGTGGTAAGACACAAACTTTTTATTAGCGTCGCCTTCGAAACTTTTTCCTTTGGCGCTGTTTATTAGAACACTCCGCCTCAAGGAGCCTTGGTTGCGATTAGATATATCTAGTTCAATATCTGACCTATTATTTTTGTTGCTAACATTAGAATGACATATGAATTTTGCTGTTACGTCTTTCGGATAGGTTTGTCTTGTTTTTCGATCAACATCGAAGACATCTGATGCTTCAAGCATATTGCCTTCGCTCCTCATTCTGCTTATCTTGTTTAGTTTTGGACTTGGACAAACTGGGGCTGACTGCTGCCTTATAAACCTTTTGTTAGTAAACATTCTCCATGCGTTATGTTTTCTAGTTTCATCTCTACTTTCTCTGCTTTCAGATTCATTGTCACTTTTGTCCAAACTACTTCTGTGACTGAAAAACTTTTTCAAGCTATTTGTCGTTCTTGATAAACTGCTGCTGGTTGTCGATCCGTTCGTTACGGTTCGTTTCACTCGTCTGTTCTGAGTTCTGTCTGATGAGTTTTGATAGCAAATGCATATTTTACAGAAACCTATTCTAAATTTTGATGACATTAGATTGTATAATATCGGGTTGATTGCTGAATTAATGTATAACATTATTCTTGAGAAGTAGAGTAAGTTGTACCATTTTTCAGGGCTTATATTATCTGAAAGCTCTGATGGAGTTACAATAATCCAGAGAGCTAGGACTCTATACGGCATCAGGCATAGAAAGAAGCACAGTACAACAGTGCCTAACATAAGTATAACTTGTTTTCTTGCCCTCGTATTGTAGGGGTCTACTGTTTTATTCAGAACAACTTTCGAAGCGGCAGTGATGAGATTTTTGGCAATAATACTGTATAACACTATAAGTATAAGTAAAGGTAGGAGGTAGAGTAATATTATGACCATGATAAAGAATGTTATTTGCCAGAATGTGACGGCTTGCGTGAGACATTGCGATGAGACTGTCCCGTCTTGACGCGTGATCGTGTGGTGCTCTGCGATGGCCAGGATTGGACTGCAATAGAAGAAAAAGCGAAAGGTACAATTTCTACGTGCTAAAATAAAAATCTAACACTACTAGGAAGAAATGCAAGTATTTTTACCTTACATACATTGTATCATGTACATCTGTTATTGTTTACATTGCATTTCTTCCTTAAATACTATAAACTAATTTCGCAAAGAAATTATTTTGAAAGTAATTTAACGTAAAAAGTAGAAGTGAACATTAAAGATAAAAAGAAGTTTATTTACAGAATGAAGTTGTGTATTGAAAAAGAGCGGTGCGATAGACAAAGCTAAAAAACTTCCCAAAGTTGTGGATATAATACATCTCAAATATTCTAGATTTATCCCAAAATTTGTCGAATTTTAAATAATCATAGCTTTTGATCAATGATCGGATTAGGTAAAGAAATTTAACAATTGCTGCATATTGCAATATGATATGATAATACTGATATACCATATCATTATTAAGATTAATTATTTTAAATTTATTTATAACAATAAACAAGGACGGAAATTCAAAGAGAGAGTAAGAGATATTGTCTGAAAACAAAAGTAATTATTTTGAAATTTAAATTAAGGTTTGTCCTAAGGCAATAATTATAAATGTAAGCCATTTTGAAGCCTTATAATTGTTTTTTTAGACCTTGGTTAATTTTTAACAATGAAACCTTACTATTTTTATATTGTTTATGAAATTACATGTTTATTGTGGTGCAGTTTTAACAACATACACAAACGAGATTAAAATATTGCGATGTGTGGTCCTTTAGATAAAAGATGTCAGCGGTGCGCAAGCCGAGATGGACTGATGATCGGCCGTGATGGATTGACGATCGGTTGAGTGCAGTGTGACTCTTTCTTTCTTCACGATCACTAGAGAAACCATCACTTGGATATTTTTTCTCCTTGTAATACCGTCAGACATACGATATTACTTTTTGTCACGATCGTTCGGTCTGATGGACCAACTTACGAATATCTGGTGTTCATAAATGAAAGGATGATACAAAATTAAGAACATCGATACTGGCCACCAATTATTTTTAAATTTCGAATTCCGAAATTCTGTTTGAATATTTCGTAATCTCAAAATATTACAATACTATAATGCTTGCAAATAAATCCCACTAATCCGATCATTGATGCTGGTATAAATGCATATATAAAATATATATTTCGAACGCTATCTTCAAATATATTTTAGGTTATCGCCTTAAGAGAAGTATATTTAATAAAACTTTATATTAGTATATTTCTGATTGTCAATTCTGTAAATATGTTTTTATATTATTACTTGTTTACAGGGATTAAAAATATAAGACTAAGTTAAGAATATAATCTACGTGTGTTATATTTACTTTATAACATAAGTTGCCACAACTTTGGGAGTATTTCATACTTAATATTTACAGTTTCTAATCGAATGTAAGTAACACTAAAAGCGAAGTATATACAATATAGCTGTTATGTATACAATGTGTTGAAATTTTTACGAACCTTGTATCTTAAAGGGTTATGATGACGTGTAAAATTTTTGTTTAGTTAAGCACTTGTATTTTGGTTACATATAAACGTTTGAACTTTATTTATATATATTTAATTTCTTCCATTCACTGCTCATAAAAGTTTGACGGTAGATGGGGCTACGACTGTGGAAGATCCAATACGTTAACAGCTACTACTGTGATCAAAAAGTAAGGTGAAATTGTGAATCAAAACTCCCGGGAAGGAAGGCTGGCCTAGGCTTTTCCTAGGTTGATAGTACTGTCTATAACATTTATCAAGCGTCTGTTTTGCATAAATTGAAATTTAATTTGGCCTAAGCACCACGTAAGTTTTCTGTCTTAAATGCATCAAGTCTCGATGGGTAGATCGATCAATTTTTTGAAAAAAAAGCGTCAAAAACTTGACTCTATTTGATTTCGTGTGTCTTCTGGCTATTCTACAAATACCAATGCTGGGTCGTAGTTTTGATTCGATTAGGGAGATTAAAACCGAATCAAAGGTGTGAAGGCTATAAAAGAATATTAACACTGTTTCGAGGACTGGAATGATTGCATTTTATAGGACGAAGATTACTTTGAGAGAAATGAAATTGATTTGGATAAATAAATAAATAATGTAAATTTTATAAACAAATTCATCTTACTTTTTCATCGCAGAGTTATAAATAAAATTTCATCTCTTCTTATGATTGATTGTTAAAGTAATTTTTATTTAAATATCGAAACTTCTCGTGTGCAGTATTATTTTCAATATGGAACAGCTTTTGAAACTGGACATAGGCAGCTTACAATTGGTTCAACAATACGGAAGCAATATGGGCAGTGAATGTCCTATGACTGGAATGACATATATATACAATAACTATAAATATATAGGACTTTCACTATTGTATTGTTTTCCGACATGAACAATTGCAAGCTACTTATGTCCGGCGTCTTTCAACGATCGTAATAAGGTCGACTGTCTACCTTGGGTAGACAATACACTCTCCGCTTGCCAGGCCGTGGTATTCATTCCATGAAGGCACCAGCGGCTATCTGTTCTGCGCGCTATTAGACGTACCTATCGCCACTTCAACTAACCTATCCGCTAGGTCATGTTGGTAACTTTTGTTCTTTGGATCTTGTCTTATACATCTCTGATTTGTAGAGAAATTCACGAGCATAGCTATAGGTCTTTGAGAGTCTGCGTGTTTGCGAATAAAGAGCGATGGGAGACCACGATCTTTAGTCTTAACACGTTCACTGCGGGCCTAATTTTGAAGAACTTTCAGCTGGTGCGGCTGAGGTCGAATCAGCCTCAAGCTGAACTTCCTAGTAGTGCGGTTGAGGCCTTTTCTGCCTCATGTTTATCAATATTTTTTTACAATATTGAGTCAATGCTTCGCAGACATAAAGAAAGCTATAATTGTCTTTGTCATACCTCATATGGTTGAGTGTAAACAGCCGCCGCACTAGAGAGAAAACACGAGTTTTACGCGCCGTACCAGTGCAAAGTTTACCATGAGGCTGAATCGACCTCAAGCCGCAGTGAACGTGTTAAATCGTCACCGGTAAAAACATTTGTTATAGACTTAGCGTATTTGTAGATAGACTCTTGTTTCCACATTATTAGTTTTTAATGACGGGGTGTGTAATAGATAGATACATGTAAGCAAATATGAATTCATAGATTCTCTTATTGATGTAAATTATGTGTGTATGACTTGATTTGTATTTAATCTGTAATTTGACATATTCCTGCTGACATTTTTATTTAATCTGTACTTTGATATGCTTCTTGCGCAACTATGGCAATCACATGAAGCTAATGATGGTAAATAAGATGGGGACAAAAGACCATCTTTTTTATTGAATTTCAAAAAAAATCTGAATTGGTGATAAAAAATATAAAAAAATTATAGATTAAAAATACAAAAGAAATTCCGTTTAAACTATAATCATCATCATTCGTCGTTTCAGCCGTATGAAGTCCACTAATGGACATAAACCTCCTCAGAAGAGTTCCAACAGGACCTTTTGAAAGCGGGTTATATCCACCGTCTCGGAAGACGGTGGATATAACCCCAACCCTAACAATACCTTGAGAAAAAGTCAATTGCCCATTTAAATTTCCGTATGTAATCACATCTTTACATTTGATTTATTTTTCTCGAAAAATTGCGGTCGAAAAGAAACTATAAAACATGTAGATTAGACGTTTTTGTATCATCTTTATTAGATAAACATTCCAAGAAATATGCGGTGTTTCTAAACCGCTCTCCTAACAATATGCGGACAGTGGAATTTAATAAAAATTCACCCCCGCTTTATTGCAGAGCTATTGCGTTCATGAGAAGAAACGCACAAAGCAACACGACCAGCACAATGCTGTGACGTCATGTTGCTTGAACCGGACACCAGCGTCCAATGCTATAATAATGGAACATCTTGCCGGTATATAGAGAAGTTATTTTCTTAAATATAACCTTCATACAGTGCAATTTATTAAATCCGTTGAAAACTTTTGGTATTAAGAAAATAAAGAAAAGATTCCGAGGAAGACATCCTGGGTCCGAGAGGTAGCTGGAAGGTGTAGAGTGTTCAGGAGTATCGGAAGGAAGACATCTTGGCTAAGACCAGCTGAAGATGGAGATGAAAAAGGATCGTGGAGGAAGCTTAGACTTACAAAGGCTTGAAGCGATATAGGAAAAAGAAAAAGGGAAAGAGCACTTCCTTAGACCCTAAAATAAGACGTTGACTGGCAGTTATTACCTAATCGCATTTATGTTATATACTTTTAATATAAAATGTTCACACACGCGCACTCACACACGCACACAAACATGCGCGCGCTTGCACGCACATACACACATACGCATGTGTGTGTGTTTGTATAGCAATCTACATTTTTGTATGTATACGTGTATATATGTGTAGTTTTTTTTTAATTATGTACGGCTTAAACCATCCCTTGCTTCATTGTTCTCATCTTCATCCGATGGTTTTCTGGTAGCAATCGAAAGAAACCATAAAAAACTCTATTACTATTGTTCCGTTACCACTTTATTCGCCTCATTCGGTTCTGTGCTACTTTTTTCTATTCAGAAAACTCAATTGGGTGGACAAATCCGAATCGAAGAAAAACTTGAAAGCTGTACCGGAGAAAGACTGTGTCTGGGACCGGAAAAAGCCACGATAAAAGTACGTTTTATAACATTACGATGTTATATTCCTAAAGTAATATACACATTAGGGGTGGACGCGGTCTTGGCCCAGCTCTTCACGGGGCACGGGGGGTTCTCTGAGTACCTTCACAGGTTCAAGCTCAAGGAGGACCCCTCGTGCTACTGCGAACCGGGCGTGGACCAGACCGTGGCCCACTTTGGGGCCTATTGTCCCGCACATGCAAGGATGCGCAGTGCCGTGGAAACGGAGGTAAAGTTAAAGATAGATTTAGAGAGCATCGCCTTAATGATGGGCCACGACAACCCTTGCCCATCATTCCTAACGTTTGCTCGTAGGGTGCTGAGTGACACTGTTAATAGAAACAAAACAGTATAGATAAATATTAAATAAACTGCACATAAAATAACTAGTCAATTAATAATAGAAAAAAATAAACTAAAAATAGAGAAGTGTAGTAATGTATTAAGAAAGCACAACCCAAAGAAACTGTGGTATATAAAAAATAGAATATATAAATAATAAAATAGAGAATAAAAAAAATGTACCAAGCCACCTAAGAGTAATATGATGATGTAAGGAAGGCGATGAAAGCAAGAAGGAATGAAAGAACGAAATGAATAATATTGTGAAGGAAAAAAGGTAAGAATAAAAGAAATTGAGAAGTATGAAAGTGAGTAAAGAATAAAGATAAAAATTTGAAAAACTTATTAATAAACAAAGACCCTGATCCCAAGAAATTAGGGGTACGAGAGGCCCCCAATAGCGGGGGCCAACAAAAACAAAAAAAAATTATACACATTATGCGTTTCATGTTTGACTATAACATCGACTCATGGAAACTATCAAATTTATAGAGCGAGAAGCAAATTCACTGAACCGTTTCAAACGGCTGTTGCTCTATTTCGTCGGTGATACGTTTTATTGGATTTCCAATGCCTGCATTAATTGGTTTTAGAATAATTATTGTCGAATATATAGACAGAATTATCAAAAACAATTTTTGACTTAAAATGTAAAAAAAATAACATCTGTAATTTAAAATTTATTTTAGAATATGTATAAAATTATTAAATGAAAAACTTATTAAGAAAAGTAATTTCCGTGTTTACAAAAGACAGGGGATATACTAGAGGTCTAAAATAAAGTATTTAATGGAATCAGGCGTTACCTTGCGGAAGTCCATCCTAAGTAAGAAAAGGACCAATATTTAGCCACATCTGTAAATGTGCGGAAGTGGCTAAATATTGGTCCTTTTCTTACTTAAAATAAAGGAGCCATTCACAGTTAATAAAATTGTAGAGGACGACGTCTGTAAAGATGACGATACACGAAAACCTTTTAACAGCCTTCAACGATAATACGTTGAAAAATTTAACACACAATCGTGAAAGCCGTTAGTTTATTGATAAATAAAATAAAAATAACCCAAGTTATATATAAACGTCAAGGCGGGAACCTTTTATTATTAACCCCGTATAAGCGAATTGTCCGAGAAATACCAAGTGAAACGACAATGCAGTAACAATAAAGAATGCACTTTGGCTTTAATAAATCAGAAGACATTGCAACCGAGACATTCATAAGAAACTAAACGGTATTACTTGAATAAATCACTTCCATTCTCTCAGAATCGCAATTGATTTCCCTCGCTTCTTTTTAATATAGATACTTCGATACATTAAAAAGTATATTGAGAGTTCAAGTATTATTGAATTCATGGAATACTTTAATACTTAAATTTATTTACAAATGGCCATTGCACATTTGCATAGAACACACTGTTCCTAAAACCAATAATTTCTGAAATAATAATTAAAGCAATGATGATATATACTGTAATAATCTAATATATAAAATTTCCATGTCACAATGTTAGTTACCGTACTCCTCCGAAACGGCTTGACCGATTTTTACCAAATTTTATATGCGTATTCAGTAGGTCTGAGAATCGGCTACTATTTATTTTCTATACCCCTAAGTGATAAGGGTTGTCCACCCTTAAAATATTTTTTTTTAATTTTTTGACGAAATTTTTTGTTTTTATTTTTTTATAATGTGGCATTAAAAATACATAAAACCCTAAATTTTCACCCCTCGACGATCAACCCTTTAATTTTTTTTGCAAAACAACGTTTACGGGATCAGCTAGTAATAATATATATTAAAAAGCCATTTTAAAATTCGGTACATTATTGAAAATCAATTTTTAGTTTAATAGTGAAAATAATTGTTATTCTATCTGTACATGACATTGTACTGCCAGAAGTTATTGACCTTTGTCATTACAACGGAAAAAATATGAATATAACATATTTCCAAGTGATCAATTTAAACATAGTGTTTAGAAATAGGTGTGAACATTTTTTTTTCTGAAAAATAAAGTATACATCAACCCTTTTAAAACTTTATCACTTACCAATCACCCTATATACTAGAAGCGATAAATGATGTATTTTAATAGAGCAAGATTTTGATATAAATTAACAAAATAAGTAAAGAAGGTGATTAATTACAAGGCTACCGAAATTGAGAAGAGTAATATCAGCTGCAGCAGCCGGCCATCTCGCTATTGGCCGTCAAAACGCAGTACATTGGTATCGATAGCATTTTGATAACGAACTTTCATGTAAAATCTGGTATTCTCTTAAGCAAATTTGTTGAAATCACCACATCACCAGGCTACTTTTTTTTTAATGGTCCCCGCTGTTGGGGACCTCTCGTTCCCCTATCTCGTGTAGGACAGGGACTTTTTATTTCTAGTAATTTATTCATATTTTTTATTATTATCATTCTTCTCTTTCATGTATCATATTATCTGTCATACTGTTTCTTTCATTCTACAATTTTCCCAGTCTTTCTCTTTCATTCCATTAGCCATACATCCATCCTCAACCACTACATTCTAGGTTTCCTTACTATTTTATTTTGCAACATTACATTTATTGCTTACTTTGAGTCCGCCGTTTGGGATTACTTTAAGAAATCGAATGAGCTAGATGGAGATACGTGGGCGAACGATATATACAAAGCCAAGCAAATTTACAAACTATTTTAATGAGGAGTATCAAGGAGAACTGAGTTCATCGACGTAGCTCAAAGAATTGCTCGTTTGAAGTGACAGTGGGTGGAAAACATCGCTCGTGCAGCTGACAGCCGTTGGGGCTAAAAGGTTTTCAAGTGGCCACCACTAGCCAGTAGACGTGGCGTGTGTAGGTCTCCCACTGCACACACACACATAGTGAAGATCGCTGGAAGCGCAGGATAGGTCTTTGTAACGATCTTTTGGGGATGCCTATGCCTAGTAGAGAGTCTCCATCGCCTGAAAAAAAGGAAGGAAGGAGCGGGCCATATAGCCCACACAACAGATGGACTCTGAAGCTTTCTGAAGCTGAAGGTTCGAGATCAAGGCGGCGCGTAAGAGAGACCACAGAACGAACTGGTGACTTTGCTAAAGTCTTCGAAAGACGGTACTATTGAAGCCTAACAAAACCGGGTAATAAGGAGACGATGTTATACAAGAAATTGTTATATAGAAAACGAGAAAGTTTTAATAACACAATGTAGAAAAATTGTAGAAAATATAAATAGTCAATTGTGAAATGTAAATAATTAAAATTTGGAGAAATGTCGCGAAAGATGGTAGGCGATGCTTGAATGTAATGTAAATGAATGTTGTGAGAATGATAGAAAACGTGAAGAAAGGGAGAGAGAAATGAAAAAGTTTAACGAAAAAATCATTGTAAAATATATCCTCGTTCCAAAAAGAAGAAAGGGGATTGAGATGCCCCAATACCCGTTATTTCTAGCTATTAAAAAAAACTGCTACTAGAGAAAATATCTCAAGGAGGCCTATGTTCAATAATAAACATGAAGAATAGGAAAAAAATCTTGAAACCGCGATCGTATTTCTAGAATAAACCTTTTTACAAACTCAATAAAAATAAACCACTTGAAAGCGAAAAAGTAGAAACTCTTTCAAGAGTTATTGCACATATAAATCGTCAAGATAATCTACTGTATTTTTCTCCATGATTTTTGCTAACACCATAAAAAGAGCTCGATTACAATCGCAAATCTCTCAGCTCTATTTTATTATAGTGTTACATTATTTGGCTAGACGTGTCTTTGGTATTATAAATAAACTATATTTGCTGAGAATAGAATAAATAATATAGTAAAAGAGGTCAACCGGCTAATTTTACTTGGCTGGGTAGCATTCTGGAAACATCGAAACATCTCCAAAAAATACGTGTTCCTAAATACGAAAGTATTCTACGAATGCGTCTTACCCAGGTGGACCTCTTCAGCAAGCTCATAGTCGAGCTCAGTGAGAGGACTATGCTCGGTATTTCTCGAAGATTGTATCAGAAATGAAGATATCCGTAGTGACATAGTTCAACCTATTTTTTTGGTTTATTAGAATTTAAAAATAGCACAACTTAGGAGTGATATGTTCGTCTCGTTTTGAGACCTCTCCTTCCTCCTACCACATGGGACTTTATAAATCGGGTAAACTATTATACGGTACTATGGTATACTACTTTTTCAAAAATTCATTTTGTCGTTTCATTTTTTACAATCTCTTATATTAACGTTGCTATTTCAATGTTTATTAAATAAGTTTTTTGTATCAATCTAAAAAATATGTAACCCCGCGGTGTTTCTTTGATCTATTCTTCTCTGGTACATTTAATGGAATCAGGCGTTATCTTGCTGAAGTCCATCCTAAGTAAGAAAAGGACCAATATTTAGCCACTTCCGCACATGCAATGGTAGTCGTGCAACAAAGTGCACCGCCCGCCAGCCCGCTGACAAATGCGCATACGGCAAATAATGCGAACTACACAACTGCCACCGTCAAATCACGCAACACGTGTTTCACATCTCCACGGGGCATCTTCGGGAGTTATGTTACACCGATTAGTACCAAACACAGACTCTGTGCATGCGCATTTGCACGACGATCGCACGACTACCATTGCATGTGCAGAAGTGGCTAAATATTGGTCCTTTTCTTACTTCTCTGGTATGACTTATTTATCGTCCGAATAAGTTGTAGACTCAATAAGAGATGTATTTTTCTGCATTAATATACGTCTTTTTATTTGTATATACTCAGTGTGAGTGAGATCCTTTTTGGTGTAACTGTCACATAAAATAATATTAACGTATTCTAAAATACTTATAGCACTTAGAAACATTTCGAAATACTAAAATACACTTGCTAAACATAAAATCCAGGTTTCTATTTCCAAACCGCGTAAGTAACTGTATTCGAAGTACGTCAACCGCGAAGCGCAAATAAATAAGGCAGTAAAACTTCAACGAGACCAACTTAGATGCTAACTTAGCTAAGTTCTGCTCACAACTTGAACTCGAGTACAAATATTCCACCAATTTCGACGGAGAAATTTATTGCTCGTAAATGGGAGTTGTTGGTACACGGCCTTCGTAGATGGAGAGAAATAATGCTATTTATAGCAGTCAACACAAAATAGCTGTTTGTGCAGTTGCACTATTAATAAGCTTAAATAACAGTATGGCGAATATTACTAGCAATATAGCGGGAAAAGGAATAAGTAAACGAAATAAAGAGAAATATTTCTAAATTTTTAGTACTTTAGGGAGAGAAAAAAGAGGGTTATGCACGGACTTTCCAAAATGAGAAGATCTGGTAGAATAAAGGTTGCTGACGTAGCTCGAAGAATTACCCGTCTGAATTGACAGTGGGCGGGGTACATTACTCATGCAACCCATAGCCGTTGGGAACGGAATACTTTTTAATTATGACCGCGAGGCCCATCGCCTTGTCACATGGCGAAAGGCTCTTAATTTTTTTTCTAGTAAATAAAAAAATGTTTTTTTCGTCAATTTACTTGCGTTCTCATCTTTTTCATTCATTCTTGACTAATTATTTCATTCCATAATTTTTTTCTAATCCTTTCATTCTTTCTTTATAAAATACAATAGGTTTACATTTGTTGTGTTGCTTTATTCTTATTTCTATGCTTTTTCTTACTTTATAATTGAGTATTTACATTACTATTCACACTAAATTCGTCACAGATTTAAGTATTTATTTATTTGCGTTATCTTTGAAAAACAAGAGGCTCCACAGGTGGATCAACATAATTAAGTTCACGGAATGACTTTTCATCGTCGCGGTGTTTCGTTTAGACCTATGCCTTCCAGTGAGGTTCTATCTGCTAACATAATAACGATGACTGTAGCATTAGAGAATGGTTTTTTACCATAATTTAAATTAATAACATTACTGTGAAGTACACCGTATGTCTATACGGAATATTTTTACTTACGAAATTTCTTAGCTACTTATATACATGCGGAAATATTGAGTTTAACATACGCGTCGTATCGAATGGCATACCATTTTGTGGAGATGTTTGTCAATAAAACGATTTAAGACCGTAACAACCTTGCAATTCTATATTGCGACCAACTGACCCCAGGATAACTAAAGCTAAATAGGGTAAAGAATGTTTAGGTAAAGCAATGTCAATGCTTTGCCCCCTAAAGCCTCCTTAGTCTGAAATATATAGTAATACAGTCAGTAGTGGACGAACCGTCAATGTATTCGTTTCTTTTAAAATATTCTTACTTTGTTATTCAAGTAGAAGATAAAATCTTTTAAGATAAAACTAAGGTGTATTGAAAAAGCTTAATTATAAAATGTTAGTGATGAAAGAGCCGACATCAGCTTTGAACAACACTTCTAAAATCTTTACTCCATCATCAGTTGTTCACAAGAAACTCCGATATATCGATTTATATCACCTAAATAACGTTGATGTCGAAAACGCTGTCAGAATACTATAGATATAAAATCTGCTCTGTCATATACAGTTTGATTGGGTATAGGTGTAATAAATGTATATTTGTCAGCAAACATTTTTATAGCCTTTGTATCTATCTCCAATCCATCCTCTATAAAATGATTAGATATTTTTATTTTTTTATTTTTACAGACAAATAACTCCTGGCAATACAGACTGCAGGAATAGATAACAATAATTAATTTTAATATGTAGTAGTTCGATTTTACAATTGTTTCTGTCTTTTTTCTTACTGTATTTTCATACCGTTATTATTTCTGTCACCATTGATTTATTTTTAATCGTAATATACATTAATTTACAGCAAATTTGGAAGCTGCTTTGTACCCTGTAAAAATGAAATACTCGAAACGTCAATCACTGTAAGAACGAATGTTATACGTTTTATCTGTGGCTAAAATAAAAAAAAGAATTCAATGTTTATTAGTACAATAATTTTATGATGCGTATAGTAATAAATAATATTTAATGACTAAAAATACAATTAAGATGATTTCAAAACTAGCAAGCTATTGTAAACACAGACATAAAACACATTAATAATTTTGTTAAATTGGTTATTTAATAAAAGTTTCGCTTGTGTATTAGTGAGGTTGTTTAATCTGTGTTAAATTTCCGAAATTGACATTTTATAACACACATTTCTTACATAACACACGCATGTTTTTAATTATTATTAATACATAGTATTTACATAAAAAATTATATTGTACACATAAATAAATTAAACTTGGTGAGGTTAAAATATCAAAGTCATTTAATGTCTTAAAAAAATACGTAGGATTACGTCTATCGGATTTGACAGCTATGAAATCTTTTCAGAGTCCTATAAACTAATTTAACTGTGTTTTTACTTATCATGGAAGCTTAGATTAAGTTACCAACGCTTTTAATGACGAGATGGTTATAATGCCATCGACTTTTAAACCGAAACACGGTTTTTTTTACTAACCACTTTTGCAGTATACCTTTAGTGTTAGAATCTTTTGTTCGGTGTCTCAAAATAAAGTTTATAAAAAAATATTATTTTTCTGTTAAACTAAATAGTTTGGTAATTTTTGGTTAATATAATAACATTAAAAAACTCGATTTTCCAACACTTGTATAGTTTAAAAATAAAATTTCTTATAACATCTGGTCCGTCTTCTCAGGACTCTTGCAAATGCATTAAAATTGTTTATTAGTCATCTTAACAATTTGATATAACTCTTATGAGAAAAGTAACATGTAATGTACATAGCGTTAAAATCAAAACTGCGCTAGAAAAATTTTATACACAATTGCTAAGATGTATTTGACGTTTAACTTTTGACATTTGGCGTTTGACGTTTGACGTTTGACGTTTGACGTTTGCTCTAGTGTACTAAAACCTTGTGTTTTGGTAATAGCCATCTAAGATATTGGCGAAAGTATAGCGAGTATAATTTTTATTAATCATCTACATCATAAGAACCTTTTTTTCTGAACGTGAACATCTGAGGATGAAAATATTTAATACACTAACCAAAAAAAAAAGTATGGAAGTGACTATATGAATACCTGGTAAAGAGGGCTGCGAAGAACCAAGCCAGTGCGCAGATGAGGGTAGCTCTAGTCTTTGTGCAGACGTACCCAGCGCGCAAGGGCTCGCAGATCGCATAATACCTCTCGAAGCTGATTGCTAGTATAGTCAGCACTGATGCATGAGCTACAGTCAGTTCTACGAACGGCACCGCCAAACCTGGAAAGAATAAGACATCATAGAATGCTTACGTAATATAGACATGTATTTGTGTGGAACGCAAATCAACAGATGGTATCTTAACACGTTCACTGCGGGCACAATTTTGAAGAACTTTCAGCTGGTGCGGCTGAGGTCGAATCAGCCTCAAGCTGAACTTCCTAGTAGTGCGGTTGAGGCCTTTTCTGCCTCATGTTCATCAATATTTTTTTACAATATTGAGTCAATGCTTCGCAGACATAAAGAAAGCTATATTTGTCTTTGTCATACCTCATACGGTTGAGTTTAAACAGCCGCCGCACTAGAGAGAAAACACGAGTTTTACGCGCCGCACCAGTGCAAAGTCTACCATGAGGCTGAATCGACCTCAAGCCGCAGTGAACGTGTTAAATGAAAATTTTGTATAAGATTTTAGGATATATATTAAACTTACTACAAAGGCTTATACAACAATCATCAACATTTCACTACCACCAGTGAACGTTCTAAAGGATGTCCACAAAGAGAGAAAAGTGCATAGGTACTGCCCATAGCTTTCCAAATTTTCTAAACGCTTCTATGAATCCCAGTATTCCATTTTTAATATTTTCAATAAGACACAAGAGCAGTCGTAATAGAGAATAAGTTGAAATTACGTTGAATACATAAAACACCACTTTTTTATACACATACAAACCACAGTGTAAATTAAAACATTTGTACTAATTTGTTTGCGTTAATCGTGTATTTAAAGTCATGCATTATGTAAAAGTGAAAGTTTATTTTCTAAATAATATTTTTTTAATAAGACGTTAAATCAATAAATAAAAAATACCAGGAAAACAGTCATAACAATTTGGTTTTTTTTTTTCATAATATCATCTCTTTGTCATACCAATATCTTTCCGTATGATTATATCTTCAATGACATATAATTAGTGTAGTCTTACAGTGTATAAAAAAGTAAACTTATTTTTGTAAGGAACCTTTCTTTATTATTTATATATTGAAATCACATAGTGCAAGATATATAAGACCAACTAAGTTAATCCTTTTATAAGTCAGAGGCGATATTTTCACCACCATGATTTTTATTCTTTTTTTATCACCGAAATTTCGTCCACCAGCCGTATTTTTTCACAGTTTGACACAATAGAAACAATAGAAAGTTTGAACATATGTACATATGTTCTTAATTTAATTATATACCCTTAACCATTATCAATTTTATTTTTCCACTGTCCACTCCTTATGACTTTTAAAGGGTTAAAATATATAAGTGCTTTTTGATCTATACAAACACACATCTATTAACATATATAAATATATATAGATATTTAAGAGGCCGAACCAGGAGTGAGAAAATCTAAGGAGGACCGAAGAAAGAGGCAGTAGAGCTTCATAGCATGAAGAAGTGATAGTCTAGAGAATGGATGCACAGACCAAGGCCCGCCGGTCGAATACTGGTGGCCCGCCGACAGCAAAAATAATACTCTCGTACATTCGAAAAATATTGAATTCTAATTATTATCAATTCTTTATTGTCTTTAATTTCCTATACTTCTGGCGGCCGGCCCGCCATCAGTTCATGATTTGCCCGAGTGGCCCCTAGTCTTAATAAGTCTGTGCAATCATGGTCAAGAGAGACGACCACGGATTGAAAAGTGTACCAAATGTTTTCAACTGTATTTGCAGGCATATATCCAGCATTAAATGTCCTTTGGATTAAATTTTGATTATGGACTCCTAAAGCAACATTAGCAGGGCTGCGGTTAAGCATGTAAAAATAAAAGTATAACAAGAATTGTAAACAAAATATGGAGATAATAATAAAGTATATAAAAAACTAGGAGTAATGTAATAAATTTAAGACATTGCTGTGAAAAAATGTTTAATGGAATCAGGCGTTACCTTGCGGAAGTCCATCCTAAGTAAGAAAAGGACCAATATTTAGCCACTTCCGCACATGCAGTGGTAATCGTGCAACAAAGTGCACCGCCCGCCAGCTCTCTGATAAATGCGTATGCGGCAAACAATGCGAATTAGACAACTGCCACTGTTAAATCACTCAACACGTGTTTCACCCCTCTACGGGGCATCTTCAGGAATTTTTTTTTTGCTCGACTACCACTGCATTTGCGGAAGTGGCTAAATATTGGTCGTTTTCTTACGTGAAAAAATGTTATAAACATCTAATATATAAAATTCTCGTGTCACGGTGTTCGAACTTGAACTCTGAGAATCGGCTACTATCTATTTTCTATACACCTAAGTGGTAAGGGTGGTCCACCCCTAATTTTTTTTTATTTTTTTAGACAATTTTTTTAGTTTTTTTTTCTTTAATTATGATACAGCGTACAAAAATGCATACAACCCTAAATTTTCACCTCTCTACGATTAACCCTTATTTTTTATTTGTTAATTTAAAACTTTAATTTTTTTTGCAAAACAACGTTTGCGGGATCAGCTAGTTATAAAATAAAAAATAAATAGCATATTAAAAATGTAAAGCTGTTTACAAAACTAGGTAAGGGTGCAAGAGGAAAAAAACATTGACAAGATCAGGTCCGTGAGCGTGAACGTAAATAAGTACGACATGGCTTCCCTTAGTCTGGTTTGTCCCTCCGTACCTGTTATCAGCTCCGAGTACCGTACCAAATACCTTCTCTATAACTTGGCAAACTTACGTTGAATTATTATTATTATCGGTAAACATGCACTCTTATACAGAATGTGTGACCTCCACAATTCATATGTTAGTGATATTGATATATTCTCGTGCTCTCTCGTATCTTTTTAAAAAACAATTTCGTTCGAAATTATTGAGTACATACAATGCAATTTAAATCATAATATAAATATATAATTTAAATATATAAACAAACAATATAAATATATAAACCATAGTCTTTGATCCCTGTTTAGTTATGTTTTTATTTTTATTTGTTTTTTCATCGATATAAGTTATAAGGTAACAACTGCAACTAATTTTATATTTCTAAGCTTCTAAGTTTGTACTTTCTTACTGCCTTTTCTTATTGTCTATCTCCAATAAAGTAAATAAATAAATAAATAATTCACGGAAATTCATATAAATTTGAAGTAATTTCTTTATTCTGAGAATACTATAAGTATTTATATCAAAACAGTCATCAAGCTAAAAATGTTGCAACAGTAAACAGATATATTTAAATATATCTTTACAACAACATTACAATGTTACAATAAACTTTCACCTAACTCGTAACAAGAGGATACATTAAAAACAACCTTCGATTTATCTTAACAATAAATTCAACCCGCATTTCTATTTATCTATCGGCGTACGATGTTTTTTTTTTCGCCGCCAAATAGACGTTTTTTTGGCAACTGATTTATAGAGGCTAGATAGTGAGGCATTGCTCTGTCAATTATATCTCGGACGAGGAAAACATCTTGTCGGATTTAGAAAAACAATTCATGTTTCAGCGATGCCTGTCGATATTTCTAGAATTGTTGAATGGATAGAATATAACATACCGGACCGGAAAGTAATGTCGCTTTCTTAAGTTAAACTCGCACGACTAGATTTTTAACAAGTTTTTATTTCTAACCGACAATATATTCTCCTTCGTTATCAACAACCTTTTGCCGTCTAGTATACAAAATTTTCAATACCGGACCGGTAAAAATCAATCGATTTTTCCGTAAAATACGTCGACAGAAACGACGTAACTTTTCAGTCCCACTGATAAATACCAGAAATAAGAAAAAAATGTGTTTAAGTACATAATTTTTTTACTGATGATTTTGCTCTGAAGGTGTATGTGTTATTTCTTTTGCACTTTTCTTACTCTTTAATCAACAGTTATTATTTTATTTTTTCCCTTTCTTTTTATGAATAAATAAAATTTATTTCCTTCCTAACAGCCATATTTGATATATTCAAGTGGGAAACATAATTTCTTATCAATTGACCCGCTATGGTAAAAATATGTACTTGGTAAATGTCGGTATGATTAGTGTTAAAAGATATTAGATGTATACAGGTTGATTGATTCTATGTGTAAATTCTTTAGAGAGGTGAATGCTCATTAGCTGTCAATTATTCCACAGTACACTCTATCTAAAAAATCGATCATTTTAGAAATAATAAATGACTTAAATGTAACATTGTAAGTAAAAGCGTTTCCATAATTCAAATTACAACAATATTATATGTTAAAATTAATTAGTGTATTGTTTACTATCTATCCCTTTATACTCTATATTGCCAGAAGTCATTGGCCAGTCGTAATTTAAAAAAAAAGATATCATTTCATAGCCATACATTCACTCCTTTAAAGCTTTTAGTATCTATTTCCAATCATCCTGTGTCTCGCCCTATACCCTTTCTTTGAGTGGAAGCATATGACGCATTGTGAATATTAAATAGGCTATCGACAACAATAACATATCGCCGCCATATTGTCATGTGTAGAACTGTCACATAATTCAATATGGCGGCAAAGCAATATGGCGTACGAATGTAAATGTAAACCAATCAGCTATCAATGCTTTGTTATTAATTGCTTAACAAGAAGCCGTTTGTGTTTATTTAATTACCATGACGTTCATATATTACTATCCACATAAGATAATTATAGTCAGTCTTGTAGGTTATAAATTTTCTAGATGAAGTTCAATTTCAATCAAAATTAGAATCGGATAAAATTCCCCCATTATGGCATGGCTTGATTTCGGTTGAAGTTGATTCTGATAGCCCGTAGGTTCTTGTAGATTTTTCGGAAATGGCTTACGGAGCGAAAGGGTCCCTGAACTTAAAATAAAACAGAAGTTGGACAGACGCATTTCAGATGTACAATAACGTTCGCACGTAGTAAATCGCTAGAGCTAGACCTTTGTAGCGTTGATGTTGTGTATATGCAGCTTGGGATGGCAGCGGGGACTACAGGTGAGCCAAGGAAGGATCCGGATCCAACAACAACGTTTGTTGTTGTGTGGTGAGAGTCTAATAGCATACTTTATCTAAAAGCTATATGTTTTCATTTTAGCTCTTAGGTGTCTACAATTTGGCCGACCTTAACGTCGTCTAAAGGTCATCTGTCTGTCCACATTGTGTTTTTTTTATTCTGTAATGTTGGGGTCTCCCGCCTTAGGGGCCTGTCATTCCCCCTGCTTTGTGTGGGGCAGTGACGTTGCAAATTCGGGTAAAATGAGTTTTTAAATTTTTATTTTACATTCTTTTTCGTTCTTCACATCATCATTCATTTCTTTTACGCTTCACATGGTCTGTCATTTCTCGTTTGCAGATCTTCTTTCTTGCATCTCCTTGCTTCTTTCATCTTCATTCCTAGATCACAGATTATTCTTTTCTCAGAATCTTTATATTTATTTTATTTATTTACATTTATTTTGTTCTTTTACTATTCGGCACTTTGTTACTACTTTTTTATAAACCACCTTGTCGTTGGATATCCTATACTGCTTGCCGATTGATGGTCTGCATCCATGTGTTCTGCGAGTTGGTCTGCCCATTTCTAATACAACTTGCTATTTCACTGGATTATTTTTGTTAAATTCGTTTGTCTTTGAATCTCCGTATTTAATCTCGCAGTGAAAGTCGAAGCCCCGTGTGAATTGTCAAAATTATTTCGAAGAATTTTAATTGCAAATAAAATATGATAAGATCATAATAAAATATGATAAGATCATAATAAACTGATAATGGAGTACCTTATGTCATAATTTGGCAAAAATAAAAGAAAATAAAATAACATAAAACGATCATTATTTCGCAGAAAGTATATTTTTCACTTGAATACAATCAACAATATTCACCATCATCAATTGAAGGGAATTTTCATGCAAAAATCTACCTTAACGTTATACCACAAGGCACATAGTCGCGTGATATAAATTCAAAAGTAAATGCGAACATCGTGGCAAGTTGTACGACGCGAGGAAAAATTCACCGAACGTTTACTTTATTGCACTTAATTAGGACGAGCTGTGGTTCCGACTGCAGTTTTACGACTCGACCCGGTCAAGGGAATATAGACTTAATTGCGTTGTGAAGAAGATCTAGGCGGGGTGCAGCTTGAATTTGGTATCGTTGGCTTGGATCGTTTAATACAATGCCAGCATGTGCCACCAATGGACACTGGAAAAGGATCGGCGTAGTGCGAGCGTTTATTGGAGAAACGGTTAGTGGAATTGCAAAATTGAAATTGCTTTTTTTGTCTTTGTCTCCTATAAAGTTCAGTTTGTTACTTTTTAATCTGGACTAGGTTATAATTTTTTTTCTTTTAAACCTAGCTGTTAGTAAAACTTGAGTTATAACTCCAACTTAATGTGCGCCATGTTTGAATTATTCAAATTACTTTTTCATTTTAGATTTATTATACAAATATAATTTGTAAACAAGAAAAAGGTAACATTATTTTTACAATTTTGTCTCGTCAGAAAATAGTAATGATTGTTAAAAGCAATTGGCGTCACAATAATGGAGGCCTAAATTTTTTTCAGGTCGGACTATTTGCCGCCGAAATAATATTAAGAGATTCCGCGGTATCGAAGTTTAGGGCGTAGAGTACACCGAACCTAAAACCTCTCTTAAAATACCGAGACTCGAGGGCATTCGGCGGAGCTTCAGCTCGAACCGCTACATAGTATTATTTTACTGGATTGGGAGGCCGCCGAGTTATCAGACCGTGTCGGTGGCTACTCCATGGCATGACGACACTCAAGGGTTTCCATGAAGGGTCCTTTGCTTGGGTTGTCACTCATCAATAATATTTGCTTAATATTCCGACAGAAGAGTGCACAAGATGTCCGAAACTTGACTTAATCGGTCTGTATTACCTGGGATATAATAATACTACCACTTCTAAAAGTGTTAGCGTTGAGAGCAGAAATGGCGGAAGGAACTAAAGCGACACTTCTATGTAGTATGATCTGTATCGGCTAAGCACTTCAAAAATTTACAACGTTGTCGACTGGTTGAATGACTTACGTCCGAGCGATTTTAGCCTACTAAAGGCGTCGGCAACTTTAATCGAAAAGTTGTTGTGTTAACTTCGATTGAAATGATTATAAAATCACATCAACCCACATCATTATTTCTTTTTTTATTAAGACTCAGACGTACTTACACAGGCCTGTCCCGTGGATAATCTTGGAATACCTACTTATATAATTAATAGCATTTCTATTAAGAATGTCTAAATTTTATTCACCGTGGTGTACATGAAAGTACGCTAAGTTCGATAAAAGCATGATATATTTAAAAAAAATAGATATTTTGGGCACTGGTTCAATTTTTTTAGTTTTTGATAGTTGAAATGTAAGACACTGTTACTTTATTAATTAATTATAGGACATCCTATACTCACCTCTAGTGAACGACACGACACGATATGGGTAGTCACATATAAGAACATTGCTCCATTGAATCGGAATTAATTACCAAATAAGAATAAAATGGATCCGACTTATACTAGTTAAGAATGCATATTGCATTTTTAAAATTTACTTATCGTAATTGCTTATAATCGTTGACATACGGGCCCCACCTTTATGCATAAGTCACGGTAGATCGTTAGTATAGTGCCAACAATTGATATCTAAAACGCCGCGCAGATGTTTCGTCCCATAAACCTGTCCCGCTAATGCACTACAGCGTGTCAAATTAAATTGTCTTGCCAAAATCATTTGCAAACCGGCTGAAAATACTTAATTATAGAACAGACGTCAAACTCGTTGGAAGGTAAGACTGTACCGCGTTTTAGTGGCCTATTCACTACTTTATTTATTCACAAGTAAAAGGAAATGATTCAATTAAAATATACAATAACTAAATGCATAAATTTTTCAGATGACTTGTCTTGCCCTGCCTGCATCCACGACTTCCCGTGACCTAAATTATGTCGACGGTTCCCCTTGTGGGGGACCTATTCACGCCGCGTCTGCCACTTGAGAACCTTTTCGCCACAACAAATTTTCTTTGTCGAACATTAAATCAAATACTCCTAATAATTTTTAACTATAGTCTATAGTCTCGTGTGCTGTGTTAGCCTTGCGGCTTTTACAGCTTCATCGGAAATGAGTTCACGGAACGGGAGGGTCCGTGAACTATATAAAATTTACAAGATTCGAGTTTCCGAACCCTTATCAGTACTCGGCGGGGAGACGAGGAAGTCACAAAGGTAGTGTCCGCGAGATAGAAGCAGCGGGGCTCACCCACCAGCCCTCGAGGACACAAACCCAGCGCGACCCAGCTGGCCGGCAGAACTTACGGTTTTAACTATGTAAGCTCTACGGCTTGCCTGGGTGTAGCAATCGATTCTTAACTTCAATGGAGGCTTCACATTGAGTCTCGCAGGCTGTTGTAGCTTATGCTGATAGGAAGATAAAACACTACCCTGATATTGATACAGCTAATATAATGTATTTTAGTTATTTCCACAGCATTATGTTCTATTTATTGATGTTTCAGGGTAGAGGTGCGGAGATTGAAAATTTATTTGTTTTGCAAAAGAGAGCCATTCGAGCTATTTACATCTTAGGGTCGCAAATCTCCTTGAGAAAGCGGTTTAAGGAGGTCAATATTCTTGCAGTGGCCTTACAATATGTTTATGATAACATCTTGTACGTTTTTTTATATGGTTATAATGGAATAGGCGTTTGTCTTCCATCTCACTTGATGGAAAGTGTAGATGAAGACGAAGGCAGTAGACGCCCAACCAAAAGAAACCTCACTCATTTACTCTACTCTTAAAGGTTGCAAAGTTCAACTTATCAGAAAAAATAGACCTGGGCAGGTCGTTTCAATTCTTGGCGACCCTCACCAAAAACGAGCTGTCAAACCGTTTAGTTCGACTTTTGGGTATGTCAATAATAATACAATAAACATAATAAATTAAAAAAAATAGCGGATGTCCACGGTGTATTTACTAGTCACCGTGTGCCTGTACCAAAGTTTCGACTGCAAAAAGACTGTAATTAATTTGTAATAAATAGAATCAGATTTTTTAAGAAAATTCCCCAAAACTTTATTGGACTATCATTTACAAAAATCAAAACGCATTTTAAAGATGAATTGACAGAAAAGGCTTATTGTTGAATAAAGAAATATTTAAATAATTTATAAAGACAAGAAGAAGAACCTTGGCAATGATATCGTTTGATTATTCTTGATTTAATAAAATTAATGAAAATGGAAAGAGAGGAAAAGAAATGGTTTCGATTTCATTATAAACAATTATTGTTTTCCGAATCCAGTAACACTTTATAGCTGGCATCTGTTACATCAAGTCAGCGGTTATAAATATTTTAACGAGCGTATCTTCAATTCTCCTGGCAGTGGATTAACTGCTTATTGTCTTAATCCTAACTCCACATTTACACTTTTGAAGACTTGTGACTAATAAAAAATATTTTTAACTTTTAAGTAGCAATGTACAATATTATTGACAAGTAGTGATCTGCAGGCGAAGGCGAAGTAAGGTAGGTGACGAAAGAAAGAAATATAAAGTATGGATGAAGGTAAAGAGTAAGCGTCTTATTAAAAGACGTTTGTAACACTTTAACAATTTATTTAACACACGAACAAATTTTTATTAGCGCTTGAGTGCGAGCAAAAAGGACGTGCATTCGTCGTGGAACTCTGGGGCGCACTGTGCTCCGCGACCGAGTGAAAGCGGGCAATAGAACAAAGGCGCAAAAGAAATAAAAGAAACAAAAGAAACAACAGTAACAAAAGGTCTGCGCCCGCGTCACCGGTGCGTGCATGTGCCCGCTGCACTAATTCGGCACACTAAGTTCGCCCGTCGGCTACGCTCGCCCACAAAATCTTACACCTATTATTCATTCAGACATCACATCAGTATACATACGACTCCCACAAAGGAAGATAAGGATGCAAATAAAAAAAATCAGTGAAAATTTTATTCAGAAAAATTCTATCCCTTCGTACATGAGACTGGGGAATGTACAGGAGGGATAAAGGGTCATAAACTAACTAACATATAAGATATTATTGATTAGTATAATTTTTACAAAATTGCGGTAGTTTTGAGTATGGCCACTAAAACAACGAACCTTTTTTAATTTTGGAACAAGTTCAAGTCCAAATCGCGGTGAGTCGTTGGATACGGGCAGCGAAAGACATGTGATCGCGGAGATCTTTAAGGAAGATCTATCTAGCAGTGAGCGTCTGTCATCTAATTGATAAGTTCACTTGGAATACTACTATCTTTGAAGGCTTTTGTTTAGTTTATTATTATAACTTACGAAATCATATTTAGTAAGAAAAGGACCAATATATAGCTACCTCCGCACATACAGTCGTAGTCGTGCAATAAAGTGCACCGCCCGCCAGCCCGCTGATAAATGCGCATAAAAGATTCTATTCTAATTAGGGTTGTCAATTGTGAAAATTATTATAAGATTATAAACTAATAACTTGTTAAATATGATTTCGTAAATATTTAACGGAATATTTATTAGATGCCTCTATTTATTCATGTCATTTTGTTTCCATGACCTGTATTAAATAAATTAAAAGCGTTTCAGCCCATAAACGCCCACTGCTAGGTATGGGCCAAAAATGGTGAAGAAAAAGAGCTGATATATAAATGATAACGAAATGAAACGGAATGAAAGATTATGTCAGAGAAAAAAGAGAACCTAGTGTGAGAAATTGAAAAGAATGAAAGAAGAGGAGGGAAATAAAATTAAAAAGTGAATATATTATTTCAAAATTTGTTCTGCGTACCTAAGATAAAAGAATATACGAGAGGCCCCAATACAGATATATGTGGGGCCAATTGTGGTGTGGTATTATGGTACGCAAAGGACACGGCTTCCCATCCTCAGGAAACTTGATTATTAGTAGTGGAAATTCTATATAATGAATGCACCTAGTGTGAATCATATAAGATTGTATTTCAGGAATAGAACCCGCAACCTACAAATCGTCAAGTCTCAATACTCTACCCCTGAGCTAACACTACTTAATAAATAAGTCACATTTGTATAAATAATTGTATATTTGTCAACAAAAATAATAATCGTATTCTTCTGATTCTTAATTAAAGCAAGCCGAATATTAATTTTGAATTTATATACGCATTAGCATCGGTGATAATTGAAAATTTTAATTTAAAATATTCGAAGCAAGATCGTAAAGACAGTGCGGTTCTGTTACAACGTATATTCCAATAACAAACCTTTCATATTAACGATAACTATAACTTGCAATTTTGAACTTTATTGCGATCGACTAAGGATATTTGGTAAAGAGTTTTAGCGTTGAATACCATTTATATATGGGTGGGCGAAGAATGCAAACTGGAAGGATAATGCAGCCGAAGCTCACTTAATTGAATATAAGCATTACATTTTATTTCCAATGAAAATATAAATTCCTAATGACCAGCAATAAGCCGAAGTGACTGGACCATGAATATTCGAGAATTTAAATAATAACTTACTGTAATGTTGATACGTTATTCGATGTTTCTGTCTCAATGTGAGCCAAATTGTTGTTTAATGGTCTGTAACGTAGAAATGACGAGGCAAGGCATATGGCGGCGGATTTAGTGTAACAATTTATGTAAATATACTCCCATGTGTAAGTACACGGAACCGAAATTGTTAAGAGCCTAAGTGAGTCTGTTGTACAACGAATGGATTATAAGTCAATAATTTTGTTGATATGTTGTTGGTTTTAACTTCATCTTTACGATTGTATGTTCATTTTTATTGAAATCTGTATAGCTGCACATTATAATGTTTTGATGCAAGTATATGTTGCTGCTGATAATTGTTTTTGATACAATTATCACTGTGAGGTCTGTGACTTTGAGGTCGTATTGATGTACATATAATTAGGATCATTTGTCTAAGATGTCGGAGACTCAGGCGAAATTAAGTGATGTAACCAAAAATATAATGCTACCGAAACCGCTGTACCACGCCTTAGGTATGATCGCCTTCATCAACCGCTCCGTCAAATCAGTTCGCTGTGAACGTTAGCGGTATTGGCGCTCATACTCTTTTCCTCGTCCCCCACTTCACAGTTACCTAAGGCGCGGTACAACGGTTTCGGTAGCTCTATATATACATACGTATAAGATCATAACTTTATGAGAGCAACAAATATATGTCTTGTAAGATCCTTACGGTTCCCAGTGATACTATACGGCTCAGATATGTTGACGGTACGTGAGATAGAAGGAGCGTATTGATAACTTGGAAACATGGTGTTTGAAAAGAATGTTCCAGATAACGTGAACTCAACATTACACCAATGTCACTATTGTCCTAGAGCTTAAGATATAACAACGTTCGGTAACCACTCAACGCCAAATATTATATATAACTCTTTAGCCACGATATGCAGTAGAAAGGCGAGGCTATGGATAAGGGAAGGTAAAAGTTAGGAGAAGTTCCTATTGGAAATTCATTGGGAGTCATAAGTCCAACAGTGATCGTCTTACAGCTAAAAAGATTGTGATGATAGAGAATTACTTTTATGTTTGTTTCTATTAGTATTGGTTGAAGTGGCAATAGGTAGATCAAATTACGCGCAGAACAAATGGTAGCTGGAGCCTCAACGTTTTGGAGTTAAGACTATGCGCTGGCAAGGTAGTAAAGATCGTCGGAATGTAGGGTCTGCAGGTTGGTTGCTTCCGTTGTAATTGAAAATATACGGGGAACGTCTATATCTAGTAGTGGATGTTCTACGGCTGATATAATAATGATGATGATCAGTGGTAATATTAAACAACACTTACATAGTTCTTTACCAAGCACCCACGTCTCCGGTTTCGAGTTGACCTCCACGAGGACGGTTGGCGTGCACACCAGTAATACCATGAGGTCTGCAATGCTCAAGTTCACCAGAAAGATATTCGTCGAGTTCCTCATGTCTTTCGTCTTCAGAATTACTATTGGCACCATCACGTTACCTATCACACCTAAACACATTATAACTATACAGAATGTCATCGACGTCGCCTTTATGTAATATGGTATCTCTGCGTACTCCGTGAAGTTGTCATTGGACATCTCGTATGACGAATTTGAATTTTCGAATGTTGAATTCGATTGAAATTCGAATCTCGTGTCGAATATCGCGGACGCCTTCGAGTATGTCTCCCCTTGGGTTTCATTTTTGTATGTGTAGTTTTGTATTCGGTTATCGTAGTGGTGGAGCGGTGAATTTGTATTGGTTGTGTGCGTTAGATTGGCTATAGAAATCATGTGCGTTTGGCGATTTGGGTGATCATGTGGTTAGTTTCACATCTTTATCAGCTTCGGCGCTGGTTTCTGATTCTTTCTCCGACTCCGTTACAGCTCTATCTCAATCTGTAACAACGTAAAGACAACTATTTAGTTATATTGTTTAAAACATTTTGGTAATTTATAGGGTAAAACTTATTATTTAAGGTTTTTTTCGTCATTGCACAGAATAGTTATTCCGAAATTCCTTTAGACCTGTTAATTATAGGTATTAGTTCGATCGACTTCAAATATGTACACAGTTTCAAACTATAACTAACAATTTAGTCTGATCTAGAACTATGGATACTTCAAACCACTTCAAACTATAATACATAAAAATAAAATACAAATATTATCATAGATCTAATAAATTATTAAAATAGAAAAGCCGCCCAAATAAAAAACATCCAGACAAACATTCTATTACACATTTATATATTAATACTAGTTTACTTTTTTAACATCGACTCCATTTCTATAACAATATTTGTACTCGTACAATGATTGCGTTTGCCAACGAACAAACTTATGACTTATGATCCTAAAACTATTTCATTATTAAATTGTTTATATATTAGGAAGATTGTAAATTTGTATTATGAGGAATCCCCGAATGTGATGACAAGGGCAAAACTAATGGAAGTTTCGACAAATTCGGCAATTTTCATTACATTTTCGTAAAACCTCCAAAGAAAGAAAGAATGGCATTATTATGAAAAAATATTTAATAACAAATTTATTTTCCCATACAAAAACACTCTTACGTTGCACGCAAGCAGCGACTTCCAGCGATCATAACTATGTGGTCGGTCCAACTAGTGGCGTAATCATGGTCACAATCCTACCATAAAAAGCGTGGGCCATACCACGCAGCACCGGACAAAGTAATCAAAAGATGTCTTCCAAAAAAATCAGGGAAGCCACATAAACAAGTGACATACAAAATGACTGAACATGCCGAAGCTATAGTGCCAACCGAAAATAAGAAACCAAAAGGAACTCCGGGACAAGAAACGGCGAGCGACAGCGGGAACAGGAACGCACCGCATACACAATACACTAACCCACCAGGAGACATGTTTAATTTTTAAGTAGTAATTTAAGATTAGGAACAAAGTTTATAAGTCCTGAGATAATTGAAATGTGACAGCTTTGGAAGGTTAACGATAGGTTTATCGTCTGAATAAAGAAATCATTGGTATAATATCACAAAATCGTTTTTTTTTATAACTAATCGTTAAATTATTAAAGGCATTTTATAAATAAATTACTATTCTAGCTACATATATATAATATGTCTACTTGCGGATAAAAGTCCATTCTCAGCCTATCTTTTTACGGAAATTTTTTTTTACTAGATTTCATATTTCTAAACTACGATTCCAAAACAGATAAGTAAAGTAACTTATATACAGGATATAGATAGATTAGATTGCGAAAGGTCATTAAACTTTTGACAGTACGAAGTCAAAAAACAACCTTTCTTACTTGTTTTCAAACACCGATAATTCCCATCACTGGTGATTTATGTAGCGAAATATAGTGATGAAGCCTATATCTCTAAGTTATTTATACCTCATACGACCTTTCGCTTTTATTATAATTTGATGAGAGGATTTATTTACCGATGAAAGATTTAAGTCAAGGATTGAATACATGCCTATTCTGTTTGACACATATTATTACTTTCTTAAATATAAAACAAGAGTTATTTGCTGATAATGCCAGTTTACAGGATGCTTGGTCATAGATATAAAATCTTCAGTGTTAAATGTATAGATTAAATAATCAACATAAAATACAAAATACAAAGGTCGATGTGCAATATATATCGTCGGGTACTGTATAATTATGTGTATAATTTTTAATATGTAAATTTATACATTTATTTCGTACTTATTAAAAAAACTTTTGTTTTTGAACAATAAAATCTGAAAAAAGAAATTCTTTGTCATTTTAAATATATTTGAGGCTACGCTATACATACGTGATCAAAAATATATATTTTTTTACAATTATTACAAATAAAGTTAGTATTAAAATAGTCAAATGTCACTTTAACTGGCCGGAATATGCCAACCAATTTTATACATACAGATTAAAAATAATCAATTAAATTTTGAAATGCAAAAATAAACTGATGCTCTTGTCTCGTAAAAACGAATTGGTGGCCGGTGTTGGAGTACGTTCATTACTTTTATAGCCGCTGTATGTCGCGGTGTCGAATTAATTTGGAGCTACGATCACCTGTTATAATGGAAATGCTCTCTACATCGATCTACTAAATTTATGGAGGTGGCAATTTTTATTTTGGTGAAACATTGTAAACCTATATTTATCCTTTTTAAAAGATAAAGATAGATAAACACGGTGAAAGAAATGCTTCATTGATTAATATTTCATATCGTTATCCTACCTACTCTACCGTTATTTTATATTTAAATATTATTTAATAAGTAAAGAGATTAAAAATATTCATTGCCTTATTATAATAACAGATATTTCTATATATACTATAATAACAAAGACAACAGGTAGCGATTAAACTTGCGCTGGCATATATGCTAATTCTGCACTGGTTATTTTCAGCCTTTCCTAGCTTCCTAAGGCGTTATGAGGAAAGTCATATAGTGTTGACCTTCCGGCCTAACCAGGGTTCCCCAGGCGTATGAGCGTGTGTATGTTAGTTTTTGCGTGTGAGAGCTTGTTTGTATGTTTATTTGTTTTATGTATTTGTGAATACCCAAATGTACAATATAAAGTGTGTGCTATATAAATTGAAATAGTAATAAAGGTTTAAAAGTTTTCATTGAGTGTGGGTCAAATTTTTTTGCTAGTGTCTCCTAAGTGGGACATTTTTATATCTGTAAACACTAGGAAAACTTATAGAAGGCTGGACGTTGATCAAATTTCTTCTATTGCAGTAAATTTGTCTATCATTTATGTCTATGGAGGGAGTAAGTAATAGATGTAATTATATATTGTAATAGTGAGCGTAGTCAAGTTATGAGCCAATTACATGTTATCACACGATACCGCATCCTATAAACTTGCTAAGTTCGTAATCTTTGACGTACATGTCGCGTCGTCTCGTTCAAATGACGTATGACGAATACATAAAACAATTAATAACTATATATATAACTATAAAGTTAATAGGTTTCTACTTTTATTTAGCATAAAACTCTTAAAGGTATCTGCACAGAAAATGCGATAAAAAATATATCACAAGAAAATAAAGTGTCACATGAGATTGATAAAAGAAACAATCGAATATAAAAAAAGGAAGATAAATAGAGAAACGGAGAGAGAGAGGGAGAAAGAATAGAAGAAAGAAAATATTAAATCTACTACAATTTTAACTCCAGATGATGCTGGCTTCCTCGCAATGTTTTCTTTTTCCTTTCTTACGTATTTTCAATATTGTTTATCATTTGTATTGATTTCAATTTATATATGGAGGTATAAATATTTGTGTTTATGAAATAGTTATACAGTTGTCATTGTTTCAAACCATAGAAGCTCTCTTGCGCATTTATCAGCGGGCTGGCGGGCGGTGCACTTTGTTGCACGACTATCACTGCATGTGCGGAAGCGGCTAAATGTTGGTCCTTTTCATACTTAGAATAAGGATTCATTTTATATATCATCATCATTTAAACGTATGGATATCCGTTGCTGGACGTATATCTCATCTCAGAATTTCAAAACCACCGTTTGAAAGCGAAAAGCGTACAGATTCGTCCTAATATCTTAAATAGGTTGTCTGTTCACTGCTGGACTTTCTACGCTGAGCTTGTAGGTTTGTAAACTCCACTTCAAAACCTTAAGGCTTCGTGTGGCTTATTTGTTACTTCAACTTGCCAATTCGCTACTCAATGTATATATATGTGCATGATATTATGAAACATACAAAAGCGTCAGTCGCAGCCGTCTCGACAAATATTGTACGCAAACACAACGGTACGCATTTGAAATGTAAACAGGTAAACACATTTACGATCAACGTTTACATTCCATAGAGTGTTTGCTTTTAAAATGTTGCAATAATTTTTGAATTTTTTTACTTATTTGTACACAATATTATTACATATATTTTTTAAAAATACATTTAAGTAATAACATTGGATGTATCGTACTATCGATGTAGGTGAATACAATTAATATACCATTGTTGATATAGATATACTTTCATATTTATTTTAATTATTTATATTTATTAGACAATTTATATATTTTTTATTATTTTTAATAAGATATATTATATTATATGTATTTATTTATATTATTGTTATTATATTATTATAATAATAATACAAAAGAATTAACCTCTAAATTAGAGGAGCAACTTACACAAAGATATCGAAAGGTAAAAAATGAAGGTAAAAAACCAAAAGGCAAGACCGATCATAGTAGTGATCTTTAGAGGAGGCCTTGCAGTGGGCGTCTATCAGCTGAAAGGATAAATAACTCGTTATGCCTTGCAGTGGGCGTCTAACAGCCGAAAGGATAAATTACCGGTTATGCCTTGCAGTGGGCGTCTAACAGCTGAAAGGATAAATTACCGGTTATGCCTTGCAGTGGGCGTCTAACAGCTGAAAGGATAGATTACCGGCTAATCCATGCAGTGGGCGTCTATCACCTGAAAGGATAGATTACCGGTTATGCTTTGCAGTGGGCGTTTAACAGCTGTAAGGATAGATTACCGGCTATGCCATGCAGTGGGCGTCTATCAGCTGAAAGGATAGATTACCGGTTATGCCTTGCAGTAGGCGTCTAACAACTGAAAGGATAGATTAGCGGTTATTCCTTGCAGTGGGCGTCTATCAGCTGAAAGGATAGATTACCGGTTCTGCCTTGCAGTGGGCGTCTATCAGCTGAAAGGATAGATTACCGGTTCTGCCTTGCAGTGAGCGTCTATCAGCTGAAAGGATAGATTACCAGTTATGCCTTGCAGTGGGCGTCTATCAGCTGAAAGGATAAATTACCGGTTATGCCTTGCAGTGAGCGTCTATCAGCTGAAAGGATAAATTACCGGTTATGCCTTGCAGTGGGCGTCTATCAGCTGAAAGGATAAATTACCGGTTATGCCTTGCAGTGGGCGTTTATCAGCTGAAAGGATAGATAACCGGTTATGCCTTGCAGTGGGCGTCTATCAGCTGAAAGGATAGATAACCGGTTATGCCTTGCAGTGGGCGTCTATCAGCTCAAAGGATAGATAACTGGTTATGCCTTGTAGTGGGCGTCTATCAGCTGAAAGGATAGATTACCGGTTATGCCTTGCAGTGGGCGTCTATCAGCTGAAAAGATAGATTACCGGTTATGCCTTGCAGTGGGCGTCTAACAGCTGAATATAAAATAATTGTCAAAACTGGCGGAAGGTGGGAACGCTGCTGCCCATCATCAAGAAACTTGCTTTTAAGAAGTGGCAGTGGTGGAAGAATGAATTACATAAAATTGCATGCTGAAAACCGAATCTGCGACCTAAGATCGCGATAAAAAAGTTTGTGATTTTAATAGTTATTTTTTGATTTTCTATGATCCATTATATAGAAATAGATTATTACACTTCACGTATTTATTTTTTGTAAAACGTTTCCTGTTCATCGAACCTAGTTTTAAAACTATCATTAAAACTTAACAGTTCATAAGACAAACATCTAAGTCCCCGGATCGAATGCGATAACTCAGTATGGGCTAATTTTACAACTTCTGCAATTTGTTTATGAGTTTGATTGACTGTTTAATGTCTTTTGCGCCCTCGCTAAGTTTTATCGCGACAAACTATACGTAAGTAATAAAGTTAGTAGGGTTTTAGGCGCCGTTGCAAATAATATCCGTTACAAATAATATCTTGTTACTACGCCTTGTAATGTCTCCACGGGGATACAAGAAACTGTTGAACATCAACATCATCAGGACCAAGAGCGGATTCGAATTTCGCATGTTTTATTATTTTCGTTCCTTCTGTTAATAGCAGCGTTATATAATTTATACGGCCCGCCTATTTTTTATTAATATTTATTTGTATCGCTAGAGTTTTTTTTTTATAATTTTTTTTTTCGCTTTTACTAAACGCAGACAGGTGTGAGAGGGTTGCTGCTATTTGATGCGGATCTTTCTTCTCCCAGCTGCGAGACACGACGGCGTTTAACAATTATTTGCAATTTTCTTTATACAATTTTCTCTTATGTTTAAATACATCTAAAATTTATACATATTAACAATACAATTTGGAATTTTTACTCAATTATACATTAGTTGGTACATTATTTTATTTCATGCTACTGCCCAAGTGCTACAGACCGTTAAATGCCTTGAGATATAGGACAAAGTGCCGGGCCAACTTATCAAAAGATTCTGCTGTAGATTTTTTCTTGAGAAGGTCCGGTAAGTTGAACGGAGGTATATTAAGATTTTCACAAAAGGTCACGTGGTTACGTTTTTTGGATTCGAATTGGAAGCAGTAGATTGAACTCTCAACTTACTGTTACTTCTTCTACCTCTTCTTCTACCAACAAGCTATTCAAAATTCAGCAAGAGAGCAATGGAGAAGGCTATGCTCAGTTCCGCTGCGGAATTAAATTAGAAAGGAGGAGATAGATGCTATATTACTATATACATCTCTTGTTATATACATAAATTAGAATCTGGTAAATACATGTATTTGGTATCTATCATTGTACTTCTATCTTTCCGAGAGATGTGAACACGAAAGCCATCTTTTTCTAATGTCTAAATTAAAAGCAAATCTTTTGCTTATATTTACAGTTTTGAGTTCTTTGAGAATCTAATTTGGTGCGTAACAGCACAGATACAGCGCGATAACCAACTTGATATCTTTTAAGTTTTTAAAAATAAATGAAATTTGAAATAGTTCATATTTTTATTTTTATAAAAATTACGAAATTCAGAATTCAAATAATGATTAGAAAATACATATTATGATATAATATTTAGTATAGTTATAAACAATGTTAAAAGGAAAAATGTCATTGTTTGATTACATAAACCATGTTTAGGAAAAAGCAATGTTTTCCTTGTTTATTACTCTAATGTCTTGCGAATGTTTCTTCATTATTGTAATTACATTAAAAATATATATCGTTCCTATGTGTTTTTAAAAACCATATTTGGAGAGATTTCGGAACTGTAACTTAAAGTTGAAGGAGTTAAAGTTCTGATCTGAATGTAGTTTATACTATATTGGAAGAGTTCTTCACACGATGTACCTAAGTGATCCTATGTGATAAATATTACTAATAAGTGATGGCTTGCGTTCCAAATGTGATAAAATAAAAATTAACAACCTCCACAACAGGCTTACGTCATTTGGAAGTCATAAGTTGTTCACCATTTAATTGTTTTCGACGATAAAAAACGAAAAAAAAAATATTACATTTTGTCTGCCTTCAGAATTGGTATAAGTGATGAATCAAATCGTCGACCGTGCTGGAATTTGTGTTATATCCGAAATACTTTATAGCGGGGCTTTGTTAATTGAAAAACGCCGGCGTTGGACAACTGAATGTTTTTTTTTAATTTACCTCATCGCTGATTGCTCGATAAGCGATATACATAGCGAGGTTGTAAAGAAAGTATTTATTAAATCAATTCCGTTGTAAACATTAAGTAAATGTGTAAAGATAACGTTTTCCTTTTTTGATTCTTTTATTGTGTGTTCTGTAATAAATCTGATCGAAATCAAAATAACATTGTGATGAAACGTAAAGGAAAAAAATGATCGACGTGTATATATTGATTTTGAAGGTAAGAATTATAAGATACAGATAATATGTCATCGAGCCGGTGGACGTGATGAGTAAGCCCCCCATTGGCTGGACCGACGAAATAAAGATCGGGAGAAGCCGTTTAATGTGGGTAATGCAAGACCCGACATCGAGGCGATCTTTGAGGAAGGCCAAAGTTCCAAGTTCCAAGAAAACCTTACAGCATACGCGAACTAATAGTGTCTTTATAACGTTGGCAGGCTGCAGCTTTACCCAGCTCTACTCTACATCGAGGCACTAGACCAGAGTTCCCCAAACTTTTTTGTGTCGTAGACCCCTTGCCATGTTTTTCCGTGTCGGGTAGACCCCCTACTTACCTGATATTGATTTCCTCTAAATTTCTAACTGTAGTGAAGTTTAGTGTTAAAAACTTAAAGTAAAAACACGTTAATTTATACATTTATTAATTTAATTTAAATTAAAACTACTCAAAATAAAACTTTATATCTGTCATGTAAAATATACGTAACATTAAATAAACTATAAATGAAATGGCATAAGCAATAAGTCAATTTTTTAGTGAGAAGGATGAACCTGATGCTTTAATAATAAATTATCAACATTTGGCGTCAATTTTGTAAGGGTTAATCTTAAATCTTCTCGGCTAATGATGTCCAGTCTGTGGACCCCCATTTTCATTTCATGTACCCCCAAATTTTTTTTCGCTGATGTAGACCCCTTGCAGGTTGTCATAGGCCCCTAGGGGTCGATATAGACCACTTTGGGAATCACTGCACTAGACCATCGTCGTTACAACTGCAGTACTGTGAGAAAGAATTCTCGTACTTTAAACATAATATGCTTTGCAAATTATAATCCATGTAGCTACGAAAAAAATGGAATAGTTTTGTCTACAACAATTAAACCTTATTCTATTTTAATAATAGAAATCATGATTCACATTAATGTTATTGAAGGTATTATTTATACAGAGTAATTGATTACAGGTGTGCTTTTAAATGGAAAATGTATGGCTTATTTATCAGCAAAAAACCTTGAAGCTTTTCCACCTATTTTGATCGCTCTGAAACATGTCAATTTTTTATAGTAATGCGACAGGGTAATAACTTCTAGCAGTACAAAGTCTGTGGCGACAGATAGCAAACCAAAATAATTTTAATACGCAATAATACGAATTTTGTAAAATAGCTTTTTCTTAATATATTGTGTTTTTTACTATTTCTAAAATAATACATTTTTGGATAGGTTGTACCATATATAGTTAGTTGTTGTTAGTTGACAGCAAATGAGAGTATTCATCTCTTTTAAAGAAAGCTATTACATATATAACCAATCGACTTGTTTAAGTACTTCATAGGTAATCTTGTTTTTAAACGGTTTTATTTAGGTCTAAATTAGAATTTGAAATTTAAGCACCTCTTCCCGTTGTCAGATTGATCTGAAATTTGGTACACACATTTAATTTAGATGATAATACAATACAATAAAATCAATAATATAGTAATAAATCTAAGATGGCCGCCGATACAAAATGGCGTGTAGGAGTGGTCGTGGTACGGTAGCTTCTTGTGCTTCGGTAGTTCGTCGGTTGTATTTCGTTCGTCGATTGCTTCTTGTTCGTCGGTTGCTTCTTGATCTTCAGTTGCTTCTTCCTGTGTTGACCGCACCTCCGCTAGCCCTTATAATGAGCGCGGAGACTCTCAACAGCGCGATGCAGATTTTCGTTGCGTCTACTGTGGCGCCATCTGTCATGTATCTGTTTCACTGCCGCCGCCGCCATGCGATTGACGGTCACGTGGGTAAGAGCTTGGTGTTTGAGTGGCGCGCGATAAGCACGCCACAGGCGGATTACATATTTTTCCTTAACCCCCTCAATATGGGTATCAAATGAAAGGGCTACACTAGTAAAACACGATGATTATGTCAAAATTTAAAATTCAAGATGGACGCCGTTCCAATATGGCGGACTAGGTACATATTTTTTCACAACCACCACAATATGGGTATCAAAAAACCGTTGAATTTAAGTTTTTTAAATGTATTTATTTTTCTTCTAGTAGCATTTATATGTTTAAATGCTACTACGGTCTCATGTTCACCAAGTGTGTTTTTTATAAAAGAATCTCACTGCTGCTCAAATGGAATTTGCAGATTTTGCTGGTATAAGGTGGCAGGGCGTGGAATGCGCCTACTCTTAGACTTTTTTAAAGTTACCAAGTCCAAGGACTGCCAGGTGATCTTGAGCTCGGGCTCATACATATTACTATTTTACCAGATTGAGAGGCTGCCGAGCTGTTAGATCGCTTCGGTGAACGCTCCATGGAGTGACTAAGGTCATGGAGGGGACCTTGGCTTAGGCTGTCACTTGTCGATAATACTCGCTCATCATTCCGACACAAGGGGGCGTTAGAGAGACGAATCTCGGCTTAGCTGGTTATATTACCTGACTAATATCACTACTAGTTTTTCGGAAAACGTTAGCGATGCGAAAAGAAATAGCAGAAGGAACTCCAGCAACGTTTCTATACTGTATGATCAATGGTTGAAGTCTCCTAATTGTCTCTAGTAAATAAAGAGTATAATACATGTACGGATATTAAAAGAAATACATCTATAGAATTATTAGTTCCATTTCAATACTTCATCTATAAAAACGGGTGGATCTATAGATCATACAAATCCCCCCATTTGATGGACGAGCACACTTTGTTCGGCGTCGTCTTAGCTGGCTTAATGTGTTTCATTAAAACTTGGCTCTAGTTCTGAAACTGAATTATGGATGATCTTTTTCAATTAACTGCCACGCTCGCGCGTTCGAATAACGACTTTATTGTTCACGGCATAAAGTTTAAATTACTCTGCTCGGTGTTATGTAAATATGTTTTGGTTCAGACTTGTTTAATTTTTTGGGTTCGCAAGTTTTTTTTTTCCCGATGTTTTCGTGAACTGAAATAGGATTTATTATTTGTTTAATTCCAGCTAATGCTTACAACTTTGTTAGTACGTAATTCATTTAAGATATATAACAGTTTTATAAGTTACTAACATTGAAAACAATACCGGTCAGTACATTCAGACGAAAGTCTACGACGAATATTGGTCTGTGGACCTTCACTTAGCCTCATTGGTAAGCTCAAAGAGTTAGAACGGCTCGGGATTTCTCTGTTGGATCGAGTGATAAATGAGGAGATTGGTAAAGGTACGACAGTTATCGTCATTGTTCAACTGATTAGCAAGTTGAAATGGCAGTGGGCAGAGCACATAGCGCCCAGAAGACATTGCCACGGACTAGATTGCAGCTTAGAACATTCACTCACAAAATGTAAGATTATAGAAAGGTCTATACGACGTCGTCTTTACGACTACTACTGGACATCTTCGTGAACAGCCAAAGGTTTGAAATGATGACGATAATGATAAAATTAACAACATAGCATTTCCTATAGAGCTATACTTTGTTTTTAATATTTCGCGCGTCCACGGAACAATTGAATATTTTATAGGTCACACGCTTCGACGCAGCTGTGACTGAATTAATGCCGCATCCCAAGTTTCGTATTTTTAATATATATTGTTTGTTAATACTAAAGCAAGGAAGCCTGGAAACTTAAAGAGTATTGGTGGCTTTGTCGTTTAAATTTATGACTTATTTTATACGTGGCGAGTTCAGAGTCACCTACAAATTGTCTTTTTGGGTCTTAAATAATATCGACTTCGCTCAGTAATGGTCGCTTTCATCACCAGAAGCGCTGCTAGATGATCTTCTGCCACTTCTTCTAGTTCTCTTTCCAAAGAGGTAGTAATGTTAGCTAGGTAGAAATAGTCCAGCTTTTGAGTCGGAATTATGAGCCTTTTCCCAATCCGCGGTTTACTTGTCCGATAATATTGCGTGTTATGTTTGAACAGTCGATGTTTCCTAAAGAACCTTCGTGCCAAATTACGACAAATAGGCCACCAATTAAGCAGGTGTTATACCGAGAAAAGAATACATAAATGCTGAGACAAAACATAGCAGAGGAATTTTTAAATGAGAATATTTAAAATAATTAAAAAAGTATAACTTAAAAAATACCAATTTGTCGGTACGTCAAACGCATTTAAATACAGTTTATTGACAAATTAAAAAAGTAAATCGTCAAACGCAAGGCGCCGAACATTTTTGATAATAAAATCAAATTAACATCCATGTTTATATGTCCATTTATTAAAAATAAAATTTTAACTACCTGGCATGATTATAATCAAATACTTAATTTCAGATTAAAATAACTACGGATGCTTCGTTTCCAAGAATACGAAACGTATATGGTATTTTCATATCTCACTAACTATTATACTTACGTGAGTAATTAAGTTTCTATAAAAGTTTGAGAATCAACTAGGTCATTTTGTGTGAAAATTAATTATTATTTTTACCGATAGAGGTATATTCTAAGGCACGGGTTTCCCCGAAAATTGTCACTATGACCGGTTTTGTGTTGTCTTAATCGAGCGCCTTCCTGCTACCTTAATTATGTTGTCGATCTACCTAGTGGGGAGCCATGTCTACCTAGTGGGGAGCCATGTCTACCTACTGTGGAGCCATGTCTACCTAATGGGGAGCAATGTCTACCAGATCGTGGTCGCCACTTGATGACCTGTCTGCCCCGGTCGTTGGCTTCATAAGCGATGTACCCCGCGCACTGCAACTTTAGACAAGCAATTGTTAGAGCTACACCTGTGACATTGTATATGTGTACAATAATATTTATAAGAGACGACTCGTGCTTTTATTTTCACTAGGCTTTCACTGCTGTTCACATGTCATTTGCAGATTCCGTGAGTTTGAGGTGACCTAATCTAATACCTTTTTTTAGGGAAATCTTCCGGACGTTCAAGATGCCCCGCCTCTGGGGGGAGAACAGGGGTATGTGGGATTTCCACCCACAAAAGCCTCTATGGTGATCGCCTTCTGCGCTATGCGGGGGACCGCGGTATTTCCCGATCAGGAATCGCCACGCGGTCTTCCTTCGCGCCGTGCCGTTTTAGATGACGAAACCTTCGTGGTGCTATCACGATGGTTCGAGACCACGTCGAACCATCGTCCGCCACAGAGTCGCCGAAGCTAGTGGGAGTTTTAGGCCCCCACCCTAAACTCAAGGGTTCCCGGAGGAGCTTCGGCTCGAGCTGGTACATAATACTATTTTACTGGATTGGGAGGCCGCCGAGCTGTTAGATCGCTTCGGCTGACGCATCATAGGTTGACTAGACACAAGGACCCCCACAATGGGATCTCGGCTTAGGCCGTAACTCGTGATAGTACCCGCTTAACATTCCGGTACTACAGAACCTTTTACACTCAACGGCCGTGGTTTGAACGGGAGATGTGCCCCAATGCTCATTCTCAATCTCAATTTTTCTACTACTTCCTTTCACATTAAGAAGTTCTTTTAATTTTACCTGCTATTCGTTTTTAAAGTGTCGGTAATATAATGACCAGTACACCTCCTAAAAGGTTCTTTTAAAATACGCGACATAGTTCTAGGCAGTCCATTAATTTTCTGTGTTACATCTTTTTCTTGTCACCAACGAGGTTTTATTGTAATTATTAATAGCCTCATATAAAATTAACATCCGACTGCGGGCGTAATTTCAAAAATTGCATTTGACTCCACACCTACTTTGTGTAATGCTTCTACGGCTAATCTGTTTCATTAATCATATCACTCCTTAACGTAAAAAAATATTTAAAACTCATTGGCAAAAAAAAATTGAAAACGTGATAAATATTCATATCCGAGTGAGAAATTCTAAAATTAAAATGTTGCATTATGTTTTTTTAATTATTTATAGCCGTAAGTATATTGTATATAAATACATATATGCAAGGTGACTCAATTGTAAGCAAAGACATTGAAAGCTTTTACCGTTTCCATTGATTCTGTATAAAGGGATCACTGTGAAATAAGTTATAAGTAAATATTTAAAGGAATCAGCCGTTACCTTGCGGAAGTCCATCCCAAGCAAGAAAAGGACCAATATTTAGCCACTTCACAGCCATACACTGTGCGTAAAAAAACTCCTGAAGATGCCCCGTGGAGGGGTGTTGGTGAAACACGGGTGTTGAGTAATTTGGCGGTGGCGGTTGTGTGATTCGCATTGTTTGCCGCATACGCATTTATCAGCGGGCTGGCGGGCGGTGCACTTTGTTGCACGGCTACTACTGCATGTGCGGAAGTGGCTAAATATTGGTCCTTTTCTTGCTTAGTTATAATATAATAAAATTATATATATAAAAAACATTATTTGTAGCTATGTAGCTTTCATACGCCGTGTCGTTGGCCACTACGATAATCATAGTTTTATCAAAATTCATTTTCGCTGATTGCGAATTCGAACGCCGATTTGAATTTGAGTGCTGTCAGTGATGTTGTCGCTGCCGTTGCGTTAGGTTGTGTAGATTGTAAATAATCCTTTTACATATGCGAATACACCTTCTTCGATCACTCTGAACTATCGTCATCTTCATCAACGTGCTCGGGAGGTAACCCGCTTCCAATTTGTCTTACGAACAGCATTAAAATATTAAAATATGATATTAATAAATTAAAAATATTGTTAAAAACACTTTAAGGCATCAGTCTATTAATTTAAAAATTTAACTATATGTACATTTAAACACCTAAATCTACACATCAAAGATTGTTAACAAAATAATATAAAGCTTTATATAAAGAAAACATCGTTAGACTAAAAGAATTTTAAAATAAATAATTTTGAAATTATTACTAATTTTCAATATTTATTTGATCAAGATAACGAGCATCAATTTACAAAACATCTTTAGATAAATATTTCAGTATTTCACAACGTATTTAAATAAAATCGAAATTGGATGTAACGGATAAGATGCCATAAAATAAAAGAGGTTTTGTCGCAAAACAATTTAACCTTATTTAGCGTGCGCTGAGAGAAATACTTTAAAAGAAGATGATTTATGTAATAATTTCTCAATACAAACACGGAGATGACACATTTGGCTGCGATTGCAATTAGTTTTTTCGTGCCAAAATATTCAGGCGCACTCTCAAAACGGTGCTCGAATGTGTGACGTCATTGATAAATTATTTCTGGAATTTCTTACTTATGATACGTAATTACATGTTTTATAATTCATCCGTATTACGCGACACTAAAAGTTTTTTATAACTGGCCAAATTTAAAAAATACAATATCTATAGAAAAGTTTTAAAAAGGTAAATGTAAAATCAAAAAGCTTCAAAATTTTTACAACCATGTGATAAAGTCATTATTCTAGAAAAGGAATTATTTATATTGGAATTCGATGGGATAATACCTTCTGTTATTACAAAGTCTACAGGGAGAAATAGTTAACAATAATTAAATTTAATATGTAGTTATTTGAATTTACATTACGCTTTTTTTACAATATTATCACGTATTATTCATTGGCAAATAAATATCTAATAAATGCACTTCTATCACGCCTTTACATTTATGAGATATTCTGTATGTTTTAAAATTCGAAAATGGAACAATTTACAAATCATCATCATTCAATTGTTTATTTTTGTAAATTAGCGGAAAATATAAAATTGCGTTTCATTGAATATATTCGTTATGTGAATTTTTAATGATTTTCTGTAATCTTTTGGATTCCGCGAGTAATATTCACGCTAATAACATTAATAAAAGTAATTTACTAAAAAATAATTTAATTTTACTAACTAGTTTAACGAGTTGAAGTACTAATCTCGGTGGTAATCCTGAGGGACGTCCTTCAACAGCGACTACTGAAGCTAACATTACATGATAGAGTCACAAAATATATATATATATATATATATATATATATATATATATATATATATATATATATATATATATATATTTAAAAAAGGAACTTATTTATTTTCACACTTTATACTTGCATTGTGTATTGGTAGACTTGTTACGGTACCGGCTTTTTATATTTGGTTATTAAACTTGAATTTTAAAAAAAGCTGAAGGATTACTCTCTTACTCTATCAACATGTAATGTACTATCATGTACTCTACGTCTAATACTCCTCTCTCTACTTACCTACCTTAGCTATAATAGCCCAGAGATAGAGAACTGAGACTTGCGATTGGAGCTTGCGCGTTCAATTCCTAATACAGTCTTATATAATTCACAATTTTTGCATTAATTATATAGGATTGACTTTCAAAAAAAATTCTAGAGGATGACCTCAGCGTTCTCTGCGTACCATAATACTACACTACAATCGCTAACCCGCCTACCAAGCGTGGCGATTGATGTGATGAGATATGGTATATTCCCTCCTCAGATATATGTATGGGCTGAAACATTGACCCTTCTACTTAGTCACACTACCACAAACACACAAAAGTACGCACAAGCACTTTCAAATAAAGAATCACTCTTTCTTAAATAATGTAATTGTTTATTTAATGGAATATATAATAAGGAACAAAGAAATAAATACATTATAGACAAACGTAATTACGAAATTCAACAGTAATGATAGATTATTAACAATCTAATTTATTCGCATCAAGAAAGAGATACAAGTCGACAAATGAATTATAGTAACGTATTAGGGGGACCAGAAAGTAATGTCGTTTCTGTCATTTGGTAGCGCTTTACGTACTTGGAAGACTTTATATTGGCATGGCAGCAAAAGGTTGTTGTGCAGGTTCTTGATAACGAAGGTTAATATATATTTTTAATTAGAAATAAAAAAATGTAGTCGTGTGATTTTAACTTAAGAAAGCGACATTATGTTCGGCTCCCCCTAATATATATAATATTGATATTTGATTTATATAATGATGTAAAAGATATTAATTAATCAGAAAATATACCAGTATTAAATAAAATAGAGTTTGCATATTCTAAAACAGTTTTAAAAATTAATAAACATGCAATAATAGTCATGCGAAGTCGGGAGAAACGGTTGTATATTGACGTCACTCCAGTTCCAATGTTTGCCAAATGCCTGTTACGAAAGGCAGATGGAGAGTGATATACGCCCGTTGCAACCGTCTTGGCAAACATTGAACTTTACACTTGTTTGCTCGTACAGTCGTGTGCGGAAATTTTAAAGCTTTTGACGTAACGTATTTCTATTTGCACGCGACTGTACTTTATAACGGATTTAGATATGAATTATTATTTTTCTTTTACACATTCGTCTATATGACGGTTGGTAGTAAGTGTACCTTTAAAGCAGTATTTCCCAGCATGAGGCCCACGCCCTACAGTGGGGCAAAGTGAACTCGACACGAGTTTAAGCCTTTTGCTTTATTATTAAAATATATATGTTAGTAAGATTGGCGTAAGTATTCAAGAAAGGTAGGGCATGTAACATAAAAGGTTGAAAAATACTGCCCTAAGCCATATCTATCTGTTATTTACAATTATACCATATGTGTCGTGAAAAGTATATGTATCTTCTTTATACAGGGTGATTGGCTGTGAAAGTTTTATATAGGTGAATGTATAGCTTATTTACTGTTATTTAATTAATGAAACATTCTATTTTTTACTTTTTTAAAGGGATAAATGTATTGAGAATACCCAGGAAAATCTGATAGCCCAGATGAAGCGGAGAGGCTTTTCTTCCGGTGTAGGGAGACATGATACGAAACCTCTTTACAGATGACTTGTCAGTTAATACAGTGAACATGAACAGATACTAAACAATTACTAATTTTAATATGCAGTAATCTGAATTTTGAAAATGTCTTTTCTTACTGTATTATCATTATGTTGTCAATTGTATGTGGTAATACACAGCAAATGACAATCGGGTGATTGCCTTTTAAGATTTTATATTTAAAAGTATATGTTTTCTGTTATATATATAAACAAAGTTATCGAACGAAGTTGATTACGTATTTAAGTTAAATCCAAAGTTAGATTATCGGTAATAAGCTTATTTATTCCGAATTCGAACCTAAGTACGCTTTAAGCTGCGTGCCTGATTACTTTAAAAGGATCGCCGCATTTAAATAAAGAAATTTCAAATATCGAAGCCCGCATTGAAACTTTTTAAGAAGCTTTACTAAAGTAGGTACAATCTCGAAAGACTTTTTAGATTCTGATTTAAAAAAAATTATGATAATTTATATGATCGTAAGGTTTTAAAGGTTGTTTAGGTAGGTACTATGAATCTATAACTACATATCTCTAGACCCATATATACATATATATATATATATACACATATATATATATATATATATATATATATATATATATATATATATATATATATATATATATATATATATATATCAAATCATTATAATCATATAACCCTTTTTACTATTAGCTCCTACTCGGCTGTTCAGCATTCAGGAAATTACAAAAGATCTTCTCTTCCAATATCTACTATTGCCTTAAGACGAAAGTATACGACCAATTAATGCGTTTTTATTATGGCCCTAGTTTCTGGAAGACTTTTGTTACCCCTATCTTGTTATGAAATAGGCCTTATGCTTTCTATAAATAATTTTTTCATTTAATTATTTATTTACATTCTCTCTTTTATCTTTCAAAATTTCTTTTCATTCTTCATCTCCTATCCTACTCCACACTTAGATATTTACATTATAGCGTTTTTATTATTTCATTTATTGAATTTGTAATTATTCAAAACTTTTATTTCTTTATTACAAGCTTATCTAAATAAAGTAAAAAACTTTCCATATTATACTGATCACAGCTGATTTCATATGTATGATATATAATCCGATCTATGTTTTATTCTGCTTTATTATATTTTGCAGAAAGACAGAAAAATGTGACGTTTCCCATCGTGTCCCATGAGATATACTGTACTGTCGATGGTGACCTCTTCCCTCATTTCTGCTTCACAGCCAACTCTTATTCCTCCGTATAAGGGAGAGCAAGTGATCGCCAATGTATGTTATTAGTAATGACTTATGGAATAGAAACCTCCCAATTCCCAGAACGATGAGCAAGGCAGTCACTCGCAGAGAATTGATAGTGCTATGCAAGAAGATCCAAAGACAAAAGAATAACAGGCATGGTCCAGTGAAATAGCAGATTGAAGTGGGCAGACAACATTGCGCGAAAAACTGATAACCGTTATGCCTTAAAGTTCTATAGACCACCGACCAGAATGCGCAGCGCAGAACGTCCACCCGCAAGGAGAAAAGATGACTTTTTTAGGTCATCGGAGCACGCTTAAAAGAAGCTGCTTTCCTACGACTTATTGGAAATTCTTAAGGAAGGTCTATATCTAGAAGCAATGCAAACAGAAATATGATTAAGGAAATATGATTAATAGCTTATCCTTTATCATACAAACCAAAGCCTTCTTAAAACAATATTAAACGGTTTTATTTAGTTCGACCTGTACGGAATTTATTTGGGTCAAAATTAGAAATTGAAATTTAAGCACCTACCCGTTGTCAGATTGATTTGAAATTTGGTACACACATTTAATTTATATGACAATACAATATAATAAAATCAATAACATTATAAATCTAAGATGGCCGCCGATACAAAATGGCGGATTACATATTTTTCCTTAACCCCCACAATATGGGTATCAAATGAAAGGGCTACACTAGTAAAACACGATAATTATGTCAAAATTTAAAATTCTAGATGGACGCCGTTCCAATATGGCGGACTAGGTACATATTTTTCCACAACCACCACAATATGGGTATCAAAAAACCGTTTAACTTAAAAGTTTTTTAAATGTATTTATTTATATATATGAATAACAGAAAAAGAAGAAACATTGTGAAACAACATTGCTTTGTTACTTTTCTAGTAATATTCGACGAATGTGCTTCCGCTATAACAAGCGTCTTTATGAACACATGAAGAAATAATGTACACTTGCTTGCAATTTAAAATAGGTAAACTATTATTTTCTCTAAATTGCACTTGGAGAAAAAAAAACAAATCTATATGTATTGTATATGGAATGTATACAGCCTTCGACAGGAAGCTCGAAGAGGATAACGAAACATGTGTTAATTCAAATTCAGGAATAATCTACAAGACGTTTAATCTACTTGGAGTCTTACTCTACTGAATACTGCAACATTTGTTTTATCTATTTATTGTATATTTATTATTGGTGTGTTTAATTATCACATGTAATATTTTTATTTATTCTTGGCATTGTAAATATAGGAATATTTACAGTAACTACTTGTATACATGAAAATACCAGAAGAGCATATTTTGAAAGGAACTAGAATTAGTTTGACCTCCTCTTTAATGGCATTTATTAATTTTAAAATAAAATGGCTTCAAACACGCCCTGGATAGATAAGATCTCAAAAGAAACAGATATTTTTTTGAAATATATTTAAAATTTTGTCAATAAAGTAATACAGTAGTATATCAATTAATTCTATAACTTTATTGTCAATTTTTTTATGTTTTTGTTTATTAAACTCCTGGTAATTAAGGTACTTCGAAGTATATTGCATACCCATAAAGAGTTGTTTACAAAAGAGTTCTTAATACATGATGATAGTACATGTTTTTATAATTAAACGAATCGTGCGTGATTTCGCTTGCTGTATACATAGTTGGTGCCTGTCGAGCGTCAGACGAAAATCGAGTGTTAAAAGCTTTTTATTTCTCCATACTTTGCAACGACATTTGAAGTGTTCTTTTTTGTATTACTTTATATTTAAATTTGTCAAAAAGGTTTTATTGTAAACCGTGTAAATCTGTGTTTTTAATCCTTTCTGTGCCATGCCCCACCTTACTCTTTCTAAAATTCGCGCCCCAATGTAACATATGTATTATTTATATTAAAGCGAAAGTTTTAGACTTGTATCGAGTCCAATTTCTAATTGCTCACCTAATAATCAAACTGCTCTTCTGTGAGGTGTGGGCCTGACATTGTTAAACACTTTTTAGACTTTTTTATTTAAATAAGGCTCCTTCTATGGGGAACTCTCGTACTACCCCCCTATCTATTGTGTGACAGGGACTTTGTTTTGATTTAATATTTTTTTCGCGCTCTTCTATCGTTCCTCCTATGATCTTTCATTCCTTCATTTTCTCTCTTTCTGCAATTCTTCTTCCTTTCCCTTTCATATCCATTTTTCCTTTTATCCGATACCATTCTTTCTTCTCCTCATATCTTAACTTTTACAATTTTTGTTTTTAATCTATATCACATTTTTGATCTATTCTAGGTAAACATTTTAATATGTATAACTTTATTTAACACATTTTTTTAATTTTACCTCAACTCTTGTTTCTTTTTATCATGTACTTGTGTAGTTTGTTTGGCTATAATATATATAAAATATGTATACTCAATCCTACGCCTTTATTGGAAAATTGGACGTATTTGTAAATCCGATATTAACGAACAAAAAATATTAATCGAAGTCGGTATAATATACTAAGTAAACAACAAATAGAAAACAAAAATGTGTGTTCATATAATTTTGGCAGCGAGTGTAGATCGTGCCTTCGCAGCGACCGACACAGCAAAGCACTTAAGTGTAGCTGTTAACAAGTGACCGAAGTCAGGGTGCAGCGCGTCAAATCGTTATTCTCATATATTTAACTTCACTTTGCACAATAAGAACATATTTCAATCATAACGAGCTCTCGAACAAATATTTTAGTTATTTATTTCTTTGTTAAATAAACCAGCAAATAATTATACATTAAGATGTGTTACAATAGAATAAAAATGCAGATTGCCACGATTTCACAGATTATATATGTAATATAAGCTAATTAAAATAATGACATATGATAGTCAATATATAAATAAATAAAAAAACAATACGAAATCTGTTAATAAACAAAATATGCTGTAAATGGCATATAGGGACCAATATTTATTACAAATTATGATATAAAGAAATAATTAATTTGTTTAAAATTTTTATATATTTCTCAGTAAATATGGCAAATATATATTGATCAGTACATGTATTGTTAGCAGCGATATCGAAGTGTAAGACTAGTAAATTTACGAATATGATTATAGTAAATCATGTTTAATTTTTTTCTAATCATTCTAGAATCAAAAGAAGTGTACCAGAAGACATAATCCGATAACAGTATCAAATTGAGATTGACTTAAAGTAAATCTCCTATTTTCTTTTCTCGTTTCAAAATACGATACGACGGAGTATGGCATACTTCTTTGGTGTGTACCAATTCGTTAAAAACTAATATAAAATTGACGTAAGGTAAGGGCACTAGTAGTTGACCATGTACTAGTAGTTGACCGTTTTGTATGAAATTTTAAATAATAAGCGTTGTGTTTATCGTATCTAATTAAAAAATTAATTTATAAGTAGCTGCTCTCATCTATTTACAACTGCGGAAAGCTCAGAACTAAAGCGCATTGTGTGTAGCAGGAGCCGATAGTTGTTTTTGACAGGGTTCAACTGTGAGGCACGTTTCATGATTTCGTGACTGAATATTATATTTTTTCTATGTGAAAATTAAAATTTTAAGTTTTGACATATGTGTGGTCTTATTTACCATAAAAGTAGGTTTTTATTCATATGGTCAACTACTGATACTAAATACGGTCAATTACTAATTTTTTTCAGATTTTGATTGGTCAACTACTGAAGCAAAAATTTAATACGAATCAAATAAAAATTTAAGTGTTTACGATTTGTTAAATTGAAAGACTTCTTAGCAAAACTTAATCTAAAGGGTATAAGAATTTCCTTTAAGCACCCACTGATATTCTAAAATTTGAATGTATGTGGTCAATAAAAAAAACATTTTAGCAGCGCTCTTAAGTGGTCAACTACTGGTGCCGTTACCTTACTTTATAATAAGATCCTACATCTATAAATAAAGATAGTTTCAAAATAATTGCTTCCTTAACTATATTTTACTCAGGTTTTATATTTTATAGTCAAAAAAATACCAAAATCCTCAAACCATATTTACAGTAAGCGGATACTATATCAATTGTTAAATATAGTTATATAATCTGTTCAACATGCAGAAATTTTGCAATCACGCAAGACATTAAACACAGTTCGAGTGTCTTTTAAATTTATTCTTTATTTATACATTGTTAAATAAGCAAATACGATGTTTTTGTACACGTATTAATGGTGTTTGTGGTAAAAACTGAATGTTAATTTGGTATATATTTTTATAATACAACATGAGATGAAAAACATACCAATTGCCTTTTAGTAAGCCGAACAATTCCAAGCCTGTGTCACTTGGAACGACAATATGACAGTGTAATACTTTTGTTTTACAATAAAAATACATTTAAAAAACTTTTAAGTTAAACGGTTTTTTGATACCCATATTGTAGTGGTTGTGGAAAAATATGTACCTAGTCCGCCATATTGGAACGGCGTCCATCTTGAATTTTAAATTTTGACATAATCATCGTGTTTTACTAGTGTAGCCCTTTCATTTGATACCCATATTGAGGGGGTTAAGGAAAAATATGTTATCCGCCATTTTGTATCAGCGGCCATCTTAAATTTATAATGTTATTGATTTTATTATATAGTCTTGTCATCTAAATTAAATGTGTGTACCAAATTTCAGATCAATCTGACAACGGAAACGTGCTTAAATTTCAATTTCTAATTTTGACCCAAATAAACAAATTCCTCACGGGTCGAACTAAATAAAACCGTTTAAAAACTCGCTATATGCACTCGCATTAAAATAATAACAGTATGTACAACGTTCACAATGTCATTACATTACAAATAGAGAATGAATAAATAGTGATATAGCAAAGAAGATTGCTTAGATGGAATAGCAGTGGGAGCTTAAAGTTCTGGAGTTGAGACCACGGACGCAATTGGCAAGCGCAGCGCAGACTGTCTGGCTACAATGTGATAAACAACCTTTTAAAAATATTCTTTTCCCCATCTAATTTTTAGGATGGATATACACACTCTCCTTCTTTCATCTTCCCTCTCTTATCCTTTACCATTTCTCTCTTTAATCCTTCATATTTTCTATCATTCAGCATACGTTCAACATATAGCATTCACTCATATTACATTTACGCATCGCATCCCATCCCTCGCCATACTTCCTGTTACATGGTATTATCATGTCTAATTACGTCACCCATTACCCTGTAACAAAACCGCGAGAAGGTGTGGTGCCTCTCTTGCTCTTCCAAAAGGAAAGCGATGTTTCCGCAAGCGATGTTTCCGCAAGCGATGTTTCCGCAAGCAATAATTCCGCAAGCGATGTTCCTTCTCATTTCCACTTAACAAGCCACTCTAAACCCTCCATATATAGGACAGCAAGTAATTACGTGCACCACGGTCTGGTCCACCGCTGGGTCACAGATGCACGAGTAGGCGTGCAGACGTATAGCACGAGAGGTACTCTGAGAATCTCAGACGTCCTTATTAAGTTATCGTGAACAAAATAAAGTCCGCTTCCTACCAGTCTTATTAGAAATATATGGAGAAGGCTCATGTTAAGCTGGTGGGAGGGGGGGGGGTTCTACAGCTGAAATGATGTTGAATACAGACTATTATTTCGTAAAATTTATGCATCTTATTTTAAGTCGACAGAGCCTCCTGTTTGGCTTAGAACTTATGCAAAGATTTTTTTTATATGGCCCACGCTATTGGGAGCCTCTCGTATCCCCTATCTGGCGTGGGACAGGGACTTTCTGTTTTAATTTATTTAGTTTTTCACAATCTTTTTTATTTTCTTACTCTTCATTTATACATCTTAAGATCTTTCATTCGGTTTTCTTCTACATTTCTTCTTTCATTATCTTTCGCTCTGTGACCTTTCATTCCTCTCTCGTTACAAATAACATTTTGTAATTTTATTTCTGTTTATTCACATTGTTTTTTCGCTTAACATTAATATCACATTATATCACATATATCATTAACATTTCCTATTTTCTATTTACATTTGTATTAATTTTCTTTAACCTTTATTTTTGTTAATTACTTTTATAATTATTTCTTTGCAGTATGAGAGGAAGTCGTCTTTGGTCTCTTTTTCGCTTATCAGGGAGGCTATAGTTTCCTCCACGATTTTTACACCAGACCGGCACTCGAATTCGATTTATGCAAAGATTGCCAGCATCACCGGTTACTCTGCCTGCATCCAGTGACTTTTACCATGTCATCGGTCCATCTAGTGAGGGAGAGGGGGTACCGTGTCTACCGGTTCGTTGACGCTGTAGGAGAACCTTTACGGTCCCAGCTATTAATATCAATATCTGTACTACAGTAACAAAAATTTTGTAGGTTTGCCAGAGAGCCGTAACATTCATGGAAGTGTTAAAAATAGTTGAGTGTTGCCATAAAAATATTGATGAATAAAAATAGCTCTTAAATCGATTTGTACATGTGAAATCTACTTGCTCTGGACGCAACTGATTGATGGGTTGGCACACTCACCATCTGTAAGGTCACGTGAACGTGAACGTGATGGATATTTATTCGTAATGTCAATGATCCTTCACGTGTTTCGAAATCAATTAAAATGCGAACGATTATTTAAATTACAAAACTCTCGCAAAAAGTTTAACTCATATCGTACATAATATAACATAAATCGTATAATTTAAAACTCAAGTTTAATATACTCCTTCGTTAAATAGATGTTCTGTGAAATAAGATATAAAAAAACCAAAATTATGAATGATGTATATACATAAATAGATATTTTATTAGTATCTTTCATCTCCGTCACAAAGGCATTTCGAATAAAATTACCTTGAATAAGTTTTATTTTTTTAAATACTCCTTAGTTAATTAGATGTTCTGTGAAATAAGAAATAAAAAAACCCATATTATGTATGATGTATATACATAAATAGATATTTTATTAGTATCTTTCATCTCCGTCACAAAGCCATTTCGAATAAAATTACCTTGAATAAGTATTTTGGTCCACTTCGCTGGCCTTATTAGTAATTCTTCCCGACGACTTTGTTAGACTATACGACTCCAGATATCCTTATTCGAATACGTTAAAAGAGGTTTAACTAGATTGCCAACAGATCGTTGTTAAGATAATTTGAAACCTACGTCTTTAAGACGTCTTATACTGTAACAAAATCTTTAAATGAACAGTTAAAGTTTATTCCTTATTAAATGTTTTATTCACGTATATATATCAAAATATTTCTTTATTCAAATAAACTGTAACAAGCATTTTATAATCGTAAAATATAAAATTTAGGTATTGACAGTCCTACAGGAAGCTATCGCCGGCTTGCAAGACAGTTTTGCTGAGAAGAGCCGGCGAGAAACTCAGCAGCTGCTCTTTACGAATATAGCGTTACAATGTGTCCATGACAATAATTAGGTTCCTGAGTGAGCATCAACAATATTTTAATTCCTCACATTAACATCAGTATAGTATTCTTGGATAGTAAAATGTAATCTTTTCAATATTTTCTGAAGTTAGCTGTGGAAGTTTTTAGACTAAATAAAGTATACATTTATGAATTAAAAATATTAAGAACGTAAATGTTTTTAAGATAATATTATTTAATATAAATATTTGGGTATACCTATACATACATATATACATATATATATATATATAGGTATACCTGTAAACCTTTCATTAGCCATATTATATATCTTATTTATTTTAAGAATATGCTGTAGAAATAAACTCACGATATTTCCGTCATAGTGCTAAAAATATGGAAGATCTTATGCATTAAATCAAACACAATTACCTATATATCTATTTCATACTTTATTATAACATTAGCATCATGTCAACCGATAGAAACCTTATGCAAAGCGTAGGATAAAGATCGCCACCAAAATTTCGAAATTCGAATTTTAAAATATCTTTATTAAAATAGGCATTTACATTAGCTTTTGATTTGTCTATTATTCTAACAATATAAGCGGTAATCTAAAGTTAGCCGGTGCGGAACTCTGACCAGTTCACAAAAGCCGGCCAAAAACTCAACAGTTGCCTTTTTATATAAAAATTTTACAATTCTTCATTTATACACTATAATATCAACCATATAAATGATTCAAAAAACCAAGTTCCACATATTTCCATCAATTAAAAACTCTTCAATGCTATAATAAAATTTATTTAATAAAATACTTTTAATTTTAGATTTTAAATAAAAAATTACAACGATCGGTGTTGCGCTGCTTATTATTATACATAAAGATCTATATAAATATTTAGTTTAAAGCGACTCTATGGACTTTTCTATGACGTATATAAGTTCTAATTTTAAACTCGATTCGATTTAAATTCCACAACTTCGAGTGATAACCAATGGTACGCCCGCAGTTATTTATGACGCTTTGCGTTATCTAAACGAGTGGTTTTAGGTTAAGCGATTGCTTTTAACAGTATCGTTTCCGTTTCCGTAATTTTAAGTGCGAACAAAGGCGTGTTCTACGTTATGTAATATTTATGCTGATATGAGTTATTAATATTTGATATCGATATTTTATTTTACAGGATACTGCATACTACAATTTTACCTGTTTCCCCAAAAGGGGGTCTCGGATTGGGAAATCACTGGTACAAACTCTACCATATACAAAATTAAAATTTAAAAAGTGTATTAAAAGTAAATTGCCGGAAAATGCTTATTATTCAATAAACGGATATTTAAATGACAAAATCGTTTTCAATGATATCGCTTGTTAATTTTTTTTCATTTAGGCTATATCAGACAAAGTGTACATGTATAAATCTGTATTGTTAAACTTTATTAAAGTATGTGTGGTAGTTGAGTTTCTTTCTGCTTCTTATCCACAACTATAACACCTTGCGAAGCAGACACAAAACCAGAATAGATTAAAGTAGCAGTTGAAGATCAATATATTTACTATTAAGAGTTCGAATTTTGATTAAATGAATTTTATCTTTATCTTTTAAAAGCGAATGTGTGAAGAGCCCAGGTCAAAGACTGATAAGATTCCCTGGTATTTTTAAAACATAATTTACATCTTTTTACAATAATAATAAAGTAAATTTTAAGATAATCAGATTCATATGTTTACTGACCACGGCTACAATCTAGATTACTTTTACGTGAACTTATTTCCACCGAGTCTCTGGCTCTGGCTACGCAAAAATACCTTTTTAGTTCTTCCTTTATTTATCGCTTACTAGTCCGCCTTTGATCTCCAACCATCTGTTGGAAAGCGATCATGTGGTCGAAGATGAAGCAAGCAGACTCAGGTATATCTTCGGAGGTATTATGTCGTAGTTATATTCCATATTGTCAACGATTAATTTAAGTCGATCCATTTCTAGATTAGATATTTTTTTATGTACAAACCAATTAAAATTTTAATTTAAATAATGTAAAAAAAATTACAGTCTCCAGGAAGAAACTTAAATCTTCTTTTTTGTAGAAAGATCGCCCACATGATTGACAAGAAGACTGTTACAGTCATTGAAAGAAGCTGGATACAGGCCAACCGGTCGTATTGCCAATCTTTGGGGGATGATAATATCCAAGAGTTCATGTCACTGATGATAGGATTGATGATTTATATATTATTTGAATCGAAGCCTTTCTTCCTTTTTTAAACTGATAGATGCCCACTGCAAGACATTAGCTTCTCCCATAGATCCTGTCTTTCGACTTTAACTATATTGTCGGACCACTCAACGAACGTGGCTAGTGTAAGCTCCTCACCCTTGCCACGTCTACTGGCTCGTGGTCGCCACTTGAAAACCTTTCTTGTGACCATATATGATATATATATATATATATATGTAGATCATTTTCTGACCCCTCTTTCCTATCATTAATAACAGCACGCAATATTTTGCCTTATTACCTAAATCCAGTTAACAGATGTATTAAACAAACCGGTTTTTTCATTTCATTTCGTACTTATTTTATTTCGATTTACAAGAAAGAGAAAAATAAATAAACAAATTGTAAAATCAAAATCTCCGTATGCCCATGTAATTATTTTACCATATTTTCAAATATGGTTCTGCACATTATTCTCTATAACTTTTGGTAACTGTTATACACACACTTAGTTCACAGACGTATATAATTATTGTTCTAGAAAATTTACTGTCGGAGATGGGTTTTAAGAACACACTTGCGGAACCCTAAGCGGCACGTACGAGATACATCAGACGCGACGACACATCTAGTGGCGATAATTTTATATCCACAACATCGTTGCGTCATTAATCTATTCGCCTGATATTTCGGAGTTCGTTGACCTGTCCGAATGATTCACGGCGCGATATTTAATTTCAACGGATTTGTAAAATTTCCGAAAGTGACAAATGTACATAAATTATTTTCTAACACTAGAAAAAAAGATACATAGAGCGTTCAGCATACATGAAATGATACGAGAGACTTGATGATGGCAGAAATATGTATAAAAGTGCCCATGGAACCAACCAGTAGCTTACTACTGTTAAGAAGAAATGGTCTCGTAGTGGCAGCTTGACCATGCTTATGTCCGATTTGATGATAGAAAAAAAACGACCAAGGGGGGAGTCTATGCCTTACAGTAAGCACCTATTAGCCTACATGATGATAGTAATGAAAATAGAAAGCTGCATTCACACTGACCAGCGCTAATGAGCCTTTCGGAAACTTCGTCTCGCTAACACTGATAACAACATTTCACTATTTTCTTAACGTGAAGAGACGAATAAAGGCCTTTAAAATATATATTTAACGACAGTTTATTTTTATATTCATAATTTTGTTCAGTTTTGTCTCTTCTGTTTTCTGAAAAGATGAGCAGAAGAAACTTGATAACTGGCGATCTAATACTAGAGATCGGAAACAGTAGATCTAAGCCCGACACCTAAGGCTAGACAGAAAAGCAGAGACAGGCGACCTAATAATGATACCTAGGTGTGGAAACAGCCCTGTGATCGAAATCCGATGACCGGAGATAAGAGATCATAGACCAGAAACCGGAGACCAATGACCAAACACGAGAAAACTAGAATCAGAAAGAAAAGCAGAATTGGAAACCGAATCTCGAACAGCAATCGAAGTGTTATTATATCTAAGGTAACATATATGTCCTTAATAGCAGACATGTTAGTCTGAAACTTAGCAATATCTGAAGTATGTACAATATGGTCATTAAATCTTTAATCTAAAATAAAATTAAATACTATAATTTTATATTTTACAAAATCTCAAAATGTTAATTAGGAGAATGAATTACGCAAAAGTGCATTGGATAAAAATTAGCACAAACATATGTAATTAATGACTTACCGCCTTAAAAAAATAAACACGGTTTAATAATATCTATATGTAATACAACGTCTAATATAGATTGGTAAGTGGCATTCACAAATGAGAACAAATGAAAACATATGACGTGGTACGCCGATACATTTGGCTGAGTATTTTTAGTGTTCATAGATTTAGTGTATAGTACATAGTATTTTATAGCATGATACTTCAATATACTTGAAGATTTTAAAATGTATTGTTGGGCACCACACTTTCTTGCGGTTTTATTACAAGATAAGTGATGTAATAAAGCGTAACAAAACCGAGTAATTACAAGACATTGTAATATATTTAGTTATTTATAATATTGAGAAGAAAATTTTATATACAAAATGAGAATGTAGTACTAAAATATTACTATATAAAATAACACGTTATAAAAATAATTAAGGAATTAATAATAAATAGAATCAATAGATAACATAAATTATATATATCAGTGTTAATAATAGTAAGTGTTAATAATATATATAATTATATAGGATTATATACTGGAAATTGAACCCGCGACCTACGATCGCAAGTGTCAATCCTCACTACTAAGCTACTATAGCTTGAATTTTAATTAATTTTCATTACAATAAGAAAAATAGCGATGTTAACAAGGCAATTTGAAACAACTACGCTTGTTATATCTTTCTGTAAGAGACAAAAATAAATGGCAATTAGTTCAGGAAAATTTTGTTTCAAAAATTGTTACATTTTTTTTTACTGTGACCTAAAAGTGTAGGTGAGTTTGTTTATGAAATATAAATTCTTCATTTATTCTTCCAAATCAATTTAATCCCCTTCAAAGTAAACTTCGTTTGATTAAACGCAATTTTGTAAACGCTTTTTCCAGTCTTCGATATTGTCAATACGATATTTTCAATCGTATCAAAACTGCGTCCCTGCATTGGCGTTTTAAGTTTCCTGAATAGAGAGAAATTGCACGGAGCCAAATCAGGGAAACACAGTGATTGCAGAACGATATGAGTCTAGTTTTTGGCAATAAATCACAAGTCGACACGAGAATCAAGAAGCTTTGGGGACAAAAACATCTTTCAAAATTAATTGATCAAAGACAATATTCCAACACTACCAGAGAGGTATCCTATTGTCAAACGATCCAAGTTGGTGCTTGAAAATCTTTAATTTTTTGGACATGACTTGAAATTCACCTTACTTTTCAATCACAGAGTATTTAAGAAAAGTATCTTTACCCTTGGTGATGTTATAATATGAAAGAGACTAAGAATTCCACTAATCGTTTTTAACACATTCCTAACACATTGTAAGTTCCTATATAAGAAAAAGGATTGCGCAGAAACCTATAACATTTCAGTTAAAATAGCGACTATTGAAACAGCTCATTTGTCGGTATGTTATAAATGTGTTTGACAGTTACTGCGTAATAAGATTTACAGCATCGGTCAGTATTTATCAATCACGTAATTAATTATTTCATTTTATATATAAACGAATAAATAAAGTAATTATTCTGAAGTATATAATATTAAATATTATTTACTATTGGGTAGCACAAAAACGGTCTTCGTGTCGATGTTGGAGGTGGCCTATGTCTGATATAAATATGATGAGATTAGATTCACACGAAGTTGCACTCAAACTTATATATATATATATATATATATAGTTATTAATATAAGAAAAATAGCGATGTATACGGAGTTACTTTAAAATAAAGACTTGCTAAGTTATACCTTTACGCTTTATAAAGTTAAAAATAAAAATGTATAAAAGGTTTATTGCGCAAAGAGTACCTCCTTTATTGGGAACTGTATATGCTTTTACAATAAAATCCCTTATAATGCCTAAGAATTTTCACAAGTGGGTGTAAAAAACATATTTAAAAAGCTAATTAAGCTAAAATTAGTAAAATGATGTGTTATTTATTTATTTACACATTATTGTATACCAAAATGACGATGGAAAATGAAACATAGATAATAAACAAAAATAATTTATACAGAGGTGATACAAGAGGCGGTCTTATCGCTCGAGGCGATCTCTACCAGACAACCTTTGGACGGAGATGAGAGACATGAAGCAAAAGACTGTTTAGTGCGTACATAATAAAAAACATACAAGCATACTACACATTTCAGAGTAAAATACATTCAGCACATGTACTAAAAATTATTTTAATTCATTTTTTTCTTTCTCTGATCATTTATTCTTTCTGAGGCCAGTACAATTCAAGTCAGTTTGAAATTTTTATTTATAATTTTGTTTTTTATTTGTATTATAACGTATTTTTATCAGTATAGCTGTATATATATATATAGACACGCTTACTCCCCTTTATTTATATTTCTACTATTTCCGTACTATGGTTGTCTGGAAAAAACTATCGTGTGATATGACAGCCCATTGTATTATGTATATGAGATAGGTATTACATAAATTTAAAAAACTAATAATTGATAGTCAATAATCTATTTTCGAGGCAGAGAAAGTGCTATTATACCATATTTTAAAAACTGTAAATAGCTTCTTATTGCTTTTGGTAATGCCTGCCATATCATGACAGCGACGACTAACAAATAACATAATAAAAATGAAGAGATAAAAATCAAAATATTAGACATAAATAAATATGATGAAAAGCCCGTTAATATGATTCTTGGATAAAAACTGTAATATTTTGGGAATAGAGTAGAGGAATGAAAGGCCATGGATAAAAAGATGACTAGAATGCTAAAGGAGTGGAAGAAAGGAGAGAAAAAGATCGAAAGGTACAGTGAAAGAAGAAAGAGGTTAACTGTAAATGAAGAAACAAGTGAGAAAATAATTATACCCTAAAATGTAGTATGAAAGTCCCTATCGCGACAATACGATAGAGCAATGTTTCCTCAAATTTTTGTGCTATGGTCCAGGTGGATTCTTAGGTAAGCCTTTTTACAGTTCTCACGTTCCCCTTTATAACATACATAATTTTTATATAAAAACTGAATGGTTAAATTCGAGTTGAGTGCATTTTTTTGTCTCCCTCAAGAATCAAATCTGCCCACTGTAGGATGTTAGCCCTACGTTGGGAAATACTGCGATAGAGAGAACGAGAAAAATACATTCTTACTACTGGACACTTAAGAAATCAGAAAAAAACGATCGACTTTACTGTAAGCTCTCTCTTTCTATCTATTTTATTTTACGTTAAAAATTCTATAGACAGAACTTGATTTGTTTTTAGTTTCTACAATCTGATTGGTTATACAGCATGTCCGCTAGCAGAATTCAAAATTTTCCATAATTTTTAAACAAACTAATAAAAAAAGAAACAGCAATAGTTTTATTATTCATACAGGTTTCATATTAATAATATAACATACGACAGGAGAACAACACGTGTATATAATGGGAACGTATTGGAAGGGCAATAATTTGTGTGTTAAAGATTTAAGCAAGTTAATGTATAGCTAATTTATCTGCAATTTTGATGTAAACTTTTTCATTCATCACCGATCACTGTTTATAAAGTGATCACTCTGAAATATCTTAATTAATTTTAAAATGTATATTTTCGAATTTCGTTAACACCATATGCGTATAACCACGAGTATATATATGTTATTTATTTATTCAATGATGTATGTTATTTTATATTTAATTTTATCTAGACCTGGACCTATTTTTATTTTTATTATTATTATAATTCTGATAATAATATAGATCACAATTGTATAACAAATATGGATAACTTCCTGAAAGAAATACAATTTATTTTAATTTTTTTATTTATAAAACGTACAATATCTCAATGGACAGATAATAAATGACAATTAATTTCAATATGTAGTAGTTTATATTTTGAAAACGCTTTTTTTACTACATTATGTTGTTAATAGACATCTTAATGATATTACGGAGAGCAAATTAGTAATACATTCTTCCCTTAAAAGCGTTTATGCTCATCACCTAATATAAAATTGTGTTCTTCTATCAGGTGATTATTATAAATGAACAAATAAATAAAAATGTCTCAATCAGAATTCTATGTTTAAATTTCATAATCCAAGTCGTGTTGTCAACGTTGTATGATAGAATAAAAACTAAACCAATAATGCAATCCAATTCCACAATACGATATAAGAGACGTAAATATTTCGAGATTACGAAATATCCCATACCATTGCCCTACATGTTATAACGAATGGGCTCCCTTCGAGTATGCAGTGCTAATATTTTAATTTGACACGTGTAAATTATGTCCGCACGTCTGGACGTACAGGGCGTTGATATATCGCGTTGTCGCTGAGAAGAAATAACAGAAAATAAATTACAAATTAAACTCGATAGAGAGAAACGGCCCGCGTGGAAAGATGTATGCGAGGCGGCCGACAATTAGATATACGTGACATCTTGTTCTCGTGGAAAGACATGTGACGTGAAATTTGACTATTCACTTCACTCGGATTCGCTTGGATTCAGAGTTGATTTATTTAAAACTTGTTGCCATGAATGACATCTAATTATCTAAAGGTTTTGATTTGTCTTAATTTATTAGAAAAAAATAATAATGTATTCAGTAAAATTAATTGATTTAATATGTTAATATTTAATAATGACTGTTTATAAAAATTAGCAGTGGTAGCGCAGCGGTAAAAAACTAAGATTTGCGATCTTAGATCACGGGTTTGAATTCCAGGATACAATCTTATATAATTAACACTGTGCATTAATTATATAGAAAAGCCATTGCTTACAAAGAAGTTTCTAGAAGATGGGTAACAGCGTACTCTGCGCACAATAATATCAAACTGCCATCATGCAAGACGAAGGGGAGAGAGAATGCTTCCTCAGCTACTGCAGGAAGGTGGTAATAAATGCAATAGGTAAAAATAAAACAAACACTAAAATATAAAAATAAAAGGGATATAGTAGTACCAAAAATAGTGCAATAAATAGTATAATATAAGATGGTAATTACAAAGAAAATACGTGTTAAATATTTGAACAATAAATAATGTTGCAAAATAAAATAGTAAGGAAACCTAGAATGTAGTAGTTGAGGATGGATGTATGGCTAATGGAATGAAAGAGAAAGACTGGGAAAATTGTAGAATGAAAGAAACAGTACGACAGATAACATGATATATGAAAGTGAAGAATGATAATAATAAAAAATATGAATAAATTACTAGAATTAAAAAGTCCCTGTCCCACACGAGATAGGGGAACGAGAGGTCCCCAACGGCGGGGACCATTTAAATAAAAAAAAATACCAAACTGGTATCACCAACCTGCCTGTGGTGCTGTTATATGCTACACACGCCGCATCTACAAGCTTGTGGTCACCAATCGAGAATATTTTATTCCCAAGGTCATCAGTCAGACATGTCCCCTTCGTTCATCTACGGATCTTCTTATTCCTAATTATACGTCGTAAAAATAACATAACTATAAATATTTATATACCTTAAACAGTTTCGCTTTTAATATATCGCCTACGCAATAAACGACAGTGGTCGCAAAATGAACGCGGCGTGGAAGGACAGACAAAACAAAGGCCTATAAAAGCACTCGAGGGTAAATCTAATGCTCGGAGCGAAACTGGCTGTCCAGACGAAATGCCGTCTCTGCGGTGTTGTTATTTAAATCATATCGTCGTGTTTTGTTTTTGTTGTCTGTGCAAAGTGTCACGTACACATTAGATTCGTTTATAATCTATGTAAAGTTCAAAGCGTGTGTAATGTACGGAAAGTGACGTCAAACTTATATGTCAATGACGACATACATTTGATTTCGGAATTCAAAATATGAATAAGGAAATTCGAAGGCATTAAAATAGTTTTTCATAAAAAGTTAATTGTTTTCGCCTTGTAAAAGAAAAAAACGTGCACAATGTTTTATTTTTATTTAAATTGAACATTAACATTTATAATTAAATAACTAATTATCTTTACACAATAGAACACTGAGATTTTTAGCTAATTATTATTTGATTAATATTTGGAATTTATAAGTTTTATTTGTTAAAACAATTATCAATTTATTATTATGCAATTGCTCACAAATTAATTAATAATTTAGCTATATTTTAGAAAAAAGATAGACATGTCCAAATCTGTAGTCATAATAATAAGTGTAACAAATATTACATTAAAATTCTAGAGTAGAAGTGTTTTAGAGTGGAAGCTATTTTAAAAATACGTTACATATTTTTTCAAATAATTTTCTTATATTAGCCACAAATAAATCGAAACTAGCGAATAGCGTACGTAGACACTTTCTCAAGAATTTACGTAACAGCCTGTATATATGTTTTTTATATATAAATATATTGCAGATGACATTAATCGAGTAATAACGAATTCGAATGTAATATCAAAGAGAAAAGCGCAATAAAATCCATTCCGTTTTGTATTCCAAAACAAACGACCAAACTCGCGGCGGCATTTCTGGAACGATTCCTAAAATTTACGTTGACATACGGACAAATGTGAGGAAGTGATAGCAATTCATATCGAGGCGTGCTCACGGCTTCAGTTAAAAATGTTAATGGATTTATATGTGTATTTATATAATTAATTCATATTATTTTTCACTTCGTGTTATTTATAATTAAGAGTTTAATCTTCAAATTCAACAGCATCGTTCGGGAGACTTGAATCAACTCCTCATTCAATATCCCTTATGGCATGGTTGCCTAGACTTATTAAGACTAGGGGCCACTCGGGCAAATCATGAACTGATGGCGGGCCAGCCGCCAGAAGTATAGGTAATTAGAGACAATAAAGAATTGATAATAATTAGAATTCAATATTTTTGGAATGTACGAGAGTATTATTTTTGCTGTCGGCGGGCCACCAGTATTCGACCGGAGGGCCGCGGTCTGTGCATCCATGCCTTATGGCCTTTAGACGTGACTCACATCGTGGAGAGATCAGAGGATATACTTGGGGTTTCTCTACGAGATCGAATCAAAAATGCAGTCTGATGATGAACAAAAGCGACAGACATGGTCCAGTGGATTGGTAAGTGAAAGTGGCTGTGGGCAGGTACTCATAGGGTAAAAACAGCCGCTAGAATCAGAGACCATGAACCGGCAAGTGCAGCTTAAAACATACGCTTATAAGGAAGATAGATGACCTCGTTAATATCGTTTGAAGACGCTTGAAGCATTCCAATTTCAAACGGTCATATTGGAAATTTCTTGTGAATGGACATAAGTCCAGTGAATGTCTTATGGGACTTCATGAGACTCGCTAGTACCAAAATTCTAAAACTAGAAAAGATTTTATTATTGAAGTTGTACTTTAGAAATAAATCATTGTAAATAACTTACTAAATAAATTTGGAAGGTTGAGTTGTATTGTGCTCTTAAATCAGGACACGTTTGTACCATTTCAACCATAGTACGTGGAAGATCAACTGCGCCCATAGTTCCTAGGAGTTTGCAAAAAGGTAGTGCAGTATGCAATAAATGAAAAACAAGACTCAAGAGTTCTACAGGCAAATAAATTAAATGAAGTAATAAATGTTGTAAGGAAAAAAATCTCGATAAATAAAATGGTGCTAGCTAATAATTATAAAAATTATGATAAAAAACAGAAATAAATTAGATAAAAATGTGTCAATAATGTGATACCAAAATATACCTGTGATACAATTTGTATCAAAGAGCGAAGATGAAAAAAGGAAAACAATGTAAGGCGGATGATATGTATGCCATGAAAGAAGAAATATAGATATAATGAAATAAAATTATACACATATAAAGATAGCATATATTATATTTATATATATATATGTATGTATGTATGTATAAAGATATAAGATAAATGAGATATATATAAAGAAGATACGAGAAAAGACTGATACTGCGAAGAACGAAAGGAAAGAAAAAAGAATTAAAGAATAGAAAAAGAATGAGAAATATACATATATACATATTACTTAAATAAATTATTTACCAGAATGTAACGTCCCTTTCCCACACATAGAAGGGCAATGAGAGGTCCCAAATAAAAAGGGGCCACTATAAAATAAACCATAGGACACACTACTGAACATACACCACTGAAAAGTATCCACCATAAGGGAGCACAAATTGATTATAATTTCTATGAAATTGTACTTCGGATACTTACGAAGTACCCATATTAATTACGGTAATATCCCTAAATTGGATATTCATTGTTTTATTAATTTAATATTCTTTATTGTACACGTTAAGATACATTTAATAAGTTTTACAATAATATACAAAAATGTACAATGGGCGATCTTATTACACAGGGCAATCTCTTACAGACAACCATAGTATGGAAAACGTAAAAGTACTAATAATGGGTAGTTTACGTGTACAAAAAATACATATTAACAAACAAACGAACATGAACATATATAAATAAATAAAATTACCATCAGGAAGGCCCTTACAGATGAAACCATGATGATGTCTTGAAGAGACGAAGTTGATAGTGAAGTTCTAGAAGATGTTTAGCTTCAACCAACCCAAGTGTGGTACAGTTAACAACAGAAGTATGGCAACGACAGTAACAATTTCAATTTCATCCCAGCGTTGACGATGACGCAAAACGCCATTAGGTTTATTATTATTGAAACGTAAGTATCGGTACATTTGCTCAATCGTCTAGACTACGCACAAACAGATTACAATTAATACATCTCGAATTGGGGTAGCAACTAACATAAAAGTATAGTTACGTATAAAAGTGTTTTGTTTAATTAATTTAATTAAATTTTAATTAATAATGAATACATCGTACGTTATTTTCATTTAATTAGAAACGTTTTTATGTTAAAAAGATAAAGAATTAGAATCAAAAATAGAACATGCCTTGTAAAATACAGCGTATCCCTCGAATAATAAATTTGACAAAAGGATGTAAACGTTATCTATTGGAACATCTGATCTCTATCCTCTTTGTTCTCCACGCGAACTTCCGGCGAATGTTAAAATTTAAAGATTCTTCTTAAAACTAGAAACGAAATAATAAATATTCCTTGCGAAAATATTAATTTACACGCTTCCGGAGATTAAAATCGATTATGTGCACGATTGTACCGCACACGCACTGGCTCGGATCCAACGCTTTGATGTCGCCGAACACTAATCTAGCCCGCCGAGAAGGGATGAGATGCGTGTCACGTTTTAGAGGAAGTTTTGTGAAGTATTATAAGAGAAAATGTTACCAGTAAATTTAAAATTGGAAAACCTTCAAAAGGATAATTATTTTCATTTGTTTAGGTTATTCGCGATGCTTATGTGTAATAAAGAGTTTTATACTTAATAATCATATACCAATAGTAATTATATCCGTAAAAAACTAAATATGTTTGACTCAAAATCTTTTCTTGTTAAATTCCTATTGGAAGTTTATGGGATTGGTCGATGTCTAGCATCTAGATCTGGTACCTCTGAAATGATAACGATGATATTTAAATAGCGTAAATTCAGTTTCGACATTAAGCTTGTTTCAGTAATTTTACAGCAGCATTGAGCAAACCATATAGTATCCTTAAGGTTTTAGTGTGGAGATATCACAATAAGAAAAGGACCAATATTTAGCCACTTCCGCACATGCAGTGGTAGGCGTGCAATAAAGTGACACAAAGAGTCTCTGTGTTTGGCACTAATCGGTGTAACATAACTGCTGAAGATGCCCCGTGGAGGGGTGAAACACGTGTTGAGTAATTTTGCGGTGGCGGTTGTGCGATTCGCATTGTTTGCCGCATACGCATTTATCAGCGGGCTGGCGGGCGGTGCGCTTTATTGCACGACTACCACTGCATTTGCGGAAGTGGCTAAATATTGGTCCTTTTCTTACTTAGGATGGACTTCCGCAAGGTAACGCCTGATTCCATTAAATATAAAAGAGATATCATAGTTTAGCAACCACAGAGAACGACGTCCACTCGTAAGGTTAACAGACAACCATGTTTAGGTCACCTGCAGACGCTGCAGACAGCTCCCAACTGGTTTAAATAAAAACTTATAGGGGAGACAGATGTCCAGTAAGGGATGTTCTTCGGCTGAAAAGATCATTAAAATGATGCTTAAAATTGGTGAAAACAATGCGACAGAAACGAGTTACAAAAATACAACACATCAATGCAATCCGAAACTGCAACATAGCATAGTACATATAATTTTATCATGTAGTTTAACCTAGCCGAGTCGTAAGTTGGTCATTTCTTGTATACAACACAAAGCATATATACAAATAAATACAATTAGAATGTCTGTTTATAATATTAAGATAACCGCCTTTTATTGCATGCATATGAATATATAAAGTACATATACCAAAAAAACATTAATTTTTGTTTTTGTCTATCTGTCTATATGTTCCGCCAAATCTCTGAAACAGTTGAACCATTTTGACAGGACTTATACTGCCAGGTAGATGATTCTATAAGGAGTAACTTAGGTTACTTTAATTTTGAAAAAAAAAATACGCGAGAATAGCTAGTTATATACATAACACGATTTAATGGAATCAGGCGATACCTCACGGAAGTCCATCCTACGTAAGAAAAGGACCAATATTTAGCCACTTCCGCACATGCAGTGGTAGTCGTGCAATGAAATGCACCGCCATATACATAACACGAGTCATGCTACATCTAATTAAAAACGACAAGTTCCGTAGATGAACAAAACTAACCAACCCAGCCCAGAAGCAGTGGTCAGGCTATAGGACGCCGAACAGATTGGTGCTGTGGCTTTGGAGTGGAAACCAAGCGCATCTAAAGATGTCTGACCTCTACGTGGAGATAAGACTGTTAAAATCATAGGAAAATACTAGATGCAGATCGCTTCTAGTTCGACTATACATCTATAGAGTAGACCAAGGTAAGTCCAGCCATGGACGTTGCCAGTACCATGTAGGTACAGGCAACGTTTTTTGCAGGGATATGTAGATTGAAATCTATTGTGTCTATAGTAGCTAGCAATACAATAGCACATTATTTTCTATTTCTGATGGTGTGCCATACTTTTAAATGTCAACAAATTCATTCATCCCTTCAAAGCTTTCACATCAATATCTAATGGATTCAGGCGTTATTTTGCGGAAGTCCATCCTAAGCAAAAAAAAGGACCAATATATAGCTACTTCCGCCAGTGCAATAAAGTGCATGACTCTGTGTTTGGCACTAATCGGTATAACATTACTCCTAAGAATGCCCCGTGGAGGGATGAAACACGTGTTGAGTGATTTAAAGGTGGTAAGTGTGTAATTCGCATTGTTTGCCGTATGCGCATTTATCAGCGGGCTGGCGGGCGGTACACTTTATTGCACGACTACTACTGCATTTGCGGAAGTAGCTATATATTGGTCCTTTTCTTACTTTCACACCAACTTATCACCCTATATATTAAGACTATTGAAGAGACGTCTTAGCACGCTAAAATAGCTGATTTTATTTCAAAACTTCATTCGTCAAAATTTTTAAATAAATTTGAATGAAGAATTCGAATTTAAAATACTCGAAATTTGAATTTAAAGTTGCCAGTATTGAAAATAGGCAATTACATATATATTTGGCACTTGAGAAACGCTAATACTATCAAAGTGACGTCCATCATGCGAAATGACGTCTCGTCCGTGTCACTGATTAAGATTGAAATCTTTCATTAAGGATTCTTAATTAAAGTTACATTCGTCTTTATTATTGCCACTAGACTTGACGTCGGGACGTGATCGACCTGCCCCTCTTATCCGCGCTCCATTTGTTAGGCGCTATGTCGTGAGGAATATCTCTCCCATTTATTTGTAACATACTCCTTTAACTTAACATAAATTTATCATAGAGCCAAGTGCTTTTTATTACTATGAATATGTCTTGTATACCTTTTAATACATAGTACTATAGTTTCGAAATGTTATATCTATTCGGCGTATCTCGAAAAATTGCACATCTGAAGTAGCGGGTCACTTCTTCTTCTTCCTTCCCTTTTCCCTTAATTTGAGGTTGGGTCTCCTTATCAATGCGCCAGGCCACTCTATCCTGGGTTGTCTCTACATCAAGTTGAAGGGTTTTCAGTTCCTTTCTGATATTAGACCACCACGTAGCTTTTGGATGCCCTCTCCCTCTTGGGATTTCTGGGAGGCTTAAGGCAGTTTTAACCACGTGGTCATCTGGTTTTTGTTGAATGTGGCCATACCATCGCAATCTATTTTCCTGTAATTTTCTGGGGATCGGAACTACCATAAACGAACCTCTGTTATTTAATAGAATCAGGCGTTAGGTACTCTGTTTATTTTAAATCGAGGACTTTTACAATTTCACAGAGATGAATTCACGGAGCGAAAGGGTCCGTGAACTTAGAAACAAAAAAATCTGGTCAGGCGCGTAACAGTTGCTTGAAGACGTTCGCATGTAGCAAAAAACGATATAGTTCACGGACCCTTCCGCTCCGTGAACTCAGTACCGTTGAAGCTGTAAAAGCCTTAGGGCTAACAGCATTAACATCTTCAGAAACAATAGACAATAGATTTTTAGGGAAAACTAGCTTTATTAGAATTTTTTAACTCACTTTATCTATGAACATAAAAGTAATGCTAACTTTCGCGACCTGTTACAGTAACAAGACTTTTCAGGGTTGATTTAAAATATTCACGTAAAGGAATGTCACTTAATTGATCGTATATATTATTTGTACAAATTATATCACTCTACTATATCTGATCACTGAGTAGAGAATATCTTCACCCCACTACTGCGTATTCTGCCCATTAATAGAAAAGTAGATCAATAACATGATATTTTGTAAAGAAGGACTACCAAAGCATTGTGATTAAAAGCCGATCGATACACGCTGCCAAATAGCTCTACCCATGTAGAGTTGTGTATTGTTTGTGTTGATGTTGTGTATGCGGCTTGGGACGGCAGCGTGGACCACAGGCGAGCCGAAGAGGGATACGGTTCGCCCACGCTGTTGGCGGTTAGGGAGCGGTCGGCCGCTTTCTACACCAGTTTTTGGTGTAGTTGGTGAACCCGGTGACCTGTGCGGCGTGTCGTAAGTGCAGTGGTAGAACGAGCCACATCACTTGTGCAATATACTGTATAATGTTGGGGCGGGAAGATTCTTGAGGGCTGGTAGGCGTGGTGTGGGTTCCCCCTAGGGGAACCGACGCAGCTAAATTCGCCGGAAGCCGCTAGATGCGGACAACGCAAGACCAGTCATCATCGTGATCTCTGAAGAGATATTATGATGATAAAGATGGTGACATAATATTATTAGTACCAGCTTTCTGGAAATCTTCTGGATTTTCTGAATACGAATGTTGGTTCTATAGAGTAAAATCTGGCAAGAAATTCGACAGTTTTTTTATTTTACAATTTTAATGTAATAATATAATTTTAATGTAAATCATTTTAATGTACCAATTAATATATAATTGATTAAAACTTCCAAATTATATTGTTAATATGTATAAATTTTAGCTGTACTTACCCATAAGAGAAAATTGTATAAAAAAATTATAAAACGCTGTCGTGCCTCGCTGCTAGGAGAAAGAAGATCCGTATCAAACAGCGGCAACCCTCTCCCAACTGTCTGCGCTTAGTAAAAGCGAAAAAAAATATATTGTAAAAAAACACTAGTGATACAAATTAGAATTAATAAAAAAAAAACTTTACAATTTCTTATGTTATTAATCTTCTATTTGTAAAATGGGTAAGGTAATACTATTACTCAGAAACTAAGCGAAATCGAAAAAAGGTTTCAACCTCTATGGTATGATGATCTAAATAATTTGAATAAAAAAGTTTAATATGTCAATAATGAATGATGTTTGTCAAGAAAAAAAACTTTTAAAAACATTCTTCGTTATGTATTTTAAACGCTCTATCTCTGTACACGTTTCTTTTGTAATACTCTAATATCTTTAAAATCACTGTTATTTGATTGAAAACGGTTAAAACTGTTTTCATTGTATTATTTGTGTCATCTATTCAATTATGATTTTTTGTTATTTTAATATTTTATAGTTACAATCTTAATGATGTAATTAAATAAATTAACGTCGGAAGATGTCGGATGCAGGCCGCTTCCATCCCGTCTTATTAAAAATCTATGGGAAAAGGCTATGTCCAACAGTGGACATCCCACAGATGAAATGATGATGAGTAGAGCCACGAGCGTAAAAAAATCCAAAGCTTCAGTATGCAGTGGGCAGGGCGCATCGCTCATGTAAACCATGGCCATTGGAATAGAAAGGTTCTTGATGACCACGAGTCATTTAATGGAATCAGGCGTTACCTCGCGGAAGTCCATCCTAAGTAAGAAAAGGACCAATATTTAGCCACTTTCGCACATGCAGTGGTAGTGTAACTCTGTGTTTGGCACTAATCGGTGTAACATAACTCCTGAAGATGCCCCGTGAAGGGGTGAAACACGTGTTGAGTAATTTGGTGGTGGCGGTTGTGTGATTCGCGTTGTTTGCCGCATACGCATTTATCAGCGGGCTGGCGGGCGGTGCATTTCATTGCACGACTACCACTGCATGTGCGGAAGTGGCTAAATATTGGACCACGAGTCAGAAGACGCGGCGTGGGTAAGGCTTTACATGGACCGACTACATAGAGATCACGAGAGGTCACTACACACAGGCAGAACATGATCGACCATCATGGCAATTCTTAGCGGAGGCTTTACTGTACTTAATAACAGTTGACATTAGGATTTGATGTTGATGACATATTTCAGATCACTCATCATACTTATATAATAAAAAAAACTACATCCCATGATACAGGCAGACTTGCGCGAATTGAATGTCAATCAATGGCAGACGATGGCGCAAGATAGAGGAAAGTGGAAGTCTCTCGCTTCGGAGGCCAAGACCCACTTTGGGTCACTGAGCTAGAGGAGTAGTAGTAGTACATCCCCTGATAACACTTTAACTAAGCTATATTAAAATATATAGATATATATACGTTTTGCTATGCATTTAGTACTTGATAACTTGAAGATGGTACGACAAAACTAATTATAATAGAACAACGGTGTGGGTAAGTTTTTAGATGGACTGACTAAATAGGTAAGATCGCGACATTTTGGCTACCTTTGGGGGAACCCTATGCCTTGCAGTGGAGGTTCCACGGCTGAAATCATGAGTACCACAAGCCTAATGTAACGTTGTCTAAAGCTTGAAAAATACCTGATACTTATCACCTTTCACTTATCTTAAATACATGCAAACCAAATTATCGTCACACTTTACAATTCTCTTTATCGTTAACAATGTACTTTACAAGTAACTTAGTTCGTTTGAGATAAAACAAAATGTAACAAATACTTTTTGTTATTGGCTTCTTGAGTAGTTGGGAAATTTTGAGGTACTTTGGGGATATTTATCTATTTATTGTAAATAGGTAGTATCTTTACTAGGAGTCGGTGGACGCGGTGGATCGAGGATTTAGTAAAAGCCGGAAGTTGTTGCATTCAGGCAGCGTATGACCAAACATCGTGGCGACCTCTAGAGGAGGACTTTACCTTGTAGTGAATGTCGATCGACTGTCATAATATTGATGACATACCCTAATAGCAAAACATAAGCTTGCATTAGTTTCGTATAAAATAGTTCAGAATTAAATATGTTTGCTATTTGCTGGCGAAAACAGCCATAACATAATTCTACTAGCTTATATTTAAACGGTATAACTCATTATATTTTACGTAAATTTTCATATTTTGCATATTTATTAATTTTTCCATTAGAACCTTCCACTAAGTACTAATAAACGTATAATATCTCAGTAAAATTGTCTTAATTTTTAGAGTTACTACTAAATTTAGGAATTCATTTATATACCATTTACAATAAAAATGTATGCATATAATGGTGAATGTCACATTTTTATCGAATTTTTAGATATTTTTAAATAAAATTTTATGATTTTTGTGTGTATTAGTAAATATTACATTTGTTTCTTAATTTTAAAAAGCTTCAAAATGTAACACACGGAACTTATGTTTTAGCCGTTTACTATATAGAGCTTTAAATAAAATGCATTTGCATACACATACTGAAATCTCTTCCAGGTATTTCCGTATAAGGATATAAAGATAACATCAAAAAAACCAGCTGCAGTTTCGATTCAAAAGCATTACAATACATTCGGTTTATATTCGATTCGTTAACGTCTTTTTAAATTTCCTTAAAAGGTATAACTGCTCGGTACTTGTAGATTTTTAATAAATATCAAGTGATACATATCTTCACACTTGAACATCTACTTTGTTTTTAAATTCTGCGGATCTCATCGTAACGCTGTATTGCTTTTGGTCCGAGTCATTTTTTCTGACTGATCCTTCAGGTAATTGCTTTAAAATGACTTAAAAACACGTAACAGAAAGTAAGAAAAGGATCAATATTGTACGTACAGAGTGCTATCTGTGTTTGGCACTAATCGGTGTAACATAACTTCTTAAGATGACCCGTGGAGGGGTGAAACATGTGTTGAGTGATTTAACGGTGGTAGTTGTTTAATTCGCATTGTTTGCCGCATGCGCATTTATTAGCGGACTAGCGGGCGGTGCACTTTGTTGCACGACTACTGCTACATAGCGGAAGTAGCTATATATTAGTCCTTTTCTTACTTGAATAAGTCGTTGTTCCACTCGTGGTCGTCCCACGAGAACCTTTCGACCCTAACAGCATTAAATGTAGTATTGTAATATCATTGCAATATACAAAGCTGTTGACGTGTAAGTTTTGAAGGATGTTTAAGGTTAGTGGTCCAATCGCGTGCATTCTGCTCAAGTGGTTTTATCTCCTCAGTATCGTAAATAGAAGCAACGACAACAAAAATAGCTGCGACTCCACCGTGTAATGGATACGTCACATCTTACAGAGCGAGGCTTAAGTGAAACACTTGTTAAAATGTGAAATATGTCTCGTACTATTTGTTTAAGAAAATTCACAATAAGTTTGTCATATATGGAATAAACTTTAGAAAATATTATCGTTTAAACTTTTCCATTGCAAAAGCTTTTCGTATGTATTGTATTGTAAATCATAACTGTAATGTGTGTGTGTGTGTGTGTGTGTGTGTGTGTTTGTATGCGCGCGCGCGCGCGTGTGTGTGTGAGAGCGCGCGCGCGTGTGTGTGTGTGTATGTGTGTGCACCCTAAAGTACCCTCTCCTTCATGTTTCTCATCGCCATGCAAAGGTTTTCTGGTAGAGACAGCGATGAGATCGCCTATATATAAATTGTTTTTTTTTTAATTTATTATCTATGGCGTAGAAAAAAAGTGTGAATAAATAAATGAATAGGTATCTTCTAGGTAAGCATTTACCATTTTAGATCACGACTAACATCGGGCAAGACAGAGGTCAAAAGCTTTGCTAATAAACAATAAAAAAAACTATGAAACTACAACATTTTTATTCTATTAGAATGTGACCTTTTTTATAATTCTAATTTGTATCGCTATTGTTTTATTATTATTTTTTGTTTTACTTTTACTAAGCGCAGACAATTGGCAGAAATTGCCGCTATTTGATACGGATTTTTCTTCTCCCAGCTGCGAGGCACGACAGCGTTTTATCATAATTTACAATATTTCTTATACAATTTTCTCTTATGGGTAAATATAACTAAAATTTATACATATTAACAATATACTTTGGAAGTTTTACTCAATTATACACTAGTTGATACGTTACTTTTATTTCAAGTCGCTGCCCAAGCGTTACAGACCGTTAAATGTCTTGAGTTTTAGGACAATGTGCCGAGTCAACTCATCAAAAGATTCTGGCGTAGATTTGTCTTTGAAGAGGTCGAGTAAATTGTAAGTCGAGACAGATAGTAATTAAACAAAACAAATGAACCATTACGCTTATGAATCGTACCATACGACAGCAAGTTATTCAGAATATCATGCACCCGATATCCTCTTTAGTACCAACCGGTGACGCGATCAAGTTGAAACTTTCGTTCAATCTTATCAGTGGAAATCTGATTTAAAATTTGGTTTATTTACGGTAACCTTGGGAAATTGCCTGCTTAGATTTCATATTAATAACCTTTTTGTAAAAGCACCTTTACTTAAATTACCAGTTATATTGTGAGTACACAATACAGTATGAGGCACCAAGGCTTAAAGGAAGGATTGCTTGTCTAAAATGGCAGTTGGTAATGCATGTCGTTGGTGCAACCAATGGCCACTGTGACTGAAAAGGTTATCCGGAGGCCTAAACCTAGCAGCGGGTGTCTCATATGATACTAAAGACGACATGAAACTTAATATACATATACGTATGCTATAGTTATGTGATATATTATCTGTTATATAACTGAAATGTAGTTATAATAATATGAGCATCGCCAAGGAAATTCAAGAGTTATTTTTATAATAGCAAGAAAAGCAGAGTCGCTACACGAGGCCAGGAATACCTTTTATATATAAAGTAACTAACCAGGCCTTTGAAATAATAATGTCTTAAACATAGTCCTGTAGTTCTAAAGCAGTTACGGTTTACTTTAAAATGCCATAAACTTCAAGATTCCACGGTTTGAAAAATTCGATATATGTAGTCAGCCTAAACATGTATTTCGATGACATAGTTAAGGTTGTGGGAAATCGCTGAATGCAGGCAGCACAGGACCAGCAGTGGGCGTCCTTCGGCTGAAAAGGAGAAGAATTCAGTCTACTCTCACTTCATCTTCGCAGCTATATATACAGGGCTATAAATAAAAAAGCTTTAAAGGGGTAAATAAATAGCTTATTAAAAAGTTTTAAACCTTTATTTAATGGAATTAGGCGTTAACTTGCGGAAATCCATCCTAAGCATGAAAAGGACTAGCCACTTCCGCAAATGCAGTGATAGTCGTGCAACAAAGTGCACCGCCCGTCAGCCCGCTGATGTTACAACGATTAGTGCCAAACACAGAGACTGACTTTTACTCCTGAAGATGCCCCGTGGAGGGGTGAAACACGTGTTGAGTGATTTAACGGTGGCAGTTGTGTAATTCGCATTGTTTTCCCCATACGCATTTATATATATATATATATAAAAATTTAAAAAAAAAATTGGTTTAATATATATATATATATTAAACCAATTTTTAAAATTTAGAATCTTTTATACGGAAAAGTGTTAAAATATGATATTCATCAACAAAACATCGTAATTAAAAAACAACAGCCAACTCTTCAGTCAAATAACCCATGTGAAAAAAATAATTGTGCGTAAATTTGAAAATCTGAAATATGCTTAATTGTTGACTCTTATTTATACAAAAAAAATTCTGTTTTTAATATTAAAATAACCGCTTTTTACTATAATACTAGCTTACAAATATATATACGGTACATATATCAAAAACATATTTTTTAAAATTATTGCATAGACAAGCAATAAATGTCTGTTGGTTCCGGCTAATCTCTGAAATAGCTGGACTGATTTAGACTGCTATACTTATACTGGCAGATAGCTGATGTAATACGGAGTAACTTAGGATACAAAAAATCTTTTAATATAATAATTAAAATGTAAAAAAATCGCGATTAACTAAAAATTTTTTTGCTTTACTCTACGCAGACGAAGTCGTGGGCACAGCTAGTCTTACATAATAAGACACGTACACTATTGTAATATTTTTATGGCTCCGTTATGGCCTCTCGTTCTTCTATCGTTTTTAATAACACGAGAAGTAATGTTATTTCAATAAATCTTTTTCACAACATTGTTGCAGATTGTTTATTATTTTAATTATTTTTGTTTTTATGTTTTTTTTTTTACATATTTATCATTAACTTATATTATAGCTAATCGAAAAGTATTACAAAGAAATAAAAAGAAAAGGAAAATTCTGAAACAACGACAAATAATATGTGCTAAAAAAATAATTAAATAATCATAGCATAAACAAAATTTTCCACAGATAAAAAATACACAGGCACTAAATCTTCAAAAACGATAATAAAAAATGCAAACTTACATTTCAATATCTGCAGGAATCTCTGACGTCAGAGGGGTGTTGGTTTGAGTTCATTGACACCCGCAACTATTGTCCTCACCTAGAAAGATAACCCTTTTAAAAAAGGAACATGCTCTGAATATAAAAACAGTGTTTCAATGAACCTACACCACCCAACCGGGACTGTCCCTGCAAAAAGGACGACATTCTATAGTACTTAGATATCTAAATAGACGTTATTTTCAAAGTGAACAATAAGCTTTTGTCTTTATGTCTGCTAAAGGCACGAATTTCATGGTTTTTATTGTAGAGATATTTTTTTTGTTTGAAAATAGTTACAAGATAAAATTGTTGCATCAACAAACAAACAAGCATTTACATTTTTCGTAACACTTGACTCAAACAACCGTGTATAAATACGATCATCGAACTTTTAACATAAAGTTCATTTAACAAAGACAAGGAAATATTCTGTAAGATTTTATGGATATTGAAAAATTAAATAAGTAATAAGTGCTGATAAAGGCAACGACCCTGTAGTATATAACATAATACTGCTAGTATATAATCTCGAAATATATAATCTGTGATATGGCTGCCTTTGCATTTCTTACGACATGAAAAAAAAAATTACAAAAAAAGTATGTATATAAAATTGATTCTTCTACGTAAAGTATTGGAAAACAAAGTAATGCATTAATATTTAGAAGAAAAATTTTTTATTTATTTATATAGAACCTTCTTTAGTAGTTAAAATTATTTAAATTATACGATACATTTATAAGTTTAAATAGATTTTAAAATCCGAAAGTAAAGTCCGCCACGACATTTACAATTTGTGATAAAATTCGTTTATTCAACATTGGAACTTTTAACAACACTCTTATATATCGTAAACTATGTTTTTTTATCTATATTATTTTTGACTCTACTCTGCTTCACAAGGTGTTACACAGCCTTCAAGATTAATTGGAGGACAGGTTTTCAAATGAAGACCTCTTTTTTGGGGTCTAAAGACGTAAACCAGATGTTTCCTTTTACGTGCGATCACTTTTCTCTTCAATTTTTTTTTATATAATGTAGTCTGATCGTTGTACGATGTTTGTACATAGTAGACTTTTAACGTTGTCACCTATAAAGCAACACATAACTGAACCATTATCTACACGGTAGCTTTTAATGTATTTTCAACTTATGTGTACAGTACCCGGCGATAAATATTGCACATCGACTTTTGGAAAGAAACAATAGACTAATTTCGGCTTCGTAGAGTGTTATCTCTGTCGCACGAAATACCACTGACAAAACGTCAAATAGCTTGTGTGGGATAGAGATTGTGCTCAATGAAGCCGAAATTAGCCGATTCTCTCTTTCCAAAGGTCGACGTGCAATATTTATGTATCTAAATAAATAAATGAGAACTGTGATGAATATTATGAGTTCTATGATTAATTAGTCGAAAACTTCATTCGGATCAGACGTGAATTTTTGTCATAATAATATTCAATGCATGACATAACCTATGAATATGGGTTAAATGCACTTGAGTGGCATGCACTGAAAAATATAACAAGCATTGACTTCCGTCCTTATCGATGCATTTTTGCATAACCCTCTTTCGTTTTACATATCTATTCGGGGACATTCGTTTATTAAATTTGCCCGGCGAATATACGTTCTAATACTAGAACAGTTAGATATATTTTTGTTTGACATTTTTAAATATATAGATTGATGTTGTTGTTAAGCGATAATGTTTCGTAATAAATAGGAATTAAAACACATATGGTCAATACAAACAGTCACTACTTGTTTTTGAACGAACTTTTTATATTTTATTTTTTATTAATATAATTTTTTGTGCAATATAAATATTTAATCATATAATAAGATGAAGTTATCAAAAAAAAAACAGTAGATTTAATCAGCTATTAAATTTTTTCGATAGGTTCAGTTAAGTCGCTAAAGAAATAATTGCCCACATGTTTCATTTCTGTATTGTTTGTTTTAACAAGGAGGTAGATACCTGAGCAGTGGTCACCCAGCGGTAGAGAGTTGAGACTTGCGATGGCAGGTCACATTCGATACCCGGGATACAACCTTATATAATTCAAACTTTTTGCATTAATTACATAGGACTACCATTGATCATAAAGAAGTTTCCAGAGGATGATCAGCAGCGTCCTCTGCGTTCCACAACACCACACTGTGATCACCAATCCAACTGCCAAGTTTCCCGAATGTTAAATATCTTGGAGTCATGGAGATCATGGAGCCTTTTATCTTGCAGTGGGCGTCTGCACGCTGAAGCAACGAACAAATTACTAGAAGTTTACTTAAAGGAAGCAAAACTATTTTTTCCTCTGATCTGCTCAAATGAAAACTTCGTAATATTTTCAGTTATTTTCTACAACCTTAATAAACTTAAAAATACTTCATAATTGTGTTGTGAAAACTATTTTTTAACCAGAAGTCAATGCCTTTTCTTTTATTCACCGTACAATAACACGTTGGAGTGTAATTGACTTGATGGCATTAAAGTACAACATTACCGGTAATTATTATATGTTTCATTATATCAGAGCTGCACATCCAGCTCATCAGTTACCAAGGAGGCTTTAGTTGTTTAGATACCCACATAACCATGTTTTCTCCTTAGAGGTAGGGGTAAAAGAAACAACCATGGAGGTAGTTTTTACGAGGAGACTACATGCACATGTTTTTTCCGCTACTAAACCAAAAAGATAAAAGCCTTTAACGATTCAACTTAATAACACTTACGTCTTTGTAGCTGACAACCTAATTGATCTAAAGTATCTCATGTAAAATACTCACTTAGCTGACTTTCGGTTTTAAAGTGACTATTATGGTAATTTCTCTTTAACGCTAAACCTAACGTAAAGGCTTCTATTCTGTTCTATGAACGTTCGTAACGTTTTAATAAAAAAATATATTTGTATTGTTGAGTTGTTATCAGCTTATTTGTGAAGAAATATTCCAATCGATATTTTAGTTTCTTAGCCTAATAGTTCCAGAAGTACAGTGATGGCTATATGAGTCGAAGAGTTCTGAAGTAGCGAACCCGAGCCAGCAGCCACGGTGAAGGCAGTACCTTCAATAGGAGGACCAACAACATAATTAAGATCACAGGATGAATTTAGATATATAGAAAGATATAATGTTAATGTGTGATATTAAATGTTATTGATGCTCAAGAAACTAATTATTATCGTGGATTTATTATAAAACTACATTTGAAAATAGATACTGATGTGTTTCTTCGGCTTTTCTCAGCAGAACTGCCTTCCGAGCTGGTGGTAGCTTCCAGTAGGACTAAAAATATGTACATTATACGTTGATTGATAATTCGAAAGTACTTGTAACAGCCTATTAACATAAACTATATAATTTGTTTTGTTAGAATTGCTGTACCCGTCCGCTTGACAAGGCCTTTTGTATTTTTTCATAAGATAAATTTTTAGTAATTTTTAATACATTAGTACATTCTGGTCAATTCGTATATTTCAATGTAAATTAAATATAAAACCTATACATCGAAAATACACAATTAATATTAACGCTTCTCAACCCTCATTGCGAGAAGTATTTCGTAAAACACGCTCTTAGCTTAGCACAAAATAATTCCTACCAAATTTAAAGTCTTTATACATAATTGTTCTTAAGAAATCGTGGTACATTGAAAATACGCAATTAATATTAACGTTTCTAAACCCTCATTGCGGTAAGAATTTCGTAAAACACGCTCTTAGCTTAGCACAAAATAATTCCTACCAAATTTAAAGTCTTTATATATAATAATTCTCAAGATATCGTGTTACGCTAATACGTAGATAGAAATTTATTATAAAAGATCATTTTAATTATAATTTCATAAATCTCTTGGTTATAAGGCGCTTCCTCATGCGACCGATGGTCGTTGGAACCGAAAAGTTCTTCAGTGGCGACCACAAGCCAGTTGACGCGGCGTGAGAACGCCTTCAACTAGATGAACTGACGAAATAGTTGGTATCGTGATAAGTCGCTGGAGACGGGCAGCTCAGGATCGGTTATTGTTACGATCTTATGAACAGGCCTATGCTTTGCAGTATGTTTTGTAGTCAGAAAATGAAGAAGAAGGCCGTTGGTAATCGGATCTTCATCCTGACCTCTTTCAGAATACACAGACTACTGGTGGGCGGTCTCCAAGGGATTCCTAACATTCAGCGCCAATACATCTTGAATGTCTGTCCCTTGCCATGGCAGGTTTCGCGCGCGTATAGAAATATAAAAGAATACACACACATTACTTTCAAGTAAGAAAAGGCCCAATATTTAGCCACTTCCGCACATGCAGTGGTATTCGTGCAACAAAGTGCACCGACCGCCAGCTCGCTGATAAATGCGCATACGGCAAACAATGCAAATTACACAACTACCACCGTTAAATCACTCAACACGTGTTTCACCCCTCCACGGGGCATCTTCAGGAGTTATGTTACACCGAATAGTGCCAAACATAGAGTTACACTACCACTGCATGTGCGGAAGTGGCTAAATATTGGTCCTTTTCTTACTTAGGATGGACTTCCGCAAAATAACGCCTGATTCCATTAAAATTACTTTCAATTTAGCGCACTTGTGGATATTTGTTTCTCCCTACTATCTCCAACGCCTTTTCTTAAGTTTGTAAGACTTCAGAAACTTCTGTTTTATGTATAAACAATTTAGTTGTGTAGTATTAGTAAGTTAAAAATAACACATTTAAAAGTATAAATATAACGGAATATAAATTTAAATACACTAGCCATTAATGTATGTGTATAAAGACATAAATTTTCTTTTGAGACACTATGTAAACTCTGTAAATTTATCTACAGAATATTAGGTCACATATTTACACCTGGCAAACACTATACGACACTTTATTGGACATCTATTGAACTCGAACTCCTTAAATATATGACGCGCGGGAGATTTCTCCCAGATTCAAATAGTTTAGAGTTAGAATATATATCTATCTTGTATTTTAATTTTCTTTATTAACAGCTGAAATAAACCTAAATTGCCTGAACACTATCCTTTCGTCCACAGCTGGACATAAGCGTCTAGTATAGTTTTCTAATAGTACCATTTGGAAACAGCCCTCATCCTGTGTCTTCTGATGTCATTAACAAGGTCGTCAAGGAAATCCGGAATTAATTAATGAAACCTGTTTAACCCTCTCACAGCAATCATTTAAATCGCTGAAAATATTCAGCTATTAATAATGCTAAAAAATATTTTTAAAAAAATCACAAAAAAAACGAACTAAGAAGTTTATTTGTAATATGATCGGTATGACAGAGTGAAAGGGAAAAAGCACATGAAACAACTGCCTAAGTTTTTTTCTTAAAAATGTCAAAGTTACACGAGACTAGAAAGATACGTGTGGAAAATTACGCACTAAAATCTTCACGTACGTAAATACAGACGTGTTGTTTCCCAGACACGGTTTAAGACATGTTTATAAATAAGTCAAATGTTAATATTAGGGTAGACCGTTTCATCAACAGTCTATTTTACAATAGACGAATTTACCATTAACAGCTAATCTATCATAGTTACAAAATATCGTACATTACTGCTCGAATGTCCACGGCTGGACATATGCCTACCCCATAGATTTATGGTAGAACCTGTTAGGAGTAGCCTGCATCTAGGGTGTTCATACGATCTTATGAAACTCGTCTATCCTGTCAGTCCTTGGTCCTCTCCAGGACTTTAAGGCCCCAGTCGCCGTGTGTTTTACGCCCCTATTGCCTGCCTATAGCCACTGTAACTTGCCTATATATATATATATATATATATATATATATATATATATATATATATATATATAAAATAAATCGAAGTTAATTTAGTTATACCATTATTACTTGAAATACGGCTGGACCAATTTTAAAATTTTAGTATCTTTCGATATTTTTCCAAAACCAATATAGTCCAGCAAATTGACAAATGTTTAACAATTAACAAATTTCATTACATTTGTCATCAACGTAAAATACTTGGCACATAATACAAAAAACGCAAAATACTGATTGCTTTTCCGTTTTTAATATCTTGTGTAATTATTACTTGCTCACTTTTTACTTTGATTTGTTTAATTATCAATATAATACGTATTGTTTTATTTTTTCCTCATTTTGTATTTGTTGTGTATTGTGTGCACAAAATATAACATTATTATTTTAATTATGTCTTATATTCCGCATAAATTATAAAACTAACGCTTACCTTTTTTTGCTCTTATGCTTATTGTGGTTATGGAAAAGTAGAATTTAAAATCCAAATTCTGCTACCGGATACCCGTTACAAAAAATTTAAGTTTACTCTTTCTTTCTTTTATAAATTATAATAATATTAATCTAGCTGTCTCATTTTAATTAACATTTAAATTACCTATTACGATACATTTTAGGTAACTTTTTCATTATCTAACATATATCTTAACATATATAATAATAAAAACCAAAAAATGTGTTAATTTTAATTAGAAATATATACGTATACAAATCATCTTGACGTTCACCTTATTCTAAAAATAAATAATACTTACCTAAATTACTTACTTATGCAAATAAATTTTAATTGAAAATTCAATTAATTAATCACTTTGATTAAAATTTGATAGTTAATTTAAATAATCATAGGTAATTAAATATATCGATTGATCAATTTCACAGTTACATATATATGTATAAAATTAACATTAAGTTAATTTCATATAATATTAAATTTATCTATAATGAAGTAACACAGAAAACTTTCTACGTTTATGAGAGGTATTTCACTAATGTGATACAATTCGCACAAAATAAATAAGTTATCATTCAGTTATGTTTTAAGGATTTCTTTATCAAGACTAAATCGTATATCTAAATCATAAAAATAATACCTGTATAAATTATTAATGCAAATAAAGCTAAATAATTTTCTGAGTATTGATTCATCGAAATTTGTGTAATTTAATGGAAAAAATATTGAAGATTTCCTAAACCAATTACAAAAAGTGTTAAATATTCAATAACACAATTAATTAATCATGTTAATTAATTATATTAGTTAATTTAAATAATCACCAGTGATTACAAATATAGATTTATCAATTTCACAGTAACATATGCATAAAATTATCACTAAGCGTATTTTAAATTATTTTAAATATATATATAATGAAGCAACATTGAAGAAACTTTCACCGTTTATAGGAGAATATATTGAGGTATTTGACAGACGCTTTAAACACACGAAAGCATGTGTCTAATGTAATACAATTCGCATAAAATAAATAAGTTATCATACAGTTATGATTTAAGGATCTCAATCAAATAAATACATTTAAAAAACTTTTAAGTTAAACGGTTTTTTGGCATATTGTGGTGGTTGTGGAAAAATATGTACCTAGTCCGCCATATTGGAACGGCGTCCATCTTGAATTTTAAATTTTGACATAATCATCGTGTTTTACTAGTGTAGCCCTTTCATTTGATAACCATATTGAGAGGGTTAAGGAAAAATATGTAATCCGCCATTTTATATCGGCGGCCATCTTAGATTTATAATATTATTGATTTTATTATATTGTATTGTCATTTAAATTAAATGTGTGTACCAAATTTCTGATCAATCTGACAACGGGAAGGTGCTTAAATTTCAATTTCTAATTTTGACCAAAACTAATAAATTCCGTACGGGTCGATCTAAATAAAACCGTTTAAAAAGAGTCTTATTTTGAATTATAAATTACAGGGATTCTCAAATTAACAATCGAGAAATTAAGGTAAGATGATCGGACGCTGAATGAAGGCCTCTTAGGTTTATAAAGAGACCTATGTCCAAAGTAACATTGCAAGACTACTCCGATGGAATGCCCAGGCCACCACTCCTCGCTCTAATTAAAAAGTAGTTAAAGAGGGTCTAGCTAGAAACGGCAATACAGTGAACCAGGTTGCAACTACAGCACCGGAGATAATGAGCACTAAATATAGTGAAACGTAAATAAATGTATAATTAATTAAACTGAAATATATCATCTTTTTACATTGTATGTATTAAATATTAGAGAAAGAAGTTTGGTTTAATATATGCTAAATGCCATCTATTTTTATAATAATACGCACATAGACTACAATAAAAATATTAAGAGTTATTTTAGAATAGGTTTTAGAAATATAAAATTATAAATTAGAATTAGAAATAAATATTGCACCCCAACGCCACTTATTTGTTGTTAATAGAAGCACACATTGTACATAGAGATAATAAAATTAGTTGATAATTAAAGACAAACAAAAATTACGAAATAAATGAAGCGGTTATTAGGAAAATAATATAAATAGATTAATATTTAGCAATAAGCAACCTAGGTAAATAATAAGGATGTAATAAATCAATACCGTATAAATAAAAAAACAATTAGCGAAGAGTAGAATGTAATGTGTAGTGTTTGGCGGCAGAGGGTAACGGGTGGCTCAAAAAAAAATACTGCAAAACTTCAAGAGATGTAGAAAAATATCTTTCACCATATCCTTTAACATTAAACAAAAGCATTCCTTTAAATTTTTCTATAAATTAAATCGAGCGTATGTAAGATATGATTTTGTTGAGCAGAAAAAGATAAAAAAATCACTCCAGACAGTTCTCCGTACACCTACGCGCTCATGTCTAGTACTATCGGATAGTTTGTGTTCAATGGAATTTAAAAATAGCTCGAGCGTTCTTCAGTTTTTAAATTGTCTATTTAAAACGGTACAAAACATCGTACATTCGAATTCCTTTTTCAAATGTTTACTTTTTACAGTAATGTTTTTTTTTAAAAAAGATTTTCGTTCACTGCTGCCAGTGTTTAGAGTTTATTTTTAGATACTATTAATGCGGAATGAATTGGTTATAAATATTTTAAATAAATTTTAATAATACGAATTGGACTAAGATAATACATATCGATGCAAAATAATAGAATGCGTGCAGTGGTAGCCTAGTGGACAGAGACTTCCGATCTAAGATCGCTGGTTCAATTCCTGATCTACAATCTTATATCATTTACACATTGCGCATTAATTATATAAGATTGCGACTGCTCACAAATACGTTCCCAGAGGATAACCAGGAGCGTCCTCTGTGAACCATAACGCCACCCGATCACCAGCCTTCCTGACAAGTGAGAAGATTATAATATTTCCCCCATAGTTTTTTTTTTTGTGGAGGCCTATGCCATACAGAGACCTCTATGGGCTAAAACAATAATTAGAACTTTAACCTTTCTTATAAACAGAGGCAGCAAAATTTGTCTAGGAAATTCATTTCTTATTTTTTACTCGGAAATTTCCAAATCTATATTCTCTGATGATCGAAAGCACCGATCGTGTATTTTACTCGGTAAGTGGTAACTGTTTTCAAAATAAGAAGGCGTAGATGCTAAAAATAGCTAACTACAAAATAATATATTAATAGAGACAAATTCCGAGTACTCCGGCGAAGATGTATAAGATGTCATTTGAACAGATTTTGTGTTGATGTTTGTCCATTTGAATAATTTATGAAAACCAGTTCTTTTTATTTAGAACTCAGTACTTCGTTTTAATCTATTTTTATTATACTATAAATAAATATCATTATAATTTCGTTATTTATTTATTGCAAAAATAAACCTATGTACTTGATATTATATACAGGATGTATCCCACTTGTATTAGTGATATATAAATCATCATCATAATTATGATTTCAACCATCGTTCTCTCCTAAGCATAGCCCTCATGTTTGATTCCCAATAAGACCGGTTGAAAGCTGCCTTAGTGGAAAACATCTTTCGATGAAGTTAACAAGGTCGTGTCCACCTTGTGAATGGACGTCTGACACTGCGCCTGCTGATCCGTGGTCTCTTACTAGAAACATAAGGCTCAACGGCCATCTGTTTTGCCTTTAGTGGTGTGCTAAGTGCTACTTCCACTTTCTCTGCTGGTTTATATCGGTTATCTAATAGATTCAGGCGTTACTTTGCGGAATTCCAGAAGTAAGAAAGGTATTAATATATAGCTACTTCCGCTATGTAGCAGTAGTCGTGCAATAAAGTACACCGCCCGCCAGCCCGCTGATAAATGCGCATGCGGCAAAGAATGCGAATTACACCACTACCACCGTGAAATCACTCGACACGTGTTTCACCCGCTCACGGGGCATCCTCAGGAGCAACGTTACACGATGTTATTGCTAATGCTTACACATTCTTACACTTCGTTTACATATCGGCACTGTTGCGAATAAATAAACAAAATAGATTTAAAATCGAGTATATTTCCACGGCGTATTGTGGTGAATTCCATGTTAAAAAATATTGCAGGTTCAGATTCTCGAATGAAAATCATTATTAGGTAGACACGGCATGGATTCACTGAGTGAATCGACATGGTTAAGATCTTGAGAAGCCGCTGGATGAGTTCAGCGCAAGTTCGGTAATGACGACGATAGATGGACGCCTAAGTCATGCAATGGAAGTCTATCTGGAGACCTGTTATTGATATCTCCAAGATATAAAAAAAAATTGAAAACCTTTGTAAACATTATCCGATATCGACGTGCTACGTGAATTTTACAATCTTGATAATTGCACTCAAATTAGAGCGGCTCACGTATCGCCTACTTAGCAAGCTGTCACATCTCGACGGCCTTGAATTTGAAATTGGCTAATTTAAAAGATTCGCCGCAAAAATACTTTCTGGCTTTTTTTTCTTAAACACTGAGCATACCCTTTCCGACCGACTTTGAGATTGACAATGAGGATCGAAGTAAGAGACAACTTTTAATGAAACATCTCATATATTTATTTACAATTATAGGATATTTAATTCCAGTATGTCAACGAGATATAAACTATGTTAAAACCATCATCGTTATAAATGTAAAATAAATAAATATTAAAGAGTAGTTTATTTTAAAAATATCTTTCGCCATCTTTAACCTTCGGCTTGCTGTTGCGAAACATTTAAAAACTTATATTTAACGGAATAATCGAGAAGCACTGAAAGTAATACGATATTAATTCTATCGTACAATAAAATGGCGTCATGCTTTCATAATGCGCGCTGCAGTGCCATCGCCGTGCTGTTGGCCCCGTTCTAATTAATCGTCGGGAATTGCGAAATTATTTAAACTTAACTAAATGCAAGTTAGTTTAACGTTTGACTGGGTTTATATTGTTTACTGTGAGGTTAACGGACTTGTAGTTATTCGTTTAACTTCTTCAACTATTATTACAACTACATTAATACTATTTTTATTTTCCGCTACATATCCCTTTTATTATAATTATACAATTAACAATTGAACCAAAAATAAACAAAGAAATTATTTCTTAACCAAATATTAAAAATAGTAAAATAAATTAAGGAAAAATATTTCATATAAATCATGAATGTACGTCCATTTTCTCGTAATATCTTCAATAAATATACCATTAAATTAAATATATTTTATTTATTTATTATTATTATTGTTCCAATAAGAAGATTGCCAAAAGCTCCCAGTTTGTTAGACCTAAAATTAGATTGGATTTCCCTGTAATGGCGTTTTCAACTTAAAATCACGGAAGTTCCAAATGCGCCTTGATATATGAAGAACTTGCAATAAATTTAAGTGAGTTTTTCGTGACATCATCATGGTGATCATCACCATATCAGCCGATAGATTTCCACCAGATAATATATCCACCAAAGATAGATGATGACTTCATCTATATTGAAAATAATAATTACTGATTAATATAAAAGGCCACTACAGTTCTGCAACCGAGACTTGTTACTTGTTGCTTTTTCTTATGTGATGTTAAAAACTTAATTGGTATTATATTGTGACTCTGTGTTTGGCACAAATCGGTGTAACATAACTCCTGAAGATGCCCCGTGGAGGGGTGAAATACGTGTTGAGTAATTTGGCGGTGGCGGTTGTGTGATTCGCATTGTTTGCCGCATACGCTTTTATCAGCGGGCTGGCGGGCGGTGCACTTTATTGCACGACTACCACTGCATGTGCGGAAGTGGCTAAATATTGGTCCTTTTCTTACTTAGGATGGACTTCCGCGAGGTAACGCCTGATTCCTTTAAATATTATATTATGAATATTTTATTTACATTTTTGTGTATACACTGTTCGTTTCCAGTACAATAAAATCTAATAAAATAAACATTCCTACTAAAATAATTATCTTTAGTTTACTTTGTCAAATACAGGCATCGGGCTGTCGATGTATTTTTTTTTATTTTTTAAAATAAATACAGAAACTAATTAGTCACTTTATTTTACTTCTTTTCAGCCGATAGACGCATGCTACAAACCGCCACTACGACCGGTCTAATACTGCCCGCATCTAGCAACTTTCCGCAACTTTACCTATATCGTCAGTCTACCTAGTGGTCGCAAACTATCGTCACCACGGACTCACCGCGGACATCTGCCGAGCAGCCGTCGCCGTGGACCCCGCTCTGTACCTCGCGCTCTCCAACCGGTGTCTCGCGCTTTCCCACTACCCCACGAGATGGAAGGAGGCAGTGGTCGTAGCGTTGCGGAAGCCGGACAAGGAGGACTACACGCACCCGAAATCCTACAGGCCCATCGGACTCCTGCCGATTCTCGGCAAGGTCCTAGAGAAAATGATGGTCCGTAGGATCCGGTGGTACACTGCGCCGTATGTCAGCAGCCACCAATACGGCTTTATGCCGCAGAGGTGTACCGAGGACTCCCTGTATGTCCTGATCCAGCATCTGCGAACTCGGTTGAAGGAGAAGGAGATCGCAGTGCTGGTATCATTGGACATAGAGGGAGCCTTCGATAACGCCTGGTGGCCTGCTATACGGTGCAGACTGGCAGAAACTCGCTGCCCCGTGAATCTGCGGCGCCTTGCCGACAGCTATTTTAGCGATCGCAAGGTGTCCGTACGGTATGCGGGGGCAGAGTGGGCCAGAGAGACCACCAAGGGGTGCGTGCAGGGATCCGTAGGCGGCCCAACCTTCTGGACCCTCCTCATCAACCCTCTCTTGGAGGAGGTGGTAAAGACCGGGACACACTGCCAGGCGTTCGCAGATGACGTCGTGCTGGTCTTCTCGGGGCAGAAGGCCCAGGACATCTCGAGTCGGGCCAATGCCGTTCTCGCCCATGTTCATGAATGGGGGGTTAGGAACAAGCTGAGGTTCGCACCACACAAAACCAAGGTGATGGTGCTAACCAACAAGCAGAAGTTCGACTACCCATTACTGAGCATGGGGGGCGAGCCGCTTGGCCGGACTGGGGAGGTCCGGATACTAGGCCTCACAATTGACGATAGGCTCACGTTCAACAGCCACGTGAAGAACGTGAGCAAGAAGGCACAGGGCCTCTATCGTCAGCTGTGCAGGGCTGCGAAGGTATCTTGGGGTCTGAACTCGGAGGTGATCAGAGCGATGTATCTGGCGGTGCTGGAGCCGACGATTTTGTATGCAGCGAGTGCATGGGCGCCGGCGGCTAGGAAGCTGCTGGTCCGCAGGCAGTTGGGCGCGGTCCAGCGGGGCTTCGCGCAGAAGATCGCGAGGACCCACAGGACCGCGTCCCTGCACTCGGCCCTTATACTTGCCGGGTTGCTTCCCCTGGACCTTCGGGTCCAAGAAGCAGCCCGCTTATTTGAAATAAGAAAGGGTCATTCCCGGCAGGTGGTAAAGGACCGAGACCTGGAGGTACCGGTCAGCTACCTGAGACTACCACACCCGTCTGGTCAAGTTGGTGTGGAGTTCTCCTGTCTGGGGGAAAGTGCGGAGGAAGTCCGACTTGCCACCGCGGCTGCCGATCTGGTAATTTATACCGACGGCAGCCGCATAGAGGATAAGGTGGGTGCGGCGTTCTGCGTCAAGCGGGGCGCCGTAGAGTCATACACAAAGAAACTCAAGTTGGGCAACTTCTGCACCGTATACCAGGCAGAGCTGCTGGCTCTAGCTGAGGCAACAGGGTACGCGGCCGGCGAGTCGGCGCAAGTCTGCGCCGTACTGAGCGACTCGCGGTCCGCTCTCGAAACTGTCGCAAGATCGGACACCCTCCATCCCTTAGCGTTAAGAGTGGAGGAGAATGTAATGAAAGCGAGAGAAAAAGGGAAGGATGTAAGGTTGTTCTGGGTGAAAGCGCACGCGGGGATGGAGGGGAACGAGAGGGCGGACCAGCTGGCCAAGGAAGCGGCCCTGAAGAGTAAAAGACGACCAGAGTACGAGAGATGCCCTGTTTCATTCGTCAAGCGGCAACTGAGACTGGAGTCGCTCGACGAATGGAACAGGAGGTATGTGGAAGGAACGACGGCTTCGGTAACGAGGATGTTTTTCCCGGACGCCGTCTCAGCCTACCGCGTGCTCCGCAGCATCGAGGTGGACGCGGTCTCGGCCCAGCTCTTCACGGGGCACGGGGGGTTCTCTGAGTACCTTCATAGGTTTAAGCTCAAGGAGGACCCCTCGTGCTTCTGTGAACCGGGCGTGGACCAGACCGTGATCCACCTTGTGGCCCGGTGTCCCGCATTCGGGGGACTCCGGTTCGGCTTCGAGTGCCGGTCTGGCGTGCAAATCAGGGAGGACTCGATTGCCTCCCTGATAGGCGGGGAATTCAAACATTCATTCTTAACCCTCTGTAAAGAAATAGTCAAAAAAGCCACAAGCATAAACAAAACGCAAACATAATAAACAAATAGAAAGTAGAAAATAAAGTGACAAAATGAAACAAAAATCTGTGATAAATGAAAAATAATTATAGAGTAAGAAATTTATTGTTAAATATTAATAAATTGTTACTATTGTAAAATAAAAAAGGCAACTTAAAAACACAAAATGGAATTAGTAATAAGAAAAGAGGAAAGAATGAAAGTTGAATAGAGCGAATGAGAAAGAAAGATGAATTGTTGAATGAAAGATAGAAAACAGACTGAAAGAAATGATAATGTAAAGAAAGAAAGACGAGTAAGAAAATAAAAACGTATGTGAAAAATATTGTATAAAAGGTCCCTGTCCCAAAAATCAGATAGGGGTACGAGAGAAAAAAAAAAAAAAAAAAAAAAAAAAAAAAAAAAAAAAAAAAAAAAAAACTATCGTCACCAAAAGCCGTCGGTTGTGCGAGAGATGTATTTCGATTAACCTATCACAGACAAGCCTTATTTTAGTCATGACTTTAACATTGTTTTATACAGTAGAGCGAAACCTCTACAAATTTTACTAACCTACAACACCATAACATATATAATGTTGAAGAAGAAAGAAAAACCCTCCTCAACTACTGTAGGAAAGTAGCTAGTAAGTAGTCAAATATTGTCAGAAGAAATTAAACAGTAAACAATATGATATATGGAAAGAAATTAAATTAAATTATAAATAAAAATAGTGTAATAGGTAGGATGAAAGATAAAAATGTGATAAATATATGAAAATAATCAAAGTTAGAGATGCATAATACTGTGATATAAACAAAATTTTAAATAAACATACCTAGAATGTAGTGTTTGAAGATGAATGTATGGCGAATAGAACGGAAGAGAAAGACTGAGAAAATTGTGGAATGAAAGAAGTAGGAAAAAAGAGCGTGAAAAAGTTAAAAAATGTTCCTGTCCCACACTAGATACGGGGAACGACAGGTCCCAATAAAAACATAAATAATGTCAATTGAGAATGGACGAAAGGGAGACGACTCTGATATAGAGCGAAAGGGAGAAGGACTCTAATATAGAGCGAAAGAGGGAAACAGACAGAATTATGGAGTGAAAGAACAGAATGATAGAGATTGTGAAGAATGGAAGAAGAGTATGACAATAATAAAAACAAGTGAAAATTTTAATAAAGAATGTAAATCCCTGTTACCAAAAAAGGAAGTGGAACGAGAAGTCCCCAATAGCGTGGGAAATAAAAAAAACATATATAACATAACCTTTTCAATATAAATAAAAATTTTCGACTCTTGTATACGAGTACTTTAGTTTGAAGTCTTGTTAGTTAATGCAAGGATATATGTATCAAATAATTAAACTAGTGTAGAGAGATAAGTGTCCCAGGACATTCGCCAGAAAACCATATTTTCTAAGTCTTAAATTATGTTAACATGTTTATTTACTTTAAAACATATTTAGTTCAATTATACCAAAATATGTTAACTGCCTCTTTGCAAGTTTTTATTTAATAAAGTATTTAGCTAAGAATTCAAAACACAATAACAAAACTATAACAATATTAGCTGTAACTATGTTATAATTTTAAAATATAAAAAAAAAGAATTTCGACAAATTATCATAGAATATTTTATATTCATGCGACATTTACAAAACCGTTTCAACATTTGCATAATTTAGTCACTGTTTACAGAGAAAGCGAAGCTAAAACGATGCGATATGAAGTTATGAAATCTATTTTGACATTCGTCGATTCGCAACAAAGGTGTCTAAATAATCCAAGGCTATATATACAAATAATTGCTTATAGATTTAAAAGCTTTAAAGGTAGTATCGAACATTTTCGGTCAAATAATTTATGATACGGGGTGTAATAAATCTAAAAGTAGTTTCAAAATTAATAAATAGAATAATGATAACATAAAGCAGTGGGAGACTAATGGTGAAAAAACTAATGGTCTCAAAAAACAATTGGTGTAAAAAAATAATCGTGTAAAAAAACTAACAGTGTAAAAAGAACTAATGGTGTAAAAAAACTAATCGTGTAAAAAAGTAATGGTTTAAAAAAACTAATTGTGTAAAAAAACTAATGGCGTAAAAAACTAATGGTGTAAAAAATAACGGTGAAAAAAAACTAATTGTGTAAAAAACTAATGGTGTTAAAAAACTAATAGTGAAAAAAAACTAATGGTGTAAAAAATAATGGTGAAAAAAACTAATGGTGTAAAAAAACTAATGATCTCAAAAACAATCGGTGTAAAAAAATAATCGTGTAAAAATACTAACGGTGTAAAAAGAACTAATGGTGTAAAAAAACTAATCGTGTAAAAATACTAATGGTGTAAAAAAACTAATTGTGTTAAAAAAGTAAGTGTAAAAAACTAATAGTAAAAAAAAATAATGATGTTGAAGATGACAGACTTGTATTCATGGGTCGCGGGTTCCATTTCCAGAACACAATCTTATATAATTCACACATGCGATTTCTAGAGGATGGGCAGCAGCGACCTCTGCATACTATGATAACATATTAAAATCGCCAATCCACCTGCCAAACATGGTAATTATGGTACATCCCGAATAGATATCTTTGAGGAAGGCCTATGCGTCGCAGTGGGCGTCTATGGGCTGAAAAGACGACATATCCAAAAACCATTGCTTTCAGAATTAATTAAAAGAATAATGATAAAACGCTATGGAATTACTACACATTAAAATTAAATATTGTTTACTATCTGTCCTTGCAGGCATTGTACCACCAGAATTATTGCCTGTCGCATTCCAATGGAAATTATGAATTAATGTAACGTATTTCATTGTGATCTTTTTATACATAAGTGATATTAAATATTTAATGGAATCAGGCGTTACCTCGCGGAAGTCCATCCTAAGTAAGAAAAGGACCAATATTTAGCCACTTCCGCACATGTGCAGTGTTCTTTTCTCTAATAGATCTGATAATACATACATGTGCGGAAGTGGCTAAATATTGGTCCTTTTCTTACATAAGTGATATTTTCACAACTAAATACACAGACTTATACAATCTAAATATACAGGGCTGATTGTTTAGATGTATAAAAGCGTCAAAGGTATAATTGTAACCCTGATTTGCTGCTATTTAATGTACTGTAAACTATATAATTTTTTTTAAATAAATTTGAACTACAATATTTTAAAATAATATGTTTTTAACTGGCCTGTATCGTTCCGAAAAAAAAAGGTTTTTCAAAGTGATGACTTTATACAGAATGATTATAAATAGATGTAAAAGTTTTAGATATATAGCTCATTTGCAGTAATTAATGTATGACACACCTTGTACAAAAATAAATTGTATAATAGATAACGTAATGATAACATAATAAGTAAAAGCGTTTTCAAAATTTGGAAAACTACATATTAAAATTGATTGTTGTTTACTATCTGTCTATACATTGTACTGCAAAAAGTTTTTGGCCTATAGCATTCTAAAAAATATATAAATTGATGTAACGTATTTCATTGTGATCTTTTTATACGTAAGGGACATATTCCTAACTAAATACATACACTAACACAATATAAATATTTAGGGATAATTAGTTATATATATAAAAGCGTTAAATGCATAAATGTAAAACTGATTTGCTGTCAATGTACTGTATACCTTATTCAAAAATAGTTTCAAAATTAATAAATACCGCTATGAAAACCATATTACAATATTTTAAAATTAATTGTTTTTAACTGGTCAGGTGTATTCCAAAAAAAAAGTTACACAGTATGATTAGAAATAGATGTAAAATTTTTAAACGTGTAGTTCATTTGCGGTAATTAATGTACGACACATCTTATACAAACAATTATATAATAAATAATGTAATGATACTATAGTAAGAAGAAGCGTTTTAAAAATCGGATAACTTGATATAAAAATTAATTGTTTTTTACTGTCTGTCCCTTTATACATTGTACTGCAAGAAGTTTTTGGCCTATAGCATTCTAAAAAAATATAAATTATTGTGACGTATTTCATAGTGAACTCTTAATAAAAAGTGATCACCGGGATTGTAAAAAAATGAATCAATATTCAATGAAAACATAATGAAATCAACAAAGTATTTTAATATTTACATTCAGACAAGTTTGTAAGTCTGAAAAGTTTATTGCAAATTGTTTATTTCAAATTATCATTTTGTAGACGTCATAGTTCAGTGTGAACACGAATGCTGTATATTGTAATATGGCTGGATTCCATTTCTAAATTTGTTTTAAAGAATATTTGTACCATACATTTATTTATACACTTTAAAAAAATCAAAATGTATTTATTTAAGTATGCATTTATAATACATGTACTTTTGAATCGTCGATTATTTTAACATTAAAAATAGTAAGCGGTTTGGAATGTTGATTTGTTAAGAGCCGAAAAAAAACTCAACAGCTGCTCATTTAAATTGAATTAAAAAAATTATGTATACATTATAATATCAACGATGTAAATAAGTCAATACTATTTTATGCAAGAAAAGGATCAATATTTAGCCACTTCTGCACATGCTGTTGTAGTCGTGCAACAAAGTGTACTGCCCGCTGATAAATGCGCATGCGACAAACAATGCGAATTACACAACTGCCATCGTTAAATCACTCAACACGTGTTTCACCCCTCCACGGGGCATCTTCAGGAGTTATGTTACACCGATTAGTGCCAAACACAGAGTGCTCTCTGTGTTTGGAACTCACTTTATTGCTCGACTACCACTGCATGTGCGGAAGTGGCTAAATATTGGTCCTTTTCTTACTTAAGATGGATTTCCACAAAATAACGCCTGATTCCATTAACTATTCTATGCATTTTGATCAACCAAAAAGTCTTTAATGCTATAATATTTTTTTAATAATATACTTTTAATTTTAGATTTAAAACTTAAAAAAGTAAAGTAAGATATCTCGTGTAACTTATATATATATTCGTACACTCAAACGTAAGAACGGTTTGTTAACTTTTTAAAAATGAAACTTAACGTTACGAGTTTATTCTTATTTTTCGTATTTATCACGTGTCTGTCATTAATTTGAAATAAGATTTTAAATTTCGAAGCACAAATAATATGTCATTAAATAAGTATTGAAAGGCAACTTTAAGAAAACCAATTTCTTTAAAAAAAACATCTATCATGGAAATTTTAGCTTTTAAGATAAACATCCCCTGTACAGACCATTTTTGTAAAATAAAAATATAATTATTTTAAGATGGACTGTCCGACAGAAAAAAACTATAAGATAAAATGCTGTGAAAATAGCTTAAAAATACGAGTAGAGTCATTTTAACCTCTGTTAACTTTGATACTTTTTTAACATTTCGTTTGAAATTAATGAGTACACACAATACATTTTAAACCTCATTAGAACGTGACTCGTAATTATTGTGATGTGATATGCAGAATGCGCTGGATCTTTGATCTCTGTTTAGTAATGTTTTTTTCATAGTTTGACTTTAAATCATTAAATGTTCTTAGTGACATAGTTATAAGGTAACTTTAAAAAGCTAAGCTGAGTTTCGAAGTTTGTACTTTCTTACTGTCTTTTGTTACTGTTTATCTCCAATAAAGTAAATAATAACTATAAAAATAATAAATCATAATAATAATAACTGCAAAAATAGCCGAGCTGAGTTTTTATTGCCCCCGCTATTGGGGGCCTCTCGTTCCCATATCTTTTTTTATGGGACAGGGACGTTTTTATCTTTTAATGATTCACTTTCTATTCTTTTATTTTCCATGCTCTTCTGTTACACTTCACAAAATCTATCTTTCTTCTTCTTAAATTCTACAATTTCTTTTTACCGTTCATTCATCGCCTTCACTTCCTTCGCCTCGTTCCTTACTCTCACAGCTGTTGGTTATCACATTATTTTTACTTTATCTTAGTCTACAAAGTTTTTGTTTCCTAACCGAGCTGCGTTTACCAGCTAGTGCTAGTAGATAAGAGTTCCACTGGAGCTTTTTATCCAAAGTAATGCCCAAGAAAATCGTTGATTCAGTCAGCCTTAACACTTCAATAGTCTAATACGTTGTATTTCTTTTATGCGTCTCGCAATCGGCTACAAACTGTACATTCATATCTTTGTATATCACATTTACCGTTGAAGTTTTTCAAATGTAAATATTAATGTACATATTTATTTCAAATATACCCCAGCCACCTTGAAGCGAAGACAATTCGTGTATTGTTATTATATAGATAATTATTTTTCAACCTTTTATGTGCCTTAAAAATTGTGATATAGAAATGAGATGTAAAAATGAAAAAAAATAAATTATAAACAAAATTGTTAAAAGACAAATAAACAAAAGAGTAAAACAAAAAGTCGTAAAAATGCAGTCCAGGAGGAAATAATGAGGGAAAAATGGAGATGTATGAAAGATTATGTGAAGGAACAAAAGAGGAATGAGTGAGAGATATCGTGACGGTATTTTTACGACTTTTTATTTAATTCTTTTGTTGACGTTATTTAGTAAAAAGACTATCCCTGTGAACTCAAGACAGAGGTTGTACAAGAGGTACCCGATAGCGAGAGCCTTCAGTACAAAAAAAGCCTTTTATATGCCATGCCTCATCATAGATTTTCTAATATTCTTAATGGGGACCTATGTAACATATATATTTATACTAGCTGATCCCGCAAACGTTGTTTTGCAAAAAAAATTAAAGTTTTTAATTAACAAGTAAGATTTTTGTAAGATAAGGGTTGATCGTAGAGGGGTGAAAATTTAGGTTTTTATGTATTTTTGTATGCTGTATCATAATAAAATAAAAACCAAAAAAATTGTCTAAAAAATTAAAAATAAAATTTAAGGGTGGACCACCCTTATCACTTAGGGGTATGGAAAATAGATAGTAGCCGATTCTCAGACATACTGAATATGCATGTAAAATTTGGTAAAAATCGGTCAAGCCGTTTCGGAGAAGTTGAAGTTCGAACACCGTGACACGAGAATTTTATATATTAGATATTAAAGCGAAAGGGTTGAATTCGTGTCGAGTCCGCTTTCGAATTACCCCCAACAAACAAATTGCCCCTCTGTGGGGCGTGGACCCACGATGAGAAACACTGGTCTAAACGGTTTTAAATTTAAAGTATTATAAATCCTTTTATGTCCTGATCATATTGCAAAAAATATAATGTACGATTCCTATATAATTTCGTTATCGATTTAATTTACTTAGAAAGAGTCGTGATAACAGACCTGTTACCTCTCCTTTCTCTTTCTCTTTCTCTCTCTCTCTCTATCTCGCTTTCTTTCTCTCTCTTTCTCTATCTCTCTTTCTTTCTCTCTCTCTCTCTCTCTCTCTCTCTCTCTCTCTCTCTCTGTTGAAGAGGACGCTGATAGCTTTTCGGGCTATTACAGCTTTTTTGAAATGAGTTCGCGGGAACATAGTAGTCCGCCAACTATAAATGTAAAAAAAACAGATGCACCAATTTACGCAAGTAGGCTTCACATGTGTGGGTGTATAGTGTGATGTTATCCTTAAGAGGATATACCAAAATAGCTACGCTTGGCCGACGGGTAGGTGATCGCGGTGTGGTAATATGTTGCGCAGAAGATGCTGCTGCCCATTGCGAATTACATAGAATTCTATCGGGAATCGAACGCGCGACCTACAATCGCAAGTCTTAGTCCTCAACCGCTGGGCTAATGACCCATAAGGATAATGTCATTAATTAATGAATAAATAAATTAAAAAATAACATTGACAAATGAAAAAGTCATAAAGACGAAATACGAAGAAAACGCTTGTCAGGTTTAATGCCTCATATGCACTTATCTGATTCATTCGATTCAATTTACAGCGTATTCAAATGAATTAAATACGATTGTGGGGACATGTCATAAACATGTCCAATATTTACTTATTACAAAGGCGCTCGCAAACGTTTTGTTAAAATTTAAATTCCTTTCATTGCGTACACTGATTTGATGTATAAATAAATATAAAACCTTTTTTTGTTTTGTCAATACCTTGAACAATAGCTGGCTGATTCGATTGTTTTATACTTTCAATGGGTTAACCATGTTTGCGGATAAATGAGGATATATATACCACTGTTTATAGTAATGGCCCAGTCCTCTGACTGTGATTTGCAATCGCAGGTACGGGTACAATTCCTGAGACACAATCTTATATAATTCACACTTTTTGCATTAATTATATAGAATTGCCACTGATTGTGAACAAATTTCTATAAGGTAGGCAGTAACGTCCGTTGCGTACTATATACCACACTGCGAGCGTGATCAAGCTTGGCAATTATGGTATACCTCTCCATAGATATCTTAAGTGGAGACCTAGGTCCAGCACTGGGTATCTATGGGCCAAAACGACGACGATATGAACACGATTATTTAAAATTCAATGATCATTTTTACAAGAAAGTCATCGTGTACATTTTAAAAAAATGTTTTGACACATGTTGGCAATGCTCGATTTGTTAATTTTAGTTATTTTAATAGAATTATATACTAAGGTTTACTAGTATGGAATAATGCCGCTTATCGATACTATTTTTGTACTACAAAGGCGAGATGTTCGTGCTATCTATAATATTAGATCTAAAGACACTCTTAGAGAAAAGCTTTATAAGTAAAATATTATGACAGTATATAGTCGATATAATACTGTGATCAAAAAGTGAGATAAAATTGTTAATTAAATGTAAATTGTTTATTAATATTTCCTAATCAATTACACCCCCTTCAAAGTAATCCGTGTCTGATTAAACGCAAATTTGCCAACTCTTTATCCAGTCCTCAAAACAGTCGGTACAGTCTTTTTCTGGTATAGATCTTCTTCGATAATGTTTTTATCTTCTTAATCGTCTCAAACCAGTGTCCCCACTTTAGTCTTTTGAGTTTGCTAAATAGCCAGAAGTCGCAAAAAGCCAAATTATGCCAATGCAATGATGGCGGAAAGATATGAGTCCAGTATTTAATCATTTTTTTTTAAACATTGATAGACTTTAGCATTAATCAAACTTGACGCGTTTGAAGTCCAAAACATTCTTAAAAATGTTTTGGACTAAGCAAAACTATATTACAACTTTTGGCAAATATACGCTAGGCAAATGTTATAGACAGTCCTACCAACCAACAATAAAAAATTACCTGCCCCGAATTTTAAATTACAGTTTCGCCTTACGTACGTTACAGTATAAAAATTTATTCAAGGTAATTATATATTAATTTGGTATATGTGCCTAAGAATATAAATAAGTATATTTTTATTCTTAGATACATAGACGTTTATATTTCTTACACACACACACACACACACATATATATATATAAGCGATATATATGGGCGGTGCATTTCATTGTACGATTACTGCTGCGTAGAATGACTTCCGCAAGGTAACGTCTGAATCTACTAGATAGGCACTTGTATTTTTAAATTATGAACGCCTGGAAGGACTAAACTTAATTGCAATTTTTGAGCTAGTGTTATAACCTACAAGCATTATTTCAGCAATAGAACTTCCAATACTGGACATAGAGGCCTATGTCTATTAATTTCCAATAGGACCCCTTTCTTAACTAAGTCGGCCCTACCGAGCAATTTTTTTTGTCCTGCTTTTGGGGACCTCTTGTTCCACCCCTTATTTTGTTGGAAACAGGGTTTTGTTGGGGCAATAATTTTCAATTCTCTGTTTATTTAACAGTTTCTTTTCTCTTGTTTCGCTCTTTAATATTTGCTCTTTTACATTTTTCTCTTATCTTTATTCCTGATATTAGTCACCTTCCATTCTATCACAAATAAATTGGAAAAATATTTACCTTTTTTTGTAACCAGAAACAATACGTAAAAAGTTTTATAAATTTATTATTCTCTTTTAAAAAAGCACAACACACTACGTAATTAAAACTGAACTCTAAAATAAGCAAACTAAGTGAAAATAAAACTGTATTCAAATTGCATTGTTTTTAGTTAGAAAGGGAATCCCCGAGTTTTGATGGTATGGCTCAATTAGAAACAAATGTGCTGCCATGCTACGCCAAAAAATTAAAGACTTAAACCCAAAACAACACAACCTCAAAAATCTACCGACGCACAGTGAAAATTAGTACTAGATAAGAAGCGACGCAACTCGACAAGACAAGCAAAAAACGCATAACGAAACGACACAAAGCGAGGTATTGGTGTATATTACTTTCGTTGGTATACGGGTGACCTAAAAAAATTCTCAAATGAAATAAATTTTGCTGATAACCGAACTTTCAATCCAACGTCATAAGCCACAGTCTAAACAAAGCATATAAAACCTTTCAACTATACTGACAGTAAACTAATCTCTTATTACGTGTTTACAATAGTAATTTATTTAACAATGTCCATTTAATTACTATTGATAGAATACGTGGGTTTATAATTTCAGTTTTGCGCACGATATATGGAATAGGCTTCGTGGGTGGCTTCAATAGTCTGGTTGGACATATATCAACGATTAATAACATATAATCGGTATTATTAAAAAGACTAATTGCATAATTTCATTTTAACATGATATAGTTGAATTACGTCATTGGACTTCGTCTATGTATCTACATTTTCACTTTTATATTATTTTAGTAACAAAATAAATTAGTCAAATACAATACCCAGCAATAACTATTGCACATCGAACTTTGAAAAGAGACAATCGGCTAATTTCGGCTTCGTAGAGCGTTATCTCTGTCGCACGAAATACAACGACTGACAAAATGTCGCATAGGTAGTGTAAGACAGAGATAGTGTTCTTCGAAGCCGAATTTAACCGATTGTCTCTTTTCAAAGGTCGATGTGCAATATTTATCGCCGTATACACATTATTAAACCAACAATGGGTAATGTCGCTGTCTCATTCCAAGTGTATAATATATTTTATAGAACCATAAATAACCTTAAGATATTCAAGTGTATAATTCAGTTGTAGCAATTCCAAAAATATCTGTAAAATATTTTAATTTTCAACCACTTAAAGATATTGCCACTTTTGAGGATTTATCATCTCAGCGGTGATAGTGCAATAAATAAAGTGAATTTATGTTTATTTTTTTACGACTAGTAAAAGAATAAAAATTTTATTACTTTGTATTTATATTTTTAGAGTTTCTCGAGGTAAGTCAGTTCAGGTAAGGTGATCTAAGTTGATCACCGGTTGGTGGGGCTTACAATACCGGAATTCCGGCATCCCGAATACCGGAATCCCGGACGATTTCTGTCCTTTATTAAAAACCGGTATTTTGGTATTACATTAACTGATAAATTTATGCGAAATATAAATCTAATTTAAAGTAATATTAATGAATTACAAGGTATTTTTTTTAAATTCTTGATGAAATGATGAATAAAATTATAATTTAATATATATGCCCATAATGCCATACGAGCCTATTATATGTAAAATGTAACATAGAATGTAATATGTACTTTATTTTACATGGAATTTTTTTGTATCTATCTACTCCTACTCTCTATATAATAAAATAAATAATATCTTCTCATTTCAGAACAATATTTATTATATTTCATATATTATTTGTTAACATGTCAATATAATAACTGAGGTAAGTAAAAATATAACTAGAATTTTTTTTTCATATAATCGGTATTCCGATATTTTAAAATCATAATATCAAATTTTGTTTTTCAGATTATAGTTCGGTATTGCAAGTCCTATCGGTAGGAGCGATGAGAGAATCTTATCATATCGTCATTACTTAAAGCATCACATATCTAAGTTATACAATAAGTTAAACTCAATCAAACAATGAAACAAATATTCATTCTTACGAAAAAGATTAACTAAGCTTTCGAAAAATCAAGACGACGACATAAACTTCATATGGTTTATCAAAGATCTGGAATTTTAATTCAATCGAGAAGAACCTAGTAAGAAACTCGATAATCACTCTTTTAATATTCCTTACAATTTTTCCTGTTATAAATTGGGTATTTGTTACGTCAAATTCAGCATTTTACTAATCTCAGGCATATTTATCTTCTATATAATTTTGAATACAATAATAGGATTTATTGAACAATCTAAAGCAGTGAACACTGGTGGCCCAGTTGCAGAGCACTGTGACTTGCGAACATAGGTCGTGGATTCAATTCTCGGGATATATCTTATAATTCACACTTTTTGCATTATTTATTTAGGATTGCCACTGCTCTTCCAGAGGATGAGCAATAAAGCGGCTTTCTCTAAATACCATAATACCGCATTGCGATCGCCAATCCACCTGCCCAGCGTGGCGAATACACTATATACAATTCTTCTGCCTTGCTGTGAGCATCTGTGGGATGAAACAACGAAACGATCATATCTTAACTTAAGCTACGAATATTTTTTCGGATAAATTTACAATTTCTATGACGAATTTATAACATAAGCATTTATCTTATTCGAAAAAGAGCTTATGTTATACCATAAACTTGACTATACTTAAAAATACTGAAGCCGAAATTATACGCCCAGTCTGATCATGTCGGATGGATTATTAAAAAATATACAGGTTTCAAATTGACACTTTGGTTTTTGGTAATGTGCTTTTCACAGCTTCATCAGGAACTCCCATGCCGAGAAATCGTCACTGACCCTCACCTCTTGTTTAATCTATACTCGATTATTGAGTGATGGTAAAATACCAAGCGAGCATGTATCTATTCCTCCTTGACTGCGAGGAATGGTAGCCAGAGCTTGATCGAGATGATATATTTACATGTATATAAAGACTGTTTACATTTTAGAATTTCGTTCCCAACGCAGACACTATATCACTGATGGCACCCGAATTTAAATCGAAGCAAGAATAATTTAATACAAAACTATTGTGTATCGAAGAAGCCAGCAATACAAATATTGAACACTAGAAAGAATAGACATATCTTTCAAAAGTAATGTGACGGTAATATATCTTTGGCAGCGAACTCTAAGATGAGATAGATGTGTTAACCCTTTTTGTAAAATCATCATTATTTCAACCATAGGATGTTCACTGCTGAACATTCCCGATTTCCAATAGGGCCGTCTGTTCTGTTGTCTGGTCGTCTGTTCTGCTTTTGGGTCAAGGTACTATGCTACGGTCTACACTTTAAACCCTTAAGACTCCTAAATATTTAATGGAATCAGGCGTTACCTCGCAGAAGTCCATCCTAAGTAAGAAAAGGACCAATATTAATACGCATTTATCAGCGAGCTGGCGGGCGGTGCACTTTGTTACACGACTACCACTGCATGTGCGGAAGTGGCTAAATATTGGTCCTTTTCTTCCTTATCTTTTCTGTTATAATACCAGTGTATTAGAAAGTCAAAATAGTACGTGTAAGTTGTTTTTAATATATTACTGGTTGTTCCTAATTGATCTCCTCCATCTGACTCCAGTGGTAATCTCTTCTGCGTGTACTAAAGCCTATCCACTGCCAAGAATAATACTATTTAAGTTCTTTATTTTTCATTTAAATTGATTCATTTGTATAGTTAAATATGGCATCATTTTGTCCACTTTTATTTTTATGTTTTACATATAGAAATTACCGAGATTTTTCAAAATTACAAACTCATTTCTGACACGTACTAGCACTGTCCCATTAATATACAATATATTATATACAATATAGGCATAGGATCATCAATAAAACTGCTATCTTGAAAAGATCAATAAAATTCAAATTAAGAACTGTTCAAAGATTTAACAGTGTTTACGTCTTACAATAAAACTGGCAGATCGGGTGCGGGAACAAAGCAAGTGATTAGCTCCAACCACAGCAGCTCATGGAGGTCGTAAAACATCGTAAAACCGTATTCAACGTCGCGGTTTATCGTAAAATGTATATGTGTTGAAATAAACGTTTATTAAACTAGTGTACAATGTAAAAATCGTATATGCAAAGTGATTTTGACACGTAGTATATGGAAAAATCAGAAATTAGAAATTATAAGATCCGCAGAAGAAACAAGGTCACAGACGTTAGTCTAAAAATTGTTCGACTGAACTGGCAGTGGGTGAAACACACCGCAAAGTCCTTGAATGGTGACTAAATGTTGGGCCTACCCCAAGGTGGGTCAATTACATAGTCAAAAGAAGAAAGAGAGGTCATGGTGGCGTTTTTGAGGAGGTCTATGCCTTGAAGTGGGCGTTTATCAACTTTGAAAAACCTCAGAACGCATCAGAACGTTTTTCAAAGCTACAGCAATTTTGCTCTAAAAGCCAACAGGAGAAATTGCCAAAAGAAGAAGAATAAACAAATTACAACAACAAATCCAACTTAGACTAATGTCGGGTTCTTCTCAGATCTGGTCGCACGCAGAACCTGTGCTACCACAGGTTCTGCGTCCGAGTGCAGTTTAGCAACCGATCAAGTCGGATTTGGCCTTACCGAGGTGATCCTAATCCTGAACGCCCAAGCGACTTAATAGTTCGGTGCTGTCTCAACCTTCTCAACCAATCGGGAAAAGCCACTAGAAAGTCTTTATGCTTATTTACTTATTTAGTATTACGTGGTAATTATATACTGTTAGTCTATATAACAATAAAAAGAATAAAAATATCTTTCCTACTTAAATAATTCTCTTGGTTCTCTCTGTCAAATCTAGATTTGGAGCGGTTAATATCATTTTTTTCATACATTTTTTTAAATAATTACATAAAGTTACTAAGTACTTTACAGCATCAAAAATAACGATTAAAAAAAAATTGTCTTTTTCTGCATTTTTCATCAAATAGATACCATTTGCAAGACACGGGATTCCCCCAAAGACTACAACGACTATCGATCTTGCGTTGCTCGCATCCAGCGTCTTCCCAGGACCTATGTCGTCGGTCTACCTAGACGCCTACTCGGGTCTTGTCATTAGGCTTGTCGTCACTCCAGAACCTTTCAACCTCAACGCTATCACTCCCACTGTTAGTAAAGAACTAAAATAAAGGTAGGAATATAAACCCAAAGTAACAAAGTCAAAAATAAATTAAGAACACATATATATACACCAACACAAATTATACTCAAAATGTTAAGACAGCTGATAGTAACAAGTGTACTGTTTCCAAACGATATCCCGAGAGAGCAAGTCTTCGTAAACTGGGACGGGTATAAGATGATTCTCTACATGCCAACACGCTTGCAGAATGTTAATTGTCTATACTCATAAGTGTTGAATACAGAACAGCAAAGACATATTAAGGGCAACTTACTTCGTAATTCTTTTCTATAATATCCGGTTTTTGTATTTAAAATAATCAATTGACGGAAACAAAAGCTTTGGCAATGAAACTCAACTTTGAGTTATGTCCGACATAGTGAACAAATTATAATTATCGTTCTACAACAATACCTCGCTTTGCGTCGTTGCGTTTTTTTCGAAATTGTGTCGCTGCTTAATTAGTACTAATTTTCACTGTGCGTCGTTAGATTTTCGAGGTTGCGTTGTTTTGGGTTAGTCTTTAATTTTTTTTCAAATTTTTCTTTTTTTTTCTGAAAGATGGCAAAACTTTTGTTTCTAATTGCGCCATGCCATCAAAACTCGGGGATTCCCTTTCTAACTAAAAATCAACACAATTTTAATAGTTTTATTTTCACTTTGTTTTGCTAATTTTAGAGTTCAGTTTCAATTACGTAGTGTTGTGCTTTTTTTAAAAGAGAATAATAAATTTATATAAATTATTACGTGTTGTTTCTAGTTACAAAAAATATATATGTGTATATATATATATATATGTGTGTGAGTGTGTGTATGTATATATATATTGGGCTGAGTTATATTATTTTTGTTTTTTAAATGTCTACTTTGTTCAATTTTCTTTTTAAAAAGTAGTATTTTCGTGACCCTGGAACCTTTCTTCGATCTTTACATGGTTTACTATATAAAATCTTAATTCACTTTGCGACGTTTCAATTTGCGTCGTGTTTTTTTTTTGGAACGTAACCACGACGCAAAGTGAGGTATTGGTGTACATTCATATCATCACAGCACATATTATTTGATGCTACGATGACCAGTATAAAATATGTCATTCCAAATTAAAAAGTACTTACAATTACGTTCTAAATTATTTTAGGTGACGTGAAACTAAAAAGGTACGAATATTGGCTTAAAGAAAATCGCTAAAATAAATCCAAAAACACTTTCTCACACGACTGTACCGTGACGTGTTAAATCATACGTCAATTTCGCTTCAATTGTCGTGATTTACAGGAGCGTTATAACATAGCCGGTTGCTCAATCATCCGCTAGCCAAGGGTCCATAAAATCGGATCGGAGTCTTGGGATATTAATATCATTACACTTTCATCTTTACTGGAAATAAGGATATCATACACAAAACAAATTAAAAATAAAAAGAGAATATACTCTTTATAAAGCAATAGTGGTCATGAAAGAGGTCAAACGTCGCCATCTCTCTCTCCGATACATGACTAGATTTAGAGTTGATTTTATAAGACTTGATATATCGTCTGATATATATATATCCATTGTTAACATACTTGCTGACTGAGTTTCTTTTTACTTAATGCGTGTTTTGTCTCCTTATACTTGAAGTACAATATTACTTTTAATTATTTTTTTTTATAATCTTTAAGGTAATCTTAAAATAACATTAACAACAGGGTCGACCAATATATCTCGATTCATTAAATCTACTTAAGTGCTATTATCTCAATAGTGTCAATTCTAGAATAAACGATTGCTAAAAAGTGTTGTTTGGTCTTGTTCTCATTTTCAACTAATGGACGCCCTCTGCAAGGCATATGCCTCACTCAAAGATCGCCACGATGACTGATCCCAGGACCTCGGTCCACCTAGTGTCATCTAAGGCAGTGCAGGCTTTGCAATGGACGTCCATTGACTGAATAGAAGGAGATATGGAGAGAAGAAAAAGTAAAAGAGGGAGCCTCGGAAAAAGGTGTACAGAGGAATTACAATGAAGCTGCAAGTGAACGGAAATAAAAGCTATAGTTAAAAATATTTAGAAAAAGATCTAGAAGATTCCGATCAATCGTACTAAAGAAAATAAATATGGGGTAGAAGATAAAAATAAACATAACATTTAAAAATGACTACATTTATGTTAAGTTACATAACTGTAATAATATACTAAGACGCATACAAAAAAATTTCAGATTGAAAATTAAAAAGGCTTTATTATTAATACCATTAAGTTATGTTTTGAAAGTCATTTTCATTACATAAATATACATACGCACTGTAACTTTTAACAAGCAGATATGATAAGGTGTCTGTGTATACACTACGATATATTTTAAAAAATCTTTTATATACATTAAAAGCATTTTTTATAATCACGTGATAATGTAAAAAAACCAACTCTGTGTTTGGCATTAATCGGTGTAAAATAACTCCTGAAGATACTCCGTGGAGGGGTGAAACATGTGTTGAGTGGTTTAACGGTGGCAGTTGTGTGATTCGCATTGTTTGCCGCATACGCATTTATCAACGAGCTGGCGGGCGGTGCACTTTGTTACACGACTACCACTGCATGTGCGGAAGTGGCTAAATATTGGTCCTTTTCTTACTTAGGATGGACTTCCGCAAGGTAACGCCTGATTCCATTAAATAAAAAGAATTTGTTTCGCCGTAATTTTAACATATTCACTTTCAAAATTATTTGAGTACTTGAAAATGTTATATTTAATGGTTTGAGTTGACGAACGATGGGACTTAAATAAATAAAAGAAACAAGATATGCCCGCAACCTTCCCTTCTCTACAATATCTTGTTTAAACCGGTTACCCCTTCTTGCCTTAAATCTATATTTCTTTTCTTACGTGACTCACATGATAAGTTGCATAGATCATCGGAGAACTTGAAATTGACTACCCCTTCTCATTGTACTACATTAGATACGCTGAATGTCGCTAAATAAGAGCACTTCTTTCGCTTTAAAAATAGGATATTGTATAGTATCTCTTGATTATTCGTATTTATTTTGTACGCTATAGCTATATATTTGTATATATGTATATGTAAGTATTCTTGTATGTGTGTATAGTAATGTACGTATTTCTATGTAAACCCTTAACTGACCTCGCATGTCTCTCATCTCTATCGAAAAGTTGTCTGGTAGAAACGATTCATATGGTACGAGTACCATGTGAATCGTTTCTTTTTTTTCTATTTATTGTCTATGGTGAACAAAGTTTTAATAAATAAATAACATACGAACGCCTGTTTCACTACGTCACAACATGAATTGCTATTATAGGTACACCTTAAAAGAACATATTACTAACTTATGATTGATGCATTTAGCTGGTCTATCGAAAACAGAATATTTATGAACTCTGAACACCGTCCCAAGACAGAAGGAATTCCGAAATGACGCGAGATGTCTTGCATTTTAAAAGTTTAATATTAAAAACCAAAAATAACTCCACGCCACGTCGACAATGGTTCATGACGAAAATACGTACATTGCCCCCGACACGTGAACATGTACAAGCGCGAACTAGAACCGCTACGAGATATTCTATTACAATTCCTTGACAAAACTACGAGAAACTCAATTTCGAACACCGCGTATATTGGAATAGGAATCTATCAGGACTTACCATGTATCCTTGGATGATATTACTGGGTAAAGTTTGCGGAACAGAAGAACAGCTCGCGGAGAAATACGAATGTATTAAACGACTAGTTATATCCTAAGGAGAAACACCTTAGGATAAGTTTTTTTTTAATTTTTTAAAATTTTCCCATTTCTAATTTTAAAGTACAATAAACGTTTTCATAGACAGATAAAAATAAAAACTTCGAGGAAAATAATAAATAGCAAGCCTTTTCTTTATTAGTATAAATGATAGCATAGAATGAGAAGTAATGAGATCTATAAAAGAAGTAAGGATACTGTCATGGCTAGAAGAATTATTGACAGTCTTTGAGGAAGAAATTTTCTCAAGTGGCCACAACGAGAGGCAGTATGGGAAGGCATATGCCTTGTGGGCATCAATCGTCCTGATATCACAATTACAACGATAGCAGTCGTTAGCTACCAACCATTAGTTGTCAATAAATACCAAAAAGGTAGTTTAGCCTATAACCAAAAACATCCTGTACCATAAAGTATTACCATTACATAATATCGCCATTATAAATACTCTTGTATAGTACAAAATAGAAAAACCATTTATTGTTTTATTTATTTTACATTCAAGCACAGACTAGTATAAAATATAGAATAACTTCAATTCAATAATTACAAGTCTCGTATGAACGTATGAAAATAAAAACTAAAGTCCATAGCTGGAGATACAGTACTCCCCTATAGTTTTCCAATATGAACGTTCAGAAACAGTCTACACCTTATATCTTACAAAGACCTTCAACCACGATTACCTTTCTGTCTTACAGGTGGATATATTACAGTGTAATTAAGAAATATAACACTAGAAAATTTAAAAATTTTAGAAAAAAAATTCGTGTTTTTATTATATAAAGGTTCGAAAGTTGATTCATAGCTAAGATAGAGTATTGTAACAAAAAAAATTACATAAAATCCTAACGCTTATTGCTATAGATTTTTTGTTAATAATCGTTGTTAATTATTACAATATTACTTAAAAAATATAGTTAATACTCTGAAATACTTTTTTTTATTTAGTCAGGCGGGTTGGGGATCGCAGTGTGGTATTATGGTACGCACGCAGAGGACGCTACTGTTCATCATCTAGAACAGAGTTACCTAAACTTTTTTGTGTCGTAGACCCCTTGCCATGTTTTTCCGTGTTGGGTAGATCCCCTACTTACCTGATATTGATTTCCCTATAAATTTCTAACTATAGTGATGTTTAGTGTTAAAAACTTAAAGTAAAAACACATGTTAATTTATACATTTATTAATTGAGTTTAAATTAAAACTACTCAAAATAAAATTTTGTATCTGTTATGTAAAATATACGTAACATTAAATAAACATAAAATAACATAAGCAATAAGTCAACATTTTTAGTGAGAAGGATGAACCTGATGCTTTAATAATAAATTATAACATTTGGCGTCAATTTTGTAAGGGTTAATCTTAAATCTCCTCGGCTAATGATGTCCAGTCTGTGGATCCCCATTTTCATTTCATGGACCCCCAAATTTTTTTTCGCTGACGTAGACCCCTTGCAGGTTGTCATAGACCCCTAGGGGTCTAGATAGACCACTTTGAGAATCACTGATCTAGAAATTTGTAAGCAGTGGCAATTTTATATAATTAATGCACAAAGTGTGAATTATTTAAGTTTATATCTCGGGGATTGAACCCGCGATCTATCGTGATTCTCAGTCGTCTACCGCTGGACTACCACTAGTATACACTCTCGTATATAGATTTATGAAACATCTGTCTATATTGTTATATTCTGCTAAACAATATTTTATTAGATCAGGAGCTGCACTTTGATTATGACTTATGAGCATTTACCGATTCCGAAGGCTTGAGAGGACAGAGCACGAATGGCATTGTAAACCTCGTTTATGCAAGTTTCCGAGAACTTCGTCGGGGGCTTCCACAGGAAACTACTCGGGTCGTTACATCACGTGCAATATTACCAGAATAAATCATATAATATTCAATTGTAGCCGAGCGGTAGAGGACTAAGACTTACGATGGAAGGTCGCGCGTTCGTTTCTACTTTGTTCTTTAATTATACAGGACTACCACTGCCCACAAACAAGTTTCCAATGGATGATAATACCACACCACGATCGCGAACCGGCCTGCCAAGTGTGGCGATTATGATATATCCTCCATACATATCTTCAAAAGAGGCCTATATCACGCAGTGGGCATCTATGAGCTGAGATGACGAATCAAATAATGCTTGCTTACTCATTATTACACTGTGGTTTAATCACTTGTGTGTCGTAAAGATAATACTGGAGAAAATACGTTCATTCTTATACATCGATGTCTTGTCACCACAAGCTACTTCGCAAATATAAAACTACAAAATATTTTGTTTCCAAAACCTAGATGTGTATCATAAATAATGGTATAATATAATTTACTTGGAAATATAGAATTAAAGATCAATTAGTAATAACCAGTAATATATTAATAACAACTTACACGTACTTTATTGACATTATAATACACTGGTATAACAACATAAAAAATAAGTAAGAAAAGGACCAATATTTAGCCACTTCTGCACATACAGTGGTGGTCATGGTAACTGCCACCGTTAAATTTTCCAACACGTGTTTTACCCCTCCACGGGGCATCTTCAGGAGTTATGTTACACCGATTAGTGCCAAACACAGAGACTGTGTACATCGTGTAACATTTGATTTAACGGTGGTAGTGGTGTGGTTCGCATTGTTTGCCGCACGCGCATTTATCAGCGGGCTGGCGGGCGTTGCACTTTGTTGCACCACTACCACTGCATGTGCGGAAGTGGTTAAATATTGGTCCTTTTCTTACTTAGGATGGACTTCTGCAAAATAACGCCTGATTGAAGACTGAAGAGACAAAGATAAAATTAATTTATTCAACTTTGGAATCTTTAATACGTCGTACTATTATTCACAAGGTGTTATAGTTGTGGAAGAAATAGGAAGAAACTCTACAACACTACTTCTTTTAAACTGAAGTATAACAATATTGACTTATATATAAACATTTTCTGACATATATAACTTAAATGAAAGTATTCACACGCGACATCATTGCTAAGGACTCTCGTCATTTTAATATTCGTTTATTGAATAATACACCTTTTCCGTGAAATGGAACTTTAATAACATTTTGATTGCGTTTAAGTCATATGAATAAGGTGCAGAAAATAATAGAGAAAGACACGCAAAAGAAAATAAGTAAAAATTTGATCTGGTAGAATCTGGCTTGAAGATTACACGAATTGGCAATAAAAGCCCTGAATCCGAAGAAAACAAATATTTACTGCGGTAAATAAACATAGCTTCCATGTAAACATATCATAAATCTATTCAACGGTCATATAGTATCTCAAATCTAGAAAACCTAAACCATTAATAATATATCAGTATTAGACAGATTACTACTAAATTGAATTTAAATATAAATATTGACAAAGTAAAGAGAAAAGAAAGATAAAGTCTATTAGGCACATTGAATAGCTATTATTTGCTAAAAAATTGCACTATTCCTACATGGCTCAATGGATTGGCAAAGTGAAGTGACAAGGAGCATAGCGTCCAGAATCAATGGGACCTGAAGATGGAGACCACGTGCAGTTAAACGCAGCGAAGAAGTTCCACCCCCAAGATGGTATATTACCTTGTTAAGGTAGCCGGAAGAGACTCCAACCAGCCCTCTTTTAACTGGTCTTATGGTAGGTTTACTGAAGGTTTAAGGAGATAGAGACCGGATGGCACTCGTAGCCGAAAGTCTATTGTAGTCTTAACCTCGTTTATGTAACTTATCTCGGAGGCTTCGTAGGTTAACTCTACTCGAGTTATTACATTACGCTCAATATTACCTGTTTAGACCAAATAATGAGCAATGATAGCCCAGGGCTAGAGGACAGTTTTGCCATCCTAGATCGCGAGTTCGATCCCCGATATACAATGTTAATTAATTCACACTCTGTGCATAGTTATATATGATTGCCGCTGATCATAAGTTTTCAGAGGATAGTCAATGCATACGACGCAAAGCGAGGTATTGGTGTATTTAATACTGTTTTTGAATGATTTATGACAATATTTAAAGATCAGATAGAGCAAGACTTTAGATCGTAGATCGCGGTATAGAATTGCCACTCACAAACAAGTTTCCAGAGGATTGTCAACGTCTTCTGTGTACCATAATACCACAATGCGTTCGCCAACCCGCTTACCAAGTGTGGCGGTTATGGTATATCTTCCATAGATATCTGTACAACGGGCCCATATCCTACGAATGTTCTTCAGCTGAAATTATGATAATTATGATGAAAGTCCACTAGGTGATCGGACAACATAGTTAAGGTGGTGAGGAGTCGCTGGATGCAGGCAGTGCTGGAACGGTCATCGTGGCGATTTTTGGGAGAGGAATGGTAATGGGCGTCTATTGCCTGACATGATGTTGTTATAGATCAGAGCTCCCCAAACTTTTTTGTGTCGTAGACCCCTTGCCATGTTTTTCCGTGTTGGGTAGAACCCTACTTACTATTGGTTTCCTGTAAATTTCTAACTGTATTTATAGAGTGACGAATTGAACAAGTCAGTGCAAGATAGCGAAGCTCTGAGACTGCGACTCTCAGGTTTCTACAAGTTCAAAATGTATTGCGACCACAAAGCGAATATCAACATCCTACAACTTACACAATTTTGTAAACATATATAATATTTTTTTTACTTCATAGATATTTTAATAAATAATGTAAATGTTTTGATATTATAAAATAGTATGATGTAAGTAAATAGGTACTATCAGTGTATGTGTTGAGATCCACTATCGTGGACCCCCATTTTCATTTCATGGACCCTCAAATTTTTTTTCGCTGACGTAGATGCATTGCAGGTTGTCATAGACCCCTAGGGGTCGATATAGACCACTTTGGGAATCACTGTTATAGATGATGATGATATAATTCTGACTGATTGAACTCTACACCATCACCAAATCGCATAACTATACTTGGTTACTTATTATTCTTTTGGCCTTGGTATATATTTATGATAAGATCACAAATTTGATTTGCAAAGTATAATTAATAATCGACTTTGCATACATAATTGTTTCATATTATTATTTGATTAAAAATAGAAACAGATTTAGTTTCCTATAAAGTCATTCTTCAATTTACAAACGCTCCCTGATATGAGAGTCCACAACAAGCTCGAACTGGTTTTTTAAATCGTCTCCGTGCCACGTGAGTACTGTCAACCTTACCCCCACTTTTTTAAATTTATATTTCATTTGTCTAGAGCATTGCCATTCAGACCTTTCCAAAGCGTTTGCTTTATCGACTTCTGAATTGCAGATCTTAGATTCGATTCTCAGCTGGAAGTGAATATCCTTTTAGATTTATTACGATTTCCCGCTGTTAGATTATAAAGACTGTATATGTTATACTGTAAGAGTAAGTTGGGGTAGAAAATACAATCTAAATATAAGAAAAGTGTATACAGGATGATTGTATATAGGTGTAAAAGCTTTACATGGTGAATGAACTCATTTGTCAATAAAAAAACCAAAAAAAAACCTTTATAAAGTAATATATACACTCTTAAATATGTTACATTTATTTTTTTTATTTTTATTACAAAGATATAGGTCAAATCCTTCTAGCAATTTGTTTTAATTTGTAGTAATCTGAATTTTAAAAACTATTTAATTATACATACTATATTATAATGACGTTATTATTTCTGAAACCATAGTTTTTAATATTTTTAATTGACAGCAAATGAAGAAGTTACTTCATATCCGGTCAAAACGAAACGCTTCACACTTCTTTAAATATTTTCGTAGATAAATAAAAATATTGACTGTAAGAACGGATGATAAATGTTTTAGCTATAGCTAAAATAAAAAAATAGTTTAATTATTAATAAAACATTCATTAAATGATGCGTATAGTAATAAAACATTGTTAAATGCTAAAAATACCACAAGGATATAGTTTTGAGATGATTTCAAAAGTATATTGCAAGCACATATAAACACAGTCGTAATAACCCGTAAATAATTTTGTAATTTTAATTATTTATTAAAGTTTAGCTTGTTATTTAATATTTTTGAAACTTTGAATTTTCGGATAGCATATTCCATTATTAATTACAGTAAATTAATTATTAACTTTCACATAACAAATCTGCCCTGTATATATATACATCTACTATGTACATTATTATTTTAATTAAGAAAATGTACACCACGGAGAGTCTGTGTCAATATATGAAAGATTTTGATAACTTCCTAATCTGTGAGGAAAATCAATGTAAAAGATTTTTGTGAGAAATCTCAAATTTAGTTTCTATAAATATGTCTATGTTCAACACTCCTACCAACATTATAATAAAGCTTCTTATTCCAATGAACAAAAATAACATAATTAAAGAAAAATATTCTCTTCTCAGCCCATAGATGCACACTGCAAGCCATAGGCCTATATTCTACAAAGATACCTTTTGAGGGATATACCATTATCGCCACAATTAGCAAGCGGACTGGCGATCAATGCGTAATATTATAATACGCAAAGGACACTGCTGCACATCATCTGGGAACTTATTTGTGAGTAGTGACAATCCTTTATAATAAATACACGAAGTGTGAATTATATAAGATTGTATCCCGATAATCGAACCCGCGATATAAATTCACAAGTCTCAGTCTTCCACCGCCGGACTAGCACTGTTTGTTAGTATTTATAATGTAAAAACACATTATAAATAAATTGACATATAAATATTAGGAGATCAGAAAGGAATGTCGCCTTCTTAAGTTAAATTCAAAAGACTACATTTTTAACAAGTTTTTATTTCTAATCAAAAATATATTTGCCTTCGTTATCAACAACCTTTTCCCATCTTATATACAAATCATTGCCGGTGCGGTAAAAATCAATCGGTTTCTCTGTAAAATATGTCGACAGAAACGACATCACTTTCGGGTCCCCCTAATATAATACATATAAAAAATAAGCTGAAGTATCTACATTTTATACTTATACTGTAATAACTTTAGTTAGCCTTTTGAAAATAGGGAGAGATTTAGTATTTTTCAAAATACACACTTATTGGAATTAAGAAAATTATTTATTTATTTTATTTTATTTAATATTCTTTATTGTACACGATAAGATACATTTAATAAGTTTTACAATAATATGCAGAAAAGTACAATGGGCGGTCTTATCGCACAAGGCAATCTCTTACAGACAACCACAGTAAGGAAAAGATAAAAGTACTTATAAAGGGTAGTTCATGTGTACAAAAAAATACATATTCACAAACAAATGAACATAAATATACATAAACATATATAGACATACATACTTAAACATACATACATACGTATATAACATATATACTTATAATAAAAAAGGTTTAATACATATTATAAATATAATACAATTACAAATAAAAACATCTAACTGACTTCGATCAGTATTGGTTCGATCGCACTTGCTTCAGAAAGAAGCAAGAACAAAAAGAACTAAGAGATAGATAATTATAAGTCTAGTAAATGGTTCTTAATCTTTTTCTTGTTATAATTATATTAGTGATATGGAAAAAATTTACATCACCTGTTTTAAAAATTGGAAAGTTATTTCGTAGATGATTTATTATTCATGAGTATTATAATAGGTAATTTATAAACATATGAATAAACGATTTTCTATATTATATGTTACGTAGTCGTATATGCAATGACGAAGTCAGTATCATCCTCAACATTGAAGATTGCTATCTCAGTCATCGAACTACTTGTGACGATGTTAATTCAAAATGTAGGTTAACGAGATCGCTTTATGTGAAACGATGTTGGGAAACGACATATCGCGAAATCGATATTATGTTTATGATTTCAACCTCTCTTTAATAACTACGAATGTGCATTTTATATATAATTAATTTAATAAACATTTTTTTAATAATTTTTTTTTAAATATTTAAAATTCACGCCATTATTCTTGCTTGTAAAGTTTCGTTTATTCCTATATTATAAACATTTTATTTACGTGACTATATTAATTATTTTTAACAATATAAAAAAATTGTATAATATATTTTAAATCTCTACTTATTCTACCTATTTCATGTCAATATTCCTACTAAATAAAAAGTTATTGAATTTTGATATGATATTGACCTTATTGAACCATAGTGCGCCAGCTTGCAAAACAAGCTGTGTATTTCGAAAAATACTAAATCTCATCCTATTTTCAATTTAATTTTTATATGTATTATATTAGGGGGCCCGGAAAGTAATGTCGTTTCTGTCGACAAAATTTACAGATAAAACCGATTGAACATTGTCGTTAATTACAATAAACTTTCAATATAACACAATTTCAGACAGCGTTCATAATAAAGGAACCAGAAGGTAATGTCGTTTCTTAGACATTTCTGTGTGTGTCTTGTGACATTGTTACAGAAAAACCGATTGATTTTTACTGCCCCGGAATTCAAAATTTGTAATAGATGACAAAAGGTTATTGATAACGAAGATGAATATATTGTTGATTAGAAATAAAAACTTGTTAATATAGTCGTGTGAATTTAACTAAAAAAGCGACATTACTTTCCGGTCCCCCTTGTATTTTTACTGTATTTTTCTTGTATTATACGTTTGTAGTTATTTTTATGATAATTGTATTTAATTTTTACGCTTCTGTCACTTAATGACTTCTACTTTTAAATTGTTGTCTAGAAGGAATCGCTAATAATGATTAAACAGACTTTTGTTTTGTTGTTACAGCCCATAGACGCCTACTGTAAGTCATAAACCTCTCTAAAGAAGGTGATATACCATAATTAGGAAATCTATTTGTGAGTTATGGCAATTCTATATAAATAATGCACTATGTATGATTTAATAAAAGACTTTATCACGGGAATGAAACACGTGTCAGTCCTTTACCGCTAGGCTACAATTGCTAATCTTATGTCTATTTCTTTTTAATTACAATATATATTTAATATGTACAATAAAGAGCGACGTAAAAGATAGAGAATTTAATTAATCATACAGAAAAGCTTTGGTTTAGTGGACATCACGGTTCTATGTTTTGATCTCTGCTATTTTAAACAATATGCCGGTATGATTTCGATATTTTAATTTCTTTTAAAGCAATATCTTTTCTATATAATACACATGAAGTTCGCGTCTCTCGGGGTATGAACCTGCGGCAGCAACACTCTCCAACGTCCGTCACGTAAACGGCCTCACGACGCCGCCGTTGCGAACAACGTGGGCGATCCAGTGTGGAATATTGATCCTACCTTAGATTGCCGAGTGGTACACGCGGACCTCCAATTTTCACTCCGCACTCACTATATAAAAAACAACACATACTCGACCAGGAAAGCCTCGTCTTTACCGCCTCATCCTTTATCAAAGTGTCTAATATAGGTTCAGAATCCCGATTGCTTTAGTAAGAAAAAGACTAATATTTAGCCTCTTCCGCACATGCAGTAGTAGTCGTGTACACAGACGACCTTGGTCGTCAGAATAAGCTAGATCTAGACCCTTTCTATCAGGTTCTATTAAAAATCTTTAAGAAAGGCTGCAGTGAACCACTTAGGTATGATAATAATGAAGGCAAATTATTTTTAAGTAAATACTATGCGCGTTAAAAATGTTAACTTTAACATATTATCTAAAACAGGGAAGCGCAACATGAGGTCTTTTAAACATTTATGCGCCTCGCCTAGCATTTTGAAAATTGAATTCATTTTATCGACTTTTCCATTAATAAATTTTTATAAGATTTATTATAATAAAGTGGTAATATATACTAAACCAAAACAATCTGTTCGTGACAAGTTACTCGCTACGGCAACTTGTTCAAACATATAATATGAACGCGACGTTTGCGAAATTTTTGGTATTGATTTCATAGATTACTTTTTTATTCTAATATATATAATAAATAAAGTTTTGTAGGTTATAAATAAGTGTTACTTTATGTGTGGCTTGAAAAAACATTTTAATATTTAAATTGGCTATTTGATTAAACAATTTTTATATTTTTATTCGCTCCTTGATTGAAAAGGTTACTCACCCTTGATGTAAAACGTTCTCTATACATTTTACATATGTTTTAAGAACAGAATTTTTGAAACGTTATTGCGGAAGACGATAATGCAATAGCGAGATGCGACGAACTAACTCTACACTCAAGCAACTTTAAATAACTTAAGATCGTTTCGAACGTAAGACGTCCACTGTTGGGCATTGGCCTCAGGACTAAAAACAAATACCTATCAAACATGATTTTTAAATGTCCCGGAAATTTTGTATTGTAACACTAAATACTTGGTTACCCTACACCCAATGCATTACGAAGTGTCTGTCTTATAAAATGATTGAAGACTAGAGGGGCCCTAGTTTATATTATAGACGGGCGCGATCTGTACGCAAGCGACGGACGGCGAATGATATTGCACAGGTGATGGTTGATATCCACTAGATTGTTTATGGAGCGCTAATTAATTTAGCGTAGCGTGTAGCGGAAAAGCTCTCGCGAGAGATTTACGCTTTATCCAGCTGCGAAAGAGATAAAAATTTGATCGGTTGGTTGAGTCGAATGGAAATTCTTTTATATTACGTCATATTAAATTTGTTATGAACGAATTTATAGGTTTTTTTTTCACGTTCAGTAATTGTTACGAATAATTATTTATTTGAATTTGTTCGCGAATAGATTAATACGTTTCATAAATATTCTTTAAGCGCTAGAAATATAAATAACATAAACCAAACACTTTGAGCGCAATTATTATAAGTGAATACAGTTTACTACAGATTCGAAATAAAAATATTAACAATATAAATACGATTATTAAAAGGAGTAATATAAAATAAATTATGTTTTAACATTATCATATATAAAGAAACTAATATTTAAAATACACGAATCATCAATATTGTTAGCGATTATTTACCAAATAATTCAATTATAAAAATAAAGAAATACATTGCAATAATAAAATTAATACATAGAATTCGGAACATAAGATTATCATTCTTCTTTTCAGCCAATAGACATTCACAGTAAGGTATAGACCTGCTCCAAGCATCTCCACGATGACCGGCTTTGCGTTCGCATCCAGCGAGTCCTATAGATCTTAACTATGTTGTCGTTCCACCTAATAGACCTACCCTTTTTTCTGCTTTTGGGGGGGGAGGACTGGGGTGCTACACAGATTAGTGCTAAACACCGAGTGACTCGGTGTTTAGCACTAATCTGTGTAGCGACTCCTGAAGGTGCCCCGTGGAGGGGTGGAGCACGTGTTGAGTGGATTTACGGTGGCGGTTGTGTAGTTGGCATTGTCTGTCGCATGCGCATTTACGAGCGGGCTGGCGGGCGGTGCACTTTCATGCACGACAACCACTGCATGTGCGGAGGTGGCTAGATATTGGTCCTTTCTTATTTATTCTCATTATTTTCCAATTATAATTTGATATCACTTGTGCACGTCAATAGGAGAATTCCCGAAAATACCAGATTGATAAAAAAGTCAAATGTGGGATATGGGTGATATGAAAGTTAAAACACAAAATTAAGTCTAGACCAATGCGAATAGTTTTAATTTTTTTTAAATATTCTATGAAATGCGGAGGAAAATTGAAGCAATTAATTTCGTCTCGTATCAATTTTATCAGTGTACATATTAGAAAACTATTTTAGTAAAAGAAATATTAGGTAGTTACTACGAAATTTATCAGATAGTAGTAGCCTAGCGCTAGAGGACTCAGACTGGTTGGATTCTCGGGATACATTTTATACAGATCACACATTGTGCATTAACTATATAGGATTGCGATTCCTCACTAACAAGTTTCCAGAAGATGGCAGCGTCCTCTGTGTACCATTATACCACACAGCGATCGCCAACCAACCTGCCAAGCGTGGCTGTGGTACATCCCCCACACATATCTTTATGAGAGGCCTATACCTTACATTAAGCATCTATAGGCTGAAACAACTATACAGTAACCCTCTTAGAGCTTTCCCGTAAGAATCTCGGTAACTCAAAAGTAAGTTTTAGATCCAAAATATATATATATATACAAAGATAAAGATCGTGCCTGTAGAAACTGTAGGGTCCAATACTCTTATTATTACTTCTTAGTAGACATTTATTGAGGTACAATTAAAATATCTTTAAATAAAAACACATTTTTAAATTATATTTTTCTTGAATTTTAAGTAGCACTGAACAAATAAGATCTTTTGCGTATTATAAATAAATGGCGTAAATAAGAAAGCATATACAATAGAGAACTAATATTTGTAATAATTCCTTTTGTTTATTATTTCGAAATTATATCATTTTTTATTGGACTGCGACCAGACAATAACTTGACGTTATAAAGTCTGGATAAACGTGTTTTATGATATAAATAAATAAATCACTACGCTTTAATAAACTGTCCAGTTTTAAATTAAATAAATTTATTTTTAGAAAATATATAACTCCTAACGGACTTGTACTGTCACCAAAATAAATTTGTAAAGTTTCTGGCATGGCATTATTACTTGGCAATGATTACGACAAGTTCAATATGCTTGTTCAAGTCTTTAGTTCGGAATTCTCATGTCACACGCCTGTCTTCTTGTCTAGTTAAAAACTGTTCAATCTACAGATTTTAACCTTTGCGTGCCATTAGTAATATAAAGAGCTAGTGACCGCTCAGATCGGAGCGTGAAGGAAGCGTTCCTGGAAAAACCGAGGGGTCGAAGACCAGTGGGTAGACCCAGGTATCGCTGGATCGATCGCGTTGAGGCAGACTTGCGCGAATTGAATGTCAACCAATGGCAGACGATGGCGCAAGATAGAGGAAAGTGGAAGTCTCTCGCTTCGGAGGCCAAGACCCACTTTGGGTCACTGAGCTAGCGGTGTAGTAGTAGTAGTGACCGCTCAGTGGTAGTGGACAAAGGCTGGGGTTCGATTACTTGAACACAATCTAATATAATTCACACTTACCGTAGCAGTATCCTATGCATAACATACTACACTAAGATGGCCGACTCGCCAAACATAGCGAATATAGTATACCCCCCATAGATCAGGTTAGGCCTATATCTTGCAATGGACTTATATGGGCTAAAAGAACGACGACGAGAATTTTAAAACGCCCAAGATCATTACCATCAATTACTATACACCATAATTATAGATAGGTAATAAAATACATTAATTGAGAACAAATCAACTATATATTCGCATCTTTAAAACTTTTACTCCAATAACCAACCACCCTATATAACTCAAAGAACGTGTAAGTTAATATAGTTAGTTTTAATATAAGATATATAGTTCCGCCGGCATTTTCTATCTACACATTAAGATGCATATCGTGCAACCATTCCTCCTTCATATCACACGCATACGAAAGCATCTTTGACGTTTTTAATGTGCAGCAAAGACGTTGAATAGTTTTTATTTATTTACGTCTAAATATAACGTGGATGCCTTTAAGAGGAGAGTAAATAATATTTTTATAAGAGATTCACATAAGAAACAAGGTTATATGTAGCTTGCTGAATTTATCGTCTGAGGTTGCATTTGACATGAAGCCCTTGAGGTCGAAAGTTTTTTTAGTAGCGATCACAAGATGGTAGACGCCAATAGGTGAACTCATGACGTAATTAAGGTGATGAATTCGATGGATGCGATCGCAAGACCGGTCATCACGGCGATCTTTGATGGAAGCTTTTCGATGATGATGTTGATAATTTACTTATTTTATTTTCCATCATTCATAGTTATGTCTTATATACTTCTAAATTCCAAGTATACAATAGATAGAAATTAAAATAAAAATATTTCTCCTATAACTACATTCTTCGATATAAATAAAGTGACAATAAAATCGGGTCAGATTTTTTTACATAAAAATACATAATACTCGCTCGCTTGTAGCTTTAAATTGAAGGATATTATTATAAGGAAAAATAAATAGTAGTAGCCCAGGGGTAGAGCGCTAAAACTTGTGACCGTAGATCGCGGATTCGATTCTCAGGATACATACATACACAATTCACACTTTGTGCATTAGTAATATAAGGTTGCCAATGCTGCCTATCAAGTTTCCAGAAGATGGAGAACAGAGTCCTCTGCGTACCATAATACCATACTGCGATCGCCAATGCGCCTGCCAAACATGGCAATAATGGTTTATCACTCTATAGTTATCTTTGTGGCAAGCCTATGTCTTGTAGTGGGTGTCTATGTGCCGAAAACGAACGAGGATAAGGTATATATAATCTTTAAAATTACGTCCTTTTGGAAATCTAGGGGGTAGACTAAGTTCAATAGATATTGTCCTATGACACTATAGTGATGAACCTTTAAATTGAATTTTCGTACACGAGTGATGTAAGTAAATTATTCAAATTCATAGTCAATGTTTAGTTTAATTAGATAACATTAGAATAATCTATAACCGTCTGCTTTAAATTAAGTTTAACTTAGTACCGCGCCACCCACTGAGAAGAACTAAAAAGAAACTTAAGTTTTGTTAAAAATAATTATGATTTAATTATATTAATATGCGAGCAAAGGCTTTTCTGTTGCCCTCTGATGATCTGAAGCCTTTTTAAGAGGCCCATAGTAAGTATCTAAGTCTCGTGTTCATATGTCAACAAATATTGATTGAAAACCTTCGTCTTCAGACATTTCGGTATTATGAATGAAAAGATGTTTCGAAAGTTCCCGAACTATGTCCTATCAAGTTACATTTTATACATTATATATATTTTATGTATATATTTTAAATATATAAGGCAAAAAGAATAAAAAAAAGATAACAAAACGTACCAAGTTAAAAAAATACTTCAGTTAGTGTAATAAACATGGCGTAAAAACGTCGCAAACACTGATGTAAAGTTTTAAGTACGATTTCCGTTCTGATAAATATTTATTTCATTGGAGCGGAAGTAACTGCGTTTCGTCACTGCCTACCAGTGAACACATCTGTGCTGATACCGTGAATACAATTGTATGTCTTAAAGCAAAAACCTTATTAGAATCATATTCGCAAATTTAGTCGCTTTACATTTCAAACATTATAAAGTTTTGATACCCATATATAATTATATAGATAACTGTCCTAAAATACAACAGCTGCGAGATCGAATCAAAAAAAAAAATTATTTCAAATGGCGCCTGTTATTGAGGGCCTCTTGCTCTCCCCTATCATATTTATGGAACAGGTCATTACAATCTAATCATAATTTATGGAGTTAGTTAGTTTTTAAGTAACCAACATATGCCAGTAGTCTGGCAAGCTGAAGTGGCAGTGGCCAAGCCACACAGAGCGAGATAGCTGCTGGCCTTAAAGTTCTGGAATGAAGATCACAGACCAACAAGCCCAGCGTAGAAAGTCCACGAGGACAATTCCTAACGGTCTCATTAGAAATATAGTTGGAAGAGACGTATCCAACAGTGGATGCCCCTGACTAAAATGATTATTATATATTTATATATATATATATATATATATATATATATATATATGCACAATGTACTTTTACGTGATCGAATAAAAAATAAGGAGATCTGTAGAGGAACTAAAGCAACCGAAACAGCCTAGGATGTATGAATTGAAGTGGCGAGCAGAACACTTGGCAGCGGGGGCTTTAAACTTCTGTACCGGAGACTACAGAGACCTGGAAACGCAGCGTAGAACGTTCAAAGACAACGTGAACAAATTAAAATTATTCAATAAATTATTATTAGAATATAGGTAATCATGTCGGGCTATTTTAATTTAACATACTAAAATCCTCGGCGACTATGGCGTATTCAATTGTCATTTCAACCCATAGACATCCACTTTAAAGCAAAGGCCTTTCCTAAAGATATCTATAGGGGTATTCACCATAATCACAATACTTGGCAGGCGGGTTGGCGATCACAGTGTTGTGTTATGATACGCAGAAGATACTGCTGCCCATCCTATGGAAACTTATGAGCAATGGCAATCACAATTAATGCACAAAGTTTGAATTATAACATTGTATCCCAGGGATCGAATCCGCGACATACAGTCGCAAGTCACAATCCTTTACTGCTATCACTGCTCAATATTACAATTCAATTAATTATTCATATAATTATCAACTTCATCATTTACAGTAATTAGTTGTTTACGTCACGAGAAGGACGCCAGGAGAGTCTAGAATCAGATTGAGGTCCTCTGTAGAGGCATCTATCAACTATAAACTGAGTGGGTCCAAAAGGCAACCGCAATCTGAAAATAAGCCACAAGGAAATTGAACGAGTATATTTTTTGTGTCCTTTTTCATAATTTTCGTAATACAGTAGTAGAGCAATTCATTCCCGAGCCTTATTATCAATTTGCGCTGTAATAAGAAGTTTTGCAATTTTTTTTCTTATCTTCTCAGAGTGGTCAAAGTAATGTCCCGGTTGGTTCTGCTACCCCCGTTGCTCTAACCATGCGTGGAGCTAAGTATTTGGCGGACTGAGAGCTTTCATTAATTGAATTTCTAGTGGCAGTTTTAATAAGATCTTTCAATCTTTTTATCATGTTATTACATAACAACTACTTTTATGTAACACTAGCAGTGTCCGCGACTATATCTGCGCGGAGTTTAGCAAAAAACTACTTAGTTTAAGAATTTTTCTAAAATATAAGTAGCCCAAATTACTCCTTATTACATCAGCTAGATACAAGTTTAAGTCCCGTCAATAGCTGGCACAAACACACCGATATAAAAGATTTAAAAAAATTGATATATGTATTATATATATATTCATGTTCATGTAATAAAAATCGACCAACAGTAACTCCGATAATATTTTTTTAAGATTGGGAAAGAGATATAGTTTTAGAGAAATATTTATATAAGATATATATACAATGTCGGTCATACAATGTGTTAAGCGTAAACTAGAAAATCCGTATAGTTTCAAGTTTTGTGCTGTCCAGTTTTCAAGTTCAAAATCTGGACAGCACAAAATAAATGATTTATGGTACATTTACAGGATGATAATTTATAGGCGTAAAAACTTCTTAGGGGTCTACTCGTAGGTATAGCTCATTTCTAAACAAAAAGGTCTAGACTTATATTCAATCATCCTATATAAAGTTAACACACTGAAACATGTTACATTAATTTATTTATTCTTTTTTTATGCGACAGACCAATAAGTTCTGGCAGTACAGTATATATAATTAGAATTTTTAAAACGCTTTTTCTTACAATATTGTCATTCCGTTATGTCTCATTTCTGAATATATATATTGATGCATTTAAAACTCTTATACCTATAACCTACCATCCTATATTTATCGACAATGTACCGATATTTTTTTTCTTCACGTAACTTCTCGACAAGCGTACAAAGGCAATATATATAGATATGTGTATATATATGTACACCTCATTATCCCAGACACTTTTGCGTTATAAATAAAATAGTAAAAATTTTAAATATCGAATGAAGTGATAATACAAATTCACTATTAGAGATGATTTATATTCTGGCTTACATTCAAACAATTTTTTTTTTCGAACGCGCTAATAAATAAATTTATGTGGCGAAATAATTTATATAAATACATTTCTTTTGATCAAATGTTTTCGTAGAGTACAGACGTCCAATTATTTTTTTAATTCGGCCATATTTATTATTCAATTCGTATTATTGTCCTAAATTTATTTAGACGTTTGTTTAATAAAATTTATATTTATACATTATTCTAATACGCTATATATATACAAAAAAAATATTATTACTTACATTTATTTAATATAATCAGCTTTAATGACCACATGCACGGAATAACACAATAGTATTAGTATCTAAAACACATACAAATCACGTTTCTTATATATAAACCATTTATTTATAAGTTGAATATCGAAATCTTTCGCGCGGGAAACTTTGCTGACGAGCGACGAGAACAAACCTTACATCCGTACTCGGCGCGTGCTGCGCGGCAACTGGCAGCCAGATATGCTTTTTTTCCCAAAGGGAGTTTTCATTATTTTGATCACGTCAGAGAGGGCGGGAAAACCGTGTTCGAATTATGAATTTTGTACGCATTTTGTCTATGCCGGAATCCTTTGAAACCAAGTGTTGTATTACCAGAGCAATAGCGGTTAAAGGTCAATGGCTTAGTAATTGTAACGGTGCATCAATTTATATGGTTTAAATTTATTTTCTGCCTGCGTAGTATAAATTGAAACTGTGATTTGTTAATGAGGTCCAGAGTGAGCGGTCATCAAGATCACCATGATTTTGTCCACGGACGCCCACTGCTGAACATAGGCCTTTCGCTAATATTTCCATTTCAAGATTTTCACAGCCTGCATCTAGCATATTCCGATGACAAAGTACTGTCCTTGTGATACTCCAGTCTTTGGTCTCCACTCCCAAACCTTATAAACTCAGCAGTCATCTGTGATGCGTGCTATACAGCCTTCATGCTACGTCGACAGGCCAAGACTTTAGCTTTAGACTGGTCTTCGAATTATCTTCTTTCTGAATCGTCATCGTAGACAAATCACGAGCATAACGCTCTCCGTGGCTCTTTCACTTAAAATATACGTTAAAATAATTAATGTACTAGCCAGATAGCTTTCTCTCTTTCTTATCGAAACACAGTTCTAATTCACAGCCCTTTTAATTAAAGAGATACCTTGTCTTAGTTTAAAATAGCAAATAAAAATAAAAAGTACACTGCTTAGTAAATTCATCAGTTATTATATATCGAGGTTTATTGACTCATATTGAAATGTATATAACATATATTGTGTAACAAAATTTCTGTCCGGTTCTTCTCAACAAATCAATATTCCGATCCAGTGGTATATCAATAGTTATGAAGTTAAAATAATTGACAATTCAAAAGTGCGTGCAAATGCTTACAGGCTTACTTTGATAAAGATAATTAGAATTGGAACCTAACAAAATTAATGTTATATCAGTATAAATCACTTAAAACAGAAATTACGCAAGAGACAAAAATTCGCACATTTATTCTTAAAAAGGTTGGAAATTTAATTTTATATTTTAATCAACGTGTTCATATCCGAGGCAAGGGAAATGTAAACATACAGCCCAATGTCACGTTCGTACATTTCTTTTCCGTTACAACACTGGCTGGAACATAATAGACTTTTTATCTCGAACCGCGATGTCGCTGAAAATGTTACGTTCTAAATTACGTTTAAAAAGTTATCGCACTTCACGGATATGTTGGTGTTTATTTAATTTAATGAAATATTTTACGTGCTAAAATAACTGCACAAATGCGAGAAATTCTAGTAAAAACTTTTTGCAGAACCAACATGGCGTTTTAAAAATAAATCGTTATGAATTGCAACCTTTGTAGTTTTAGATCAAAGGTTTTTCTAGGCACAACTATATTCTTTCCCTTGTTATTAAAATGTAATAACATAGGTTACGGGTTCTATTCCCGAAATACAATCTTACATAATTCACACTAAGTGTATTGATGAGCATCAGTGTGCTCTGCGTACTATAATATCACACTGCGATCGCCAAAGCGCCTGCCAAATATGGCGATTATGCTATATTATAATTAATGGCGGCCTATACCTTAAAGTGGGTTTCTATTGACTGTAATGGCAACGTTGGTTTCATGACTTTCAGTACGAATCACCGCTAAAACCTTAAAACTATAAACTCTCTTCCGCGTTGCGTATGATCTTGTATTACAAAACTATACATTCCGTAATCAGCGATAGTACATAATGATCAGGTACATAATAAGGTAATAAAATAAAAAGATTAATGACAATATTGATATAAACAAACTAAATTATATTAAATGTACACCTACGATACAAATAAATAACTTAAGCTTTAATAATATGAGTATAGACTGTAATACATAAATAAGGAGATCTGTAGAGGAACTAAAGTAACCGAAACAGCCTAGAGCATGGATGCACAGACCGCGGCCCGCGGGCCGCATGCGGCTCTCCGGTCGAATACTGGTGGCCCGCCGACAAAAATAATACTCTCGTACATTCGAAAAATATTGAATTCTATTCCAGAATAGAACCAAAAAAAATTAATTACCTGGCGGTCGGCCCGCCATCAGTTCATGATTTGCCCGAGTGGCCTCTACTCTTAATAAGTCTGTGCAGCCATGGTATAGAGGATGTGCGAATTAAAGTGGCGGGCAGAACACTTGGCCGCGGGGGCTTTATATTTCTGTACCGGAGACCACAGAGACCTGGAAACGCAGCGTAGAACGTTCAAAGACAACGTGAGCAGAGGAACTTGTTAAGGTTGTCGAAAGACCCTAAATAGGTTGCTTCCAAGTGGACCTAATGTAAATCTATAGGGAAGATCTATTTCCAGCAGTGGACAACCTATAGCTTTCCCACGTAAATATATATGCAGCTATGTATATATGTGTATAAATGTATATTAATATTTATGTGTGTATATATATATATATATACGTATTCGTATGTGTGTATATATCAATGTATTTGCATGTACGTACACCCTAAACTGCCCTCTCCTTCATGTCTCTCATCTCCATCCAAAGGTTGTCTGGTAGAGATCGCCTCAAGCGATAAGACAGCCTCTTGTGCCATATGAATTGCTTCTTTTCTTCCTCCATTTTTTTATGGTGTCCAAAAAGTATTAAAAAATAATGAATAGATAAATAATCAATGAGAAACAAACACTGCTCGATTTATTTATATAAGAACGTATATGCTATATCAGTGTCCATCAAATAAAATATACTCCCAGCGCTGGGCGTCTTGTAGGGAAATAATGATGACGATAAAAAGATCAGATAATAGTTTTAAACGGATGATATGGACAATTAACACAGCTTAACAAAAATGTTTTAGTTTCAACTAAAATAGCATAGTAACAGATGATATAACACTAGGTTACTCCCCGCCAAAACCAATATTTGTACAAACATTAGACTTTCGTATTTATGTCCCAATGTCCTATTTATACCGTACTTGATATTATTTTCGTATATCTAGATTCTTCGCATAGTCGTTACATCGAAAACGAAGCTCCTACAATTACAATATTTACCGGTAAACGGGCATTGGCTTAGCCGTTTTCGTGTCGGGAAGCGAAAAACATAGTAATATACATATATAATGTTATAGAACTAAGCTCTTCTTAGAGGAAATGTTCCTTGAAAAGTATTGTTCCAATTGAAGACGCATCGATGGTTTTTATTTTACGTTTTAATTTTTATTTATGTTTAATTACTCAAGACACATATTGACTGCAATAAAGTAAAATTTTTATCAATAACATGAAGGCGTGTTCATTTATTTATTCCTTTCAGTCATACGACGTCCACGGCTGGATATCGGTTTCTCAATTAAACTGGTAAGAAGTGTTAAGCCTCTGTTCACGTTCACGTGCTTCATTGCTTCGATCCGTGGTTTCCCCGCAGAACCCTAAAACCCGAGCGGCCATCTGTTCTTTGTTTTATGTGGCCTGTCTATCTTCTTCTGTCAATTTAAAAAGCTTTATAGACTAGCCCTATCCTTTATAGTGACCTCAACCTCCTATAAGTCCAGGAGTTTTTTCAGGTCCGCTCAGAGACCTGCTTTGAAACAGCCTCTATTCACCCTAATCCACTCATATCGAGCGCGTCTCACAATACCCCCCGCACCTTTTTAGTCCTTCAAGAGGCGTCCTAAAGACAGCCCGACGAATACCATCTTAGGATTTCCACAATCCTCACACCATACGCTGCAGAGTTCCCACTTCCCACTGTTTCGTGAACCACTCTTTCTGTGACGTCACATCGCACAGATAAACGCGTGCGATGCAACAAAACCGAGCACCACACAACATATAAACTATTGCATAAACAGGGACGACCGCCTACTCCCGCTTCCGCGAACAGCGAGGGAGATCCGAGGTAGGATCAGTATCCCGCCCTAGATTGCCGAGTGGTCCTCGCTTCGCAGGACTAATATTAGTGTATATATATATATATATATATACATACATATATATATATATATATATATACATATATATCTAAATATATATGTATATATAGCATTTACTTCAATCGAAACAATAGATAGATAGCCCTCTCCGTGGTCAATTAGACGATTGTGATCTTGTCAATGAGATCCTTTAAGAGACCACTTTTTAATGCCGTAAACTAAAAACAAAATAAAACTACACCTCGGATTATTTATATATTTGATATCTTATATATATAAGCATTCTCTACCAGTTTAACATACTCGTATTAAGTACAATTACTCGTTATTAAAAAAAATAAGACTTCGTAATTTTATTCGAAATTTTAATTCATTTTAAATTATAACGGGTCCATCATACATCCTCTGTCAAGTTTTTTTTTTTAATTTAAAAGCGGCACTGACCACGTACGTAGAGCCTATTTGCTTATCTGGACGTTTTCGTTATTGCATTGTATGCGAAATGAAAAAAAATTATATATATATTTATGACTTAACTTGATTTTATAGTACGTCACCTTATAACAGAGGAGAGTCGTACAGAAATTTTTTAGTCACTATTTTTTTGACGACATCAGTTATGCGATTTTGAATATAAAACATGATTCTACTGATGTGATAATTGCTTCTCTTAACATTTTTTTTATTTGCAAACGGAACAACAAATGAGACAATAATACATAAATACTTCTTTTCTTTTCAACCAATAGACGCTCATTGTAAGGTATAACAATGTGCCCTTGCCTCTGTCACAATCAGACTAATTCTTCAAGCTACAACAGTGTCAGTATATGTTTATATCGAATTTAAATTTGGAATTTCGAACGAAAAATTTTGATATTACAATTCTAAGTACAATATTACTAATCGTCGAAATATTTAATCATAGCCAAACTAGTGTTTTTGCACTGAAAACAACATTATTTGTGAAAGTAGTTGTTTTCAATCTAGATAAACGTTTTTTTTAATAACGAAAGACAGCAATGAACATATTTTTATAACTTAAAAGAGATTCGCATAAAAATACTTGCGTATATACATAAATGTTTGTAAGGTTCATAGCATCGTATGTTATAGTAAGAAAATATATAACATTAAATCTCCGATAAAACTAAATGGAAAGCAGGTCTTTGCAATTCAAAATTTATTTATTCACCCATTTAACAAATTTTATAAAATCTTTATGCCTGTAGGCATTCTCTACCAGTCAACCCATGGTGGTATAGAAACACGACTAGTGGGCAGGTGACCAAAAGTATTACATATTTAAAATAATAAGTTATATATATTATTTAACTTATTATTTTAGAGGCTTATTGTGTAGTTTATTGGTTAATAATTCTTACTTAAAATACTAGCTGTAAGGTTCAATTTAAAACGACAAATAAAAACATCTTTAGCAAGCCCGCGTATAAAAGGTTTTAGATGTAAAAGCCTTAAATCGGTGAATGTACAACTCATTTGTTAGCAAAAAGCTTAAAGTTATATACATATTTCCGATCACAATGTATAAAGTGATATTTCTAAAACTCTATTTTATTGCTACAAATGAAATTAGTAACTTAATGGAATCAGGCGTTATTTTGCGGAAGTCCATCCGAAGTAAGAAAAGGACCAATATTTAGCCACTTCCGCACATGCAGTGGTAGTCGTGCAACAAAGTGCACCGCCCGCCAGTCCGCTGATAAATGGGCAACAGTGTTACAGCAAAAGTATTACAAACATTATTTATATAAATACTATACTTATAATAATTACATAAATAGTTACTTACAAATATATACTGAAATAGTAGGATATAATATATAAATATATATAGAATATACTGATATATATACATATATAAAAATTAAATTTTTTTATTGTTAGATTTTATTCGTTAAAATTGTTCAAAAAATTTTTAAGGTCAATAAATCTTTTCAAAGGGTTGATGTTTTCTCACGTCAGATGTTTATTTTTGGTACAGCTGCTGTAAAACGATAGGGGAAGCGAAGTGCCAACGGGGGATGATCGATCAGTGAAATATAATACTTTACAGGTAACCTGGCGGGGGCGAATGATGTGTGGGGTTAGTCGAACGCCCCCGTTCAGTCACCTTTGAGAAGCAAGTTCACGTTCATATGCAGAGCATTGAATTTTTATAATTATATTTTTAATACATTTGCTTTGCCCAGCTCACTTGTTATTATTAACTAAATTGAATACACAGTGATTGGTTAAGTTTATTCAACAATTTCTTCATGAAAATAATAATTAAAAAATAAACATTAAAACTGTTAAGTAGCAATTTGTCAATCACTCTAAACGACTGACACACCAGGACCTACAAAAACTTGGTGACAGGTGGTGAAGAATTAGGTGTCTCCTGCTGAGGAACGCTGTAAACGAGATAAAGGAAAAGGAACAAATCTGCTTATAGGCTGAAACTATTTGATTTATCATCAAATAGTTTCAGCCACGTAAAAAAAGGTAAAATGAAGTAAAAAAAAAACACAAAAAATGGTTTAAAGGGAGAGATAATTAACAATAATTAATATAAGTAATTAGCAATTCGAAATTTAAATGCATTTTTATTACTATATTATGAATACATTTATTATTTTATTTCTGAAATCATTGATTTTTGGATAGTGTTTATCCTAAGTTGGCAGCAAATGAGAAATTTCACTCCTTTAAGACTTCTACACCTGTAACCAATCATACTTTTATATAAAAGAACACCAACCATAATAGTTAAGAGAAAGAAAGATATCGAATAATATGAAATAAATATCTACATGTCGCTCATCAGTCCGGCTAAACATTAAACCTTAATCCTATATCAATTTAGGACTAACGGCTTTTTGAAAGTTATTCAAGTATTAATAAAATCTACCTTATTAGCATATACATAGAGTTTAAACTAACATAACAGTTCATCAAAAGACGCAGCCGTAGATATTCTCTCGTATAGACCAGTGTCCCCATATAAAAATACATGGCCGGCAAGAAAAACACATCATAAAATTATAAGGATAACGAGCATTGGGGGCGTAAATCATTTTTATGTGTGTATTTACTTTGACCCAATAAAAATTAATATTTCCCTTACGGATTATTACTTTTGTACAGAATGATCAGAAGTCAAAGTTCAAATAGCTCACTATAAGAGAATGAATGATTCAATAGACAGTGGCAGTGGCAGTGGCAGTGGCAGTGGCAGTGGCAGTGGCAGTGGCAGTGGCAGTGGCAGTGGCAGTGGCAGTGGCAGTGGCATTGCCCTCTAATGACGGACGCAGGATACCGCCACACTTTGTTTATTATACTTTGTTATAAAAATATATTAAAATTAAGATCGAGCAAAGAAATAAACAGATATATAAAAATAACTGTGAGGTACAAAGAGGACAGCGGTAGAGAACTAAGACTTGAGATCATAGGTCGCGTACTCGATTCCCGGGATGCAATCCCATATAATTCAATCTTTATACATTAATTATATAGAATTGCCACTGCTGATAAGATTTAATACCACACTGCGATTGCCAACCCGCCTGCCAAGCGTGGCGATAACGGTAAATCCCATAGACATCTGTAAGAAACTTCTGTGCCTTGCTGTAGGCGTCTATCGGCTGTAAAGGGAGAAAAGAAAAAGCCTGTATTATCATCGAAAAATTCCTTTACGTTGAAATATAAATACAGAATGTGTGACCTCCACAATTCATATGTTAGTGATATTGATATATTCTCGTGCTCTCTCGTTTCTTTTAAAAAACAATTTCGTGCGAAATTATTGAGTACATACAATACAATTTAAACCATAATATAAATATATAAACCATAGTCTTTGATCCCTGTTTAGTAATGTTTTTATTTGTTTTTTCATTGTTTGACTATAAATCATTATATGTTCTCAGTGAAATAGTATAAGATAACAATTGTAACTATTTTTATATTTCTAAGCTTCTAAGTTTGTACTTTCTTACTGCCTTTTGTTACTGTTTATCTACAATAAGTAAATAAATAAATAAATAGGATTCTTTACAATTTCACCTTTGATATTTTTATTAAATTGATTTCATAACTAGCTCTTTTGCGACTTCACACAAATGTCATACAAACTTATAAACCTTCATGTGCTCATGAACAAAAACTACTAAAGATCATCACATGACTAAATGCAAAATTACGAATGTACAAAGGACTTACAGTCAAACATTCATTTTATATATATATAAAAAATGTAAACACGTATATAAAATGTGTCCACTGGGATCGTCATACCCCTGGCAAGTGTACTAATTATGATATGTACCCCCATATTATTAGCTGAAAAGTCTACTTAAGCAAGATTATTATGTATGTGAATAAAAAAATTAAAGACGAAGTGTCAAATTGAAATTATTGATTTCAAAAAGAAAATCGCTCGCACGACATTAAATAAAGTCACAATTATAGAAAATTCCATCACATATTAACTACAGTGTATGTATTCTTATGATATATCATTGCGTTCCCTTTCGTCATGGTCATGTTAGACCAGTGATTCCCAAAGTGGTCTATATCGACCCCTGGGGGTCTATGACAATCTGCAAGGGGTCTACGTCAGCGAAAAAAAAATTTGGGGGACCATGAAATGAAAATGGGGGTCCACGATGGTGGATCTCAACACATACACTGATAGTTCCTATTTACTTACATCATAATATCTTATAATATCAAAACATTTACATTATTATATTATTGTAAGAAAGATAATTTATTCAAATTGTTTTTTAAAAAAAGTTATGACATCTAAATGACAACCATTTCTATTTTTACTCTCTTTTAAGCGAATGCGGAAATTTTTAAATACTGCTCTACAAAGCTCTTTTCTTTTTTTTAAAGACGTTGCGTATTTAGTTTGTTGAATATAATGATCTATTACTACATATTTTTATTCAAGTCATAAATATTTACCAACTACTTGTTTTAAAATGTTTTGCGTGAAAATTTGCGGCCAGTATTACATATAAAAACTATAATTATACCAACAAAAATTAGTTTAATGTTCATTAGATTATGAATCGAGCGTATTTTATCGCCGTTTCCGCGAAAACGAATAAATATCTGTTTTTCTAAATTTTATTACGAATCTGTACTAGTTTCAGTGATGAAAAGCAATTTTCATAAATATGCTTTCGAATGTGCGGCAAAATGTGGAATTTCAATTTGTTACATTTTTAAAACTTTATGTACATGATTGTTTGATTTAAATTACAGAAAGCATTTTATTATATACAATTGTCATTACTTAATAATTTCTTTAAAACGCTGTAACGACAAGAATTATTTTTCTAAGACAGTAATTTACAACAAAATGAGATGCTTTATTTAGAATACGTATCTATATATCGGTAAAGAATTGTCATGACAAGCTGTTGTACAAATCAATCTACTATATTTTAATAGCATTTTCGATTTTATTATTTTGAGTTAGTTTGTCAGCAGTATGTACATGTGTACATATATACCCACACTACCTATGTGACGTTTTGTTAGTCGTGCACCAGAGATAACGCTCTACGAAGCCGAAATTAACCGATTGTCTCTTTACAAAGGCCGATGTGCAAAATTACCGCCGGCTATTGTACGTATATTGAAATGTTAATTCTTCAATGTTGCCCACAAAAGAGTTACTAATTTTATATAATTGTTAGCAAATATTGACTTGAAATTCAAAAGACAGTAGAACTATCCAACTGTTTTCGTTACTTCACAATGTATTTAATAAGAGTCTTGTACATTAATAGATGGAAACGACAGAAAATAATTTCTATCTATTAATAAGAGAAGTATGCATCACAAAGTGTTATTCAAAGAATACAGACTCATATACGCATGTCATAATTCGCTCGAAACCGGTTCGCGGAATGCTTTGATTGTACTGCTGACCCAGATATGTAATCGTTTTGGGAGACGGTTCCCCGTGGTGCATTTGGTCGTCTCTAGTAAATCTTACGCATCGTGTGGTGACATACCGTTGTGTAGTTAAACGGTTTTATTTAGTTCGACCCGTACGGAATTTGTTTATTTGGATCAAAATTAGAAATTGAAATTTAAGCACCTTCCCGTTGTCAGATTGATCCGAAATTTGGTACACACATTTAATTTAGATGACACTACAATATAATAAAATCAATAACATTATAAATCTAAGATGGCCGCCGATACAAAATGGCGGATTACATATTTTTCCTTAACCCCCTCAATATGGGTATCAAATGAAAGGGCTACACTAGTAAAACACGATGATTATGTTAATATTTAAAATACAAGATGGACGCCGTTCCAATATGGCGAACTAGGTACATATTTTTCCACAACCACCACTATATGGGTATCAAAAAACCGTTTAACTTAAAAGTTTTTTAAATATATTTATTGTATATCGATTCCACTACCTTGATTAATATTAATGTTCGTGATGAAACGAACAGGGCGTTGATGATGAAATTTGCACCAGTAATTTGATTTTAAATTGTCAAACATACAAGGTCGCTATCTTGTAATAAAATATTGTGCCATTGGTATAGAGCATGGTTGCACAGACTTATTAAGACTAGGGGCCACTCGAGCAAATCATGAACTGATGGCGGGTCGGCCGCCAGAAGTATAGGTAATTAAACTTTTTTGGTTTTATTCTGGAATAGAATTCAATATTTTTCAAATGTACGAGAGTATTATTTTTGCTGTCGGCGGGTCACCAGTATTCGACCGGCCGGCCACGGTCTGTGTATCCATGGTGTAGAGATTGTCTTACTAAAAATATGTAATTAGTCATCAACCTTATTAAAGGTGAAACAGTGAAAGACTTCGTTTTAATTCCGAGATAAAGAATACATTTAATAGTTTTTATCTCAGTCTAAAATAATGGTAATAATACATTTATTACGAAAACCCAAAACTGTTTCAATTGACTATAATTTCTTTCCTTAAAAACGTTGCCAGAGATTTTATTGGACTGTCACGTCATTCCAACGAAACGCACCAAGGTCAATCTCTGTATGAATGAAACACAAAATTAAAAGTAAACTGTATTTGTAATTCCCCGAGTGCGATGTTTTTATGACAAACATATATCATCCTAACATAATAGGTATTAGGTGAATCGGTATTGAGGAAAAGTAAATAAGTATTATTTCAATTTATATTTAATTACGCAATATATTATAAAGTTTTTAATACTGTATAACGAGAGGCAAGTGTCTTATCTTACAATGCATATAAAAATAACATTTTTTAATATTATGCTGTACAGTTCCACGCACACACACGGATATTATTCCGTTCGAAAAAACTAAGAAGTACTAATAGTACTACTTTAAATCCCCCTTTTTGTTGTATATATGATGATATGATATCTACATGATATATATATATATACATATATATATATATATATACAAACATAATGTGAAAATAAAAACAAAAAATTTTGTCAAAAAAATGGGGGGTGGGCCACCCTTAATATTTAGGGGGATGAAAAATAGATGTTATCCGATTCTTCACCCTGGCCGATATGCACGCTAAGATTCACGAAAATCGGTCGAGCCGTTTCGGAGGAGTTCAATCACGCAAATCTTGAATATATATTTATATATATATATATAAATATATATATATATATATATATATATATATATATATATATAAATATCTTATCAACCGATTAATGCCAGCAGCAAGGCATAGACCTCTCCCAAAAATCGCCACAATGACTTTCCGCTACTTCGACTAAATCATCAGTCTACTTGTGGTGGCTACCGGCGTCTACCAACTCGTGATCGCACACGAGCGATGTGCTCCGTTCACTGCCACTTCAGACGAACCATTCTTCGAACTATAACACTGATCTTGGTTCTTCTACACATCTCTTTATTTTTTATTCGATCTCGCTGTTAAGCTCCAAAAAGTTCAGTTCTTTTTTTAATTTGAATATATTATTTTTTTATAATTCTTATACTTATGGATGCAGGCATCGCAAGACTGCTGAAAAGAAGTAGAAAATATACATAGTCTAGTTTAGTTATTTAAATTCAAAACGTATTAATAGTTTAATTAGTTCTGTTTTATTTTTGTTTTCATTTTTATTCTAATTATATTTCAATGTGTGTGTATTCTGTGTAATAAATACTTCATTATTATACGAGAGAAATTTTTGATCATCTTCATTATATATTACAGTAAGTCAATGTATTACATTTAGTAACATAGCCACACCTGTTGGCCTCGTCCGGCTTGTTGGCTATCAATTTTCTTAGTCTATTTATGTATATCTATAATAAGATTACTACACTACATTTAGATCTCATCTATTTGGCTTAACATACCGTCTAACATTTAAGATTGAAAAGGACAATGCGATTTAATATGTAAATTAAAATTGTCTTCTTTTACTAGCTTTTGAAATGTGGTGTTGGCGAATGGTGGACCCATACCGTAGACAGAAAGGAAAAACAACAGATCTGTTCTCGTACGGCTAGAATGACGATGATGTCTTTCGTGTAAACAATATCACAAACTCATAAGAACGCTTACTTCTAAATCTGAAAAAAACATTCAAAACTGCATATTATACTAAATTTCTATCATATACAAATATAAATGAATTATGAATACCAAAACGTTTATTATAGTTTTTTAAATTTTTCCACAGCTGGGATTAATTCCGGAGAGAGTATGCAACCGTGAACACAGGCTTAATCCTGATTGATTGATATAAAAAAATTGTTAAAGAATACCTGGTTACCTTTCAAATAGAGAAAATGAACAATGGGTTTATTTCAAACATGCCAGTTTTCGAACACGTGACGCATGATCAAAAGTCTAAACCCTTAACCACTGATCCTAATACAATAAATTTCCAATTACGTTCAACTGTTTATATATGTAAAATAAAATAAACATTATTATAGATCAAAGTAATAATATTCTATATAAGTGAAGCTCCTGATATTTGGTAGACAAATATAATTTCAAAATGTTTATTTCAGTATATTAATGGTCTATAGCCAGGGGTGAACAATGTTTTTAATCAAAAAGCCATTATAAAATTTTTTACCGGGCCGCCCATACTGTGACATTTATTAATAATTTATAAAACTTTATTTTTAATGAAATTTAGAACGATAAATATACAAAGTGTAATACGAAATAGAAATAAATAAGAAAATACTTGAAAATTTAATCAGAAATTGGGCACCGTTTTTTTTGATACAAGTGTATATATAATACGTACGCAGCTTTTTAATCGTGCCCACACATTTTTAATGTATGGCATATTATTATTTTTTTTTAGTATTCACCACCATTTTATTTTTATTTATTTCATAACAATGTAGTGATGAGAGAAATTCGATACAATAAAATCAATTTTAAAATACTTGGCGAGCTGCAATGATCCCACGAGCCGCGTGTTGCGCATCCCTGATCTATACAAATGTAAGAAATCTATTCCAGTAACTTTTATTTATATATTTATCAGAATTTGTCTGTATCGAGGTTCAGCCTTCTTGGACATTCACGTATTTGAATAAAGATATGTATCTCTGTCAGTGGCAACCACCAACCGTTAGACGCGGAGTGAATAGACCCCCTGCTAAGTGGACAAAACTGATGATCCTGGCGATCTTTGAGTGCAGCTAACGCCTTGAAGTGGACGTCTGTAAGATGATATAATGTTTATGATGATTAGTCTCTGCAGAATTTGTACTGCCAGAAGGTATTCGCCTGTCGCATTCCGATTTCAGTGTGATCACTTTATACAGGTTGATCGGAAATAGATACTTTTTAATTAATTTTCTATCAGTTCCTGCAGGCTTTGTACTGCCAGAAGTTATTCGACTGTGTCATCTTAATTGTGTTTTAAAGTGATCACTTTATACAGGTCGATTGAAAATAGGTACTTTTTAATTAATTTTCTATCAGTTCCTGCAGGCTTTGTACTGCCAGAAGTTATTCGACTGTGTCATCTTAATTGTGTTTTAAAGTGATCACTTTATACAGGTTGATTGAAAATAAGTTAAAGCTTATTCAGACCAACGAGCTATATTTTTAAAGCTTTTAAGTCAAAGTACACTATCTGGAAACATTGATTAAATTGATTAAAAAATGTTACACTTACAATATTGAAATTTTTAGTCGTCGTCGTTTGAGCCCATTGACGCCAACTTCAACAGGTCTCCCCCAAAGATATCCATAGTGGTCAGATATCCCTAATCGCCACATTTAGCAGGCGGGTTGGCGAACGCAGTGTGGTATTATGGTACGCAGATGACGCTGCTGCATATCCTCTGGAAACTGTGCTAGTTATAAGACTTATTATTATTTGAACACCCTTTTAACGTAAATGTTTAAAGTAAAAAAATAAAAATTCATTCAAATTGTTACATAATGGTCTAGTCTGTGTATTATTTACGAGCAAGTGCTATTCAAATTTTACAACCTATAAATTAGACATTTTATATCCGAGTGCAAACAAAAAGAAGCGTTCGTCGGAAATAGATTGACACGGTTCGGTGAATTCCAGCGTAATTAGTGTTCTAAAGTCTCGCTTTTTTTTAAAAAAAGACGGACATTTAATACACTATAAATCTAACTGTGGCTGCAATCGTACGGTTTAGTTTCGAAATTATTCGAATGGACGAAAATACAGACATTAGCAAGCAATTTAACATCTAAAAATTTAATTAAAGCTTATTTAATTTAATTATTCTTTATTGTACACACTATAAAATATATACATAGTTGCATAATAGTAAAAAAGCAAATACAATGATCGGTTTTATTACACGAGGCAAGTTCTTCCAACCAACCATAATATTAAAAGAGTAGAAGTAAAAATAACGGGTAGTTACGTGTACACAACATACATATATATAAACATACACACGTAAACATACATGCTTATGTATATTGAATATATACTTATAATAAATACAGGGTAATACATTTTATGAATACAATAATAAATAAAAAAATCAAACTGACTTGGAGCACATTTGCTTCAGAAATAATAATTAAATAGAGAAAGAAAAATAGTTAAAGGATAAATAATCATTGATCTAGTAAATATTTTTAAGAATTTTATAAACAAATAGGTAGTGACTTCACGTATCTTATACTCAGTAAAATATTTGGACATGAACGTAAAAGAAAACGCCGGCACTTCTAGTTTAAAATTTTCTGATGATCTCAAAAACCTCTCATATCACGTATCGTGAAGAAATTAAGTAATATATATAATATAAATAACTAACTAAAATATTAACTAAATATTTAGTACTTTATTTTCCAAGTAGGCAGATCAACAAGGTACCTTAAACATTAACTAAAAACATGAATTAAGTGTAAAACTACTGCATACATCAATATTGGATGTTCACAGTTTGACTAGACTATTCTTTTTTGAATGTATAAGATTACAAAAAAAATATGCCACGCATCGAGAGTCAGACCAAGAATGCACCGTGTTCCGAGTATCCTCATTTCAACTCCTATACGCCCACTGCAAGGAATAGGCCCCGCAAAGATATCTGTAGCGAAATAATCACAGTTGTCAAAATGCTTTCGCTTATCTGTCAATCCATCGGTCTACGCATGCGCAAAGTCTAAGGACACGCGGCGTATGATTGGTGGGCCGTTGTCGAAACCGCGTCTCACGCCGAAAAATATTATGAAATATAATAATGGCGAAAAGCGTCAAGGATGTGTTGTTGTTTGTGAATTTGTATTAAATCTTTAGCGCTGTGATGGATTATAGCAATAAAGACTATCTTATATCAATTTTGAATCAATGTTCCATATTTACAAATGAAAGGCGAAAGTTTTATGTTAAAATTATTTTTGCATGCGTATGCGGCATGTTACACTAATCGGTGTAACATAACTCCTGAAGATGCCCCATGGAGGGGCGAAACACGTGTTGAGTGATTTAACAATGGCAGTTGTGTAATTCGCATTGTTTGCCGCATACGCATTTATCAGCGGACTGGCCGGCGATGCACTTTGTTGCATGACTACCACTGCATGTGCGGAAGCGGCTAAATATTAATCCTTTTCTTACTTAAGATAAAATGGTAACAAAGAATAAATAAATAAAAAATAAACTATAGTGATAAAATACCTTTGGTATTAGAAATTTAAATTATGTGCGATATAGATAGTAAGAAAATAAACATGAATTAAGAATAAATAAATCATCAAACAAGTGATAAAAATAATAAACGTAAAATTTATAGAACTCTTGACGGAAGGAGAAGGAAGTGAAGCGATTTATAGAAAGTAAGTATAAATAAGAATAAAAGATATTAAAAGAAAAAATGTAGGACATAGAAAAAGAAGAAAGATGAATATAAAAATAACTAAAATTATTTGAGAAATCATTATTTAAATAAAGACGATGTCCACCTATGATGGATTTGTAAGATAAGCCCCAAAAACGGGATTATAGAATATAAAATTAAAAAAAACCTGTGCATCCAGGACAGTGGTACTCCCTGATTTATTTTAGTAATCAAATTAGTATGTTACTGGAGCTACCTGATAGGAAACAATTTTTAAAGCCGCCTGTAGATACATGTTGACCGAGAGCTAGAATTTCATTCTTTTAAAGATTTTATATACATAGATAATCACCCTGTATACTTTAATAATCCTTAACAGTCAATTTGCTAATTTTTTTCCGCTTCGTCATGTTACATTAAGTAGTTTTCTAATAATGGATTTATTAGCTCTACCGAACTATTCTCGTAACACTTCTGCATCAAATCATGATCGTTCCTCTGTGTTGGTAACACGTTTATCTACACCAGTTTTATAATCTGTTAGAGCAACTGCGAACGCGTCGTAAATCAACCGACAGAGCCGTTAAAATTTCCGCTCCAAACTCGCGGACCGAATTCTGATTATAAATTTTATCTGAACAATGTCTACTGCTCTGTTGATATTTATGCCACTACACTGTGGTCGGTAGTACATAAATTCAGTGAAACATTGTTAATATTGTGATAACACAATACAGTAATACCCCGCTTTACGCGACCCCGTTATACGCGGTTTCACTATAACGCGAATTGCAAATTTCGCGCTCAAATGCCTCGAATTACGCGAAAGAGTGCGTATAAATATAATGTAGTCATCAACTTCTCTATGGTGTCTTGACCATATGTCAAACAATTAAAAACAGTGTTGGGTGTTATGAACGTATTTTACAAGAACGTAAACAAAACGTTACCCAAAAGACAATTGATGTATTTTTCCGTAAAAAATAAGAGTATGTATTGCATAAAGTGTTCCTAGAATTAAAGTGATTGATTAAAATGATTTGTGTTTTTTCGTAATAATTTTTGACTATGTTTAATCATAAACCTCGTTATACGCGAATTTCACTTAACGCGATTTTTTTTTGGAACGTATCCCTCGCGTAAAGCGGGGTATTACTGTAATTACTTATAATTTTTATGACATTTTAAGAGTAAAGACGCTATGCATGACGGCTGGTCAAATAGAATGATTTTTGCCACGATAGATCTCCAAAACCAATACCACAATAAATGACGAAGGTCTTTGGCCAATGTGTTGCCGGTGATGATATACGGATCCGAGACGTGGTCACTTACGACGGGCTTCATAAGATGGCTAAATGTCACTCAGGAGAGGGCTATGCTCGGAGTTTTGCTCCTAGATTAATTAAGAAATGAGAAGAACCACAAAAGAACTAAGATCACCTACGTAACTCGAAGAATTGCTTTTCTGAAGTGACAGCGAGCGCGGCACATAGCTCGTGCAGCTGGTGGCCGTTGGGACCGAAAGGTTCTCGAGTGGTGACCACCAGCCGGTAGACGTGGCGTGTGCAGTTCCCCCACTTTGGGTTCCGACGGTATAATTAAGATCGCGGGAGGTCGCTGCATGCAGGCAGAGTAAGACCTTGCAGTTAACGTCCATCGGTTGAAAAGAAGATCTCCAATAAGGCCAGTTTAAAGCGACCCGACCAGCTCTATTCCAACAACCTTAATAATATCATAACAAAAAGTAGTTCCGTACAATTACAATATTTGATATGTTAAGTAAGAAAGGGACAAATATATAGCTACTTCCGCTATGCGGCAGTAGTCGTGCAATTAAGTGCACCGCCCGCCAGCCCGCTGATAAATGCGCATGCGGAAAACAACACGAATTACACAACTACCACCGTTAATTCACTTCACTGAGTGTTCTTACTAAGGTTTGACTTCTGCAAGGTAACGCCTAAATCTATTAGATTTGATATGTTAACTAAGCTATAATAAACTAAGATAGAGACAGGTATATTTTTTAATACTGAAAACCACACTGTCTTCCTGATAAATTCGAGCTATATAAACATTTATGTTTATCTGATAAAGACAAAAATCAAATATCAGGTAGATAAGGAGATTAATAATTGAAAATCTATTTCGTTGTAACAATTCAGTAATGGAATTTAACGCTGTACAAATAAGAAAAGGTTAAAAGGTCTGTATAAACATGAGGATATCGGTTTATATTCCAGAATATTCTATATTCAATTTACATAGCTAACATCATTCTATTAATAGAAAGATATGTTTGGTTAATGAATCGGAATTTAAATCAAATGTTTATCGTTTTAAATTTAGAATGAAATTTTTATTTCCTTTAGCGTTCATAGTCTAACATGTTGATTTGACCAGACTTAAATCTATGTGACTAAAGTGTACGCTGTTCATATAACAGAGCCATTACATAGGATTTTAAAGTAAAATTAAGGGAAGTGACCCGTTTGTACTAATTTCATTTATTCATTTATATAAATAAAGGGTAAGATGTAAGGCTTCACACATAGATCGCCACAATGGCCTGTCTTGAACGACCCACATACTTCCTTCGACTAGATTTTAGAGATATTAGCAGAGAATTTCCACAAGTCAAGTCCATAAAACAAACACAAATAATGCATTACACTCCTTCGTCCGGAGAAGTCATTGATGCAAGGTGAGCTTTAATAAAGTTCACTCTTGTTCATATTATAAATAACTGCTTATAACCAAAGCTACTAAAACCTTAATGAGTATAAATTTATGATTTAATTTTAGAAGGAATGGACCACTTGTCACACTTATAGTACCAGCAAGCTTATGTGAACAGGGCGTGGTCCACCTGGTAGCCCACTGTCCCACATTCGGAGGACTCCGGGTCGACTCCGAATGCCGGTTGAACTTGAAGATCTGCGAGGAGTTAATAGCCTTGCTAATAAACGAGGACAAAAAGAGACCAATATTCTTCAAACTGCAGGAAAATTGCAGAAAAAGCAATCAGTAGAAATAAGAGTTGAAGTTTTTAAATAAGAAAAAAAAGGACTACTAATATATAGCTACATCCTCAGAAGTAATGTTACACCGATTAGTGCCAAACACCGAGTGATCGGTGTAACATTACTCCTGAGGATGACTCGTGGGGGGTGAAACACGTGTCGAGTGATTTAACGGTGGTAATGGTGTAATTCGCATTGTTTGCCGCACGCGCATTTATCAGCGGGCTGGCGGGCGGTGCACTTCATTGCACGACTACTGCTGCATAGCGGAAGTAGCTATATATTAGTCCTTTATTTACTTAGGATAGATTTCCGCAAAAGTAACGCCTGAATCCATTAGATAAATAAAAATAAGCGTGAAAAATAAAATAGCAAATAAAGCAAAATAAAAATGAAATGTATATAGAACAAAATTTTTAAAATAAAATAAAAAATTTAAAACTGTGGAAAGAGGTGAGGAATGAATGATATCGAATGAAAGAAAAAGGCAGAAGAAATGTGGAATGAAAGATGAAGTACGAAAGATTATGAGAATACAAGAAGAGCACAAAAAGGAAAATAGTAATATGAAAAAAAAATTATTAAGTGGAATAAAACGACCCTATCTTTCCCAAAGATAGGGGTACAGGCCATTAATGATATATGAAAAAGCATGCTGGTCGCACGATAATTGTTTCCTAGAAAAGATATATCGAAGAAGTGTCACATTTAGTGTGACCAAATAGTTCAAATTTGTCGGATTATAATTTTATATGGACATTTCAATAGCAATCTTCTGTAGTTTTTCGTAAATACGACACGGATTTAACTTTTTTTCAGCAGTGATACCTTCGCTGCGTTACGGCAAATAATTTTTACAACTTGACAGTCCATCAGTACGACAGCTTGTCGCTGTCGCGCGATGCGAGGGTGATATATATATCGAGTAAAAAAGCATCAGTGAGTAATAAAGCATCAGTGAGTTTTTTAATATTGTTGTTTTTAATGAAATAAACTCGTGACTCGGTGTTTAGCACTAATCTGTGTAACAACTCCTGAAGATGCCCCGTGGAGGGGTGAAACACGTGTTGAGTGAATTTACGGTGGCGGTTGTGTAGTTGGCATTGTCTGTCGCATGCGCATTTACGAGCGGGCTGGCGGGCGGTGCACTTTCATGCACGACAACCACTGCATGTGCGGAGGTGGCTAGATATTGGTCCTTTCTTATTTAGGATGGACTTCCGCAATGTAACGCCTGAATCCATTAAATAATGAAATAAACATCTGCAGTAATATTTTACTGGATTAATTACAAGATAAATATGTTTTTTATAATTTTCCTTTATCTAATGAGATGAAATATGACCATCATTCCCGCACATGCTTTGTGATTGATTATAAATGTCTGAATGAAGAACGGTAAAATAAAAAAAATATTTAAAAGTATTAATGATGATATAAAACGAGATGAATAACACTTTTGTAACTGTTTGTCAATTTTAAAAGATATTTAAACACACTCTCGATACAATTTAAATCTTTGAATAAGTAATATAAAAATATGTAAATGATGTATGGTTTTTAAACTTTTCTTAAAGTACGGATAAATCGTAATTAATAAAGTTACTTTAGACCTAATGATATAATAATATGTGTGGTCTTCTTACATAAACACGTTCTATATTCGAAATTTTTGAACAGGATTCGAATCGTACTGATATAAAAAGTGTAGCTTCGTTTGTTATATAATATATCATTCTCTACCACTTTAAATTATACGTAGTATATGTATTTACGTGGTTATTCTATGACAACTACATCTATCTTAAAAAAAGATAAAAAATATATACCCTATTATATAAGGCGATTCATATAGCTCCAATTTGTAATAACGGTGATATTAAAAAAGGTTACATTCCTTCCTTTGTTAAATAAATACATATGTTCGTGATAATAGTACATATTTTTTTATTATTTTCTAAAGTGAAATTTATTATCGTCCACTCTTGCGTATGTCAATATTAAAAATATAATTGGTAGAGTGTTCTCATATTAGATAGAAGATATATTTTTTTAATTTATGTATTTATATTCGAATATCTGGGTGAACAGTTTATTTATTCAACATTTCTGGAATACACATAGCAATAAATATTAATAAAATTAAATATAATTTTTTGTATTTTGTTATAAACATGGGAATTCCAACTATAGATTGTCACGAATACACAAAAAAACTATACATATAGGATTTTAAACAATAATACAGCACAGACGATAATCTAAGATATTTAATGTATATTTAGATGCTGCGTTTTACATAACTTAGGTAATGTTCGCGGTTCAAGTTGGACTCCCAATCAAGTGTATCCAAGTAAAGATCTGCTTTCTTAACGCCTCTAACGACACTGACATCTGTTGCTCAAACAATAACGTTCCAAGTCTCTTTAATACGGGGTGGCCCATAAGTCCTTTGAAAAGTAAAATTTGAATAAAACGAACAGGGTGCGCGTGAGCGGTGCAGGGGAAGCGGGGGGAGTAACTTCGGTTTCTGGGAATTTAATCGCGATGGAGCGTTTTACCGGAGCAGACCGTGCGTTTTGTGTGCGCGAGTTTTATAAAAACGACAATTCGGCAACCGTTGCGTGGCGTAAATTTCGAGAACACAAAGGTTTACACAACTTTGACGACACTCCAACTCTTCAAACGATTAAGAACTGGGTTTCTAAGTTCGAGGAGACCGGTTCGACGTTAGATAAACCGCGGTTGGGTCGCCCAAGGACGTCACGTATGGAACAAAACATAGACACAGTGACACAGTCTATTCGCGAAAATCCGACACAGTCAACTCGTAAGCGCGCCAGAGCATTAAACGTATCCAGGACATCGTTACAACGGATTTTGAAGAAAGATTTACATATGCACCCTTACAAAATTCAGTTGGTTCAAGAATTAAAGGAAACTGACGGTATTCAAAGACAAAATTATGCGAATGAAATGTTGAATCGGTTTACTTCCTTCAATAACATAATGTTCTCTGACGAGGCTCATTTCCATATTAACGGGCATGTTAGTAAACAAAATTGCCGCTATTGGAGCCCCATCAATCCAAAACTTAAGCATCAGAAGCCCTTACATAGTCCGAAAGTGACTGTTTGGGCCGCTTTGTCAGCCCATGGTATCCTAGGGTCTTACTTCTTTGAGGATGGCAGAGGGCGCGCAGTTACTGTTACGTCGGAGCGATATGTGGCTATGATCGAAGAGTTTTTCATACCAGAATTGCAAAACTTTTCAGGCTTTAATGCCAGAACGCGGTTTCAACAGGATGGGGCCACTTCTCACACCTCTAACACTGCTATGCCCGTTATCCGTCAACTTTTTCCTGGTAAAGTGATCTCTAAGAGAGGAGACATTTCCTGGCCTCCACTAGTCCTGATCTGACTCCGATGGATTTTTTTTGTGGGGCTACCTTAAGGCTAAAGTATACGACACAAACCCGCGGTTAATTGAGGCCCTAAAAGAAAACATCCGCAGAGAAATGACAAGCATTTCAGCAGTGACGTGCCGCGCAGTCATCGACAATTTTAGACGTCGTTTGCAAGAGTGCCGTGATCGCAACGGATTACATTTAGAAGATGTTATTTTCAAAAAATAATTCCCGTTTTTTAAGCTTTTTTTGTAAATAAAAATTAAATTCATAATGTAATTAGTTTTATTTTAATAATTTTTTTTCATATCAAAGGACTTATGGGCCACCCTGTATAAATATATTAAAGAGACTTGGAACTTTGGACGTTCTATACAGTTAATTATAATATACGCCACTTCCTTCGTCTTTAATATAGGATATTGTGAAGCATCTCCTAATTATTCGTATTTATATAATAATACAATATATATACATATATTTTATATATACGTGTGTGTGTGTGCGCGTGTGTGCGTGCGTTTGTGCGTGCGTTTGTGCGTGCGTGTGTGCATGCATGTGTGCGTGCGTGTGTGCGTGTGTGTGTGCGTGTGTGTATGTGTGCGTGTATGTGTGCGTGTGTGCGTGCATGCGTGTGCGTGCGCGCGTGTGTGTGTGTGTTTTTTTTTTTTTTATAGAGGTTTAAAAATACCTTTACGTATCATAGGGCCTGATGTTGGTGCCCCGTATGTCGGACTCGATCTAGATCAATACCGACTAAAAACAATCCTCTCTCTTCGGTATCCCTGGTCCCCACGGCATGGCCGTTAGGCATTACTTCGCGGGGGGGATTTAGCCGCAGCTTTCTCTGATAGAGTGGCTGTTCAGGCCAACTTCCTCCGCTCTTGCTCTATTTTACGCAACTCCTTTAGCACCGTCGTACAGTACGCGCTCGTAAGTTCCCAGGCCGAAGGCGAGGATAGCATTGTAGCTATCAGAGTTTCAGGATAGATTTTGCATCCTACACCTTCTTCCCAAGACCTCCTGGCTTCGTTAAATCGGGGGCAGATGAAAAAGACATGCTCTGCATCTTCAATCATTCCGACACAATTAGGACAGTCAGGGGAATCTTCGTATTTGAACCTATGGAGATACGCTCGGTAACAGCCATGGCCGGATATCATCTGAGTCAGGTAGTAGTTCAACTCTCCATGATCTCGGTTCACCCATGACTCTAGGTTTGGTATAAGCTTACGCGTCCATTTTCCTTTCGTCGACTTATCCCAGGACGATTGCCACTGTTGCAAGCTTTTCAGTCTTCCCCGAATTCTAAGTTCAGCTGAAGTTGGGTCTGATTTGCTTTTTTTGCTACGGTACAGATCAGTTCTTTCGTCTGCAAGAAGCGCAACAGGAACCATACCTGCTATCACGCATGCTGCATCCTCCGATACTGTACGAAAGGCGCTAGCTACCCGTAGAGTGCTGACTCTATAAACAGAGGCGATTTTCCGTCGGGACTCCTGTTTGCTCAGTGCGTCGGACCATATGGGTACTCCGTACATAAGCACTGACGTAGTCACCGACGCTAATAACTTCCTTCTGTTTTGCTTGGGACCTCCGACATTAGGCATGAGTCGGCAGAGTTTAGCTGTCACCAGAGACGCTTTCGCTGCTGCTCTCTCAGCCTGATCTTTAAAGTTTAGCCTATGGTCGATCATTACTCCTAGGTACCGTATAGCTGGTTGAGTTGCGATTTCACAGCTGCCGACATTGAGTGTGATGGTCTCCGCAACTCTCCTGCCAGTAATGAGCACTGCTTCCGTCTTCTGCTCAGCCAGTTCTAGTCCGACTGACCTCATCCACAGGGTGATTACTTGGAAGGATCTTTCAAATGCCCACTTCACTTCCTCCACGTGTTTCGCTACTATAACGACTGCTAGATCATCAGCGAATGCGACGAGTTTAGTTTCGCTGGGTAGATGTTTCTTTAGGAGTCCATCGTACATAGCGTTCCACAAAAGTGGCCCTAGTACTGACCCCTGTGGGACGCCTCCGGTGACTTTGTACTCCTCCGTCCCGATTTCCGTAGTGTATATGAGGACCCTATCAGAGAAGTAACTAGCGACTATTTTACGTAGGTATAGAGGTACATTCAGTGAGCTAAGTGCCCCCATGATGACCTCCCATTTTGCTGAGTTAAAGGCGTTTTTAATGTCCAAGGTGGCAACCAGGCAGTATTTTATCGAGCCTCTCTTCCATCTTTTCCCAGACACTGCTAGTTTTGCTATATTGACTACTTGCTCTATAGCGTCTAGCGTAGACCGGCCTTTTCTGAACCCATACTGTGAGTTAGCTAGGTGGGGTTCAACTGCTGCTTCGATCCTGCTGTGGATAATACGTTCTAGTATTTTCCCCGCAGTATCCAGCATACAGAGGGGCCGGTATGACGATGGCTCGTCTGGTGGCTTCTTACCTTTAGGGAGAAGTACCAGTCTCTGTCGTTTCCACGCGGTAGGAAAGGTGCCTTCCAGTAAGCAGCTATTGTAGGCCTCCAAGAAGACTCCTGGTGTTGCTACAATAGCTTGCTTAAGAGCTACGTTGGGGATCCCATCCGGTCCCGGAGCTTTGTTGTTTCCAACCCTACCGCATGCTACCATTAGCTCCTTCTCGGTAATAGGGGGGATTTCATTCGGATCCACAATCCCTAGTTGAAAGGAGGATTTTGGTTGCGTGGGGAACAGAGCTCTGACAATTCTTCCCAGTAGAATAGGACAAGTGGGCGTTGTATTCTCATGTCTCAGTTGTTTAACTACAACCTGGTACGGCTTGCCCCATGGATTCTTTTCAACCTCTTCCAACAATATTTTCCACGCGTTTCTCTTGCTCTCTTTAATGGATTTATTTAATTTTAATCGCGCTTCCTTATATTTGTCGTAGAGCTGCTCGAATTGTGGTGTTTTCCGAGCCCGTTGGGAGGTTCTACGCGCCTTAACACATATTTTCCTAAGCTCAGCAATGTTATCATTCCACCAGTACACCGGTGGGGTTCGGTTGTTGTTGCGTCGCCTTGGCATTGTTGCATCGCAGGCCTCGGTCAGCCTCCTTATGATTTCAGCCGCCTTTTCACTGGCACTTTTGGAAAGCAGTGGTCGATCCTCGAGTGCTATCTTGAACAGGCCGGGATCATACATGCTAGTCCTCCAACCCACTGAGCCAGTTCTTGTGTGTGGTACTCTATTTGTATTTGGCTTACATGATACCTCCCAGTATATGGCACAGTGGTCGCTAGCGGTGTAAGTATCCGAGATCTCCCAACTGTTATTTCCTCTTGCCAGTGTACTGCTGACGAAAGTGAGATCCACAATTGAGCTTGCCTCGCCTCTTGTGAACGTAGGTTTATCGCCTGTATTAAGTAAGGCGACGTCCAACAGTGACATCGCTTCCAGAAGCTGGCCACCTCTAGTGTTTGTAGCTTTACTACCCCAGTCCACTGCCCAAGCGTTAAAATCTCCAGCTATAGCTACCGGGGAGTACATTCGGGCATCCTCCACTAATTTGGCCAGGAACCGGACGAACTCATCGTGTGTTAGGCTAGGTGGTGCATAGCAACTGTAGAAATGTATTCCATTAAATTTGGCTCTTACAAATCCAGAACAATTATTTTGATTACCCTGGAGAGGTTTAGTGCCACATGCCCAGATGACAGCTTTTCCTTCCTTATCAGTGATCCAGTTTAGGCCACTGATGTGCTTGTAGGGTTCCGAAATTAGTACTATGTCTAATTTTAGCTCCCGTACAGTCTGCATGAGTAGGTCTTGGCGTGTGTGTGTGTGTGTGTGTGTGCGTGTGTGTGTGTGTTTTACTCGTTATGTTGTATGTACGTACAACCTAAACTGCCCTCTCCTTCATGTGTATCATCACCATCCAAAAATTGTTCTGTAGAGATCGCCTCGGGCGACAAGACCGCCTCATGTACCCTTTGATTTTTTTTCCTTTATGTACCACCGTGTATGATATACGAAAAAGTGTTAACATATAAATAAAGTAAATATAAAACTAACTCGCAGATGGTCTCGAATGATCGATGTGAATCTAAAATTATCTTCAACGCTTTGAAATGCAACTAATCATTCTCCGCTGAGATGAATACTTGTTGAAACACAGACGGAGCGATGGAACAATGCAAGGTGCGATTAATATGCGTCGGAGTGAATAAATCATCTGGCGTAAGTCGCCAATGCGTCGAGATGACGGGTTGTTTATTTAAAAACGTTAATTCACGATGACTTTGGAATGTCAACTTTTGGGACAAACATTTATGATATTAATAGGATAAATTAGGTGCTTATTAGCAGTGGGCAGGCAATAGCAGCGTAAAACGTTCACCCGTAAGGTGAACAGATGATCTTGTTACAGTCGTAGATAGATGTTGGATGCAAATCCATTTCAACCGGTTCTATGAATGAAGCCTATGCCCACCAGTGGACGACCCACTGTAACAATGATATAAAGAATAAGTAAAAAATAGCTATTGTAGTGTCATTTAAAAGAATGATGTTAGATTTTGATTGCAACTGCTTGTATAATTTTATAGCAAATTTTTTTTTAAATATTAAAAAATTGGTACATCGCTTATAAAGTTCACGCAGTTTCACGAGAGATTCAGTGTAAAGATATTTGTTCCAAATCCGAACTACAAAACAACACCTTCTTAAAAAGTGCATCACAAACTTTCCAAAAAAAGGTTCACGATCAACATTTATTTTCAAATTGTGAGGTTCCATTCTGCTACTGAACACAGCGCCATCTATCGGATAATAAAGTAATTACAGTCATGCCTTAGTAGTGCATGTGTAACAGATTTAAAAAAAAATATTCAAATTGGTGGATAATTTAAAACGATTTAACAAAGTTTCGTACGTGCAATTAATTTCAAATTTACACTGAAGTATCGGATCTAGGCAACAGCTGCTAGATTTATAAAGCGTTTAACGTTTTTTATCGGGAAAGCGGGAACGGAGACTTATTGAAACTGTATTTCCATTGACTATTTTTTGTACTGTTCTTTTTTATGACATACTATTTTACTGTTACACTTTTAAATAACGATTGGATATATGTAGATAAGGATTTTTTTTATTTACAATATACTGTCAAAGTACTTTCACGTGACGTTTTGAGACAATTTAAAAAAAAACGAAAGCAGTACAATGATGAAAAATGCCGCCCCATTTTTCAAAGTTATGGGAAATACAAAGCACTTGCTTAAGTAAGAAAAGGACCAATATTTAACCACTTCCGCAAATGCTGTAGTAGTCGTGCAACAAAGTGAACCGCCCGCCAACCCGCTGATAAATGCGTATGCAGCAAACAGTGCGAATTACACAACTGCCACCGTCAAATCACTCAACACGTGTTTCACCCCTCCACGGGGCATCTTCAGGAGTTATGTTACACCGATTAGTGCCAAACACAGACTTTGTAGGTGACTTTGACTCTTACTCTTTTTTTACTTAGGATGGACTTCCACAAGGTAACGCCTGATTCCATTAAACTTGCTTAAGTATTTAAAAACAGAGGAAATTTCGTTATAAGGGGATAAAGTATGCAGAAGAGCTTTTTTAAATTACACAACAAATATACTCACGGGATATTTTAGGTATGAATCTATATACCGCAAAAATTAGCGACCGTCCATATGTTTTTACAAACAATAGTTAAAATTTTCTTTATTTTTCTCACGATCCTTCATATCACAGTGTTAACTAGGCTAAGTTACACTAATCTCTTCTTAAATGATGAATTTAAATCTTAAACTACTTTAGACAATTTTTTTTTGCTTTTAAATTTTGTTTCATATTTTTTATTTACATAGTGGCATTGTTTATTTTTCACAACGCCTTTGCTGTGTCTACTTTTTAAACGGTCTTATTTAGTTCGACCCGTACGAAATTTGTTTATTTGGGTCAAAATTAGAAATTGAAATATAAGCACCTTCCCGTTGTCAGATTGATCCGAAATTTGGTACACACATTTAATTTAGATGACAATATAATATAATAAAATCAATAACATTATAAATCTAAGATGGCCGCCGATACAAAATGGCGGATTACATATTTTTCCTTAACACCCTCAATATGGGTATCAAATGAAAGGGCTACACTAGTAAAACACGATGATTATGTCAAAATTTAAAATTCAAGATGGACGCCATTCCAATATGGCGGACTAGGTACATATTTTTCTACAACCACCACAATATGGGTATCAAAAAACCGTTTAACTTAAAAGTTTTTTAAATGTATTTATTAATATTACTGTTCGTGCGACCACTTCCTCATCCCCACTCCATATTTTTATCCTCAGGTTGTGCGCCAGCATCTGTGCGTTCGTTGCCTATTTTTCCACATCGATGAATCGATCGTATGTTGATTCTTATCCGTGTAACACACGCATGAGTTCTCGTAGAGTGTTGTAACCCCGGTCGATCCAAAGTCGTACGTTGTGTTCACCTCCACGCACGGAAACATTTTACTCTCAATTATTCAGAGTAAAATATTTGAATGTATATATATAGCGATATAAAAAAAATTGTTTTTAATAATAAAATCATGAAAATTACGGAAGATCCATGGGACGCATACGATATATGGATCATGTGAAAACACTCAGAAAACCATTATTAAATCAGGAAGAAAAATTACCTATGACCATGAATAGTATATTTGGGATAAGTCAAGAATACATGATTAATAATACGCGATATAACTCAGAGGATTAATAAAATGGTAGGGGTATTGGGGAGGCCAGATAGTGCGCAGAACAGATGGTTGCTGCGACCTTAAGATTCTGGAGTGGGAACGAAAAACCGGCAAGCGCTATGAGGGGCGTTCACCCACAAGGTGGACAAATAACCTTGTTAAAGTCATTGGAATATGTTGATGTATTCCGCTTCCGACTGATCTAATACTAGACCTATCATAGCTAAAATGAAAATAGCACGGTTAAAATAGAAAACTTTCGCTATAGAATTCTTTGGAACGTGGAATTTTTACCTATATATTTATTAATACGTAAAAAAAGAATTGTACTGGACTACGTAATTTGTATTGGAATTACAATCCGAGACATTAAAAAATAGCCTATTTATTATTTTATTATGGAGTCTAGACGATTTACGAGGCCATAAGCCTTCAGACATCTAGATAATGGCGTGTAGTAACGTTACCCGCAGAATAGGATTTCTTTTGGAAGAACCATAATAAATGACACTTTGTATTTCAAATTTTCACAAACTTTAGCTATTTATTTGTATGCAAGTGTAATCGCGGTAAAAACAACCCACCCGACGACAAGACCAATTTCACATTTTAATGATAATTCTACCATAAATTTCTACCACTATTTTTTAATAATACATAATGACGGTTTATTTTGATAGATGCAATAGCTTTGATATCATTGTTGTCAACGAATCCTTGTGTTGTCATAACGCAAGCGTAACGACATACATTAGCACATTGTCAAAATACATGAAGTTCCTCTATTCTACACTAGATGGTGCTAAGTGTATATTACATCGCGCTATTGTTTGTACCCAGTAACTAACGTGGTTATTTACACAAATTTTAATTTGCTATTGTAGGGTCTAGTTTAAATCTAGTTCACTGACCCTTCCGCTCCGTGAACTCAGTACCGATGAAGCTGTAAAAGCCCTGGGGGTAACAGCATTAACATCTTCAGAAACAATAGACAATAGATTTGTAGGGAAACCTAGCTTTATTCGAATTTTTTAAGTCACTTAATCTATGAACGTAAAAGTAATGCTAACTTTCGCGACCTGTTACAGTAACAAGACTTTTTTCAGGGTTGATTTAAAATATTCACGTAAAGGAATGTCTCTTAATTGATCGTATATATTATTTGTACAAAATATATCACTCTACTATATCTGATCACTGAGTAGAGAAAATCTTCACTCCACTACCCCTATGACAATATTGAAAATTCTGTCTATTAATAGAAAAGTAGATCAATAACATGATATTTTGTAAGGAAGGACTCCCAAAGCATTCGTGTAATTAAAAGCCTATCAAACGCTGCAATATCCTGCAACATTAACTATGATATCGTTCCAGGTAGTATACGGCCAACACACGCCATAATTATTTCAAGGCTTACAGAGTATGTAATGTCCAAGAGGCTCTATCAAGATCATCGAGCATTTTAACCAGATCATCTATGGTCTCAATCATTAATCATTAGCAAACCAAACGGTTTCGTTTATATTAATACCGTTGAAATAAGTTAAAAAATTCATTGCGATTGCGATAGGCCTTTAACTTCTGACATTACAAAGGGAGTACTGCAAGGACAGATAGTAAATAATAATTATTTTTTTATATATAAACGCTCGAATTTCGGAAATGCCTTTTTACATTATTCGATAGAGTGTACCATAAATTAATTGCCAGTAAATTAGATACACTTTTACCTGATCAAAGATTTTTACATTTATTTGTGTGAATTGTACATATAAATAGTGATAATTATTGATACTTAGCTATGTATTTACATAGATGGTTACCTTATTATACCTTATCCTAAGCTTTCTAAAATTAGTTACTTTTAGTATATGTTGAATGGAAATAGGTGCTGACCAAAGAAGTTTATATAGATCACTTTAAACTTCTTAGAAACACGTATAGAAACAAATTGTAACCAACTGTGATATCAAAGAACATAGCTAACAAAGAGAAGCGACGTATATTAGGGACTGTGAATGTAAGTAACTGTAAAATTTGAAATAGTATATAGTGAGGGTAGATTAGATAAAAAAGGTGATAAAAAATTTTTTGATAAATTCTTCTCTGCTCCGGTAGTAAGATAGGTGAAATATGAGGCCACCAAACAGGAGGACCATTAAAAAAAGCCTTTTTACACGTATAACTAACACCTCTCATAGATTTATTTAGCTTCTTAAAACTGTTGCAACAATAACCGACACGTATTCCAAATGGAACAGGGAAACGTCTATTTGTATCGACTATTATTCAGTCACAAAACAAACAGATGCTAATGGAGCGACATCAAAGCGACGTCGTAGCCGACAATGCGCGTAGCAGTCATGCTACGTGAAGCGTAGCGTGCGTTGTGCAACGCTATTTCGGCACGCTGTCACGTATATTTCTTGCATTCGTATTATACGATCATTAAAGTTATTATTTCTAATTAATATATATTTTAGATAGTTTATTTTATGTTGACATATTTTCTACTGGCATATCTTTAGTAAAAAACTAAAAAAGATAATTATTTATATAGATAATAGCTTTCTCATAAAATAGTTACTAATTTTAGGAAGTCTGTAGTAAGATATAGATTGTCTTTATTTCTAATGTAACTGGTGTAACCATACATCGCTATTTTTATATATCTCTATTTTTATTAAGACGGTGTGAATTCTTTCGTAAACAAGTAATGAAAAAAGTTTTTTTTCCATTTATTTTTTCTCTGTTTATTTTGATTTTAAAATCTTAACACATAAATTGATTACGTTTAATTCTCTTAAGTTCTATTAGCTTCATCTAAGTCGTAGTTATTGTTTCAGCCCATAGACGTGTAGTACAAAGCCTCCCAAACGTGTACTACAAATTTTTTATTTAATCAATAATTGTACAACTTTTTCGTTTGTTACCATCGTGATTTTGAATATGGTAAACATATTAATGAAAAAGATATCTGTAAAGTTTATATTTACTTGAGTTTGGAAATCGACTTGAAAAATCTTCTATAATGTATATGTATATATACACAGGTATATGTGAAATGGTCTTAAATTAAAACATGGTCTTCATCTCTCTTAATTTCTATTGAAGGTTATCTCTTCGTGTCCTCTCTTCATTTGTTTTTCAATAAACTTACTGTGTATTCAATTTTGCTTCTTTATAATCTTGGCGCATTCAAATCTTACTACGTTATAATTTGAAAACGTTTTTACAGATTTCATTCATCTTTTTTGAACGTTTCCTGTTAAATAGAAGATTCTTTAGAAAAATAAAGACAAAGTGTTCCTACTAGCTCGCATCATACAAGTATTTTGTCAGAGAACTGAGGCTCACGATCGCAGTTCGTGGATTCGATTCTCAGGGTACAACTTATGTATTTCATACTATTTGCATTAATTATATAGGATTACTACTACTCACAAATGAGTTTCTAGAGTATAAGCAGCAACGTCCTCTGCGTACCATAATATCACACTGCGATCGCCAACTCGCCTGCCACATATGGCGATTATGGTACATCCACCCACAGACATCTTTGGGGCAGGCCTTGCAGTACACGTCTATGAGCTGAAACAATGACGACGAATTAGATGAAGCTGATAGAAGTTAAAAGAATTAAACGTAATCAATTTATATGTTAAGATTTAATAATAAAAATAAACAAAGAAAATATAGTTCAAAAAAATGTTTTTTATTATTTGTTTACGAAAGAATAAGACGGTGTCTTAGTAACACGAAGCCATACGTTACAATATTATCCCTTCAATCAATCCTTACCGAGACAACGTATCATTCTAACATTTCTTTACAGAAGACACCCATTAGTGATAAAAGCTTCGATATAAAACCTAGATATACAATTAATGGAACGGATGGCCAGAAGAGAGACGAAGCTTACATAGCTTCGAAATATAGTAGATATTTTTGTACGAAATGAACAGGAGATTCAATCATATTTTTTCAAATATTGAATATCTAAGCATAGGGAAACTTTTTTTAAACATTTATATTTACTGTAACTAGTAGTCGTAAACAGTTGGAACAGAAAAATAAAGGAGGCTATGCTCGGAGTTTCTCTGCAAAATAGTGTGCCGTAAAGTGGAAAATAATTAAAAATAAAAGGGTAACAATAGAAGAAAAAAATAAATTTTTAATTAAAATGGGTAGTGGATAGAAGGCCTGATCTGATTTTGCACCGCAGTTCGGTACTCCCCTGATGGTGGTGGTAGCCAGCCGTACGATCTCCCAGGATTGGTCAGGCGGCAGCAAGTCGAGAGCAGGAATCGCCGGTAGTTCACAGGATGTGTTGGTTCCGGTGCAAAGTGATATAAATTCAACCTCAATGATAGTTGGTAATTTTTAGTATAAAACTCGCACCTGTGAATAAATGTCACAGTTATGAAATACATATATAAATATATGTAGAATTTGCTCCGCGGGCAGTAAACCCTGCGATGGCTTGTGATGAAGGAAGGAAAGAAACCGAAAGCAATTGATGTGATTGTTTACTGTCAGAACGGAGTTACAAAATGTAAAGCACGTAAAACAAAAATAGGAAAGATAAACAAATAAACGAATTGAAAAGTAATAATGAATACATAATAATGGAACTATGGACACAGACAAAATATTGAGCTCTAACTTATAGCTAAACGCTACTTAATATTAATGTCTTTATAATATTTGTTCAACACTTAACACTTAACTTCTTTGGGGTGCGAGGCGATGTAAAGCTTGTGGCGTGAATTAAATGATGCCCAGGCAACGAAAAGGACCAAGACTTTATTATTTATAACGTAAATTCTAATTGGCCCTGGCGCGTGAGACGACACGTAGCTAGTGAACGCGACCGAGGCCAGGATCCTTCTCCTGGACAATTATATAAACTGCTGTGGCTGGTGCGCGGGCGCATTGGAATGTTTGTTATAAAAACAAAGATCCGCTGAACCAATAGCACGCTTCCACGACCCCACGCCACTTGAGATGTACCGTTCCCCGCCAAGGGTTGAACAATTTTTTGCTGTATTGCGATTTATGAAATGTTTCTCGTGTTTATATTTTTTGGTTAAAATTTTAACTAAGATTTATGGGACGTTAACTTGCAACGTCACAATAGAATCAAAGGAGGAATAGCAACGAGATTTGCAGAAGAACCAAGATCATTTACGTAGTTCGATAAATTACCCGTCTGAAAGTCTGAAGCTGGTGGGCACATCGCCGTTGGAGCCGAAAGTGTCTGAAGTGGAGACCACAAGCCGGTGTGGGTATGTCTGCACGTGGATTTATTCAACCCAGACTTGAAAGGCAACGGAATAACTCTTTTTTTATTTTTGTAATTTTTTAAGGATGAATTTGCAATGTATTTAGTAGCAATGGTAGAAGGTATAACTTTAATACAGGGATGTTTGGTACGACGGTACCAAAACAAGAGGACAGGCAGGCACACGAGCAGTTGAAATTATTGCGACCTCAGGTTAAAGTTCACTGGACTAAGCTAAACACAGAGTAAAGTGACATACCTATATAATTAATATACAAAGTGTGAATGATATACATTTGTATGTCCGGAATCGAACCCGCGACCTAAGATCACAAAACTCAGTCCTCTACCACTAGGGTATCACTGCTCATATGAATTTTCTATTACAAGCAGATTGTTTTGTTGTTGACGAAAGTTATTTGCATTAGCTTATAACTTAATTTTGTATAAAATGCGCCCTGAGAGCCATTGGTTTAAACCATGGATGCACAGACCGCGGCCCGCCGGTCGAATACTGGTGGCCCGCCGACAGTAAAAATAATACTCGCGTACATTCTAAAAATATTGAATTCTAATTATCAATTCTTCATTGTCTTTGATTACCTATACTTCTGGCGGCCGGCCCGCCATCAGTTCATGATTTGCCCGAATGACCCCTAGTCTTAATAAGTCTGTGCAACCATGGTTTAAACGTTTATATATCTAGTTAAAGGCTCACATCAAATGTTAGTTGGACATAGCTAAGGATAGAGAAACGGGGCATACCTTGTTGGAGGCTTTCACTCGAACGAGGTCAATATATTAAGTACATAATTGCAAATTAAATTAAATAATAAATAAAATTAAAATCGTCGTTTCACCCCATAGATGCCCACTCCAAAGCATAGGCCTTTCGCAATGATATCTATGAGGTTGTTCCATAATTTAATGGAATCAGGCGTTACCTTGCAGAAGTCCACCCTAAGTAAGAAAAGGACCAATATTTAGCCACTTCCGCACATGCAGTGGTAGTCGTGCAACAAAGTGCACCGCCCGCCAGCCCGCTGATAAATGCGCGTGCGGCAAACAATGCGAATTACACAACTGCCACCGTTAAATCACTCAACACGTGTTTCACCCCTCCACGGGGAATCTTCAGGAGTTATGTTACACCGATTAGTGCCAAGACTCTGTGCTTGCGGTTTTGCAGAAGTGGCTAAATATTGGTCTTTTTTTTACTTGTTCCATAATTGCCATTCTTGGTAGGCGGGTTGGCGATCGCAGTATATTATGAAACGCAAAGAAATCTGCTGATTTCGAATTCATTAAATTATATCGTAATTAATTAATATCTTTTATTTATCATCACGTTGTTTTATATATGGAATTAAAGATCTATTATAACTTTCTGACAAAACGAAGAACAATTTTAATAATCAATGTCAAATAATAATGATAATTGAATAAATTATGTTTGCGTTTCAACCTTGCACGGTATTATTTTTACGTCGCCATTTTTCAGTGTAAGCTAACACAAGAGAAGATTTAAGCGACCCTCGCGTCACATTATGTCAGAGCGTGCTTATTCTGTTATTTAAAAGGTAACTAATGTTATGTATGTACCGAAATCCGTTTACATTCTCATGCTTTATCAATTATCTTATTTGATACATATCGTATTTTTATCGATTCATAGTCTTTTTTTTTAATAAAAATTGTAATTATTTTAAGTAAGTTAAATTTTAAAGTTGATCGTAATAAGGATTATGACGAAGTGGTGCAATGTCACAAACAATTATTTGGCTTACTAAAGTAATAACTTGATACTAAACACAAAGAAACTTAATTTATTGAGGCTACAATACCAAATTTGAAGAGACTGAAATCGTACTAAAGTTTCAATAATTAAAATATTAATTTTACTGACTCCACGGTTTTTTAGTTTAGATACAAAAATGTATAAACCGAGCGCCCTCAGAGCGTGATTACTTCAAAGTGAAGGTATAAACAACTTCCGCAAGGTAACGCCTGATTCCATTAAATACATAAGTGATAGCTACCTTTTTTGTTTCGGAAGGTTGTTTGAGTCGTTATTGTTTATTTAAAACCTTCAAGATACACCAGGACATTCATTTATAAAATTTAAAAAGTGTATTAAAAGTAAAATTTCGGAAAAGGTATATTGTTCAATAAACAAATAATTAAACGACAATAATCCTTAGCAATGATGTAGCTTGCTTATTTTATTTTCACCTAGGCTGTATCTGATAAAGTGTATGTGTATAAATCTGTGTTAAACTTTATTAAAAGATGATTTGTCGTGGAGTTTCTTCATACTTCTTCTCCACAACTATAATACCTTGAGAAGCAGGGAATCAGGAATAGAATCGAAAATAAACTAGATTTAAAAAAGAGTTGACAATCAATAACAATCCTGTTAAGTTCTAAAGTTGAATAAATGAATTTAATCTATTTCATCTTCTATCAATGCCATTGTGTACCAAAATAGATTTTACCGTAATCATTCTATTATAATACCTTTTATCATCGGAGTCCTTCTGTATAAAACCTATTTTCTTTTGACGCTAGATGTCATCTGTCACATGTCACAATCGCGAAGACTTGAAAAGGGCTTTGATATATCCGAGGACCTTTTATTTGGAACCTTATTCGCTTTATAACGTTTTATAGTTCGTTGAATATTTATGTTAGCTTTTGTGTCGTATTCAAAAATTTAACAAATCTTTCATTGGTTTTAGTGTACAATATAGAGTTCCACAAGGTATACCTTCCGTTTATTAGCTTTATCTCTAAAATTAAAAAAACTCGAGAGTTTTTAGTTGATCGAAATGTGTGGAACTTGACCTGTTGATTCATTTACATGAAGTACACTTAAAAAAGGTTAAATTTAATTTAAAACAGCAACTGTTATGTTTCTGGCCGGTTCTTCTCAAGAGATCAGCGTTCTAAGCCGGTGGTAACTTACTACTTATGTTAGAAGCAGTACATTTTTGTACACAAACATTGGTACGTAGCGACTTTAAAAAATACAAGATTTCTGCAACAAGAAAAATAGCAATTGGAAACGCTGAAAAGTTCATTTGCGGACTCTAATAACATAGTTGAGAATTCGTAACCATTTAAAAAACTATTATTAATGATTTAAGTCCCTATTTAAAAGTTTGCTTTTTATATTTGTCACATAGTTTTGTATTTAAAAAGCCCTTTGCTATGGGGTATGTTCATGTCATGTCAAATTGGCCTCCCCAACCATTCAACTCCCCCACTGTAGGGCGTACGCCCAACTTTGGGAAAAAATGACTTATCCTGTAAGAACAATTTATGATTCCAAAGCACATTTTAATTCCTTTTTAAATAAAGATATTTTGAATTTTGTCTTAATATTAGACAACACAATCTTTAACATGAATATATATTGTAAGGAATGGAAGTAAGAGAATTATATAATAAAAGAAAGTGAATAATTTAATATATAAAATAAAATCCCTGTTCCCACATAAATAGAGGTGAAACGATAGGTCCTCAAAAACGTGGGCCATAAATAAAACATTGTGAGGAACCTTTACTTACGGTGTATACTGGCTGATTACCATCGGTCACACCAGTTGATTAATTAAAAAATATATACTCTAGTTGTTTCATCATTACCTGTTATTAAAAAAGTAAGTATTTACTTTGTACTTCTATAAAATATTTTACTAGTTATATTTAATGATATTACAGAAAATATCCGTCTCGAACATTCTGGACTTTCACCGCAAAACATCATTAACTAATCTGGCATGATAGCAAGAAAGTATAAAAAATCCTTACATCGTTCTAAATTACTATACATTATCCAAACCTATGTCTCTGCTTTGAGCTTAATGTTCCAAGCGTAGATTTACGAAGGTCTTGTGTCACAATACTTTGTGGATCGACTATTTCTTTAGCGAACAATGTCCCTTTCTTATCGAATTATACAATTATATAAATTTGCTATAATTAGTAATTTAAAAAGTATACTATATTTTTTAGAACATAAACAACTGTTGAATCTTCTTTTTAGTCGCTTCTTAATGTCTACGAATTTTTTAGCTTTTTAAGAAAATAAAATAGACTTTATTGCTGAATATAGCTTTAATAATAAGATAACGTAAATGTCGGTAAGAGGTTGTTAAATCTTTTTAGCCTATCTTCCGACAAAAGCCTTCGATTCCTACGTCTTTTGCTATACGCATTCATGTTGGACCTGCTATTTTCATGTCATCCATCTCTTATTCTGTCTAACTCTTCATCTTATAAAGTCTCGTGGATTCACTCTGTAAATATTCTAGTCCATTTATTCCTGTTCTCTCTCATCATGTATCATGTCCATCTCCACTTTAATAATTAATAAGTTGTTTACGAAGTTTTTCTTTGTTTTTTACATTCTTTAATTTTAATCGATCTTTTCTTTTAACTGCTATTATTCTTCTCTCTATTCCGTTTTGACAATTTTTTACCTTGTTTGCTAGTTGTTCTGTTAATGTTCATATCCTGCATATGTAAACTAAAGGAAACTGAATACACATATTATAGTCTCCTCTTTTCTTTCATTGGGATTTCTTTATTATTTCTTTCACTAAGTAACCTAAATCATTTTCAAGTTATTAGCAACTGTTCTTCTTGCTATTTATTTAATAGGTAAGATAAATATTCGATTTCATTTATTCTTTTTCTTTCTGTTCAAACTTTTGTATAAACCCCCTCGGAATTAGTTTCACCATACATTTACATGTTTATAAATAAGATCCGAGACATATTGGTAGAATAATCGTCGAACTGCTTTGAATTACTTTCCGGTCCCCCTAATAAAATCCATCACGGAGGTCCATATTCAGCAATATATCCGTCTTACGGTTGAAATGACAATGACATGTATATTATTCAAATTATTGCCCGTCATGAGCTACATCTTTCTAGATCAGTTCGAAATCGTTACATTAAAAGTGTTCATCTATTGAGACAAAAATAAAGCCATTTACAGATGTCCTGTAGTCTTACCATATGCCATCAAAGTATAGAAGTTATATATCATACAGCGCTACTTGTTGACAAGAAGGTAGGATTTCCTATTTGAGCGTTTTCATACACGTTTTAATGGGATTAGCAGCACGAAGCCATTAGTTATTCTGTAGAATAACTTTTTCGTGCCTTCGCTTGTTTTGTACTCGTTTTACAATCATAACGTGTTATATAAAAAGAAGTGAAATTAAATTCGTTGGATGGTCGGATTGGTGAAATAACTCTGAAGATCTGCGCATTAGTGTTTATACGGGTCTGTGTATAATTCGGCCGAATACCTCGCCTGCCTGCTCTACAGATAATATACGCTGCCCTAACTCAGGATAATGACTGCAAATTCTGAACATAATGAGAATATGCGAACCTCGGCTTCAAATAACGCTACCTGAAATTTGTTAATCCGTTTCATGTTATTAAAGATGATATTTCATTCAAATTATAATGAATAGAGAGGGTGATTGGTATTAGGCGTTTCAACTTTAAAGAGGTTAATGTACCTTAAGAATAGTGATGAGGGATAAAAAGCGATGTATGGAAAGGAATGAAGCATGGACAGGAAATGCAGATAATGTGACGAAAGATCATGTGTTGAATAAAAGAGAAGAAAGAAAATAATAAAAAAAAATAAAAAAAAATTTAAGTGAAACGAAGAGCCTGTCCACCCACCCACCGCAGGGGTAGAACAAAATGCCTTAACAACAGTATAAGCATAAAGCAATAAGCTTTAAAGCTTTTGCACCTATTTCCAATCGTATAAAGTGATCATAATGAATTATTGACACAGAAAGACAGATGCCTGTACTTCTCAGGTATGAGATTGTCTGGTGTTGGTAAACAACTTGTTAAAATATTTTTTAATTTGTTTAATTTCATTGCTTTTTTGAAAAAAGGCTGTGCAAACAAAGTGATGCATTATATATCTAATACAATGCAAACAAAATTAGACAGAAAAAGTAAATGAATACACTCGAACTCATCCAAATCCAGACGATCGACATTCCTTGATTAAAGTCCATGGTCATTCTGTCAAACTTTAAATCTTGTCTGCAGATGTACTGAACAGAGACCTCAGTGGGATTACGTGTAATTAAGACATCAGTCATTGCTCTGAAATATATACGTATCTGTCTTAGACAGAAACTCTTTACAGAATTCAATTTGAGAAAGCGCCTACGTTACAAAAATAGCAACAAAATACATTTTTGAAACATTGCTATTTTTAATAATGAGAACATTGTTTTTATTAATTTATTTCAAACGATATGTTTTAGAACATAATAATGATGCATAATGTTCATAATTATTATAAATACATTGTTAATAAGTTGTAGCGTTTACACTTCATATTACTGGCCCCTACAGCCATTTAAACTTTTATGTAAAATTATTTCAGAATTTTAATTCCCTGTTTGAATTTGGACGCCATCAGTGATGTGGTCTCTGCCGTTGCGTTAGGGTCGTGTTAATTGTAAAAACTCTTTGTACATATCTGAAAACTCCTTCTTCGATCACACTTGGTAAACATCTCTGTATATATTATTAAAAAAATAAATGTAAATAGTAGATATAATTTCAAGATTTCGTTATGGCTTTTCGGGCATAAATTTTTAGTGAAAAAACATTGAATCATTAAATATAATAAGATTTTTAGAAAAACAAAGTCTTATAGTCAACCACGACGTATTATATTTAATAAAAAAGCAAAGTTATACGTAGTAAAAGTAAAATTTACGAGGGTGCATCCAACGTTTAATGTTTTTTGTGGTATTCAACCCCAAAGGGTGGTAAAAACAAGAAAAATTACAGGTGTATTAACATAATTAAATAAATACTAATTGTACTATATATCTTTTAAAAAGAGGCCATTTATGGGTGTACCACGGTGCCTGGTTCATCTTAGGGTCACTTAGACTTGACAACTATTATATGATGTGAGAAAGAAAGAAAAATTAAAAATGTTTTCATTCATGCAGACATTTGCACGCATTTTTGGATAAAAGTAGAAAGCTACCACCGGCTCAGATTTATGATATACACAACAAAAATTTTCTCTCGGATAGTTATAAGTTATGTAAACATGTTCTCATGTAAAAGAAGCGTTCGTGTGTAGTATTGTTATTCTTTTCATATGATAAATAACTTGACTTTTAATTTGCTAAGTGGTTTTCATACCATAAACAGAATTAAGCAGGTCGTCCACCTGATACTTGCTTTTATGTGATTACCCTGGTACATTCTGTAGAAATATGATATTCCCTCACCTCACGAGGTTTTAAATTTTGGATATATCTCATGATGGACAGACGGGACTGCCTAGTTATGTTCATCGGCAGACGCTGGATGCTGGCCTATTACAATCGTTTTTTTTTTAATGAATGTAGTGACCCTGACACTCTGTTTGGCACTAATCGGTGCAACATAACTCCTGAAGATGCCCCGTGGAGGGGTAAAACACGTGTTGAGTGATTTGACGGTGGCAGTAGTGTAATTCGCATTGTTTGCCGCATACGCATTTATCAGCGGGCTGGCGGGCGGTGCACTTTGTTGCACGACTACCACTGCATGTGCGGAAGTGGTTAAATTTTGGTACTTTTCTTACTTGTAGTGACACTGGCATTCCTGCAGTTAAAATCGATATGGTTATATTATCGATTTTAGCTGAAATTTCAAAAACAATATTATTTGGGAACTTTTATTCTTCTAATTCCTTACATCAAGGCAACCATACTATAGTTCGCAGCCGTCGCGTATAATTCTCAAGCTATTACGTTTCACAAACTTTAAGGTCATAAACAGACCCTAAAGCTGACGCACGGAGTAATCGAGCTCTGAAGGGTAGGTGTCGTAAACCGGCCAAAAACAAGGTTAATGTTTTAATGTATAATGAACACAGTTGTACACAACACCGTTGAGATTAAATGCTCTCTTTACAAACTCTAAACATTACAATGAAGATTTGTTAAACTTATTTATACGTATATTGCTTACGAATTTCTTCAAACTCATCTTCGACTGTGATCATGTAGTTTTTTTTTATTTAATCATTGATTAAACTTTTTAAAGCCTTCATTATGTCAATAGATAGACAATGCAAAATAGATCTCTCCCAAAGACCTCCACAATAACTGGTTTTACGCTGACCGCTTCCATCGACAAACTTGACTATATCGACCAATAGAGCTGCCTACTCCCACCGCTTCTACAAGCTCATGGTGTAGACAATACAAGCTCTAGATATTCCAGGCTTTCTAATTGATGGTACTCTAACATTAAATATTATGTAATAAAAGTTATTTATTTCGCGTAATTTTATTTAACCCTTTGGGGCACGCTGGTATTAAAAATGTCCCACCTTTTTGATGCGTAATAACGCATTGTGAGATATTTCTCGACCCACCTGGAAATATTGGAATAATTGCGCGCTCATACATTTTTTTCTGAAATTTATTATTTAAAGTAATTGGCATCACCGTTAGCAATTGTTAAAAATATACTCGATTGCGCTGGCAAGATTTCTCATCATGTGACAGGTTCATCAAGTTGAAACCGAAAATTTTTAGTAGTTAACAACAGAATTAATTTTTTTATATCATTGTATATCCTTATTAATAATAACACGCAATTTTGTTAAATTTTGAACGAAATAAAAATTGTCTGCAACAACACACCTCAAAGGGTTAAACAGTACATTTAAAATAATGTTTAAATATGAAAACATGTTATGACTTTCGATGCAATTATCAAAAATCGCTTTATCTGTTCCAATCGAAACTTTATTCCAGTAAAATAAGTTGACAAAGTTATACTGAAAAACATTTCATACAAAAAAACGAAAGTAGGACGAATCCCTTCTTTTATTCTCATTTATAAAGCACTCCAATTACATTTCCATTATAGATCATGAAGATAATAAACTCAAGGTAAATATTATTTGCCGCATCCGAAATGATTAGTTCCAGGTCGCGGAGCGCGTGTGCGTTGCAGATACGCACCGCGCACCGGCTCAATCCCCCGCGCCACAGTACAATCGGTCAGAGAACATATAGTATAATTAATAATAAATGGATGCGGCATATTTTACAGTATAAAAATTCACTTGCTAAGTCCAGATGTCTACAGCATCACGACCAAGGCCTCCCCTTATATTTCCATTTTTTAATTAGAATCTATATTCCATAGACATTAGCGTCCGTGCCATGCCTTTGTTTTTGCAATTACATTTAATATTTCCGTTTTTTTTTTTTGCTCACTTTTTTGATGTCACAAGTCTCTTCAACTTCTTTTTCAACTTAAATCGCAAGCTATTTAAGCCGTAACGATGTCTAGTTTTTAAAGTTACTGTTTGTGCGACCATTTCTTCATCCCTACTCTATATTGCCATCAGATATATTCCTATCACGATCGATAGGAAGTGACTTACATCCCTCGTCTTCCGACCACCTTTGTTAAAGTCGTCTATTGAGTTTGTTGAAGTCGTCACTGCGCTTGCACTGCGTGGTCTCCAATCCAGAACATATAAGTCGCAATAGCTATCATATTAATAATTATTGTAATATTATATGATCTGATTACATGTTCTTAAATAGATCACGTCCTATTGGCTAAGGTTTTCATTAATTTGTATTATTATCAAGTAAATCTTTTTAAAATAATCACTTAAGTACGTCATGAAGATAGTCGCGTGAGATCCCGTACTGTTAACACGTGCCTGCATAACAAACGATTCCTTTATATTCAATTCGCTAGTGATGACAGTTGTGATCACAGAATCTGTTACATATATAAATAAAAGCGGGTTCGTGCAAGGAACAAGACGATTTAAAATTTATTTAAATCGGTAAAAAATCGATTGTTAGAATGAAAAAAATCGATATGGTACAAATAAAATTATGAAACAAAAAAGTTGTAAATGCGCTGGTATAAGGTTTCCGCGGTTTCAGGGTATAGATGGCGAATATAAATTAAAAAGTACGCCATTAGAGCTACAAAAAAAAACAAGAAAAAAGTACAAGTGCCACCCTGACCTGATAAAAGCCCACAAAAACTCTTACGGTTTCTTAGCGATCACTTTCCCGATAATCTTATTTATTTATATACACTTTATTGTACACCAAACATGTATATGAAAAAATTACAAAGGAAATTTAACAAAATTACTTAGATAATAACTAAAGAACAAAGAAAATTGTATACAGCTACAAGAGGCGGTGTTATCGCTCAATGCGATCCTAATGCACTGGTAGAACCATTCATTCCTAAGATTTATAATGCCTTAAAAAGTTTTTAACACTATAATCAGTTGTTTTAATTAATTTTTGTATTATAAATTATATATCATTTACATAATATTTTAGAATCATATCATAGTGTATCGTAAAACACTACAGTTGCTAACAAAAGTAACTATTTTTCTGACACCTAGATTAATTTATACAAGCTTATCTTTATATCTAGTTTATATATATCAGAAATACCACTTGAAAAAATTATGCCGTATCCAATGCAAGGATTCGTGGCTTAAATATTCCCCTAAGTCGGTCAGTCCGCATCACCGCACGGCGCCGTGGATTTGTGACGACCGCCACAATAGTCCATCTTCCCTCACTTTCTTTCAGATAATCCTTTCAAATAAATCACTATAGCTTATTAGATTTCCTTCTCATCGTGTTGAGCGATGTGATACTCGTTTTATTGAAAAATAAGGAATCCATTGATAATAATGACCAGCCATGTACATGTCGCTTTTAACTGTTATTTAAATCTATAGAATAGGTCAGTAGCGTACCTAGAACTTTTGCCGCCCGGGGCGATCTCCAGTTTGCCGCCCTTTCTATTATATGTCAATCAAATAATGGTTTTTAATTTAAAAATATATTGATATATCCCTTCAAAGTAATCATATAAACTTTTCAAAAGAAATGACATTTATAAACTGACATCAAAAAATGTTAGTTAGGAAAAATTGCCGAACAAAGTCGTAAAGATCCTTTTACGAATTCAACGAATTTTAATGAATACAATAAAATAAAATTATTATCTTGTTCTTGAATTAGAATCCAAAATTTACACTAAAATGCATTTATATACATCGAGGAATAATATTCGAAATCATAAAGTTAATCATAATTTATATAAATCAAATATTAAACTTATAATAATCATTTATTATTCAAGAAAGAAAATAAATTTGAAATGAAAAAGTTGCTTTTTACAACTATAAGTAAATATAAAAAATGCCGCCCCAAGGTAAGTGCCGCCCGGTGCGGACCGCACCCACCGCCCCCCCCCCCCAGGTACGCCACTGGAATAGGTCTATGTTTAGTTTTGGAGGGGAGACCACGGAACAGTAAACGCAGCGTAAGACTTCCTTCCACAAGGTGGACAGACAATCTTATTAAATATTTAATGGAATCAAACGTTACCTTGCGGAAGTCCATCCTAAGTAACAAAAGGACCAATATTTAGCCACTTCCGCACATGCAGTGGGTAAATCACTTAACACGTGTTTCAACCCTCCACGGGGCATCTTCAGGAGTAATGTTACATCGATTAGTGCCAAACACAATCTTATTAGGTCCGAAGGCATGAAAATTAAAGAAAAACACTAACCATTACTATCTACCGAAGTAATTCCTCCACAACTGTAATATTTTAAATATATTATGTGTATACGTCTCATTGTTCATTTATTTATATGTATTTAATTACTGAGAACAATTTATTATCTAAGATACATTCAATCGCTCTGCCGATAGGTCCACTTTAAAACATAGGCCTATGCTCTTTAGGACAGAGCTCCCCGGAAGGTCTTCACAATAACCAGCCTTACACTGACCGCATTCAACCGTATTCACGCAACCTTTATTAACAATATATAAGCATACTTAGTCTTGCCATAAATATTGTTATGAAGAAAAACAACATTTTGTTATTTTAGTTAATTTTATTACTATTACAGTGTGTTAGTTTAGTTTAATACATTAATATAAAACCATTAAATATATTTAAAGCTTATTCGAAGTGGTCTCCACTGGCTGTAATACAGTCCTTTAAACGTCGAGAACAGACTTTTTTTGCCCCGCTATTGGAAGCCTCTCGTACCCCTAATTAGTTAGGATCAGTAGGATTTTCATCTTTATTCTTCACTCACTGTCATACTTCTCAATTTTTTTTATCCTTACCTTATTTCCATCACAATATCTTTCATTTTGTTTTTTAATTCCTTCTTGCTTTCATCGCCTTCCTTCCATCATCTTATTACTCTTAGGTGGCTAGGTATCTTTTTTTTCTTTATTTTACGTTTTCATATTCTATTTTTTTTATCATAGTTTTCTTTGGGTTGTGCTTTCTTAACACATTACTACACTTTTCTTATTCTATTTTTCCTGTTAATAATTGACTAGTTATCTTATGTGCAGTTTATTAGGTACCTACTTATCTATATATGTTTTTTTTCTATTAACAGTGTCACTCACCACCCTACGAGCAAATGAGGACAGTTATCAATAGCAGCACATACTCTTTAAATAAGAAACTGCCAATCGTACGGATTGTTTAAAAGACCTTAAATTATAATGGCGTTTAGAGAAAGCTTCACTTTCTAAAACTGACCATAAATCATAATCCGGTGGATTAAGATCAGGACTATATGTCGACCAGTCTTCAGCTCCTATGAAGTCCAGACCATTCGTTTCTAACCATTCTTGGTTATTGAACATGTTAGATAGGTTACCTTCTATAATAGTTCCTTCTATAATTCTATAATATTTTTAATTTATATATATATATATATATATATATATATATATATATATAAATATATATATATATGTATACACTTGTTTGATACCTTTTTCACAAAAAAATGCCTCCTTTACTACTTCATAGCTAGCTCCCTACCAAACCATCACTGATGTCGGATAATGCTCACGCCGTACTCTGTTGACTAATTGGGAAGCTTCTTTGGAGCTTTTAGCATAGATACGGTCTTTTTTATTAAAATATTGTTCAATTGTAAAAAAAATTTCATCCGTAAACGTTTTTATGGACCACCCTCTGCGTACCGCTTAAGTAGTTGTTTTAATTTTACCACCTTATTCTTTTTTAAAATTATCAGTTAAGAAATGACCAGTACGTCTCTAAGAAGCTGCAAGTCGAGTCATATTTTAAAATAGGCGACATGGTTATATGGTGTTCCTTCCTTCCGATCTTCATCTCCCGAGATAAAATCTTGCTTTCGGACAAGATTTCTTCGAATTCTTTTAAAGTGATATATTTTGTTTTAATAGTATGTACAATCAATTAATAGTATCCTTTTGCGACACCTTTTTAATAATAACTTGAAATATTGCTTGTCTAAAGTGACAGAAAGTCGGCGGTGGGTGAGACCGAAAGTTTCTTGAGTGATGGCGTGGTAGTCGCAGCGTGAATAGCCCCCACTAGGGGAACCGACGGCATAGTAAAGAGCGCAGGAAGTCGCTAGATGCGAGCAGCGCAAGACTGATCTTCAAAGCGATTTTATAGGAAGATCTATGACTTGCAATAGGCGTCTGTGGGCTATCTATTATTCTATTGTTTCTGAAGATGTTAATGCCGTTAGCCCTAAGGCTTTTACAGCTTCATCGGTACTGAGTTCACGGAGCGGAAGGGTCCGTGAACTAGATTTAAAACTAGAAACTAAAAGCTGGTGAGGCGCCTACCAGTTGCACGGGGACGCTCGCACGTTGTTAAGGCTCTCCGCGGTAGAGCTTTGACGGGGTGTGTTGCTGGAGTGTGCTTGCGGGTTAGGACGGCAGCGTGGACCACAGGTGAGCATTTATCGGCTGATATGATGGTTATGATAAATGTTACCGGATGCCTGCAAAAAATAGCGCGATGTAAAATACAACTAGCGCCATCTAGTATGGAATATAGAAATATCATTTGTCTTATGTTGACATTGTTACAAAATTAAATAAATTTTTAATCTATTTAAATTAAAGAGTAATCAGTTTTGATTTTGAGGAGTTGAACACTGGACCTTCAGCGTTTCGTGTTACCGTGAACTCAGGTTAAAATAGAATTCGTGTAATGTCGGTTAATGAGAGAGTTTTATACATCAACACAACCACTTAGTACCCGAGCCTGCTCCGCAAACTTTGTAATTAACCCTTCATTATAAATTGACGGCGCTGAAAGCTCTGTACATGTTAGAGAAGCAATCCTTATATCACATAGGAATAAAAATATTTTTGTTTCATTTTTATCAAAGGTCTATTTTTCGTTTTAGCGTTGAAAGTATCTGCACTTTGGAAGCGGATAGAAAGAGCTTAGACTAGATGTAGTTTTCAATTATTGTTCACTTTAATTTGAAAAGAAACTTCCTTGTGTTTTCTTACCACTTCTCTTAATAACTCATACACACACTCACAAACTTCAGAGAGGAACTGTGTGCATTAATGTCATGTATTTGTGTTATAGACACACAATACATTATAGATAGAATCAATATATATCAATCAATATATATATATATATATATATATATATATATGTGTGTGTGTATATACATGTACATATATATATAATAGGACAGAAATACCATGAATAAAATCTTAGTATAGTGCATAATTAGCAATGTAGTAATTGATAATAAGAAATCTAGAAAAATATAAAATAGGAATTTATGTACAAGCTGTGGATCGAACCGATAAACATATAAAGAGAGTAGTAAATAAGGACATAAAGTACGATATAAAAGCCAAATGAAAAATAGTAACCTCAATATAAAAATCATTGTATTTTGGCGGCAGACACGTTTAAATGAGACTTTAAATATCATACGAACAAATCCACTCATTTACATATATAATCAGTTGTTACATTGTTAACTATTTTAACTTTAATTCTAAATAAAATTTATATACTTGATTACTGTTTATGGATGAGGGTTCTGACTTCTGTAACATAGTTTACTCTTGTTGTGTCTAATGCTACGCAGGTCGTAACGGAAGGCCGGTCAAAGCCTCCGCCATATGAATATGTCGCCTTTAAGTCGTCATATATACAACATAATGAAATGGAATAATAGGTCTACATCAAGCGCTGAAGTCAGACGGTAAAACTAATCTTGCGTTATAAAATAATTATTGAAACTATACCAAATATCATTATTATATACCTATGGTTATCATTTAAAATTAGTCATACAATAGTAGCCAATCAAGTAGATTCAGGCGCTCTTTGACGTCCTTACGACATGTTACTATATCACGTTCACTGCGGCTTGAGGCCGATTCAGCCTCATGGTAGACTTTGCACTGGTGCGGCGCGTAAAACTCGTGTTTTCTCTCTAGTGCGGCGGCTGTTTACACTCAACCGTATGAGATATGACAAAAACAAATATAGCTTTATTTATGTCTGCGAAGCATTGACTCAATATTGTAAAAAAATGATTGAAACATGAGGCTGAAAAGGCCTCAACCGCACTACTAGGAAGTTCAGCTTGAGGGTGATTCGACCTCAGCCGCAGCAGCTGAAAGTTCTTCAAAATTGGGCCCGCAGTGAACGTGATATACAGCGTCCACCTAAGCCGGCTTGAACCTAGATTCCTAAAGCCTTCGAGCTATGTTACCGATAAAGAAAGCCATTTGTACCCTTCTTCCTCAAAATAGTACGTCATATTTGCAACAGTGTTGAAACTAAAACTAACTAAAAACAACTACGTTTGCATGTTGTTGCTGCAATCTCTTGTATGTGGAACCTCTGTTCGCTTGACCATATAATACAGAGTGATTTAAAAAAGGTAGGTGAAGCCTTAAAGTGGATCCGGCTTACATCTATATTCCCAAACACTCTTTATAAAGTGATCACCATAATGCGATAGGCCAATAATTTTTGGCAGTGCAAAATGTACATGGACAGATGTTAAAACAATAAATAATTCTAATAAGTTGTAATTTTTGAAAAGCTGTACAGTAATACCCCGCTTTACGTGAGGGATACGTTCCAAAAAAATCGCGTTAACTGAAATTCGCGTATAACGAGGTTTATGTTTAAACATAGTCAAAAATTATTACAAAAAAAAATACAAATCATTTTAATCAATCACTTTAATTCTAGGAGCACTTTATGCAATACATACTCTTATTTTTTACGAAAAATACATCTATTCTTTCTATTCGTCTTTTGGGTAACGTTTTGTTTACGTTCTTGTAAAATACGTTCATAACACCCAACACTGTTTTTAATTGTTTGACATATGGTCAAGACACCATAGAGAAGTTGATGACTACATTATATTTATACGCACTCTTTCGCGTAATTCGAGGCATTTGAGCGCGAAATTTGCAATTCGCGTTATAGTGAAACCGCGTATAACGGGGTCGCGTAAAGCGGGGTATTACTGTATTTAATTTATTATAATTGCATTATTTCTAATTTATAAAACTATTTAATTTTGGATAAGTCTGTACATTAATTGACATAATAAAGTTTTTTACACTTATTTCTAATTACCCTGTATAATTGTTTGATTTTTTATATTGTTTTTTTCTTATTGTAATATAAACTGTACGTGAAATTCCGGAATTATGTGCGTAAAATGATAAATGAATTTACAAATTGGCGTGTAAAAGGCGAAGCTTTTTTCGTAGGCACGAATGCGCGAGGGAATTCGGAACGCCGGCGGTGTTGTTCCATCATTAGTCAGTGTAACTATAGAGAATAAATTCTTTACCAAACGCTCTTATGGGAATTGTTATAACAGGTTTTTTTTAAACATTATTTTGAAATATATTGACACTGCCATAGTTTTAATACATATAGTGCACTTAGAACTGGCCACTGCGACCATTGATACTATTTATTTGTAATATATTGTCTTTCTTGACAAACAACCTTGTGACCTTGTTGTTGGAAAATTTTGGATGCAAGCAGCTTCGAACAGATTATAGCTTAGCCTTCCATATGTCTAAATTAAAGTTTTAACACGACTAATTTAAAAGTAAGGAATGTCACATAATTTGTAATACATTAAAAAAATATATTTGAACACTAATATTGGAACACGGCACATCTCAAGTGGCGGTGGTTGTGTAAGCGTGCTATTGGCTCAGCCAACCTTTGTTTTTTATAGCAGACATTCTAATACGCCCGCGCTAGCCAGAGGTGTGTAGATCCATTACCCGGGAGAAGGACCCTGGCCTCGGTCGCGTTCACTAGCCATGTGACGTCTCACGCACTGACACACTCTTTGTATCGGTTGCGTTCACAAGCTATGTGACGCATCAGTCGCCTCTGTTCTTCAACTTCATTCTCGGAGTATCTTTAAATCCACGTCATAATCTCTATATCGCCACGTGTTTTATTATTAAAAACTTTCGGTGATTGAAGTTGAATCTATTAGTACCTCGCACCGGCACGAAAACATCCTGTCTACTACCAGCGCTTCCCGTTCCCGAGAAATCGTGCGGCAGTGCAGACCAGGCCTTCTGCCCACTACCCTTTCAATTGAAATATATTTTTCTTCTATTCTGGCTCACCCACAGCAGGAACCCGTACATGGTTCTATTTTAAAACTATAAAGGCAGTCCTGCAATGAACATTCTACTGCTGAAATGATAATGAAGTGGTGATGAAGTCATGTGCAAATTGAAATTTGAACGTCGGTCGGAATTCGGTCGTTGACAGTTGTCGTTTTAAATATGTATATATATATATATATATATGTGTATATATATGTGTGTATATATATGTGTATATATATATATGTGTGTGTGTGCGCGCGCGCGTATGTGCGTGTGTGCATGTACGTGTGCGTGTGCGTGTGCGTGTGCGTGTGCGTGTGCCTATACGTGTGCGTGTACGTGTGCGTGTACGTGTGCGTGTGCGTGTGTGTGTGATAAACTTTGACAACAGACCGCCACCCGCTCACTATGCCCTAAGATCGTATGCGGTAAAGGTTAGTTTGGTTAGCACGCGTATTATGTTTTATGACGCCTTATTACGCAGTTTTTTATGTTTTTAGTAATATTCGTTTGAGTCTTGATCTAAACAGAAGACTACGCCCAGGAGGCAATAAGACATTCCGTCTCAATACGCGGCGAATTTAAAACTGCCGCTAAACACAATGAAACGCAATTTTAAATTGTTCGTGTCGCATTTTATTATTATTTAGACAACTCTTTAATATTATACTGTTTTATTACTTTATTTAAGTTTACATATAATTTAGCAATAATTTTGGACCTTTTTTTACACTAACACCACAGTTAACAGTAATTCTGGTTTAGTACACGCCATCATGCAATTACCATGTATCTGATGTATTTTTTTAGTTTAGGTACAGCTTACAGACCCCAGCTTCGCAAGCTCAATTCCGCTGAAGCCAGGTCCAGGGGCTCATAACATTAACATCATCCAAACAGATCACAGACTGTTCGAAGCGTTGAAACGTTCAAATCTCTCGGACATTGTTACGTTTTTAATCAAATAAAGATGATTGACCGTAACTGTGTGGTATTAGATGAACAAATATCACCAGAATTTATGTTAATGATGACTTCGTTACTAAGCATCACACTTTTTAAATGTAATACTCCTATCCCCCGATTTACACGGTAGATACGTTACTAAGAAAAACGTGTAAATCGAAAATTAAAAATTTTCAAGTCGTAAAGCCGTATAAATCGAAAAACTTGCAGAAAATGCATGATTTTGCTATTTAACAGTTGTGATTTTTTTTTCAATATTTTTAGGTGTACACAGAAATAAAATAAAATGCATTGACAAGTCAAAATATTTAATATATTACGGAAATACTGTTTTTTTTTCATTAAATTACAATACATTAAAGAGAAATTACTCTCATTATTTTTTTGGAATCGAAGGTTCGAATTCACTTTCATCGCCCCAAGTTATTTGTGCCGATTCGATGTTTGAAGCAGAAATATTTACATTATGAGAGATGGTAATAAAATCGATTATTAAAACAAAAAAAAACTCATTTGGAAAACCGTGTAAAAGCGAAAACGTGTAAAACAAGTACCGTGTAAATCGGGGGATAGGTGTATTTATTTCAACATCAGAAATGATGTCATAAAAGTTTATTAAATCCAAGACTATTAAATCCATTTATCATGATATATATCGTAAATGTAAGGCAATTCTATCTAATTTAAAAATACAAGAGATGGAACCATAAATTCAACGGAGTAAAAAAACATTTTATCTTTTTTGCGACGATAAACATATTCACTGAGCCCAAAAATTTGTTCATTACTTCAACTGAGGCAATTACCTGTTACGTTCTGAATAACCGGCCTGCGGAATATAATCTCGTGACCCTGTTCAAGCTGTATGTTATAGTATATAATAAACTGGAATTATATATATATATATATATATATATATGTATCTTAAAAAAAACCGCGTGACGTACTGGTTTTAGATACCGTAGAAGCGATAGTTGCGTTCGAAAATTAAAAATAATACTCCAAAGAAGATGCTAACATACTAAGTGCTTCTAATATAACGTACAGCCAAAGACTTTAGTTAGTTGTTATATTATAAACTTTAAGTGTCACCAATGCCTTATTATTTTGTTCGGACATCGAATTTATTTCAAAAATTCGTCGCTCAGATTCAATTGTCATTCATAATCGTTTGATGGTGTTATTTGCCAACAAACTTTATTTATATCAATGGAAATATAAAATTCTGAGAGACGCTCCAGTTTTGCGTTTTAAATAAAATTCCTAAGACGCATCGCTTCGGAACGCAACGCCTCGAAGCACTTCTAGAATGTTCTCCAAACGTCAAAAATTTTAACATACATCAGTGACATTTCATTTTAAAAATTTCCACTATTATGTAAAAAGATTAAATAAGCAAATCGTTATGTATTTGTTCGTTCGTTATAAACTTTTTTTCGAAAAAAAAGATTGTTAAAACAAACTAATAACTAAGATCAAAGTAAACAATGTCCGAATTTATTAGTTTTATTTAGTTCGACCCGTACGGAATTTATTTGGATCAAAATTAGAAATTGAAATTTAAGCACCTTCCCGTTGTCAGATTGATCTGAAATTTGGTACACACATTTAATTTAAATGACAATACAATATAATAAAATCAATAACATTATAAATCTAAGATGGCCGCCGATACAAAATGGCGGATTACGTATTTCTCCTTAACCCCCTCAATATGGGTATCAAACGAAAGTGCTACACTAGTAAAACACGATGATTATGTCAAAATTTAAAATTCATGATGGACGCCGTTCCAATATGGCGGACTAGTACATATTTTTCCACAACCAACACTATATGGGTATCAGAAAACCGTGTAACTTAAAAGTTTTTTAAATGTACTTATTTTAATTTTATATTTAAAGTACATTATTAATATATTAATTTCAGTAGCTAAATCACTTTTAACAGCTGATTCTTTTTATTGTTACCAGCTGTCTATAACGTTATAATAAGTATAAAAATATATTTAAAACTTATTTTTTATTTTTTCAAATCCAAATTATACAATTTCTTAGATTTTCTTTATTATTTTACTAAATTTTACAATAAAAGCTATGTCAGTTTAGTAAATAACTGTAAATTCAAAATGGCCGCGATACGTCAAAACACATATAATATTAAAGTATTTTATTCACACAAAAAAATAAAAAAAAATATATTATTCGTACATAAATCGTAATCATATCGAAAATGCAGAGTGATCAGTTATAAGTGTAAACTTTATAGAGATGAAAGTATATCTCTGGAAATAAATGTATCACCTTATCTAAATACTTAATGATAACATAGTAATAGAAATCTTAATTATATTTTTTTAATCTTTAGATGTGGACTTAATGGACGAAATGAATGCCAACAATCAATGAACAAAATAAACTAATTTACCATATTTTAGACTCTTCATTTCATAAATGGTACTTGAAAATAAATGTAAAAAAAAACTCAGACAGCTTTAAATGTTTTTACTGACAAATGATGTATATATACTTTTACCCCAACGGTTACATATATAACAAATCAACTTGTATGTAGTCAGGTTACATTGAGTAAAAAACTGACTTTGAAATTTAAAGATATTTCTAATTCAAGGAGTCACGAAGAAATATTTAGGTTACATTATTTTATTTTTATCTATCTTATTCATTTACTATCAAGTGTACCTTGTATGTTATTGAATTAAATAAAAATTTAAACAAAAAAGCAATTTTGATACCTGATACACAAACTGATATTTTTAAAAAAAAAAACCGTCCTAGGGGTGCACCTAATAATTAACACAATTTTCGCGATTATTAGATGTATAATTTTTGAATCTATTGAGTACAGACTGACAGGCATACCTTGATTTTTTCATATATATATTTTTCTACATATTTTAAGTCTCATCTACGCCTTTATGCGGCCAGTAATGAACTTCACAAACAAAATAAACTTCAACCAAACGAAACTTTATATCTTAATAAAGTTTACGCTACAACAAATGCATTAACAAAACGCACAAAGCTCTTGCTCCCAGTTCAATCGCCTGACCACGGTTAATCTGAACTGATGAATGATTTAAACCTTTTAATGAAGTTAAATAAAACTTTTTTCTTAATTTGTTTACTTTGCGTTTTATTACATTGCTTATTCTAAGAGTTTATACGCGTGTGAGCGGAGGTAGTCTACCATCCATGTACGGATTTGTTTTTTTTTTTTTAAAAAGAAATACAATGACGGCGGATACATCACTGACGTCTTCCTAATTCAAATTAACGTTCGAATTTGAATTCAAACGCGTTAAAATAATTTAACATGAAAAAGTAATGTAGGTAGTGGCCAGCAAGACAAAGTGTACTAACGTGAATGCTACATGTGTCTTGTTTCAATTTTGAAAATGTCTTGTATCAGCTTATGTTGTCACTTTGTGAGACATGCGCTTTTGCCCAGAGAACTTCGCTAGTGACGCTCACACATATAGTTCCGTCTCAGGGGGAAACAAATCTGACGTGTTTCAATTCTCGGCTACTTTATTTTTAGAATTACTTGTATGAAAATGCCTTCGTTTAAACGTGCTTGCTCCCGTTAAGCATGATAAGACCAATACCCCAACGATTTTCCATCGTCCTATCTATAGGGCGGGACCCAAATACGCTTCTGCACATCAACCAACGACGTTCGTTACTGGGACGAAGATTCCTCTCTCATTTTGGCCTATCACACCTAAGGCGGGTGATGGATTCCCCCAAGTTCATTAACAAGAGGCCAACGTGATAAAAATGTGATAAAAACTACCTCGTTTGGCGGGTCTGGTCTTTGTGTTTGGTTACACCGCCACCATAATTCGACCACTACTGCGATTTTCAATTGTGTACTGTTAGCGGAAATCATTGTAACATCGATACTGCTCTCCCTGCACAAATCTGCCTTCTTTGCTGAAAAATACCCAGAAGTACTGCTTCTGTTCGTCCCCAAATAAATTCATTGAAACAACGGGAAGCAACAGACTCGGGTCAGCATCACAACTAAGGCCGAGCATATTCTCTTAATTTTATGGTTACAAGGCAAGGACTACTAAATTGACCAATAGCAAGGGAGGAACGTGTGTAACATGTTTGATCAAATATCGGCATTAGGTTAAAGAACACAATTAAAGGTTATATAGTAAAATATTCTTTATATATTTGTACATAATATAGATGTGTGTGTATATATATATACATATATGTATGTATATATATATATATATATATATATATAAAACTAGTGATCTACTTCGAGTATACCATTTAAAAAACATCTCTCTATTCGTATAAAAAATAAAGCAAAAACACAAACGATTTATTTTTAAAATGACATATATATTCAGCCAGTTGTATGTTCATTGGCAGTTTTATTTCCATACCAGTGGCTACGGATTCTCGTCACCATTCGATCCATTCGAATAACGAATGAGAGATTTAGATGTGAAATTGAACTTTTTGTGCAGTAAATACATTTCTAAATTGACGAACTGTCTCTATATTTGACGTTTTATGAGACAGATATATTTTTTTTTTCAATTTCGTCTAAGATATTTTTCTGTTTTATTCCTCGTTTACAGTCTTTCAAACGTTTACTCGCTTTTAGATATTTTTATTTAGCGTGTTAGAGAATGATAATAAATTTATTTTCGTATATAGACACAATTTTCAAATCATCAATTAAAAGTGAATTGATTCCTACGTACGTTCAATGTGTCTATTGTCTCATGTGAAGTTTTTGCTGTTAGCCATTTGGCTTTTACAGCTTCATCGAAAACGAGTTCACGGAACGGAGGGGTTCGTGAACTATATAAAATTAAAGGATGAGAGTTTCCGAACCCGTATCAGCACTCGACGGGAGGACGAGGAAGTCACACAAGGTAGTGGCCGCGAGACAGTAGCAGCGGGGCTCACCCAGCCAGCCCCCGAGGACACAAACCCAGCGCGACCCTGTCGGCCGGCTGAACTCGCGGCTAGCGCGCCGGAGACCACCTAGTCAGTGTTATTGATCGTATGCTGAATGAGGAGTTAAGTATGGAGGGTAGCGTGGAGCACTCAACAATCTAAGGAAGGATACTGATCCTTCCTCGGATTGCCCACACTGTTCGCGGCGGCGGCGTCGGGAGGCCGACGCCGTTTACGTAACGGACAGTAGGAGTTCAAAGTATTTTATTATTAACATCTTAATGATTCTTAGTTTCGTATTTCGAGGCTTTTTTACCAACCTGTCTGCCATGCAACAAGCCATGGAGAGGGCTATATTCGGGATAATCAGATTGAATCAAGAATAAATGATCCGTAGATGAACAGAGCCGATATAGTAGAGGGTTGACAATTTGAAGTTAGACAGTAGTTTAGAACGACCACAAGTAAAGAAACTTTCATAAGGTGGAAACATAACCCTGTCGTGATCGACACTGGATGCATACCTCTCCTAACCAGTTCTTTTATAAATGTGTTAACTCTCTGTTCAGCATATGATAGAAACATAGCCTATAATAGCGGTTAAGTCGTAGAAACTTCCAGATATAATTTAGAGTTACTACCACTGATCCATTATAAGCACCCTAAGCCAAAGTATGTATATGGGGCAGACATAAAATGCTCAGAGAAAATAAAAACTCTCTAGAGTCCTTCTTCTTCTTTAACAACCAATGGACACCCTCTGCAAGTTAAAGGCCTCCCTCAAAGACCGCCTCAAAGACCGGTCCTACGCTGCCCATATCCGGCGACTTCCCGTCATGTTAACTACAGAGTACATCTACATAAACACGTATCGCACATTCGAGGATTAGTTGATTAACATTTTAAGATATTAAACCAAAAGAAAAAAGGATAAATTCACCTTCATCGGAGTGTCAAATGTAGACTTTGAAACACGAATGCTTTAGTTTTTAGTAAAGTTCACAGACCCTTCCGCTCCGTGGACTCATGTCAGGCGAGGTTGTAAAATCTTTAGGTCTAATAGCACTACCATTATCAAAACAGTACAGTAAGGATTAATATAATAGTAAATTTATCGTATTGTTGGAGCGATTAAAGAGAGCGTCATACCGCATGGATACAGTGTCGGTCCGCGATATAAAGAACGCAGGCGGCGGCTCCCAGCCATCGCTAAGTGGAAACCGATATCAGCGGCCAGTCTCATATACAACCTTTTTGCTGGCTCACTCATTGCTGTACAATTATTTAGGCTGAGTACATTTGGAAAGACAAATTCGGCGCACAATTACAGACAGTACATAAGTTTGATATTCGATATTTAAATAAAGACTGTGACATTCGAGTGGACATATAAACTACTCAAAACAAAATAGGGCCCACCGCAACTTTGTCTCTAATCGTGTTTATAAATAACTCATATACTAATCATTGACAAAATGAAGTACTACCACTTCTAGCACACATGTTTATTAGTTCATAATGATGTTTTAAAAGTTAACTTTTTTGTTGATTTCAAGTGGGTAGACAAAAAAGTAAAGTGCTTAAATTTATCCATTTCTTAAATTTTCAATCGTTTGTGTTCTCAGTCTTGCTTTAAGCGCAAAACTTTGATCACACTTTGTTTAGCTGTGTTTTTTTCGTTTCGGCATTATTCACGATTACAATGCCAGGTTCTCATCGTCATATGGATGCGGAAACTCCTACAAGGGCAGTTCTTTTGCTTCAAGAGGGAGAATCGCAAAGATCGGTTGCATCTCACCTTGATGTGTCACGGCGAGCTATTCGAAACGTATGAGAGCGGTTCCAGGAGACAGGTAGTGTGGCTAGAAGACCTGGATCAGGAAGGATTCGAGCCACAACTGCTCAAGAAGACCGGTACATTCGATTGACTGCGCGCCGGGACCGCACGACAAACGCCCGGACCTTGCAATCCCGGCTAAGGCAATCTACTGGCACACGCGTTAGTGGTCAAACCATTCGGAATCGACTCCACGAGGACGGGCAACATTCTAGGATGCGTGTTATTCGTTTAAAATTAACAAGGGCTCACCGGGCAACACGTTTGAGGTTTGCGCGTGAGCATTTGGACTGGACCATGGACAATTGGAGGACAGTACTCTTTTCAGACGAGTGTAAAGTTAAGTTTTTTAGCGATGACAGACGTGTACGTGTGTGGAGAAGAGAAGAAGAACGTTTTATTGAACCATGCATGCAGGGTACTGATCGTTTTGGGGGCCCGAGTGTGATGATATGGGGCGGTATAAGCTTGTTAGGCAAAACAGAGCTGGTGATCTTGAACGAAGGGACGGTCACTGCAGCCAATTACGTCGAGCAAGTAATCCGACCTTATGTCATCCCATATTCACAAAGAGTAGGTGATAATTTTGTGTTTATGCAAGACAACGCTCGTGCGCATACAGCTAGGGTCACTCAGAGGGCACTTTCTGATGCCAATATCTCGGTTTTACCTTGGCCAGCAATGAGTCCCGATCTCAACCCGATTGAGCATTTATGAGATAAATTGAAAAGAAGTCGTAAAGAGACCCATAGCCACGTTAACAGCCAACAGGACCTCATAAACGTGCTGAAACTCTGTTGGGAACGAATACCCGACCAAAACATCACTCATCTGATTGAGAGTGTTCCAGATAGGCTCAGAGAGTGCATACGGAGCAAAGGAGGTCCTACTCGATACTAAAAAAAAGCTCCCGGCAAGTTTATTAAAAACAAACAGTGACTATAAAAGTTTTTATTGACAGTCTACTTAGTGCTCATTTTCTCTAAAAATGTGTATTTGAGTGTATTGCGATAAAATTAAACAATTCAAACGTTATTTTGTGTTTACTTTATGTGTAAAACCCTAATTCAACATCGACTAATTGTAAAAATTTAATAATCATGTATGCACATAAATTAAAGGGCAAAATGATGGTGGGCCCTATTTTGTTTTGAGTAGTATAATATGTACACTGGCCAGTAAAACTATTAGTATTTCTTAGTGTTCGATACTTTTTTTATTCAAATTGAAATTAGAACGATTCGAACGCTGACAGTTAGATTGTCGCTTCTATTTTTGTTGGGATATTTTTTTTATAAATACTCTAATTGTCTTGATGTTTGCTTATAGGTATAAAATCTTTAAGGGTATGAATCTTTAGTTCATTTGCTGTTTGTTAATATATGGTACATTCTACCCAAAGATCATTAGTTTTAGTAATAATAAATAACATAATGATAATGCAGTTATTTTGTAGTTTTCAAAAATCGGATTACTACTTATTAAAATTAATAATAGTTTACTAGCTGTTCCTGCAGACTTTAGAATTGATTTTTATTTGTCCTTGCATTACAATAGAGAAAATAATTGATGTAACATAATTCACAAAGATCACTTTATCCAGGGTGATTAGAAATAGGTGTATAAACTTTAAAATCTCGTGGTAACAAATGAGTTATCAATTCACATATTTAAATTCTTTATACCTTAAATCAGTCACCCTGTATACAAACAAGTCATATTTCAACTTTAAATTAGAATGCCGGTTCCTATTCAAATACGGTCATTTAGATCGTCACTGACATTTTTATTTGGTCGCTTAATAATAAAAATACTTTTTAATACACCAGATAGATTATAAAGGACTTTTATTAAGAGGTAAAAAATACGTACACAGGTGGCTTTTTATGCGGGAGAGTCAATGAAGTAATAAAGCATATCGCAGCCTTAATCCAATACTGTCACTATCCAAAATTTGGGATTTCGAGTTATGAATGCCATCTATTGTAAAACTTGAAAATACATGTAGCCATTTAAACACATTCCTAAAAACGTTCAAAACAACCGTTAGAAGGTACTAGTATGTTTAGGCAATAAACAAAACACCCTGCCTCGCGCAGTGCTCGCTCGTTTCAAAAACTTCCGTTGTTAAATGATAAACCGTCACTTTGGTAGTAATATGGGTGTATTCAATTTTTTATACGCTCTTTAAATAATAAACGTTAAAATAATGATTACTTAATTGTTATAATGCAATAAAATATTATAATTTCCATTATAAACTTGATACAAAACGACACTTAGGAAAAAAAATAAAAATTAATGATAAATTGGCACTATAATACAAAAATATTAAAAACTATATTTTTTAACAATTATTTTATTATTATTTTGCTATTTAAATCAAGGTACGATTTGAATCTACTAAGTTCGTTTAACTGCATTATGAAATTTCGCATCATTTTTTATTTATTTGGATAATTTTTTATGTGAAATTTGTTTTTTAGCTCTTAAAAAATCTCTGAAAAATCAGGTTTTTTGGCAAATAAAATAAATGGATAATAGTGTGAATTATATTTAAAAATGTATCCCGAGACAATTCTCGGGATACATTTTTATCCCAGGACCCACAATCGCAAGTTTCGGTTCACTACCGCTGGGCTACTACTCCCTTGGTTAATTAATTACAATGAATATTTATATTATGATATACGTATATAACATATATACTATGTTATAGCATCTAAGAGCAATTTATGATAAACTTTTAAAAAAAAGTTTTAAAGTTATTTCAAAGTAAATACTTTCCAAAGATCTAATATTACAATTAAATTTTAAATCTCAATTAAGTCAATATTCTCTTTGATGATTTTTTAATGCATTTGTCTAATATTTGATGAAGTCAATGCGTAATTAGCGTTGGCGACTGTCAGCTGAAACAAGAAGATAAAACGAAAAACTTCAAGAGGATTTATTGCTAGTAAATTTATAATAACATAGCTTCTTACAATTGTAATCTCTATTTATATTTTGACATCTAAGTTTGACAATTAAATGACAGCTGTCAACCGTGCACTGTGTCAAAAAGGCGCCAAAAGTCAAACTAGGAATAGTGACACTTACGTACTTTAGTACAAAAAATATGGTTTCTCTTACTGTTACAAAATGTTTTTTTTTAAAGAATCAAAATGTTTCCTGTTAGAATACAATCGCATATACATAAGGAGTCTCGAGTTTTAAACCTTGTAACTTTGGATTCTTAATGTTCCGAAATTTTTAAAATTTATTGCAGTTTACAACTTCATTTAATTTATTCATTTTTAACTTAGACGTCGGTCTCTATGTCTAGACGTGTGGGGCGTTCACCTGAAAATGAGTGACATATATATATATATATAACTGAGCAATGTTATTAAAATTTTAAAATCCAAAATTATGGTAAACTTGCCTCCAAAAACGCCGCTGCAACGGTCGAGAAATTTAAATAAATTCACCCGTCGCAAACTTGCGTCGACCAAAAAGCGGCTCAAAATCGTATTATGACATTTAACAATTACAATTTATAGGAAAGAAAAAAAAAGTGTAGGAATTAAAAAAAAGTTCTCATTATGTATACAAATAATATATCAGCTGAACTGGATTAAACATCCTGGCTCTATGTATAATCAGAAATGGAATGAAATATCCTTGATTAACTACACCAGAAAGACAATAAAAAAACATCCAACGTGTAAAAGTTTTAATTGGAGTAAATCACATGTAATGGTCCTCTCTTCGTAAATATGGTACAGTCACTTCATGGAGTCTGGACACGCAATCTAAGAATAAATTAAAAATATTACTGTTTGACTCAAAACGGAGGTACAGCGTGATGAGAACTTTTTTGTGTCGTAGACCCCTTGCCATGTTTTTCCGTGTTGGGTAGACCCTCTACTTACCTGATATTGATTTCCTGTAAATTTCTAACCGTAGTGAAGTTTAGTGTTAAAAACTTAAAGGAAAAACACATGTTAATTTATACATTTATTAATTGAATTTAAATTAAAACAACTCAAAATAAAATTTTGTGTCTGTTATGTAAAATATACGTAAAATTAAATAAACATAAAATAAACAATAAATAAAATAACATAAGCAATAAGTCAATATTTTTAGTGAGAAGGATGAACGAGATGCTTTAATAATAAATTATCAACATTTGCGTCAATTCAATCTGTTTTTATATTATTATATAAGATAGTATGATGTAAGTAAATAGGTACTATCAGTGTATGTGTTGAAATCCACTATTGTGGACCCCCATTTTCGTTTCATGGACCCCCAAATTTTTTTTCGCTGAAGTAAACCCCTTGCAGGTTGTTATAGACCCCTCGGGGTCAATATAGATCATTATTTGGGAATCACTGATGATAAGGACATCATTTACTGTAAAAATTTGTAGTATAATGTAAAATGTCTATAATGTCAATGACCGAACAAAAATGTTCTATTACTACTTGAAAGAAATAAACGCCGTTAATTCTAACGCGCTGCGTCCATTAATTCCCCTGCACGCCCCCCGCACGCCCCCACAGGCTCCCCGTAATCCAACAAATCTTTTAACAATTGCGTCCTGTTGTGGGAAAAATAATCCAATAAATTGTCCTAATACTGTCCGTTGCGTCACTTACGTCAGCTTCCTCAGGGGGCATCGGCGCCTTGTGACGCGGCCGAACTGTGTGCGAGCAAGAAACTACGAATCAAAATGGATGCGGCATATATAATGTTTTATCTGTACTAAAAACTCCTAAAATTTACTTAGTGCATTCAAAAATGAAATATGCCTTACACGGGTTAAGTTAAAAACTTCTTTTGATAAAAACATCCTTCAAGTTAGTAAATATACCTTTCAATAAAGTTGAATATTTAGGTAACCTTTTATAATATTTTACAAGCAACATGTCATGGTAAATTTTTAAACTAGACAACGTGTTTTCATATGAAACTCACAATTTTTTAACTGTAAATACTGATCTTGATAAGCTGCAAAATGCTTTACTAAAGTATCATTTATAAATGTAAGTTCATGGAATAATAATCAATCTATACAAGTAATTTCGATACGCAGTTAAATAACCAGTTCCGCGTAAATAATGACCTGTTCAATAACAAACTAAGACTTTTTAAAAAGACTCTAATAAGGTAGTGGTTTTCTACATGTTAGATAAAGAAATGGTTAAGAACAATTTACTAGACCTAAGATTATTAATACTTTAAATTTGTTTTCTTTCTCTGTTTATTGTTTCTGAGGCAAATGAGTTCCAAGTCAGTTTGATGTTTTTGTTTTTAATTGAAAAATATTAGTAAAATGTTTTATACCGTTATAAGTACTATACTTTTTTGTTTAAGAGTATATGCTATGTACTTATACATATATTTGTATATATGTACGTTTTGTACAAGTTAACTACCCATTATCGTACTTTTACTGTTTTCATACAATGGTTATCTGTAAGAAATTGCCTAGTGTGATAAGACCGCCCATTGTACTTTTTTGTTTATTATTATAAAACTATTTCTATGAATCCTATCGTGTACATTTAAAAATAATAAATTAAATTAAAGAGGTAGATAATACTTATCAATTACATATATTGTATGTGTACATTTTGCACTAAACATATAAAATCTTTTTTATTGTTTGTGTCAACGTATGATTCATCTAATACGTTTTTTTATAGGATGGAACACGATACCAGTGTCTTTATGTTTATTGCTATAATTACTGTATGTTTCCAAATAAATAAATACCACATCCAAATTTATCACATCATTGTTTAACAATGAACGTAATCCCCGGAGGCCACTCACGTCGGGCGCGTTATTCAACGCTGCGTATCTACACCGCGCCAAACGCGTGCCGAACAATATTTACCTTACTGGGATTCCGCTTCAGGAATTAAAGATTTTTTTACAATATATTGTTACGTACTGTGGGTTCTGATTCGAAATGAAACACCACTGGTTCACAAGGAGTCCTTTATTAACAAATCAGATGGTCACCCTACTTTAACACAAAATACACTTTCGCTTAGTCCAAAATACGCTTCCAAATCGCTTAAGAAATAACTTACTTATCAAATTGTCACTTTTTATCACTGATCGTAGATCTTAATCTTATAACTCGAAAAGGGACACACACAAGGGAATTGTCGTCATGGGGACTACACTTATTTATACTACGGATAGGGTTCCAGTAAGTTCGAGATAGTACTCGGTTAGAATTTCCGAGAACCGTACACAAAAATTTATAAATAACTTTAAGTTCACGCATGTTTACGGCACTTCTTGATCCTAGGGTTCAGTGTTTATTGTTTAGAGGGTTCTGTAACTCGTGATTTGTAACAATATTTTTATGGTGTTAATAATAACTGGCAGTCATTATTGTATATCAGGTTATAGGTGAAAAGGATTTCTATGAAACTTAAGAAGAAATAAAAATAAAATCGACAAATTCGTTTTCAAGTCTAATCGCTTGGTCAAAAGATGTAATAGTTAATTTTTATACATGTTTATTGTTTTTAGATGTGAAAGCTTTAAAAGGTGACCACCATTTACAATTATCCTATATAATGTAATTTCTTTGAAATAATTTGTTTTTTTTTTTTGAAATTCGACAGGCCATTAACCTCTGCCGCTAAAGTATGCAGGGACAGATGCTTTTCATACTATATTATCATTAGATTATTTATTATTTCTGAAACTGATTTCTTTAAAATGGTGTACCGTACATTAGTTTACAATAAATGATTTATACATTAACTATTGTCTCGGAAGAAGTTAACGCTGTAAGCTCTGAGGACTTTTACAGTTTCGTCGGAAATTAGTTCACGGGATGGGAGGTCCCTGAACTTTTCAAAATAAAATTCGACAGACCTATTCCTGTTTGCACATTGATAGATATATATATTTCTTATATCAATCGCCCTCTATATTTATATATCTACAAATATTTATGTACATTTATATATATATATATATATATATATATATATATATATATTTATATATATATACATAATGAATAGTTTAGAGGTGGTCAATTTTTCTTCAAAAATAGCGTACTGACAATATGCCCCTCCCCGTCTCGTCGCGCGCATACCTAAGGCGCAGTACAGCTGTTTCGGTAGCATCGTAACAAACTAATTTGTTTTCCAACGAAAGTTACCAACTTAATCCAACGGACGGGCAAGATCAGTAGCGAATCGCAAGCTTCATAGCGCCCAGAATAAATAGTTGACAGGGCCTTAAACTTCTAGAGTGGAGACCAAGTTCTGGCAAGTACAGCTTCAGTACCCTCGAGGTGGACAGGCAAGCTAGTTGCGGTCATCGAAAGACCCTAGATACAGACCGCTTTCTACCAGTCCAATTGGAAATCTATTGGAGATTCCTATGTCTAGTAGTCGATGTCCTTCGGATAAAAATGGGAAAATTATTATAATCTCTTACCAAAGGCCGTTTGGCTAGGCTGTATATAGGCAGCTGCTATTATAAATTAGTATTGTCTATTGATAACTTGTATTGTTATACATTTCCATTTTTAATTCCAAATTCAAACACCTTTCGTTTGAATTTAGAAGACGTTCGAAAGTTTCTTGGAATTCTAATACCAGTGTAATCCCACGTCTGATCCGTGGCTTTGGTTGTTGGACGGTATATCTTTTATTTATTTCGTCTGTCAAATTTGATTCATGTATGAGATCTTGGACGTAAGCGTTTTATTTAATTCAATGTGAAATGACATCAACCTTTTGTATTTAAATTTTAGCGATTTTTTCTCTTTATATAAATTTATTCTTATATCTATTTTGTAAAAGTAAACGCATAGAGAATTTCCCTTTGTAATTTATAATATTTAAAGTGTATGTAAAGTACATATGCAGTTCTGAAACACGTGTGCGGTCGTCAACTTGAAACATTAGAAACACATGCCTCTGTGTTTGGCACTAATCGATCTAACATAACTCCTGAAGATGCCCCGTGGAGGAATGAAACACGTGTTGAGTGAATTAACGGTAACAGTTTTGTAATTCGCATTGTTTGCCGCATACGCATTTATCAGCGGGCTGGCGGGCGGTGCACTTTGTTGCACGACTACCACTGCATGTACGGTGATTTAAAAATTCTCCTCGTCATCATTATTGTAACCATAGAACGTCTACTATTAGACATGGATTTTCAAACTCACCGCCGTACCACATCTGTTCACGTGGGTGGACGTATTTCGCTGAGGTTACCGTAATATACTTTCGGATCCAGAACCTTCAGACTTCAGCGGCCATGTATAATATATGGCCTGTCTATTGCTACTTCTACCCGCTAATACGCGTGGCTGTATCAGTTATTCTTTGTTCCTCTATATACGTCCTCATTAGTGATTCCATCTCTTTGAAAAATCCCGAACCAAATCTCCCTCCAGGGTTCTTGGAGTAACTGTGAGCTTACCAATGAGACCAACACATGTTCATTGTGGACCACAAAGACTTATTTATTGTAGACCTTCGTCTTTGGGGACTGGGGGATAATGGCCCGTCCATTATCCCCCAGTGCTGCAGTATCTCAAAGTTTATGTATATTTCACATACATGTTAACACAATAAAAGCCATGAAATTACAAAAAAGCTTGTCGTCCTGCTTTAGCAATAATTTATCACGCAGTGTAACCGCAGAGCAGGGGACGCTGTAAATCTTTAATAAACAACCTAAATAAATATATCATGTTATGCAGATTCTGGAAGCCCACTCACAAAGTCCATTGTTTTTTTACAGAAATCCTAAATATTTTTAAGTGTCCTAATTTTAAATGTTAAAAACGTTTTTTATATTCATTTCGAGAAGCCATATACAGGACTATATTTCTCTGCGAGATCTGACAGTGAGAAGCTACATGATACTGAGAAAATATGACCAACGATGTCTTAGGGCTTTCAACTGAAGGCCTGGCGAATCGGCACAGGACATTCCAAACAGGAAATCTACATGTGCAGCTGTGTATAACTCTTTCTCACTCTTCTATAATCCATGGACGACATTTTTTTTACTGTATGGGACTCTCAAACGTATCCCGAATTCCACTTTTTTCGTTACTTATTAGCATTTTAAAAACATTATACCTCTTCGCTGCATTATTGTTATTTTAAACATATATAGACAAGACGATCGTTTATTAATTATGAAAATAATATTATTAAATACCTTTAACAAAAATACTCAACTCGCTCAAAAAAAATACTCGCTCTTTCCAGTGAAATTATATATCATGAATGACGGTGGAACATGTACATTTCCGTTAAGTGTATTGGTATTTATTTTACTGATTCCAGCTCGCATAGATTTAAAGTTAGAAAGCGGCGAAGCCTCCGCTAAGTAATTTAGTCGTTTGTCAGCAAGCGACAGCCTATTAAACCGAGATTGCGGGGAAAACGATCATTTTTCATCTGCATGTGACTCGGGTACCAGTCCACTGGTTTATTTTTACGTACCATTTCGACTGGGTACGGAAACATGTTTTAGATTTCAGTTTATTTTCAACTAGAAACGTACTGTATAAAATTTAGTATATAGATTTCAATGAACTATTGTAAAATTCTTTTTTCAATGATCGGAAAATCGCAACGATAACTGTCTAGCCTGTCTGACTGTAATTTATGTATGTACAATATCTATTACAATTCTACATATACAGAATACAGTCAAAGTCAAAATTATATTATAAGAGTAGATCTAACTATTGGTGCCTGCGAATCGCCTATATTGTCTTTATACTAAATAATATACTCCAGGGGTAAACAACCTTTTATTATCACTTTAAATTTAAATTTTTTTGGCTGATCACACATAATGTAACACTTATTTACAAAATTTTATTTTTAATAAGTATTAGAATAAGAAAATAATATATACAAATTTTAATGGAAAATAAAAATAAACAAAAAGCAGCAAAAAGATTATTCACATATCTCCAATCAACATGTGTAAAATAAACATTCTAAAATATATTACCTTGATTATTTTTTTCTATTGCAATGCGACAAATTAATAACTTATGCGAGTATAAAGTTTGCAGAGACAGATGATAAACAATAATTAATTTTAATATGTAGTAATCTGAATTTTTAAAATACTCTTTCTTACTATATTATTATAATTACGTTACATATTACTTTTGACATCATTGACTTTTGAATATTGTGTACCATTAATTAACTGAGAGTAAAAAACCAATACATTGATAATTTTAAACTTTTATACCTGTAACCAAACATACATACAAATAGCATACACCAATGATATGAGACAATATTCTGCGAAATCCCTTACAGCAATATTACCACAGTTTTTTCATTAAATACGGCAATAATACAATATACGAGCAATCGTAGCCCGTTGTAGAGCATTGATACTTGTGATCACAGGTCACGGCTTCGATTTCCGGAATACAATTTTATTTAACTCACGCTATGTGTTTAACGGGTTCAGATGTTACCTTGCGGAAGTCCATCCTAAGTAAGAAAAGGACCTCTACCAGTGCTCGGTGTTTGGCACTAATCGGTGTAACATAACTCCTAAAAATGTCCCGTGGAGGGGTGGAACATGTGTTGAGTGAATTAACGGTGGCGTATTTATCAGCGGGCTGGCGGGCGGTGCACTTTGTTGCACGACTACCACTGCATGTGCGGAAGTGGCTAAATATCGGTCCTTTTTTTACTTCACACTGTGTTTTTTTATTGCCACTTCTCAAAATCTAGTTTCCAGAGGATGTGCAGAAGCGATCTCTTCGTACCATAATACCACACTGCGATCACAAACTTCAACCATGACAATTATGGTATATTACCTCATATATATCTTTACAGTGGGCGCCTATTGCATCAAAGGCAACGATCAGGGGCGGCTTAACCTATAGCGCAGGGTGTGCAATACACACGGGCGCAGCCGACAGCGGCTTTTTTCTATTTCGCTGTCCATAAAACTTAAAACGCAAAACGAAACATGAACTATCGCAGCTTAGTTCCACAACAGAGATGTGCTGCAAACATAAATACAATGAGTGTTATTCTGCCGTTATAAGACGGAAGGCCGTAACTAATACCATACTGTAAGCTATACATACTTATAAAATAGCTTGTAGGAATATGAAAAAAAATTCTTGTTACGACGGAAAGTTAATCGTTATAGCCGCGGGGGGGATCAGGCCCAGAGGGCGCCAGGGTTTCATTGCACACGGGCTAGAGGCGCCGTTGACGACGATAAAGGTAATACTGAACCAATAATCATATCGTAGTAATATCTAAGCGGGTACTAATTAAGAATGTAACAGCTCTTGGATAAAGCAAACATATTTCAAATCTTAATGTGCCCTTCGTTCGTTTGGATATTAAAAAGGACGCAGTTCAGTTATAAAATTTGGAAATTAATGCATTACTCGAAATAATTCAGCGGATTAGAGAAATTAATTTTGGAAATATATTGCTTAAATTATAGAGTATAAATTTTATTCCCGGGAACCTTACTTATTTATAATAATAATAGATTCTTATGTTTTCGAGTACATCTAATATATCAAAAGAGATGGAACATACTGTATAAGAGACTAGTTGTGAATAGTCGATTTTAGTAAGTGTAGTAAATAGTTATTTAATGGAATCAGGCGTTATTATGCGGAAGTCCATCCTAAGTAAGAAAAGGACCAATATTTAGCCACTTCCGCACATGCAGTGGTAGTAATGCAACAAAATGCACCGCCCGCCAGCGCGCTGATAATACACAGAGTCTTCTCTCTCTGTGTTTGGCACTAATCGGTGTAACATAACTCCTGAAGATGCCCCGTGGAGGGGTTAAACACTTGTTGAGTGATTTAACGGTGGTAATTGTGTAATTCGCATTGTTTGCCGCATGCGCATTTATCAGCGGGCTGGCGGGTGGTATACTTTGTTGCACGACTACCACTGCATATGCAGAAGTGGCTAAATATTGATCCTTTTCTTACTTAGTAAATAGTTATTTTAAAAATGAAAAATAACGATAGAATTCATTTAATCAATATTGGAACTTAAATGATAACAGTCCATGGCAGTGAAATCGCTTGATTATTTTGATTTCATTTAGGCTATATCTAATAAAGTGCATATGTATCAATCTATATTACACTATATTAAAAAATGTGTTGTTGTGGATTTTTTTCCTATTTCTTCTCCACAACTATAACACCTTAAAAAAATAATCGTAGAATAGATTAAAAAACGTCAATTTATAATATTAACCCAATAAACATTCTATTCAATATTAAAATATTAATCACATTTTTGAAATGAACAAAATAATAACAATAAATGTAATAAAGATAAAGGCAAATGGTATAGGTCAGGAAGAGTTAACGAAAAATATTAGTCAATTGAATTGAATTGAATTTGTGTAGTTCTAGATAATTTACTGTTAATAGTGTAATTAGAAATAATATAAATAAATCACTGGCAGTCTAATTACTTTATAACATATCCTTAGCACGGAAGCTATTGAATAATTTCAGTTTAAATAAATATTTTCATCGACTGCGACAACGCCATGCGGCTGTTAAAACTACGCAAAAACCAGTTCAAAACCGGTTTAAAGCGTTTTATTAAAATAAAAACTCAAACTAAAATGCCTTTTACGAATTTTTTAAACGCCTGGAACAATAGGAAGCAGGTGAAAATGGAATGTTTCACCGACAATAGACTTAAAAGCGTTAAATTTATGAAACGTTGTGAAATAAAAAGTTTCAACGCAGAGAGAATGTATAAATGTATTTTTGGAGCCCGTCACACGGCATAGAATAATACTGTATATAATATATTACTCAGTATTATTATAATTATATTAATGTAGTATACGAAACAGTGTTATACAACACAGTAATAACAAAACAACTTGTACCATTGTACATTTTTAAACGGTTTCATTTAGTTCGACCCGTACGGAATTTATTTGGGTCATAATTAGAAATTGAAATTTAAGCACCTTCCCGTTGTCAGATTGATCTGAAATTTGGTACACACATTTAATTTTGATGACAATACAAAATAATAAAATCAATAACGTTATAAATCTAAGACGGCCGCCGATACAAAATGGTGGATTACATATTTTTCCTTAACCCCCTCAATATGGGTATCAAATAAAAGTGCTGCATTAGTAAAACACGATGATTATGTCAAAATTTAAAATTCAAGATGGATGCCGTTCCAATATGGCGGACGTATCACAAAACCGTTTAGCTTAAAAGTTTTTTAAATGTATTTATTAATAAAAATTACTCTCTTTCGTAGTTCTCCAATAACATATGAGTAATGTTTTAAACTACCATCGTCTTCATATCAGACGATGGACGACAACTCTAAGACATAGGCTTCCTAAAAATGTCCACGGAGGGTCCGCCAGGCTTGGCAGGCGGATTGACAATATATTTGCCAGTGAGGTTGGCAAAGCTGACGTCACACATACTTATTATAAAAATACTACATTGTTTAGTTATTTCAACCCATAGACGGCACTACACTGCATAGGCTTCCAATCTACGGGGGACATACCATAATCGCCACCCTTGGCAGGTGGTTTGGCAATCAGAGGGTGATATTATGGTACGCACAGACGCCGCTGCCCATCCTCTGGAAACTTATTCGTGAGCAGAGGATATTCAATATAATTAATGCACAAAGTGTGAAATATAAGACTGTATCCCGGGAATCGAACACGCAACTTAGTTACCTAATTTTGGCTAAACAAAACTTTTGTCTTTCAGGAGTAGAGTCGAACTGAATAGTCCGTTGAAATTTGGTACATTTCGTTTTATGTGGATAAACGATACATACGTTAAGTATGAATAGATGCAACTTAACACCTACTCCTTTATATCCTGATAGCAGCTTTTAACACGTTCACTGCGGGCCCAATTTTGAAGAACTTTCAGCTGGTGCGGCTGAGGTCGAATCAGCCTCAAGCTGAACTTCCTAGTAGTGCGGTTGAGGCCTTTTCTGCCTCATGTTTCAATCAATTTTTTTTACAATATTGAGTCAATGCTTCGCAGACATAAAGAAAGCTATATTTGTCTTTGTCATATCTCATACGGTTGAGTGTAAACAGCCGCCGCACTAGAGAGAAAACACGAGTTTTACGCGCCGCACCAATGCAAAGTCTACCATGAGGCTAAATCGACCTCAAGCCGCAGTGAACGTGTTAAGATGATTTGCTACTTTCTTCTTCTTCTTTTCAGGTGATGGGCGCCCATTGCAAGATATATGCCTCCCCTAAAAATCGATACGATGATCGTTCCTGCCCTGCTAGCACCCAGTGACGTTATGGGGGACTGGCTCACGCCGCGTCTACCGGCTACTTTGTGGCCGCTGCTCCAGAACCTTTCAGTCCCATCCACCATCAGTTTATTCAGGTAGAAGTAATGCTATACGATTTATCTCCCCCCACGCTCGATCAAAATGATATCCTCATATAATTGTCATTATAAAGAACTGTTCTAATGAACAAGTTTAAGGTATGCTCTCAAATTTGCCGTTTATTAAATTTCATTACTTAAATAACTTCTACTCTGAAATACTTTTGTGATTAATTTTAAGTTCAAATGCTGAACAGAAAGTTGTTTGGGAAAGTTTATGTTCAGTCTTATTAAATGTTTTTTTCGCTGCCATAATGGTCCTGATAGATGAGATTTTTTGTCAGATCACCTTGTACAGCCTTTATAATCACCTATTTTTAATCATTCTGTAAACTGTACTCACTCTCAAACAATTTTTGTATTGGAATGCGCCGAGATATTTTACAAACATATTTGTATACAAGATGAAGGTATAGATAGAAAATTTTTCTAAGAGAAGTAAGTCTCATAGAAAACTTCAAACTTCTCTTTTAACTCTTTTATACCTAATTATAAATACTTAGTATAAAGTGTTTCTTAACATAGTGCTTACTCCCCGAGGGGTGGCAATTTGATTGCTAAGGAGCAATTCGAAAAGGGACTTGACCAGAGTTTAATCCTTTCGCTTCAATATAAAAATTATGTACGTGAAAAAGGATACGTAAAAATTTTAAAAATGCTTCGATAGAGCATGGCACAAAAAGGGTTGGATAACTCTGGCATAAAGTGATCACTCTGAAATAAGTTGTATTAATTTATTTTACTCTTGAAACGCGAAAATGAATTCGGGAAGTAGAAAGTTTTCAGGGACAGAACAATATTTAATTTCAATATGCAGTTATCTGAATTTTTAAAACGCGTTTTGTTACTATATTATCATTATGTCATTTATTATTGCTGAAACCATTGATTTTTTTAATTAAATGTATTATACATTATTCTAGTGCTATATCTTCACTCTTTTAGTGCTTTTACATCATGCTGCTAATGCTACTCGTATATCTTCACTCTTTTAGTGCTTTTACATCTATAACTAATTATCCTGTATATCATTAAGTGGGGTGGTAATAAATGGCGGTGTTATTAAGGGGTGAACTGCTAGTTACAAGTCTCAGACCAAGGGAATAATTGAAACACTGCAAGCGCTAACCATGCATCACCAGCGGACACTTCACCTGCGACATTGCACAGCACAGGATATAACAACAGGATATCGCGTCATTCACAATAGAACAAAACACTACTCACCACACCACAACACCAGTTCTCAGGGGCTGCCCGCTCCCTAACCACGAACAGCGTGGGCGAACCGAGGTTGGATCCAGATCCATCCTTGGCTCGCCTGTGGTCCACGCTATCGTCCCAAGCTGCATACACAACATCAACACTACACAGCTCTACTCGGGTAGAGCGGTTTACTACGTGCGAACATTATGGTACAACAGGAATGCGTCTGTCCAGCTTTTGCTTTATTTTTAACTTCTCGGACCCTTCCGCTCCGTGAATTCATCATCAACTTCAACCTAAACCAAGTAAGAATAGTCTGAAGTCTGCACAGGGACGTGAAAGTAATATAGCGTTCACACTCCGTAATACTAATCACTAAGGCCACAATACTATTTGTGTAAAATCATTCTTCCGCGTTTGAATTCAAATTCGAATGAAATTTTGAATTCAGAATTCAGTGTCGTGTAAATTGTAAATACTCTTTTTAAATATGTGATTACACCTTCTATCACTCTTGGCTATCATCTTTCTAGCCAATGTGCTCGTATGATCACTTCGAAATGCTAAACGCGCATATTTCTTCGGAGAAGGATGACTATCGTGCTCGGATGGTAACACATCTCCTTCTAATCGCAAACAAACACCTGATCTACAGTTCTTCTCCTATTTATTCTTGGTATGACGGCGTCGCTATCATTATTTCGGTGACTTTTCTACCAATAGTTTTCTGGAAAATTCTTCCATTCACAGCGTAATGTCTTAAGAGATCCAAACGCTTCGGCGGTTAAGGGACAATCTCCTCTCGTGTCGTCGGTGTATAGTTTTTAAAAGAATTATTTTTCCATCAATAAACAGGTGCGTACATAATATGCGTGTATAATAAAAATTTTCACTAATTACTCGATTTTACAACAGTGTAATGACGATATATTTAATCTATAACAGAAGCTTTATGTCAAACACTTATGCGCAGTCTGTGTTGCCATTATAAAACAAATAAAACACACGTAAGGATGTATGGAATCATATTTTTATTACAACACAAACGTACTTCGTTTAAATAGACATTGATTTATCGCGGCGCTCGTGCCCGATGTTGCTTGTACTCAATTTCGTTAGGCCTGTTCCTAACCGACAGATTTACGCCGCCCATATCTCAATCTGTCTCGGGCAAAGCCACTTCTTTACTTACTCGCCAAATTAAGTGCCGCAAAATTACACGGATTTTCTTACATGTTAAATTTGGGAACGCTATTACGTTAACTATTGATACTGAACTCTAAGTTATTACACTGAATATACTGCTTTCTTGACAGAATAACACTCGTTGAATTATGTCTCCGTGATTCGATTAGTCATCGGCGGTGTGAATTTTTCAGGTTTTTACAGCTTCTTCCAACTCAGAAAAATATCTACGTTAAATGTGGCGCCTGGCGTTGTTTTTTGAGAAAGGTGTGAATCTTTTCTCAGAAGACAATTTAGCTGAATCTATATTAGAGTTTGGAGATCCTCTCCCTTCTGAGGCCGGAGATTGTGGAACCACGTCTCACACGGAGGCGACGGCAGTGGAAGACGGGAGTGGTTCTAAATTCAAAATTACCATATATTAATAATCACTCGCAAAAGTTCCCTTATATGATCTCCTTTTCAGCTGATAGACGTCCACTGCAAGGCATAGTCTTCCCGACAGATCGCAACGATAACCGATCCTGCGCTGCCCGCTTCCTTGACCTTCAATATGTCATCGATCCATCTAGTGGGGGGCATACTTACGCCTCATCCACCAGCTCGTGGTAGACTTACGTCATTGACTTCTTTCGACATCATTGGCAAGCTGACAGTCGTTTAAGAAGTCATGGACGAACGAAAACAACTGTCATAGACCAGCGAATTAGCAAGATGAATGGGCAGGCCATATAATGCACAGAACAGAAGACCACTGGGGCTTTAAGGTTCGGTACACCACGGAACACGTAAGCGCACCGTAGCCTGTCCACTCACATGATGCATACCAATTATTTTTTTAAACTTGTACTCGTTTATGTAATATATTCTGTTTATATGTAATATAGCCTGTATTTATATTCTGTAATGTTTGAATAAAAATTACCAAGAGACCCAGGACCTCCAGGGTCCGTCTTAGATCACTACTCTTGACCAGGACACGATTCTGTTCACAATGTTCCCAAGGCTCGGAGGATTCTCCAGGTATCTACACAATTTAAAAAAGAGCCCTTCATCCATTTGTGATCTGCGATGCACCTGATCACCGGCTTTCCACTATTTAGCGCAGTGAGAGCAGAATACCAGCCACGGTTAGCAGAGAGAACAGAGAAGGAGAACATCGCCTCACTTGTGAGTAGAGAGAAGTGTCGCTGAACCTTTTAGAAGTTCTGCAAAACGATAATAGGGGGGTACACAATGAAAAGCAATAAATAAATTTTAAAAATAAAATAAAAATATCCAAAATAATGTATAAGATTCATAAAATAGCTGTGATATTATATATGTAAATTAAAAGCGGTAAATATAGTAAGAAAATAAACAAAAATTATAATAATAAACATAAAATTGTAGAACTCTGGAGTGAAGGCGAAGGAAAGTGTGGAAAGGAATGTCAGATATTGTAAATTAAATTAAAGAAAATCATGAAAGACATTGTAAAAGACGAATGACGAGTATGGATTTTATAATTATGTGAGAAATTCTAATGTAAATAGAGACGCTGTCCACTCATGACAGGGGCTGAATGGGAACGCCAAGAACGGATCCATAAAAAAAACATTTTGTCTGAAAAAAAAAGATCACATTGTCGTTCTGTTATTCAATTTAAAATTAAAATTATTTTTATTCAAATAGGTATTTACACGCACTATTGAATCAATTACTTTTAACGTTTTAAAAGGGTAATCGTAGTCAGGCGCCGTATAGAAAAAAAGTCTGAAACTAAACAATTACTCTTTTTAAATGTAATTTACCAATAATTTATATATACATCATAATATAAACTCTGCAATTGAGTCAAATAACCAAGTTCCACACATTTCGATCAACTAAAATGTCTTAAATGCTGTGATAAGATGTATATCATAATATATTGTTAATTTTAGATTTAAAATAAAAAATCTGAGATATCTAGTGGAACTTTTTTATATATACGTATACCAGTGGCGTAGCTAAGTTATTTGGGGCCTGGGGCAGATTGGGGCTTGGTGCCCCCCCCCCCCCCCCAAAGAGTCTAAATAATTTTAAAATTCAGAACAGAATGTAGTTAATCTATAATTTTTTATGGTTCAAAATAATAATAAATATATGTAAAATAACATTAGATCTTAATAAAATTTATTGAATAAATTTAAACATTCCTCGCTTTTTGGCCTGCAAAGTCATTAATCACATTTTCAAAATCAATAGTGTCGACTAGTTTGAAACATAGATATGTGTTTTTGTGATTTAGGGCCCTTTTAAAAACACTTTATGTGTTTTGCGAATGAAAGATCTACACTGTGTATATTATAATTTGTAACCGTTTACTTTTTTTTAATGTTCATATTATTTAACAACTTTTTTAGCACAAAAGTAGTAAAAGTCGATATTCTTTTAATGTTATTTATTTTAAATTATAGTTTTCATTTTTCTTTTAACATTTCATTATTCATCATTCTAAAAAAAAATTCAAAAAAAATTATTTTCTACTTTGGTGCCCCCCCCCCTGCTTGTGGTGCCTGGTGCGGCCGCCCCGCTCGCCACCCCAAGCTACGCCACTGACGTATACACAGATTTTTTTTAATAGTTTTTTTCCTTGTTTCTGACAACGGCCATTAAAATTTTAACATAACGCAATAACATACTTAGTAATATTTCCAACAATCGTTCCATTTGAGGTACTGTTAAAACAAAACACAATTATTAATCTGTTGTATATTATTCTGCGGTCAAAACATCACGTAAGGCAAATGTTTCTCTATTAACCACTATTTTGTAACCATCTCTTCAATAAACAACTCCATTGTTAGTTCTTAAGAGTTATTATGTATTTTCTGGCATAAATAGAATATCTTTTAAATAAAACAAATCTCTATTTAATTATTTATTTAATACTCTTTATTGTTGCTATTACGTTAAAAAAATTTAAAAACTAAAAAAAATATAATTCTTTTATCACCCGAAGAAATTTCTTACAGACAACCATAATATGAAAATAGAAGAAGGTGAAGTAGTATATATATTTATTGTTTAAAATACCGCAATACCTGAAGACCAGTGTGTGTTGCCGGTAAGAACGCGCGGATCAGAGACGGCGATCCTTGTAAAAAAAACTCAAGGTCACCCAAAGAAAAATGTAGACGGCTATGTTAGAAGTTTCGCTGCCTGTTCCGAGATCCGCAGTAGAACTAAGGTACGAGCAATCCTTTTTTGATTGCTCGTCTGGAATGGCAGTGAGCGAAGCACTTCACTCGTGCAACCGATGGCCGTTGGCGTCATAAAGGCCCTATGGTTATGACCACAAGCTGGTAGAGCAACATGGGTAGGCTCCACACTAAGTGGACCAAGGACAAAGTTGTCGCGGTCAAAGTCGCGGGACGTCACTAGATGCGGAAAACGCAATACCGATCATCGTGGCGATGTTTAGTAAAGGATTATGCCTTGCAGTGATAAAAATAACAATAATAATAAATACATTAAAATACGTAATAATAAATGAAACATTCAATAATACAACTAATTAACTTGAATATTTTCGCACATGATTGAGAGTGAAAAAAATAGAACGGATGAAAAACTTAATTAAGCAATAAATATTAATTGTTTATCTTAATATTTAACACAAGTGTAAAATGAAAATATTAATTTATTTTCATAAACGTAGGCTTCATGATTTAACAGATAAATATATAAAAGAAAACTAGAAGGAATACACAATCTAAAAACCATTTTTAAAACTATATTTAATCAAGCTAAGATCAACAGTAATTATGATTTTGACAAAATAAATAATGTCTCAAGAAATACAAGTCGTTAATAAGTTATTTAAAAATATAATAATCGTCGGATATTTATAATGATATTATGATGTGTACAATTATATCAAATAATTAACATAACATAATGAAACACGACTTTGCCTCCTTTATCAGAGAAAATAGACATGTGCGCAGAATCTAAAAAGTATGGCATGAAGTTAACCACAGATGTCAAAAAAAAGTGCCTATCTTCACTCATAAAACGCTATAAGTCATGTACAATGACAACGTGTTGCACTCGTAGTTCGAGTAAATCTTCGAAATTTGAATATCTTTTCGCAACTGCAAAAATTTATAGGTTGTGATTTTTTTTAAATATATTTATTGAACAGATTAAAAAAAATTACGTCAATAATTGATAATAGCACGTATCAGTAAGTCTCAATGTTTCAGATGCTAGTTAGTTAATACTGATCGGTGTTTGAATTTCACGAATTAAATGTAATAAAACAGTAGTCTAAGTACGTTTTTTTTAAATATTAAAATAATATAACAAATAATCGAGACCAAATATAATCCTTCAGAGAACGTGGCTTACCGCAGGTTGACCTACCCTACTGTAAGTAGAGATGTATTTTAAACTAATATAGACATGGACAATTTCATAGTTGTATTTAGAAAGGTTTAGTTCGAGGACCTAAACCAACACGGTTTTAAGTCTGTGACTTTCTACATCGCGCATAAAAGTAATTAAATTAATTAATTATCTGTGATAAACTTTGACAAAGCTACATACATTGAATAAATGACACGTGATATTTAAATTATTTGAATCAAAAGCTAAAAAAGCTTTAATATCATCATTTTAACTGTAACACGTTCACTACATAGATCTCTCCAAAAGATTTCGATTCGGAAGCGACTTGCATTCAGCCTCGTTCGATGACCTCAACAAGGTCAAAGGCCCATCCTGTGACATCCAACGCTATGCTTGCCAGTCTTCACTCCACATAACCTTTAAGTCGCAGTACCCATTGAGACTTCAATTTGTCAATCTCCTGGACTATGTTAAAGTAACCGTTGCTCTCATTCCTGATTTGCTTGTCTATAGAATTCCCGATCTTAGTCCTCTCCATAGCTCATCAGCTTGCCAATGAGAGAACGCGTTTCAATTCCTTAAGTTATCACTGGGAACACAAATTAATTTCATCATGTCAGCTGTTACACTACTGCAAGGCATTGGCCTTCCCAAAGATCGCTACGCTGACCCGTCTTGCGCTGCTCGCATCCAACGACATATCTCTACCTTGGCTATATCGCCGGTCAATCTTCTGCGGGGCTTACCCACGCCGCATTACATATTAAGTAAGAAAAGGACCAATGTTTAGCCACTTCCGCACATGCAGTGGTAGTCGTGCAACAAAGAGCACCACCCGCCAGCCCGCTGATAAATGCGTATGCGGCAAACAATGCGAATTACACTACTGCCACCGTCAAATCACTCAACACGTGTTTCGCCCCTCCACGGGGCATCTTCAGGAGTTATGTTACACCGATTAGTACCAAACAGAGTGAAGAGTGTGCTCAGAGTGAGCATTACATATTGGTTTGTCTTGTAAGAGCCACGTTACGTCATCGTCAGCGGCACATCAAAAAGGGGAATTCCACTGAAAAATATAATTCTATACATATATACATCTGTCTAAAGCAGAGTTCCCCAAACTTTTATGTGTCGTAGACCCCTTGCCATGTTTTTCCGTGTTAGGTAGACCCCCTACTTACCTGATATTGATTTCCTGTAAATTTCTAACTGGAGTGAAGTTAAGTGTTAAAAACTTAAAGTAAAAGCACATGTTAATTTATACATTTATCAAATGAATTTAAATTAAAACTACTCAAAATTAAATTTTGTATCTGTTATGTAAAGTATACGTAACATAATAATAATTTTTTACTTCATAGGTACTTTTATAAATAATGTAAATGTTTTAATATTATAAGATAGTATGATGTAAGTAAATAGGTACTATCAGTGTATGTGTTGAGATCCACTATCGTGGACCTCCCATTTTCATTTCATGGACCCCCAAATTTTTTTTCGCTGACGTAGACCCCTTGCAGGTTGTCATAGACCCCTAAGGGTCGATATAGACCACTTTGGGAATCACTGGTCTAAAGAGAGCGCTTCACAATAATTCTTGACTTGTCTGACGATTTTTATTGGTCGAAAATTGTTTTGAAAGTTTTAAATTAGTATAAATACGGGCTAAGCTTGAATATATACACTTTTACTTCGGACTTCGTGTTGTTATTATCTCCAAAAGCTATTGGTCTTAGGAAGAATTCTAAATTCTACATAATTGTCTAGCATGATGACCATTTTTACACGATTTGTGACGTACGTGGTGAACTGTCTTAATAAGCATCTTCCTAGTCCAGTTTCAGTTCGTTTTTTCTACAACGTGTACTGCTTGCAATAAATAAATAATATTATCGATTTAATATTTATAATATTTGTAATAATAATTTGTCGTGTGAAAATTTGACAAGGCTATTTTATTAACGCTTGATATTCTGTATTTCTTTGACCTCTCAAAGTATAAACATCGCCGAATTACCCGCATGTTCGACCGTCTAATCACAAACTTCGGCTGCGAAAGTCTTATGAACTGATTTGCTAGAACTTTCCTAACAAAGTTGATTTAGCTCTCTCGATTTTTTCGTTTCCAACTGTACTAAATAAAGATATCGAATTCAAGGATTTATCGCGATATAAACTGACTGTACATCTTGGGAAACATCTCATAAATAAGTCGCTATGTTATTTCAAGACGATATAATGAGTATATGTTAATCTTGTTAACATTTATAACACAGTTAAGAAACTAGCTGTCTCGATAGATTGCCATAAGTAAGATGCGTGTCGCATTACAACTTACAAAGTAAGTTAAAGTCAGAAAGGCTGTATACACTATCAACACCAAACACCACCGAACACACACAAACATAGAGTTACTTAGTTAGTGAGCAAATAACCTGGAAAATCATTTCAACATCTGTGAAAATCTAACACTAAAAAAATTAAACAAGTCTTGTCTAGTTTCAGCGGGCTGGTTTCCAAAACTATGCGGCAATGCGCTAATTTTGCATTGTGGTTGGTCTTAATCAAAGCAACCCAACTCCTCGAGGAATCCCAGCAGACCCTTGATATTGCGAGAGGCACCTCGCCGATCAGACATTTGTAGCCCTGTAGGGTGTTACTCCCGTACACTGAAGTAGTACGTGAGCAGCAGTCTCGTCCTCCTCCAGGCACGCTCTGCACAGAGGACTGTCCGTAGCGCCTAATATAAAAAGATATTTGCTAAACAATCATGACTGTTATCCCTGCCACCAAACACAGTCAGTGTCGCGACTGCCGGAACAAGGCGGTAAAGAGCCAGCAGCTTATGGTAGACATTGCTCTTTAGCTTGTTGGCACTTCTCATGGCTCGTCCATTGCTCTCTGTGTTGGCTCCAGGTACGCTCCGCTACTAGAGATCTGGCCTTACCCACTGTTAGTAGGACTACGGGTGCCGGGCCTTAAATGACCATGCTGGAGCCCTTCCAGGCCAACTTATCTGCAGCATCGTTGCCTCTGGAGCAGCTTTGATCTTTTATCCACTGCAGTGTAACGAGGTTGTTACTATTTTCCTTCATTAGACGTCTGTGACACTCATATATTAACCCAGGGTTCATAGTGTGACTCTTAAAGGTTAGTAACATCGCTCTACAGTCAGAGAATTCGAATGCAGGAACTTTTTTACCCTCTAAGTAGACAGGGCGGTGGCATTTATGATACCCGTGAATTTAACTAAAAACACTTTGCTATGGTTACCTAGTGCCGCTGCTACGCTGATGTTCAAATCTTCCGAGAATATTAAAATCCTGTGTTCTTAAGAATTTCGCCTTTTCCATCGCTAAAAAATTGAACATAAATAGGTTGAGAGTGTTTACATAACGCTTTCGGAAAATCCTCGTAAATTACTATCGAAGCCAGTTGTAACAACATTGTAATCAAAATGGAATCCCTGCGCCGTCGGTCACGTCCTTCATTGTAAACTTAGTGGCTTTGTTGACAATGCGAATAAGTTACAAACTTCAGATACAAGCGTGGTGAAATATGTAACTAATATAAACACTGTTTCATACGTATCCTTAAATTTGTTTATGTTTTAGTTTATTGGCCAAGGTTCTACTCGGCTGAACAGCGTAGTAACGAAACAAAGACAACAAAACAACGCGTCCTATTAAGTTTCCTGGAGGGGAGAAAAGGTGTTATGCCCTACAGTGAACATCTTACGGTAATGTTAATGAGGGAAGTGACAGTACAAATACGCGAGCTCATTGTTACAGGTACGTGTCTTAAAATTATTCAAATATTATACCTTCATTACTAAGTAAGAAAAGGACCAAAATTTAGCCACTTCCGCACATGCAGTAGTAGTCGTGCAACAAAGTGCACCGCCCGCAAGCCCGCTGATAAATGCGTATGCGGCAAACAATGCGAATCACACAACCGCCACCGCCAAATTACTCAACACGTGTTTCACCCCTCCACGGGGCATCTTCAGGAGTTATGTTAACTGATTAGTGCAAAACACAGAGTCTGTGTTCTTGTATTGGTCCTTTTCTTACTCAGGATGGACTTCCGCGAGGTAACGCACCAACTTACAACTACGCAATAAAATTATTAATTTCCTTTATTATAATAAATAATTTAATCTTGAAACTAAATGTCCAATATAATAACATTGACAAACATTGTGTAACAAAAATATATATATTGGTAACATTTAAATACATTAATTTGTTTTTCATTTATACGTATATATATACGAATACATCTATAAACCAGCTGTACGCCCATTTCGCGTTCCTAAACAATGTCCTCCAAATCCTCTTGCGAATAAAATTTTGTAAAATCCAATCTTAGCTGAATTAAATTCAAAAACGAAATATTGTTACCAATTTTCAGGTCTCGAAGCCTTATAGTTCCAGAGAAATCGTGATTAGTCTGTAGATATTTAAAGAGAATAATTGACATTTAAAAATACTAATTTATTCATAGTGTTGCTCGTAAAGGATTGAACAGAAAAAGATTTAAGATTGAAACTATAATTAAATTGAGCTCTCCTATAATGGCATTCTCCAACTTAATTACGGCTCCAAATGAACCCTAGACTGAAAAGACCCAATAACGAACATTACAAGAAAGCCAACCGAGGCATAAATATAAAAGGTTGTCAAATATCTCTCTTCCGCCTTTTTGTCTTTTGAATTTCGCGGCTATGTACAAAGCGCTACAGAGCTCGTATCTGGCAATACTATACATAATTTGAAAGGTCTTGACATAACCTACAAAACGATGCTATGCATGATTAGTTTGGATATTGCGTTCAACAGTTATAGACGTGTAAATATGGAGTTCACTAACGCCGAAATTCACGCTATTTTAAAGTTTTCCTTCGTTAAAGGCAAATCCGCTAGAGAAACGTTCCGTGAGATTAATGGTGTTTTGGGGGATGGTACTCTATCACTTCGAACCGCTGAGGAATGGTTTCGACAATTCAGAGCCGGCGAAAACGACACCATGGATAAGCCAGCCGGCGGAAGACCTGTGACGACAAATACCGATCAAATCATGGACTACATCGAGTTAGACCGGCATGTGGCATCTCGTGACATCGCCCAGGAGATGGGAGTTAGTCACCAAACCATTTAAAACCATCTGCAGAAGGCTGGATACAAAGAAAAGCTTGATGTTCGGGTGCCGCATGATTTGACGCAAAAAAACCTTCTGGACCGAATCAACGCCTGCGATATGCTGTTGAAACGGAACGAACTCGACCCATTCTTGAAGCGGATGGTGACTGGCGACGAAAAATGGATCACATACGACAATATCAAGCGAAAACGGTCGTGGTCGAAGGCCGGTGAATCGTCCCAAACAGTGGCCAAGCCGGGATTGACGGCCAGGAAGGTTTTGCTGTGTGTTTGGTGGGATTGGAAGGGAATCATCCACTATGAGCTGCTCCCATATGGCCAGACGCTTAATTCTACCATCTACTGCGAACAACTGGACCGCTTGAAGCAGGCGATCGACCAGAAGCGTCCAGAATTGGCCAACAGGAAGGGTGTAGTGTTCCACCAGGACAACGCCAGACTACACACTTCGTTGATGACTCAAATAAGGAGGGGGGCTTCTACGAGGGAGGTATTATGAAGTTGCCGTCTAGATGAAAACAGATTATCGAACAAAACGGCGCATATTTGAACTAAATCCGATCACTGTAACACTTTTTATAAAGCATTGAATAAAGAGCAAAAAAGCGGAAGCGAGATATTTGACAACCTGTTATTAATTCGAAATATTTATTATCTATCATAAAAATAATGCAGCAAATTCAACCGGCTGTCGCGCATTTTCGAGGCATAGAACGGAACTGGAAATAGAGGTAAGAAAGAAGATGGAGACTGAAAATATCTCCTCCTGGATGGGCAACAAAAACAGTCGCCCTCCGTTCCTGAAGTACAGGTGGAAGATAAATAAAAAAGTCATTAATAAAAAGGAAACAAATTAGGAAGGGTTGGGTTAGTAGTAAATTTTGTCTCGTATTTTAATTTTAGAAGGTAAAATTTATACTAAAGAACTAGAAAATATTGTAAAATAATAAAAATTAAAAAGTATTTATATGAACAGAATAAATAAGGTAGATAAATTGAGAGATAGTACAATTGATAAAACTGCTCTGTGATATAAAGAAATAATTTTGAGTATTGTTTTCAGAGCGGAAGAGAAGGAAGGTAGTGTGTATAAGAAGACAATCAATGCAGGGAGAGAAAAAAAATGAAAATAGTAAGTTTTACCTTACTATTTTCATTTTATTTTTCTATATAATATTTAACACAATAAAAATACCCTGCCCCTATATAGATAGGGGCGAACGAGTATGATTATAAAAAAACGACAGCCAATTTCGGAACAGTATAAATACCGTACATATATATAAGATTTCATATACTCGTATATATTTACTTGATTTTTTACACACTTACATGACGAGGTAAGCTTCTCTACCACCTTCGTGCGAACGTCGTCGTGGAATCTGAAATGAAATGGCCTCTTTCATAGATTTCCAATAGGAACGGTTGGATGCGGACTGCATCCAGCTTCCGACGACATTAACAAGGTCAGCTATTCACCTTGTGATCCACCTTCACTGCGCTTGCAGGTCCAGAGTTCGCAATCCAGAACCTCAAGGCCCCCGCAGTCTTTTCTGCGACTTGCCCACTTCCTTCCGGTGGGCTATATTTGTCACTTTCGTTAGTCTTCGATCTCAAGGAGTGATAGGAAACATAGCCCTCTCTCCGACGCATTGTTCGACTATAAGCTTGCCACTGTGGCTCAAAATTATGCGTAATTGTTTTAAATATGATTATCGTTAGTAGAATGTAAGTATTTATATATTCAACAAGCCTTGTGAATATATAAACAGGTTTAGCACGAGAAATACCTACCACGGAAAAAATATCATTAAAAATCAGAACGAAAAACACAATATACAATACATTCAGTAAGATGAAATTAATTTCGCTTGATAGCTTACTTCGGGTTCCTGCAAAGATAGCGTAGAAAGAATAGTAGGGGCTCTTCTGAATTATTCCATCATTTATCAGAGATGCGGCCGCCTATTACACCGACGTCTCGAATCCTAAAGTTACATTTGTTATTCACAAATATTCGTACAAATGTCCAGTGTCTGGGTACAGTGGACGATATAAAGGATGATCGCTTACAGGTGCTTTAAAAAGGTGAATATATATGCAGTGAATGAGCATACGCTGACAATTAATATCAATTATTTCCGTAAGAAGAGAGAACCATTACTCAATAAAATTAATTATCATTTCCTTCTGCAGACTGTGTGCTGCCAAAAAATATTGGCCTATCGTATTCCAATAGAAGAAATAAATGAATGTAAATATTTAAAACTGATCAATTTATACAGGATGTTTGGACATAGGTGTAAAAACTAATAAGCTTTTGCTGACAAATGAGTTATACCTTTATCCCTCTAAATCTGTTGCACCTAAAATGTACGTAAATGGAATCACCAAAATAAAATATTTTTTACCTTCGCAACAGGGGACCTTTGATGTCTTGTATTGTCACATTACAGATTATTAAAGAAGCACCATAATTTAATAAAATTTATATTACGGAACCGACACATCTTTTATATGATCAAACTTGACATTTCTTACTTTCTAGAATCAATTCTACTTTATAAATAAAGTGTAACAAAAAAGGTTCTACGACTTAAATTTAGTTTCGGAGAACTGCCTGAAATTTTATTATTTATTTACTTTGTTTTATTTTGGTATCGTTGGTAGTACCGATATGGCGTTTATTGAAACGGTGTTCATAAAGAAAAAATGTTGCACCAACGAATGTACAACATTTAATGTTCCTCTATTGCATACTAGATGGCGCTGATTGCATTATACATCGCGCTATGATAAAACTGGTTACACTAGTAACATAAAGAAATATTGATTTAAACTCTAATCTGGTGATGAAGATATGATGTAACCCGAACCTAGATTCTCGAAACAGCTCTAGAACTAAGTTACATAAAACGAGATTTTGACTTAACGCCCTTAGCTCTTAGCTCTTGCCTTTAGCTTTGGCCATTGAGGTCTGCGAAATCTGTAAATGTCAGGCAACAGTTATCTTTCATCCATATAAACAACTGGCAAAAATAACCTTCTAGTAAAAATAAATTGAAATTTATTCCATCATAGTGGTGGTATAATAGTAGTACGAAAAATCTGACATCGTCATTAAAAGAATAGGATATAGCGTTCACGTTACTTATTGCTGGCCACTACAGCCACAATACTTTTATTTTAAATCATTCTTGAGCGTTCAAATTCAAATTCGAACGCGTATTTGAATTCAGTCGCCATCAGTGATGAGGTCGCTGTTGTTGCGTTAGGTTCGTGTAATTTGTAAATACTCTTTGCACATGTGTGAATACACCTTCTTCAAACTTGGCTTTCATCTTCCTTGATAAAGTGCTCGGGTGATAAATCACTTCGAAGATCAGATACGTGCTTGTCTTCAAAAAGTCATTATTGTAACTGGAATACGATCGTTTAAAGAAATCTTATTAGCTCATTGACCGCTGCAATCACAAGCTCAAGTTAGATAAAGCGGTAGGCTTCATGCAGCTTCATGTAGGCTTCGCAAGCAGCATAACTTCAATCACATCTAATGCAGTCGATCCTAAAACATAATCTATCCTTTGTATTCTAGTCTTAAAGAAAATATTTTTTTTAAATTCGACTGTCATTTACTGCATAAAATGATTGACAGACCATAGTAATGCTAGAGATAAATATACCGACACTTATAAACCACATTAAAAATGTAAAAAAGCTAAAATAAATAAGACTTAATTATAATTTATTTATTTTAAATAGTTCTTTCAACATTTCAGCATTAAACACTTTTTCCTATTGTAGGCTCACGAAGCCCTGGCCATAATTACGTTATTAAGTGAATAAAACAGAAAAAACAATATTAAACGGCATTCTAAATAATATTTAAAATACACACAAGCAATCTACATTAAATTAGTCATAGATAAGACTTTATACTATCGTTACATTGACGTTATAGAAAAAAAATCAATTGAAATGCCACTTTTGCTTTTTTATAAATCGAACAGGGCTTATACTTACACGCCATCACTCATTCATGGCCCGTTCAAAAATAAATAAATTCGCTCGGCCAAATTCAATAAACCACTTGCAATGTTATTTCAATAGCCACAGAATAGCAAATCACAGCGAAATCACTCGTCTATAACTGCTAAACTGCCTATCAAACCACCCACAAGCTCCGACCGCAGATTTACTAACAATTTGTTTATTATTCTAGCCGTCGTCTTATAGACGATGTGGTAATGATGTACTTCAGTACAAGACTAATAACACAAGACTTAAATCGTGCCAATGTTACATACAAATTCTAAGGATAAAATTCGTTTATTCGACATTGGAACTTTTAACAGAACTTTTATTGATCGGAGACTTATTATTTTCTTTTTAATCTGTTTAATTTTTTACTTTCCTTCGCAAGGTGTTATAGTTGTGGAGAAAAAGCAGTAAGAAACTCCACAATAACACATTTTTTAATAAAGTTTAATACCGATTTACCACATATATACTTTATCAAATACAGCCTAAATGAAATCAAAATAATCAAGCAAATCATTGGCAAGGATTCTTGTCATTTAAATATTAATTTATTGAAGAAATAAGCTTTTCCGTCAATTTACTTTTAATACGAGTTTTGTATTTTGTAAATGGTAGTCATAAAATTTTTTGCGGAATTAAATAAAAAAAATTGATTTCTTACAATTAGAGACTTTTTGCAGTTGAAACTTTAGTACAGCGAGTTTTTCACAATAATTGCTTATACTCTCCACAGCATGAATGCAAAGACCGCGGCTCGCCGGTCGAATACTGGTGGCCCGCTGACAGCAAAAATATTATATATACTCTCGTACATTCGAAAAATATTGAATTCTATACCAGAATAAAACCAAAAAAATTTAATTACCTATACTTCTGGCGGCCGGCTCGCCATCAGTTCATGATTTGCCCGAGTGGCCCCTAGTGTTAATAAGTCTGTGCAACCATGCTCTACAGGGTGATTGATCTTAATATTTTAAAATGGGTAAATGCATAGCTCATTAAATATATGCTCAACAATAATTGATTTTAAAACATAATATTTCTAATTTTGAAGACGCTTTTACTTACTATATCATCATTATAATATTTATTACATCTGAAACTATTGATTCTCGAATAGTGTAGCCATATATAAAATTAAAAATGAACTAACATCCTTTATTTATCTGTCCAAATTTGTTTCTCCTTTTTATGTTGCTGCATTCGGTGTGATCCGCCGCTCATATATCTTAGCCCGTCCCTAGCGCGGGAGCTAACTCTGTTCGCATCTGTATGATTGAGAATGTGTAGATCGTACTCGAGGAACTCTGCCACTGCCACTGAAACTACGGTAGTACGCAAATCCGTTTCCCGTAATTTTGACAACATGCGTCAAAAAACGACTAAGGTTACAGCCTTTACGGATTCCGATAAGACCAATCGATCAAGCCGAAGTCCTGTCCTTCCAGGGACCACCGAATCTAAATGCTTCACGTGCATTTAGAGATGGTTTAAGCTGACGTGCAACCTTCACCAATCTTATCATCATGAACGCTGCCTTGAGGGTTGATGGCGGACTTATTAAACGGAGCAGCCGTGACTACTCCTCGTTTCGTTGCGCATACCTCAGTTAGGGCACAAAAAAGGGGTAAAAGTAATAAGAAAAGAACATGTGAGGAAAGAAAGAAGATATTGCCAGATATTATGCCGGACTAATAAAGAAATATAAATCAAAAAAATACTGAAAAACTTTGTGAAATCAAAGTTTGCGTCTCAAAAAATTATAAAGGAACGGGAAAAAAAATATTTTATATAAAAGGATGATTGTAAGTGACCGCTGCTCTTTGCCCGCTCGAACTGGCAAATTCTACAAATGCCACTTTAGCAACAGTGTAAGTCCGAGAAAAAAAAAACAACAGTCAGGTACATAAAATAACGTAAACAAAGTGATACACAAATACAGACACTATACTCTTCATAACATTTCTCTTCATATTCAAATCCTTTTCAGATCCGTCGCGCTGGATTGTCATCCATCATGTAAGTGACACAACGGAAGCTGTGCAAATGTCTGTACGTCTTGACACGTAGTAACCGCGCTCGCTAATGGCTCCTTTGTCACGCCCTATATATTCATGAAGCCTCTTTTTTCACACGAACAAAATACATATTTTTATGTAACCGAAACTATTTGTCGGTTGAATAATTCATAAGCTGGAACATATACAATATTCTAATGGCAGAAAGCTATATAATAATCATCGTTATCACATATATCCCATAGATTGCCAATAAGACCGGTTGGAAGCGACCTACGTTGAGTTCGTCGATTCGTGGTCTTCACTTCAAAAACTTAAGGCACTAGCGGCCTTTAAGTTACTATGTCTGTAAGTCGAAAACTATAGTAGCAGTGGGCGACACTGATTCTTGCACACATAACAAAAACTATCAAATTTTGCTAATACATAACCACAATCAAATGATAATATATCTAATAGGCTTCTTTTCAATTGTGCCATAGATAAAAAAAATATTGTAGCGAAATAATCAAACACGAAAGATTTAATACAAATTCACAAAACAACAACACATATGTCACTTGACGCCGTTCGCCATTTTTATATTTCATAATATTTTATGGCGTGAGACGCGGTTTTGACAACCGCCTACAAACCATACGCCGCGCGTCCTTAATTTTTGCACATGCGTAGACTGATGGATTGACTGACAAGCGAAAGCATTTTGACAACTGATTATTTCGCTACATTATATTTATATATACATACATATATATATTCCGAATAACAAATCATAGCCATTCAGTTTATTTCAATTAAAAATGTAGATAATTGAAATTAATCAATAGATAATCATTGGAACGCGTTGCAGAATATTAAGAATTAACATATAAGTCGCTATTACACATTATTTTTAAAAATTCATAACGATCCAAATTTAAAAAAAAAATGACCTATTGTAACCTTTTTTCGTATTTTGACAGTTTGAAAACGCGCGAAAGCTATTGTCAACCATATACATAGTGATTAGTTATAAGTGTAAAATAGGTATGTCAAGCACAAAAGCTACCTCGGACCAAATAAACAATGCTTTACTTTAGGTGGGCTGCAAATTCAATGATCATAAAAACAAATATTTTCATTTTGACTAGTATATCAATAAACATAAATAAAGTTAAATTATTTTTACGTCTTGAAACTTGACATCTCTTTTTTATCATATTTCAATAGAAAATTCCATTACGTATATGTTTACTTGGTCGCAAATAGTTATACTCGAGCCACAAGATTAATACCCCTGGTGTCCAAGGTATAAAGAGGTGAATGGATAGGTAAGATACTTTCCTTTAATATATGCCTATCAAAAAACTAATGGTTTTATAAATATTCAATAAAGTACTCATAATATCGTAACAAAAAGCTTATTATTTCATATTGAAATTAATTATTGTTTATGATCTGTCCCTGCAGACTGCACTGTCAAAAGTTAATGACCTGTCATATTTCAAAATAAAAAATAAATGGATGTATCTAATACTGTGTCTGTCCATAGACACTATTATAATTAAAAATAAACAAAATAATCCTTTGAATTTGGAATCTGTCATTTTTTTATGATTGTTCATTGTATTTTCTTATTTTCGCGCCAACATACTGCAAAATATTTTATGATGTTATAATGGAGTGAAGTGATAAAGAGAACCATATCGCTGCAATTGCATTACATAAAGTAGGTAAGGTGCTAAACACAATTTTTAAAATCCTCCATACGCTTGTATCAGAAAAACTCCAATTCACAGCACAGTAAATAATTATAATCCACTTTCCACTAGACAACTTATCACTTCGATGGTTATCTAACGAGTGACCGAGCTCCTGACTCAATAATCAAAACGCTGTTTCAACCCCACCACTCTCAATCCTTTTACCGGAAGTTGTCACAAAAAAGTGACGGGGTCGGGAAGTGTTGCCATTTAAGAAAAATAAAACTACATTTTATAAAATTAAGTCAAATGTTTATGTACAGGGCTATTGGCGGGTGCAATGAAACCACCTCTGTTTGTAACAAAGTAACAGTAAGGGAAAGAATTCGAAGAAATCCTGTCTGGAAGCCAACAATTTTTTCTCAAGAGATAAATATAGCGCGTCGAAATGTGTTGCGTATTTTGAAAGATGATTTAGGGCTTGCTGCCTATATGATGCACACTGGTCATATCTTAATTGATAATTTAAAAAAGAATATGGTGGTAATCTAAACAACTACTTATGTGGTACACAAAGTTTTTGATTACTGACGAGAACATTTTTACAATTAAGCAATATTTTAACAAACAAAATTACTGTATGTATGATGAAAGCTCTAAAGTAGCCCGCCAATTGATGTACGTAGTACAACGTGGACATTTACCGACTTCAGTGACGGTTTGGTGGGATGTTAGCCATAAAGGAATGACAAAGCCATATTTTTTTGAAAAAGGTATGAAAACATCGGTACAAATGTGTCAAGATACCATTCTTGAACAGGTAGTTATGCAATTTAAGATCACCATGTTGAAAAACGAGGAATTGTCTTTTCCGCGTGACTAGGCGCCAGGTCCACCCGATCTTGGTTGGAAATTAAAGTTCCCGAACTCATCGGAGCTGAAGACTGTCCGTCATCAAGCCCTGATCTTAATTAACTGGATTATGATTTATGGTTAGTTTTAAAGAGTAATGTTTACTCTAAACGCCATAATAATTCGGAGTCTCTCAAACAATCCATAGGATTGGCAGTGTAGAATTTACCCATAGAATGAGTGCGTGCTGCTCTTGATAACTGGCTTCAATATTTAAAGGAATGTATTGCAGCCAATGGAGACCACTTCGAATAATCTTTATATATTTATAATGTTGATAATGTATTAAACACATTGTAAATAAATGTCACGTAAAATAAAAATGTTGTTTATCTTCATAACAAATATTTATGGCAACACTAATTATACTTCAAAGTGATCACTTTATAAAAGATGATTGG